>NC_064920.1:161176208-162426208 GCF_023897955.1 Schistocerca gregaria
GAGTCGGGGTAGACCAAGGAGAAGGTACCTGGATTCGGTTCAGAATGATTTTGAAGTAATAGGCTTAACATCAGAAGAGGCACCAGTGTTATCACTGAATAGGGGATCATGGAGGAATTTTATAAGGGGGACTATGCTCCAGACTGAGCGCTGAAAGGTATAATAAGTCTTAAATGATGATGATGATGGAACGAAAACTGAATCTAATCTAATCGTGTCATCTGTACTGCAATTTTATGATATTCTGTAACTCGACAAGGGGAATCGCAGAGTCATCCATAAATAATGTGGTCACAGCAATAAATAAACTGCCTGAGAAAAATCAGGTACCCAGAAGGTATGGTCAGATCTTAATCCATCTTCTTACTTTACACACCATTGGCAGGTATCTAAATTACTGGAATTGCAATTCACTGTGACAGGTTGGACAATGATGAGAGTGCATTAGCATTGTTCACGTTTAGTGTTGTTACCATCACTGGTCTGCTTTAAACAGTGCATGAACAGTGGCAGATGAGTGATCACTGAAGGAGATATCGCATGCTCGTGTGAGACTATGTTGTCAGCAGTTTGGGAGGGGCCTCTTGGTTGATCTCCATTTGGCCAGCCAGTCAAATCGTGCAGTGTCCAAATTTGTGATATATTCAGAAGCGACAGTGGCTTGTTATTGGACTGCATGGGAATGGCAAACATGCTCGTCATCAATATTCCTGTCGACCAAGTCTGACACCAAAAGGAGAATCGTCGCACTGTGCATAAAACACATGGTAACCCCTTGACATCTGTGCCTGCCATACAAGAACAAGTAATGGACTCCTGGCAGCAATCTGTGTCATCCCCCACCATTGGTCAGGGACTGGTAGCAGCCTGACTAGGGAATTATCATCCTATTTGTTGGCTGCCATTGAATGAGCGTATGGCATTGGTGGCCGAGAGACCCCTCGCAGGGCGGTTCGTCCGCCGCTCCACAAGTTCTTTAACACCACTATGGCGAATTGCGAGTGAATGAGGATGAAATGATGATGAAAGACACACAACACCCAGTCATCTCGAGGCAGAGAAAATCCCTGACCCCGCCGGGAATCGAACCCGGTACCCCGTGCGCAGGAAGCGAGAATGCTACCGCAAGACCATGAGCCACGGACATTGGCTGCCATTAAAATCACAACACAAAGGCCTACATCTGGAGTGGTGCCATGACCAAGAAGTGTGGATTGATGATGAATGACGTAGCAATGTGTTCAGCGATGACTATCGGCGACGACGGCAGTGGTCTGTGCAGAGTTTACATTTCTCCAATGTTTTGGAGAAGCACAGCTGTGTTATTCCTGGAGCCCTGGTGTGGGGACCCATCATGTTTGAACTCAGTTCACGTCTGGCAATTATTGAGAGAACTCTGACGTCACAGAGGTACGTCAAGGACATCCTGCATCGTCATGTCTTACTTCACATATGATACTATCATGATGCCATTTTTCAACAGGACAAAGCTTGTCCACACATGGCGCATGTCTCTGTGAACCATCTACGTGATGAAAGGTACCCTTACGACTAGAAAAATTATTAGATCTGTCCTCTGTCCCCAATAGAACATGAATAGGACCAGGTCGGACGTCACTTCTGTTCCCAGTGTCAGTACACAGCCCCCCCCCCCCCACCCCCTGGGGCTCACGATTCTTTTGTGAGTTCATGCAAGGCGTACACAGGGCCCTGAGCGATTGCAGAGAATTCTTCCTTCCCTGGGTGCATTTTCTTCACCCCGCTCCTTCCCTGTCACCCCCCTTTCCCTCTCTCGGTGTTCTGATTTGTATCGACCTGGCTATCTAAATGGTTTCCTGTATTGTTTGCAATTTTGTTCCTTCTGCTTGTTCTTTCATGCTTTTTGGTGTTTAGGTCCCCACTTGATGTTTGACCTCCACTACTAAATTTTCTCTTTTTAGTGTGAGCCACTGGGGAAATAACTCACTCCCTAGCATCTGCAGTGTGGATTCCTATTCCCCCTTCCTTCCCCTGACCCTTCTCTGCTATAGCCCCTTCCACCCTGCTAGGTCACCAGCACATGTAGCCATTCTGTGTGGTGAGGCCGTTATGTACCCAAATGGCTGAGTCCCCTGACAACACTGGGATCACACTACTGATGCCTGAGCTGATCCCTCCCTATGTATGCCAAGGAGTGATTGCTTGTCTTCTTGGAGCGTCGGAATTCCCAGCAACAGCTGCTGTGCCAGATGGCCCTTGCTGTGCCAGATGGCCCTTGCTGTGGCTGGGTTGCTCCCATGGAGAGAACATCTGGTTGGAACTGGTGGTATTGTGGTGAATGCTTGGCCCATGAAGAGGACCAAGCTGCAAAAATCTGGCCATTCTCAAATGGTCGTCTCTTCGAATGGTGAAGGACCATTGAATGCTGTTTTGTATGAGCCAGCAACCTTCCCTTCCCTGGCTACACCATTGGACGAGGCTCGCCATCTTGAGTTGAAACACTTTCGCCGCTATCTTATCTGTACTAGGATGGATGGGGACACATTAACTGCCACAAAGCCATTGTTTTTCTGGAGATAATAGAGGACAAGTTTGGTGGAGTCTCTTACTAAGATATGCTCAGACTCACTGTTGATCAATCTGCAGCTCTTCGCGCTTCTGATCGTCTTGGCAATGTCTCATCAGTGTCTATTACTCCTCACCAATCTCTGAATATGGTCCAGGGAGTAATTTTTCATAGGCACTTCGTCCTGCAAACTGATGAAAAACTCTGGGCTAATCTGGAGTGAGATGGTGTTCATTTTGTTCGAAGTGTGCAGAAAGGTTGCAGAGACAACCACACTGATACCAGCACCTTTATTTTGGCTTTCAATGGGGATATCCTCCCAGAGAAGGTCAAGGTTATGTGCTACAGGTGTGACGTGAAGCTGTATGTCTCACCACCCATTAGGTGGTTTTGGTGATTGCGTTTTGGGCATATGTCTTCCCACTTTACAGTAGACTCATCTTCAACTTTTGCCTCTGCTACATCCTTTTCCCATTCTACCTCTTCCTTGCCCCAGCCCCATCCCCCCCTTCCCTCCTCCTCCCCTGCAGTTCCCATGACCTCCCATCTGACAACTGCTCCCCCTGCCTGGTCGAAGAAGTGCCCTCCTTCTTCAGCACCTGCTGGTGATTGGGCTCCCTCCCGGGACCCCACTGCCTAGAGTCTCTCAGGCTGGAAAACTCCTACCACCACTCGGCCATAAGATGCTCCATTTGCGCCCCCCCCCCCCCCCCCAAGGTCGCCAACTCTCCTTTGGTTCCAGATCTCGCAGATGCCTGTACTCCCTCTGTGGGCTGCCCTATTCTATCTCTGAAAGAGAAGAAGAAACATAAGTCCCAAGTCATGCCCCGCCCCTGGTGCCACAGAGGTGCCATTTCCCCCTTTGCAACCTGACATTTATGCACGTCATCCCATCATTGTTGGTGATGACCACTGGCCAGGTGACATGAACTCCTCTCATCTTCTTTATCTCTAACCTGGACTCTCTCCACATAATCATCCAGTGGGATAATATCGTCAACTACCGGAAATACTACATCTTGGCTCCTCCTATTCTTCATTCTGTCTTGTTCTTCAGGAAACTCATTTCTGTGATGACCACTCTCCAACATGTCATGGTTATCGGACACTCTGTCGGAACTTTGTCGGCCCTGGGGTAGCATTGATGGCTCTGCACTTTGGTTCAATCCATTGTCATTAGTGACTGACATTCACTATTTGCAATGTCTACCTCTGTCCAGGCAAGCCACTTCATTATATTTAAAGGTCTGCCTTAATCCAGCAACTCCCGCCCATGTTTCTCCTCCTTGGGGACTTCAATGCCCACCACCCACTGTGGGGGAGTGCCACTTCAACGCATAGGGGTCTTCTAATTCACCAACTTATTACGTACCTCAATTTGTGTCTCCTCACTGATAGTTCCCCTACCCACATCAGTGACACTCAAGGCACCTTTGCTGCTATCTCTCTCATCGTCTCCTCCACTGTTCTGGTGGCTTCGCTACATTGGTCACCTTTGGTGACCTTTTGCGACAGTGACCGCTTTCCGGGGAGTCTATTGCTCCCATGCTGCCGTCAGGCAGACAGAACCCCATGTTGGGCAATCTGCAGGTCCAATTGGCCTTAATATATGCCTGCTGCGCACTTAGATGCCTCCCTCTCGAATTCCATTGATGCAGTGGTGCAAGGCGTCTCTGCCACGATCCTTCATGTAGCTGACACTGCTGTACCATTATCTACAGGTCCACCTCGTCGTCGACTGGTACAGTGGGAGAACAAGGATGTTGCCGTCGCTGTCCAGGACCACCGACTTACGCTGCAGCGATTTAAACAACACCCTTCACAGCCCAACCTCCTCACTTTTGAGCGTCTCCATGCTAAGGCTCGTTACCTTATTAAGCAGAGTAAAAAGGAATACTGGGGGCGCTATGTTTCCTCCTTGGGGACGCATGCCTCTTCATCATAGGTTTGCTCCAAGCTCGATAGCCTTCTTTGCCGCCAGTGACAGTCAACTGCAGTCAACTGTCCAGGGTCTTAACCTACAATGTGCTCTGTTTACTGATCCATGGTCCTTGGAGAACACCTTGTGACACACTTTGCGATGGCATTGATGTGCTATTCCTATCCTGCTACTTTTCTCCAGCAGAAACACAGAGTTGAAAAGACCCCCCTCTGTTTCATCCCGCACCACACTAAGCCCCATAATTAACTCTTCACTGAATGGGAATTCTTGCAGGTTCTTACCTCTTCACTAAACATGGCCACAGGCATGGATTCCATCCCCAACTGGATAATCCAACACTTGGACGCTCCCCAGCGGCAAACCTCCTCAGGGTCATCAACCGCATTTGGCCTACGGGTGTTTTTCTGTCCTAATGGCGAAACAGTATAGTTATCTCCATCCTTAAGCCTGGGAAGAACCCAACAACTCTCGACAGCTACCGTCAATTAGCCCGACGAATGTACTTTGTAAATTGCTCATGAGGATGGTTAGCTTCAGATTATGCTGGATACTCGAATCTCGGGGCCATTTGTTCCCATATCAATATGGTTTCTGGGCAGCACAATCTCCAATTGACCATTTACCCAGATTGGAAACAGCCACCCGACAGAGTTTTATTAACTGCTGGCACCTTGTCACGGTCTTCTTTGATCAACATAAGGCATACAACATGGTTAGACACCATCCCATTTTAGTTACCCTGCATGACTACAGTTTCCATGGTCCCCTTTCGATTTTTATCCATCAGTTTTCATCTCACTGGCTCATCTAGGTTTGGTTTGGCACTTCACTTAGCACACCAGGGATTCAGGAGAATGGTATCCCACATTGTTATGTGCTAAGTGTCAAGCTCTTGCTCATTGCTATCAATGGGCTTATAACCTCTGTTGGGCCTCTGGTTACCCCAGTATTGTACATCGATGATTTCTGCGTAGGGTGCAGCTTCCACTCGGTAGCATCTGCTGAGCGCCGGCTCCAAGGCGCCATCAGACGGGCCTCTGCGTGGGTCACCTCCCATGGCTTCCAGTTTTCTCCCTCCAGATCGCAGGTTATGCATTTTTGTCGTCGACCCACAGTACACCCCCATCCCAAACTTCATTTAGGTAATCAGCTCCTCGATGTTGGAGCACAGTCCCGTTTCTTGGGCCTTATTTTTGATAAAAAAAGCTGACATGGCTGCCCCATATTCGCCACATAAAGATACATGCATGCAGAAGTTTAATGCTCTCTGCCTCCTGGCACAAACATCATGGAATGCAGACCATGCCACTCTTCTCCATCTTTACCATAATCTAGTCTGGACAAGACGAGAGCTTGGTAGTCAGGTTTATGGCTCAGCAGCTCCTTCCACTTGGAAACTGCTTGATCCTGTTCACCATTGTGGGGTGAGTTGAGCTATTGGCGCTTTTTTCACTAGTCCTGTTGACAGTCTCCTCACAGAAGCAGGGATCCTCCCTCTACAAATAAGATGGAGCCATTTTCTTATGCCATCGCCATTCGCAAATTCCTTGTCCATCGTGTATACCCTGTCCTCTTTGCCAATGAGGGATGCCTCCCTCCTGACACCCGCCCAAATGTAGGATTGCCGGTTGGCACATGTCTCAGTTCCCTTTGTTCGGATCTCCACTCACTAGAATGCACCATTTCTTTTCTCCCATACCCTCCCTTGGATAGTGCTTAGACCACAGATTAGGACTGATCTACTCCAGGGTCCTAAGATCTCTGTTGCCCATACGGTTTGCCAGCATCTTGTACGTGCCATCCTTCCAGAGATCCTGAGTGCCACCAAACCTCTTCAATGATGCTTCTAAAACGTTTCTCAGGCCTCCCTCCACAGTGTTTTAATTTGTTGAGACTTAAAGAGCAGCCTGCAGTCTATCGACTGATGCTACTTTCGTCACCGTTTGATCTCTGCTATCTATGACCTTCTCTCTGCCCTTGGCTGTGGCTCCTGCTCAGTTGCCTTCTCTGAGTCCTAAGTCATATCGACATCCCAGGGAATGAACTGGCTCACTGTCTGGCTAGAGAAGCCAATACTTGATTCCCATTTCAAAAATGGTTCAAATGGCTCTGAGCACTATGAGACTTAACATCTGTGGTCATCAGTCCCCTAGAACTTAAAATGGTTCAAATGGCTCTGAGCACTATGGGACTCAACTGCTGTGGTCATCAGTCCCCTAGAACTTAGAACTAATTAAACATCACTAACCTAAGGACATCACACACATCCATGCCCGAGGCAGGATTCGAACCTGCGACCGTAGCAGTCGCACGGTTCCGGACTGCGCGCCTAGAACCGCGAGACCACCGCGGCCGGCCCCTAGAACTTAGAACTACTTAAACCTAACTAACCTAAGGACATCACACACATCCATGCTCGAGGCAGGATTCGAACCTGCGATCATAGCGGTCACGCGGTTCCAGACTGAAGCGCCTAGAACCGCACGGCCACAACGGCCGGCCAATTTCCTTTCATGATTCCAGCTGCGGATATGCAGATCTACATCAGATCTCTCTTTGCCCAAAAATGGAATGACATCTGGTGCGCTACTGCTCATAGTAATAAACTCTGCACAATCGAGGAGTCTACTGCAGTTTGGCCTGCTTCCTTCTGCTCCTCTCAGAAGGAGTTCACTGTTCTATGCTGTCTACGCATTGGTCATACTAGGCTCACCCACTGTGGGGGGGGGGGGGGGGGAATTCTTTACATAGGAGGAAACAATGTGGTTGTGGAGCCAGACTGACAGTATCCAACATATTGATGGAATGCTCCCTTTGTTTGGCCCTTTGTGCTACGCACAGCCTTTCCGATTCCTTAAATTTAATATTAGCAGCCGATTCATGAATGGTTGAACAGGTGCTCACTTTCTTTCGTGAAAATGGTTTTTATTTCCAGGTATAAGGTTGTACTTTACTCTTGGATCAGGGGCATAGTGGTTGTGATTTGGGCCTCCCGTCTTGTCTTCTCGGTCTGGGACCCCATGACCAATCCCCCATGGAAAGACTGCCCTCTTTTCTCCAGTTTTTAGAGTTGGTCTCAACTTTATGCATTTTACTGTGTGTTTTAACTTCATTATTTTATAATTTGACACCCCCGACTGTTTCCGTCCAGTTTCTGCGGACTGTCTTTCTTCTGTGACTAACTTAGGAATCGCGGGACTGATGAACTCGCCATTTGGTCCCATAAGCCCTCTCAGTTCAACAATCAATCAGTCAGTATCTAGTATATCGAGGACAACTTACAACAGCTATGGCCCAGCTTGCCTCAGGAGAGCATACAATGGCTCCGTGTCACCTTTCCCAACCGAATCAGTGCATGCGTCCAAGAGAGAGGGACTCCAATGTCATACTGGTAAGTGGGCTCATTTTGCCAAATTCTTTGTAATTTTGACTCGATTTTGTAATCGCAGAAGTAACATATATCCTTTCAACCAGTTTAGTTTCATTGAATATCCTCTTCTCCTTCCGTGTGGCTTCAGTATTTTTTTTTTTTTACAAACGTTTTAAATCCACGTTTCATTTCATAGTATTTAGGGTTCTCACTGTGGAGAGAAAGTACATAAAGTAATCGCCAGAAATGTGTTAGAAGACAGTCACAATGGCCGCTGTTACCGTTTGAACAAACAGGGTGAGTCGCTAACAATTGCCACCTAGAATAACTCCGAAAGTATGACAGGAGCTGAAAAGTTTGTGGGACAAAAGTTGCATGGGAAAATGGGGGCCATAATACGATGTTGGTTTTTGGTTGCTAGGTGGGGTCGCTTCAGGGATATGAAGGTCAACTTTTTTTTGATGGATGCTATGGCTAGCGGCTATCGAGACGAATCCAATGATGTAACCGAAAGTTCTTTGAATGCCAACAAAGGTCACAAAGGTGTCATGAACGTCCATTTACAGGAGGTGTTCGAAGTGATGACCATTGGTATCAATGCACTGCTGCAATCTTCTTATCATGGACTCAGTGGTATTCCTTATCACTTCAGCACTTACCGAAGCAAATGCTCAGACAGTTCTGTTTCGCATATCTTCAGGTGTAGTTGGAACGTCTTTATAAACAATGTGTTTTACGAATCCCCACAAGAAAAAATCCAGAGGCGTCAAACCTGGCAAGGGAGCCGGCCACGACACATCTCCTCCGCGTCCAATTCAACTCATTTCTACCCATAACCGAAAAATGTGCCGGACACCCATCATGTTGATACCACATTCTGTTCGTTGTTCCTAAAGGTATTTCTTCCAGTAACAGACCTGATGTTTCTACCACTAAGATTTCCTTCGACGAAATATAATTTTCTCCTCCAGAATTCCACACCATACATTCATCGACCACGGTTTTTGGTGTGCAACTTGCCGCAGGCAACATGAATTTTCAATTGCTCAGTAATGCAAGTTATGCAAATTAACGTTTCCGTGGTTCGTGAAAGTACCCTCGTAAGTAAATAAAATCAAATTAATTAATGTGTCATCCCTCTGAATCTGAAGTTGAGCCGATCGGCAGAATTCAATACAACGCATACGACCGGTACCAGTTAATTCTTGATGAAGATTGATACGGTAATGATGATATTTATGGCGATGCAGAACACGAACAACACTACTCTGACTCATGCCAGATTCCCTTGTGATTTGACGCGAACTAACAAAAGGATCTCGAATCACAGTGGAAAGAGTACCAATTTCCGTTTCCTCATTAGTAACTTCCCTGTGACAGATATGTTTCCGATGCGTTAAAGATCCAGCTGCTCTCAGTTTATTATACACATATTTAAATGTACAACGTGTAGGGTGAGTAAGTTGAGGATATCTTTAAAAGTATAAGTCTCTAGCTATCACTGAATTTCGTTGGCATTCTCCGCAAATGAGAAGCATTTCGACTTGTTCTTCGAAGGAATACATCGACATTCGCTTCATTCGACAATACTAGTCTTACTGTTCGTGTTAGTGTTGTATTGCGAAACCGTCGAATGTTGTTTACATGTGAATGGCACGTTAGATGGATACGCCGTATTCGGCAAATATTTACTATTTGAACGATATGCGAGAGAGAATTGTCAGATCATGTGCTTCGATAAGTGCCGAAGTGATAAGGAATACCAGTCAATCCATGATAAGATTGCAGCACTGCACTGATACCAATGGTCGTCACTTCGAACACCTCTTTAACTGGACGTTCATGCCATCTTTGTGACTTTCGTTGACCTTCAAATACCTTAATGTTACACATCATTGGATTCGTCTCGATAGCCGCTATCCGAAAATAAGTACCAGACTATATCATCCAATTAACCAAATAAAAAGTTGACCTTCATATATCTGATGCGACCCCACCTAGCAACAAAAAACCAATGTAATATTATGGGCCTCATTGTCCCATGCAACATCTGTCCCACAAACTTTTCAGCTATTATCATACTTTCGGAGTTATGCTAGGTGGCAATAGTTAGGTGGCACCCTGGTGGCACCCTGTATATTGGAGATGACACAAGTGAAGAAAAAGGTGAGTCGACACGTACGCAGATTGTTAAAAGTTAAGCAAGTCGACGTTATACAAACAACGACAGGAGGGACACGACGCTGAGCAGAATGAGACTCAGTTATCCCAAAGAAGAAGAACTGCATACGATAAATATGACATCGATGATATGTTTAAACGTGTCATTAAGCTGCAGTTTCTGCTAGACGACAAAAAATACTAAGGAATAACGACTTCCTGAAAACTTCACAGACCTTGTTGCTCAGAACTGTATATCAAGGCTAGCAAGGGAAAACAAGTTGTTATGTCAGTGAGATTAGTTTTTAAAAGAGCTAGAATAAAGAAATATTCATGTACGAAAGAGGTAATATATGTGCGGTAGAGGGAGTGGTGATGTTGGGTTAGAGAGGTGTGCGTTACAATATTGCTCAATGTTAATACCGAAATTGAATTACAATTTTACAGTAAGCGTTTAAAAAGACCCTCAAAGATGTAAAATGCAAATGCTCTATCTTAATTATTTTATGACATAATGACCTGCAAAATGTACAATAATTTAAACAACCAAAATATCATTTACGATGTTGTGCACTCGTCCGCAGATCGTGATCGTGCGGTAGCGCTCTTGTTTCCCGCGCCCGAGTTCCCGGGTTCGATTCCCGGAGGGGTCAGGGATTTTCTCTGCCTCGTGATGACTGGGTGTTGTGTGATGTCCTTTGGTTAATTAGGTTTAAGTAGTTCTAAGTTCTAGGGGACTGATGACCATAGATGTTAAGTCCCATAGTGCTCAGTCATTTTTTTGTTGTGCAACCCTTCCACGATTTATTAAATAAGATTTAGGCAATAAGAAAATTAAGGACGTAACCTGACGCCGACACTCGCTTAAAACGAGAACAGTTACAGTATCGTACAGTTTAAATATCAAGTTAACGATACTCGAATCACTGCAAAAACGACCCAGCGTAAGGCGTGACAGAACCTCAGTTTAAATAAAAGGGTCCAGCAAAATATATACCGATCAATATGAATCTTACAAGCAACTGATACTGATGAATGTTCTTGAATTAATGCGCAGTGACGGCCATCCAACAGATAGCACAAGATAACACGTGTTTCTTAACTCCAGCTACTGATAAATGGCCACAGTTTGTAATGTGCACACTCATCTCGTGTGACTCAGCGCCAGTAACACTGTGGACCTTAGCTTGCCACTGTACAACTCCCCAGCAAGTTAAGCAAACATTTCATAAACACAAGAGAAACGGAGCAGGCATCATATATCGGGCGGAGCCGGCCTTGTGACCGAGCGGTTCTAGGCGCTTCAGTTCGGAACCTCGCTGCTGCTACGGTCGCAGGTTCGTATCCTGCTACGGGCATGGATGTGTGTGATGTCCTTAGGTTAGTTAGGTTTAAGTAGTTCTAAGTTCTAGGGGACTGATGACCTCTGATGTTAAGCCCCATAGTGCTTAGAGACATTTGAACCATATACCGGGCGGAAGATCCGTTAACGATTTCCAGCTCGCGTCAGGTCGGTACACCCAGCAAGACGTCCCCCATGGAGCCAAAGTCGTTTCTGCCGTTTTTACGTGCCGGGTAAACTGCTGGCCGCCACACAGTGACTGAGAGCAGACGAGAAGGCGTCATCGCCGAAGCGTCTGCTGAACGCTGAAAGCGGCGAGCTCGAGCTGCGACAGCCCGGTTGGATGGGCGTTCGGATCTGCTCGCGTCCGTGACGGAGTTGAACTGTCACAACACAGTTTCAAAAAGAGTGATTTTTGGGTATGGCGTTGTTCTAATTCCACGGCTCTGTGTGCATTGTGACAGTCCATTCATTGTCAGGAAAGTAACTGGCTCGTGATATTTCGATTTCGAAACATTATCTACATTAATACATTCGAAAATTGGTGAAATTACGTGCATTTGTCACGAAAGTACGACGATGACAATTTCATGTTTAGGGCTCACGACGAATCTGATCATTAATTATGGTGCTCCTATTATTCTGAAATGAGTAGTGTGGTTGAAACATGAAGTACACCCAGAATGTAAGTTCCGTTTGTATTCCTTCCCGCGGCAGCGCTACAATTCTGGCTGGGCGCATGCGCGGTATTTGCATTAAATGAAGGAGATTCACAGTTTTCAGGTCTCTGTACTGTATGTTCTTTAAAGATGCTGCTAAATCATCCGGGTTGTTAGCTCGTAGTTACTAATCTTTATGCTCAGAGCTGCACTGGACACCACCAGAGGCGCTCCTGATTCAGCTGAGACTTGCCGCCGGCCGCGGTGGTCTCGCGGTTCTAGGCGCGCAGTCCGGAACCGTGCGACTGCTACGGTCGCGGGTTCGAATCCTGCCTCGGGCATGGATGTGTGTGATGTCCTTAGGTTAGTTAGGTTTAAGTAGTTCTAAGTTCTATGGGACTGATGACCACAGCAGTTGAGTCCCATAGTGCTCAGAGCCATTTGAACCATTTTTTTTTAGACTTGCCGACGAAAAGTTCGGAACGAAAATGTTTCATGGCTGAAGACCATACAACCTGGAAGATTTACCAGCAGTCAAGACATCTGGTTAACAAAGCCTTTATTGTACGTGCTATTTATGTCATATAGTGCTTGTTTGTTGAGGATGTCAGATCAGCATCAATTTGGCTTTAGGAATGGTAAAGGCACCAGCGAGGCAATTCTGACACTGCGGTTAATTATGGGAGCAAGACTAAAGTAAACTCAGGCATGTTAATAGGATTTGTTGACCTGGAAGAAACTCACGACAATGTAAAACGATTCTGAGAAAAATAGGGGTAAGCTGTAAGGAGAGAAAGGTAATATACAATATGTACAAGAGTCAAGAGGGAATAATAAGGGCGGATGACCATAAGAGAAGTGCTCTGATTAAAAAGGATGTAAGACAGTGATGTAGTCTTTCGTCCCTACTGTTCAATCTATACACCGAAGAAGCAATGATGGAAGTAAAAGAAACGTTGAAGAGTGGAACTAAAATTCAAGGTGAAAGGATATCAGTGTTAAGATTTGTTTGTAAAAAAAAATGTCGTGTGACTAGAGCCACCTGTCGGGTAAACCGTTCGCGCGGGTGCAAGTCTGCAGTACCTGCGCGTCGATGGGAATGAAATGATGATGATTAGGACAACACCCAGTCCCTGAGCGGAGAAAATCTGCGACCCAGCCGGGAATCGAACCTAGAACCTTAGGATTGACACTCTGTAGCGATGATGACTCAGCTACTAGGAGCGGTCAGATTCGTTGATGACATTGTTATTCTAAGTGGAATTGTAGAGGAATTACATGATCTGCTGAATGGAATGAACAGCGTAATAAGTACAAACAGTGCCCGAACTCTTACAGGAATCGGCGATAAAGCCGCGAGTAATGAGTATAATGGGCAGGGGTTCTATGAATATACTGATAGACAATAAGTTGCGAATGTGTCTCACGGGAGGCATGCCAGAGAAAAGTTCCTGCAGTCGCACTATCCTCTGTGTTCTCGATGGCTCAGATGGATGGAGCACCTGTCATGTGTGCAGGAGATCCCGGGTTCGAGTCCAGGTCGGGGCACACATTTTCAACTGTCCCCCGTTGACTTATATCAACGTCTGTATGCAGCTAAGGGCATTCATTTCATTGTAATAAATGTAATTACTGCCGTCACGTCGAACAATGGACCCTGTGTCGCAGACCGCTACACACCAACGATTTGTGGTAATTCTTATTTGAATAATTATTGACAAATATAACAGGTGTGAGCGCTTCACAGAGTTCTCTTCTATACGTCCTGTTAATTTGATAAAATATCCCACTAGAAAGTACGCTGATGAGCAAAACATTATGACCACCGCCCATCGCGAGGCTGCATGCCGCCTGATTGCGTTATGGCCACGTGACACAGTGAGGAAAACGCAGTGCCCAGTCACGTTGTGACCACTTGTCAAAAGCCCGAATAACCAGCTGTTGTAGCGCAGTGCGACAGGTGCAGAGCTATCGACAGGGATGTGGAGCCATGCCGACACCATGGTTGCGACCAGGTGCGCTAGGTTTGCGCTTAAGGACGCACATGTACTCCGCTATCCACCCTATGGTGGAGGGTACCCCGTTCCACTGATAGTCATGTTCTACTAGCAGACAGAACGAGGGTAAAACGACTGTCTATGTGCCTCCGTATAAGCCCTAATTTCTCCTACCTTACCTTCGTGGTCCTTCAATGTGTGGCAAATGCAACAGAATGCCGGCTCTCTAAATGTTCTCATTAGTGTTCCCTCGCAAGAAGAGCATTGCCTTTCCTCGATGGTGCGAACAGCCCGATCGATGTGGTCCCATAGATTCCCGACTGGTTTTAAATTCGGAGAGTTTGATGGGCAGGGTAGTACGATAGTCATTCTGCTGCTCTTCGGATCACACACGTACACTGCAAACTGTGTGATACGTTGCATTGTCCATCTAGTAGATGCCATCGTGCCGGGGCAAAAATAATCCGCATGTAGTAGTGGACACGGTCCCCATGGATAGATCCATACTTGATCCATTGTGCCTTCCAGAATCAGATCACCCAGGAAACGCCGCGAAAATATTCCCCAGGGCATAATGCTCCCTCCTGGTTGTTTGCTTTCAAATGTTTCACGCCCTTACACGCCAACGGTCATCTGTCCGATGGAGCATGAAGCGTAATTCGTGTGAAAGGACCAACAGTCGCCACTCAGTTGGTGTACTCGCGTGCGAATTCCAGTGTGCGTCGCAGACGAACAGCCGTCAGCTTGGGTCGCCTCCTGCTGAGCCCCACAGGCATCAACGTTCGCCCAACAGTCGTCGAAGAGACACTGTTGGTAGCCCCTTGGTTCATCTGGGAGGTCAGCTGCTCAACACTTCACAGCCATCGTTCACCCCTGTCATCTGTGGCCCGAGGTGCATCACAGTTGCCTGGCGCTGGTTTTCGGTAGTGGCGTTTTGCACGTGCTGTATACTTAAACCAAGGCAGCTCGTGAACCGTTTTAGGCTTACATCGAACCTAAGCGTTGGTCAGATTAATGTGACTCGGCCATGTAAGTTACCGGTACAGAGACAAATGGGGAATCATTGTAGCCACGACATGGTTCGCAAGAGGGACAATACACTGCCACAAACGAATCTGACGAACGGAGCAGATTGCCTGGAACGAGAACCTCGAGACCGGGAAGCTGAAAGGTTGTTAGCGTGCTTCTCTCGTGAGCGTCTATAAAATGTGGTTGTGCGACGATGATACGACAGGTAGGGGACAAGTTGTTGGGCTTCCATGTCCCATCGCGGAACGTGGAGGTCGGCGGCTTGCTGCTTTCTGCCGGCCGTAGTGGCCGACCGGTTCTAGGCGCTACAGTCTGGAACCGCGCGACCGCTACGGTCGCAGGTTCGAATCCTGCCTCGGGCATGGATGTGTGTGATGTCCTTAGGTTAGTTAGGTTTAAGTAGTGCTAAGTTCTAGGGGACTGACGACCTCAGAAATTAAGTTCCATAGTGCTTAGAGCCATTTGAACCATTTTTGCTGCTTTGTAAAGCAGGATAGGCGCCGACCTGGGGTAGACCGAATGACAGAATACAGTGCTGGAGAAGGTAGAGGCGTTTCGCAGCACACTATTTAGCGCAAATCGTTGAACATGGAATTCCATAGCAAACGACCTCCACATGTTATGTTAATCGGACGACACCATCAGTTTCGACTGCAGTGGGGCACGGCATCTTACAGATTGGAACGCGTATCAATCGAAAACGGTTGCGTGGTCGGATTTCCCTAGCTGAACTGTAGTGACCTAATACGCCGTCACGCCAACGGCCTTGCTGCAGTGGTAGCACCCGTTCCCGTCATATCACCGAAGTTAAGAACTGTCGGGCTGGGCTAGCACTTGGATGGGTGACCATCCAGTCTACCGAGCAGTTGGCAAATGGGCTGCTCTCAGCCCTTGTGAAGCAAACTGAGGAGCCACTTGACTGAGGAGTAGCGGTTCCGGTGTCGGGAACTGACATACGGCCAGGAGAGCAGTGTGCTGACCATATGCCCCCTCCATATCCGCAACCAGTGACGCCTGTGGGCTGAGGATGACACGGCGGCCAGTCGGTACCTTTGGGCCTTCATGTCCTGTGAGGGAGGAGTTTTGTTTACTTTTAGATGTGCCGTCATCCAGGCGAACGGCTGCTCGAAGCAAGGAGGGATGGTGGCTATTGCTGAAACAACCGATTTTTGGTTCTATCCACATGACTTAAAATAACCGGTTTCTGAAATAACCGTTTGTCGGTTTTTCATTCCAGTTACTTCCTGTAAATGAAATGTAGTGCGGCGAGGGCGCTCTGCGTGTAGAACTGATCGCCTGGTGCGAGTCTTTTGAGGTGACTCCACGTCAGCGACCTGGGTGTCGATGAGGATGAAATGATGGTGACGAAGACGACACAAACACCCAGTCTCTGAGCGGAGAAAATCTCCTATCAAGCCGGGTATCGGACACCCCCCCCCCTCCCCCCGCCACTCAAACCCGACACCCGACACCCGACATGACAAGCCGGCGTGCTGACCTCTCAGCTACGATGGCGGACAGTTATTTCCCGTAATAAAAGTAGAAATCGAAGAAAGACTGACAACATATGCTTTCTGCTCAGACAGGCATTGTATGATACAGTACGCACTGGTCACACAAAAATGTGCTGTGCTATATGTGTCAATGGTACTCATGTTTATTTCCTTCCTAAGCGAAAAGAATATGTTAGTGTATTACTATCGCGCTTAGGGTGCAGGCATTCGTAATCATTTGATACACTTGTTCAAATGTGTACGACGAAAACCTGCACGACCCACGGTGGTGCGTAATATTTGTAACATGGTTTTTGTAATGTAGTCCTATGTAGTGCTATACAATCAACATCTTATGACACCTTTACCTATGACTATTGGTTTTTATGATCAATGCAGAAATAAGTTTTGACTTTGAATGTGGCCTTCGCACCATGAATGATGCTTGTATCGGGTGACGCTCAGTGTGGTGCTGTGTAATGTTTATTTAATGCGTTACTGTGGCTTTTGTATCAAAGGTTACGCTAATAATGTAATTTGTGAAGCTGTAAATGTTTTATATCTTTCTCATTACTCTATTTTACACAGTATGTGGCCAACATGCAGTACGGAACAACATATTTTACGCTTTAGGATTGACTTCCCGTACGCAAGATAGTAATGCTTCGTACTTTACTCTGCCACAAAAATCTTAGGTTGTATACAGGAGGGCGCGCTATTTCGTCGCCTCCTGGCTTTGTATGTTCCATTTTGACGCTATGTTATTTACGAAAACAAAATTAACATTTCCTGTAACGTAAAATGCCTATTTTCATTTCGATACCACGTTATTTTGTAAAACAAAATTGTCAACATTTTCTATACCGTAAATTTGATACTTCTTTGCTTTTAAAATCTTATCAATAACAAAGACAATGGTTAGGGCAGCACCATAGAAAACCAACAAACAACCACAGTGCCATCCACGTATGTACGAGGGCGGCACCAATAGAGGTGTCTGCCCCAGCAGCTGAGAAATCGCTGGCATGGTAGCTCAGCGTGGTCGCCTCAGAGGGTTATATGTCCTCTGTAATAAAAATACCTAGTTAATGGATCAACGACGGACTTACATGGATGTCTTATGACGTCCGCCTCGAGGAGATGCAACGAACAAAATAAGATTTTTTTTAAAAAGTGGTAAGCGCGACAGTATGTCAATCCTAAGGGGCCGGGTTCGATTCCCGGCTGGGTCGGAGATTTTTTTCCTGTCCGGGACTGGGTGTTGTGTTGTCTTAACCATCATCATTTCATCCCCATCGACGCGCAAGTCGCCGAAGTGACGTCAAATCGAAAGACCTGCGCCCGGCGAACGGTCTATCCGACGGGGGGCCTTAGTTCCACGACATTTACATTTCTTTACCAATAGAGGTGTCCCGTTGACTACTGTAGGTAGCATTTGTCAGTTTGGTTGTGTCATTCGGCACCAGCGGACGTGCACGCTGAGATCAGTGAGAATACTTGGTTGCCCACCGAATACGTTTTGTGCCTTTTGGCACAACATTGTTGGATAATTACATTTAATAGCAAGGTATGTCTATAAACATATGAATACGTGCAATATGGACACACATACTGTTTGTACACATCATTCTACGACGTGTACTTAATCATGTTTAGACGTGTGGTTTGGAAACGTGTGCATCAGCCAGGACCAGGTAACAACTACGCCTGAATTTTATATCAATGCAACTGAGACGGAGGAAATAAAAAAATAAAAAAAACTATCCAGTTTCCTCAATACCCTGCATTTCTGCAAACCCACCAACGTCTTGTCCACTCAGTACCTCGTACAATCGTTGCTGTATTGCGTTCCAGAATTGGACCAAGACTCTACTGAGCATGTGGTCACAAAGTTTTGGCTGATCGGCGTGTTGTGTACAAAGGAGTAAAACAGTACTTACCGAGAGTGAGGCTCTTCAGAGTACGAGTCGCCGGGTCGTACTTATGCACCCGATTTCCTCCGATGTCGACGAAGTACAAGACCTTCTTGTCTGCATCCCAGTGTGGCCCCTCTCCTAACTTGCAGGGCTCGGTAATCTTCTCCACCGTCACTGGTGACATTGTACCCTGGCTGGAAAGTAAGGAGAATGGTGCTTTATCAGCGCGAAAGGGGCTTCGTCACACAAAACGAATGCTAAGTTGGATCAACTTGAAATAAGAACTAAAAGACATATTTTTAATACTGAAATGGAAGAACTGTTTGACCTGAGTCATAAATGGATTTTGGGCAGTGTGAGGTAGTGTTCAAGGCTCTAAAATTGTCTTCGTGTAGCGCTTGCTGATGAATCTAAATCACATGTTATATCCAATTACACCATGTTGCTCAACAATGAAATCTGCCAGATGCGAGAATAATATCTAAAAGGTACGATGACACAGGGGGGCACAGTATAGCCGTGAAATGGAGGAAAGTGAACTGCAGTGCCAATCTCCCGCTTTTTAATTTTTTTTTATTTACTTAACTTGATCTGATTTGCGTCATCAGGCCATCTCTTACATCGGGCCAGGGCTTCACACAGATAGTACCTTTCTTTACATCGCAATTATCTGAAAAATAATAATTTTATGGTGATGAATACAACGGGCATTCAGTATGTAGTTCAATATATTTTTTCTCACGCACCTTCGGTTAAAAAACACAAAATCTGTTGTAGGACTTCGTCGAATATGGTTTGATCAAGTTCCGATAGGTGGCGACCCTGTACGTGGACTTAAAAACTGCATCTGTAACGGAGGTGCGTTCCAAGCAGAAAGCTGTAATTGAGATTCTTTTGGCGGAAAAGCAGAGCGTCACAGGTATTCATAGGTGCTTGCAGAATGTCTACAGAGACCTGACAATGAACAAAAGCACAGTGAGCCATTGGGCGAGGTTTCTGCGATCATCGCAACAGGCTCGTGTAATATGTCCTATATCCGACGTGTATATCGGCCGAACACAGCTTTGACTCCTGCAATGTTAGAATGTGCAGACTCACTCATTTGAGGTGGTCGACGGATCACAATCAAATACTTCGCTGCTCAATTGTACATCAGAGTTGGTACTGCCGACACACTCGTACACCAGTTGGAGTACTCAAAGGTGTGTGCCCTCTGGGTTCTTTGCTGCACAACAGGAGACCACAAATAGCAACGAAAGACCATCTGTGTGGAGATACTGGCGCGTTACGAGACTGATCGTGACAATTTTTTGTCGAACATCATCACAGGCGATGGAAAGTGGGTTCATCACTTCGAACTAAAACGGCAATCCATAGAGTGGCGCCACACCACCTCTCCTCCAAGGAAAGAGTTCAGTGCCGCACTGTCAACCAGTAAAGCCATGGCAACGGCCTTCTGGAACACTGAAGGGTTTATTCTGTTTCATGTCCTCCCTCATGGTGCAAGTGTATCGTGTTACCCTCAGGAAACTGAAGAACCGACTTGACCTTGTTCGTCGCCACAAAAATGCCAACTAACTTCTCCTTCTCCATGACAACGCAAGATCTCACACCCGAGAGGAGCTCACAAAACTTTATTGTATTTTTCATCCACCCTATGGCCCGGATCTCGCAACTCCCGACTTCCATCCGTTTGGTCCAATGAAGGACGCACTCCGCGGGAAGCAGTAAATGGATGATGGCTAGATTATCGACGCTTCAAGAGGTTGGATCCGTCGCCGACCAATAGTGTGGTACCATGCGGGTGTAGGGTTTCTTCCAGTAAGGTGGTGTAAGGCCTTCACATTGAACGAAGATTATTTTGAAAAATACAGATTTGATTTGTGTCCAAAAAATTGGGGAATAGTATGATTTACTGGAATCCTGAATAAACCAAATTGCATTCAGAAAAAATATGTTGGATTACGACGGTAATCCTAAAAGTTATTTTTATAAGTACAGAACTCTGTTTGTATGGCAGTTGGTCACAGTGTTATGATGAGTGCATCACGCCCTGTGTGTAAACATGCGCACGCCGCGCTGAGGGGCTCAGTCTTGGCTTGGCAGCCATTCGGAATGGAGCTCCCGTTGGGTGTTACCGCCAAGTGCGAATTGCGTGCAGTTATTCGGTTTTTGAACGCAAAGGGCACTGCGCCGATTGAAACCCGTCGCCCATTGACAGAAGTGTATGGTGAGTCGTGCATGGATGTCAAAAATGTTCGTAAGTGGTGTAGGGAGTTCGCAACTTGTCGGACCGAAATTCGCGACGAACAAAGGAGCGGGAGACCGTCAATTTCTGAGGAGACAGTGTTGAAGGTTGAGTAAAGCGTGCGTGAAGATCGGCGGATCACCCTGGATGATCTCTGAACGTTGGTTCCTGAGGTTTCCCGAAGCACCACTCACAGAATTTTAACGGAAACATTGAAATACTGGAAGGTGTGCGTAAGATGGGTGCCACGCATGCTGGCTGAGGACCGCATCCGACAACGAGTCGCTGCTTCCTGCGTAATTCTTCACCGCCTTGCAGCCGATCAGGACAGATTTCTGGACTCAATAGTCACGGGGGACGAAACCTGGGCATAACACTTTACACTTGAGACCAACCAACAATCACGCCAGTGGAGGCATCCTTCTTCGCCGAAGCCGCGGAACACAGTCTGCCGGTAAAGTCAACCGTTTTTTGGGATCGGAAAGGGGTGTTGTTGGTCGACTTTACGCTCACTGGGGCTACAATTAACACTGACAGGTACTGAGTGACTCTGAAAAAACTCAAACGGGCAATTCAGAACCGGAGGAGAGGAATGTTGAGCAAGGGCGTACACATTCTCCAATACAACGCTCGCCCACACATCGCGCGGCAAACCGTTGCTCTTCTGCAACAGTTTCAGTGGAACATAATCATCCACCCACCCTATAGTCTGACTTGACGCCCAGTGATTATCACCTGTTCCCTAGGTGAAAAGAATATCTGGTCGGAAAGCGATTCAGTTCCCACGACGACGTGAAAGAACAGCATGGCGGCTAGCTGGCATGACATGGGCATACAAAAACTACCACAACGTCTACAAAAATGCATCGACAGATTGTTGATTATGTCGAAAAATAGCTAAATGTTCAAGCTCTAAACTGATGTAAACTATTGTAGAAATAAACAGGTCTATGTACTTATAAAAAAATAGGAGACCTTACTTTTGGGATTGCCCTCGTGCTTACTGAATGCTCCTCGTAGTATTAAAATGACTTGACTGTCATCTTATTAATGGACTTTATTAGAGTAAATTAAAGTGACAATACTTTGCGTATTTACAAAAATGGGTCGCAAGCAGTTGGTGACAAGCAAATAAGCAGTGTCCTTCGATATATACAATTTGCATGCTAGCAATTAGTACAGTTCACAAATCACAGCTAAAGCGTTTGGATCACGTTCCTCGAAAACAACGTTTCCCTCCTCCAGTGATTTCTGTTTGAGTTTCCGAAGCATCTCCCCGTTGGGAACTGCCGTGGCTATACGTACTTCACCGACCACTCTGCTAGCCGCCTCGACTGGATCTACATCTCCCAAAGCCTCTGAGCAACAACAAGGGACGCGGAACTGTGGCCGACAGCCTTCACTGACCATTTGTTCGATCACACTCCGTCATCAACGCAAATACTGAAGCTGTGGTCCATGGACGCTGAATGTTTGCTACCTGTGCGATGACGCATGTCGGCGGGAGACCGCTGCTACACGGAACCGCTGCCTTCGGAGTGTGCACGTCCATCCTTCCAGATTACATTGGTGGCTCGACTGCGCCAAGGTGGCCCTTCGACAGACGCTCATGGGATGTCTCCATGACAGAGCATGCTGGCGTCGGGTTAGGCTGGAATTTTATTACATAGTGCTGAGGAACATCACGTGACCGGCAGAAAGCGGTTAATCGTCTCGGAGCCACCGAAATGGCATCCGCATATAACGTCATCAGAGATGCCACCGTGAGCGCCAGCTTATAACATCAGTCCAAACAGGAATGGGTGGATGAATCAACAAACAGTGTGCCATCGCTGCAGCATTCATCCAGTATTACAGGGCGTTTTATGTCGAGGACTCACGGACCATCCAAAAGTATCAAGGCATCCTGTGCGATTTGCCTGTCCCCAAAGTAGTATCCCAGGACGACGCCCTCCTGGCTCCCATAACTGTTGAAGACTTAACAGCAGCCTTGGAACACGGTGTCCGATCACCGGGACCAGACGGCTTACCAAATTAATTCTACCGTGCCTTCTGTCGCCTGATGGGAGCTCAGGTGGATTCAGATGTTTCAAGACGTCCTCCACGACGATTTCACCGTCCCCATGGATTTCCTGGAAGGCATCACGATACTATAGCGGTTCTCACTGTTGTCACGATTATTGTTTGCTTACGCTTCTAAACACGGATTATAAACATTTTGCCCGAATCCTTCGCACGCGTCTTCAGGCCACAATCGGACACATGATCCATCCTGACCAGACATATTTAGGCGGCGACAACAACATCTACAGGGCATTTGGCGCCTACCGTGACGTCATGGCGCTGGTGGCGGCCTACCGCCTCCGAGGCGCCCTTGTCGCCGTCGATTTGTATCACACATTTGACCGTATCGACCATGGCTTCCTTAGCGCTGTACTTGAACACATAGACCTCTCGCAGGCGTCGGCAGGGGTGAGCCTATGTTTAATCCACAGGGCCCGCTCTCGGATTATGGTCAATAGCTACCAGATCGAACACATCACTCTTGGCGGTTAGTGCGAAAGGGAGTCTTATTTGCGGTGGCCTTCGAACCTGCAAGCACGGCCTTCGCCAACGACTGGAAGGGATCTGCATATGCGACGTGACCTTGCTGACCACATGATGCTCAAGGAACGGTCGAACGACGAAATCTTCAGCGGTTGTGTCACTACGGCGCTATATCAGGCAGTCGTCTACATGCGCAAGGTGACGTATATGGATGTCGGAAGGGGCCTTGTCCACACGCAGCAATCCCCTTCCAGAAGTTCCCACACTGACCGCATTGGGGATGCAGTTCTCCAGTAGAGTTCGCCGAACTGCGCCAGCCACATTTCGCCAGCTACTGCAATGGTCAGATGCGCTGCTGGGTGACGGCAAATTCCTCAACGTCGAATTGATTCTCCGGACGCGTTAACGTCAGCACTTACCTAAAGTCCAAACTTAATAATTTTGCATTCGTCCCCTAACTGTCACTATGACCCATTTTGTGAGCACAGGTCACATATTCAAAGTCCGCTACACTACTTTCATGGGGCCTCCACTGGCATGGGCGTTATACCTCTGTACGACCGACTCACGTGGACCGCGGCTAGCACCAGCTTGATGAGGACGCTGCTTCAGATTGTCGCACCCCGAGATCTTCGACCTCCGGTCGCCGTGGGACACACAGCTCTGTCTCTCGCCCAAATCCAGGATTTCCCGGTCTAAGTGAGCCACGTGATCGAGGATCTACCGGCGACGAGCGTACCGAGCACGAGAGACTATTACCACATCTACCAGGCACGAAACCCCTCAACAACGTTGAACAGCACTACCTGACAATCCGCTGGACAAGCGTGTGTCGCGCCATCCACACCGCATATCTGCCCACGTACACTCGTTCTTGTGGTACGTGGTGGTGCACGACAGATTAGCAAATCGCCAGCGGCTCCATTCCATCCATGCTATGGACGACCCTTTGTGCCCGCACTGCGCAGTCGTCGATTCAGACACACACTGCTTGACATGAGCTGCGACGGGCAGCTGCTGGTATCTTATATCTGCTGGTATTCCTGTTGCGACGACAGCCAGAGTGTATTACCCCGACTACTATGCCCAGATACTGTTTACTTTTCTACCGCCAGGACGAACGCCGTCAACTGGCTGAAGGTCATGGTGCTGTACTACATTTTGCAAGCTGTGTCTGAACGCGCTCTCGACTTGTGGTTCCACATGATGACGTGCCATGAGACGTTCTGCTGCCATGCGTTGTATCGGACATGACTATGGAATTATTTAGGGGAATTATTCGACGATCCTTCTGCCCATTGGGGCGTTCAAAGTACTCGACGACGCACTTCAACACGATTCACGCAACATGATTGATACTCTGAGGAAACGGTTTAGAGAGAGTCCCCTCTCCACTAATTTGCGCGAAGAGGACTCGGAAGCTCCTGGTGGCGGTAGTAAGACCCGATTACAAACAAAATAATAAAAAATAAAAAAGCTAAATAAATAAATAATTAAGAAAAAGTACTGACAAATAACTAAATAAATTTGTTCAAACAAATCTCTCTTGATCCTGTGAGACCCCTTTCCTTTCTTGTCTCTGAGAGGGTGGGAATGGGGCATTATGGCCAGGCCTCGGAAGGCGACCGCTGTCCTCTTTGCCCCCGACACCCTCTCGAGCTTCATAAAAGAAAGAAAATCCTGAAAAAAAAGTGATTTACCACACAGGCTCCTAATTCATGGCTTGGGTTAAAATCTCACTGCTACCAACTTTTTTTATTCTATTTTATTTCTCTCCATGGTAAACTATTAATTATAAAATTCGACACTTTCGCTGCTCTCTATATTCCACGCTGAGAGCGTCTTTGTTGTCGGTGTACTGCTCGCCTAATTCTGCTACCTGTGCTGACAGATGGCGTTCCAGTCACTACGACACTCTTACCGTCCAATTTTAAGAAAAGTATTCAGTGGAAAGATTAAATTTTTGCTTGTCTTGAGATTTCATATCCTTACTTGACAAAAGAAAGAATTTGTTTTCATTATCCATCATAGATAATGTGCAGAACCAAAGTAAGTAAAGCGATGCACAAAATTTTAAATTGTTTGCAGAGGTAAAAACCAAATGCAAACAGGCATGTAGACTGATCAGCCAGACCATTGTGCCCAACGACCTATTATCGATATAAACCTGTCATTCGATAGCAGCGTGACCTGGCGAGGAATGATCGCTAGTGCGGCACACACAAGATGGATGTAGTATTAGTGAGCGTGCTGTCCGTGTGCAGAATAGGGAAGACAGGCGGTCTATCTGACTTCGAGCAAGGGCAGGTTGTGATCGCCCGGAAGCTCGGCACGAGCATTTCGAAAGCTGCGCGACTTTCCGAGTGTTTGGGCAGTGCTGTGGTGAGTGTCTTCAAAACGTGGCGAAACTGAGGTGAGACCACGTCCATAACTCGTGGTGAAGGGGGGGGGGGGGGGCGGCCGCCGCTCCTCGTGATTGATATCGGACGTTGTGGGCTGAGCAGACCGTTAAAGCAGGACAGGCGGCGAACTGTGCGGAACTAACATCTGACGTTAATGCTGGGCACAGCATAAATGTGTCTGAAAACGCAGTGCGCCGAACACTCCTAACGATTGACGCCCGCAGCCGACGACACACGCATATGCCAATGTTAACACCACGATATCAGTAACCACAACTGAAATGGGGATGTTACCATTGGCACTGGATGTTGGAAATGGTTCAGATGGCTCTAGAACTATGGGACTTAACATCTGAGGTCATCAGTCCCCTAGACTTAGAACTAATTAAACCTAACTAACCTAAGTACATCACACACATCCAAGCCCGATGCAGGATTCGAATCTGCGACCATTGCAGCAGCGCGGTTCCAGACTGAAGCGCCTAGAACCACTCGGTCACAGCAGCCGGCTTGCATTTTGATGCAGGGCAGAGTTTTACTTGATCTTATGAATCCCGTTACCTTCATTATCATGTCAATGCGGTTCCAGGGGAACAGCTCCTTGACACCTGTACTGCGGGACTGAGACAAGCTGGCAGCGACTCCATTGTGTTCCGGGGAACCTTAACGTGGGCATTCATATGTCCAGCAGAACTCGTGCTAGACACCGTGACTGTTCTAGGGGCTTCAGTCCGGAACCGCGCTGTTGCTATGGTCGCAGGGTCGAATCCTGCGTCGGGAATGGATGTGTGTGATGTCCTTAGGTTAGTTAGGTTTAAGTAGTTCTAAGTCTAGGGGACTGATGACCTCAGCTGTTAAGTCCCATAGTTCTTAGAGCCATTTGAACCATTTTGAACGCCATGACTGCCAGGGTGGATCTTACACTGGTTGCAAACCACGTACACCCCTTCATGACGCTCATGTTTCCCGGCGGCAGTGGCATTTTTCAACAAGTCACAAGGCCAGGAGTGCGATGGAGTGGTTCGAGGAACACAGTGGCGAGTTCCAATTGATGTGCTGGCCCCTCAATTCCCCAGATCTGAACCCAGTCGAACACATTTGGGACGTGATTGAACGTGGCGTCAGACCTTATCACCCATTCCCCAGAATTTACGGCATGTAGGTGACTTGTGTTTGTGCAGATGTGGTACCAACTCTCTCCAGAGACCTACCAAGGCCTCATTGCTTGCATGGCACGACGCGTCGCCACTTTTACCTGTGCCAAAAAATGGACATACTAGCTATCAGGGAGGTGGTCATGATGTTCTGGCTGATCAGTGCATCTTTTATCATAAATACTCAAAACTTTTTTATTCGCCGATATATGGAGGTAATGTGGAGGCAGGTGTGAGAGGGTCAAATTCGCCAATAGCACTTAAATTCTCAAAGGATTTTCGAGCAGAAGTATATATCTCAGCTCCGTAACCTACTGGTTAAGTGCACGCATGGACAGTTTGTTGATTCAGGTTCGATTTCCTCTGCTGACATCATTGCTTTTTTCGTTTTATATTATTCTTCGCCATGTTAAATTTTTAATTATAAAATATGAAAGCCGGCCGGGGTGGCCAGGGGTTCTAGGCGCTACAGTCTGGAACCGAGTCCTGCCTCGGGCATGGATGTGTGTGATGTCCTTAGGTTAGTTAGGTTTAAGTAGTTCTAAGTTCTAGGGGACTGATGACCTCAGAAGTCCCATAGTGCTCAGAGCCATTTTTATAAAATATGAAAGTATTTGAACAGTTCAGCTTATAAACGTAAAATTAATTCACTGACGGAAAAAAACCGCAACACCAAAAGTTAATAAATGTTGAGTAGTGAAATTTCGGGAATAGGTTTGTTTAGGTAACATATTTGAATGATTCACCTCGCAAGATCGCAAATTAATGTAAGCCCAATTTAAGCCGTTGAAAATGTGAAACGTTGGTACATTAATATCATGTGTAATACGCATGTATTGTGTTGTACAGGTGCCGGCTGTCATTTTTTGGAATATTGTTCCATGCATTTTGCAGTTGGTAGGTCAATACAAGGACGGATAATGTTGGTTGTGGACGACGCTGGAGTTGTCGTCTGATGATGTCCCGTCCGTGCTCGATTGTAGACAGAACTGGTGACCGTTCAGGTCAAGGCAATATGTCAACACTCTGTAGAGCATCTCGAGTTACAACAGTAGTATGTGGGCGAGCGTTATCCTGTTAGAATACAACCCGTGGATTGGTAGCACACCAAACTGAGGTATAATTTTGCAGTCACTATGCGTGAGATAATCACGATAGTGCCTTTGCTCTCATACGTAATCGTACCCCGGACCAGTAACTCCAGTTGAGGTCCAGTGTGTCTAGCAGTCAGACAAGTTAGTTGTAGGCCTTCAACTGGGCTCCTTCTAACGAACACACGGCCATCACTGACACCGAGGGAGAACCAGCTTTCATCAGAAAACAGAAAGACCTCCACTTTGCCCTCCAATGAAGTCTCACTTGACACCACTGAGGTCGCAAATGGCGGTGGTTTTGGATCAGTGGAACGGACGCAACAGCTCGTCTGGCTCGGAGTGTCCTTGAAGTAACCGATTTGTAACAGTTCATTATTTGACTGTGGTACCAACAGTTGCTCAGATTGCTGCTGCAGATGGAGTACGATGCGCCAGCGACATAAGCCGACACCCTATCTTTCCTCTCGGTAGTGGCACGTGGGCGTCCAGAGCCCGGTCTTCTTGCGACCGTATATTCTCGCAACCACCGAAGCCAGCAGTCATGTACCGTGGCTACATTCCCGGCAAGCCTTTCTGGAATATCACAGAAAAGAAACATCCAGCTTCTCGTAGCCCTGTTGCACTACCTCGTTCAAACTCAGTGAGGTACTCACAATGGCGTCTTTGTCGCCTTGAAGGCATTCTTGACTAACATCAACTCACCACGTCGTATCTCAAGGTAACTAATGCTCACGACCGTTACAGCGTGTGTTTAAAGTAAACCGGATTTGCATTTTCATAGTGGTACTACTAGCGCCACTATTATGCGACCGGCGCGAAATTTGAGTAGGCATCGTCTTTCAGATGAAAGAAACACACCTACCAACTTTCGTTTATGTTGCCCAACTCTCTTTAGTCTTACGACTTTTTTCCGTCGGTGTGTATTCAATTTAGTTTCGATTAATACCCTTGTAAGTGAAAAGGCTATAGGCCACTACACTGTAGCACAGGGGTAAGAGTGTGCATGACCTGTCACTGTTCGAAAGCAAACACGGTCAGAAATCTGAACTGCAACCCCAAGATGAATAACCATCTACGTTAGGAACGCAATGTTGCCAGCAAAACCACCCCTGAATATCGCAGATTGTGAGAAAAAAGCTGACACATCGTATGTGTACTTTATGTAGTATCCATACAGCCGATTTATATTATATATATATATATATATATATATATATATATATATATATATATATATATATTAGCCGGTTGTCCCACAGTGGTGGACGCTGCTGACGTGTATCTGCTGGCGCGGTACCACTAACACCCATCGAGGCACATGTAACGTATGGATAAATGCAAGACAGTGCCAATCTCTACGTATAAAAGATGTGACCTGACTGAATCATAATCGCGCAGCCAAACCGCTGAGGATAGCAACTTCAAATTTGGAGAGGGTGTTGACCTTATTATATAGGTGTCGTTTAAGATGCAAATCTTCGAAATTCCACCCCTAAGGGTATGAAATGTTTTTTTTGAAAATATGTCGCTATAATGGTGATTATGAAGCTAGAACTACGAAAATTGATATTTGGTTTCTCGGTCAGAAATAAAGAAATACTTGTTTCAGCGTTTTTGGAAATTTAATCTCTATTCGGGTGACAGCTTTTCTAAAAATAAATCATTGTTAAAAAAGTTTTTCTCCGCTCAGGGACTGGGTGTTGTGTTGTCCTCATTATCATTTCATACTCATAAGTGAAAGGCAACGGGAAACCACCACTGGAATTACTTCCCAAGACGCTCATGCGGTGAACCTCTCTGACGAGGCTCCCCCGTGAGAAAACTTGACGCAAGGCGGAACGCAAAGTTACCTATTTGGCTTCTCGGTTAGAAATTAAAAAAAATTACATGTTTCAGAGGTTTTGGATATTCAACTCAAAGTGGGCGAAATAGGAATGAAACTGTTTATGAAAATATTTAGTTACATTAAAACACAGTTAAAGATAAATCTATGGATATTCGATGTGACTTCTAAAGAAATGTGAGTCAGGGGATGGAAGTTTTAATAGAAATATCATCACAAGAACTCTAAAGGCAGGATTAACGAAGACCTCCGACTCCAAGTACCAGAATCACTTTCTCGTCAGAAGTACATGCTTCTACGGCCTTAATTAGCATGAAACTTTTAGAAGATGTTGGAATTTGTCAACATAAAAATTCGATTAAAGAAAACAAAACAGTCTGCGCTCCATATAGTCGACGCGGGCGAAGCAGCGGGAGCTAAGCTAGTAACAAATAGAAATAGGTGACAGTGGCGATTATAAGATTTATGGTGAACATCTGGAGCATGTCACGTCATCTAAAGACGATGTGCGTTAAGAAGGTAAAGTCAGTTTTGTAATTTAGTGTCTTGCATCAGTCTATTTCGTGCAGTTTTATCGTTCTTGTGTCGCTAAGATTTCTCAAAAGTATCTGTACAGTTTTTACCAAATCGGATATTTAATCTTGTCAGCTGTAAAAGAGGTTACATGTTGGTAGTTGTCGTCGATTTGAATTAAATTTTGCTATAAGGGCGGAATAGGATGCAGCAAAGATTTAGAAATGTTAAATACTGCTTTTGGTAAGTATGCCACGAGTAAAACAAGAGTTTACGGGAAGGGCCTCCATACGATAGTTAGTAGCGATGGGGGGGGGGGGGGGGGGGGGGGAGGTCGAACAAGCTAGACCGGGGGCATATGGCGTATTTTTAATGTTTTGGAAGGCGAATGGCGACTTGTAAGTAGCCATAAAAAAGTTCGAGTTCTGAGTCTGTTAAGAACCTGCGTAACACCGACTTTTAAATCATTTCCTTGGAGGAAAGCACCTGACTACTACATTTCTTCCTTTCCCTGAGGTTTGGGGAGAGGGGGCCTCCCCTTTGCCCCGGGTGTGGGTTACCTTAATTTTCGGTAGTGTTACCGTTTCGAATTAGATAGTGAAGACGTTGAAGACGACGAACGTCCCAGACGCTCCCGCACATCAGCAACCGATGAAGTCGTGGAAAAAGTGAAATAAATGATCATGAACGATCGCCGAATGCAGAGAAGTCTCTAATGGTGATGACAAATTAACTAGTTTTTTTCGGATGTTTCTGTGGTAGAGAGCCGAGTGGAGGGTCTGAATCAGACGCTCAGACAGCTGTGCGAACTTGTAGGTTGCAGATTCCTCGACTTGCAGGGCATATCTGACCAAAAGAAGCCTACTGCTATCAAACATAGCTCTTAATGTTAGGAAGAAATTTCTGAGAATGTACGTTTCGAGCACAGAATTCTATGGCCGTTAGACATGGACTGTGCGAAAACCGGAACAGAAGGGAATAGAAGTATTTGAGATATTATGCTGCAGAAGTATGTTGAAAATTAGATGGACTGATAAGGTAAGGAGTAAAGAGGTTATCCACAGAACCAGCGAGGAAAGGAAGATATGGAAAACACTGAGAAGAAAAAGGGACACGATAAAAGGGCATCTATTAAAACGTCAGGGAATAAGCTCCATCATACTAGAGGGAGTTGTAGAGGGTAAAAACTGTAGAGGAAGACAGTCTGGGGTATATCAAGAAAATAATTGAGGGCCTAGGTTGCAAGTGCTACTCTGAGATGAAAAGGTTGGCACAGTAGAGGAATTCGTCGCGGGCATCATAAAACCAGCCTGAAAACCGAGACTAAAAAAAGAAAAATGATTGTAGTCTAATTGTGTTGGGAAAGGACCAGAGCCCCAAGAGCTATTAGAAAGTTCTGAAGCTCAAATCATTATAAGACAACCAGAATAAATTAATAACTTGTTCCATTTACCGACCCCTTGGTATACGCGCTAGAGCTGCTGAACGGTTCAAAGAAAACTTGCGAGTCTTTTCAAATAGGTACCGCACTCATACAATTACACTTGGTGGTGGCATCAATCTACCCTCTATATGTCGGTGAAAATACATGTTTGAAGCCGGCGTTAGGCATAAAACGTCGTCTGAAATCTTACTGAAAGCGTTCTCAGAAAATTATTTTGAACAATTAGTTCAAGAGCCCATCGGAAGTGTAAACGGTTGCGAAAACATACTTGACCCCTTAGCAACAAATAATTCTGAGTAAATAGGTATCATCGTGACAGATGCAGGGATTAGTGACCACAAGGCTGTTCTAGTTAGACTGAATACCGTAACATCAAAATATATCAAAAATTAGCACAAAGTACTTCTATTAAAAAAGGAAGTAAAAAATTCGCTTGACATCTTCTTAAGACTTACTTCACATGTATGCAGTTCCATACGGTTTGGTTAGTTTTCTGTTGCAGCGGAGAACGAATGAAGTCCTTTCACCCATAAACGTTTGAAATTAGGTTTTGTCTCGTATATCGGCTCAGCAGTGATCCCGGAGAGAAGCAGAGTAGTTGCCAAGTTATTTCCCTGTAGAAGAATTAACAAACCAAGGAGGAATACTATAATTTACTGGCAGCACCCTCTCATCACTTTACGGCAGGAGTTTGGAGTATTCACACAATTTTCCTGAAGCTAAAAGAGCACGAAGACACATTTTTAATTTCTTCAAGACGTCTACGAAATCATTTGGTGAGTTAGGCGTGAAGCTAAGGGATCGCCTTCAACACCAAGATACATTTATGAGCGAATGTAATCAGCCGTGTACTGCATAACAAATTTATATCTGTTTTAAATAAATTTCATTGCTTATTTTCTTCATTTTCAAATCATTTTCTTTTAAATTTCCTCAAAATCGCGGGAAGTTCCCAATTGCCCTAATGAACTACGTCTCTTATTCGACAAAAATGAATTTTTCGGTACTTATCAAAATCTTTCTTTTTAGTGACATCAAATTCATGAAATTTGTTGAACATTTTAACACAAACGTCTTTCCATGCTTCCTGCGCGTTAAACTAATCCTTGTAGTTTTCACAAGTTTTGTCCCACAGCACTAGTTCAGCTTGCACTGCCGAAACCAGACTCATCAACACCTGGCAAACCGCTCATTTTATCAGAAAAACTGCGACAACAGCTTCAAAAAAGTAATGATAAGAGATAATCTACTCGCTATCGGGTTTAAAATACCTGAATCGAGTGTCCGCCTTGATTGCTGTCTGTTCCATGTACATGAGCTCCCACCGTATAAAAACCTGATGAAACCTGTACGTGTCGAGGGAGTATTCGATGCCTACTGTTTGTATTAGGTACCGAATAGAAAACGCAGCACGGTTTCAGACTTGTCGGCGTTACCGAAAACGAACCTAAGCGAATAGAACCGCATACGTGTGAAACAGGCCTAGGAAGCAGTCTCCATTCTTTCCAATTTGACTGTGTCATTGTAGACCAAATGTGGTTCAAATTCAAAGAAATAGGATTTGCAATGCCTGTGTTGTTAAGAAGAGCTGCGGCGGCTACAGCCACTACGAAATACATGAAAACTTATTCGCAGTTGCGAATACGAACAGCCACCAGCTGTGTAAGACAATGACGACAGTGAAAATCTGTGTCGGACCGGATCTCGAACCCGGATTTTCCGTTTGACGACAGCCATCGACTTAACCGATAGCAGTGCCCCTTAGGTGATTTTTACGTACAGTGCGTGTGCAGTGCATATAAAAAAAAGCGAAAAAAATAAAACAAACTTCCTGGCAGATTAAAACTGTGTGCCCGACCGAGACTCGAACTCCCGAGTTCGAGTCTCGGTCGGACACACAGTTTTAATCTGTCAGGAAGTTTCATATCAGCGCACACTCCGCTGCAGAGTGAAAATCTCATTCTGAAAATAAAACAAGACCTAAGAGACATTTGTGAAGAAATGTACGATTAATATTCACAAAAAACGTAAATACTCTGATGAGAAAAAGACCTTATCGCTGAGATTTAATATCGCACTAATATATATATATATATATATATATTTGTGTAACTATATATAAGATGAACAAAACAAATCGATCTTCTTCTGCTTCCTTTGTTATATAGAGATTGTGTGTAGCGCTTAACGCCTGTAGATATCGTTTTCTTTTCTAGACGGTGTTAAGGCGTGTACATAAATTATTGCTTAAAATCCATGTATAAAAATAGCTCATGTTATTATTTCAAGATAATGCAAGCAACTCATCTTAATGTTTCACTTGACAGAGATTAATTAGTATTTTTCAGCTGCTACAACGCCCAGAAGCCATTATCGCTGACTAGCAACAACTAGCCGCCATAACGCGGAAGATTTAAATATTATGTTATTTTGCAATTACCCTTCACAGCAGAGGCCAGGAAGTCATTTCAAAGCCTTATTTAATTTGAGTTTAAGTATTTCAGTAATTGAAATTTGCGAGACGTCAGATATTTTCAGCGATACCATTTGGGGCCGATATGTCAATTCTCGCCTGGACTTTATTTCGTGAAATTATAAACTTGTAGGGAGCCTGGCGCTCATCTAAAATAAAATCAAACATTTATTTGACCTCCTACAAAGTATTCAGCATATAATGGTCTTAACTACGCAATGAAAATAATTAATGTTAAATTCTCATCGTATGTAGTTTAAAGTAAGGAAACACTATACTATACATGCACGTCTCACAGACAGACCCAGACATCCATGTCGTCGTTCCTGCGTCACAACCTGTACATGTATGTCCGAAGGAAGAATGCTTCGTTCTTCTTAACACCACAGGTTCTGCAGTGTTGTATTTATCCACCGATGCCAAGCAGCTATCCTCTATTAAAGTGTCCTCCCGTGTACGAAATTACATAATGCCCGTACGAGAACAAGTTGTGTTGTGGAAATAACATTGTGTGGAGGTTTGTCTCTGTCCATCGGTCGTGCACAGTCGCAGGTTCGAATCCTCCCTCGGGCATGGGTGTGTGTGATGTCCTTAGGTTAGTTAGGTTTAAATAGTTCTAAGTTCTAGGGGACTGATGACCTCAGATGTTAAGTTCCATAGTGCTCAGAGCCATTTCAACCATTTTGTTAACGCGACCGCTCGTGTGGAGCGGGAAATCCGGGTTCGAGCCCGCTCCGGCACGGATTTTCATTGTCGCCATTTCCTTATGCATCTGATGGTTGTTCGTATTCGTTACTGAGAATACATTTCATGTATCAAAGAAGAGGTATCGACGGCAATTCAGAGATACATACAAAATAAATTAATAAGTGATGGCACTGATCCCACATGATACACAAAACAGGTCAGAACACTGTTGCGGAAGAAACAAAAGAAGCACGCCAAATTTAAAATGACGATAAATCCCCAAGGTGATGTTGTACAGAAGCTCGAAATTTAGCTCATACTTCAATTTGAGAGCTTTTAGTTACCTCAACGAAACTCTGTCTCTATATCTGGCAGAAAAGGCAAAGAGAGTGTGGTCGTGTGCAAAGTACACCAGCAGCAACACTCAACCAGTACCTTCACTGCGCGATAACTATCGTGATTTTACTGATGACAGCGCCACTAAAAGAGAGTTACTAGACAGGGTTTTCTAAAATTCCCCCACAAAAGAAGACGAAGTAAATATTCCAGAACTCGAATCAAGAACAACTGAGAACAACTGCCAACATGAGTAACTTGGAGTAACTTAGAGGTAGCGAAGCAGTTTGAATCATTTAATAAAGGCAAGGCCTCCGGTCCAGATTTTCTGCCAGTCAGGTTCCTTTCACAGTATGGTGATACAATAGCTCCATATTTATCATCATATATAACTGCTCGCTCGTCGAAAGATCCGTACCTAAAGACTGACAAGTTGCGCAAGTCGCAGCAGTACCCAAGAAAGGAAGTAGGAGTAATCCTCTTAATTAAAGACCCATATCACTAGCACCGATTTGCAGTAGCATTTTGGAACATACGCTGTGCTCGAACATTAACAATCACCTCGAAGGAAACGATTTATTAACAAATAGGCAATACGGATTCAGAAAATATCGATCTTGTGAAACGAGACTAGCTTTTTATTCTCACAAAGTAATGAGAGCTATCGACAGGGAATGTCCAATTGATCCCATATTTTTATATTTCCAGAAGGCTTGTGGCACCGTTCATCAGAAGTGATTTCTATTCAAATTGCGTTCCTATCGAGCATCATATCAGTTGTGCGACTGGATTCGTGATTGCCTGTTAGACAATTCACAGTTCGTAGCAATTTACGAAAAGTCATCAACTAAAACAGAAGTAATATTTCGTGTTCCCCTAAGCAAGTGTTCGGGTCCTCTGGTGTTCCTGATCTACATAAACGATTTAGGAGACAATCTGAGCAGCCCTTTAGATTATTTGCAGATGATGCTGTCATTTGCCGTCTTTCAGAAACATCAGAAAACGAAAACCAATTGAAAAACGATTTAGACAAGATATCTGTAAGGTGCTAAATGTGGCAATTGACTTTAAATAATGAAAAATATGAAGTAGTACACACGAGTACTAAAGGAATCCACTACATTTCGGTTACACGATAACCCACATAAATCTAAAAGCTGCAGATTCAACTAAATACTTAGGGGCTATAATTTCGAATACATTAAAACGGGACGATCACATGTATAACGTTGCGGGGAAAGCAAAGAGTGCGATTTATTGGCAAAACACTGAGAAAATACAACAGGTCAACTAATGAGACTGCTTACACTACGTTTGTCCGACCTCTTTTGAGTATTGCTGTGTGGTGAGGGATCCGCATCGGGTAGGACTGACGTAGGACGTTCATTCCAAAGAAGGGCGGCTCGTTTTGTATTATCGTGAAATACGGGAGAAAATGCCACGGGTATGAATTGTGGTGGCAGTCATTAAAACAAAGGCGTTTTTCGTAGCGGCAGGACCTTCTCACGAAATTTTGATTACCAACTTTCTCCTCAGAGAGAGAAATGATCATCATAATAAAATAAGAGAAATCAGAACTCGCACTACAGATAAAGTGTTTCGTTTTCCCGTGCTTTTCGAGAGACTGGAACGGTAGAGAAATAGCTTGAAGGTGGTTCGATGAACCCTCTGCCAGGAGCTTAATATGCTGCAATAAATAGTATCTTTTCTCACACAGTTTACAATTACGCGCAGAGTATACAGATATTGGTAGACGACTAAGAAAAATGGTAACGAAAATCACAGTCGAAGAAAACAGTTCGCATACTTCATATGAACACGCAACAGATTTAAGGAGTATTCGGTGTTAACATACTTTACGAGGTCAGTAGATTTGGAGACACGCCCACATTCAACGAGGATGGAGAAGAAATTTCATAGCATTCTTTTCAACGGAAATATCCGAACATTCGTCGTCATCGATTAGGGAAATCACTAAAAATCTCAACTGAATGGTCGTGCGCTTATCTGAATGCCGCTTCTGCCGAATGCGAGTGCAGAAAGCACAATAATACCATTAATTACACATTATATGCTTCTTGGCTTATCAATAGCGTGGTGGCTGGTGGGTGGCGATACATCTACATCTACATGGCTACCAGACAAATTGCCTGGCAGAAGGTTCACCGAACCACCTTCACAAAAATTCTCTCGAACAGCGCGCAAAAAAAGCTAACACCTATATCTTTCCGTGCGAGCATTTATTTGCATTATTTTATTATTATGATCATTTCTCCCTATATAGATCGACGGTAACAAAATATTTTCGCATCGGGAGGAGAAAGTTTGTGATTGAAATTTAATGAGAAGATCCTGCCACAGCGGAAAACGCCTTTATTTCAATGATTTCCACCCTAAAACCTGTATCATTTCAGTGACACTCTCTCCACTATTTCTCGATAGTGCAAAACGTGCTTGCATTCTTTGAACGTGCTAGTTGTACTCCGTTAATGCATCGTCCAAGTGTTCTGCCAATAAAACGCAGTCTTTGCTTCGCCTTGGCCACAACATTTTCTGTGTGTTCTTTTCGCTTTAAGTTGCTGGTAATTGTGATTTCTAGGTATTTAGTTGAGTTTACTCCCTTTAGATTTGATTGATTAATCGTGTAACCGAAGTTTCATAGACTCCTTTTAGCACTCATGTGGATGACCTCGCGCTTTTCATTATTTAGGGTCAACTGCCAATTCTCGCATCATAGAGATATCTTAATCTTATCTAAATCGTTTTGCTATTGGTTTTGATCTTCTGATGGCTTTACTACACGAAGAACGAAGCATCATCTGATGACAATCTAAGAGAACTTCTCAGACTGTCTCCTAAAACATTGTATAGATAAGGAGCTACAGAGGGCCTATAACACTAACTTGGGAAACACCAGAAATCACTTCTTTTACTCGTTGCCCTTCTGTCAATTACTACGAACTGTGACCTCTCTGGCAGGAAATCTCGAATCCAGCTACATAATTGAGGCGACATTACATAAGCATGGAATTTGATTACAAGCCACTTATGAGGCGCGGTGTCGAAAACTTTCTGGAAATCTAGAAGTACGGAATCAATTTGAAATCCCTTGTCGATAGTACTCAACACTTTGTGTGAGTGAAGAACAAACGCACAGATGAACGAGTGCTACCAATAACGCTCCGTTCTGATACATCAAAACAACTGCTGCAAATACTGAATATTAAGAACAGAAATTGATGTCACGACCGCAGTAAAACGGTTGTACGAACACCAAACGTAGACGAACATATGAGTCTAACTAGACGCCGATAAACAGGTATTGCAGAGGGCAACGATCAAATAGTCGTTCTCGACATTTACGTACGTCTGCCAATATCTGATAGGCAATTTATGACTCATATGTGATGTCAACACACAATTTTAAGGCGATCAGTGAAATGCAGTTTCCATACCTGCAGCGCAGTTCGCAATCTGGAAGGGTTACGGCGTCCCACAGGCGACAACTTCGCAAGTACTGCGCTCAACTTCATCGACTGAGACGCGACGCACGAGCTTTGCCTCAGGAAGGTGGACGAGCGTTCGTGCGCAGACGCACCGCCGTCTTATCGCAGCATCCAAGCCGCGGCATTCAAACAGTTGCGTCTGATATTGTACGTCTCCGCACTGTCCATCTGTTTGCACTGCTAATACAGCGTCCTAAATTACAATGGTACACAAAATTACTTTCCTTGCTCTTCGTACCTTTCACTTTTCTCTTATTACATAGTTTCTGATTGCTGTAGCTGCATTTACGAAAGTGAATCAAATATATGGTTCAAATGGCTCTGAGCACTATGGGACTAAACAGTTTTGGCCATCAGTCCCCTAGAACTTAGAACTACTTAAACCTAACTAACCTAAAGACATCACACACATCAGTGCCCGAGGCAGGATTCGAACGTGCGACCGTAGTGGTCACGCGGTTCCAGACTGTAGTGCCAAGAACCGCTCGGTCACTTCGGCCGGCTGAATCAAATATAAACCGGATTTCTTTTTATAAGTTTATTTAATCTTAATGAAAATTCATGTACCCGAACTTATTTTTCTGTATAGTCCGCTGAACGGGAAACGCATTTTTTACCAGCGGTTAGGCAGATTTTGATCCGGTTTTCGTAAAATGAACGAGCAGCCAGTTGCGCACGGACTCTCCGACAGCTCCATCGTCGTCAAATCTCTGATCTGCGACTGCGGTCTAAACAAATGAAAATCACGAGGCGATAAATTTCGGAATGTAGGGTGAATGTTCCAGTGCGGTTCAAAACACCGGTTCTGTTCGGTCAGCTGCACAGGGTCGAGCGTTGTCATGAAGCACGACCACTTCCCGGATTGGAAACGCGTGCCTTTTCTAACGGTATCCAAGTTTCGTTTGACCCAAAATTTGGCAATAGTATGCAGCGTTCACAGAAACACGTTCGTGGAGAAAATCGATGAGAAGAACTCCTCTAAAAGTGAAAAGAACCTCCCCCTTCGAGAGACGGTTTTTGACTTTGATGGGTGGAGATTCCTATTTTTCTTGCGACATTCCACACTGAATTTTTCGATTCCGGGGAGTAATGGTGCACTGACGTTCAATCGCAGGTCACCATCCAGTGCAAAAAATGTTCCCCTTCAGTTTGGTAGCGTGCCAGCAGCCGTTCGCACATCTCTAGGTAATGAAATTTGTACCTTGCAGTGAGAACACGAGGCACCCACCTTGCGAAAACTTTCCGAAATCTGTTACCGTAGCTTATGCCAAGCTCAGTAGCAATTTCAGTAACTGTTTTTGGTGATTTGTCTTCCATAAGTTCCTCAGCCATGCTGGTCCTCGAGAGACGTCAGTGAGCTACAGTGTAAGCTGGTTCTCGTCCTCGCGAAAACTGTTTGAATCATGCGTACACTTGTCTTTCTCAGGTTGTTGGCCGCGAGTGTTCTCAAAATTTCAGTGTTTTACGTCCTCTGATGTGAGAAACTTGGTTATAATGCGTTGCGCAATAGATGACGTTACCTCTTGTTCTGACATTGCGATCCTGACTGAAGAAACGGCAGTACCACATTCGAGCTGTGGAATACAATCGCTTGAAACCAAAATAACGACGAACAGAGATCGCGCCACTCTTCGCTTAGAAACATGAGCGTAAAATAAAAAATCCGAATTATATTTCTTTCACCCTCGTAGTACTCTGAATGATGGACGCAGAATCTACTGATGTCATAAGAGCTGCGAAGAGAACTAAGTTTCTCGTTGAAACATATTGGCAAGACTGAAGGTGGAACTGCTCTCTTGAGCAAGTCCCATATCACAAACACTCCTTAACTCTGTAAATAAGCCTCAGGTTTAACATTCAGATTTTTACTTAAAAAGTGATATTTGAGACTTTCTCAACAAAGCAAAATTTCAACAAAAAAAAGTTGGAATTCGTGTTTAAGAATGACTCTATGTGATATACAGAGTAAAGATAAGGAAACAGCGCTCTGAAAATAGAGCGAGTATTAAGATTTACACGGTTTAGTTAGAAATTCATAAACGGCGAGAAGAAAAGGTAAATGGCACAACAATACCAAGTGATACTGTAGCTATTTGTCGCCTCGTTGCGGATGAAATGTGTACAAGAGATATTTCGACAATGGTTGATTAACAGCTGTTAAGATTTCTCCAGTGGTTTTTATGGTATCGACAGATCCGATGCCACAGCGCAGGTACATGAGTGGACGAACTAAGCCGACCACAGCGCCCTCTAGCCGACGCTGTAGCGCTCAACGAGCGCCGCTCGGCTTTCTGCCCGTTACATCAAGAGCAGACGGCCTGGATACATCGCTTCAACTTCAGAGTGTTGGCTCGCTATTGAGACTTTGTACTACTTACGACGGGAATATGGTTTCGCACCTACGTGCTCATCATCGCAAAGTTATGTAACCACTTATTAACTTGTTTTTGCCTATAGTAAATGTGCTTCACACGCAGTACCGAAGTGCTTTACCTCACCTGCTCCTACTCGCTTCCTTCATTCGGCCTATTTTGCAGATCACAGGAGCAGATCCGCGCGCCGCCTTCCAGGCGGGATACAGAAATTTTCACGATAGCAGCATCGCAACACTACGTCGTTATTTTATGTCATTTTTTCTATATTTGCAGTAAATCTTCTTGTAAATTCCTTAAAATTTCGAGAGAGCGTGTGTGTATCGCCATTGATTTAAACATTAAAAATTCTGTAATATAGCGGCTTTCGAACGTTCCTGAAGTTCATTTTCCGTCCCAAAATACCGTGCGACTTCATGTCTTAAGGAAGGGGGGGGGGGGGGACAATTAGGTCATACGAAAAATTCAACGTATTCTGTCTTAAGGAAGGGGGGGGGGGCAATTATGTCATACGAAAAATTCAACGTATTCTTATGAATTTTCTGGTAGTATGTGCGAAATTCTGGGGAATATTACCCTGAGATGGCAAAAGTCATGGGACGGCGATATGCACGTGTACAGATGGGGGCAGTATAGATTACACGAGGTATAAAAGAGCACTGCATCGACAGAGCTTTCATTTCTACTCAGGTGATTCGTGTGAAAAGGTTTACGACGTGATTACGGCCGCACGACGGGAATTAACAGAAAGTGGAGTGATATTTGGGGCTAGACGCATGAGACAATTCAGTCCGGAAGTTGTTAGGGAATTCAATATTCCGAGATCCACAGTATCAAAAGTGCGCCGAGAATGCCAAATTTCAGGCATTGCCTCTCACCATGGACAACGCAGTGGCCTACGGCCTTCACCTAATGACAGAGTTGCGTGGAGTTGTCAGTGCTGACATACAAGCAACACTGCGTGAAATAACTGAAGAAATCAGTATGGGACGTACGACGAACGTATCCGTTAGGACAGTCCGGCGAACTTGACCGTAATGGGCCATGGAAGCACAATATCGCGTGCAGCGCCTCTCCTGGATTCGTGAGCATATCGATCGGATCCTAGAAGACTGTAAAAGCATGGCTCGCGCAGGTGAGACCCGATTTCCGTTGGTAAGAGCTGATGGTAGGGTTCGAGTGTGGCGCAGATCCCACGAAGCCATGGATCCAATTTGTCAACAAGGCACTGTGCAAGCTGGCGGTGGCTCCATAACGGTCCGGGCTGTGGACTGGGTCCTCTGGTCGAATTGAAACGATCTTTGGCTGGAAATGGTTCTGTTCGGCTACTTGGAGACCATTTCTGCCATTCATGAACTTCGTGTTCTCAAACAATGATGGAATTTTGAGGAATGACAATGCGGCATGTGACTCAGCCAAAGTTGTTCACGACTGGTTTGAAGACACTTTGGACATTTCGAGTGAATGATTTGGCCACTCAGATCGCCCGACGTCAATCCCATCGAACACCTATGGGACATAAACGAGAGATCAGTTAGTGCACAAAATCCAGCACAAGCAACACTTTTGCAATCCTGTGCCTTCTGCCACCTTAGTGTAAGGCGCATATCACATTTCCTTTTGAAATGCAAAAAGAAGAAAGGGTTAGACTGAAGATAGCGAAAACACAGTTAAATACGACACAAAATAATATTTGGTTCTCGTTTGTGTTCTTCATGAAAAAGCACCCAGGAATATTGTCGAACATGGTCGATTATGTGGTCCCCGTGTTATTGTATGGGGAAGCACAATGTTGCATTGGCGTACTGATCTCCGGATCTTTGTGAGCGCAGCACACTCACTGGTCAGCGTTATTGTGACACTCTACGAGCTGTGTTCAGAAAGAAACCAAACTTTTGAAATAGCGCTCCAACCAGAGCGCACTGCAGCTACTGAGCGCACCTAGCGGCAGGGTTAGAAAACAAACTTCCATTTGCCTCGTGTCGCTCGGACAATTAACAAACGGACCACAGCCGCTGTAGTAAGCACGTGTACAGCCTGGTCGTCGGATTAGTGCAATGAAGGAGCTTGAAACAACGTGTGTGTGTTTGAAATGTCAAAGACATTTCTAATGTTTAGCCAAGCAGTGCTACGAGCGGTTGAAACATTTTCAATAGGGCAGAATGTCGGTCTGAACGTCCTTCCACATCAACAGATGACGATCGTGTGGATAACGTTCGTGCTGTTATTCGCTGAAATCGTCGTTTAACTGTTCGGGATGTTGCTGAGGAGGTGGGCTTCAGAGAAGGATCATGCCACCAAATTTTGAGTGAAAAACTTGAGATGCATCGTGTCAGTGCAAAATTCGTACCGCGTTTGTTGATTGAAGATCAGGAATGTGCGAGGAACTGCTTGTCGCTGTTAATGACAATGACTGTGAGAACATCATGACAGGTGATGAGACGTGGGTGTACAGTTATGATGCAGTCGTCGGTGGGCACAGGGTAGCCTCGCCCAAAAAAATATGCATGAGTCGGTCAAAGATCAAGCTGATGATGGTTGTGTTTTTCGACTGCAAAGGCATTATCCATCATGAATTTGTGCCATGTGGTCAGATGGGGAAGTCTACCTAGTGTGCATGATGGATGCTGTGTGCAGGAAGAGGCCTGAATTTTGGGAAAATCAGAGTTGAATGTTGCATCATTATAATGCAACAGACCACGTGTCACTCCTTGTCTGTAGCTATCCGGCACCACATTCCCGTTGTGCCCCACATACCGTATTCTCCGGACCTAGCCCCAGCACACTTTCTCCTGTTTCTCACACTGAAGAACACGTTGAAACGACGTCGTTTCCAAACCACAGGGCAGATACAGGACAATGCGACGAGAAACCTGCGTCCCATCCCACAAAATGTGTTCCAGGAGGCGTTACAAAACTGGGAGGAACGATGGGAATGGTGTATTGCCAGTGAGGGGACCTTTTTTGGAGGGGACAGTGCTTAAAATGTTTTACAATAAGCAATAAATCAGATACAGCAAAAATTCGGTTTCTTTTTGAGCACGCCCTGTACTCCTTCCATATGAGCGTCTTTTTGTGGGTGCATTCGGACCTGACGTCATATTTACGGGTGAAAATGCACTCCGCATCGAACAGCGCAGGTCGGGGAGCTCTTGAAACGAAAAGACATTCGGCGAATGGACTCTCCTGTCCGTACCCCTGATTTCAATTCCGTTGCCCACGTGTGGCTGTGGCATGCGTTGGGGAGATGTATTGCAGTATGGTCTCATGCACCAACGACCATCCAGCTGTCGCGCAGATGGCGGAATGGAACGGTCTGCCAGAGTCATCTGCGAAATTATAACAAAAATTGAAGTAAAATGGTTCAAATGATACTATGGGACTTAACTCCTGAGGTCATCAGTCCCCTAGAACTTTGAATTACTTAAACCTATTTAACCTAAGGACATCACACACATCGATGCCTGAGGCAGGATTCGAACCTGCGACCGTAGCGGACACGCGGTTCCAGACTGAAGCACCTAGAACCGCACGGCCACCCAAGCCGGTATTTAAGTAAACATGCTTTGGTTAAGGAGTCCATTGGAAATGGAAATGCCGTGTGGCTAGGGCCTCCCATCGGGTAGACCGTTCGCCTGGTACAAGTCCTTCGAGTTGACATGACTTCGGCGACTTGCGTGTCGATGGGGATGAAATGATGATGATAAGGACAACATAACACCCAGTCCCTGAGCGGAGAAAATCACCGACTCAGCCGGGAATCGAACCCGGGCCGTTAGGTATTCATTCCGCTGTGCTGACCACTCAGCTACCAGGGGCAGACAGGAGTGCATTCATTATACAGGAATAATAACACGTTGTTGTCTCATTTGTTTTCTGGATATTCTGATTCTGAATGCCCATGGACACCCTTTCCCCTTCTGCTAGTGAGACCAAATTCCACAGTGATATTTTTTGGGTGGAATGAAAAGTTAACACGAGTAGCCAAATAAAAGTTCTCAGTTTTTTCAAATGTGCCGTGTAAGAATTACCTTAACATTTGTCGTATAACTGGAAGAAGAAGGAGATGTAAATGCTACAGCATTTCTTCCGTGAGTGAGAAATGTTTCTTCAGAAACTGACGAAATAATGAATAAGCATAAAGTGGATTTTCTTCCGCCCACCGTCCGAGATCTACGAAGGATGATCCGCTTTTACAAAAGGCAGATACCTATAAAATTTCTTGTTAGTGTGGTAACAGTTAGCACAAACTAAAGGCAGCGTACAAGACCGATGCATCGAATAGCAATCAGACAACCGCATTCTACGGCGCAACAAATCTGTGGTGACTGTACGTCGTATATCCTCTGGCCATTTCATGGATAACGGTAAAGTCTAGATACTAGCCACAAACTCATCCTATAGGGACTCAGTGTCAAGGACGCTATTGAAATACAACTGGCAGACAACCTGATCAACTGAGACGAAGGTATTCCTTCCCGACAATTTACAGAAACGACTTATTCACGCTCTCAGAGTCTTCTGAATATTCGCTGCTGACATTCAAACACCTGCCATTCATTTTAGTGTTTAAACACAGAATCGATACGTACTGGGATCTGCTGACTCGGCACTTAGACATGTTTATCTTAGCTGTTTTAGTTTTATTTACGACTGACGCTGTTGCGCCAACTGTCTTATCTGTTACTTTTGAACTTCGAGCATCAGTAAGAACAGTTCAAGAGTATCGTACAGTATGATTTAGATAGGCAGGCCCATTATGCCGAATAAAAGTGTGAAGCATGAAAAAGATCCGACGTCGTTCGACAGCTATGTCTGCGTATTTAATAGTAACTAAAGCCTCAAAGACAGACAAACGTTGGACGAAGCGAAAATTAGCAGATAGACAGTCGTTAGGGTGTTATTTATTTTGCTGCAAAAATTCTTTTTTTTTCGAAGAATTTTACACTCACCTCCTAAATGTTTTCTATTTGGTTAGATTTACTCTGAAAAAAAAAAAAGTCATCTCTATAGGGTGACGTTAACCCATGCCGACTAGAGCGAAAAATTTTAATATTGGGAATTCTAGGTTTTATATTTTTAGCCAGTGTTAAAGTTTTTGAGGACTGCATAAAATCAGAATTAAATACCGTTTGCTTCTTAGGATATGTTGACTATTCTAGAGAATGTTTTCTCATTCTTGCATTCTTTCAGTCTACAATGATCTTGAATACAACCCAATACAGATTCCTTCTGCTCCTCATCTACATTCACTGACACATTTCAGTACACTCATTAACTCCTTAACTATCCTTTATATGAAGCCCTGGTCGTCCATGCTAAAGGGCATTCTTGAATGAAACTAGTGTCAACCCATAATCTTCAGAAAAGAAAAGTAGATCATTGCTCTTGCTTTACAGGAAGTCGGCTAATACTTTATTTGAAATGAAGATCAAATTTAGTCAGGACATGTAAATTAATGAACAAAAATTAATAGTAAATTATGCTCAGAATAATGTTAAACATATCATGTAATGACCCATCCAATCCTCCAGAAACAAATAATGATACCTTTTTAAATTTGTAGATTCTATCTGTGCATATTTGCTACCATTTTGACATTTCTTTATGTGTTTATTCATGAAAAAACTATAAGAGAGATAACAGTTCAGGTAAATACTACAAATGAGGACTAAATTTGCTTGTAACTGCTTTGGAACTTACCTTTTCATATGGCTTCAGATTAAAAGAAACTGAGATCCCTATGAGCAGCTTTTATAGCCCCTCTGCAGTGAAGTGATCATTTGATATAGACATTACAAAGAATAGAGGGGCGTCTCTCAATACATCTTTATTTTCAATGGATAGTTCAACTTATAATCTCAGAAGAAACATTTTTGAGCAACAAATTGTTCTTGCCACCCCTATTGTTTGGTACATGGCTCCATTAGGGTATAATTTCAGTTCTTTTTGCATTACACAGAAATCTGAGTTCACTATATAATCTCTCATTGTTGGTTAATCACTGTTCGTTACCTAATTCGCTTTCAAAAAAGTCTAACATCTCCTTAATTTCTCTTTCATTAAAAAACAAATCCACAATCTTTTCGCCAGTGTGAAAATTACTAATATTGATACTTTTCCAGTTTTCTCTTAGGTGTTCAGTAAATGACATGTTAGGACTATCTGTTATAGTTGTAAGTAGCCTGTTTGTATGTTGGCAGCGCTCTGGACCGAGTTAATATCGCTGACAGCGCTCTGCACCCTCAGCAAGAGATTCTGTGGTTGGACGGATTTGCAGTTAACAAGTGGATAGGGAAGTGTATGGATATGATATTCCTAGCGGAGACACTGTGTTCGTAGGACATGCATTGTAAAGTGAGATGAAATTGTGTGTTTATAATAAAATACGTAAGGAAATGTATAAGGATGGATGTTGTTGATAATGTTTGGAACTAGATGTCACATGAATAAGGCAAAATTTTCTAATTACATTGTTTGCTCTTCAACAAAATCATATGCCTCCTAGTAATTTGTCTGTAGCAGTTAGAGTCCTTTTATTTAGCTGGCTGTTGTTGCTACTTGCTGTAATTGCTGTGTTATGAAAATGTTCTGTGAGGTAAGTGACTTATGAAAAAGAATGGGGTTTCCATTATCAGGATTCGAGATTGAAATGAGTTTAGACAATTAACGGAGTTGGAGGTAGTTTCGTATTTCTTTAATTTTATATTTTTTAACTTGTATTATTGTTAGTATTTCTTGCAATTCAGGGCCACTCTTTTGTGTTAATTATAGGAAGTCATGTTATCAATGTCTAGCAGTCAGATTGCGTTGGGCTTTATATTAGGGGTAATAAATGACAAGTTTAAATTTGAGTTGTCTTTGTCAGGGAAAATTCTGTAGGTCAGTGTTTTAATAAGAAAAAAATTAAAGTGTTAGTTTCACCTGACGACTCTTAGCCGATGCTACTTCACTGCAATCTTCTGGCTTCCTTGTAGTTTTAATAATTAGTGCATCGTTAGAAATAGTTGTTTATTGCTAGCGCGTAATTGCATGTATGAAATTTCCTTTGTAGTTGTTGTTTCTTATTTTTGTACTGTATTGTCATGAGCAAAGTAGTTGTGGCATAAATGTGGGACTGCACTAAGTATCTCGAAGTCGCTTTTGCAACTACTTATATATTTATTGCCGGCCCCGGTGGCCGAGCGGCTCTAAGCGCTCAGTCCGGAACCGCGCGACTGCTACGTTCGCAGGTGGAATCCTGCCTCGGGCATGGATGTTTTGTTAGGTTTAAGTCGTTCTAAGTTCTAGGCAACTGATGACCACAGATGTTAAGTCCCGTAGTGCTCAGAGTCATTTGAACCATATGTTTATTATTTTCAGTCTATTTTGGTTTTCTTCTTATTTTTACTTTTCATATTTTTTTCGTGTTACTGTGTAAAATAGTGTGATAATCATGGAGAGTGAAAAGCGTAAGACTAGGCTGCAAAGCAAATTGAGAAATCACAGTGACGACGAGCGTAGCTTGTTAGCACCACCTACTAACAATCCGACAAATGTTCAAAGTAATAATTTGGTAGGGATGAATGGGGACATGGACCAGCCGGTGAACAACCGGGTAGAAATTGAAAGGCCGCAGCTCGTGGTCGTGCGGTAGCGTTCTCGCTTCCCGCGCCCGGATTCCCGGGTTCGATTCCCGGCGGGGTCAGGGAATTTCCCTGCCTCGTGATGCCTGGGTGTTGTGTGATGTCCTTAGGTTAGTTAGGTTTAATTAGTTCTAAGTTATAGGGGACTGATGACCATAGATGTTTAGTCCCATAGTGCTCAGAGCCATTTGAACCATTTTTTGAGAAACTGAAATAATCAGTGAACAGGGAACTGTTGACGATCGATCAGTCGGTAACAGTTCGCCTCAGGAATGCGAAATAACAGAACAAAATCCTGGAAATACCGTAGATTCACCAATACAGCTTGCATCAATACACTTATCTCAATGAAGTCAAGAGACATTCTCTGCTTTTCAAAATACGAACATTGCCGATACAAACGCACTGACAAAAAACACAGAGGAAAATGTTTCAGGCGCTAACGCCTTGTTATTGCAATTAATTCGAAAATTCGATCAAACAGACCAAAAGCTTCAAAAGTTAGAAGCAATGGAACAAAATCAGAAAGAAACACAGCAACAACTTCAAAAGTTAGACACAACTGACGAAAATAAACAAACACGTGAAGATTTAATCGCTGAGATACACAAAATCGAATCGAAATATCAAAACATTTCTATAGACGTAAAAACAAGAATTTGTGAGCATTTTCAGCCTGTTTTTTTACAAAATTAAGAAGCAGCAATAAAAGAACTGCAGTCCACTGTACACTAAAATTATGACAACTTGCAAGCTAAAATTGACACTGTTGCATCTGCTGATATGGTTGCGCAACTTGTAAAAAATTAGGAAAACTTACAAGACACAATAGATATGATTACGACACAATTGGTCACTCTGAAACTTGGCTCAGATAAAACACACGGAGGAAATCAGCATATTATCGGAAAAATAGCCGAACTTTCGGATCAATTAACAAATTTATCTACGAAGCTAGATGATGATTTCAATGATGCAAGACCGGTAGCCTTTTCTGACACATAGGAGTACGAGGAAATAAGGAAATTCAAACAGACTCAAAAAAAAAAAAAAATAATACGCAACACAAAAGACAAATACGGGAAGTACAAGATCAGTTAGCACAGCTGATAAACGAATTACATATTTCAGAGGATACTCGCGTTCCGACATGGGAAGAGGGATTTAGAAATACGGAAAAGTCACACGGTAATAATACATGGTATTTCGGAGATCTTAGTCGACAGATGGAACCGCTGGCACGATGTAACAATGACCGATTTGTGACTCGCCGACACTGTGACTTTGACTATAATTTAAAACATTCAAGAATTCTAGTAATGACATACCTCCACCAATTTGGCTTCATCAATTTTCTCATTGTTTCCCTGCCAATTGGTCATTAGAGCAACGTTAGAATTTGTGTGTGGCTATTTAGAAAATGAACCAGCTGTAAGAATGCGATCGGTTATTCGCGACTGTCACAGTGTAGGAGATTTTTATGATGCCTTCCTTTCTGCATATTGGTCTCAGGCTACACAAGATCAAGTAAAACACAGTATTTTAATGAAGCATTTCGAACAGTCTAAATTTTCCAGCCCTGTAAAATATTTTGAAAATACACAAGAATCAGTATTTGTCAAACCCATACAGGCTCTCGGAACTTATTTGCACTTGCTTAATTAAATTGCGTGATCACTTAAGACATGTTATTGGCTGGACATTATAAAGATGATATCGGGGACTATTACAAGAACTGGAAGTATACACGGACAATCACATGATGCGAAAACAGGAAAACAACAACAATTACGGCTCATATACGTCACAATTTCGTGACTACAGAAACAGTAACAGTACACGACAAGTCTACCGTTATAACGCAAATCACCACCAAAACAGACACCACCCGTATGACATTGGCTGAAAAACAATAATTATAGAGGCAGATCACATTTGCGTGGTAATGACTATGACAGAGAGAAATGTAGAAATAGACAATATGGGAACCAGAATAATTATTATCAAGCGAAACAAAATGACTTCAGACGCAACAGTCCACCCCGTAATTACGATTCCGGGAGAAATTCTCTACCACCTAATCGACAAGAAAGAAACTACATAAATTACCGACGAGAGACGTTATAGTCGTAACATTGTAAGACGTGTATATTTCTATAGTCTATTGTCAAACCACAATTTATGAAAGATGTTTACATTTTATTAATGGGATTAAGTAGGAATAAGTAATATTTGCCATGTTGGAAATAATTGTGGTAGCAGGGAATGTCTGCACCAAAGTATTGTTGACAAGAGAGACAGCAAATTGATATAATTTTTAAAAGGGCAGGAGAGACCACGTATGGATACATTTTAAGAAAAGAGTGGGAAAGACCGCGCATTGATACATTTTGTAATGGTAGCAGGGATTGTCTGCACCAGAAAGCGTTGTTGGCAGGAGAGACCGCACTTTAGCGTTCGTGGGAAGTCAGTAGTAAGCGATTTGGTAGCAGATCTGAAGCGAGAGGCTGAGAGGAGCGGTATGCCTGCCAGCCACTAGCTATGATTTACGAGAGATTATGAACGGATTTACAGAGACATCAGCTAACTATTATAATAAGGGAAACTAATATTATTGAATTAATTTTTTGAGAAACTCAAGACTAGTTGTAAGATTATTGTAAAAAGTAAGTCCCATTTGATCGTTTGTAAAATCATTTCATTCAGAATATAATTAACTTTTGCCAGCAATATTGCATTTCTAATTATAATCCATCCCAAAAACCATCAATGTAAAACTTTGCAAAATTTTATTGTTGTCAAGAAAAAGTTTAACTATGAATTACGTAACTTAAGTCAAATTAATTAAAGAATAACGTCAGCTTTGTTATTAAAGAATAACGTCAGCTTTGGTAAAAAATACAGCCACTTATTATGAAAGCCCACCATCAGCTAACAGAGTATAGTAAAACAGGGTAAGTATATTCATATCGCAGTTCGATGTAGCAGTCAGATGGGGATCCAGTAACAGTAAAAAAAGGTAAGGAACAGTTCTGGGTTATTGCAGACAACGTCTGAGGGCCACACGACGACGACACGTTCTATGTTTCGTCGAAATAATCCGAAAATAACTTTTAAAAAGCGGCAATTATATTTGAATGCGAAGATTGAGAAAGAGAATAAATTTCAAAGGGAAGATTTCATTTGTTATTATTAAGCAAGAGATAGAAATCCTAAGGAAAGGATTCATAGTTTATTGTAAAAGGGAAGGTTATCAATAACAAAAGAGGTATACAGGAGACGGGAAAGTTTCAACATATCTGAATTTAACCAGAACTGGTGTGATTCAAATCGGGCAGAGCCGTCTGGACAAATTGAAATTGTAGAAATGAAGCCTCCAAATCCCAGTAACGACGCGTGACAACAAAGAGATAGACAATGACTCGCACCGCAGGAAGCTACAAAATGTGCTTATGAGACAATACGTACCTACCAAGACTATCACTTATGTGAAAATGGAAGACATTAGGGACATTTTACTCCAGGAACATGACATGAAACGGAACAATACTGCATACCTTGTAATTCCCATCATAACAAATGACATAAAATTTACGGAAGTACTTGACTTCGGCAGTCCTATGTCGGTAATAAGTGAAACAGCTTTTAGTAAATGCAACAAATCGAATGACTGCCCACACTTCCTTTACGTAAAAATAAATTAAAAGATGCAATTTTCGGAAAAAGTTTAGACGTAGCCAACAAACTAACTTAGAACTCTTTTGTCAAAGCCACATATTTATTATAAATTTTCTTATTGTTCCATTATTGCCGATGGAGATTATATTAGGTACAGATTTTTTTTAATGAGTATAAAGCTATTTTAAACTTTGACGTAACTGAAATATGTTTAGAGAAAGAAGGTAAGTCAATAGCTTTGAAATTTGAAGTTTGGCTTTCAAACCATGACGAAGAAATCAATCGGCATTATTACGTTTTGTCAGATCACAGGTTGGAACTTTAGACGGAATTTGACACTAATGATCACTTTGCAAGTACTGACAGATGATATTGATGATGTATTAGATACTAACGTTTAAATTCAGGAAAAAATTCAAACAATTGAGAGCTGTAATGACACTGATAGGAAGGACCTTTTTGATATCTTACAATCACATTCCACAGTTTTTACTCACAAAACAGGAACAGTTAAAGGATTTCAGTACAAATTTCATGTTCGTGAGCATACAAAATTTTGCATCAGACCATACGTAATTTCGACACATTATAGGGACCGTGTTAGTACGGAAATACACTCTACACTCGACGACGGCATTATTGAATCAACGGTAAGCTCATACAGTAACCCAGTACATGTTGTTGAGAAGAAAAATGGATCGATCAGGTTTGTCTTAGATTCTAGACAAATGAATACCATAATCATTCCTGAAACAGACAGGCCGCAAACGTTAGAAGAACTTCTTCAAAATTTCAGTGGCGTAAAAGTGTTGTCTTCTGTTGATCTTAGATTCAGCTTTTGGAAAATTGAACTTCATGCAGAATGTAGAAAATTTGTTTCGGTGTTTGTTGTCAGTTTTGGAAGCTTCCTCTTAGTTTGAACATTTCTTCTGCAGCATTCATTCGTGGGCTAAATTCCATATTACCTGAGTTTTTTAAACGACACATCACCTCGTACGTTGACGATATTTTAGTAGCTTTCAGCCATTTGCAAAGAACATAATCGTATTCGCAACAGTTTGTTACATATTTTTGCTGAATCTGGGTTTACAATTAACTTGGAAAAATCTGAATTCGGTAGGACAAAGGTGAAGATTTTGGGACACATTATTTCTTCTGAGGGCATTCAGCCGGATCCTGAAAAGTTGGAAGCAATCAGAGCTGTTCCTGTTCCATCCACAAAAAGACAAGTTTGCTGTTTTCTAGATCTCGTGAATTTCTACCGTCGTTTCCTGTATAAATAAATTTTAGTAACTACAAAACTTTGTTCTCTCACTGGCAAAAACACTATTTGGAACTGGGACAAACAGGCACAGCTGGAATTTCATTCTCTGAAAGAAGCGCTAGTTAACGCGCTAATCTTAGCTCACCCAGATCTGTAACAGGATTTCTGTCTTAGCATGGACTCTTCTAAAGTTGGTCTTGGTGCCCATTTATTTCAAGAAGTTATAGAAAATGACATCACTGTTCAGAAAACCATCGCTTTTGTTAGCCGTGTGCTAACAAAATCTGAGAAAAACATTCCATCACTGAACTGGAGGCTTCAACCATCGTTTGGGCATTTGATAAATTTCGTTTCTTTCTTTCTGGCAAACAGATAAAAGTTTATAGTGATAATCGAGCTCTGCAATTTTTTATGTCTTCAAAATTAAATCATGACAGGTTGAAACACTGGGCATTATTTCTGCAAGAACTCCGATTCACCATAGTCTACATTCCTGGCACAGAAAACATTGTTGCCGACGCACTTTCACGGCCTTGACAAAGCAACAGAAGCTAACCTTGAGAAAAATTCCAGTATTCTTTACATTCAAATTGTAGCTTTCTAAAACTTCGTCACAGCATATTTAAAGGACATTGCTCATGAGCAAGACAAGGATCTGATTTGGAAAGATATTAACAGTAAATGGCATAAAAAGACACACACAAATTTGTCATTATTATCTGGTTAGAAATAACGTACGGTACCTACTCTTCAAACGTTGCAACTTTGATGACAAGCTATGGGTTCTTTGTATTCCTGACGATTTTGTTAATAAGCTATCTGGTACATTGATTTCAGCTACACTCATTTTGGTCCACAAAAATGTTATCATATGCTTCAGACGACATTCTGTTTTAACAACATGGAAAAGAGAAGAGGTCTGTCAATTCGCAAACTTTGTCACGAAGGTGAACCGTCTACAGTCTCACATAGTGCTCCATTGTTTCCTATTATTCCTACTAGATTAAAATAATTAGCTGCAGTTGGTCTTCTGGGGCCCCTTGTTAAAACATTGAATGCATTTTCGTACCTTTTCGTCGTTGTTGAACTTACTTCAAAATTTGTTTCTTTCACACCATTACGTAAAGCGACTGGACGTTCTGTAGAGGAAGTGGCAGTAATATGGACCCTGCAACAACTGCCCCCCCCCCTTAATATGTTAATAACATTTAGCTGAACTCTAGTAGTGATAGCTGGAACTAGTCTATTTGTATCCTCACTGGCCTGTAGGAGCGCTGGAAGCAGGTCAGTTCAGTGGTTGAGTTATATTTTTCAAGCTCCTGTTCAAAATTTTTAGAGGTATGCGAATTTCACTTTATTAACATACTTAGGTGTAAGCACCATGCATACAACCTAGAAAGTAATGGCAACAGTTTCAAATAGATTAAAAGGTGTGGTATTATTTTGTTTTTAAGTTGTTTACGCAAGTTTACAAGGTGTACATGACTGTAATATGGCCCTTGTTGGTGTTCATAATGTGGACCCCAGGGTCCATACTATAAGCACTCTGTAAAATGTTTTTATTTTCGTTTTTAGATGCCTAGGACTAATCTGGCACCTAAACCAACCCCCAAAAGGCAGGTGTAGGATAAAAAAAAAATGTGAGAGTCAGTGTCTGCAGTCGTAGGCAAAATGATGAGAGTTAAAAAAGATACTGAAAGTAATTACAAGCAGAGGTAAACGCCAAATTTATTCTCTGACTGCTGCAGAGCGTGGGTCTCTAGTAATGGTCATCTGAAGAGTACGGGAAGTTCTTATGTTCCCCCGATGTTCATATTTCCGAGAACGAATATGGCAGACGTTCTTATGAAAGGTGCTCCTCCTGTGTCAATTGGGAGAGCCCACCCATCTGGTTGGGTTCTAGCAATCATACTCACTGACTGATTGTAACATTTTGTTGAAAAAACAAAGCCAACAGAGACTTTGCCTGTTCTACTTATCCTTGATGGTCACTCCTCCCATGTAAGGAATATATATGTGATTGATGTGGCAAAAAAAAAATTCATCACCATTTTGTCACTGCAACCTCTGGATCTTACTTTTATGGGTGCACAACAGTGAGAATATTCGGCAGTGGATGCTCCATGAAAGCAAACCTGTCGGCCCCTATGATATAGCGTCTCTTTTTGGCAAGTCCTACCTCCACTGTACAACCAGCATTAATGCAGTAAGTGGGTTTAGGGTAACAGTAATTTATCCCTTAGAAAGAAACATATTTCAAGATGATGAATTCATCATTGGGGAAGAAGTCCCAATTCCTGCACCTTCCGACCAACCAAAACAACAGGAACTCCCCCTGCGGGTTCTGGGGTTAGAATAGGCCCGCGGTATTCCTGCCTGTCGTAAGAGGCGACTAAAAGGAGTCTCAAACTTTTCGGCCTTATATGATGGTCCCCTGTTGGGTTTGACCTCCATCTCTCAAAATTTTCCGAAGAGTGAGCCGATTGGGGAAGGTGCATTGTGTCCATCTTGCGATCAGACCTTTCGCCAGCTTATACACCGTTGAACTGCAGTCCTGTCCGCTCTCCATCTCTTGGGCATGACTCTTTTTCTGCGTGCAGATAACACCTTGTACTGTGCAGTGCCTCTTTCTGCACCGAAGGCGACCATGGACCACATGTTACCTAACATCCAGCACGGTAGCCAGTCCGTTGTGGTGATGCCGCCATGTACCCTGTTGGTTGTAGCCCCCTGACAACACAGGGATCGCTCTACTGATGCCTGCGCTGTTAACTCCCCACGTATGCCAAGGAGTAGATGCCTATCCTCCTGGGGTATCGGGACTCCCGGCAACGGCCATCCTGCCAGATGGCTCTTGCCGTGGCTGGGTGGCGCCCGTGGGGAGGGCCCTTGGTCGGAGTAGGTGGCATCAGGGCGGATGACCCGCAATGAAGCGTGGTACATCGTCTCTCGCTGGTGGCCAGCCGCCAGCAGTCTCTAAGCGTTCTCGGGCTCAGTTTAACGCTCAGAAATACGATCCGAAAACGTTCCCCTCACTGGCCACACCGTGGGAGGAACGTAAGTCTCAGGATGGCAGTAGCAGTTATTCGCCCCGCTTATTAGTTTGTAAGAGGGTTGATGGGGAGTCTTTTCTCTCCACAAAGCCTCAGTTCTTCGTCGAGCATTTAGAGGACAAGTTTGGGGAGGTGGAGGGCTTGTCAAAAATGCGCTCTGGGTCAGTCCTGATACAAACGGCATCCTCTGCCCAGTCACGACGGTTACTCGCTTGTGACAAGTTGGGGGATGTTGCCGTTACGATAACACCCCATAAGAGTTTAAATATGGTCCAGGGAGTTATTTACCATAGGGATCTTCTTTTGCAGTCTGATGAAGAGCTGCGCGCCAATTTAGAGCGCCGAGGCGTACATTTCATCCGGCGCGTTCATCGGGGTCCGAAGAAAAATCAGATTGCTACCGGTGCCTTCATCTTGGCCTTCAAAGGAGATACATTACCGGAAAAAGTCAAGGTGATGGTCTACCGATGTGACGTTAAGCCCTATATCCCTCCCCGATGCGGTGCTTTAAGTGCTGGAAGTTCGGCCATATGTCTTCTCGCTGCACTTCCAGCCTCACATGTCGAGATTGCGGACGCCCATCACATCCCAATACTCCATGGGCCCCGCCTCCCATCTGTGTCAACTGCGGGGAGCACCATTCACCTTGCTCGCCAGACTGCCGAATTTTCCAGAAAAAGCGCAAAATCATGGAATACAAGACCCTGGACCGATTAACCTATACTGAGGCCAAGAGGAAATACGACCGACTCCATCCTGTGAGAATGACATCTTCCTACGCTGCTGCTACAACACCTGTGCTAGCCCTGTCTGTTTCTCCAATTGTGGCCGGATCGACGAGTAATAAAACTCCTCCTGCCCCTTCGCCAGTGGGGGGCTCTACCCACCGGGTTGCTCCTGCGCCACCTACCTCAGGAGCAACACCATCCCACCCATCAGGGACGTCCGTCCCCACTTCTAAGCCGGAGAAGTGTCCAACTTCTTCGGCTTCTCACGCTCGCAAGGGGTCCCTTGGGTCCCTCCCTTCCCAGGTTTCCGCCATCGAGAAGCCTGACGACCGACTTACGCCTTGTAAGTACCCGCAATCAGCTGGTCGTAGGGCTTCACGATCCTCCTCCGTTCCGCAGACTGAATCGGTGAAGCCCTCTCAGCCGGTGCGACCCAAGGAATGGCGTGAGAAACCCAAGAAGAGCTCTCAGCCCAAGGAACTCGCGGTGGCAGCCATCCCACCGCAACCTTCCTGCTCTGCGTCTGAGGATGCGGTGGAGATTCTGGCGTCCGCTGAGGACCTCCATCTCGCCGGTCCATCAGACGCCATGGAAAGCACTATCACAGGTGCTAAATCGGAGGCAGCAGGTGACCCAGCGACGTAATCTCCCTTCCCAGTCCCATCAAGCCTATCTCAGCCATGGACAACACCATCCTCCAGTGGAACTGCAGCGGTTTCTTCCACCATCTAGCTGAGCTCCGCCAACTTATCAGCCTTCACCCTTTCCTCTGCATTGCTCTGGAGGAAACTTGGTTTCCAGCAATGCGAACCCCCGTCCTCCGTGGCTATCGGGGTTATTATAAGAGCCGGGCAGCTTATGAAACAGTGTCTGGTGGCGTCTGCATCTATGTCCTGAACTCTCTTCACAGCGAGTCTGTACCTCTCCACTCACCTTTAGAGGCTGTCGCTGTTCGGGTGTGGACGCCACAGGCTGTTACCGTTTGCAGTCTTTACCTTCCACCGGATGGTGATGTCGCGCAGCATGTCCTGCTGCTCAGATAGCTCAATTGCCTCCACCTTTCCTGTTACTGGGCGACTTTAACGCCCATAACCATCTCTGGGGTGGGTCAGTAGCAACAGGTCGAGGCACCATCGTTGAGCATTTATTGGCGCAGCTCGATCTCTCGATCTTAAATGATGGTGCCTTCACACACTTCAATGTGGCGCATGGCACAACTCCGCCACTGACCTTTCCATCTATAGCCCTAGCCTCTTACCGTCTGTCCAATGGAGAGTGCATGACGACCTGTGTTGTAGTGACCACTTTCCGGTCTTTCTGTCACTGCTACAGCGTCAGTCTTCTGGGCGCCCTAGCAGATGGGCTATGAATCAGGTTGACTGGGACTTGTTCTCCTCCACTGCCGCTATTGAGCCTCTCTCTAACGATGCCATTGATGCAGTGGTTCAATCGGTCACCACCGGCATCGTTACTGCCGCCGAATCTGCCATTCCCCGTTCTTCTGGGTCCCCTCGGCGGCGGACTGTGCCTTGGTGGTCGCCTGAGATCGCTGAAGCGATTAAAGCTCGCCGGCGGGCGCTCCAGCGTTACAAGCGACATCCCTCAATCGACCACCTTATCGCCTTCAAACGGCTGCGTGCGCGAGCCCGCTGCATTATCCGCCAACGCAAGCAGGAGTGCTGGGAGCGGTATGTGTCCACCACTGGCCTCCATGTCACTCCATCGCAGGTCTGGGCCAAGATTCGCCGCCTCTATGGCTATCGGATCCCTGTCAGTGTCCCTGCACTCTCACTGAATGGAGCAGTTTGTACGGACTCCGACGTCATTGCAAACCGCTTGGCAGAGCACTTTGCAATGAATTCCGCTTCTGCCAACTGCCCCTTGGGCTTCCGCTCCATTAAGGAGCGGATAGAACGTCGGAGTCTTTCTTTTCGCACTCACCATCCTGAATTGTACAATGTTCCATTCAGTGAGTGGGAATTTCGAAGTGCCCTCGCCGCTTGTCCTGATACGGCTCCTGGGCCAGATAGCATCCACTCTCAGATGCTGAAACACCTTTCAGTGGACTGCCAGCGACGCCTCCTCGATCTTTACAACCGCATTTGGGTCGAGGGTGAGTTTCCGTCGCAATGGCGGGAAAGTCTTGTTGTCCCCATTCTAAAACCAGGGAAGAACCCTTTGGAGGTGGACAGCTACCGTCCCATTAGCCTCACCAACGTTCTTTGCAAGTTGCTTGAACGGATGGTGAGCCGGCGCTTGAATTGGGTACTGGAATCTCGAGGCCTTCTGGCTCCGTCTCAGGGTGGGTTCCGTAGAGGCCGCTCCGCCGCCGACAATCTGGTGAGCCTGGAGTCGGCCATCCGTACTGCCTTTGCCCGCCGTCAGCATCTGGTTGCTGTCTTTTTCGACATGCGGAAGGCGTATGATACGACATCGCGTCATCACATCCTTTCTACGCTTCATGGATGGGGTCTTCAGGGCCCTCTGCCGATCTATATCCGCAATTTTCTGTCGTCTCGTACCTTCCGCGTGCCCGTCGCGGCCTCATATAGTTCCTACCAAGTTCAGGAGAACGGTGTGCCACAGGGTTCTGTTCTCAGTGTGTGTCTGTTTTTAATAGCTATTTACGGGCTCGGTGCCATGGGAAATACTGTCTCTGCTTCACTGTATACTGACGACTTCTGCCTTTACTACAGTTCTATTGGCATTGCAGCTTCTGAACGTCAGCTACAGGACGCAATCCGCAAGGCGCAGTCTTGGGCTGTAGCGCATGGTTTTCAGTTTCCACAGCCAAGACCTGCGTTATGCATTTCTGCCGGCGACGCACTGTTCACCCGGAGCCGCGGCTTTATCTTGACAGCGAGCTTCTTAAAGTGGTGGAGTCACATAGGTTTTTGGGGATGGTTTTTGATGCCCGGTTGACTTGGCTGCCTTATATTCGGCAGCTTAAACAGGCGTGTTGGCGGCATTTAAATGCTGTGCGATGCCTGAGCCACTCCAGGTGGGGCGCCGACCGATCTACTCTCCTACGGCTTTACCAGGCGTTAATCCAGTCCCGTCTGGACTACGGGAGTCTGGCTTATGGCTCAGCATCCCCATCTGCGTTGCGGGTGCTGGACCCAATCCTCCACAGCAGGATATGCCTTGCCACTGGTGCCTTCCAAACCAGCCCTGTGGACGTATCAGGGCTCTGGCGTTGTCTACACCGATGGTTCGATGGTTGCCGGTCTAGTCGGTTATGCATTAACTCTAGGGGACCATTCTGAACAACGTTCGTTGCCGGCTGGCTGCAGTGTTTACACTGCTGAGCTGGTCGCCATCTTTCGTACCCTAGAGTATATCTGCTCCTGCTCAGGTGAGTCCTTCGTTATCTGTAGCGATTCCCTGAGCGATTTACGGGCTCTCGACCAGTGTTTCCCTCGTTATCGTCTGGTGATGGCTATCCAGGAGTCCCTGCATACTCTCGCCCGTAGCGGCAGGTCTGTGGTCTTTGTTTGGACCCCAGGCCATGTTGGTATACCCGGCAATGAAACTGTTGACCGCCTGGCGAAAGAGGCCACCAGTGCGCCATCTCTGGAGATTGGCCTCCTGGCGGCTGATTTGCGGGCAGTCTTACGCCGCAAAGTTCTCTCGTTTTGGGATGCTGAATGGCGGGGTCTGACCACCCCTAACAAACTCCGTGCCGTCAAGGACACGACGACTGTGTGGCGGTCATCCATGCGAGCCAACCGCAGGGACTCAGTCGTCCTTTGTCGGCTCCGCATTGGCCACACCCGACTCACGCACAGTTATTTACTGTGTCGCGAGGATCCCCCTCTTTGTCGTTGTGGGGCGTCCTTGACGGTGGTCCATATTCTGTCGGAGTGCGCCCTTTTAACCGTGCTCAGGCAGACTTTTGCAATGCCTGACACGCTCTCTGCTCTTTTATCAGATGACTCTGCCATGGTGGACTTGGTTTTGTGTTTTATTCGGGCAGGGGGTTTTTATCCTTTAATCTGAGTGTTTGTTTTTTAGTGTTGATTCTGGCTTTTAGCCTCTGATTTTAAACTGAGTTTTTAAAGTGTTCTTGGTGGTCGGCTTTTCCTCTTTTTCTCTACGGTCGGCCAACCACCGTCACACTGTGTGTTTTAATTTGTTTTGTCTGGTCTCTGTCCTGTTTCGTCTGCTGTCTTTCCTGTTGTTCGTTTTTTATTCTCTTCGGGTGGTTTTAGTTTTTATGGAACAAGGGACCGATGACCATAGTAGTCTGGTCCCTTTAATCCCACAAACCAACCAACCAACCAACAACAGGAACCCGAAAAGAGAGTTCAGACTGAAGAGGACCTTGATGCTATTGAAATTGATGTCCATGAGCCTATTAAAATTGCATTTAGTGTGTCTCCAAGAGATATCCATTTCAAACCTGAGAAGATGAAAACATCGTCTCGTGGGCGAAAACCGTGTATTGCTGGTCTTGTGACAGGATCTCCATATAAAAACGAATTAGAAGCTTACATAGAAGAGAAAAAAGCTGCAGCTAATCTTTGTGGCCGTGGATGAGGGAAATTAACAGTTATCAAAAGGAAGTTGACTTATATCACACCCATCTTGTTCTGGATTGGTTGAAATGGCTCTGAGCACTATGGGACTTAACATCTGTGGTCATCAGTCCCCTAGAACTTAGAACTACTTAAACCTAACTAACCTAAAGACATCACACACATCCATGCCCGGGGCAGGATTCGAACCTGTGACCGTAGCAGTCACGCAGCTCCGGACTGAGCACCTAGAACCACGAGACCACCGCGGCCGGCCATCTTGTTCTAGAACCCAAACGCAAACTCATAGTAGAGGGCGTGATGCATCTTGTCATGGAAAAGGCATTAGTAAGAATAGTCGACAGTTAAAAAAAACTTTGATTAAGCAAGAAGAAATGGACAGTGATGACTCAGATTGTGTTGACAATGACATCATGGAACTCTCAACTGGTTCTGGCGATTCTCGATATGACCTTTCGGTTGGTGATCTCCAGCCCTATAAAGACGATGCTCTTTGCCTATTCTGTGATAGGAAGTTTTCAAATGATGTTCATCGCAAATTATAGGTGCAATGCCTAAGGGGCTCTTTATGGGTTCATAACGAATGTGAGGAGGCAGGGAAAAAGGACTATGTTTGTGACTTCTGTCGCTAGTACTGTGCTACTTTGAACTTTCATGGTTTTATATTTCATAATAAATGTGTATTTTAATTAAAAAGCAATTCTTTGTTTTTATTGCAGCAAAAGATCCTTAAAATATACTGGAGGTCCATATTACATACACATTCAAATTTATAATCTTTGGGAAACAAAATAATAATAAATATATTCTGACATTTTAAGGAATTTAACCAAACAAACTGGGAACCCATTTTATCCATCGCCTTTGTTAAAAATTTCTTATGTGAAGTTGGACACGTTGACAAGGTCATTTCAGATAATGGACCACAATTCAGATCTGCTATTTGGTCATGCATGATTCGGAATTGTAAAATCAAACCTGTTTTTATTTCATTCTACTCTCCACATTGTAACCCATCTCAACACATTATGGAAGAAATTAATACACTTTGTAAACTTTATTGTCACAGGAAGCATCTCTATTGGGATGGATACGTACACTTATTTCAAAATGTACTGAATGAAATGCTGGATGACTCCATTGCTTTACTACCTACCCTTGTACTGAAGAATGAGGAACCACTGTATATGATCAGAGAGCTTATACCTTTTCCAAGTACATGTAAACTTTGATATAAAGACATTATTAATTTGGCTATTAAGGATACAGGGTACTTATAAACGGTGAAAAAAACGAAATTTTAATGACTTTATTGAATTCTATAGTCTTTTCTGATTACATTGATATATACAGATAAGAGTTTCAAATGAAAAATGACCTATGTATACCAAAATTTAAAGTTACGATCATGTATGCAGCCACACCCCCTTTATTTCTGTTACAGAAACCAGTATTATTTCGAAAAGAACTGTGAACTTCCTGTTTCCAGCGATGATATGTATGATACATTGTATATGTTGGTAACAGTGCAGGTTTCTAGTGTCTGTAAATTATTGTCTTCGCTAATATTTACTTTTGTTTCACTGAAGCAGTTTGTTCACGTGTTACTGAATGTTTGTTGCTCAAATGCTACATATGTTTGTGGAAGTACATATCCTTTAGTGTGCAATAAATACGAACTAAGCCACATATCAAGAAATTCAATGAAAGGAAATTCCTTGGTAGCTAGTTCACAAACAAAGCAAGCCACACTGTTGAAAGTAACCTATGTATCAGTTCTTCATGGAGGAAACTCCCACATGGCACGTCTTTTGGTGATTCAAATTTTTTGTTAACAATGATGCTATTTGCAGTGAATTTGTTGATGTTGATATCTTATCTTCTTTAATAAAAGGAATGCCGAAATGTAAACAATGTGATGGTGTAGGCTGTCTGGATATAACTGAACAATGAAGTAGCAGGAAGGGTTTAGTGTCAAAATTAGTTGCTCTCTGTATATCCTGCAATGAATCTACCCCAAAAATGACTTTGAACATTGTGCATAATTCATATGATGTGAATTTGAAGTTTGTGTGTACAATGCATGCAATAGGAAAAGGATAAAAGACTGCTCAAATGTTTTGTGGTTTGATGGACCTTCCTCCTCTCAGTAAGTTCAGCAAGTATATAAAAATACTTTTAGGTGCCTTGACGGTTGTGTCTAAAGGATCTATGAAATGTGCAGTAGAAGAAACTGTAAATATTAGTGGAACCTGGGACATTGCTGTTGCACTTGTTGGGACATGGGAACTTTGTGGACATTGTTCCTTGAATGGTATTGTAAGTGCTACTTTTCTGGAGAATGGAGAAGTTGTTGATGTTGAGTGCTTATCCAAGTACTTCCACACCCACCATGTTAACACTGAAGGACATATGAACATCAGTGTTCTAAGAATTATAATGGTTATAGTGGAGGTATGGAGTGTCATAGAGCTCTAAAAATATTTCAGAGATTGGTGCCCATTTATAGCATTAGATATACAAAGTACGTAGGCGATGGGGACTCTAAAGCTTTGAAAAAAATTAATGAGTTCAATTTTTATGGTGATACGTTGGTAACAAAACTGGATTGTTGTGGACATGATCAAAAGAGGATGGCTGCTAGATTGAGGATGCTACAAAGAGAAATGACAGGAAAGTTGCTATATGATGGGAAATCTCTGTCTGGCCGAGGCAGATTGACAGAAACTGAAATAGATCTTCTTCGGAGTTGTTATGGACTGGCCATTTAATGATGTTACAGCAATGAGAAAGCTGTATGGGCCACCTACTTTCATGTCCACAGATGACTACCCTGTTAACGGACTTTGCCCTAAAGGAGCAGATTCTTGGTGTTGTTACCAAAAACCAAAAGAAAGTGATCAAATATACCATTGTAAGCATTCTCTTTCTGTAGAATAGGCCAGAGGTATTGCTGCCTGTCGTAAGAGGTGACTAAAACGAGTCTCACAAATTTTGGCCTTTATATGATTTTTTCCTGAAGAGCGAGCCAATTGGGGAAGGGCGCCTTATATGGTGCATTGTGTCCATTGTGCACTGAGATCTTCAGTGCACTTTCTCATCGTCACATTGCAGCCCCACCCATTCTCCATCTCTTTGGTGAGGACACCTTCCTGGGTGCATTTTCCACCATGCACTATGCACTATCACTTTCTGTGCCAACATTGACCATGGACTTCTTTACACCTCACATCCAGCACGGTAGCCAGTCCGTTGTGGCAGGGCTGCCATTTACCCTGTTGGTTGTAGCCCCTGACAACACAGGGATCACTCGGCTGATGCCTGCGCAATTGACTCACCACATATGCCAGGGAGTAGATGCCCATCACCCTGAGGCATCGGGACTCCCAGCAATGGCCATCCTGCCAGGTGGCCTTTGCTGTGGCTGGGGTGGCGCCCATGGGGAGGGCCCATGGTTGAAGTGGGTGGCATCACAGTGGATGACATGCCATGAAGCGTAGTACGTCATCTCTTGCTAGTGGTCTGCCACCAGCAGTCTGTAAGTGGGCCAAGTCTAACTTCAGTGCTAAGAAAAATGACCCCAAGCTGTTCCCCTCCCCAGCCACAACATGGGAGGAATGCCAGCCTAAGGATGGTAGTGGTGCTTACTTGCCATGGTACCTCGTATGTACGAGAGTTGATGGAAACTCTTTCATGTCTATGAAGCCACAGTTTTTTGTAGAGCATTTGGAGGACAAGTTTGGGGAGGTGGAGGGCTTGTCCAAAATGCGCTCTGGGTCAGTTTTGATAAAAACAGCATCCTCTGCCCAGTCATGGGCATTACTCACTTGTGGCAGGTTGAGGTAAGTTTCTGTTACCATCATGCCTGATAAGAGATTAAATATGGTCTAGGGTATTACATTGCGCAGGGACTTTCTTTTGCAGTCTGACCACAAGCTGCACGCGAATTTAGAGTGGCAAGATGTTCATTTCATACGGCACATCCATCGGGGTCCGTGGGAAACCAGGTTGCCGCCGATGCCTTCATCTTGGGCAGATTGCCCAAGAAGATCAAGGTGATGATCTACCGCTGTGACATCAAGCCATTTATCCCTCCCCCCATGCAGTGCTTTAAGTGATGGAAGTTCAGACATATGTCTTCCCACAGTACTTCGAGCCCCACCTGTCGAGATTGTGAACGTGCATCACATCCCAATACCCCATGTGCCCCACCTCCCATCTGTGTCAATTGTGGAGAGCATCATTCACTTTGCTCGCCAGACTGTGGATTTTATAGAAAGAGAGGAAAATCATGGAATATAAGACCCTGGACTAACTGACCTACACTGAGGCTAAGAGGAAATTTGAGTGCCTACATCCTGTGGCTATGACCTCCTCATACACCGCCACTGCGAGAACAGTAGTCACCCCATCAGTTGCTCGAATTTCTGTTGCTTCTCAGAATTGGGAGACTAAACCTGCGCCGTTTATGGTGAGGGGGGGGGGGGGGGCACTTCCCTCCCTGCTGCTCCTGCACCACCACATCAGGAGCAGCACCTCCCCCCCAACCATCAGGGAATTCAGTCCCCACTTCTGAGGCAGAGAAGGGTAGGGCTTCTTCGACTCCTCTCGCTAGGAAGGGGTCCTTTGGGTCACTCCCTTCCCAGGTTTCTGCTAGTGGGAAAGATGACGCCCGTCAGTCGCTTAAGAGCCCAAAACCAGCTGGTCATAGGGCTTCACACTCATCCTCAGTCCCAGAGACTGGTTCAGTGAAGTCCTCCCAGCCAGGGAAACCCAAGGAGCAGCGAGAGAAATCCAAAAAGAAAACCTCCCAAGAACAAGGCACACTGGACTTGCATTCGGGAGGACGACGGTTCAATCCCGTCTCCGGCCATCCTGATTTAGGTTTTCCGTGATTTCCCTAAATCGCTTCAGGCTAATGCCGGGATGGTTCCTTTGAAAGGGCACCACCAATTTCCTTTCCCATCCTTCCCTCACGCGAGCTTGCGCTCTGTCTCTAATGACCTCGTTGTCGACAGGATGTTAAACACTAATCTCCTCCTCCCTCCTCCTCCTCCTCCAAGAACAAGGAACTTGCAGTGGCACCCACACCATAGCTACCTACAAGCTATGCGTCTGAGGATGGGGTGTAGATTATGGCATCTGCTGAGGACCTGGATCTCAGCGGACCCTCAGGCACAATGGATGTATACTACTCAGGCAAAAACTCGGTGGCAGCAGGTGACCCTCAGGTCTAAATTGCCTCATTGAATGTTCCATGCCTTCCCAGTATCTTGATGGTGTCATCCTCCAATGGAATTGCAGCAGTTTTTCCACCACCTGGCTGAGCTACGGCAAATGCTAAGCTTCACACCTGCTTTCTCCATGACCCTCCAGGAAACCTGGTTCCTGGCAATGCGGACCCCTGCCCTCTGCAGCTATAAGGGATATTACAGGAACCATAGCGACTATAATCGAGTGTCAGGTGGATTTTGCGTTTATGTCCTAAACTCAGTCTGTAGTGAAACTATGCCCCTTCAAACCCCTCTTGAAGCTGTGGTTGTCAGAATACAGATGATGCAGGAAATAACTGTCTGCGATGTATATCTTCCTCCAGATGGTGCAGTACCCCTGAGTGTATTAGCTGCACTGATTGATGAACTCCCTAAACCTTTCCTACTTTTGGGAGATTTTAACGCCCATAACCACTTGGGGTGACACCGTGCTTACCTGACGAGGCAGATATGTCGAACTTTACTGTCTCAGTTTGACCTCTGCCTCTTACATACTGGGGCCGCCACACATTTCAGTGTGGCTCATGGTAATTATTTGGCCATTGATTTATCAATTTGCAGTGCAGGATTTTTCCCATCTATCCACTGGAGAGCACATGACGACCTGTGTGGTAGTGACCACTTCCACGACTTCCTGTCACTGCCCCAGCGTCAGGCCCACGGAAGTCTGCCCATATGGGCTTTAAAGAAGGCAGACTGGGGAACTTTCACCACTGATGTCACCATCGACTGTCCCCCACATAGTAACATCGATGTGATGGTTGAGCAGGTGACTACCATAATCGTTTCTGCGGCAGAAAACACGATCTCTCGCCCTTTAGTGTGCCCTCAGCGAAAGACAGTCCCTTGGTGGTCGCCAGAAGTCGCTGAGGGAATTACAGATCGTCGGCCAACTCTACTGTGACGTAAGCGGCACCCTTCCCTAGAGCATCTGATAGCCTTTAAGCGGCTCCGTGCCTGCATATACTAGGTCATAAAATGACGGAAACAGGAGTGTTGGGAGAGGTATGTGTCGACCATTGGGTGCCATGCGTCACCTTCCAAAGTCTGGATGAAGATCAGACGTCTTTTTGGGTACCATATCCCAACATGTCCCTGGTGTTACCATCAATGGAGTGCTATGTACAAAAGCAAACATGATTGCCGAGCACTTTGCTGAGCACCATGCTCGAGTCTCTGCAGCGGAGAACTATCCCCCAGCCTTTCACACCCTCAAACGGCAGATGGAAAGGAAAGTCCTCTCGGTCACTACATGCCACAGTGAACCCTATAACGCCCCATTTATGGAGTGAGACCTCCTCAGCGCCCTTGCACATTGCCCCAACACAGCTCCTGGGCTGGATGAGATCCACAGTCAAATGATTAAACATGTCTCGTCTGACTACAAGTGCCATCTCCTCGTCATCTTCAACTGGATCTGGTGCGATGGCATCTTTCCATGGCAATGTTGGGAGAGCACCATCGTTCTGGTGCTCAACCGCAGTAAAAACCCGCTTGATGTGAATAGCTATCGGCCCATCAGCCTCACCAACGTTCTCTATAAGCTGCTGGAATGTATGGTGTGTTGGCAGTTGGGTGGGGTCCTGGAGTCACGTGGGCTACTGGCTCCATGTCAGGGTGGCTTCCGCCACAGGCACTCTACCACTGATAATTTTGTGTCCTTCGAGTCTGCTATCCGAACAGCCTTTTGCAGACGACAAAACCTTGTTGCCGTATTTTTTTTATCTATGCAGAGTATATGACACCACCTGGCGACATCGTATCCTTGACACATTATACGGGTGGGGTCTCTAATGCCCACTCCCGATTTTCATCCAGAATTTCCTGTCACTCCGTACTTTCCATGTGCAAGTTGATGCCTCCCACAGTTCCCCCCATATCCAGGAGAAAGGGGTCCTGCAGGACTCTGTATTGAGTGTATCATTATTTTTAGTGGCCATTAATGGTCTAGCGGCAGCTGTAAAGGCGTCCATCTTACCCTCTCTGTATGCAGACGACTTCTGCATTTCGTACTGCTACTTCAGTAATGTTGCTGAGTGGCGCCAACAGGGAGCCATCCATAAGGTGCCGACGGCTTCCAGTTTTCAGCTGCTAAGTCGTGTGTCATGCACTTCTGTTGGCGTCATACAGTTCATTTGGAACCAGAACCTTACCTTCATGATGATCTACTCACTGTAGCGGACATATTGATTCTTAGGACTGGTTTTCGACGCCCGCTTAACTTGGCTACCTCACCTTTGTCAGCTTAAGCGGAAAATCTGTCTCAGCAACACCAACTGGGATGCAGATCACTCTACTCTGCTGCAGTTCTACAAAGCCCTTGTTCAGTCCTGCCTTGAATATGGGAGTCTGGTTTATGGTTTGGCAGCGCCCTCAGCATTGCGTGTACTTGACCCAGTGTACCACTCGGGCATTCGCCTAGCATCAGGAGCTTTTAGAACAAGTCCGGTGACCAGTGTCCTAGTGGAGGCCGGAGTCCCTCCCTTGCAGATCCGAGGTGCACAACCGCTCGCCAGTTATTGCACGCATTTGTAGTTCTCCTGAGCGTCTGAATTACTGTCTGCTTTTTCCACCTGCAGCATCGGTGGTCCAGGTCAGGGCTAACGATTGTGGTTCGCATGCAATCCCTTCTGTCTGAACAGGAGACAGGAGTCCTTCCCTTTACCACCTTCCATCGAGGTCCATCAGCATACACCTCCATGGTGTACACCTAGGCTGCAGATTCACCTGGACCTTTCACCTGACCCTAAGGACTCAGTTACTCCTGCCGATCTCTGCTGTCACCTCCTCTCGATTTTTGACATGTTGGTTTACACCAACGGCTCGATGGCTTTGCCTACGTCTACAGACTCAATTTTGAACAGCATTCCTTGCACAATGACAGCAGTGTATTCACTGCAGAGCTGGTGGCCATCTCTCGTGGACATCAGTATATCTGTTCATACCCTGGGGAATGGTTTCTTCTGTGTACTGACTCCTTGAGCAGCCAACAAGCTATCAACCAGTGCTATCCTCGCTATGATTTGGCAGCATCCATCCAGGAGTCCATCTATGCCCTGAACCATTCCTGTTGTTCGTGGTGTTTCTTTGAACCTCAGGACACGTTGGCATCCCAGGCAATGAACTTGCCGGCAGGCTGGTCAAACAGGCTACACAGAAACCGCTTCTAGAGATGGGCATCTCTGAACCTGACTTGTATTCTGATTTATGCTGTAGGGCTTTTCGGCTTTGGGAGATGGAATGGCTTAACAGTACACACAACAAACTGCGTATCATTAAGGAGACTATGAATGTGTGGAAGACTTCCTTTTGAGCCTCTCGCAGGGAATCAGTTGTACTCTGCCGGCTCCACATTGGCCACACGTGGGTCACCCATAGTTACTTCTTGCACCTTGAAAACCACCTGAGTGTCAGTGCAGTGCCCAGTTGACAGTGGCCCATATTCTGGTACAAAGTCCCTCTTTGACTGCCCAGCGACGAAATCTTGGTTTACCGGACTCGTTGCCTCATCGGCTGATTTAGTTTTACGTTTTATTCATGAGGGTGGCTTTTATCATTTGATTTAAGTTTTAGTGCATGTCCTTTGTCCCTCTGTGTCCTCCACCCTAGTGCTTCTAGGGTGAAGGATTTAATGTGTTGCATTCTTGTTTTAATCTCTTCATCCCATTTCTTGTATTTCTGTGGTTTCCTTGACCCCTTTTGTGCATTTACATGTTTATTGCCCTTCATTATTCTTGTGATTTATCCTTTTATTCCATTTTGAATTGTCAGTCTCTTTTGTTCTATTCTCTCACTTGTGACGTTGTTTTATTAGGAACAAGGAACTGATGACTTCATGATTTGGCCCTTTCCCTCCTCTTTTAATCCAACCAACCAACCTGAATCTGTTGTGAATGAAATAAAACCAATTTTTAGAGACGTGAGTGACCCTGTTTTGCTTAATAAATGTCTTCATTGGGGCACTCAGAATGCAAATGAAAGTTTCAACCTTTGCATATGGGAAAGATTACCCATGAATGTTTTTGTAGGACTAAATACATTAAAAGTTGGTGTACTAGATGCAGTGATACGTTTCAATGATGGAGTGATAGGAAGGTTGCAAGTCCTGAGAAATTTAGGCATAAAATGTGGCTCTAATATGGAAGATCAATTGCTTGCGTGTGAGAGACAATGGGTACACAAAGCTGAAAGATTCGCTGTTCAAGTTACCAAATAAACAAGAAGTGCTAAAAGGAATACCAAGAGGAAGCTTGAAGATGTAGAAATGCTGCAGGATGAAGACTATGCTTCAGGAATGTTCTGAGGCGCAGTTTAATTGGACTCATATCTCCATTCACAATTTCCTGCATGTTTTATTTTTCAGAATTAAGGTACAAATATTTCCTAAAGTTTATAAAGTGTTGCTCTAATATTTTTTCTGTAACTTGCAATAGTCCATAATTATGTAGTAGACCTAAGCTTTATTACAGACACAACTAAATTATATAAAAATAACATTTTATTAGGAAAAAATTATAAAAATTAAAATGTAAGATGTGATATTTTTATCCTTGTAATATACATAATAGGTAGAATTAAATAGGTCTAGTACCTCAGCCATCATGTCATGCATATCTGGTAAACCTTGGTGTCCTTCAAATGTACAGCATTGAATTAAATGGTACCTCAGCTTGAGGAAGCATTTTGGGAGAAAAAATGCATCAATTTGTTTGTAATTTTTTTAATAATCCAAAGAAGGTTCAAAAATATTCAAAATACTTTTAATTTTCCTAGAACGTGTGCTGCATTACCTGGTATCAACAAAAAATTTGTATAGCATATACATTATAAACAGTGCCTGAAAGAAATAGGTGTTGATTTTAACATAATATTGAGACACAAGAGTACCCTGTACCCTTAAAAATATAAATTCTACTGCAGAGAAAAGGAGAGAACTACACAGTAAGGCAAATGCAAAGAAACTACACATTGGTCAAAAAGTTCTTATTAAATCCCATTCATTGTCACATTAGAAGATACATTTGAGTCACAAATCCTTTCTGATTTACAATGGACCTTACAGGATCCAACGTCTACTGCATGATAATTGTGATGATGTTAAATCTCAGCATACTAAGAAAAGTAAAGGATTACACCATATTTCTCATGGAAAACCGTTTATTGGGAAATAATTTGCTTTCTGACTCTGTCTTTACTATAAAATTTTTCACTTCAAGTTACTATTATGCTTTGTCACATTTAGAAAAAACTGTCATTGTAGCTGAAACTGCTGTCGTAAATATTTTGGTAAAGAGTATATGTGACCTTGAAGTGATGCTTTTCTGTGCTGCGCTGCTTGCTAGCCACCTTGAAATATGCTCATTGCTGCATTGCCTTTCAACTTTACTGGTGCTGCTTCAGCCACTTTGAAGCTCACCGCACTTCAGCAAGCACTCGCATAGCTGTAGGAATAAGAGGCTATTGACCTTGCTATTGACATTTCAATGCAGAACACACAGCAAACATGACATACACTACTACTTGTAAACATGTGATTACACTTTGAAGTTTGAACTTTGAGCTACTAACTGAAATGCTTATGAATTGACAAGAAATATTCTTACATTTACACACCTGATCATGACAAGCGTCTCTCTATGAGAGTTGAGAGAATTTCTTGACTTATGAAATGCCACCGGCTGTTGAGTGATGTTTTTATTCTTTAATTTGTACATATTTGCTTATTTTATTTGATATGTGGTTCCAGCTGTGCCGCAGCATTGGCATTATAAAATAAAATTTAATATGTTTGCTAATGTGAACACTTTCTGTTAACATATCCATTAAATAGTAATTTTATGATCCACATTCTTAAAAAAGAGCATTTGGAAAGGAAAGAAAGATAAGGAGGAGAAGAGATAGTGAGAAGTGCATACATAATTTCCTTTTCAAGAACTTGTTTTTTTTTTGTGTGTGTTAAGGTGTGATGTAGAACCATTGCATTTCACATTGGAGATGGTATAGATCTTGTTCCTTGTGCTGGCACTTTGCATAGTTTTGATGATCATAGATGCACATATATATTTCCCTTATCTGCATTGCTATCATTACTGCAACATTTTTTCTGCTTGTGCTTTGTCGTGTTTAGGTAACAGTTATTGCATTTGCATTTGCTGCTGCTGTTTGTCAGGCAGTGCCCTACTGAATTTTATTTTGTATTACTATGCTGCACTAAGCCAGTTTTACCACTGATTTCTTTTTCTTGTTTGCTGCATATTGCCAAATATTAGTTATATTGTTGAATTTGCTTTACTAATATAGATATGCTGCTGCTTGTTTTGCCAATTTGCATCTTTGTCATTGTTGTTTGTGTTACTTTTTTTGTGCTGCTGCATTGCCTCATTCTCTACTTTATGTATCTGAGCTCAGTAGATTTAAGTTAGCTCAAGAGTGAGTGTCTATATAAGAAAGTTTGCTGTGAGGACCAAAGAGTATTGTATAATGAGAAACAATTATTTGAAATAGGAAATGAACAGATATAAATAGGGTATAGCAACAACAGGCTTAGGTAGCATTTTCTTGGTAACAAATAATGAGGTAAGAAAAATATGGAACTATGATCACTGCTCGAAAGTACAAATACAGATAGCATGTTTAAATAGGATTTTTGTGGGAACAAATGCAGAAGTAAGAGAGGTCTACAAGAATTAAATGAAGTTTTGGTTGGAAATGAAGTAGTTTTGGTTGGAAGTAAAGGAAGCATGAGCATGAAGGATATTATTAAGAGAAATGAAGCAGAGGTATAAAATGCACACCACAAGTACTTCAGTTTCAAATGTTACACTTACACTCTGACACACTTACACTTGAAAACAGATCCCTCTGATATGTTTATGTGTGCCCTTGTGTCTCTGTGTTCTCCCTATCTCTTAGTGTTTACCTGATAAGATAAATTTGGCAGAATTTTTTCCTTCTAATACTAGGCTACATTCACTATGATGAGGAATATTGTATCCTCAAATCTAATCTCTGTTTTTGTACCATGTTCTTTACTTTAGGGAGATGTTCAGACATTATTTATTCTGTTATGTTTTCTTTTAATAGTCATGTGTCAAGTTAATCTTTTACTGATATTCCCATTTATCATTTATTTACTTATGTCATAATTCCTGTAATGCTCATATACACGCTTATTTCTATTATTTTTGTAAAGCCTGTATTACTGCAAATGTTATTTGTATTATCATGTTCTTTACCTTGATGATGTTTTCTTTACATTTGTAATTGTATTCTTGTTCTGTAAAATTGTAATTGTGTAGACACCAGTTCTCCAAGTTAGGTAAATAGTGAGGATTCTTTTCAATGGACACATTTGTCTGTTGGTAGTACTATATGTGTCAAATCTCAGAGATTATATGACTGTGTTAGTGTCACAACAGATGGCTGCTACAGTGGGTTTGCAACTTTGGTGGCCCACTACTATTATAGTCTCTACTAAGACTACAGTGGGTCTGCTGTGTGGTGACCCACTAGTTCTACCAATATTCTTCAAGACTTCAACTGATACTGCTGTGGGTCTGCTCTGTTGTGGTATTACCAATCTTATGACACTATTTCAAAACTTCATGTCAAGAGTCAGCACTGCGTTTCTGTGGGGAGGGCAACACTGCTTCTTCAAGACTGTATGGCTGTGCACTGCTTATATGTGCATTTTCATATACTGCTCAGCCTTTTTGCAGTAAACTTCTCTTCTGATGAGTTATTAGGAATGACTTTAGGTACTGTGAGGAGAACTTTTACTTTATTGACAACAGCGTATTACTTAATCTTTGTGTACATCTGCTCTTTTTGATATTGTTAATACAAAAATTTTAACAACATAGTCTTGGCCACTGCCCAAAACACTTTGTAAAACTTTTTGAGGGGGGGGGGGGGGGGGCTATGTAAGTAGCTTCTTCATATGTTGGCAGTGCTATAGACTGTGTTAATATCACTAACAGCACTCTGTGCCTTTGGCGAGAGCTTGTGTGGTTGGACATGCTAGCAGTTAGTGAGTGGATAAGGAATTGTATGGACATGATATTCTTAGTGGAGACTCTGTATTGGTAGGAGATGCATTGTAAAGTGAGATAAAGTGATGTGTTTATAAGAAAATACAAAAGGAAATGTATGCGGATGGATGTTGTTGATAATGTTTGGGCAGTGGAATTATTGAGAGCTATATGACTTTTGGAACTGGGTGTTGCAAGATAAGGTAAAATTTTCTAAATACATTGTTTGCTCTTCAATAAAATCTTTCTTTTGTTAATCATATGCCTCCTAGTACATATAGTCTGTAGTAGTTATAATCTTTTTATTTAGCTGGCTGTTTTGCTACTTGCTGTAACTGCTGTGTTATGAAGATTTTCTGTGAGGTAAGTGGCTTGTGAAAAAGAATGAGGTTTCCACTAATGATTGAAATGAGTTTAGACAATTAACATAGTTGGAGGTAGTTTCATATTTCTTTAAATCCATATTTTTTGGATGTGAACTATTGTTAAGATTTCTTGCAATTTAGGGCCATCCTTTTATGTTAATTATTGGAAATCACGTTATTAATGTATAGCAGTGAGATTGTGTTGGGCTTGTATAGTGTGGATAATTACAATCAGTCCTTAACACCAGTGCGTTGCTAACAAGGGAACATTCCTGGATGTAAATAAATGATTTTTACAAAACTTATTGGGTATGTAGGGACGTCAGAACAATGCTGCTGTAACTAAGAAACTTGTGTCTGCACCACTTTATAGTTTACATGTGAAGTTTGAACTTTATTTTATCTCAAGTTGAAGGCCAGCCTACTACTATGACAGCAGTTATGTTGTAATTAATTACTTTCTAGGCTGGAGTGCAAGGCTGTACCCAGAAATTAATTACTTTCTAGGCTGGAGTGCAAGGCTCTGACCAGCCCCTAGTCTTTCATTCATTGTGTTGTAAATTGCCTCCCATATGTATGCACAGTTCAAGTAATAAATTAAAGTGTTCTTGGCATTAGAGTGATGAGGATGGGATTTTACTCCACGTGTTCCACTTCAGTCATTAGTCCTTTGAGTTTAATTTCCATGGTGCCAGTGCTTTTTTTTTTTAACAACAGAAGGTGTTGTCAACTGCTGTTTCGAGTTTAACAACTACAATGTACAATGCCCTCCCCCCCCCCCCCCATCCCCCAACAACACATCTACTGTCATTCCCTGCACACGAAATGCAACAGAAGAACAGAATGTTTACAAGAAATACCTGTGGCAACATTTGCAGGCATTTTGAGTTACAGACATCAAGCTGTGTAAGGCCATTTTTCTTTTTGTCATGAATTTCACCTTGCATGTATTGGTTGTTGTGTCAACTCACCCCTTACAAGAACTTTCAAGTTTTTCTTTTGATAAGATGTGTGCTTTATTTTCTACCTATCACTGTATAAACATACTCACATTATTGCTGCCCATATGTAGTTTCACCACTGTCAAAAGTGGTCAAACGGTCAAAATGAGGCATGGATAGCAGGACTACATGGACTTAGATCTCGTTGTAATTTTGTGACAAATGTTCATAAGGAATTCTATGCAGATCAAATGATTCATGATTCCATCATATGTTTTGATTCTGATAGGGAAGTTTGAGAGTGAGCTCTACAGTGTGAAAGTCCTGCACTTACAGAAGTGTTGAACAAAGCTCAGTCATTTGATGTTTCACAGGCTCCAGATAGTCAGACAGAAGCCTGGCCCAAAGTTTCAGAAATCAATTCCCTTAGCAACCCCCAGCCTTCAGTCAGTTTGCAAGGGAACATAGAGTGAGGACGAAACAAACATGGATGTGAACAGTTTGTCAGCAGTATGGTGTTCCAAAGCAAGTTAGAGATTGAAGTGTGTGTGTTTATCATGTCATTTAGAATGCAGTTGGATATGGGTGCTGCAGCAACATTGGTGAATTCTCAGACTTACATGGACTCCCCTTCTGACTTCGTGTCACAGAGGCTAGTGAGTTATAAAAATCAACAGATTCCCATTCTTGGACAGTTTCCTGCACCTGTGGTTACAAGGCTGTGGTTCTATCATTAACATTCTTAGCAACTGTCAATTCTTACATGGAAAATCTGTTTGGTTTTTGTGCTTTTGAACTGTTTGGATTCTTCATTGATGATGAAACACAAGTTCCATATCAACAAGGCCTCCATTGGAGATAGAAAACACACACTCACACACACACACACACACACACACACACACACACACACACAATTGCACTCTCTGGCTGCTGAGACTGCTCTCCAAGCAGCAGTGCATGATGGGAAATGCAACCGGGTGGTGGAAGTAAGAAGAAGGCTGAGGTGGGGAGGGGAGAGGGCAACAAAGGTCTTGTTGGCCAAAAGTTCATTTTCTGACAGTCTTTTTGTTGTGCCTCTCTGTGACTCAGCATCTCAACTATGCAGTGAACTATCCTTTTCATAATATTGTTTCATATCAACAGTCAGATGCTCTCCATGCCGAATTCTCCTCTCTGTTTTCTCCAGCACTGGGTTGTGCAACTGAATTCAGGTTCATATTGTGACTAAAAGTCTATTCAGCACATTTTTTTGGGCCCACCTAGTGCTCATAAATTTACAAGATCAGGTAAAGGCAGAATTACATCATCTTCAAACCCTTGGTGTTATTTGACCTCTTCCTTCCAGTGAATGGTCAGCACCACTGAAGTTAGCCTGAAAACCTACCAGAAAATTACACCTCTGCAGTGATTTTAAAAATCTATTAATTTACAGTCAATCATTGATACCTATTCCTTGCTTCAGCCTGTGGAAAAGTTGGCAAAATTATCGGGGGCCATTTTTTTTCTAATATTGACTGGGCAGAGGCATACTTATAGCTGCTGCAATTTTCTTATAATTGACAAACTTATAGTTAATTGCCTTATTGGTATGAACACGTTTAGAACATATAAAACACAGATTGACATAGGTAATGGTAAATACCACTTTTATGTAAAGGATCATGTTTTTTCTATTGATTTAGTCAAAACATCTGATAAAAGTAACAAAAAGAAATCAGAGTCAAATGTAATAGTACAATATTCCTTTCCAACTGTGTATTTCACAAACAAATTTGATACTGAACAAGTAGCAAACACTGATGTTAGTTACAAAATGGTAGAGCAGAAACTAAGTGAATCACAGATACTAGATGATATGCAATGACAAGAACCTTCTAACTTGTTATTTAAGTATGCAAATGTTTTCAGTCAGGAACCAGGAGTAATCAAAGACTATGAATATAAATTTGAAGTGTATCCATATGAAACATTTTGTGTAATGCCATATCCTATTCCATGGGCAAAATGAGAGGCAGTAAGGGAAGATTAAATGGGGAATTATACAGTCTGCATTTTCACCCTATTGTAGTCCTATATTACTAGTAAGTAAAGCAGATGGATCTGTAAGATGAGTTCCTGATGGTACAAGTATCAATAAAATTATAGTACCAGTATGCATAAGGCCAGACAATTTGGATGAACAGCCTCTAAAGTTTTACATTACCAAACACTTCAGTATACTCCACCTCTAGGCGTCCTACCACTAAACACCAATGAAGAAAGTTGAAACTATACAGCATTTGCTTGTGGTGGCAGAAGTTACAAATACTGTGTTCTACCTTTTGGACCTTACATTAGTGCAGGTGTGTTTAAACTTGCACTGGATAAGGTCTTCGGACCAGAATTGCTCAGCAAAGTCACTGTTTATGCAGACGACATGCTAATAGCCACACCCACTTGGCTAGAACATATCAGGCTGATTGAACAGGTACTTCAACGATTTGCAGAATATGGAGTATCAACCAATTTTTTTTTAAAAAAACTAATTTTGCTAAGGAACAAGTCATGTTGTGTCAGAATAAGGTATATTACAAGATTTGAAAAAGCTTGATGCCTTATGCAATTGTTCAGCTCCAAGGAATAAAAAATAAATAAAAGCTTACTTAGGACCAGCATCCTTTCTTCGTAAATTCATACCACAGCAACTGATGAACAGTGATGCATTACTCAACTTGCTATTCAAAAATAGGCCTTGGTTATGGAATGATAAGTGCCAGGAGGCCTTTAATAACATTAAGCAGGCATTAGTCAATGTAAAATTCTTAACCACCCTGACATGTCCAAGGATTTTTGTCTATGCACAGATGCTTCATCCTAGGGACTAGGGGCATGCATGTTCCAGATGTGAGAAGAAGAAGAATAACAAGAAGGTAAAGGAGTACCCAAAGTCATAAGTTTTGTTAGGTAAACATTATAGAAAGCAGAAAGATCTTACGCTGTGCGAGAACTGGAAAATTTAGCTTTAATATGGGCATTTAAAAAGTTTGAATATTTTTTGTGGGGTGAAAATACCAAAGTTTACTGTGACCATCATTCACTGTCATTTCTTTTAATCTGTAAACTATTGCACCGGAGATTAGCTAGGCCGTGTCTCTATTTACAAGAATTCAATTTCAAGATCATTTATATTCAAGGAAGTCAAAATGTTGATGGCTATCTAGGCTACTACAAGGTTTAGATGAATTTAGTAAATTAATAGAGCAAGATGCAGAAATCAAATACAACACAACAGTCTGATTACCATAAGTTTTGTAAGCATATGAAAATTATATTTCTATTTATTTATTTCAATTTATTTATTCGTCCAGTAAATCTCTAAAGATTATCATTGGCTTGTACTTCACATGGTTTAAGAATTCTACCACTGAAAAGAAGCATCATATAATAAGAATGCCCTTAGGGATTTGTGAAGCAGAGAAAATGAAGAAATAACTTTCATTTTATGTGGCAGACTATTGTACATTTCTATTATGCTATTTGCACTGGAGGTTTTATAGGATGTTGTCCGTACTGACTGAACATGAAGTTTGTCTTTTTGCCTGATATTACATTCATGGACATTACAGTTTTTATTTATCTCTTTGATGTTTTTCCTCACGTATTTACAATTTTCTACAGTAAAAAGACAGGGAAGAGGGAGGATGGAAGACTTTTGGAAGAGGGGCCTACATAAGTCAGTCTGTTTTGCATGGTGCATTCCTCTTACACCTCTTTTTTGGGTCTGGAAGGTTACTGAGCTAGCAGCTGTGCTACCCCGGAACATAATTCCATACTGTAGAATACTGTGGAACTGGGCAAAGTATGTAATTCCAACAGTGTGGAAGCTTGCTTTGTGTGCGAGTAAGCATAGGCTGTAGCATACTTTTTACGGTGTCATATTCATTTTTGTTATATGTGTCTGGCATTTAAAATTGTTTTGAAGCCATATGCCTAAAAAATATGTCTCCAGTGAGGGTGTAATTCCACTGGCATTTATTTCCACAGAAGTATCACAGGCCTCTCCCTTCAAACAGAAATTAAGCACAGTTGTTTTGGAAGTGTTTATTATTAGTTTATTTGCTCCAAACCAGTCATTTAGCTGGTCTGCAGCTTTATTTATGTTTTCTTGTAGCTGTGTTTGTGTATCCCCTGTAAGTAGTATACTTAAGTCATCTGCAAACAAAATATTTAGTTGCAATTTTGTGCTTTCATCTAAGTCATTTATATACAGAAGGAAAATAAAAGGACCGAGGATGGATCCTTGAGAGTCTCCAGTTTTGATTATTCCTGCATCTGAAAAATATGTTCTAGTGTTATCATTTAGATCATATGTTATTACTACTTTTTGTTTCCGATTTGTCATATGAAGAGAATCATTGTGGTGCCTCTAATGCCATGCCTTTGAAGTTTTTCCAACAGGATTCTGTGGTCCAAAATTTCAAAAGTTTTGCTCAGATCTAAGAAAATACCAGCAGCATTTTGTTTATTATCCAGTGCTTTTAGAGCATTTTGTAGCAAATTTTATATGGTTGTAGAGTTATTTTTCTGAAAACCATGTTGGGCATCAACAAGAACTTTGTTCTTATCCATAAATTCCATTAATGTGTTATACGGTACGTGATTGTTTCAATGAGTTTGGCAAAAACTGACAATAATGAGACTGGTCTATAGTTTTCCAAATTTGCTTTGTCACCATTTTTATGAATAGGGATCAAATTATCAATTTTAAGACATTCAGGAAAGATTCCAATTGAGAAGGACAAGTTGATTATCTCAGCAAGGGGTGTTGCAATGTTTATAATACATTCCTTCACAATGAAATCTGGAATAATATCAACTCCTGGGGATGTTTTTCTGAAGGTTTTTGCTGTGTGAATGATTTCATTCTGGGATGTGTCACAGAGATAGATTGAGTGGAGACCAGAATTTACTTTATTCTGTTGGTTAATTGGGCTATCTTTCTTATTATTAATTATTAGGTTTCTTTGTATTGCCTTCATAGTACTGCCTGAAGAGATTTGCAATCTGCTGCAGGTCAGTAATTGTCTTGTTGTCACAGTTCAGTGTGATATTTTCCTTTTTACTATTTCCTTCCTGCTTTATTACTGTCCTGATTGCTTTGCTTTTATTTTCTGGATCTGTTATAAAGTTATCATTAGCCATAATTTTTACCTGACGTATGACTTTTCTAAACACCTGAATGTATTTTGTGATATAACTTGTTTTATTTAATCATATGGCTACGGCCCTCTGTCGGGCAGACGGTTTGCCAGGTGCTGGTCTTTCAATTTGATGCCACATCAGCAGCCTGCAGTCGATGAGGATGATAGAATGATGATGAGAGGACAGCAAAATGCCCAGTCTCTAGGCGAAGAAAATTCCCTGACCCAGCTGGGAATCGAACCCAGGCCCAGAGGAATGACAAATCTGTCACGCTGACCATGCAGCTACCAGGGAGGAGAAGGGATATATTGTGGTTTTTTCTGTAACTGATCAATTTTCTTTTCATATTGCTTGAGACTTTTATGCCTCTTGTTATCCATGACTTTGCTTTTACATTTATGTTTTACATTTATGTTCCTCACCACCTGTGTTTTGAGGGGAAATACTGTTTCAAAATGATAGTTGAAGACATCAGAGAACTTTTCAAAGTTTTTGTTCATGTCATGCAACTGAGAAACTTCTTCCCAAGTTTCTCTTGATAACAAGTGATTGAATATTTCTATGCTTTGTGTGTTAAAACTTCTTATAGTCACAGTCCTTATATGGTTGTGCAGTAAACCGTCTGAGAGGGTTAACACTTGAGCTTCATGATCACTATAATTTGTATTTACTCAACAACAAGATTGGAGATGGAGTAAAGTCATGCAAAACTCTAAGCAAGATGAAGGTGGAAAGGTAAGTAATTAGTATCAAGAGTACAAGGGCATTTTGTTTTGTAGGAGACATGAAGAATCTCATCAGTGGTGTGTGTGTGTATTCCTGAAGATTATATGAACGAATTTATATGACACACACGTCAAGTATGAGGACATTATGGAGTAGGCAAATGTACCAAAAAATTGCAACATTTTATTATTTTCCAAAAAGGTATTAAGAAAGTGTGCAATATGCCAAAAATCAAAACAGTCCAATGTGCCAAAATGTACTGAGCTACAACCAGTACTCACAAAAAAACCTCTAGATATAGTATCCCTGGACATAGCTGGTCCATATCCAAGAAGTAAAGGAGGTGTAAGATACGTAGTGGCACTATACTATATCTTCTCGAAACCTGTCAAAATGTATGCCATTAAAAATGTAACAGCCTAAAATATCAGAAAAAGAATTGAGGAAGACTATTTGAGAAGAATAGGTAAACCAAAGGTACTACTCACTGATAATGCATCATATTTCATTGGTCAAAAGTGGAAACAATTTATGACCTCACAGGGAATAAAACATGTATTAGTAACCTTTTTTACTCAGAAGGATGTCCAGTAGAATGAGTCTTTAAAGAATTTAACCATTTTATTAGGACATGTACCTCTCAAACATACACCCGATGGGCAGGATATGTCACTCCTTTCATGCAAGTTGTCTATGACCTTCCACATTCTTCAACAGGTTTCACACCTAACAAACTGATGTTCCGGACAAAACAAACAAATGAGTGAGAATCGCCCGTACCAAAAGTACCCACTACAGAAATCTCACTACAAGACAAAACCAAACAATCTATGATTACTGCTGAATGTAGTGCTGAGTATAGAAAGAAAATTTATAAGAAGAAACTGAAACGTGTTACACAGTTTTTTGAAGGGCAATGAGTCTTCTTACAGATGCACCCTGGATTGACAAAAATTGCCAAATTGAATAAGTGGCAATTACTCTATTCTGGAACATATATAATTACTAAAAATACCTTACCCTAGAATGTACAGATTAGTCTATGAGAAAACAGGGAGAGACAAGGGTCTCCACCCTCACAAAGATATAAAAGCTTTTATAGAATGATGAAGCAAGGTAGCATTTTTCTTTCTATCACAAGATAATTGTACATAATGTACTTAGCTCTAAGTGTAATTTTTTCTGGAGTGTATTTTAGTATAAAGTAATGTGTATAGGTATAAGTAATTCTTTTGGTTTGTACACGTAGGCATAAAATTAACAGCAATGTGAAGTAATACACCACTTCATGCGAAGTGAAAGTATAAACAAAACTAGCTTAAGGCTCAGCTGTCCACACTCAATAATACACTCTGACATCAGAAGTAGGAGAGGAGGCATTGACCTGTGCACGTGCGTGGCAGACTGGCAGAAGGTGCAACCAAATAAGAATGTGATATGTACAAGTACCTATTTAAATACAAAGAAAGTGGAAATACTAAGCAATTACATCTGCATCTGCTGTCTAAGAACTAAGGAACCTATTGATACATGTACAGAGAGATTTAATTAAATAGTAAGCTATACACAAGATATTTACAAGCAAAAAGAAGCATTATGAAGCAGTATACAAGACGTGTAAGCCAAGAATAAGTGATGAAATACCGTAGGAAATGTCAAATAATTCATTTTGCAGTGTAAATGATCATAAAGGGTAACAGAATTAAAAAATGTCTATAAAGTTAAACAAACTATGGAAATATCTGTGGATGGATCATTGACCAAATGTATCAGTAGCCACCGAGCTATGTAATGCAATTAGTTTTAAGTTAAGTTATTTTATTTCAGTGACCAGTGCATCATCACAGTGCACAAGAAGAGAATTACGTCAAGAGTAGCAGGTACCAGATGAAGAAACGGGATATTTATACTAAGGTCATAAGGCAAATGAAAAATGAAAATATGCACTGTCACAGTATAGCTCCATGACATTTGCCAGTACCTATTTGCAGCAAAGGACACATAAACATTTAAGTATGTGATTTTACAAAAACCAATTAATTTTTATAGTATCACATAAAAGCATAAATAACGACATTTCCAGGTATTTGAGAAAGATAAGGCTACAATGGTTGAAACACCTTCATAATTAAAAACTAAGGTACCTGTGAATTGAAGTAAACAGCACTAGCACATGAAGAAACACCATGATAGTACATGAATTATTAGTAAGTACACATCATTTCCCTGAAATAAGAGTTCTTTGGCAACTAGTCCACCATGAGTAGCATTTTCTTATAAATCTTTGAACCAGTAGATGAATATTTCCTTTCTTTCCTCACAAAAATAGGAAGTGGTGCCAAGCATAGTTAGGCCAGCAGTGCATAATGTTTGTCCTATCTTGAATGTTTTTCTCCCTACTCTACCTAAGGAAGTAATGAGCTCCCATAAGGGATAAAAGTATGTCTATAAAATGAAATATAAATCTATCAAATGCATGTATTTTACCATAATAATGTCTTATGTAATTAATTTGTATATGTGATGTCAACGAAGATAAGTTAAAACTAACAAACAAACTGCAGTAAGAGAAACCTATTTATGAAAAATTTATGACATTTTAAAACTTGAGAAATTTGTGTTTTTAGTATAAGCGACAGATGGAATGTCAGACATAGGTACAAGCTATCATGTTATATATTGTTGTAACTCAATACTTGCATGAATTTTCATTGAAAATCAAACTCTGTGTAAAGGAGTGAACTTTAAAGACAAGCAATTTATATACTGTTTTGGACAGCAATGAGAGTCTTTCAACAAAGTGGGCCTTGAAGTGTGGTGACATTAACATATGTGTGTAGCAAAGTAATTTCTGAGTATTGTGTCTCACAACACCTGATACATTAATAAGTGAACTATAGTAGTTTGAGCCTGTACTTATCTCATCGACAGATGCTGTTGGCCAGGGTTCTCTCCACTGTAAATGCAAGTACGACAGGTAATAACGACACCTGGGCCATAAGAATGGAGATCTTGTGCCACAGTGTTAGATTTTGAATAACAAACACACACACACACATTGGACCCAGAATGACGAAAATGCCACGGAAATTCTTTAATATGTAATACTCAGGTGAAAGTGTGACACTCAATATGAAATTAACACTAAGAAATGAGTGCACACACATACAACAGTAGCAACTAGCATGTTCATCATTACCTGCGCTAATGTTAAGAGGTTAATTAATTTCTGTACAAGAGGAACAATATTGACCCTAAGATTGAGCCTTGAAGGACTGCTTGTGATATTGTATCCCACTGAGATGCATAATTTATGGTATTAAATGTTAGATTACCCGTTGCTTCCTGTTTGTCAGATATTACCTGAGACACTGCAGAGCATTTTGTCTAATGCCATATATGTCTAGTTTATGAAGCAATGTGGAGTGATTCAAAGAATCAAATGCGTTTGTAAGGTTGCAGAAGATACCTGCTGCTTTGTTGCTTTTGGCTAGTGATGAGCAGATTTTTTTTAATGAATTCATTAATAGCTCTCATGATGCCTCTCCCTGTTTCAAACCCATATTGGTTTTTAAGAATAACACCATGTTTCACAATAAAATTTGTTATCTGTATTGCAGCTATTTTTTCAAATACTTTGGATAGCATTAAGAGGATAGAAATGGGACAGTAATTTCCCATATCCTATCTTGATCCTTTTTTGTGTAATGGTTTTACCTTTGTATACTTAAGCACATCAGGGAAGTTGGCTTGCTCAAATGACTAATTGATTATTAAGGACAGAGGGTGTGCCATTTTATCATATACAAGTTTAATTACTTTGGTGGGTGTTTCATCCCACACTGCAGTGGTTTTGTTTCTTAAGGAATTTTTTTTTACATCTTTGGCTGAGACTTTACTAAATGTCACAAGGGGATCACTATTCTGGTCCAGGCCACAGAAATTCACACTGTTTTGATAAGTAGTCACATTTAGATTGGAGTTTGTTACATTTATGAGAAACTTATGAAAAAATTGAGCTGTTTGAGCAGGTTTGAAATAGTATTGTTGTTTTGTTTGATTTTTTTTTAAATTTTCTAGTGGTTAACTGTTTTACCTAATTCTGATTTTATAACAGACCATACTGCTTTAGCTTATTCTTACGTCCTAAAATGAATTTATCATTTAACATTCTTTTGGCAGCTTTAACAGCACTTTTAAATACAACTTCCTAACATCTCACATAGTTAACAAATTTAGGGTTTTTATTGTGTTTCATTTCTTTATGTAGTTCTCATTTTTGAGCACTAGATACTTTTAAGCTTGGAGTAATCCAGTGTAGTTTACTTTTAACTTTTTGATGCCAGAACCTAGGTTGGAATGATTCATTGAATACCTCTAGAAAATTATCAAAGTTCACAGTACTTGACACACTGTTATTTATGGGCCATTTATGGGCCATGTCTTGTCACAGTATAGATTCAAGTTATTTTTCTGAAGTCTCTTTCATGAAACTTTTCTTAACATTTGGTTTATTTTTTTCTGTCATCTGAATAAACAATGCAGAATGGTTAGAAATTCCTAACGCTAAACGCAACTTGTTTTCACTGTCGAACACATAATTCATTAAGATTTTGTCTATACAAGTAGCTGACTTGGCATTTTCTCTAGTGATTTCACAAAAATGTAGTTTAAAACTAGAGTTCTGAATTATGTCAACAACCTGTTTTGAAGCACTGTCTCGACTTATCACATATACATTAAAATCAGCTGCTATGATAATATTTTTCCTCCTTTCTTTCTTAAGTTTATCAAGAAAACACTGAAGTTTGAACAAGAAAGTTTTAGTTGCTGCATTTCCCAGAATTCTGTAAATTGATAAGACTACTGCGTTCATGTCTTTTAGTTCAACAGAAAAACTTTCAAAGGAGCACTCCTCATTTAAATAATCAAAATCTGTCTCTATTTCATATGTTATGAGGTTATCGAGAAGTATGCATGAGGCCCCATGGGATCTATATTTTCTGCAAAAGCTTCTTGCTACATGTTCCAGTTTATTTTAAAATTTTATGTCGTCACTAGTTAAGCAATGCTCATTTAAACAGACAACTTTGATATTTTCACTTTGATTTGCAATAATTTGCAGTTCTTTGATTTTGATACTATCTGTCTTCAGACCATTTATATTCCAATGCATTAAATAATTTTTTCATTTTCTTTTATCTGTCTAAGTACAGCTTCTTGAAGATTTCCTACCTCAGTGTTTTCTTCATACCAATTAATAATTTAAAAAATCCTTTATATGGGTTGGTGGTGAGACTCTTCTCTTGTTAACGGGACGGATAACTCCTGTTGCTTCTGCTGTTGTTGATGTAATTTCCATTATTAGTGTTCCTTTTTTCCTTTGGCTCACTTAATTAGACACTGCAGCTGATGCTGTTTCTTCCTCACTTACTTCCATAGAAGAGACTGGAATTGCTGTTGCTGTTTCTAAGGTGCTAGCGTAACTTTTCCTGCAACATATTCTTTGTGTGGTATCTGCTGTTGACACTGTACTGTCAATCTCTGAGGGATATTTTAGTTAGAATATCTGCTAAAGCAGCTAAACCACAAAAGCCGATGAACAACAAAGTGTTCATAGTTTGTGCAAGGGACAATGGTGGCTTCAGAAAATTCTGAAATACACATATTTATTTGTATCAGTATACAATGAAACTCAGGGGTGGTGTATTCTTTGGCAGAACTGTGAACCACAAATGCCAAGTTGCCACAAAGTAAGTTATGTATCCAAAGCACTTCTACCTTTAACTTATGAAAATACAGATTTATATGCGTCCAAAAATTTTCAAAAATACTTATTTCTCATGTAATTTACAACAACATTAGACAACAACTGTTTGAATGAGGATAGAACAACTGTTCTCAAAAGTTTTAAGAGAGCACAAATAAGTTTATGCCTACAATTGTTTACCACAGCACTTGCACATGTTCAAAAGTTTACAAAATATCAGATTACAAATAGGTATTGATACATTCAATGAAAGATTATGCAGATGCGCAACACAAACAGTAAAATATGCAGGTCTAGAACTTCAAATTGACACACAAGTCACTCAGAGTAAAACCACATGATTCCATCAGAATTAATAGTGAAAACTGGCATGGGTGAAAAATATGACAATTAAAAGCTAAAATGATCCAGTCAACATGGGTCTGTGAACAAGCTGACTGCAAGATAACTGAGAATACAGTGTACGTGTATGCAACAAATTAAACCCACATACAGCTCTGCACAAAATACTTTATTTTTCCAACTCGGACAGGAAAACTCATTGAACATATTGTCAAAGAGTAAAAACGTTATATCTAACATCCATTGCACATCCATGGATGAAACACAGCATGTATCACTGGCTACTCTCACGTTCCCACACAGTCCCTCCCTTAAAGTGTGGAGCACCTGGGATCTGGGATAAATAAGTACTTAAACTTAACTTGCCTCCCTGCTCTCATATGGACAACTTGTTGCTGCAAGGATGAGGGAGCCAGTGTGGGCTGTTGCGTTGTGGTTCCATATCCTCTTGCCATGGGTTCTTATGCCATATCCTGTGTAATGAGTTCCAAATTTTCGTCCTTCTCATCATGTTGAGTGTCATCATACTCCCGTTATCGTAAGACTCATTGCTGGTTTTATCCTCTCTATGGGCTCTCTAATAGTTTTGTCATTCTGTGAGATGTCCATAGTATGGGTGTTGTGTCATACTATTCAATAAGGTCCAGTACATGGAGGTTCTAGTGTTGCTCTGGCTGAATCTGTGTGGATCATAACATGTACAGTCTGCCAAAGCCTTATGCATGAAAACCGGTCACTCATAATCTCTGGATACCATAGGCCTTCTCACTGTTTTCACATGCTCAAGGATTTCACGTATCGGTGGTGAGAGTTTTACTGGCAATGCTGATGCGGCTCCAGTTAAGTAATCTGCCAGGATTCTCAGTGGTTCCCCATACATCATTTCCACCATTGAGGCACCAATGCTCGTCTAATATGTGGTCCATAATCCAAGGAAAACCAATGATAATGCTTCTGTCCAGTTTCTCTGATGATGCACGAGAGCTGCCTTCAACGTCCTATGCCACCTCTCCACTATACCATTGCTAGCGGTAGCTCGTTGTATGGTGGTGCTGGAACCCACACAAATTAGCTAGCTTGTTGGACAGACTAGACTCAAACTGGTAGCCTTGATCTGTTGTGATATGAAGGTGGCACCCAAAGCAAGCTAGCCATTGAGAGACAAATGCGTTTGCAACCATTTCTGCCGCTATGTCAGGTGATTGGAATGACCTCCGTCCATCTCGTGCATCTGTCTGTCACTGTTAACAAATATTTATAGCCATTCAAAACTGTGAGTGGACCAAGTAAGTCCAGATGGACCTGGACAAATCTTGTTGGTGGTCCTGTGAAATACCCATTTTCCACGTGAACATGTCATCCTACTTTGCAGCGCTGGCATTGTAGGCATGTGCGAGTTCATTCCCTGGTGTCCTTTTTAATTGGTGGCTGAATGGAAAGTGCTGTCAGTAACTTGATCATGGCATTTGCTTCTGGACATACCAGGCCATGAACACTGTCAAACGCTGCCTAACGAAATTGTCACAGAATGTATGGACGTGGCTTCTGCCATGATATATCACAGCATAACATAAGCCTTATTCCTGGCATGAGTATCAGCTGTAAGTGTAACCCTGTTGAGTGGTCTATCAATAACTTCTGTAGATCCAGATCCACTTCCTGCAATGTCATGAGTTCTTCATAGTTTATTGTGCTGGTCACGCCGCAAACACGGGGAAAGTAATCTGCAAACAGATTCTCCGCACCTCTGATGTGCCTTATATTCATGGTGAATTGACTAGCAAACTCTTAAGTTCCAGAACTGCCTTGTCAAGCACTTATAGCTGATGTTGCTGAAAACTGACACTACAGGTTTATGATCAGTGGAAATTGTTACTGGCCTGGCTTCAATATATGGGCGGAAATGTTTGATGCTTTCATATATAGCCAACAACTCTCTGTCATATGCATCCCATTTTGTCTGTCAGTGTTGCAGCTTCTTTGAGAAGAAACTAAGAGGTTGCCAATGTCCATTGACCTATTGTTGCAAGGCTGCACCAGTTGCGACCCGGCTGGTGTCTACTACAATACTCAACGGTGCTGCAGGTATGGGGTGTGCGAGTAACAGTGCCTCCTCTAAGCTTCTTTGTAAGTTGCCAAAAGCTTTGGTTATTTCTGGTGTCCATTGTAGGTTTTTCTTTCCTGTGGTATTCTTTCCAGCCAGTGGATTCGTTATCAGTGTCTATGTTTGAGTGTAATTGGTAAATGACCATACCGAGATAACGTCTAAGTTGTCTCCGATAATGGCTGTATACCGTCGGCTGAGACTACGTAGCCGAGAAAAGTTACTTGACTCTTGCCCATGACATATTTGCGTTCATTTGACACTGCTCCATATATATCAAGACTCTGTCATACCTCCTGAATATGTCTATGATGTGACTGCATATCCTCTGAGAATAGGAAAATATAATCCAGATATGCATAACAGAAAGGTAATCCTTGGAGCACTTCATCAATGAACCTCTGCAAGGATTAGACCACATTTTTGAGTCTGAATGGCATAAACAGAAATTCAAAACCACCATCTTTGCCACATCAACTGGAGGCACAGGAACCTGATTGTATACCTTATGACAATCCAGTACTGAGAATACTTTCACACCTGATAGATCATAGGTAAACTCTTGAATGTTTGGTATGGGGTACTTGTCCAGGATTGTTCTCATGTTCAATCGGTGGTAGTCACCACAGGGACACCATGTGCTGTCTTCCTTGAGTACTATGTGGAGAAGGGATCCCCCAAGAACTGTCAGACCTTCTAAATACTCCAGCCTGGAGCATCTCCTAAAATATATTGCTTTTGTCTCCGCTAATCTCTCTGCGGCTAGTCTGCAGATGGGTCTTGATACTGGTAGACCTGGGGTGGTGTGTATATAATGCACTGTATTATGTTTAACTACTGGAGTCATTATGGCTTCTTGTTGGGGAGATTGTATAGCTGAGCTACTGACTACTCCTAAAACAGCCCCTACTGCACTGCACCAAAAACCTTTTATCAAGCCTCAATATGACCCGGTAGTAAGAGAGTTATTTGCTAAGTCCATGGTGACTGCAAAATGAGACAAGAAATCTGCGTCTAAGATCTGCTGTGAAAAATCTTCCACTACAAAATTCCACTTGTAATGGACAGATAACTAATATATATCATGAGCTCTTTATAACAGTATGTGTATATACTTGAATTGTTAACTGCTATCAATTTCAAAGGCTCCCACATGTCCTCCTTAACAAAGCTCTGGGCCGGCAAGGTGCTCACTTCTGAGCCAGTATCTATCAGGAAGTTGAGGCCTGAGAGCCTATCAACCGCTTATAATCTGTACGATGTTAGCTTATAATCAAGGGTGACGCAGAGTGGCATAAAGGTATAGCATACAGGAAGCCCTCAAGTACCTTACCTTGACTGTGCATGTTGCTGCCTGCAACTGTCATATGGTTCCTCGTTTGTATATGGTGCTGTTCCTGAGTGTAGCAGCCCGTGGCACCTAGAGCGGGCTGCCTTCACCATCTAGGTACCCACAAGGTTTGGTGCATCTTCTTGTATCTTGTGGCTCAAACTGTCTGTGATACCAGTAAAAACTGTCAGTGTGAGCTTGATCCAGTTTGGAGTGTACCTCTTCTTGTTACTGATGGACCTGGGGGACGTCTGCAGCTCCAAGTTATGTAGCCGAGTAGTCATATTTTCCATTGTGTTTTACAGTTTCCTGATACTCTCAGCGATGCCTGATTTTTGTATGTAAACTGTGGCTGCACAGCTTAACTTCAGTTCTTCTAACCGTTCTGGTGAGTCATCATTGTGTTCTGTTGCATAGGTGGCAGATGATGTTACTACAGATGCTACAAGCATTGACTGCAGAGTACTGAAAGCTCTGTCACTATTTGCTGTTGCTTGTCAAGAGACTGTCCTTTATAAGCAATCAACATCAGTTGAACTTGGTGAGGAAGCTGCTGTCGCCGGACTTGCAGTAACAGTTCATTGGGTATCATGCTTATGTCAACTAGAGTGTGTAAATGTCTCCAGAATTCAGATGGACTTCTGTCCCCGTGTTTCACCTGATACATCACTTGGGTCACTGTTCAGGTAATTTCATGCAGTGAGCGATCAATGCCATTTTAGGTGTGGTGTATGATTGTTGAAGGGGTGGATGTATGATCATATCAGAAACTGTCGCTGTTGCCCTCTGATCCAGGTTGCTAATTGTGAGAGTGAATTTTTTGCAGTCTTCAGTTATGCGTTGTTGCTCAAAGATATTCTCTATTATCGCAAAACATATGTCTAGTTGATTAGGCATGAATGGAGGCTCTCTTAACTGCAACTGTGGCGTTGTTGATAATGGTGCATTCGTGCGTGAAAAATCTTTGGCATGTCAGTATGCTCGTGGTGTGGCTGCTACTACCAAAGTTTGCAAATTCATGGATTCCCTATCATTCTTCAGCACTGCAAGCTCTAAAAGCCCAATCTCTTGCTTTGGCTGTCATATCTTGTCATTTGTTGATTGCAGAATTTTGTGAGCTTCCTCCATCTTTGGTGAAACTCTTGCACAATATTCAGTTGTGAGAGCTTTTCTTATTTTTCCCAGGGTCACCAATTATGTAGGCAACAAATTGAATCCACATACAGCTTTGCACAAAATACTTTTTTTTCCAACTCAGACAAGAAAACTCATTGAACATACTGTCAAAAAGTAAAAAAACTTACATCTAACGTCCACTGCACTTGCATTGAGTAAATGCACCATGCATCAGTGGCTACTCCCATGTTCCCACATGGCCCCTCCCTTACAAGCATCCCTCATTCTGCTGATTTAAAGACAAGAATGCTGGCTTACTTTGCATATTTCCATTTCCTATTGTCTCATGAAATTATCTTCTGGGGCAGTGCACCCAAAATAAATCCAATGTTTATTCACCAGAAGTAAGCAGTAATATCACAGAAGCCTTTTTAAGCATCTTGGAATTCTTATACATGCTTCCCAATACAGCTAACCTTAACAGTTTTTGTCACTAAGAACAAAAATTGTTTCAGCCAAACTGTGATGCAGGCACTCAGAATACAAGGCACAAAAATTAATTTTATGTAGACATTGTCTCCTTGTCTAGGCTTCCCAACACAGTCACTTATTTTGTTGTGAAGATATTCACCAAGTTCACACATAACATAAAGCAAGATATTGGGAATCTTAGTCAAAAGGAAATTGGAAACTTAACTCATAACCTGTCTTTCAACAAATTATTTGACTATTGTCCCCCCCCCCCCCTTCCCCGGTAGCTGAGTGGTCAGCTCAACAGAATGTCGAGGGCTCAGGTTCGATCCCCGGCTGGGTCGGAAATTTTCTCCGCTCAGGAACTGGGTGTTGTGTTTTCCTAATCATCATCATTTCATCCCCATCGATTCGCAAGTCGCCGAAGTGGCGTCAAATCGAAAGACTTGTACTCGGCAAATGGTCTACCCGAGGCCATAGTCACACAACTGACTAACTGATTTGTTTAGATGTGTGGATTGCAAAGTTCTGTTAGCTACATGGCAAACAGCATTGTCCATTGTAAAGCTGTATAACAGGTAGAGATATGATGTAAATAGAACTCAATATCTACACATGTAGGTTAATATTTTCTTTCAATATTTTCTTTCTGTAATCATGTAAACATTAAGCTGCTAAAAGCAGATACAACTAAACATGAAGCTGTTAATAGCAGATAAACAACAGCTCTAAGGTAGCGATAGCTTTTTTCAGGGTAGTAACTTTCTTACAAATTTGTTTGATTGGATTTACATAGCACAAGTATCAATAAAATTTAACACAATAGTGACAGTTATTCTTAATATAGTATAGAGATTAAGAGCCTATAATTTCTTTGTCTTTTGTTAATGTGTACTTTGATTCATTCCACATCCCCGAAGAAATGAATGAATCATTCTGGCAACTTAGAAAAAAAATTACAGACACATAAAAGCTTCTTGGACATGTCATGCTAGCCCTGAAATCAAGTTCTGTGCTACAAAAGCTGTGTGGTTTCCACAGATATGGTATTTCATTGAATTTATCATACCACAAAAAATTCCTGCCAAATGACACATTTATTCATGTAGTCAATGGGATATTTCTTCTGTGCACTCAGCTTCTTCTTCTTTTGGAGTGGATACTTACACCCCTGCCTCTCAATATTTTGTCCTTCCTGCTGTAATTTGTACGCCATTGACTTATTCAACCTTAACATTTTGCTTATCAACCAGTCTTTCCTTCTCATCCAGTCTGATAATTCTCCCTTGGCCCAGGGGTCTAGGTGACTTTTCTGAACTGTACCCTTTTCCCTAAGCCTCTCCAGTCCTTTTCCTTCATCACTTATCCTTCCCCTTCAACTCTTCTGCCAGGAGTTAAATCCTTTTGCGTGTGTGTTTCCCTGCCAATGCTTGGCAAGTATATTTTTTATCTGTCTGTTTACATTAATTGACATTTTGCTTGTTTGTTTTGTTATTTTTGTGTCATTGCTGACTCTTCTTTCCCTTTCTTATCATAAGAAACTTTAACAACATTAACAGCGAGCTTGTAGTAGCCAAGTACTACACAAAACCAATCCAAGTAACACAAATATGGATTTTTCTGAACAATAACTGAAATAAGCCTGTCATGACTCCACATGTAACAAGACAAAGGAGTCATACACAAGGTGCAACAGAAGCTGATACACACAACAACTGATTTGAGCAATACAAACCAAAAGAATATTGTGAGAGTGAGTCAGCAATGCTCTGCATATGTACAGACATGAGTCACCAGTACCTGGTGTGACAGAACCATGCCATGTGCATGCTTCCTACAGGCTTCTAGTGGCTGGCCCACACTGAGACAGTTGATGGTTGATTTAATTGCACTTGCACGTTGACACTACATTTGGCGTGCTATCATTCATATGCACTAGTAGCTGGATACAGAAATGTTAGTTGATCTTGATACAACTTCCTTGGTACCTTTAACTTCGAGGGTTCATTTAATATGCATTTTCTCTTCAAATCCCAATTGGTCAAAGTCAGAAAGAAATTCCTTACTGAACAATGGGATCAGTTTGTTTATCTCATCAACAAATTTTTGGACTGACTCTGCAGTTTGTTGTGCACTGTCAATTGATGCTTTGTTTGAAATTTTGTTATGTTACATCTTCCAATTCTGTAGCACTGTTTGAAGTTATGCAACCATCCATTGTAATCTATGTCACATGCAATTTGATGTGCATAACATAGTATGCTACTATGCTACTCTATTGAGCATCCTTGAAATAAAACACCAGTTTTTTTTCCTCTCTCTTATGGACTACATGGCCACATTTCTGTAGACTTAGTTGATCTTCCAAGTAAGTAATTATGTTTAGCACAGACCCCTTGGACAATGATTATCCTTTACAATGGCTCAGCACATGTTTCAGTAGCACTTTCACTTGCATGTCATCCTCATTGTACTCCTTATGTACATTGTCTGCACAGTCAAAGATACATGACATCACACTTTCCATTGACTCATCTTGCTGCAAAATTCCTTGGGTTCCTTTCTGATGAAATGCCAACTTCAGCAACTGCAGTTGTCTATATAATACAATGTTTTGTTTGTTTATCGTTGATAGTGCTGCATTTTGTATCAACACCACTAGCTCTGTACTACTGTTGTGAGTTACTCATCAACTAAGCATTTCAGCTACACTCCATAACCTCATGCTGCGCTCACTATGGGATACCTCCAGTCCCGTCACCTGTGGGCGTTAGCAGCCAAAATTGTGGTTGCATGGTAGACAATGCGTGGGGCACCGAATGCTGTAAATAGCATTGGGTTCTTGCAACCTCACACTCAAGGGTTTCCTTGTTAAGTTTAGTTTCATTCCTGTTGTAAACGTAAGATACCATCTATATAAGAGGGCTTTAATCAATGCCATAATATTTTAGTTTGACTAGTAAAGTTTTATGGTCCACAAAATCAAAGGCATTGGGAAAGTCATAGAGCCCCCACCTTAATTATTTTTCTTCTTTTAATTCTGCCAGAAGTTAATTTGTCAAGTCTTATGTGGCTTTTTCTGTGGAGAAATCCAAACAGAGGGGCACTTAATAACATGTGCTGTCCCGTCAAAGTTGCTCATAGGGAAGAGATGCAACAATCAAGCATATTTATTTCAAGGGAGTGGACTGAACACTTTAGAAGGAAGGAAGGACAGATCAGTGTTTAAAATCCCATCAGCTCATCAGAGAAAGAACGCAAACTCTGATTCTTTCAAGGATGGGAAAGGAAGAAAGCCATGGCCTTTCAAAGGATTCATCCCAGCATTTTCCTGGAGTGATTTAGGGAAACCATGAAAAATCTAAATCAGGATGGCCGGACACAGATTTGAACCATCGTCTTCTTGAATGTGAGTCCTGTGTGCTAGCTGCTGTGCCACATCACTCAATGACACTTTAGATGTACCGATGCTACAAGTACTTGTGTCAGGTAGTGCTGTTTCATCTGGCATTACACAAGGCAGATAAGAGCATAGGCACCACCATGCTGAGTGTTTTCACTATATAGGTATGGCTTATAACATGTTCCTACATCTACATCTAAACTTTGTAAGCCACTGTAAAGAGTGTGTTAGAAGGTATTTTACCACCACTCAGCCACCCTCCCCTCCCCAATCCACTTCCACTTGTGAGAGCTGTTTGTGAAAAAGAATGAAGGAAAAACTTTGTATGAGTTCCAATTTTCCTGATTTTTCTCATTGTAACCATGTTCACGACAGAAGTGGGAGAAAGAAATATGTTGCCATATCTAACTTGGAATGTGCACTCTCAAAATTTTAACAGTAAGCCACTCTGTGATGGACTTTGCCTTACATGTAGCACCTACCACTCGAGTTTGCTGAGCATCTACATGCTGCTCTCACTCTTACTAAATGAATCCAAGGAGAAATGCACAACTTTTAATTTGATCTTTGCTCTCTCTTCCATTAATCTGCCTTAATAAGGATCTCAAATTAATGACCAAATTATTTTTTTATAAGCCACTTCTTTATTATAATTATATTTCCTAAAATTATTCAAATGAATCTCAGCTAGGCATCTGCTTTTCCTGAAACTAGTTTTATGTAGTCATTCCAATTTAGGTTGCTATGGATGGTTACTTCTAGATATTTTACCATTATTACTATTTTCAGAGGTTTGTCACTAGTATAATCAAACAGCAACTGATCAATTTGCTAGTTCACGTTCAACTTGTTACATTTATCTATATCCAGGGTCAGTTTCCAGTCTCAGCACCAGTCTCTGGTTTATTGTGGGTCTTCCTGCATTCTGCTATAGACTTCTGGTATTTCAGCATCATCTATATATAGCCTTGCAGAGGTTCTGACATTGCCCATTAGGCAATTAAGTCTGGAAATTGAATGTACAGTAGTGTTGTTTCATGGCTGTGGATAAGACTTAAAGAATGGGGAAACTTTCAGCAACAGTACACATGAAGCTGACCATGTCTGTTAAAATTCAGGTGCACAATAAACCATACAAATTTAGAGGCTGCCAGTTCAACCAAATACCTAGCTATTACAACTACAAAAAAAAAAAAAGGCTAGAATTGCCCTATAACACCCCTTGGGGTACTTATTTTACATCTGTCAATGTTGTGCTTTTGAGAATAGCATGTTGAGTTCAGTTTATTAGGAAGACTTTAATAAGTCACAAATCAATCTGGAACTTGGTAAGCTTTTATTTCGTCATCTAAACAACAGCATGCAACTGTACTGAATAACTTGCAGACATAAAGGAACATGGCTTCAATCTGGCTGCCATTGTCTGCAACATTCTGGTTCATGGACAAACAGAGTGAGCTGTATTTTCAAAAGCACTCTTTTTGCAGAATCCAGTTGATTTTTACGGAATTGATTTCCCTTCTCCAAAAACATGCAAATGAACAGATGTCAAGAAGCACTCTCCACATTCAACAGTATCTTATCTGTCATTACGATACTATCACAACATTCACAGAACCAGTCAGTCATTGCACCAAGATACACATTTGCTGAGTCACATAGTGGCTTTCTGAGAGAGTAATGCATCTGTCATGAAGCAGTGGAGTCTCTCAAAGCCAGTGATTTATAGTCCCATAGAAAAGTGCTGATAATGTGGTATTAGCAGCAAAAAGTAAACAAACTGTAAATAAAGTGCTGAAAGATCTAAATGAAATGTGTGGAATATGGGATGATAACAATAAATACAGCAGAAACAAAGAGTATGGTGATTACCAAACGAAGGAGACTGGCAAGTATTAAGATAAGTTATTACTAGCCATGTAAGAGCATTTAAACATGTTGGAAGTATGATGACTGAAGACTTGAAATGCCATAAGGTGGTGAAAATATGCATTGCTGTAGCAAAGGAGGCATTCAATAGCAAGAGGAGATTATTGTGTGGCACAATGGATAAAGGTGTGAGGAAAAGACTTTGGTGTTGTTTTGTCTAGAGTGTGGCACTTTATGGGGCAGAAATATGGACACTGACACAAGAGGATGAGAAAAGGCTAGAAGTATTTCAGATGGATGTGCAGGAGCATGGGGTGGTTAAGCTGGATGGAAAGACTGAATAATGAAAGTGTTGGTGAGAAGAGAAGAATCCTACATGTTCTAAGAGAAAGGAAGAAGAATTGGATGGAACATTCATTGAAAAGGGAGAGCTTGCTAACAGACACTTTGGAAGGCCTAGTTCGTGGGAAGAGACTGAGAGGAAGGAGATACAAGATGATAGAAGACATAAAGGGAAGTGGAACTTATGCAGACTTGAAGAGGATGGCAGAAGACAGGAGAGCATGGAGAGTTACCTAATGAAAATCTGCTTTTTGGCAGAACACTGATTATGATGATGATGATGATGGGAGATGATGATTGGCCCAAAGGTTGCCATGAGGTTCTGGTCAGGACAGGAACTGATGGACAGAAGTTCAGGGTTGCATCATCTACATCTACATGATTACTCTGCAATTCACACATAAGTGCCAGGCAAAGGGATCTTCAAACCACTTTCAGACTATGTCTCTACCATTCCATTTTCTAACAGTGCATGGGAAACTTGAACATTTAAATTTTTCTGTGTGAGCTCTCGTTTCTCTTATATGATGACTATTTCCCCCTATGTAAGTTGACAGCAGTAAAATATCTTCACATTTTGAAGAGAAAGTTGGTGACTGAAATTTCGTGAAACAATCACACTGCAGTGCCAAATGCCTTTGCCTTAATTAGTGCCAAACCCACCTCACTTATCATATTCATGACACTCTCTCCACTATTTCATGTTAATACAAAATGAGCTGCCCTTCTTTGGACTTTTTTTATGTCCTCCATCAATCCTCAATAAAACATGGTCTTTGGTTTGCCTTCCCAACAACATAAGCTATATGATTTTTCCAATTTCATTTGTTTGTAGTTGTAATAGCTAGGTATTTGGTTGAATTGGCAGCCTCTAAATTTTTATGATTTATTGTGCACCTGAAATTTAACAGACATGGTCAGCTTGGTGTGTACTACTGCTGCTGAAAGTATCCCCATTCTTCAAGTCTTATCCACAGCCATGAAACAACACTACTGTACATCAACTTCCAGACTACCTCACACTGACTGTAGTTGGCCTCTTACATGAGAATAAGCCCGATATGCATACTGTCATCCAGGTATGTTCACTATGCCATGTTACTTCTGTATTATTTGAATACTATGTGCAAAATGCAAATAACATACAGTAAGAACCAATATATGAAACACCTCTCCACAAATGGAGTGTTGCAGACTCACTAAGCTTTTTTGTGTACCAGCATGCCATGGACCTCTCAGATTTTCACACTGTGCCACCACAGTTTTGCCTATATTGAAAAAGGTAGGAAGATTTTTCTGTTTAGCAAAAGTGACAAAAAGCAGATTACAGAGTACCTGACAGCTCAACACAAAAGTTTTGTCTCATGTGCAGATAGTGTTGAGGATCAGTGGACAAAGTTCAAAACCATGGTACAATATGCATTAGATGAGTATGTGCCAAGCAAGATCGTAAGAGATGGGAAAGAGCCACCGTGGTACAACAACCGAGTTAGAAAACTGCTGCGGAAGCAAAGGGAACTTCACAGCAAACATAAACATAGCCAAAGCCTTGCAGACAAACAAAAATTACGCGAAGCGAAATGCAGTGTGAGGAGGGCTATGCGAGAGGCTTTCAATGAATTCGAAAGTAAAGTTCTATGTACTGACTTGGCAGAAAATCCTAAGAAATTTTGGTCCTATGTCAAAGCGGTAGGTGGATCAAAACAAAATGTCGAGACACTCTGTGACCAAAATGGTACTGAAACAGAGTATGACAGACTAAAGGCCGAAATACTAAATGTCTTCTTCCAAAGCTGTTTCACAGAGGAAGACTGCACTGTGCTTCCTTCTCTAGATTGTCACACAGTTGACAAAATGGTAGATATCGAAGTAGACGACAGAGGGATAGAGAAACAATTAAAATCGCTCTAAAGAGGAAAGGCCGCTGGTCCTGATGGGATACCAGTTCGATTTTACACAGAGTACGCGAAGGAACTTGCCCCCCTTCTTGCAGCGGTGTACTGTAGGTCTCTAGAAGAGCGAAGCGTTCCAAAGGATTGGAAAAGGGCACAGGTCATCCTCGTTTTCAAGAAGGGACGTCGAACAGATGTGCAGAACTATAGACCTATATCTCTAAAGTCGATATGTTGTAGAATTTTGGAACACGTATTATGTTCGAGTATAATGTCTTTTCTGGAGACTAGAAATCTACTCTGTAGGAATCAGCATGGGTTTTGAAAAAGACGGTCATGTGAAACCCAGCTCACGCTATTCGTCCACGAGACTCAGAGGGCCTTAGACACGGGTTCACAGGTAGATGCCGTGTTTCTTGACTTCCGCAAGGCGTTTGACACAGTTCCCCACAGTCGTTTAATGAACAAAGTAAGAGCATACGGACTATCAGATCAATTGTGTGATTGGATTGAGGAGTTCCTAGATAACAGAACGCAGCATGTCATTCTCAATGAAGAGAAGTCTTCCGAAGTAAGAGTGATTTCAGGTGTGCCGCAGGGGAGTGTCATAGGACCGTTGCTATTCACAATATACATAAATGACCTGGTGGATGACATCGGAAGTTCACGGAGGCTTTTTGCAGATGATGCTGTGGTGTATCGAGAGGTTGCAACAATGGAAAATTGTACTGAAATGCAGGAGGATTCTGCAGCGAATTGACGCATGGTGCACGGAATGGCAATTGAATCTCAATGTAGACAAGTGTAATGTGATGTGAATACATAGAAAGATAGGTCCCTTATCATTTAGCTACAAAATAGCAGGTCAGCAACTGGAAGCAGTTAATTCCATAAATTATCTGGTAGTACGCATTAGGAGTGATTTAAAATGGAATGATCATATAAAGTTGATCGCCGGTAAAGCAGATGCCAGACTGAGATTCATTGGAAGAATCCTAAGGAAATGCAATCCAACAACAAAGGAAGTAGGTTACAGTACGCTTGTTCGCCCAATGCTTGAATACTGCTCAGCAGTGTGGGATCCGCACCAGGTAGGGTTGATAGAAGAGATAGAGAAGATCCAACGGAGAGCAGCGCGCTTCGTTACAGGATCATTTAGTAATTGCGAAAGCGTTACGGAGATGATAGATAAACTCCAGTGGAAGACTCTGCACGAGAGACGCTCAGTAGCTCGGTACGGGCTTTTGTTACAAGTTTCGAGAACATACCTTCACCGAAGAGTCAAGCAGTATATTGCTCCCTCCTACGTATATCTCGCGAAGAGACCATGAGGATAAAATCAGAGAGATTAGAGCCCACACAGAAGCATACCGACAATCCTTATTTCCACGTACAATACGAGACTGGAATAGAAGGGAGAACCGATAGAGGTACTCAGGGTACCCTCCGCCACATACCGTCAGGTGGCTTGCGGAGTATGGATGTAGATGTAGATACAGCTTAACATGACACAATGTTTTTTCATGAACCTCAAAGAGTGGTTAGTTTATGGACACTGCTGGCTATCTTAGTCCTTCCCTAAATATCTGACTGAGAACTGCACTTAAATGGAAACACAAATTTAGCAATATGCTGACACAAAACACGTCTTTGCAGAATAAGAGCTTAGTGAATAAATCTTTGAATAACCTTATGCACAAATCAAGATATTTTAGTAAAATTTAGATCCTGTGAAGTAATCCATATACTACTGTGAGCACTAGCCCATGAATAATTCTACCAGTCTTCCTTTTTTACACTGTGAACAGTCTTAAAGATTGTGGTACAGAAAATAATTCATTATTAGTGCTACAATTTTCTTAATTATGAGTATACTTTCAGCAGCAAAATAACGGGGTATTAAAAAAGAAATAGAGACTGTATATAAAGCAAGGCCATCACTTCATAACATCAAATGGACGGTAAAAGAGGGAGTACCATTTAGTCCACAAATGTATTCCCTCTTGGAAACAGAAAAACTGCAGAATATATATATATATATATATATATATATATATGAGATAGCTGTGACAAATAAAAAAGTGCACCACTGGCACAAATGGTCATCTTTCTCTAAAAACTATGCTTATGGGTAACAAGAATCCACAATGTTATCAAGGACATGAGATAAATATCCAAGATTAAAGCAGTGATTTCTTTTTATACTGACAGGATAGAACTTCTAGGCTTGGCAAAGTGAAAAGTTTTTATAAAACAGATTCAACAATCAATATCAATATACATATAGAGAGAAAACATTATGAGCACTGCCAACAGCGAGACTGAATGCTGCCTGATGGAAATGCGGGTGCATGTAGCGCAATAAGGAAAATATATAAGCGGAGTACAGACAAATGAGGAATCATTCTTGTGACAATATAGGTCACAAATGGATAAATCCACTGACTCAAGCAACTTTGACAAAGCACAGATTGTTATGGCCCAGCACCTGGGAATAATAATCTCGGAAAAGGAGAAATTGGTCTGCTACAGTCATGAGCATCTACTGAATGTGGTAGACAAATGGTAAAGTTGCAAGGAGGTGACAAGATACTGGACATCCATGACTCATCACAGAACTTGGTCAGAGGCTTGTTTGCTCTGTAAAGTACAACAGGCAGCAATCCGTGGCAGATATGATGACTGAGTACAATGTTGACGCAGGCACAAGTGTTTTTGGGGGACGCCGTTCAGTGCACCTTGTTGAATGTGGGCACCATGGTAGACAACACCTAGGTTTTCTCATGGTGACCCAACATCATCATTAGTTGAGATTACAGCAGATGTAGGATCATAGGGGTTGGACTGCGGATCAATGGAAATGTGTCAATTGATCATATGAATCACGTATCTTGCTACACCAGGTCGGTGACCGTATCCAGATGTACCATTATCCAGACAAAAGACTATTTGAAACATGCACCATGCCACAGCGATGTGTAACTCTATGCAAACGAATGATTAAAACAGTATAATGACTTGTGGACAGTGCAACTGCTGTGCAAATTTATTATTTAATTTCGTGTGGCAAGACAGATGACAAGGGCCTTCCTCAAGATGGGACAGTGATCACAGTAACTTGGTGCGAAGTAGCACATGTGGGGGCACTTCTGTACTCTCTCAGTACTGATGACCCAGGTTGGAGGAAAACATTGGCTCTCAACTAAAGCCAAAGATGAACAGTGACGCAATAGACTTTGGAAGACACATGAAGATTGTATTGCCATATTATTCTGAACTGCCAAATTGATTCTCCTAATTCTGATGTTGAACTGTAAGGTTATAGTAATGTTTGCAATTCTGTTACAAAGCCAATAGTATTTGTATTAAGAACCTTGTATTGAACTGGAATAATATATTTGCATGTGTGTACCTGAGAAGTGTGGTATTTATTTACAGAAATTAATTTAGTGCTGAATCCTTGTGTTCGAGCAGAAGCTGCACTAATCAGTGAAAAAGTCCACAACTCATACTACCACAATCAAACAAACAAGCTGAATACTATTTCACCTCTCTCAGCATCTGACAAATGATTTAGGAAAATATCAGAAGACTTAAATTAGGACGGTCGGACACAGCATGAGATAATCCTCCTAAAACTGAGGCCAGTACCTCACTCAGCTATATCAGTGTACAATGTTATGTCTGTATGTACTTTGAACAGGCTGAAGCTTGAAAATCCCCAAACAATCAGAAACAAAGTACAAGAATCTCTCATTAATAGGTCTTTCTGCAACTGATCAGAATAACTGGAATCAGGGATATAAACTCTGCACAGCTCTAATGTATTTTTTTTTAATTATTGTTCTCCATCTTTGGCATATATCATATGAAGGGGTAATGTCTGTAAAGGTACCCAGCCATCACACCCTCCAGTCCTTGATGGTTCCCCACAACAGTCTCTGCTCCCTTTTGGTTGAAGAGTTCTTTATACACAATTTTCTCTGTCCATAAAATCTTTAGGGCTATCCTCCAAGACCATGTCTCAAAAAGCCTGTAAGCAACGATCCTACCCGTTTCCCGCTGTTCAAATTGATATTTTTTGATATCAGGACTGTAAAGTTATGCAAATGCTCCAAGTATTACATAAAAACCCTGACTGAGTAGTATAAGAGGAGGAACAGTGGCTATTTCAAGGTAACTGATTATTCTGGTGTGAATAAACTCATAACCTAATCTCTCATTAATTCCCATAATTATTGACGTGAGTAGATTAGCACAGATCACAGTTTGCTGTGAGTGTACTTTACAGAAGCAGCCTCCAGCAACTGTTTCTGCCTGTTAATGAGTATTTTGACTCTTCCACATATCTGAAGGCCTTCCTTCACAATGGAATATGGAGAAAATGGTGTATGAATGAATAGTGAGTGAATGAATGAACATCTGTTTGTACACAAAATTCTACAGTCATGCCCTTCACAGTTCTGCTGAATTCTGGCTACCTTACGCCTTATAAAAATAAAAGGCATATATGAATATAAAATGTTTAGGAGTAAAGGAGATCACACACCAAAAAGCAGAAGTGTTGAGTCATCAGCAGGCACACACAAAAAAAAAGAAACAAAACTGGCTAGCTTTCAGAATGAATCCTTTCTCAAGGTAGAGCACAAACTCACACGCACCTGTACCGCTACACGTTGTCAACTGCAAACACTATGTACGTCTGCGTGTTTGTTGCTTTTCTTTACCTGTACTCTAGCTTGAGAAAGTATTCATTCCAAATGTTAGAAAAATAATAATAAAAAAGAAATTATTTTTGTATGGCCTGTCAACAACTCAATGCTTCTGCTTTTGGGTGAGTGGTCTCCTTTACTCCTTAATTATTTACGTTTTACCAGATCTATCCTACTATGATTATAGTGGCCAGAAGGCTTTTAAGTGTTACTTTTGTGTGTAAGTAGGCTGTATACGTTTTCTTATTGGTAACGCCACGTAGCGCTCTGTATGAAAAATCACTGGCTGTGCCGTATGCAGTCTGTGGCTGGTTGGCATTGTTATAAGACTCGCCATTGTAGTGTTGGGCAGCGGCAGCTGGATGCTAACAGCGCGTAGCGTTGCGCAGTTTGAGGTGAGCCGCCAGCAGTGGTGGACGTGGGGAGAGATATGGTGGAGTTTTGAAATTTGTAAGAATTGGTGTCATGAACTGATTTATATGACTATAAAGGTAAATACATTGTTTGTTCTCTATTAAAATCTTTCATTTGCTAACTGTGCCTATCATTAGTTAGTGACTTCCGTAGTTTGAAACTTTTAGTTAGCTGGCAGTAGTGGCGCTCGCTGTATTGCAGTAGCTTGAGTAACGAAGATTTTTGTGAGGTAAGTGATTTGTGAAACGTATAGGTTAATGTTAGTCAGGGCCATTCTTTTGTAGGGATTTTTGAAAGTCAGATTGCGTTGCGCTAAAAATATTGTTTGTCAGTTTAAGCACAGTCGTGTATAAATTTTTCAAAGGGGACGTTTCATGTGTTCTCTCTTAATTCATCTAACTTTTTTCCAAAATCCAACATTTTAGGTATAATGACCCAATAACCGTAACAGTCTTACAGAAAAGTTTGCTTGCTAGAAAATTTACGAGTCACACTTGAAAGTCAGAGCCATGAATAAATTAATTATTTGAATCATCATTAATTATGACATACTCATTTGGCATATTGTTGGGTCTCACTAAGTAGTGATGGTAATATTCTCCTGCTGACTGAGTAATTTCACTTTTACTAATTACTGTTACTATGTTAGCGCTGGCTAAGTACTAGTATTACCCAGGGTTGTTTTTTTACTATTACACTTGTTAAACCAATACCATTCTAATCTACTGAATTTTGTTAAATGTGGTATGTTTTCACAGGCTGCTACATACTGGACCCATCAATGTTAAATGTGTCTCATAAAGCATTGAGCTTAGCAATGTCATTTAAAATGTGATAATAGGATGGTCAAGAACAAAATATTTCATTCTGAATTTTATTAACAGTCATTATAATGGTTAAAAATCATAACCAGTTTATTCACACAGTAGCATCTTTATTCAGCTTGTCAAGAGAGCCTGAATCTGTATAGATACAATGAAACTTCAATCAATATAACAGAATTTTAAGACATGTTCACAACATGAAACATTATTGCACCATTGCCATATAAAGACAATTTTCAGATATGTATCTTGCAATTCCATTCACACCAATGAAGACAATGTTTAATAGAAACCATTCGTGAAAAATTTCATTTAAAAGCATTAAAAAGGTTATCAATATCAGGAATCTAACATACACGCAATTCATAAAAACACAACGACATTACATTACCTTAGCTCGAACACGGGAGCTTTACTCACCCTGCTAGTGTTCTACATTTGCTTCAATTAATTTCCAATGAAAAATGTACTATAATGTCACAGTCCACAGTTGCAGTATATGAACTATATAATAGCTCATAAAAACATTTAAACATGACATTGCGGGGAGAGAGCAAAAGGAACTACACCCAGCTATGCCTCAGCATTTCATTACATTTGATAACAAAAGCATTACTGCTACTTTCTATAGTTGACAATGTAGCTAGTAAGACACAGAATCCAGGGATCTGAGCATCAAGCATTAACATCAAAATTTCATTAATGTTTTTAATTTTTTTTAAACTTTTGAGATAAATCTATCTGAAAATGTAGCAATCAGAAAAACAATTTTGTCCAAAAACCTATATAGTGAACAGTTAGATGTGTCAGATAAAAGCAAGCTCCTTGAATTCCACACAAAACAATTTTCACACACATGCTTAGAGTTATGTTCCATGTGTTCATTAAAGATACATCTAGCACTTAATGAATTCATATTCAATTCAGTTTTCACTGCTAATGAACAAGTTTAATGATGACCATAATCAACCAGGTCTCTCATGCTCCTCCAGCAAATATACATGGCCACTGACAGAAAAGTAAACTGATTACAGCAGAAAAAAGTGAAAAGACAGTGACTTCATTCTGAATGAAAAGGAGTGAAAGACATACAGCATCTGTAACAATGAAGGACTGCCTTTGCTTGATTCCATGGAAATAACTGAGCTCTTTTTTTTTTGACCTGTTAACTTTCACAAACTGTGCAAACTCTCACTGACAACCAAATGAAGATGTATGATGGTATGAAAATGTGTGCAAACTTCTGCTATCAACAAGATGGAATGTGATGTTCATGATTTATCTCTACCACAGTGTCTGTATCATTTGGACTTCACTGCAGTAGCTCTGGATCGTAGAGACTTCTTAGTATTTTGATCCACTTCTGGCAGTTCATCATCTTCCTCTTTGCGTTTGTCTGTAAACAACGAATGAAATGTTAAAAGAACTTCCTTACTTGTTTCAAAATGTTCAATATAAATGAATACGAAAAATAAAAATAAAATGAGGCAGGGATAAAGCTAAAAAGTATGCCTAAGCCTTATGGATGTAAGTTTTAAGATAACGATGTATGTGCTGTCACAATGTAATGTGCTCTCACTCCACATTCATAAAATAACTGCATTTTTCTATCTTCAATGGTTTCAGCTTTAGGAGCAAAATGCTCTGAACATGGAAGTACACATTTATTTTTTACTCTTTTTAGGGTTTGGTACCTCAATCCATAACAATAGAACTCTTCTATCACTTTTTGGTCTGTCCGTGCATCGAAAACCCTTTTTCTCATGAATGGGAAGGGATAACAAATTTACGTCACACATTAAGATAATCATTCCCCTGCACGAGTAAAAATTTGAAGCTTCTAAGTCAATGCAATAAAAAATACAGCCATTTATGTCACATATACTCACTGATCCACTCATTAAAACCTATGGAGTATTTCCCGTTGATCTAGAATTATGAAATTTGGCAAAAAGCAAGATTTCACAGTATACGAAAGGTTGCTAAAACTATTAATCTGTAATTATATTAAATGGATTTTTTAATTGTCTTTGTTATATGAATATCTGTATGTTTATCTGTTAAGACCTCCTTTTCTAAGAAATGGTATGACACATCCCTGTAAGCAGCTATACCATCATTGGCAGGACATCTTGGAAAGATACTATGTAATCTCCTTACTATTTTGGGCAGTTAATATCAATTTATCCAGATAAATGGTAGTTGAGCTCCATGGCTGAGTACTGAATTATTTATTTTGAACAGTATTTTCTGAAGCAGGGCTGAGAACTTTCTGCACAAAGGACCATAATTGGCCAAACTCTGTACTAAATTATGAATTTAATAATTCTTATTAATACAATATTCTAAAGTTATCTAATTTATTAAATATGTATAGAATTTTATGTCAAATATTATGAAACATGGCTTCACAAAAGATACAAACACCAAAGCGTCGTTAGATGGTTCCCATCCTGCATACCAAAAGAAATTTGCACCTTTACAAAAGACTCTGTGCCAGTGAGGAAGTATATTAAATGGAAATCTGAATGTCCAGTTTATAACACTGAAATCTATCATTGTGTCTGTCTGCCATGAAACAAACTCTTATGAGATCAGTAGCAATTTATCCTTTTCTCTAATGTTATACTGAAATGAAAGTTGTACGATCACAACCAACACATTAAAACCTACCATGATGGCAAATAAAAAGTCTAAGACACATGCAAATCACTATTGTAGAAATAAAACCATGTAACATGTTTTTCTGATTTTCTGGAATCCAATTGGTTAGCATATTTGATTCAGCACACTTGGTGAATGACCAATTGACCAATTCTTTACAATGAAAACAAAGCTGTAAGAAACCTACACTAGCCAAATAAGGTAAATGTGAGTTTAAATTCTACACAATCGAGAAAGGGCAAAAAATTGTGTAAATGAAGTGTGAGAACTTCCATGAGGCTGCTGGTTTCTATAGGGAGGTTGCAACACCAGCAAAATGCCAGAATACCTGCATAAGACTGGTAGTGGTGCTGTGGTTGGTAGCTATCAGTTCATCTCAAAAACAAGTTCTTACTTTCAAATGAGCAATGATTTTGTTTCTGATGAAAAGATCGCCTTGTGGAACACTGTCAATTTTCTTGACTTAAGAACTGCTTTGTCACATTGAGCTATAAGAACAAGCAAGAACAGTGTGCCTTGGATGCATGTGCTTACACATTCATGCAGCATATCAACTCAGGGTCAGTTATGCAATATTGGTTCTTCAATAACAAAATAGTATTTAGAACATCATAGTTATGTCATCATGCTGTCATTATATATTTTTGGAAGGATACAGCTGCAGAAGTAGTTTCTGAAATAAGTCTGTTAATAAGACAACATACGAAGTATTTCATGTGCAGGTGAGGAGGAAGGAAGGCTAGATTTAAAATGTTATAGTTGAAAGAAGCATTTAACCAGATAATGGTTTAAGGACACAGCAAAAAACCTGATGGGCTGATAGGGATTCTTTGTCTTGAGCACTTTAACATCTCACCCAATAGGGACAGAGGAGTAGTAGTAATGAAAACATAAAATATTTCAGCATGTACACCATGTGATCAAAATTTAACAGGATTTTTTTTAAAATCTTGTGGGCTTTAAACATCCCATTTTTTAATTTTTTTTTATCCTGTTGTTAAACATGTTTCTGATGCATGTTTGTATCTTCAAATGTTTTGAATTTTCAGCTTTTATTGACGGTCGAAAATGTTACATGTGTTTTCAAGTGCTCAGTGAATTTTTACTCTCAAAAAAGATGGATCAAAGAAATGTATTGAATTTTGCTAGAAAAATGCAATAAAGTGCTAGTAAAATGGAATAAAGTGTAACACCACATTAAAAACATTGACTGTGCTTTTGGCGACTACTATGAGTAAAACAAGAATTTACAAGTGGTGTATACACTTCAAAGAGGTAGAGAAAACATTGAAAACTACAACTGTCCTGGATGCCCTAGCACATCAATTTATTGCTGCAGACAATGTGAAAGTAGTAAAGAAAATGGTTCTGGAAAAATGACTGAATCATCATCAGAGAGGTAGCTGATGTCACCGTATCGTCTGTCTCAGGCCAATCAAATATTTTGCAAGTTTTGGGCATGAAAGAATGTTGCAGCAAAGTTTGTTCTGAAGTTGTTGAATTTTGACCAAAAACAATGTTGTGAAGACACCCACACAGGAATTTGCTTAATTAAGGTCAACAATGATCCAAAACTTCTAAAGAAGGTTATAACAGGTGACGAAACCTGTGTATTCGAGTATGATATTGAAATTAAGGCCCATCCGTATAAATGGAAACCACCTGAAGAATCAAGAGCGAAAGAAATTTGGGAAGTTTGATCACATGTGAAGATTATTCTCACTGTTTTCTTTGATTGCAATGGAATAGTGCATCATGAATTCCTGCCTTAGGGTCGTACAGTCAATATGGAATACTACCAGGAAGTTACGCACTGCTTGTGTGAAGCAATCTGAATAAAATGGAGAGAACTGTGGCAGAATCTCCTGTGGAAATTGCATCACAATAATGCTCCTGTTCACAGTTCAATGCTGGTTCGTGATTTTTTTGGCAGAAAACAAAACCGTTATGTTGCCTCAGGCACCGTATTCACCAGACATGGCCCGGTGCCACGTCCTTCGATTGCCAAGGCTGAAAAGAACCATGAAAGGACATTGTTTTGCCATCACTAATCAAATCAAAACAGAATCACTGAAGAAGCTGAACACCATAATGAAAAGTGAGTCAGAGGTGCTTCCAAGAATGGAGGAAGTGCTGGTGCAAGTGCATTACATCCGAAGAGGAATATTCTGAATGGCAATAAAGTTGACACTGATGATGAATAAATAAAGATTCTTGATGAAAAACAAAAACTCCTGTCACGTTTTGATCATACATGTCAAAGAATTGGTTTTAACTTACGCTCCTCCTTCTTCTTCTTGCTGGCGGCTCGCTTGTCCTGCTTGGGTTTTCGTGCAGGGGCCTGCAGTGCAGCCTGTTCTCGCAGCTTCTTCAGCTGCTGTGTGATGAAGTTCCACATCAGCCAGGCCTGTAGCGTGCAAACTGCTACCAATGCTGCTATCCTGATAACATAGAAAGACATCCAAAATGAATATCTACTAGCCATTACAAGGAGCATCATTTTAATACTGCCAAGCTACATTTTTATGATATATAAACACACAAATAATTAATTAATATGGCTTGCTACGGTGAGAAAGCAACGGAAAAAAGAAAACAATGAAGAGGCTTACAGTAAAAGAGCTGCCTATATCTGCAAAACGAGTGGGTAAAGTATCTTAACCACCTAATTGATTATTGTAATATAATGAGGAGGAAAGTTGCTACTCACCATATAGTGGAGATGCTGAGTCGCCGACAGACAGCACAAAAACACTCTCATAATTATAGCTTTCGGCCGTTAAGGCCTACACACACACACACACACACACACACACACACACACACACACACACACACACACACACACACACAAAAAAAAAAAAAAAAAAAAAAAAAAAACACCGACTGCTGTCTCAGGCAACTGAAATCAAACTGGTTGTTTTTGTATGGTCTCAACCAGTTCACTTAGTGCAAGAAAGTATAAAAAACAAGAATTGCGAGGCATCCAGCCCGAACCAGTGCATCTGTAGAAATACCAGCACAAAGGAGAACTGGAACAGTTGTTCTGTGGTGACCCGGTAGACGACATAACTTAGCCCACCATTCCTTCTTACAGCATTTAATTATGTGGCAAGTCTTTGCACAGAGCCAGTTTAAGGTGTTGAGGACAGTCTCTGCAGGGTGTACCATGAGAAATTGGGAGGGCCTTTCAATAGCCTTAAATACGTGTTGCAGTGTCTTTGGTCCACCATGGTACTGGCCTTCTATGCAGAGATCCTATAGAAAGGGGGATAGCAGTTATAGCAGCACTGGTGATTGCATCAGAAAAGTCTCCAACAAACTAATCAAGGCATTGTGTCAGAGAGGGGACAAGAGTGATGACAGAGTCCAACACACAAATTGGTCTGTCAGGCGGTGACACGGAAGTGCCAGGTCACCAGAAAATAATAACTGTCACGAAGATAATCATATAGCGACCATTGTAATGAAGTGTCAAGATTGGGGAAAAGATTGTAATGTTGATAACCAAAAAAGTTTCATGGGCAGTACGAAAGGGTATCAGAGAAAGATTTGAAAGGTGTTGGTCAATCGGAAGGCCCCTTCCAGGAAATACGGTATGCCCGCACAGTATGTTATATGCACTGAAATCCTCAACAGAAAGGAGGGGTTAGGGAAGAAAGACAGAATCTATGGTAACCTCTAAGAGTTGGAGAACAATCATCAGTGAAATATGCTTTTCTTGGAGAGCAACACAATCACAGAGCCAGATACATTTGTTTTTGTTTATAGGTGACTAATAGAAATTGCAGTTCCACTTAATTATTTTGTTGAGGGTGACCTGGTTAGGTGTAAAGGTGCCATAGGGAAGCTCACCGCAGGTTCACTGTCTGTCATCTGTGGCAGTGGAACAGCATTGATGAATAGGGCTTTGGACGGTGATGATGCGGAGGGAAGGGGATGGGCGACCTGGCACCTCCTCAATCACCAGAGTAGCCTCATGCTGTGATTTCTTCTTTTTTCAAACTACTTTAAAGGGTGGGGACTATTGGGAGGACTTATCTGCTGTGGGGATAGTAAATGAAGAGGGGACAGTCCCAGAAACCGCCACCAGCAGTTCCTTCAGCCACTGGCTAATGCTGCGTTGCTGATCTGCAAATTTCTTCCAAGAAAGTTTCATACCATGAACCCTGTCACCAAGAGATGAAGCTGCTGCTTAGCCAGATGTGATGGTCCCAGAAGGTTGCACTGCTGGAACTGCAAGAGAGGAAAGCGTACTTCCCCTATGGGCTCATTTACATGTGTGACTACCAGAGGTCTATGTGGAGGGAAAGCAGAGAGTAAATACTCAAGGTACTGCCGATGGCCTATCACAATTGTGGCAGAAGTCAATGCCACTGATACAGGATACAAGTGATTGTACCTTTCCTAAGCTTCAAAATGTGAGAGAGTATCAGAGACCTTAAGGTTGTGGTAGTAGGATCAGATAGGGCTGCCGTCTATGCAAGTAAAACAGAAAGGTAACAGCCCACATGGCGTGTTTTCATGTAGTTGCCAAATACAATCTGCACAAATTAGGTCCTCTGTACAACTGGAAGACATATGCTCAACGAACTGCTGGTATTTAAAGCACCACATTGGAGTGGGAAATATGACTTCACTTTACAATGATACACCGTGGTTTTGATTTCTCAGGATGCGAACACCTTCAAAAGCAAGGATGACAATTCTTATCAACCTGGATGTCTGACAGGCCCTCAACATACACCAAGTACAAAGTGGACCTCTCACATCTTCAAGTGTTTGCACAGTTCTTCAACCATATGCACCATTAAGCCCTGGTGAAGAAAATGGAATACCGTACCACATTCAAACTCCCATGGGGTATTACAGTAACAGGCATATCTTTGAAGTTTTTTTTACACGAGGGCAACACTAGGGACTGGGTAGCATTCACTGTTTTGACTTAAAACAGAACTTGTTCATAATTTACTGAGGGGGTTTCTCCAAATGAAGAGCAGGACTTTGTAAATCAACCAAAGCAAGAGGGTGACAGGATGGAAGAAACAAACTGTTGGGTGGAGGCTGTGGCGACACTTGTTTGTCAAAGATTGAGGCCACGACAATTATGTGAGCGAAGGATGAATTGCATGAACAGCTCCCTACTGTGCAATTCAGAGAGGCTGGTAGTGCAGGAAAAGATGCAGATGGCTCAGCTTGTGAAGCAGCCACTGAAACTGGAATATTGTGATCGCCTGCATGTTGTACCACTGGGTGGTCAAATGTGTTCTTGGCAATAATTTGGCAGTTCATAAAAAAATTGAGAAGTGTTAACAGCAGAGTTAGTGTACAACATGGCTGCTTTCACAGGTGGCCCAGCCTCTGGCTGAGAAGGAGGAGGGGAGGGTTGGGGGGGGGGGGGAGAGATATGAATGTGACAGGACTGGATTAGGAAGTTCAGGGTGGATTTATTGGGCAGGTATTGCACCATGGTGTAAAATGGGGATTTGGCACCTGTGGCAACGGGTTGGTAGTGGGAGCAGCATAGGGATGGATTGAAATGTTCTGTAGATTGGGTATATGATGGAACATCACTTCAAGAGGAAGGGTCTTCAGTAGGATGTCCCACACTTCAGGGCACAATAACAGATAATCAAAGTCCTGATATGGCATATGGTTCACCTGTTCCAGTTGAAGGTGACATAGGGTGATTCGGAGGGAGAGGGGTTGCTCGTTTGTAGCTGATTTATGGTAGTGGTGGTGGCAGCATTTAGACTGTGTAAGGAATGAGGTGGTGGGTTTGGAGTCTGAAGGACGTTTGGAGAAATCGTGTTCAACAGTGGCAAAGATGATAAAGGCATCCTCCATGCAGTCTACTATCGTGATGAGACAGTGACTTCTTCGCAGAAGGCCTCCGCTAACAGGCTGGCTTCGCCGACTACAAGTGCTGCCACAGTGATCCCATCCCAGAAGCCCAGCATAACCCACCTGCCACCTTCTACTGAAATCCTTAGCCCTTCTCAGAGCCTCTCCCAAGTCCATTTCCCTTCTCACAGCAACGACACCCCACACATCCATCATCTACAACCTCCCCAAAATCCACACATCCAACAATCTTGGATGTCTCTTTCTAGCTGGCTATAGTGCTCCGACTGAACCAATTTCTGATCTTGTTGACAACACATCTGTTGTCGATGGCCTTGCCACTATCACACCTACCTCTCCCAATGTCCTCCAGACTCCAACAGAGGCCAGGCTGTCTTTAAAAGCAGCCGTGTCATATATCAACTCTGCTGCAAACACCACTCTGCTTTGTCGGTATGACTGCCAGCCAGCTGCCCACCAGGATGAATGTCCACTGCCAACTGTTGCCAAGAACAAAGCTGACCATCCAGAGGCACAACGCGCAATTGGGTGCAAGATGCTCAGTTTCAATGTTTGTTTCACACCCCCAGCCATCTGGATTCTTCCTCTGCCGCCCACTTCTCTGAACTATGCAGATGGGAGTTAACCTTGCAACACTTTCTTTGTTCCACTAATCATACTGTCCTCCACCTCTGGTAATACACTATCCTTACAGCATCCACTCAACAGTTTCCACTTCGTCTGTCCTGTTCACCAACCAATTCAATCCTCATATCACCTTCAGCATGTGGCGCTCTCCACTGGCTCCGAAAACTATGCATCACATATCTAGCCTGTGTACTTGCCACCCCTCCATCCCACATTACTAGTAAGCAAACTGGCTGTCTCCCTTCAAGCCACTACACACCCCTTTTCTGCTGCCAGTCCCTCTTCCCCCTGGAGCCGCATTTTACTCTACCTTGAAAAAATATCACTCTGGAAGCTAGAAAGTTTCCTTTCATCTTGTGTGCCTACCAACGACTCACCACTTCTGCTTTTCAGTGAGTGGTCTCCTTTAATGCAAAAGCACAAGGCTTGAGCAGAATGTTGCTGTGGCTAGGAAGATGAGAGTGGGTGGAGTCTGACATACGTATCATGGAGAGAGAAACTCATTTCACCTCTAGAAAGTTATAGCCTTGGTGGAGTAATGCACAGAGATTTTCAATGGCTGGGTGTGGGGGCAATGCTGCCAAGCTTTTAGGAAGCAGGAGCTGTGTTAATCAGAGGATGAGTGAAGGACCCTACCTGGAAGATTTGTTTCTGAATTAGGAGGAGAGAAAAGCATTGGAGAGGTTTTTGATGTAGGTGTCAACAGATTCGATGGTGAAGCAAATAGTCTCAAATGTAACGTTCTACAGACTTATCCCAACTGCTTCAGATTCAAATGTGTCAATAGTGTTCTAAACCACAATGTAAGTACAAAAAAGGAATTGAACATAGAAACAAGAACAATAAATGATAATCAAATTTACTTTGCAATAAAATAAGGAAAAAAAACAACACTTACAGTAGACGTAATGTATTTACTGGTTTTCCAAATACCACCCACTTCTATCTCTCTAACAGACACGAGCTCTTCACATCCCAAGTACAAATCTTTAATATGTCTTACATTGTTTTATACTTGCCTTATCACTGGTATGTTGAAATTTCCTGTCGCAATATCGAGTCCTTGATTGTCACTGAGTGCCAGGCCATACCAGAAGGTCAGGACCGATAGAATTATGGAACCCAGTCTCACAATAACAAACATCACATTTGCAACCATGAAACCAACTGTAAGAATAAGGCACGTGTTATTAAAATCCAACAAATTATATTAGTGACGCAAAAGTGAACACTAAGAAATAACAGTTACCTGTGTTGTCATTTTCACTTTTGTCAATGAAATGCAAGAGTTTGGCAGCATGTGACATGCCCTCAGAACTGTAATGTAGAACTAACAGACAAATTCCAACACGAGAGAAGCTGAAATCAACAACAGTGGTCATTAGAAATTAGACAGAAATCACACACAAATAAAAATAAATATTATTTCATTTAAAAACTTACTTTAGTAAGTATGCTGCAAGAATGTAAACAAGAGAAATGCTTGCCAGTCTAATACGGGCTGGCATATCTTCTCTTTTTGTTTTTTGCAGGTATAGCTCTGGAAAACAGTGGAGCCAGTAGGAAAGTTGTATAATGTAAAAAAACTTGAACATGAATACCATTGTGTTGTGTGGGTATCCATCCCACAGCAAGGATATGTTCATGAAATACTCCTCCCTAAAAAAAAAAAAAAAAAGAATTTTCAGCTAAAGTATAAAAAAATGGGAAGGCGTTCAAAGTAAAATAACCAATTTTTCAAACATCGAATCTTTAAACATGATAAAATTTAAAAAAAAGTTTAGCTTGAGCACACATTTGTTCCATTTTGAGCATCTTCTGATAGAACAGTAATGATGTGACGCATATATTTTGCTAAATGGAGAAAATCCACTCACGTTTTTCAAATGTGAATCCATTATCTTACTTTTGGAGTATTGGTGCTCCAGATTTGAGAATACAGTCAATATAGTGGTGCTAATACCTTGGTTATTCTGTACTTTGAGCAACATTTATATTGAATAATGCACATTTCTGGCAATTTACCCATGAGGCTCGATTACAATACAGACTTCATAACACCACCGTCCCCACTAAGTTCATTTAAAATATATCCCACTGACAAATTCTATCTAGTCACAGAACACCCATTTCTGACACAAAACAATGAGGCCTCTTCAAGTTTGAAACATGTTGAGGTAGGCTTGCAGCAGTTCTCATTAGCTGGCATGATCTTGGGCTGCTCCCTGCCAGCTGATTCCAGAGACTCTCTGGATGTGTCTGTCAGAACAGTGTGGCATGCTTCTCCTGCTTCCTGCATTCCACTGCACCATCAACTTTTTTTGAACATTCAGTCTCAGAGCCATAGTTCAGCACGGTTAGAATGTCTTGTTCATAAAATATTTTCTTCAAATTTACCTGCATTTTTAATCTGAAGACCAATGAATGGTTGCCACAGGTGTATCATCCTAGCTTGACACCACCTTCCATATAATAATAAATGGCATTATGAATAAATACCCCATTATATATTTAATGCAACATTCCTCTCATCACTACTAACAGTAATGAAAACAAACTACTGAATTTTCCAACATGTCTACAATGTAACAAATACACATAAGAAATTAACTGGGTTCAGTCAGTTACAGCACATATATGACTAATAGCTAAAAGTTAATAAAGCAACAGTTTGGGAATAAGAGAAGCATATATAATCAATGACAAACATTAACCATATCACATTTTCCTCGAAAGTGAACTTCCCAGAACAATGACAAGCAAATAGCCAGCTGGTAGTAAAACCAAGTCCAAACACACAATGCACTTAAGAATAAATTTTACATTGAAGGGCAATATGCATACCTACTGTCAACAAGAGTGTAACATTACAACAATTTTGGCTACAGAGTATTAGATAGTAATTTGTCACTACTAACCTGAATATCACATCTCCACCCCACAGCACTGAGAGGAGATAGAATATTATCAATTGCCCTGACTCATTGAATTCCCTGTGTTTCACTTTAGACAGGTGTAATTTGCGGCTTATTTTGTCCAGTACATATTCTTGTATAATAGCATGCATTACAATGCAGATAAGGAAGTAAAAGAAAACAGCACACAAATCTTTCAAGCCATACGTATAATGCACCACAGGTATTTCACCAGGTGGGGTTTCGGTCTCCTGCGTTACATTATGATGAACAGCAATGAACATATAGGCAAACGGTGATGTCACCTATAACAAAGAAAGAAATAATTTTGGTATTTCTGATATGCATAAAATATATGACAACTGAATGTCTCTTATATAAATAAATAAAAAAACCATCGGCTTTTCATTGTGTTCCCATGGTTCTAAATAATTTAAATTGAGATGCAACAGTGTAATTGCTCAACATTTGTTTACTGCAACATTCTTCATCGGTGCCTAGCTACATATGTACAGCGACTGTCAGAGATTTTATGGACAAAAGTCAAAATATTTATGCCAACAACGCTTAATGTGTATAACAGTTCAATCAAAAGAGTGTAAAATGCTGATACCATACTGACCTACAACACAAGCAAGAACACTTTGAATCAGCGCAACTTACCTGTATCATAAGACCAATAATGAACACCATTGCAACGCAAGATACAATATCTGCGTGATTCTGAATGAAAAATTCATGACTAAAGATTGGTGGATTTTTTGACGACGATTTTCTTGGTTTAAGTCCCATCTTCGAGTTTGCGTACCCAGTACTCGCAGCTGGTTAACAGCCAAACAGCTGTGCGAAGCGCACGTCCGGCAAAAGGAAGTAGCAGTCTGCCCCTGAACAGAAGCTGTGTGTTGTCCCCCCACACACCACGCAGCTTACGAGTTGTCAGTACCGGATGTTGTGTTGGCACTGCTGTAGATAAATGAGGGTCCCAGTTTACAATGTTACGGAGTTTGTGGCCTGCAATTCTGAAATAAATTTGTGCTGGCTAATATACAATTTAAGAAGATCAACAATGGTAAAGCACCTCAAAAGTTTTCAACACTATTGGTTTGTCAACGTGACTGATGTATCGATAGTCGATGTAAAAAAAATCAGGATAATATTGTATCTATGATATTATATGAGTACCAAAACCCTTTGCTTATAACTAACAACACCGGCGTGGTGTTGTTATAACCATAAAATAGAAATACCTACTTTGTGCCTATAAACAGAATTTATTATATCCGTAGCAATCATTTCAATAGCAGTTTTGAATATTAAAGTATTGGGTTTATCGCGAAACCGTGACGATCAATTCACCCTGGCCGTCACGTCACGTCAAAATATTTGACAATGCTTTTCAAATGTTAACATTCACGTAGGCCGTCAACGTACCGTCATGTAACGTCACGTAACGTGAAGATTTTCGAGAAAAAAGTTTTGACTGTGTTGTCATCTGCTAATATAAGGAGGTAACCAATTTTTCCCTCAAACGCTCGATTATAGTAGTGGACTCGTGCTTTTGTTTCTTCTTCATATTTACTTTATTACTATGCTTTGCTTTCGTCGGAAACTGCAAATGTTCCATAAAGACTTGGACATTTTTTTCCATTGAGTATTCTACCAGAAGCGAAGGCAGGTATCTGGAAACGAAAAATTGTTTCGGTTTTACATTAATAGAACAAAATTGATGCCCAAACTGTACATAATAGTCACCTGTTAAAAATGCATGATTTTAAGGCCCGCTAATAAGAGTAGTTTTCTCAACAAATCTTTTACAGTTATAAACACTGAGAATCTCCAAACCTCTAGCAGACATTCACAGCATTTAAAATGAGCTAGAGTGTATCAGGCTAAAAATGTCAGTGAGAAATTTAACCTATTGCTGAATCAATTTGTTACTCTTTTTGAAGCTGTATTTCCTAAGAGACTTTCATTATGTACCAACCAGAGTGATTACAAACGGTAATTGCTAAATAAGAGAATTGAAACCTTCTAAAACAAAGAGAATATTTTATGTTTCACTCAGAAATTACAGCAAATCTCTTGAGAGGGAGCACTACAAATTATGCTGTGGCATATTAAAGAATGCACTTAAAAATCCAAGAGCATGTTCACTAAATCTTAAGTTAACAGTCCAAATAATAAAATAATAAAATAAATAATAAAAATAAATAATAAAAAATAATATAATATAATATAATAAATGAAAGGTGGTCAGAAGGAAAACAGAAAAAAATTCAGAAAATACAGACAGTATCAAAGTGTGCAATAATGGAAGAATCGTAGATGAAGATGATATACTTGTCAATATCTTAAACAACCATTTTTTGATAGTAATGGATCAAATTGGTTGTAAGGGGTCTATAGTTGAAGCCATGAAGCTTCTATAATAAGCAGTGCAGAACAAAATCAGTCAGATGTGTGTAACCTATATTACAACCAATGAGATTGTGACTGTACTAAGCGAAATGAAAAATAAAAATTCCACTGGCATGGATTAATATATTCATCAAAATACTGAAGCACTGCTGCAAATTTGTCCTTAATGTTAACTGTCACATATTTAATGAGTTTATAAATCAAGTTAAATATGTATTTGTTAAATCACTATTCAAAAAAGATGATAAAGCTGAAATCTCCAGCTACCTGCCAAGTTCTGGCATGAACTTATGTTTAAGAGAATCATAGACCATCTTAATAAACACAACACTTTTGATAAACATCAGTTTGGATTACAAAATGCCATTACAACTGAACATGCTATTTTCTTAAGAGTCAGCCAATCCATAAATAATAAAATGTCATCTGTTGGACTCCTTTGTGATGTGTCTAAAGCATTGGACCTGTGTAGATGACAAAAGATACTCATGAAGACTGAGCACTAAGGCTTAAATGGTAAAGTAGGCTGGGTCTCGAGTCATATGTAGATAACAGAAGTCAGAAGGCATCTGCCTGCCTGCTCCAACTGGATCACAGAGAAATATGGAGTACCACAAGGCTTGATACTTGGTTCCTTACTTTTCCTAATCTTTATTAATGATCTGCCATTGTGTACAACTCAAAAAGCACACTTCACCCTATTTGCAGACAAGAAAACAATTATGATTGGCAAAGAACCCAACTGCTGTCTAGAGAACACCTATTTAAAAAACTGAATTTGATTAGTTTAATCTGTTTGTAACTGCATACCTTAGACACAACATATTGTATTGTGTATTGGGGAAACAGACACGAGTAAATAAGGTGTATATTACATGGAAGAGAGTCATCAGAATTATGGATAAATTATGGATAAAGTGCACATGAGAGGCTCTTTCAGAAATTTATTCAAGCAGAGATCCTCACCATGCCATATCTGTACATCTTTTCACTAGTGTACTTGTGAACAACAATCATAAAATTTACAAAACAATCAGTGAATATCATGATGATGATACAACACATAAACATAATTAGTGAAATGCATTTCATTTTAAGCATATATATAAAATCTGGCCTATGTAGCATTGGTATATCAATTATTGAAAGAATGCTTTTTATATGAATTAGAAGTTAAGCTTTATAATACGATCATGTAACCACTATTAAAACCACAATCTACGCTGTTACTGGAACACTCGAATCTCATGTATCTGTTTACATTTGATTTAAATTGTAGGCCCCATCAGGGTTTAGATTTTGGTTATTACTGCAAGAATGTGACACATTCTACATCCTAACCATACACTCACATCAAGGATCCACAGAACTCGAAAGAAATGAATAAATTAAACATAAATCAAAATATAGATGGATGAAGCAATTTTCATGACATAACATTCTAAGTGAAAAAAATTAGTTAAGTTATGTGAGAAGAAAACACAATGGATAAGTTAAACAGACTCTGTTTATTCCTTCATAAATATTCTTTGATATCTTTGTACGTATTTTCGCTAGCAGATAAAGGTCGATACTTTGCAATGTTGTTTTACTTCTCAGCACAATATTGATCAAGAATGAACGTTATCAAGTTTGCTTTGACCATTAATAAACTTTTCATACTTTTTGTATCACAGATGGTAACTCATCACCATTCAGTACTGGGCTAAGCAAATTGTTATGGCATGACAAACAGTGGGAACACACCCTGACAGACTGTATTCTGATGTGATATGACGTGACAGCTAGTGGGAATAGGCCTAATTCAGGCTGGGAGACATGTCTCATAACATCAAAACATTCCACAATGGGGTTCAAATGCCAGCGTTCACACAGGCTGTCAACAGACCATCATGTTGTGTCTTGTCACATCAGTGTTTCTTGAGAAGAATGTATTCACGGTATCACCGTCTGCTAACATCAGAAGTTAACATATTTTCACCACACTCACTTATGTTACATTAGGGGATTTCATGCATTTTCCCTTCTTAATCTCTTCTTAATATTGTGCTTTGTTTTTGACACAAACTGCAAATGTTCCATGACAACTTGAATATTTTTTCCACTCAGTGTTCATCCACAAGTGAGATCAGATATCTGAAAGCAAAAAATTATTTACTTTTTACAATAACAGAGCAGAGCTGATTCCATACTGTATATAAATAAGAATATAAATTGTTGAAGCAACTTTCATTAAATAACAACCTAAGTGAAAAAGTCAGTTATAATGAAGGAGAAAAATGCAGTTGTTTATGACATTATTTATGTAAGAAGAAACTAATAGAAAAGATAAACAGGCTTTATTTTTCCCTTATAAATATTATTTAATATGTTGCTATGTACAGTTTCACTAGCAAATAAATGTTATGTTTCGAAACCAGCAAACTGACACTGGGATGAAGTGCATAAAGCAAGAAATGCAGATGTGAGATACTCTAAATTCTCAACATTATTTAAACTGAACTTCGAAAAGACATTTCCAAAAGTACCCAAATCAGTATCAGTGTCTCACAAAAATAAATGCTTAATGGTGGTTACTAAGAAGTCCTCCCAAACTTTCAAGTACCTCCATTTGATGGGAAAGAGTCATAGTGAGTCAGAATTACTAAATTTTTGTCATAGGTATAAAACATTTATAGGAAGATGCTAATTGCTACAAAAAGGTCATTTAATTATAAAATAATATGCACAGAATAAAAGCAAATCAGTCACAGATCTCATAAAGAAAGGAAACAGGGAGAGACACACAGAGGAATAATAACATACAGAGAAGAAAGCACGATAAAATAACAGATGATCTATACTACCCAGAAACCCAAAGCAAGTGTATCACCTGTAAATAATTATGTGCTACGTACAATAATGTTACTACCAACTGTAGAGTGGAGCACAAAGTCTGTAAACCCGTACAAAAACTAAAAAGTAAAAATTCAGTAGACTTGGATGAGGTACTAATGTGTCTAATGGAACAATGTATAGGAAGAATACAAGCTCCCTGAACGAACATAATAATCGAATCCTTCACATCAGGATTATTTCCAGAGAATTTAAAACAGGCATGAGGTGTTCCTCAACAAAAGAAAGCTAACACAGAAGAAACAGAAAATTACCGTAGTGGAATTCACAAAAGTGACACTCAGTTCTCTTGACAAAAATGAATGCATCACAGAAGCATTAATAATAGGGGGAGAGTGCTAACAATAGGTCACTTATCATACCTAGCAGATAGCGTACAAAGAGTACAGTTACAACATATCTAAAATAATTACTTTTAATAAACCCAGCAGATAGGGTACAAAGAGCAGAGTTAACACATATCTAAAATAATTACTTTTAATAAACCCCCTATCAGTACCAAAATATGCTAATATAAAATGGTATCATTCATCCTAGTCATCACTTCACATCATGACACCATCAAGGTTTTTCAGGAACAACGTTTTGATGGATGGTGGCATTGTCTATTGTTGATCATGTGACCACCATGCTCATTTCCTCCTCATAGACATATTTTTTTCATCGTGCTTTCATTAGGTCTTGGTTTTTGTGGTCAATATCAGTTGGTATTCAACATTTTTGCAATTCGTTCTTTGTTTTTTTTTCTCGTTTTCTTTCTAGACAGAAAACAGTTGAGAACACCCATGCAAGTTGAGATCTCATGATCTGAACTGATTTGACATGATGTGATGGACAGTCGAATATACCCTGATATGACAATGCTGTGACATGATGGTGCTGTGATAGTCAGTGTGAACTGGCCTTGATAGTCACTGAGAAAGCAAGACCAGATAAAGCAAATTATATGCCCAAGGAAGTTTACAATTCGTCAATAAACAATAAAGTAACATTGAGCATAAAGAAAACAGATGAAACTAATTTAGTTTGAAGAGAGAAAACGACATTGTCATATTAAATGTAGAAGGCACACCCACAGACAATGTAACAAACGAAACTTCCTGGAAGATTAAAACTGTGTGCTGGACAGAGACTCGAAATCGGTACCTTTTCCACTCGTGGGCAAGTGCAAGTTCAAGTGGTGGCAAGTGCGGGCAAGTGGTAGAGCACTTGCTCGCGAAAGGCAAAAGTAACGAGTTCGAGTCTCAGTCTGGCACACCGTTTTAATCTGCCAGGAAGTTTCATATTAGCACACAGTCCACTGCAGAGTGAAGATCGCATTCTGGAAACATCCCCTAGGCTGTGGCTAAGGCATGTCTCCGCAGTATCCTTTCTTTCAGGAGTGCTAGTTCTGCAAGGTTCGCAAGAGAGCTTCTGTAAAGTTTCGAAGGAAGGAGACGAGGTACTGGCAGAAGTAAAGCTGTGAGGACTGGGCATGAGTCGTGCTTGGGTAGCTCAGATGGTAGAGCACTAGCCTGCAAAAGTTAAAGGTCTCGAGTTCGAGTCTCGGTCCAGCACACAGTTTTAATCTGTGAGGAAGTTTCATATCAGTGCACACTCCGCTACAGGGTAAAAATCCCATAATGTAACAAATGCAGACTTTCTAGGAATGAATATTGATTCTCAGCTGAAGCAGTGTGAACACACAAGCATACTTGCAAACAGAACGTTATTAGCATGAGTCCTATGATCAGAGTGAAACAGCTAATGTCTTTTAGTGACACACTATTCACAAAATTGTGTACAATCAGTTCTTAGCTATTGTATTCTTTTCTGGGCAACAAATGCAGGAAATACGAGCACAGTTTTCAGACTGCACGAAATGGCTGTAACGATGATAATCTATAATAGTAGTTGAGCTCATTTTGAAGACTTGTTCAAATCAATGGGGATTTTAACCACACTGTGTAAGTACATTTAGCAATCAGCTGTACACAGCAAAAAAGACCACTAATAATTACTGCACAACCAGCTCTGTCTGTGGCACTGAAACAAATTCTAAACTGAACTTACATTTTCCAAGAAATAATAAATATAAGACTCAAAAAACATTTTCCATCAAGTAATAAAACTACAATAAATTAATATAGGAGGTTAAATAAATTTGCTAAAACAAACTTATATAAAAAAACCAGTTAAAAAATCTGTAAAGGAATCCATTCTTCTTACTGGAGGATTCCTTCAAATAACACAGAGTAGGTAAAGAAATACAACACAAATAACTGATAACAATAGTAATAAAACATCTAACATCCCACTTAGAAATTATATATTTCCCTTCTTTTCTCCTTCCCTGAAAAAAGTTACTCCCAAAGCTAAGTAATGCATCCTCTTTCTGATATCAGTATGTCACTCATTATAGAGGGATGCTGACTCAATTTTTTAGTCTAGCAAATGAAAAGTTGTGTTGCACAAAATGGTCCTGTCATCAGCTGATAGTGTGTGGAAGTAAAGTGTGTGTAGTGTGCAGTGACTGAGAATGAGAAGTGAACGAATAGTGTAGGACTAACCTTTTGCACTATTAAATTAATTATTTGTAAAACACTATAGCAAACTAGAGGTAATCCGAATGAGGCAGCAGTCTTAAACAGTGGGGTTGTATCTGGTAGGGTGAAGGTTCCAGTCTTCATCCAGTCATCCTGATTTAGCTTTTCTGTGGTTTCCCTAAATTACTTCAGGCAAATGGTAGGATGGTTCCTCTTATTAGGCCACAGGTGGCTATCTGTCCCATCCTTATTATACTACACCTGTAAGTCTATAAATGCCCTAAGTTAAGCTAAGCTAAGCTAAGCTAACCTAACCTAACCTAACATAAGCTAACCCAACCTTATATGTGAATTACTTTACTTCTGTTGCTCTTAAATTGTAATACCAAGATATGTCCAACATACTTGTAAAAGAGATCTACTGATGTATAAAACAATGACTCCTTCTCCTGCTACTACATGTTGTTGCACTTCTAAGCATTTCACCACACAAAACTTATCAAGAACATATTCAGCGAAGTTTGCTGTGGACATTAATAAAATTACGCTACTACAGTGCCTGTGTGATTCTGATTACAATATAAAGTTCCTTTAGACATGCATGCATTCAAAGTATTTATCTACTGATACCGGGCAAGCCAGTATCAAGAACAATGTCTGAGCTGTGCAGGAATATACATAATGGGTGTATGAGTACAGATTGAAGATGCATGATTGACAACTTATGGAAGTTTGGGCCTGGCTGGGAGTCGTGCACGGATAGCCAAATGATAAGGCAACAGCTCGCTATAAGGAGGAAATTCGAGTTCGACTCCCAGTCCGGCACAAATTTTCATTGTTGTCTTCCATTCTACAGCTGATGGTAGATGTTATCTCAATTGCAAATTCATTTAATGTGATTAATAAAATTTGTCGTTTTTAGTTCATCAATTACATTACTATGCTCTGAGTTCCAGAATGAGATTTTCACTCTGCAGCAGAGTGTGCGCTGACATGAAACTTCCTGGCAGATTAAAACTGTGTGCCCGACCGAGCCTTGAACTCGGGTTCTGCAAGGTTCGCAGGAGAGCTTCTGTAAAGTTTGGAACGTAGGAGACAGATACTGGCAGAAGTAAAGCTGTGAGTGCCAGGCGTGAGTCGTGCTTCGGTAGCTCAGATGGTAGAGCACTTGCCTGCGAAAGGCAAAGGTCCCGAGTTCGAGTCTCGGTCAGGCACACAGTTTTAATCTGCCAAGAAGTTTCATGCTCTGAGTTGTTGCATCACAGAGGATAACTCTTACTTCACTTTCACTGTTTGCTGATGGGCAAAGTGAATTGATATGACATGACATGATATGACATGACAGACAGTGTTAATGCACCCTGATGTGATGGCAGACATGGCATGACATGATGGACAGTGTTAATACACTCTGTTGTGATGGTAGATTATGTGATGGCCAATGTGAACTGACCTTGAAGCTCTTATTTAATCTTGAGGGTCCGAACTTTGATTAAATAACAGTTTACAATTTACAGGATTGTAAGAGACAAGAAGAGAGAGGATTCAGCAACACAGTGACTGTAAAAAAGTGTTATATTGACAAATATACATTTAGACTTTGTGGTGTGTTCATATACTGTAACATTTTATACACAGCAGTTTAATATCCTAGCTTTTGTATTACGATGTGTTAAATCTGCATACTTATAAGAATGTGTAGTGTCTGTTCTTTCAGACATAACTTTTACACTATTAAAATATATTTTAATAACATTGTTTAACCTATTTATGTTATTTACTGTACATGATGTAGACATTTTGTTTCTGTTGGTATTATGAAATGTAAAGCATTTTCTAATTTCATTTATTTGTTTTCTCTTTTGTGTAAGCCCACTTACAGGAAAAATTTCAAAGCCCTTGCACAACATTCACCATACATCATTAAAACAAAGAGAGCAATAAAGATACAGAAGACAGAATATCCTGTGCAACAATATGAGTGAATGCAATGGGACAGGATTATATTACAATATTATTAGTGGATGGTATCATCCCCTCCACTGCCACCATTATCGGTACTTATTTATTGACTGTGGAAATTTGTTATTCCAGCTTTTCCAAATGTTGCCTCATCTGTAAACAAAACTGAAGAGATAAACAATGGAATAGCAGTTTGTGCAACAATCCATTAACAAAAGTTCTCTTGTGGTAGGTGATCAGGAGGCATAAAGCCCTGCACATGTTGAGGGTGATATGGAAATATGAGCTGCTCATGAAGTGTCCTCCATGTTGAACACTGAGGTGCATTGTACGCCAAAGGCACTTGTCTTACACCAATACCTGGCTGTTCTTCGACAGCCTGTAAAATAAGCTTTTGTTGGTGAGGCATACAAACACCTTGCAGTCCTCCATGATCCATAGTTTGTGGTACTACGGACCCTCTCTTGGTAATGTGATGGTATAGAGCAACAGAGGTGGATGACTAGGCTCTTTCTGATCCAGAAGCACTGTCCAATAGGCCTACAGCGGTGCAGTCTCATATCTAGAATCATTCTTGCAGCCACACATTAAAGTCATGTCTGCTTACTCATGAAATGAATGTCTCGCTAGTCTGACCACAGCACATTCAGCTAGCTCACTACCTGCAGTACATGAACACAATGGACACATTGAAGACAGACAAGTGACGAATGTATACAAGTCTCCCTAGCAACACAACCCCATCTGGGATACAATGAGTCAAACAGGTGCATATAAAAGTCAAATTGTTGGGCTGTACCTGAAAAGCCATTGAATGTAAACTTTTACCAATAGCTCAAAAAAGAAGGATTTTCTGACTTACATTCATATGTACCTTTTTTCTAGTTTTGGTGTAAGGAACCAGTTCCCAAAATTTCTAAAAGTATTTTTGAAACGCCCTGTACAATTTTAAGAATAAAGGCCTCAGAAATGACCCTTGGGGCACAGAACACAACACCTGTTCTATAATTATACTTCTTACTAATTTCAGAAGCTTTTTGTACAGTTTGTGTAACTTGATATCAGTCTTGTAGATACAACTGTGAAATACTTTTACCTATTATTCTGAAACTATAAGTTTCCAGTTAAGTAATAGTTCATCAATTATTCTGAAATGAATGTGACAGTTTCAGCAACAAACAGCCACACTTTTTTTGTCATCTATGTTCCTTAATATTTGAGGTATCAGTTGGTAGATGGGAAATGATGTTAAGTAGCCTTGCCTAAAACATGTGGTATTTCTCGTGGTAGTCTACATTTTCTGTGACAAGAAAGTTTTCTAGCCTCAGTGAAGTGACGTCTTCTAGTACCTTATGGTAGTTCCCAACTTTGTGCAATGGTTTGACTGGTGATTTTTCTGCAGCTTTCATATTAGCACCCTCTGTTGGATAGCTGTCGAATTATATATTATGAACCCTTTAAAACAACTACATTGAGAGGCACCGAGACGAAGGAATATTGATTTTAATTTCAGATCAATGTTTAGATTGTTAGAGATAGATCCCAGTCTTGAATAAGGAAAGAAAACTGACAATTTCCTTCTCAAAGAAACAGTAACCTATATGGTCTAATGGGGATTTGAATGGCTACTCTCTCAAATGCGACCCTAGTATTTTAACTTTTGAACCACCTTTCTCATCAGTTGAATTCAAACAAGGAGACTGTGGGAGGACCCTTCAGTGTTCTACAACGCTTCTTAGCATTAAGATCACTGTGACTAGCGCCATTAATCCTTTGAAGGACACACTTGCTTTCTAGAATTACATTTCTTGCATTTGGTGTATGTTTACCCTCAGTGTGTCAATATATGTCATAACTCCTTCAATGACATGGAGAATTCTCGGTTCTGGGCGAATTCATGAACCACTAGGCGACAACTGATGTACCTCTTTGTAATGGTATTGGTATTAAATGTTTTGCTAGCAGACCCATATTCTTCTTGCACATCATTGTGTCCATTCCACAAGATCCAAAGATGTTAGCCCTGTTTTTATCACTCTGAATAATCCTATATCATAAGTTCTCACCATTACTTTAATGTGCGTTGACTAATTCTTCCAATAAGTATGACTAATACCTTCTTCTTAGTCACCTACTCACGATAGTCGTCTGATTCTCACTCATCTCTCTTTACTTATACTTTGCTTTTGAGTATTTCAGTGGTTACTTTTGGATTACTGATTTTGGGATACTTTTTGATGAACTATGATATTAACCATTTGTCTCTCATAGATAGGCAATGTCCAGTTCCTTAGGCTTCATATGATGAATTCTAATATTACTTATATAAGTGGCTCCCAAACATTTCATAACTAGGACCGATTCGATTTCTTTGTTGTTAGCAGGGATCACAAGGTTCAAGAAAAACAAATTGTTACAAGAGGAAAACTGACTTTAATCAAAACTTTTAACATATTCATTAAACTCAAAAGTAATATGCATCAGCAGTGCTATTATAATAGAAAACACAACTTTTAATAGAAAATTAAAATCAGTTTGCCTAAATGCGAGTTTTGAGCTTGCATCTTCTGTACAAAGTTGGCAACCCTGGGACAAATATTATAGCTGAAAACCAGAGGGTTATCATCACTTAATGTCAGTTGATTACTGGACATGTGTTTAATTACTAGCAAAGCAGAAAACCGTTGTTTACATCAATAAGTTGTAGAGAAAAGCATAAGACAGTTTGTTTTCTCGAATTTCAGTGCATTAAATTGCTTTTTTACGTCATAACGGCTCAAGTGAATCAGATTCAAATGCTTCCATACAGTTTCTGTCATTTTGGAATTTAGTGAGAAAAAATTGGCCAGGTGCGAGTGGGACTCCTACACTGAGGGTTCCATACATATTGAATTGTGTACATAGACAGTTCGTCCCTTCCAGGAATCGAAAATGTCAAGTATTTTTGCCTGTTATCGACATTGATACTGGCAAGATATCGGTACCAGGGCTTTCAAGATTTCGAGAATGTTTAAATTTCAATAATATATATGTGACATAAAGTCATGTAGGAGACAGGCGGCTATTATTGTAATAATCAGCAGTTGTTCAATCAGACAGACTGGGTAGCAATGCTAAAAGTCAAACATTGGCAGGGCAACACTTGATTTCTCAGATGGCACATTTTGGAATTTATACATCATTAGATGTCTAGTACCGATTACTGTACATAGATACTGTGTTTCGTATGTGAAAGAAACATTTGCAGACTTAGGCCTACTGCTCACAGATATGGCATTTCAAGTTGTATATGAAACACCATATTTACATACAGTAATAGCTTATCAACCTCTGATGTTGGATAATTATGAAATACATCATGTAAACAATCTAGTCAATACCTGCCTGATGCTTGACTCAGTCAGCCTGAATGGAGAACTAATGATTGTTTTACTTTCAAGTTTCATGTCAAATATAAAATAACAAAAGAAATTTTTTGTGTGAGATAATTACAAACTAACAATTTTCGGATAGTTTTCCTTTGGTAGTGTGAAACATTACTTCTTGCCAAATTGCACAATTCTAGGCCAACAGGAAGTAAGTACCCTATAGGTTTTGATGAGTATGTTTGTTAATAATAAAATATGAGATGTAAGTCGTCATATCTTTTGATTGCATTCATTCAGAATCTTCAATGTTTTATACCGATATGGGTCCACAGACCTCAGTATGTAACATAAATTACAACTTCATACATCCAACCATTTTTGAAAATATGTTTTTTTTTACAGTTGGACAGACAGATGGACATCAAAATGATCCTATTAGCATTCTGTTTTTAATGATTGAGATATGGAACCCTAAAAACAAGATTCTTCCTGGACTTCTACTGAAACTTCTCAAGTATTAGTGCTAAGAAGGTTACGAGTCAGTTTTTGGCCAACTGCAGTTTCTTTTACTGAATGAATGACTGAATTCATCAGCCAATATTTGCAGATGACTCTTGAAGTTTTCTTGTATGTTTTCCCTAATTGCTTCATTCATTTTATCATCAACCAGTTATTTTAATATTGTGAAAACAGAATAATTGCTTTTGCTTATTTTCTTATCTATCCATAACTGAACTTTGCAAACAAAGCCTCCAAATTTATCTTCAAAGAAAAACATAAATGCAATGCCTTTTTAATGTATCTTTAAGGAACCTTGTAATTGAAAGCTCAACTTATTCATGTGTGTGAAAATATCCAGAAGTTAGCCAAATGCATCAGAGATGTCAAGTCAGAAAAATGCTCTTAACTTTCTTATTTTTTTCTCACTTCGCAACAACTCAGCCTTTCCTCTGACATTGTATAATCTTCCAAGCATGTTACATTTCGACAGTCAAGAATCTTCCATATGAAATAAAATGGTCTTGTGACTGGACCTATTTCAGTATAAGGTTTTTTTTAAATGCGTTTATTTAAGGCACTGCATTTGAGAATGTTAACCACATTTATGACCAACTGCATTGTATTATTTGGGCATTCAGGAATAGTCTTGGAAGGTAGCGCCTGGTGGCAAATGATACAGTGTGTTGTTTATTCCACAGGATTCTTCTGTTTTATTAAGGTCTCTAGACTGGAGTGCGGTTCTAACACAGCTGAAGAGGCATCGATACAGAAACTGATGATCTTTTCTCACGTAATGTTATGTTTCTGAAAATATTCTGTTATAATTTCCATGATGTTCATGTCATTTTCAGTTATCATGAAATCAATAATTCTCCTTTGACTATGTTGTCATCATATAAAAAGTGGACAATCGTGAGTAACTGATAACAGAATCATTGGTCAATTCATTGCAATGCAAGGCAAAGTATGGCAATTTTTTAGTTTTCAAAACGAGTTGCTCCTTGGTATGAGCTGACATTAGTTTCATTCGAGTTTTTACCTTGTTGTTCAACAGAGATAATTCTTTTATTTCTTTCTATTTCTCTTCGACAACTGTAAAAAAAAAAGGTTTCACAAGTGTGTCTTGTGTTGTGTGAGTCATTTTTGATTGTGGTATCAATTTCAATATCTCAAATGATTTTATTTCCCTTAAAGAATTCTGGTGGTCAGACAGAAGAATTAGGATGGACTGTTTCAAAGTGCCATTTTCTCCATTACTTTCTGTCAAATTAAATCCAAACTGAATATAACTACTGTCATATTTTTTCTTAGGTGCCATTTTCTGAAAATAAAACAGAAATGCATTTGAATATAAGCATGACAAGGAAAAGTGTAAAAATAATGTATTTTTCACATTAAAACAAATAAATAATAGAATAAGACATAAATAAATGTATTTTTACTATCTTTAACTGTATATCAATGCGTGATGTGATATTCAAATTAGGTGGTCAACAAAATGTACCTCATTGTTGTTAACCTTTTGTAATATGCACATATGTAGATATATAGACGCCTACATTCCCTTTTATAATACCTAGTCCTGATTAAAATAGTCTTATGTAGAAAAATGTGTACTTACATCTTTCTCATTAGTTGCTTGGTTGGTTGATTCGGGGGGAGAGGAACAAACAGCAAGGTCATCGATCCCATCAGATTAGGGAAGGGTAGGGAAGGAAGTCGGCCGTGCCCTTTCAAAGGAACCATTCTGGCATTTGCTGAAGCGATTTAGGGAAATCATGGAAAACCTAAATCAGGATGGAGGGATACGGGTGCTAACCACTACATCACCTCCCTCAGTTGTTGCATAAGTCATAAATTGATAATAATGTTGAAGATTAACAGTCCGTTGAACTACTGATGCTGTCAAACCACTAAACATCCAAGTAGAATCAGTGACACCACCGAGAAGGGCAAAAGAAAGTGCACAGTACGATTGACTGATGGGCTTGTTCCCATATTGTGACATAAATCACTTTCCCTCCCTGCTAGCCAGCTGTGCTCTTCATTACCCACTCTGCACATGGTGCTGCACTGCCCTTGTAACGTCGAATTAATAACTTAAACCGAATAAAAGTTTGAAATTTTAAATCTTTCTTGGACCATATTTTAGCTCTCGCAGATCACTGGTTGGGAACTAATGGATTAGACTGATATGTATTCATTATGGAGGTAAGTAATTATTTTTGATCAGTTTCAGTATCATCAAACTCTTAACAACTTGTTCTGTAACTTGGTGTATGACATCCTCCATAGACATAGTTCTTCCAGTTTAAGAACTTGACAGTGTATGTGATGTGTATCTGCACATTGTTACATAAGTGAAATATACAATTACGTTTAACAGCAATTAATCTGAGGACATGTATGTCAGTTTCAAGTGCTTTTTTAGTTTAACCGTAAATGTACTGCGTGTTTGTGTGTTTACAGGATATAGTAACGTATTTCAGTGACTGTGTAGTGTACTTTCACGCCGTCTGTCTCTCCACTGTCGCCTGTTCTATTTTGAACAGCCAGTGGCGGCTGTAGAACCGTCAGGCACCCTCCTCTGCGTCAACAGCTCCAGGCCAGATCATTTGTGTACGGTAAACATTTTAGGAGCGAGTTAGTTATTTAAATCTGTCTGTGTGCTTTTGTGGTTTAATCGTAAATTCCTCACACATTTGTGTCGTGTAGTTTTGCACCGTCTTTAGTATAAACAGGTGTGGCGAAATAAATGCTTTATCATTGTGAGAGATACAGATGCGAGCGAATGCGCCGTGGCTTACCCCAGTTCACCACTACCAGCGCTACGACAACATAATGCGCCTGTGCGTAGCATACAAAAGACTGCACCATAATACAAGCGTGTAATAAAAATTAAAATGTCTTTTCCATACGTTGTCAGTGAATGCAGTGAGAGAGAAATTTCGCACTAATATAGCAATCTGTCTGAGTCAGTCTTACGCCTGCGTGCAACTGTGCCTCAGATGATGTCACAGCCAGGCCGCTACCAAAAATGATTTCGGTAAAAGAAGGAAGTGAACTCGTGCTCCCTGCCGCCGTTGGATAAGCAGCTGCAGCAGCAAGTCGCATAACCCTAGCTTACTTATTTGTTATAGTTTAATTAATTTCTTTGCGTGTTTTTGGGTACTTGCATTGTTTAATTCGTATATTTCGGGGGTATTATAGTATTTGAGGGTTGTAGCATCGCGCCTTAGTACCTGAATAGTGTAAATTCGCGTAGTCGTCTGTCTTCTGTTTTTGTTTTGAACAGCCAGTGTCGGTTGGTCACACCATTGTGCTCCCTGCCGCCGTGGGATAAGCAGCTGCAGCAGCAAGTCGTATAACCCTAGCTTACTTATTTGTTAGATAGTTTAATTAATTTCTTTGCGTGTTTTTGGGTACTTGCATTGTTTAATTCATATATTTCGGGCGTATTATAGTATTTGACAGTTGTAGCATCGCGCTTTAGTGTTTACTTCGTAGATTCTTATTTAAATTGCGTGTGAGTAACATATAGGAGGTGCAATTTCGAGTTTTAGTTACTGTAATCGTAAATCAGCAGATTGTAGCGCAGTCGTTAGGCATTTGTACAGGTTAGTTGATACATTCTTTGCGTGTTTCGCTTGCGTTATCTAGGCACGGACTCGTGTTTCAGTAACTGTTGTTCAACATCGATTAGAATGGACAGGGACTGCGACTGCTGTGTTCGGATGAGGGCTGACTTGGCATCCCTTCGCTCACAGCTGCAATCGGCGCTGACTTCGGTCGCGCAGCTTGAGGCTGTTGCCAATGGGCACCACTGTGGGGAGCCGGACTTGGGTATCACGGGGATGTCAACCTCGTCCCGTCTGTCCCCAGATCGGTCTGCCGCTGTGGTTGCCCCGGTTGCTGCCCGCAGTGGGGCTGAGCCCTCGCCTGTGGTTGATTGGGAGGTCGTTCCAAGGCGTGGCAGGCAGCGAAAGGCGTCCCCGGAGGCTGATCAGAAAGCCTCCCCGGTGCGTCTGACAAACCGGTTTCAGGCACTGTCTCTGGCTGAGCCAGATGCAGCTGCCTGCCCTGTTTCAGAGGATCATTCTCAGCCTTCAAGGTCCGGGCAATCGCGGAGGGTGGGCTTACTGGTAGTTGGGAGCTCCAATGTTAGGCGCGTAATGGGGCCCCTTAGGGAAACGGCGGCTAAGGAGGGGAAGAAATCCAGTGTGCACTCCGTGTGCATTCCGGGAGGAGTCATTCCTGATGTGGAAAGGGTCCTTCCGGATGCCATGAAGAGCACAGGGTGCAGCCAGCTGCAGGTGGTTGCACATGTCGGCACTAATGACGTGTGTCGCTTTGGATCTGAGGAAATTCTCTCTGGATTCCAGCGGCTATCTGATTTGGTGAAGGCTGCCGGTCTTGCTTACGAGATGAAGGCAGAGCTCACCATCTGCAGCATCGTTGACAGAACCGACTGCGGACCTTTGGTGCAGAGCCGGGTGGAGGGTCTGAATCAGAGGCTCAGACGGTTTTGCGACCGTATTGGCTGCAGATTCCTTGACTTGCGCCATAGGGTGGTGGGGTTTCGGGTTCCGCTGAATAGGTCAGGAGTTCACTACACTCAGCTGGCGGCTACACGGGTAGCGGAGGCTGTGTGGCGTGGACTGGGCGGTTTTTTTTAGGTTAGAAGGCCTCGGGAAAGTGCGGGATGGGCTGCAATGTCAAAGGGTGCTTGGCAATTACAGGACGTGCTTGGATCAAGGAACAGTCGGAATTATAGTTGTAAATTGTTGTAGTTGCGCTGGAAAAGTCCCTGAGCTTCAAGCGCTAATAGAAAGCACAGAAGCTGATATCGTTATAGGTACAGAAAGCTGGCTGAAGCCTGAAATAAGTTCTGCAGAAATTTTTACGAAGTCTCAGACGGTGTTCAGGAAAGATAGATTAGGCAGAATTGGTGGTGGAGTGTTTCTGTCTGTCAGTAGTGGTTTATCTTGTAGTGAAGTCGAAGTAGATACTCCATGCGAATTGGTGTGGGTGGAGGTTATACTTAACAGCCGAATTAAGTTAATAATTGGCTCCTTCTACCGACCCCCAGACTCCGATGATACAGTTGCGGAACAGTTCAGAGAAAGTTTGAGTCTCGTAACAAATAAATACCCCACTCATACGGTTATAGTTGGTGGGGACTTCAACCTACCCTCGGTATGTTGGCAAAAATACTTGTTCAAAGCCGGTGGTAGGCAGAAAACGTCTTCCGAGATTGTCCTAAATGCTTTCTCCGAAAATTATTTCAAGCAGTTAGTCCACGAACCCACGCGAATTGTAAATGGTTGCGAAAACACACTTGACCTCTTAGCCACAAACAATCCAGAGCTGATAGAGAGCATCATGACTGATACAGGGATTAGTGATCACAAGGTCATTGTAGCTAGGCTCAATACCATTTCTTCCAAATCCATCAGAAACAAACGCAAAATAATTTTATTTAAAAAAGCGGATAAAGTGTCACTAGAAGCCTTCCTAAAAGACAATTTCCATTCCTTCCGAACTGACTATGCGAATGTAGACGAGATGTGGCTCAAATTCAAAGATATAGTAGCAACAGCAATTGAGAGATTCATACCTCATAAATTGGTAAGAGATGGAACGGATCCCCCGTGGTACCCAAAAAATGTCCGAACGCTGTTGCAGAGGCAACGGAAAAAGCATGCGAAGTTCAGAAGAACGCGAAATCCCGAAGATGGGCTAAAATTTACAGACGCGCGAAATTTGGCACGTACTTCGATGCGAGATGCCTTTAATAGGTTCCACAACGAAACATTGTCTCGAAATTTGGTAGAAAATCCGAAGAAATTCTGGTCGTATGTAAAGTACACAAGCGGCAAGACGCAGTCAATACCTTCGCTGCGCAGTGCCGATGGTACTGTTATCGACGACTGTGCCGCTAAAGTGGAGTTATTGAACGCAGTTTTCCGAAATTCCTTCACCAGGGAAGACGAATGGAATATTCCAGAATTTGAAACACGAACATCTGCTAGCATGAGTTTCTTAGAAGTAGATACCTTAGGGGTTGTGAAGCAACTCAAATCACTTGATACGGGCAAGTCTTCAGGTCCAGATTGTATACCGATTAGGTTCCTTTCAGATTACGCTGATACTATAGCTCCCTACTCAACACTCATATACAACCGCTCGCTCACCGATAGATCTGTACCTACAGATTGGAAAATTGCGCAGGTCGCACCAGTGTTCAAGAAGGGTAGTAGGAGTAATCCATTTAACTACAGACCTACATCATTGACGTCGGTTTGCAGTAGGGTTTTGGAACATATACTGTATTCAAACATTATGAATCACCTCGAAGGGAACGATCTATTGACACGTAATCAGCATGGCTTCAGAAAACATCGCTCTTGTGCAACGCAGCTAGCTCTTTATTCGCACGAAGTAATGGCCGCTATCGACAGGGGATCTCAAGTCGATTCCGTATTTCTAGATTTCCGGAAAGCTTTTGACACCGTTCCTCACAAGCGACTTCTAATCAAGCTGCGGAGCTTTGGGGTACCGTCTCAGTTGTGCGACTGGATTCGTGATTTCCTGTCAGGAAGGTCGCAGTTCGTAGTAATAGACGGCAAATCATCGAGTAAAACTGAAGTGATATCAGGTGTTTCCCAGGGAAGCGTCCTGGGACCTCTACTGTTCCTGATCAATATAAATGACCTGGGTGACAATCTGAGCAGTTCTCTTAGACTGTTCGCAGATGATGCTGTAATTTACCGTCTAGTAAGGTCATCCGAAGACCAGTATCAGTTGCAAAGCGATTTAGAAAAGATTGCTGTATGGTGTGTCAGGTGGCAGTTGACGCTAAATAACGAAAAGTGTGAGATGATCCACATGAGTTCCAAAAGAAATCCGTTGGAATTCGATTACTCGATAAATAGTACAGTTCTCAAGGCTGTCAATTCAACTAAGTACCTGGGTGTTAAAATTACGAACAACTTCAGTTGGAAGGACCACATAGATAATATTGTCGGGAAGGCGAGCCAAAGGTTACGTTTCATTGGCAGGACACTTAGAAGATGCAACAAGTCCACTAAAGAGACAGCTTACACTACACTCGTTCGTCCTCTGTTAGAATATTGCTGCGCGGTGTGGGATCCTTACCAGGTGGGATTGACGGAGGACATCGAAAGGGTGCAAAAAAGGGCAGCTCGTTTTGTATTATCACGTTATAGGGGAGAGAGTGTGGCAGATATGATACACGAGTTGGGATGGAAGTCATTACAGCATAGACGTTTTTCGTCGCGGCGAGACCTTTTTACGAAATTTCAGTCACCAACTTTCTCTTCCGAATGCGAAAATATTTTGTTGAGCCCAACCTACATAGGTAGGAATGATCATCAAAATAAAATAAGAGAAATCAGAGCTCGAACAGAAAGGTTTAGGTGTTCGTTTTTCCCGCTCGCTGTTCGGGAGTGGAATAGTAGAGAGATAGTATGATTGTGGTTCGATGAACCCTCTGCCAAGCACTTAAATGTGAATTGCAGAGTAGTCATGTAGATGTAGATGTAGATGTAGATGTACACCGTCCTGGATCGCTTAGATTTCATGTAAGTAACTTACTATGTACTGCCCATAACGTTGACAAAACCGCGTGGCAAGTGGCACGTTTGCAGGTATTTTCCACTTTTGAGGCGAGCGATTAACTTTTGGTGATTAGAAGTCATAGCGATAGACCATTTTACCTGGAACTTTCTGTAGATGTCGCCTCTGAACTGTTAATAGTGCTGTTTCTGATAGGGATATTATTACTATCATTTGAGAAATTATTATACAGGGTGTTACAAAAAGGTGCGGCCAAACTTTCAGGAAACATTCCTCACACACAAAGAAAGAAAATATGTTATGTGGACATGTGTCCGAAAACGCTTACTTCTCTTCAAATCACATTAATCACGGAATGGAAACACATAGCAACAGATTGTACCAGCGTGACTTCAAACACTTTGTTACAGGAAATGTTCAAAATGTCCTCCGTTAGCGAGGATACATGCATCCACCCTCCGTCGCATGGAATCCCTGATGCGCTGATGCAGCCCTAGAGAATGGCGTATTGTATCACAGCCGTCCACAATACGAACACGAAGAGTCTTTACATTTGGTACCGGGGTTGCGCAGACAAGAGCTTTCAAATGCCCCCATAAATGAAAGTCAAGAGGGTTGAGGTCAGGAGAGCGTGGAGGCCATGGAATTTGTCCGCCTCTACCAATCCATCGATCATCGAATCTGTTGTTGAGAAGCGCACGAAGACTTCGACTGAAATGTGCAGGAGCTCCATCGTGCATGAACCAGATGTTGTGTCGTACTTGTAAAGGCACAATTTCTAGTAGCGCAGGTAGAGTATCCCGTTTGAAATCATGATAGCGTGCTCCATTGAGCGTAGGTGGAAGAATACGGGGCCCAATCAAGACATCACCAACAATTCCTACCGAAACGTTCACAGAAAATCTGTGTTGATGACGTGATTGCGCAATTGCGTACAGATTCTCGTCAGCCCACACATGTTGATTGTGAAAATTAATAATTTGATCACACACTGACGAAACTAAAATGAGCTCTAACATGGAAATAAAGCGTTTACGGACACATGTCCACATAACATCTTTTCTTTCTTTGTGTGTGAGGAATGTTTCCTGAAAGTTTGGCCGTACCTTTTTGTAACACCCTGTATATTGTGCGTGTGAACATTTACTGAATACATCAGTAATTCAAAACTCTAAACTTTTATTTGTAGTGATAGTTTCCTGATCCTGCTGTGTAAATAGTAAGTAGGAACAGTTTCTTTCAGTGAATACAGTGGGTAATGTGGACTTGCAAGCTGGAGATTTTGGTCAGTATGTTCTCCGTCGCTTCCTGGCTGACCACAAAAATAGTTTTCAGACTCTTGTAAACGACGAAGAAGAATATTTATTTACCTGCTGCCTCATACATGGCTGCGAATGTAATGTTCAGATGTAAACTAAGTTGGTGACACTATACTCACAGCTCTAGACGGTGCTGACTTCGGTCACGTAGCTTGAGGCTGTTGCCAATGGCCATCACTATGAGGTGCTGAACGTGGGAACCTAAGGGCCATCCAACATGTCTCATGTGCCCTTGTTCAGTCGACTGTTTTGATGTGGTTACTGCCTACATTGAGGCTGATCCTCCATTATTGATCGAATGAGAGATTTTTGAAGGTATGCAAGTAGTGAAAGACTTCCCATGGAACTGATCGAAAGACCTGCCCAATTTCTCTGAAAAACAAGTTTCAGGCTATGTCTGTGGCTGATAAAGATCCTGAGAAAGCTGCAGCCATATTCCATGTTTCAGAGGAAACATCTCGACCTGCATGTCCAGGTATTTTCAGAGCATGGCTTTACTGGTAGTTGTGGGCTCCAAAGTTCGGTGTGTGATGGAGCCCCTTAGGGATGTGGCTACCAAGTAGGGGAAGAAGTCCAGTGTGCATATTGCAGGGGAGGAGGTCATCCAGAATTTGGATTGGGTGCTTCCAGATGCCAGAAAGAGAACAGGATGCAGCCAACTGCAGGTGGCGGCTCATATTACTACTAATGATGTGTGTTGCTTTACATCAGAGGAGATATTCTGTGGTTTCTGGGGGCTGTCGGAAGTGACAAAGACAGTCTTGCTTATATATCAATGCAGAGTTAACCATCTGTTGCATCATTACAGGGTCAACTGTGAATCTCTGGTACAAAGCGGAGAGGAGGGTTTGAATCAGTGCCTCAGATGGTTCTGGGACAGAGTAGACTTCAGTTCCTCGACGTGCATCTTAGGTTGGTGGGGTACTGGATTCTGCTTAATAGATCAAGAGGCCGATATGCACAGGAGGCGGCTACCGGGGTAGCAGGTGCTGTGTAGAGTGGATTGGGTCGTTTTTAGATTAGAGAATGCGGAAATGTAAAAAACAATGGTTCAGCCCCAAAGGGTGCAAGTCAGACACAAGACGAAGGTAGGTCTAGGGAACGTTGGTGTTATGGTTGATATTATAATAGCTGTGTTGAGAGAGAACGAGAGCTCCAAGTGGTCATAGCAAGCACTGAAGCAAAAATCACAATAGGGAGTGAAATCTGGCTAAAGCTGGAGAAGATCATCCGAAATTTTTGTCAAGGACCTGATGATGTATAGAAAGGATGTATTAAATTCTGTTGGTGGTGGCATGTTTGTTGCATTTGGAAGTAATTTTTCTTGCTGTGAATTTATAGTAGACAGTTGCTAAGAGGTAGTTGCGGGTAAATTTTGGTGTAAATAAACGTTTAAAGTCGGTGTTAGACAGAAAACGTCATTTTTTGAGCAGTTAGTTCAGAAGCTTACTTGAAGCGTAAATGGTTGTGATAATATACCTGGGCAAATATGGAACATCATGATCGATACAGGACTGAAAGGTCCTTGTAGTAAGACTGAATACTGTAACATCCAAATCCACCGAAAATAATCACGAAGTATGTCTATTTGAATAACGAGATAAAAATTTACTTGACGTCTTACTAGAGAAAATCTCCACTTCCTTCAAAAATAGCATAGACCAGATGTGTCTCAAATTCAGAGAAACTGAGGGATTTATACCAAATAAATTCACAAGAGACGTAGTTGATCCCCTTTGGTGCACAATAAAGGTCAGAACACTGTTGCAGATGCAACGATAAAAGCATGCCACATTTAAAAGAAAGCAGCATCTCCAAGATTCGCCATGTTTCGCAGAAGCTACAAATTTAGCGCGGCCCTCAGTACGAGAGGCCTTTAGTAGTTCCCACAAGAAACTGTCTCGAAATTAGGCAGAAAGCTCAAAGATATTCTGATTCTATGTAAAGTACACCAGCAACAACACAATCAATAGCATCATTGTGCAATAGAAATGGTAACGTTAGCAATAAAAGTGCCAATAAAGCAGAGTTACTAAGTAAGCATGGGTCTCCTAAATTCCTTCACCAAAGAAGAAGAAGTAAATATTACAGAATTCAATCCAAGAACAGCTGCCAATATGAGAAACTTAGAAGTAGATAGTGTAGAAGTAGTGTAGCGGCACAACTTACTCAATAAAGGCTTGTCTTCCAGTCCAGATTTCATTTCATTTCAGGGTATGCCGCTGTAATAGCTCCTTACTTAGCAATCATATACAAGCGCTCACTCGAAGAAGGATGTGTTCCTAAACATTGTAAAGTTGTATAGATCATACCATTACATAAAAAAGGAAACAGAAGTGTTAAATTACAGACTCATGTTACTAACGTCAGTTTGCAGTAGCATTTTGGAACATATTCTGTGTTCGAATGTTAAGAATTACATCAGGGAAAACGATCTGTTGACACATAGCACAGTAACAGAAAATATCGTTCTTGTGAAGCACAATTGGTTCTTTACTCACCACAAAGTAATGACTGCTATTGGCAGAGGGTCTCATACTAATTCATTATTTCTAAATTTCCTTAAGAGTCTTTACACCGTTCCTCACAAGCGACTTCTAACCAGATTCCTTACCTATGGAGTATCGTCTCAGTTGTGCGGCTGGATTCGTGATTTCGTGTCAGAAAGATCACAGTTCGCAGATGATTATGGTGTTTAAGGCCTAGTATAGTCATCACTAGATCAATACCAATTTCAAAATGATTTAGAGGAATGTAACCAAAATGCGAAAAGTGGCAATTGACTCTAAACAATACAATGTGTGAGGTCTTCCAGATGAGTACTAACAGGAATCTGTTGAGTCCAAGTTACAAATCTTTTAGATTCACATTCTTAGGTCTACTGCGATTTCAAAACTGTAAGCAAGCTAATAACGTCTGTTGAGAACTATGTTACAAACAAGTAAGATCGCTTCACTTTACTTTCTTTCTGCAGGGTAATTGCACAATTCTCACCTTGGACGTATAAAGTGTACAAAGGAATACGAAACACACAGGTCATGAATACAAAAGCAGTTCAGAACACAGAATAAATTGTGCATTGAACGGCAAAATGCATACATACTGTTAACAAGTACGTAGCATTACAACAAATTTGTCTACAGACTACTAGATAGTAACTTGTCACTACTAACCTGAATATCACATCTCCACTCCACAGAACTGTCAACAGACCTAAATAACTTGGGATTACAATTACAGACAGTTTAAAAAGGATCGATCATAAAGATCATGTTGTGGAGAACGCAAACCAAAGGCTGTGTTTTGTTGGTGGAAGAGTCAGAAGATGCAACAGATGCACTTAGGAGACAGTATCCATTACACCTGCCCATCCTCTTCTAGAGTACTGCTGCGTGATATAGGATCCTCACCAGAGAGGATTGACAGAGGACATCGAAAATATTAATAGAAGGGCAGCTCGTTTTGCATTGTCGCGAAATATAGTAGAGACTGTTACCGTTTGATATGGGAGTTGGGGTGTCAATCATCAAAACAGAGGCGTTTTGGCTGCAATGAACTTGAGTTTGTCTCGCAATTTCAATCGTCAACTTCCTCCTCTGAATGCGAAAATATTTTGTTGACGCCACCTACAAAGGGAGAACTAGTAAAATCAGAAAAATGATGGAACGCGAGAAATCAGAGCCCGCACAGAAAGATTTAATTGTTCTGTTTTCACGTGTGCTATTCATTGGTGGATCGGTGGAGAAATAGTCTGAAGGTGGTTCGATGAAGCCTACACCGAGCACTTAAGTGTGAACTGCAGTCATGTAGATGTAGGTGCAGTTTACCATTGATGTTACTGGAAATAAACGTGGAATCATTTCAACGAAAAATTAGGGTTTAACGTTCTGTCAATATACAAGTTTAAATTGGGAAAGGATGGGGAGAAGAGTTATCCATATCCCCTGCAAAGCGACAGCGTAGAATCACACTGACTGGAGTAAAATTGTCTTCAGTGATGAGTCCCGCTACGAACTGAGCCCAGATTACCAGTGAGGTCGTGCCTGGAGAAGCTGTGTACAGTAGTGGGGTACCAACCTGAGGTCGCTCATCACACGACGCTACAACCAGGAGCGGTGGTCTGGAGTGCCATTTCATTTTACAGCAGGACATATTTTGGTTGTCAAACGTGGGACTCTTACAGCGGCCAGCCGCTGTGACCGAGCGGTTCTCGGCGCTTCAGTCCGACGCCGCGCTGCTGCTACGGTCCCAAGTTCGAATCCTGCCTCGGGCGCAGAGTGAGAAAAAAGTGGCGGATGAAATATTACCGCGTTATCAAGATGAGTCAGTGGACTATGTGGCGTCATAAACGCTCGACTATGCGGGCAATACTATGATGACGATAGGTAGTTAACCAGTGAAAGCGATTTTGATACTGATGTCGAGCCACGTAGTTCATCATCCCTGCCGGACTGTTGTTGTTGTGGTCTTCAGTCCTGAGACTGGTTTGATGCAGCTCTCCCTGCTACTCTATCCTGTGCAAGCTTCTTCATCTCCCACTACCTACTGCAACCTACATCCTTCTGAATTTGCTTACTGTACTCATCTCTTGGTCTCCTTCAACGATTTTTACCCTCCGCGCTGCCCTCCAATACTGAATTGGTGATCCATTGATGCCTCTGAACACGTCCTACCAAACGATCCCTTCTTCTTGTCAAGTTGTGCCACAAACTCCTCTTTCCCCCAGTTCTATTCAATACCTCCTCATTAGTTATGTGATCTACCTATCTAATCTTCAGCATTCTTCTGTAGCACCACATTTTGAAAGCTTCTATTCTCTTCTTGTCCAAACTATTTATCGTCCACGTTTCACTTCCATACATGGCTACATTCCATACAAATACTTTCAGAAACGATTTCCTGACACTCAAATCTATACTCGATGTCAACAAATTTCTCTTCTTTAGAAACGCTTTACTTGCCATTGCCGGTCTACATTTTATATCCTCTCTACTTCGACCATCATCAGTTATTTTTCTCCCCAAATAGCAAAACTCCTTTACTACTTTTAGTGTCTCATTTCCTAATCTAATTCCCTCAGCATCACCCGACTTAATTCGACTACATTCCATTATCCTCGTTTTGCTTTTGTTGATGTTCATCTTATACCCTACTTTCAAGACACTGTCCATTCCGTTCAACTGCTCTTCCAAGTCCTTTGCTGTCTCTGACAGAATTACAATGTCATCGGCGAACCTCAAAGTCTTTATATCTTCTCCATGGATTTTAATGCCTACTCAGAACTTTTCTTTTGTTTCCTTTACTGCTTACTCAATATACAGATTGAATAACGTCGGGTATAGGCTACAACCCTGTCTCACTCCCTTCCCCCCACTGCTTCCCTTTCTTGTCCCTCGACTCTTGTAACTGCCATCTGGTTTCTGTACAAATTGAAAATAGCCTTTCGCTCCCTGTATTTTACCCCTGCCACCTTCAGAATTTGAAAGAGAGTATTCCAGTCAGCATTGTCAAAGGCTTTCTCTAAGTCTACAAATGCTAGGAACGTAGGTTTGCCTTTCCTTATTCTTTCTTCTAAGGTGAGTCGTAAGGTCAGTATTGCCTCTCGTGTACCAATATTTCTACGAAATCCAAACTGATCTTCCCTGAGGTCGGCTTCTACCAGTTTTTCACGTCGTCTGTAAAGAATTCGCGTTAGTATTTTGCAGCTGTGACTTATTAAGCCGGACAGCGTGCCACAAATCCCGTCTCCAGTGAGACGTACTAAAGGACAAAGGCTGTCAAAGGAGCACGTACTAAACATAATTACGTTCATGGAAGATCATCCGGAGCATAGTAAAAAAACAATGATGAACAGGTTTCAAATAACTCAGTAGCAATGAGACCGCGTAGAGCATGAGAAAAACTATGGATAATCAAGGGAAGACAAGGCGCTATTCTTACAGAAACTTGTGTTTGCGCCTTTCAAGGATGCTCGATACAATTCAGACGATGTACACGGCAGCGTCCTACTAAGTAATGCACTTCAAATTGCGCGTGGCATAGATTACAGTCATTTCATGGATGTATAACTTCGAATAGTGCTACAGAATTGGAAGAAATAAGACAACGAAATTTCAAACAAAGCATCAACTTTAAGATGCACGTTGAACTGTGGAAGCAGCCAGAAAACTTGTAGATGACATAGACAAACTTATCCCGTCGTTGAGTAAGGACTTTGTTTTTAACTCTTACCAATCGGGATTTGAAGAGGAAATGCATATAAAACGAACGCTGGAAGTTAGAGGTACTAAGAGAATTGTATCAAGAGCAACTAACATCAGAGATTTAACACATTTGTGTACAATTATGCCGACTGTTATTATGGGTGATAAATTGGCCGGAAAGTTATTTATTATTCTACGAGAAATTGTACGTGCTCTGGTCAATACGATTCTTTCTCGTGTACGCGATTTTGCATTAGCAGTAGGGTATATATTCGTCACAGCGAGCAAGAATGAGGAAGTAGGTCGAAAGAGAACTACAGCAGTGGTATGAGCAATGCTAATGGCCAATAACTGGTTAAAATAACTTGCTTTTGCTTGATTTCTGGTCAGCGTGTAAACAATCATACTCCTTTAGAGCAAACTGTCCCTTCCGAAAGGTGTGTGACATTGCAACTCATACCACCTGAAACCACTGGACAAATTCAGTCTCTTATGGTTTTTTTTTTCGTGCTTAAAAACATAATTATCGTACTATCTGCAGCTACGCCTTAAATGATAGTTTCACGATAACCTTCACGACAGAGCGTTTCGTATTAGGTTGCATGCTATCTCATTCCTTTAGTTCTCATCATTTCATCACAACATGACTCCATACGCATTCTTTGAGAGTGAATACCTAGCTGAACGTTCCGGACGGTTTGTAACTCCCAAGGAGTTCGCCTTCGATCCTGATGGTGCGAACCTTTGTAATCCCTGTGGCGCCCCATTTTGCATTCGTTGTTCATGACGTAAGTTAATGGTTTTCTCGAATGTCGACGATGTCCATTTTGTGACGTGTAAGACATACATCCCATAGGAGGTTGATCTTTGCACCTCCCGGACACTCATCTTCTGTCGCCCTCCGGATGCAAATGGTGAGTCATTAGCAGCTAATATTTTTCGTGTCATAATTGTTGACACAATACTTTCAAATTAACGTCCCTAAATACTGAAATTGCGACCTCGCACTCAGGGGGTTCCTAGTGGCCGACAGCCGGCGGCAGTAGTTGTGTGTGACACGGTGCACTTGGGAAGATAGCGACACGTGTAATTCCTTACGTGAATGTTCCTGCCGGTGGTTCTCGTCGAGGCCGCGATGAAACGGCTGCACGGCCGATGATCCATCAGACTGGTATTCGCTTCTGTTGTGTGTATCTGACTCCGGTTGTCTGTCCTACGTTACCGCATTGTCCTGTTCTCACGCTTGGTCGCTCTTTGGAATCTGTTTGCTTGTCGTTCAGTTGTCCGTCCCTTGTTGTCATTGTGAGGGTCACACCTGGGACACTTGTCGTTTCTTCTTTACGTCGACCTCCGTGCCTGCTCGGATCCTCTTCCACTTTGTTGCTTCTTACTCCGTCGATGATTATGCTACCTTGTGGATACAAAATTGGCGACGAGTGAAAAAGGATACCATCTTGCATCATTGACGCTACACTGATTCGTCTTCTGAAACAAGACAAACAACATCAGCATCAACAACAGCAGGAGACATAGTTACCGAAGTAGCTCTAATTTCCGCAGGACAAACTTCTAGCACGAAAGGACCAATCAGTTCATGGCTCAGTGCACTTAGTAGCAGATAGATTCGTCCTCTGGAGTTTCCGTCTTTCAACGACGCTAAGGAAATTCGGGACTTGTGCACACGTACTCTGTGCAACAATTCGGAGGCCAACAGTTTATCTAAGGCTGCTATAGATGCATAACACTCACGCTTAGTCGAAATGGCAAGACTCAGAATTGATAAAGTCATAATTGATAGCTCTTTCCTGTAAATATGAACGCTCTATATCTGCGTGATTGTTTTGTCTTGTGAATTTTCCACTGTGATTATTTTAAGTCTATACTCGCCAAATATTTACCTTTTGCGAAGTTGCTCTTCCAAATTTTACGTATTTTGGCTAGAACCAATACTTTGTTAATTAATAAATCATCCAAAACTAAATGGACTTTTCCTCATCCTGCTTTCGAAACAATTAATGGAGGACTACAATCTGGGCTTTTCGAATCACTAATTTTCAGCCAATATAACATCTGCTTGATTTCACACTTTGTTTTTGATCTATTGGCCCATTTTTAATCAACTGACTGGGCATCGGTTTTTAAGAAATTGACATATTACCAACTGGAAGTATGCAACATTTGTAAACGTTCGTATAGTAATTTGTTACGCCACCGTGGCTTAGATCTGCCGTCCGCAAAGTGCGGAGCTGCCCTCCCCCTCCTTCTGGGGGCGCAGTGAGTAATAGAGGGCATCGGCATTCAGCGAAACATTTATATTACATATTACGTAATAATAAGACTTCCTGTGAACACATACTGCTAGCGTCAGATTCTTATTCCTAAGAACAAAGTTAGGAAGCTAGCCGATCTTGGGTAGCTGTCTTATTTCACCAGAACAGACAGTCGATGCTGTCAGCAGGAATGTTGAGAAACGTCATGAATCGTATTTCATCACATGGCTCCTGTCACCCATCACCCGCTGCCTTAGCTACACTACTGGCCATTAAAATTGCTACACCAAGAAGAAATGCAGATGATAAACAGACATTCATTGGTCAAATATGTTATAGTAGAACTGACATGTGATTACATTTTCACGCAATTTGGGTGCATAGATCCAGAGAAATCAGTACCCAGAACAACCACTTCTCGCCGTAATAACGGCCTTGATACGCCTGGGCATTGAGTCAAACAGAGCTTGGATGGCGTGTACAGGTACAGCTGCCCATGCAGTTTCAACACGATACCACAGTTCATAAAGAGTAGTGATTGGCGTATTGTAACGAGCCAATTGCTCGGCCACCATTGACCAGACGTTTTCAATTGGTGAGAGATCTAGAGAATGTGCCGGCCAGGGCAGCAGTCGAACACTTTCTCTATCCAGAAAGGCCCGTACAGCACATGCAACATGCGGTCGTGCATTATCCTGCGGAAATGTATGGTTTCGCAGGGATCGAATGAAGGGTAGAGCCACTGGTCGTAATACATCTGAAATGTAACGTCCACTGTTCAAAGTGCCGTCAGTGCGAACAAGAGGTGACCGAGACGTGTAGCCAATGGCACCCCATACCATCACGCCGGGTGATACGCCAGTATGGCGATGACGAATACACGCTTCCAATGTGCGTTCACCGCGATGTCGCCAAACACGGATACGACCATGATGATGCTGTAAACAAATCCTGGATTCATCCGAACAAATGACGTTTTGTCATTCGTGCACTCAGGTTCGTTGAGACACAATCGCAGGCGCTCCTGTCTGTAGTGCAGCGTCAAGGGTAACCGAAGCCATGGTCTCCGAACTGATAGTCCATGCTGCTGCAAACTTTGTCGAACTGTTCTTGTAGATGGTTGTTGTCTTACAAATGTCCCCATCTGTTGACTCAGGGGTCGAGACGTGGTTGGACGATCCGTTACAGCCATGCGGATAAGATGCCTGTCATCTCGACTGCTAGTGATATGAGGCCGTTGGGATCCAGACCGGCGTTCCGTATTACCCTCCTGAACCCATCGATTCTATATTGTGCTAACAGTCATTGGATCTCGATCAACGCGAGCTGCAATGACGCGATACGATAAACCGCAATCGCGATAGGCTACATTCCGACCTTTATCAAAGTCGTAAACGTGATGGTACGCATTTCTCCTCCTTACACGAGGCATCGCAATGACTTTTCACCAGGCAACGCCGGTCAACTGCTGTTTGAGTATGAGAAATCGGTTGGAAACTTTCCTCATGTCAGCACGTTGTAGGTGTCGCCACAGGCGTCAACCTTCTGTGAATGCTCCGAAAAGCTAATCATTTTCATATCACAGCATCTTCGTCCTGTCGGTTAAATTTCGCGTCTGTAGCACGTCATCTTCGTGGTGTAGCAATTTTAATGGCCAGTAGTGTACTTACCGAACATTTAACAACCGATAATGACATTAAGCCGCTTGAGAATGCGACCGCCATTTCCTTGCAATGCCAACTACAAGAACAGATTGTTATTCACTGCCATTTTGACTGTCCACCCGATTTCAAACAGGCTTCCAGTGTCAGCTCACAGGTAGTGAGTAGCAGTTTAATTCTAGAGCGAATTTAAAATAAAGTGGTAGAAGTTCCGCCCTTCCAGTGGATAAGTGGCTGATCCTATTTCATTGCAATATTCAAATCACCACACATTATTGTCGAGAAATTACGTCCTTTTGTAGCCGCCAAAATGTGCAAAATCAAGCAAGGGTAAAGGTCTGGCGGAAGTCTGTAATCGACACCACTGTTACATGATAGCGTGGCTCGTTGTATCGACGTAATAGTTACTGACATCAAGAACAAATAGTCACCTCGTCTCCATAAGCCCAAAATTAGCTCTGCAGTTTGATGACAGTACGCTGGCCGAGTGGCCGAGCGGTTCTAGGCGCTACAGTCTGGAGCCGCGAGGCCGCTACGGTCGCAGGTTCGAATCCTGCCTCGGGCATGGATGTGTGTGATATCCTTAGGTTAGTTAGGTTTCAGTAGTTCAAGATCTAGGGTACTGATGACCTCAGAAGTTAAGTCTCATAGTGCTCAGAGCCATTTGATGACAGTACTGATATCGGAAATCTTTCCAGCTTCTTTGTTTTGTACGTTACTGTTATGAAAATGAAATGCACGAAAACTTTCCGTTTTGTAAATGCATGGAACGGAGGACTACAAGCGAGGATGCTTTCTTTCTTGTGAATTCCTTTTTTGTTGACAACAATCTGGCATGGACAAACTATTTTGGTTTTTTGTGCCGATGGGATGGCAGTATTTACTAGAAATAAAAAGGAGCTCATGACAACAGTGTGTGTTGTTTCTCCTTCTGTAATATTCACACATTGCGTGATACAGAGGGAGGCATTAGCTTATTAAGTAGTACAACCGGTAGTGAATGCAGTGCTGAATGATGCAGTCAGTGGTGGAAATTTAGTAGAAGGCACGATCTTGAAACAAAAGGTTATTATTATTACTTTTTTTCGAGGAGATGGGTTCCATTCATGGTTTATTTCTGTTGCGCTTGGAGGTAGCTTGGACGTCTCGTGATAATGTTCTTGGCCGCGTTGTGGAGCTGAAGGATGAACTTCGTCTTCTCCAATTGAGTAGCAGTCCCACAACTGCGGCTCAGTTTCTGGATAAAAAATGACTTGTAATATTGTTCTACCTGGCCGACATTTTTGAGAAACTGAATGATTTTAATATATCACTTCAAGGCTGAAATAGTAATATCATCTTCCTTAGTATGAAAGTGCTTTCGTTTCAGAAAAACTGGATCAGATGGAGAAAGGTAAGTGCGAGACGTTTTCTTGTCTGGTTGATATTGTGGAGGAAAATGAATTGGATGGAGGTAATCGTAATAGAATTAGCGTAGTACATCTCGAAAATTTTCGTCAACAATGCGAGAAAAATTTCCCAGAGGCTTTATCTGTGTATGACTCGATCCACAATACGTTCGATACGATCATAACAGACCATTTGTCAACAATAGAACAGGAGCTAATAGAACTCTCAGGTGATAGAACACTTCTAAGTGAATGTAAAAAGTCTTTTCAAAATTTATGGCCACAGTTTCTGAACGAGTATCCCAGTTTAGCAAGAAAGGCAGAAGATGTGTTATTACCTTTCGCATCAGTTACTGGCATTCATCATGACTGCAGCTGGAAGGCGGTCTGCAATTGCTGTTCAAAGATCCAACCAAGATTGGATCTATTTCTTCTGATGAAGAAACACACACAGCCCAATAAATGTGAAAATATAAAAAAATTTCCGAATTTAGAACCGTGTGCATTTGTTACTCAGGTGTGTTTCCTTTTTGGATGATGAATTTGAATACAAAGTTTTTAAATTGTGATTTGAATGCTGAATATTGTTCTGCCGTTATTTGAACATCGCGATCTTTCATTCTCTAATGATAATAATAATAATAATTATTGTACATGATAAGTTGCAATACCACGGCCCTTTAGTGCCAAGCACGAGAAGTGCTGAGAAAGGGAAGCAAAATGGGGAGGGGGGAGTACAATAATTTATGTTTCCGAAGGGGGGTACAACAGAATAGTTTGTGGTTTGTGAACCCCTGGCTTAGATATATAAAAAATATTCACATTGACGGTTTCAGCAGGTAGTTGCAAATCCTCACTATGCTTTCTCCACTAAACATCTTCGTCCAACTACATAAACGTTAGGTACGTTGAACATCATGAAGTCCAGAATGAGATTTTCACTCTGCAGCGGAGTGTGCGCTGATATGAGACTTCCTGGCAGATTAAAACTGTGTGCCGGACCGAGACTCGAACTCGGGACCTTTGCCTTTCGCGGGCAAGTGCTCTACCAACTGAGCTACCCAAACACGACTCACGATCCCTCCTCACAGCTTTACTTGTGCCAGTACCTCGTCTCCTACCTTCCAAACTTTTACAGAAGCTCTCCTGCGAACCTTGCAGAACTAGCACTCCTACCTTTCATAGAATTGCATTGTTACCTATCTTTTTTTTTTTAAGAAACATCTGACCACAGAAACATGAAGCAGACGTAAAGTATGCTTTTATCCCCCACCTTGCCTGTGCTTTCCCCCCTGCCTCTCTCCCAAACCCAACTATCGTGCTAGGGATATAAGGGCAAATATTTTTATTGCTGACTGAGGGCAATGCACTGAACCACATTACATCAGTACTTACTTCACTTGCAGACTAATAATTATAGCCATTAGGAGTAATATATTTCTAGGTTCGTTCGTACCTCCAAGTAGCCGGCCTCTGTAGCCGAGCGGTTCTAGGCGCTACGGTCGCAGGTTCGAATCCTGCCTCGAGCCTGGATGTGTGTGATGTCCTTAGGTTAGTTAGGTTTAAATCGTTCTCAGTTCTAGGGGACTGATGACCTCAGCAGTTAAGTCCCATAGTGTTCAGAGCCCTTTGAGCCATCCAAGTACGTGTGGCAAGAGCAAGACATTAATGCTTGTTTCCGCCTGGGCAGCAGGTTAGCTGTTTAAGTTAGTGCCAACACGCGGACGCAGAATGTTTAGTGCATCTTAACAAACATAGCCCACTTAGCGGTACAGTGAGGATCGTGCAGAAAACATAAGGTAGTAAGCCTTGTGACGTGTTTGCAGCAAAACTGTTAGATGCAGAGAAATAGCTGCTAACACACTGAAGTGGGTAATTAAGGTACCAATAACCACAATAACTGCATTTATACCCTTCACGCTCAGTATAATAGCACATGGCGATATTCTTATTTTACTCTTTTCATCAAATCACGAGTCATTGAAATATATTAAATGACTTCATGTTGTTCTTTATTCATCTTTACGAAAGTTATTAGTGGAATAAACACATCAGAAGATGCCAAGTACGTGCCGAAACCACTAATGTGAATATTCTTCACACATACAGCGATTGTGACCCAAAAACTGTTAAACAAACTCTTTGTCAGAATGAGATTTTCACTCTGCAGCGGAGTGTGCGCTGATATGAAACTTCCTGGCAGATTAAAACTGTGTACCGGACCGAGACTCCAACTCGTGACCTTTGCCTTTCGCGGGCAAGTGCTCTACCAGGAAGTTTCATATCAGCGCACACTCCGCTGCAGAGTGAAAATCTCATTCTGGAAACATCCCCCAGGCTGTGGCTAAGCCATGTCTCCGCAGTATCCTTTCTTTCAGGAGTGCTAGTTCTGCAAGGTTCGCAGGAGAGCTTCTGTAAAGTTTGGAAGGTACGAGACGAGGTACTGGCGGAAGTAAAGCTGTAAGAACCGGGCGTGAGTCGTGCTTCGGTAGCTCAGATGGTAGAGCACTTGCCCGCGAAAGGCAAAGGACCCGAGTTCGAGTCTCGGTCGGGCACACAGTTTTAATATGCCAGGAAGTTTCAAACTCTTTGTCCATGGCAGAGAATATTACAATGGCAAAAGGTTTCATAGCGCTTCACTTAAAAATGAAGTTCCTACTCTCCGATTAGGGCGGGTCGTTCTTCAAATACATCTGAGCAGCTACAAAGTGCGCATCGTATTGGTTGCATGTACTGTATTTAGATAATCTCATTCTTTTACTTTGCCTCGGATCGCCTACTTCACACACAGTTTATTCATTTTTCCATGTGTACTGGATATAGAGGCCTACTTGCATCTTAATCTTCACAGAACCTTCATAGCCTGGGAGTAACCTCCATTACTTTTCCTGAACACATATCTTTCAACACTTCAGCCGAAAAGTTGATCTGTGCATCCTTCTGTAAAAATTCAAATCTCAAAATATATTCTACAGATCTTCAACTACAAGAAAGGAATATTCCACTATCCTTCCACGCAATTTCGTTTCTACATGGATCTTCAGCTTGTCTGCATGGTTCCTATTAATTAATGTCACATACTGGTTAGGTTTATCCCTCCTCTTTTCCTCATAGTCTAAGAAAGAAATTTTTCGAAGCTACACTCAGTTCAAACCCTGTGTTGGTAAGAACTATGACCATTATTCCTTTTGTGAAAACACTAACAGCTAATTATTTGATTTGATTTACTATGCACTTGTTAGTTTTCTTTCTAAGTTTATCTTATAACTCCTCCCATTTTCTGATAATTGTATTTTGCTCTTCTTGCCCCATCTATAACAAATAAAAGTTGGAATATAGTGGCAGAATTAAGGAACTAACAGTGATAAAATACAATAATGGCAAAAATGAACTTCATACAGGAAGTTCATGATAAAATTTGTCCGGTAAACTGGTGAAAATGACGCAACAGGGCAATTGTCGTCCAAACATTTGTTTTCTAGCGAAAATGTACAGTCACAAACACATCGACGAATAATCACGAATAGAGCCTGTTTACCTTATCCATTGTGGTTTCTTATTTCCAAGTACCAAGTAATGTTAAAAACGACTGTATTTTCCGCCTTCTGAAGAGCTGGCTTTCTCAGCGTCTTCCTTGGAAAGTCCTTTCCTTTAGATGTTTCTCCGACAAGTCCTCGTTTACATCCATTTTCTTCCTGACCTTCCTTTTCCTCCGTCACCTTCCACTACCATGTCACGACGTGTCCATACTATCACAGTCTTCTCTCTCGAACCATCTCTGACATCTCCAGCATTTTAATGCTGCCTCTTATCTCATTTCTGATCGTAACGGCTCTGGTGGTGACACAAGCTCTTTTTAACATTTATCTTCAGCCACATCCATTGCCTTACAATGTGCCTTAGTTCATGTCCATATCTCTGCTCCGTACAGCATTACAGATCTCACTACTGACTTATACACCAATCCATTAGTCTTCAGGTTTCTTCTTCTACTGCACGAAACAATTGACGGCGACTCTCGGTACATCCAACCTGCCTGCCCTCTACGCGCTATTACCGCATGTGAATTGCCATCACTAGACACTGGTAGAATCACCATGAAGTATAATTTATAATTCATGTTTAATTAATGAAAATAATTTGGACGAAAGAGTCATTACTAAAAACGATGTCGTAGTACAGTCGATTGCCATAGCGCTGGAGGCTGCTATCGACACCACAAAGGTGCTCCTTGCTACCAGAGCGATCGATGGCCACGGAGACGAAAGTAAAGGTAGCAAGACGCTCTCACTAAAGTTCTCCGCGACGTCGTTGTCGGCCTGTCTTGAGGTAGACCAACACACGGAGACGAGTCAGTTTCTATCGCCAGCTTACGATCCAGTTCCTGCCTAGTCCACAGTACGCAGCGAGAAGTGCACAGCGTGCGGCGAAAACAGAGTTGCAGATAACCAGTTTAAAACCTTCAAGTTACAATCTGCGTTTGACTGCACGCTTGTGAATTTTGTCTTCGAACAGTGCTACGAGAAAGAGTTTCTATTGAACCGTGCTTAGAGTTATATTAGAACGACGGTCTGTTTCAGTCTGTAGACTGATTCTATCATTGTATATAAATGTACCTATGTTGTGATCCACAGTCATAGCAAAGAAGAAGTTGTATAATATAAATGTTCATTTTCAAGTCTTACATTTTAAGCGTGCAATCTGTTTGGAATGCAATTAATTTGTGCGACCCCGTCTTTATGATTAAGAGAATGAAACAATTGACATTAAAAGTTTTTAAAATGAACCTGCAATAAAATAAAATGACGTTAGGGCAGCACTGCTCTGTACAACCGAATAAGGAGCACTGGGAGAAGCCATTATGATCGTTCAGCACATTTATAGGATTCACTATGTAGTGCGCTGAATTTCAAGCTCTTCCAATATTTCTAATGTGCACCACTTATGTGCTCTACGTAAAATTTTAAGATTTCATCGCGGTCATTCCATAGAGGGTTTACGTTAAACCGAGTGTGCACAGAAACCTATCTTATTGCTATGAAGATGTGAGCGTTCTTTAAATCTAGTCTCAAAATCTCGTCTCGTCTGCCTTTTGAAAACTTATTCGCAATTACTGCACTTAATTTGGTATACTCCCGAATTTGCAAATGTATTCTTGTTATTGTCAGTGTTGTTGCGTGGTAGTATTTTAAGAGGTTTGTCTGTCCGGAAACATAAGTTAACTTCGTTGTTACGAAAATACGATGCTGTCTTATCAGACACCTGTTTGTAATGCGTCACTGGCACATATATCATCGTTTCTTCATTAGTACATAGTTTTCTCTGTTTCCTGTTGGTAGTTGAAACGCCCTGCTAAACCCGCAGGACAGGCCAGGTAGTTGAAATTGTGGAGAGGGGCAAAAATGAGCGGCTGTCAGTTACGTTCGAACACATATAACTTTATTTATCTGACCAAACATTACAGTACAAATTCTTGAACTTAGTTATCGGCTTAATATGCCACACTGTCTTATGCCTAAAGGGCACAACCACTTTAGTTTTAAAAAAAATAAAAATAAAATAAAAAAAAGGCTAAAGCCATTAACTCATAATTCAGACGCCAAAAGAATATTAGACTGACACATAGTTAAAAATGTCGACTTCCTTCATGTTTTGTCCATTCAACAGAATTATTTCTTCTTGTTGTTCTAATGTGCACGTGCACTCCATTTTCTTCGTTCTGTCCGATTACGCCTGGTCGTTCTTCAAGTACATCAGAGCAATTACTGTGTTTGTCTTCTGTTACTTGACTGTTGTATTGAGATAATCTCATTCCTCTGTCTGCCGAAGTCTCCGTCCAACTTTCCACTATCATTTCTATTTCATCCTTGTTGGTGCTACATAATACAGTATCATCTGTGCACAAGATACACCAAATAGCTTGTTCTCTAACCCTTGTCTTAAGACATTGATGGCCAGATTCACAGTAAAAAACGATTATTTAATGAATATTAGTTGACCAATTTATGTTCTTGTTTGTACACAGTAAGACTTCTTTTCTGTCCAGGTATGCTAAAACTTCTCTAGCCAACACAACTTCAAAACTTTCTTCCCGACAAACAGTAACGTTGACGTTCCATCCCATTCTGTTGATGGCCCGCGTGAGTGTCACCATTTGGAATGTATTGTGAAATTTTTTGATTATACGCTCTGTTCCGGCAAGTGTGAAGCGACCTTCATGCTGCAACTCTCTGCACTAACCTCTGAAAACAACAGATATTTTGATTCGCGCTCCAACTCTGGCGGAATATGCCATGGAAGGATTTTATGACAACAACTGGGTGAACTAAGTGTACTTCACGCTTTCCAGGTTCTAACGTTCAACACTAATACTACCGTAACCCCCGATCTTCCATAAGTCTTCTGACTGGTTCTTTGTGGTCCATTACGACTTCTTTGCCAACCTCTCCATCTAACACTAGCACTTGTAGGCAGCATCTTAGATTAGTTATTTGGTAGATTCCAGTCTCTGTCTTCTCCTCCAGACTTTTTACCCTCTACAGCTCCGTCTACTACAATGAAAGAATTCCCTGATTTATTATCGCATGTCTTATCATCTCGCCCCTTCTTCTAGCAAGTGTCGTTCACATATTCCTTTCCTCGCCAGTTCTGCGGTGCACTTCCTTATTTCTTATCTTATCAGCACTGTTAATTCTCAGACTCTTCTTTAACACCACATTTCAAATGCTCTGACTTTCTTCTTTTGTGGTTCTGCCACAGTTAATGATTCACTGCCACACAGTGCCGTGCTCCAGACATACATCTCAGGTCTTTCTTCCTCAGATTAAGACCTATGTTCTTTTAACGACGAAGGTGCTCTTCATCTGTGCTCGTCCGATTCTTACTCTTATATCTTCTTTGTTTCATTTTGTGTTATTTTGCTTCCAAAATAACATTTATTAAACTGTTCATCCCATTTAACAGATTCTATAATTCTTCCTCAGTATCGCTGAGAATAGCAATATCATCAACGAATCTCGTTATGCCAATTTTTTTACCTTGAATTTTACACCCGCTCCTGAACCATTGTATAGTTTCCATTATTAATTCTTCAATGAACAAATTGAACAATAAGGAGAGATAGAATGCATCCTTGCCTCACGTCCTATTTAAACCCAATACTTGCCGGCCGCTGTGGCCGTGCGCTTCTAGGCACTTCAGTCCGGAACCGCGCTGCTGCTACGGTCACAGGCTCGAATCCTGCCTCGGGCATGGATGTGTGTGATGTCCTTAGGTTAGTTAGGTTTAAGTAGTTCTAAGTTATAGGAGACTGATGACCCCAGAAGTTAAGTCCCATAGTGCGCAGAGCCATTTGAACCATTTGAACGCTTATTTTCACGGGTCTCTATCCCAGTTACCTCTGTCGTCGATTCTGGATAATCAGGGTTTCGCAGGATATGTCATGTAGAGCTACGTTCCATGTATGCCAGAAGAGCTTTCTTTTCGTCCCACAAAATGGTCCCCAGCAGTTTTCATCAAGTACGGGAAATGCCTTAATATTTTTGGTTTCGATGAAGTTGACTGGTTCGACCGCATTGGCTACTGCTTTGATACAGTGACGGTATAGAACATCCCAGTCTCGTTACCCGTAACAATGCGGGAAAGCAAATAACCTCGGTAGTCCATAAACGCTGGCCCGATTGACATTCTTTGCTCTTGAGTTGGTGGGCAAGCGTTGTCGGTTCCCATCTTGGACACAATTTACGACGTCTGAACTTTTCGGTGCCAACCGTCGATCGTGTAACACTTGCGGCACGACTGGTCTTAATAATGGACCTGCCACACCGCTCTTCAAAAATGGTTCAAATGGCTCTGAGCACTATGGGACTCAACTGCTGTGGTCATTAGTCCCCTAGAACTTAGAACTACTTAAACCTAACTAACCTAAGGACATCACACACATCCATGCCCGAGGCAGGATTCGAACCTGCGACCGTGGCAGTCCCACGGTTCCGGACTGCGCGCCTAGAACCGACACCGCTCTTCCTCATGTACATGTGTACGGACACTCTTTGCCCAGTCTTTCTTCCACTCGTTACGGAAGGTCCATAATCTAGGCACAACTCCTGATGAATATAATCAGCTGTAGATACCTCTGGACCCAAAATCAAATTACAGCATGAGCTTTGCCACTGGCGAGAGCAACGATTTAGAAAACATTGTACACTTGAAATATGTCCTGGAGTCTCCGACTGTGAAACCTGTCAGAGTAATGTACCTACCCAGACTCCGTCACACTCCCCTTGAGACCCTATGTTAACGGTAAATTATGCAACGGAATGGCTATCTTGGAATGCCCTAACATAAAATCATAATATGGGAAATTGCAATAATACTTCTATATAACTATCCATTCAGTCAGTAGAATAATTCAGTGAATTGAAGGGAACCACGTGCTCCTTCAAATAACCGTTTATTCATTATATTAACAACCACTTGGAGTATTTGCTTCAAACATTCTACAAAAAAAAGTTAATTGCTGACGGAAACTAACAAAATAAGCAAGCGGAGGGTTGGCTACTGTATCCTAGCTGCACATTGAATCATTAATCCACTACAGCCCAACGATTAGGTTAGAAACTCCAGTGGTCGATTGAATACGACATCAAACGATACTAAGGCATGAATCGGGTTTACAGGAGCAACGGTATGCTTCCTGACTAAACATTAATCGCCATCAGTACGAACTGCTGTATACTCTCACCAGTCTGCTGTGGCAGTAAGTTGGAGGGCCGTGGTCGTAGTGGAGAATCTGAACCTCGGTTGTCAGGACTTGGATGCCTCCAACATCCACGACGTCTCCAGCCAGCGACCTGTCTCCGTCCACCATCAAAACAAGAGTGTCTCACTTTCTTCCCCCAGCAACGGACGCGGCAGTTTGCGCCAATCTGTCTGCAAGCGCCAATCAGAAAAAAATGTAACTCTTTCCCGCCAATAGCGTGTCAATGCCACGTTTAACGAATCCCCACCCTCGAATGTCGTCATCCACGGGCCAGTCAGAGCATATCTTTCACTCTAGTTTGTACTAGAAATTCCCGTCTGACGTCTGCCAACGATCGGCGGATCAGAGCGTAGGTTAACACTTCTGTTTTCACGATAAATTGTGATGTCCCAACAAGCATTGAAGCTGTTGCCCTCTGTCATCTCAAGAGGCGAGTCGTGCTACATACCACTAAGCCCGACTTCTTGAAAAGGATCTGTAGATTCCGTGAGCTTCCGTCGATGGCCCCTTGACACTTACAGCCCAGCACAAAGCTATGAGTGCCCACGACACACCTGCTGCATTCAGAGCAGTGTGCGGGCTGTGCCTTTCACACGCATTCACAAGCTTGAACTACACTACAGGCCATTAAATTTGCTACACGACGAAGATGCCGTGCTACAGACGCGAAATTTAACCGACAGGAAGAAGATACTGTGACAATACTGTGCAAATGATTACCTTTCCAGAGCATTCACATAAGGCTGGCGCCGTTGGCGACACCTACAACGTGCTGACATGAGGAAACTTTCCAACCGATTTCTCATACATAGTTGACCGGCGTTGCCTGGTGAAACGTTGTTGTGATGCCTCGTGTAAGGAGGAGAAACGCGTACTATCACGTTGCCGACTTTGATAAAGGTCGGATTGTAGCCTATCGCGATTGCGGTTTACCGTATCGCGACATTGCTGCTCGCGTTGGTCGAGATCCAATGACTGTTAGCACAATATTGAATCGGTGGGTTCAGGAGGGTAATACGGAACGCCGTGCTGGATCCCAATGGCCTCATATCACTAGCAGTCGAGATGACAGGCATCTTATCCGCATGGCTGTAACAGATTGTGCAGCCACGTCTCGATCCCTGAGTCAACAGTTGGGGACGTTTGCAAGACAACAACCATCTGCACGAACAGTTCGACGACGTTTGCAGCAGCATGGACTATTAGCTCGGAGACCATGGCTTCGGTTACCCTTGACGCTGCATCACAGACAGGAGCACCTGCGATGGTGTACTCAACGACGAACCTGGGTGTACGAATGGCAAAACGTCATTTTTTCGGATGAATCCAGGTTCTGTTGACAGCATCATGATGATCGCATCCGTGTTTGGCGACATCGCGGTGAACGCACATTGGAAGCGTATATTCGTCATCGCCATACTGGCGTATCACCTAGCGTGATGGTATGGGACGCCACTGGTTACACGTCTCCGTCACCTCTTGTTCGCATTGACGGCACTTTGAACAGTGGACGTTACATGTTAGATGTGTAACGACCCGTGGATCTACCCTTCATTCGATTCCCGCGAAACCCTACATTTTAGCAGGATGATGCACGAGTGCATGTTGCAGGTCCTGTACAGGCCTTTCTGGATACAGAAAATGTTCGACTGCTGCCCTGGCCAGCACATTTTCCAGATCTCTCACCAATTGAAAACGTCTGGCCAATGGTGGCTGAGCAACTGGCTCGTCACAATACGCCAGTCACTACTCTTGATGAACTGTGATATCGTGTTGAAGTTGCATGGGCAGCTGTACCTGTACACGCCATCCAAGCTCTGTTTGAAACAATGCCCAGGCGTATCAAGGCCGTTATTACGGCCAGAGGTGATTGTTCTGGGTACTGATTTCTGAGGATCTATGGACCCAAATTGCGTGAAAATGTAATGTCAGTTCTAGTATAATATATTTGTCCAATGAATACCCGTTTATCTGCATTTCTTTTTGGTGTAGCAATTTTAATGGCCAGTAGTGTATTAGCCCCTTTGCCGACGAGCACTGTAATTTTATGAAATACGTTTTCCCCTAATAAAGTAACATAATGACCCTTAAGAAGATGCAACAAAAGTGTCCTGCCTATCGCCAGTTGTGAGTTGGGGCAGATAAATATCGTATAAATGGAAGGAGGTAAGTAAGACGGCTTGTAACCTTCCACACTGTGCAACACATTTAAAGGATCTCTTTCTCTAAACTCTATAGTTGTCTTCCATTCCGACACAGAAGTTTGAAATTCGTCTCAAAGTTGTCCACAATATTCTTATGTAGTTGTGCAAGTGCACGGTGCCCTGCAATGTTACCCACGGGCCAGGCGAAGTTTCAAATAGCAAGGTGTCGATACATGCGAAAAAAAAGTCCAGAGTTCGGAGTGTCACACGATAGGACGTTCGTCACACCTCCTCTTGCTCATATTTCACCTCTTCGTCTAAAGCCTCTGCGAGGTAACTCGTAACAGCGACACCCAGCGTTGAAATCGCGCCCAGGAAAACATTTCAAACTCACAACAACTCATGATCGACAAGAAAATGCCTCTTAAGTGGCAAAAGGGCGTCAATGATACCAGCCCTTTCCTTGGGGCGTTATTCCCACAAATTTCGCGGTCTTAAACTACAGTTCACAGAGCGATGAGCTTCAGGTCCTGACATCCTTTAATGCTGCTGATACTCCCGGATGTGGCTGCATCCCCATTGTACGCGGTAGCGCGACTGCAAGTTTTGCTCTCGTGTATAGATTCGAACCACCAGGGACTGTTCAAAACCATCTGGCAGAAGCTGTGCGAGGTGCTGGGGTGGAGAAGAGTTTATACCTCTTAAATTCTGGAGAATTCTCCATAAGAACTAGACATGCACTCGACCCCCTCCTTACCTACCACCTATTTAATTATGTGCACAACGGTAACGAAGGGAACTGATGGTCGATCCTGCTAGTTGGTAAAATAAGAAGTGCACATTCGCAATAATTTAATAAAAATTGTAATCTACTCAGCAAAAAATTTTATCATAATAAACGACAGGAAATGGGATTCTGCATCTGTCTACGAAATGATATGCGGATTAAATATTGCAATGAGATTTATTATAAATCAGAACATAAAGGTACTTGATTGTCGATACAAACAGTAGACTAAAGGATAGGGTATACTGAACTATTATGAGAGTAAGAGTTGGCTCGAGAACAAGGGGCTCCTGCTCTCTTTGATGCAGTAGTCACTATGACCCCAAGAAAAAGGGGCTAAGCGAGAATTGGAAACAGGTGGATACACCACCGCCGAAGAAGGCAAAGACTGAATCAACCATCATCGGACGCTGTGACACTGAGTGGTTTTTGATATCACTGTGGTGTGGTGCTAGCAAACTATGTTCGTAAGGGGCAAACTATCACAGGAGCATACCATCCAAAACCTCCCAACGATATTACAGAGGTTTTCCTAGAAAGCCATCCAAGCTCCATGACAATGCCCCATCACATTCCTGCCCAGAATGAAGTCACAAATGTTGCTACTTTGAGCTATCAAATTTTGCCTCACATTACTGTATACTGTCTGATGAGAATTACTTGGACACCCATTAGTGGACATTAATAAGGGGTGTTTCCACCCTTCACCTTTATGACAGATTGAACTCTGCTGGGTAGACTTCCAGTGAGTTGTCTGAATGCCTGTGGAGGAATGGCAGAACACTCTTCCTCAAGACCCGAAACCAGAGATAACACTGATGTTGGACATTAGGGTATGGAGCGAAGTCTACGTTCTAGCTTATCCCAAAAGTGTTCCATAGGGTACAGGTCGGCACTCTGGGCAGCCCAGTGCATTTCAGGAATGATATTGTCTACAAACCTTTGCCTCACAGGTGCTGCTTTATGGCAGGGTGCTGTGTCATGCTGATACCTATAATCATTGTCTCTTTTCCTCTACTGTAAGCAGCACATAATGCTGTAAAACGTGTCATACCCTTCCGCATTTAGTATTTGCTTAAGAGCAATAACAGGATCACTCCCTAATCACGAAAAAGATCCCTGCACCGTAATAGCACCTCCTCTGTGCTTAACTGTTGGCACTACAGATGATGAAATGTAACGTTCTCCAGGAATTCGCCAAATCCAAACCCTTCTATCAGATTGCCACAGGGCATAACGTGATTCATCACTGAAAATCAATCGTACCCAGTCATCTACCGTCCAGTGGCTCGCTCTTTACACCACCTCACTTGGTAAAAATTGTGGCTTATGAGGACCTACTCGACCCATTATATCCCATTCTTTTTAACCCCAAGCAGTACCAAGAGATTTTTACCTCACCTGATCTTATTCGCTTCCTACATTCGGCCTACCCTTCAGAGCAGAGCCACGAGCCACCTTCCAGGCGGGATAAAAGAACTGGATCTCATCCTCGTCGCCAGTTTTGTGGCTCTGCTACTGTTAACTGAAGGGTAGGCCGACTGTAGGAAGCGAGTAGGAGCAGGTGAGGTAAAAATCTCTTGGTACTGCTGTTAAGGTAAAAGTGGTTTTACTATGTCATAATAATATTAACTTGAATACATAATAACGTGAATACCTAACTTTGTACTGAGGAGCACGTAGGTGCGAAGCCGGATGTATCAAAGCTCACAAAAGCTACTCAGACAAAATCTGTAGTGGCTCGCCCTCTATGAAGTAGAAGGTAGTTATTGGTCGTCAACTTGCGATCAACTGGGGTGAATCTGGAGCGGCGCTCGTAGAGCTGCACAGCGCCGGCTAGAGGGCGCTGTCGTCGGTTTCGGTGTCGTAGTGCCAACCTAAGAACTTGTACCTACGCCGTGGCATCGTAGCTATCGATACCACAGATTCCTTCCGCTGATTTAGTACGATTTTTTACAAGCAACTTTCGCAATGGTCGAAGGCCCCTTTGCTTCAGTATAATAGGTCGGTGTGGTCTTGATTTAACTGTGGTTCTTCCTTCGCGTTGCCACTTCGCAATGAACATCACCTACAGTCAGCTTGGGTGGCTTTATAAGGATTGAAATCTCTCCCATAGATTTATTACTCAGGTGATGGCCAATGACTAAAACACGTTTGAGATCACTGAACTCCCCTGAGCGACCCTTTCTCCTGCTACTAACAACACAATACTCCCCATCTTCCTTTGCACAACTGCCCCTCATGATATCTAGAGGTCAATTTCGCATTATATGTGAATGATCGGCTACTTGATCAGATAGTGGTGAAAATTTGTTTAGTTCATGAGTTTGTACTTACTATTGTTTTCGTGAAAGACGTGTGGAAATGTATAAAACTCCATCTCTGGCATTATCAGTATTATGATTGAAAAAAAATAGTGCTTCTGCACGCAACGGACAACTTACCTCGTCTTGCCGCTGCAATTGCGTGAATATTCTGCTTGCAGAAAATGCGAAAATAATTCAGAGAAATATTGCAATCCATGCAGAGTGCAATGCACAGTCACAACTAGTGATACAACTACTGCCATTTTTAATATATAAATTAGATGGTCAGGAGGTTTTTTTAACAAACCTTAAGTGGTGTAAAAATGAAAAGACCAATAAATACTTTTAATTTGCTATGTTCTGCAAATTGACAATTTAAACATTAACAGACTTTACCAAGGCCTTTGCTTCACGTCACTATTCTGATTAGCAACAGCTTTTAAGTATTCCTGAATGTCTATAATCAATAATCATGTATCTGGTCACAACAAAGATACGAATATTACTCTGAATGTATGCATACTCAAATCTGACAAAATCCATCCAGTGCTCAAGCAAGCAACAATTACGGGTAGCAAAATCGCCGATTATCAAAAATCCTCAATTAATACCAAAGTCGCTTCCGGCGCTACTAGCACGATCACACCAGCCTGTGACTTCATCTATTGCGCAGCCTCTCTCCACCGAAGGCTGCGTCCAACTACTCTCAACTGTTCGCTCGCTACCTGATAATAATATCTCAGACTCAGAGTTTGCGTATGATATCTCAAAAAATGGCTCTGAGCACTATGGGACTCAACTGCTGTGGTCATCAGTCCCCTAGAACTTAGAACTATTTAAACCTAACTAACCTAAGGACATCACACACATCCATGCCCGAGGCCGGATTCGAACCTGCGACCGTAGCAGTCGCACGGTTCCGGACTGCGCGCCTAGAACCGCGAGACCACCGCGGCCGGCTATGATATCTCAGACTCAGAGTTTGTGTATGCACATCACAGCGGAATCAGTAGCCATCTTTCAGTGTCTCGCAGCCTTCCTTCCCACTCCCTCCAATGAATAAACCTTGCATTTCCCAGTGACAACCAGGTGCGGATCCACGATTTGGTTCTGATGGAATCGGACGTGAACAGCAACGAAATTTTAAGTTCAGATTAGAACATTTATCATAGGGATAGGTTAGCCGCCAATGACGATAGCGTATTTATTGCAACAAAGAACTCCATAATATCTAGTGAGGTTATCATGGACCCCGAATGTGAATTACTCTGGTTGAAGTCAAGCATGAAAGACTGTTCAAAAATGGTAATCGGATGCCTTCATAGATCGCCTGGGTCGGGAGCTCTAGCAGTACAGCGCTTCAGAGAGAACTTACAGAACATCTTTTTTGAATAATTTCGAGATACCTGCAGCTACCACTCTCTTTACTTCATGTACAATTGAAATATTTCGGCCTTATGGCATTTTCAAGTATCTAAAACGGAATAAATATACATTGGATACATTACTGATACTTGTGACTTTCACACAGGAACAAGTCATATCTGTAGACATACTAGGCGTTAACTTACTTTATCGATGATTCTTTAGTAATATTTTATGTCATGTACGTCCTTACTTCTATGCCTGCATGTAATGATCATAAAATAAATTAAAGGGGCTACTTTCGAGCAATTCTTGCAAAGATATTTATATAACGTCCATGTCTAAGAAGATAATAACTAATTTACAGAGATTAGTTAATTAACCTTCACGTGCCTTAATTCTCAACTTTCTGAACAGCATGGCGGCGAGCTGGTATGACATGGGCATACAAAAACTGCCACAGCGTCTACAAAAATGAATCAACAGAAATGGTGATTATGTCGAAAAATAGCTTAATGTTCAAGCAGTAAACTGATGTAAACCATTGTAGAAATAAACAGTCTCTGTTCTTATAGAAAAATAGGAGACCTTACTTTTGGGATTACCCTCGTATAATTAAAAGTAAGCCCTGTTCACGAAATTTCGATCATCATATTTCTTCTCTGATTGCGAAAATATTTGGCTGACGCCAACACATAGGGAGGAATGACCATCGTAATAAAATAAGATAGAATAGAGCTCGCGTGGAAAGATGTAAGAGTTCGTTTTCCCTGAGCGCTGTTAGGGAGTGGAACGGTGAGAAAATAGTATGAAAATGGTTCGATGAACCCTCTGTCAAGCACTCAAGTGTGAATTGTAGAATAGTCTTGTAGATGTAGACGAACGGTCTCTGTCGAGTCATCGTTCGGAAAAATATGCCGCCTTGCAGGGTGAACATGTAGGTGAGGTCTAATATGTAGAGGATTTAACACCAGTCGATTAGTGTGATTCATAGCTGCAGCTTGATTTTTTGAATGTGACAAATGCACCTCGTAGGCTACCTTGGCTCAAGACTGAAATGCGTGAAAAAGTCAGGAAGACCTCCATTATCCAGCATTGACGTCAAATGGCTGATGATCAAAAAAATTACATTAGTGGTGCCTTACATCGTATTTCTGAGTTGAATTACGTTTATTAATTAACGGTCAAAGAAACTTGTAGGGTACTCTCCCTCTGTTCAGGGGAAGAAATCCAACTCCCCCCCTTTTCCCCACTGTTTCGTCGCCCAGCGCGGCTCAAGTGAATTTGTTTTCTTTGTGATGGTTCCAGTGCTTGTATGCCTGTGCGCGCAGACATGTCACTCGAACGGCTGGTGCGTAGCAGCGCATCAAGGGCAAAGTTCACCCGGCGCCAGTTGCCCGTTGGACGCTTACTGAGTCAGTCGGCGGCAGCTGTTTGCCGCGTCTATCCGAAATCTTTCACCGACATACTTCTCGCTATTGTACCGTCACGGGATGGATGTTTGGGTACACACAATAAGGTTATAATCTGCTCTTCGAAAATACCTTCGCAACAACGAACTAACTGCCTCCTGCATCGCATTTGACTTCCGCTTAAACGGAGGTATGTTCTACACACTTCTTAAATGTGTCATAATTTTACTATTGTGTAATGTGGTAAACATTGCTTCTAGACATTGAAGACATTGTACCAGAACAACTGAAATACGTAATATAAGCATGGTGATAGTGAACCAGGAAAATACGAGGGCGCGCTGAAAAGTAATGCCTCCGAACTTTTTATGCGAAAAGTCTTGACATTCTACATTTTTACTCGTGATGTTCACATATTTGCAGCCCACTGCAGCTAGAGGGCGCCGAATTGTAACGGAGTGTAATGTAACTATGTCGCGACAATCCGACACCTTCGGTTCACTGTCGTCTACAATTTTATCATACTCGGTACAATCCTGAGTTGGACGCTTCCGATTTTCATCTGCTTCCAAAACTTAAAGGACACCTTCGAGGACTTCACTCTGTGATGAAGTGGCGCAAGCAGAGGTAAATTTGTGGCTCTGCCAACAAACTTCCTTCAGTGACGGCATCAACAAACTGGCCTCTCGTTGGGGAAATGAATTCGTTGTCAGGATGACTATATTGAGAAACAAATATGTAGACATAACGAATAGGGACGTAGAATGTTAATAACGCTTGTTTTATTTAAAAAGTTTTAGGGTTTTAATACAAAAACTCGGAGGCATTACACTTCAGCATGTACATTCACAGTGAGAGATGTCATATGCAATTAGCCATCAACTTTGAAGTGATTCAGACTTTGGCAGTTGCTTGCCTTATAAGAAAACATTCACCTGTTGCTTTATAATATTTCACTATTCAACATTCTTCTCATACATAAATACTCAACAATATCCAGTTATTAGAACAATGTACATTATTTGAAATGCTTAATCTGTTCGGTAGTAATATGGATTTACATACATTGGACAAACGCGGATCCTGCCAAGATGTTATTTGGTTTTACACAGAGAAAACTAGAGGTTACGACTTTTCCTTGAAATTCTCAGTCCACATTTAAAAAGTGCATTTTGAGCTGATGTAAGTTCAAAAAATGGTTCAAATAGCTCTGAGCACTTTGGGACTTAACATCTGAGGTCATCAGTCCCCTAGAACTAAGAACTACTTAAACCTAACTAACCTAAGGACATCACACACATCCATGCCCGAAGCAGGATTCGAACTTGCGACCGTAGCGGTCGCGCGGTTCCAGACTGTAGCGCCTAGAACCGCTCGGCCACACCGGTTGGCGCTGATGTAAGTCAGGCTCTATCCAATGAAGTGTATGTAAAGTTGTGTGCCAATACTCTAATTTATATTGCCTATACAAATTTTTTATGTCATCTGATATCTGCTCTGAGTAGGCCAGATATAAATTGATTGGGGTATGAAATAAACTACATTCTTTTCATCCCCCACATTAATTAATTCTTTCTATTAACAGTTCTGTTCAAGAGGTTAAATCTCTTACAGATGTATTGAATGCAGGACCAATTTGAGACCCAAGTGACACATTATACCATTCACAGATGTAATCCGAGCAGGGTAAGTTTAGGACCCAAGCAGCACAAATTGCCCACTACGGTGCCAAGCTAACAGTGGCGTCACAGACACAACAGCAAGATTCCCATACAGAACGAATTCACAATTAGTAGTGGCCGCTTGTGGTGCCAAGCTAAGAGTGAGATTTCTGTGCAAGTAGCTAACAATGACAGGGGAGACACTGTGCGAGGGAAAAAGGCTGAAGGGCGGGTGGAGAGGGAGCGCAAGTGATGAGAAGTCGCTCGTGTGGAAAAATGTTCTCGAACCGGTCCTGAACCACTCACGAGCCACCAACAAACAAAAACTCAGGGCAAAGTTGTGAGCACAAATAACCATCTGTTCTGTGTTCTGGGACAGACAGGGCATGTTGCTTTTTGCGTTCCTTCCCAGAGGTGAATCCGTCAAAGTATCACTCAAAACCCTATTCAGCAATTCGGTTGGAAGCAGTTCGATCACCAGCCGTACAACCGCGATCTCGCTCCGTCTGACTACCACTTGTTCTTGAACGTGAAGCGTGATTTTAGTGGAAGGTGCTTTGGCAGTGACGACGACGCAAAAACTGAGATCGGCAGTAGCTGTCTTCACTAACGTGCATAGAAAAATTGGTTATCCGCTATAACAGATGTCTGAACAATAATGGCAACCATGTAGAAAAACTGTTTTAAGAAATGCTCTTTCTTACAAAAACATATTTTGGTTTGAAAAATGTTTTTTATGAGCTTTTTGCAAAATGGTAGCCGGCCGCTGTGGCAGAGCAGTTCTAGGCGCTTTAGTCCGGAACCGCGCTGCTGCTACGGTTTCAGGTTCGAATCCTGCCTCGGGCATGGATGTGTGTGATGTCCTTAGGTTAGTCAGGTTTAATTAGTTCTAAGACTAGGGGACTGATGACCTCAGATGTTGAGTGCCATAGTGCGTGGGGCCATTTGAACCAAAATGGTACATAAAGTACTGTCCGGACACGCCTGGTATTTACTCGGTGTTAAAATTCAGTTCATGGAACGTAAATGTTTAAATAAAAACAGACCAAAGGAAGTCATCGAGAACTTAAATTTGCGTGGTCGGAAAGGGAGTTGACTGTCTTAGCACTATGCCTCTTGATTGGTCACCACTACATGAGAGTGGCAAAGTAAAATCAGAAGCAGGAATGCTGAACTCCGAAATCAATTGTCTCTTTACAAAGGAGAATCCGGCCTCAGTTTCATTCTCACGCCACAGCTAATATGAGTGATACAGATGTCTGTATCAGTGGCGTAAAGAAACAGCTGAAATTGCTAAAGGTGAACAAAGCTCCAGATCCCAATGGAATCTCGATCAGATTCTATCTTCATCTCCACCTATACTCCGCAACCCACGTGACGGTGTGTGGCTGAGGGTACTTCTACTACCACTATCTAATCCCCATCCCTGTTCTATTCGCGAATGACGCATGGGAAGAATGACTGTCAGTAGACCTCAGTATTAGCTCCAATTTTCTCGTTGCGTTCATGTCATGAGGCGTATGTGGGAGGAAGTAATATTTGGTCAATTCTGCCCGTAACGTGCTCTCTCGGACTTGCAGCAGGATCCTTTTCTTACAGTGTCAGCCACTGTAGTTTCTTCAGGAGCTCCGTTGCGCAGATTAGATTCTTCCACTTTCCTACTATTTGTTTTCCTACTATTTGTTTTATGTGATCATTCCACTTAAGGTCGCAACAAATGGTTACTCCTAGATACACAGTGAAGCCACCGTTCTGTTAAACTGAGGCTGATTATGCTAGCTAGTTGCCCATCTAGATATCTTCCCAAAGAAATATGCTAATTGAACTGTGTGCAACAGAATTAACAAACGCTAATTTATGACCCACCCATTGGGGTGATGGTAATCGCAAATTTTCACTGACTGTGTAACAGGACGACTAACTATTAAACGAAATTCGAAGATAAGGTAAATCCGTAAGTTTATTAACAGTAATTGATTTTCTTTGAATTCAGTAAAAGTGCACTCCTTGAGACGCCCAGTAAACCCGCTGGGCAGAACAGGTGATTAGGATTGTGGAAAGGGCCAAATAAGGTGTCAGTCAGGTTCACTCAAAATTGTAATTTAATAACACCTTTATACCAAAACGACACATAGCCGAATTTTTAGAACTACGATTTTCAAAAAGCCAATTATTTCACCGCTGAAGGTCTCCAAACAGGAAATCTTAAAGCTACAAGATAAATCTCAAGTGGTAAAAACATGCAGCTAAAATTGCAATATACAGCGAGGCTGAGAGCTTCAAGGCAAAGGTGAACAGACAAACATAAACAAGATGCAATACGAATGGGTGAATGCCCGCAATAAGATTTTCAAGATTTTGATATAAGTTACCATAACCTTTCAAAGGCAGAAGGCCGCAATGTATTTTTTTAGAATTGATTTTTTTATAATTGATTTTGCAAAATTCAAAATACATAAAATCCAGTAAAAGAAAGAATTTAAGCGATTGGCGATGATAGATTATAAACAGACAATTAAACACCGGTGAGAAGGACAATAAAGAAAACTGCACTCAGAAGCCTCCATGGCGATCGGTCTGCCCTCGTTCAGTTAGGTGAGACAGATGGTGAACCCAACTACACTTGATCCATCGGAACCCAACCAGAGGACAGCCACGGACCGATCGACAAAACGACATGCTTGCCACCAATCAGTAGATGAGAACTCAAACACCAAAAGTTACGAACGTGATTATCCACAACGAAATATGTATTAGCTGTCAAAACTACACACCGAGTTTGACAGCGAAAAGAGGTGAGGAAAGGACACTGCCTGAAATTACGTTAGTGGCCAGGGCAGGTAACCGGATCATTAACGGCCACAAAGCAGAAAATTCCGCTGGTACACTTGAATTTGAAATACGGTAATATAGTTAACTTCACCCAAAAGGAACGCTGCCTGAATTTACGTCAGTGGCCAGGGCAGGTAGCCAGCACATTAACGGCCACAAGGCAGAAAATTCACCTGGTGCACTTGAATTGTAGTCAACCAATATAGTTAATTGCACCGCATGGCGGCTAAATTTCAGCAATGAAAACACTCGGTGTTGCTCACATGAAAACCTCCACAACAGCGAACGACCGAACGAACCACACACTATGAATGGACGTGGCTTGAGTAGTTGAAACCACTACTCAACTTTGGCGTCCTGGTTTGGTGAATCACGAAGCTCGTAGCGATCGGACAGCTCCACATACACACCCCGACACTGCGCAGGGACCGCCAGAGGACCCGACTACACTAGTGCCGCAGTGGAACTCCCCGACTGGCAGGTCCGGACTGCGCTCCAGACGCGTTCCCGCTGACTGGCAGACCCGAACTCGAAACCCGAACTTGATTACGAGAGAGAACGACTGGAAAGAAATAGCAGGCGAGCAAAGGTACTACGAGAGGGGATATATCGATACCCGGTGGTCACGGTCAGGCAAAGCAGCAACTCAGTGACAGTAGTATCTTAAATTAACGTAGTGAGGTAGAAGTGGGTTTAAAAAAAGGGTGTAAAATACATAATGGCGGGGACACGAGCCACGCACGGTAACTCCTGACATTACAAACACTAACAATAAAAAAAAGAAAACAAAACTGGAATGCACTGTGGTTGGCAAAGTTTAGGATATTACGTGATGGTAAATTCAGCTTACTATTAAAAACTGACTGTCCAAAAGCGGCGTCTCAACAACAGTGACTACTGATCGTGCACGAAACGGAAGTGAGCATGTTGCCCAAGTAGTTAAGCTGAACCTAACCATGAAATTATGGAGAGTTACTAAATTCATCGCGACCTACATTGCCGGTGCTGCACGTAAATCGCGCCATTATTGACATGTGAATGTGCTGACTACAAGTGGTGCCAATACCTCGCTAAATGCGCCTGTTTGCGTGCAACAGCGGTCGAGGTCTGAACCAGAGGTCAGATGGTTCAAATGGCTCTGAGCACTATGGGACTTAATTTCTGAGGTCATCAGTCCCCTAGAACGTAAAACTACTTAAACCTAACTAACCTAAGGACATCGCACACAACCATGCCCGAGGCAGTATTCGAACCTGCGACCGTAGCGGTCGCGCGGTTTCAGACCGTAGCGCCTAGAACCACTCGGCTACCCCGGCCGGCGAACCAGAGGTCAGCTGGGCGAAATCTCTGCCTGAAGCGTCCTTACTGAAGTGTCCCAAATGAGAGAAGTCTCCGAAGTGTCTTCCCTGGAAGCAGATTCAGAAGTTGTTGTGGTTGGCAGGAGAGCCAACCCGTATAACTAAAGGAGGCCGAAAGGCACGCGTTTTAGTTCACGCAGGCTGGCGTGAGGTCTGTAACATGACAAGGGAATTAGACTTTAGAAAAACGGACGTAGCTGGTGGAATGGCTCAAAATGGCTCTGAGCACTATGGGACTTAACTTCTGAGGTCAACAGTCCCCTAGCACTTAGAACTACTTAAACCTAACTAACCTAAGGACATCACACACATCCATGCCCGAGGCAAGATTCGAACCTGCGACCGTAGCAGTCGCACGGTTCCGGACTGCGCGCCTAGAACCGCGAGACCACCGCGGCCGGCAGCTGGTGGAATACTTAACTTTAATCCATTAATGGAGAACGTCGCTCTTTAGGGTACATGATTCACAATATCAATAGTACGGATACTGGTGCCTTGCTAGGTCGTAGCAAACAACGTAGCTGAAGGCTATGCTAACTATCGTCTCGACAAATGAGAGCGTAGAAGTCAGTGAACCATCGCTAGCAAAGTCGTCTGTACAACTGGGGCCAGTGCTAGGAAGTCTCTCTAGACCTGCCGTGTGGCGGCGCTCGGTCTGCAGTCACTGATAGTGGCGACACCGGGTCCGACGTATACTAACGAACCGCAGCCGATTTAAAGTCTACCACCTAGCAAGTGTGGTGTCTGGCGGTGACACCACAGAAGCGTCTTAAAAAATCAGAAAAGTTATATTTACTGCCCCACCAATGAAAAAATTAAACTGACGGCGCTGCACTCCCACCTAGTCCCATTAATCGACAATGATCCACGTCGATCAAATGTGGTGAATTGCGATCATTCCACCATCGTGTGTCATTTGCGTGCATTGGGGAAGGATAAAAATAGCGTGTATGCCTACCACATGCTCTAATCCAAAATCACAAAAATCAGCAGGTGCCCGTATGTGCATCTCTGCTTGCTCCTCATTAATTGACTCATGAACAATATCAACTATTCTTATTCTATACCGTTACTGATGACGGGAAATGGTATCTTTATACTAACATAAGGAAATGAAAGTAATAGTTGAGTCCAAACAAAGCAGTAACTGCCTGCACAAAGATCTGCGTGCGTCCCCAAAGATATTGTTATGCATCTGGTGGAACAGCGATGTTGTGGTGTACGAGGTGCATCCAAGTTATAAGACCTCCGATTTTTTTTTCTAATTAACTACTCACCCGAAATCGATGAAACTGGCGTCACTCCTAGACGTAATCGCCCTGCAGATGTACACATTTTTCACAACGCTGACGCCATGATTCCATGGCAGCGGCGAAGGCTTCTTTAGGAGTCTGTTTTGGCCACTGGAAAATCGCTGAGGCAACAGCAGCACGTCTGGTGAATGTGCGGCCACGGAGAGTGTCTTTCATTGTTGGAAAAAGCCAAAAGTCACTAGCTGCCAGGTCAGGTGAGTAGGGAACATGAGGAATCACTTCAAAGTTGTTATCACGAAGAAACTGTTGCTTAACGTTAGGTCGATGTGCGGGTGTGTTGTCTTGGTGAAACAGCACACGCGCAGCCCTTCCCATACGTTTTTGTTGCAGTGCAGGAAGGAATTTGTTCTTCAAAACATTTTCATAGGATGCACCTGTTATCGTAGTGCCCTTCGGAACGTAATGGGTATGGATTACGCCCTCGCAGTCCCAGAACATCGACACCATCATTTTTTCAGCACTGGCCGTCACCCGAAATTTTTTTGGTGGCGGTGAATCTGTGTGCTTCCATTGAGCTGACTGGCGCTTTGTTTCTGGATTGAAAAATGGCATCCACGGCTCATCCGTTGTCACAACCGACGAAAAGAAAGTCCCATTCATGCTGTCGTTGCACGTCAACATTGCTTGGCAACATGGCACACGGGCATCCATGTGGACGTCCGTCAGCATTCGTGGCACCCACCTGGATGATACTTCTCGCTTTTTCAGGTCGTCATGCAGGATTGTGTGCACAGAACCCACAGAACTGCCAACTCTGGAGGCGATCTGTTCAACAGTCATTCGGCAATCCCCCAAAACAATTCTCTCCACTTTCTCGATCATGTCGTTAGACCGGCTTGTGCGAGCCCGAGGTTGTTTCGGTTTGTTGTCACACGAGTTCTGCCTTCATTAAACTGTCGCACCCACGAACGCACTTTCGACACATCCATAACTCCATCACCACATGTCTCCTTCAACTGTCGATGAATTTCAATTGGTTTCACACCACGAAAATTCAGAAAACGAATGATTGCACGCTGTTCAAGTAAGGAAAACGTCGCCATTTTAAGTATTTAAAACAGTTCTCATTCTCGCCGCTGGCGGTAAAATTCCATCTCCGGTACGGTGCTGCCATCTCTGGGACGTATTGACAATGAACGCGGCCTCAGTTTAAAACAATTCGCATTTTTCTATCTCTTTCCAGTCCGGAAAAAAAATCGGAGGCCTTAGAACTTGAATGCACCTCGTACTACGAATAGCCTGCATATGCAAGAACAACAACCACGAAGACGGCGTGAAGTGATGCTGCTCCTCGATAACTCCCGCAGCATTCTGCTAGACTGACAGAGAACACTATACAGAAGTTGGGTTGGACACTTATTCCGCTTCCAACTTATTCACCTGATCTAGAAGCCTTAGATTTTCACCTTTTTCCGCTCTGTATGGAAAAGCGTTCAAGGAACTTCCTTCCGGATAAAAATGTGCTCCGAACATGTCTCGACAAGTTCTTCGCCTAAAAACCACATGATTTTTACAGCTGGGGAATCGAAAAGTTACCCCATCGTTGGCAGACTGTTGTAATTACTGAAGGAGAATACATTCTTGATGACTAAAGTCTCTGTTATGTGTATCTGTCGTGTTTATTAAACTTACGGAAAAACATTACGAACTTGTGCACCGATTAAATGTACAAAAAGAACATTTTCAGAGTTTTGTTTTAGTTTTTCTTCGTGCCAATATTACTCAGAATAGCCTCTTTTCTCCTCGTCGCACCAAGTTGTTTTTCTACCAGCCAATCTGTCCAATTGTGAATTTTTTCTGTGTAGTAAATCATCTTGTGTTATTCCTGATCCCTTCACAACTTATTTTACTGCACCGATCCATTTTATTGCTTCAATTGTAGGTTTATTGTGGCTATTGTACAATTTCACAACCTGTCTAGAATCTTCATAAAATTCTAGCCTCCACTTTTTTATATCTGAATAAATGTTGGTACACTTTTCTTTATTTTCTTTAATTTGCATGTTCCCTCTTCACTATAATTTGGACCTCAAAGTTTTCTAATTAGTTTTCGTTCTCTTTCTCGATTTCTCCGATATCTCTCTTTGGGTTTAAAATTAGCGTTTCAGTCCCATAAAGACACTCTTGTTTTATGACTGTGTAGTTTCTCAGTTTTGTGTATTTTGAGATGCTTTACTTGTTATATTTTGTAAGTCTGAAGGCAGTTTCCATCTTGTGGCCACGAATTTCGTAATCAGTCTTTCCCAGGCCAGTCTCCTGAATGGTTTCGCCTAAATATTTGAAAGGAGAAGCGCCTTTCATTTCCTCATATTTAGCTTTTTGGAATTTTGAGTGTCATGTTCTTGGCAGAAATGCACAGAGAACAGATATGAAAAGCTGTTCTGGTGGGACCAAATACTTTGATCAAAAAAAGTGTGCCAGATGCTCTGCTATTTTTCAGTGGTGGTTCGATGTCAAGGTATAAGGTTATGGAATAGATGGGAGTGCCTGTGGGACTCAAAATGCAAAAACGTTCGTCACTGACATCACGAGACTCTTCGAAACGATAGAGAAATGCGTTAATTTTTATTTGAATTTTTCGAAAGTTCACGTATTTGGTGCTCTGGTACACACTAGTTAAAAACTATTAAAGTAGAGGGCTGAAATTTATTTTGTATACTGTCTTAGAGCAAACTTAACGAAAAAGTAGCTCACTCTTATGACTTAAATTTTAAAATTTAAGTGTTTTTGAAGATAAACTATGAGTTACTTTTTGTAATTTTTGATCGTCTTGTTCTTCCTTGGCTCTAAAGCTCATGATGAGCCTTGAACTCTTCTCAATTTCCTTCCATTTCTCTCGGTCCTTTGCCAATACTCTGCAGTTTCTATAGCCCATCTTCCTAAGATCTTCGATTACTCCATCTTCCCATCTGGCTCTTGGTCGACCACGTCCTCTTGCCCTCTTGGCTTTCCTTGTAATATTCTTTTTGGTACTTCTGTATCATTCATGCGAGCCTCATGTCCCGCCCACCTCAGTCTGGATGATTTCACTATCCTTCTGATGGCTTGGTCTTCGTGTATGATATGCAAATCATGGTTGTATCTCCTCCTCCATCTTCCTCTTTCACAGATTGGGCCGATAATCCGTCTAAGCACCTTTCTCTCAAATGCATCCAGTATTTCAACATCTTTAGTTGTTAATGTCCTGGCTTCAGGAGCACATGCAAGCACTGGTCGTACAAGTGATTTATAGATAGTTAATTTAGTGGTACGACTCAGGAGACTTGCTATCTTCTGTCTATAGGAGTCTGACCAAGGACTGAAGAGCAAAATTTTCTGAGGTGATCTGCAACATGAAGGCAAAATTAAAATTCCAGGAACATTCGGAATTACCTTTGGAACCACATTAATTTCTCGGTTTAACGTTTCTGCCCAGAAGAATTATGTACAATCCATTAGCTTTTATAAAAATACGAAACACTTTAATTTCTTCCTATTTCTAGTTTCTATCCACATGATTTATGTACAACTAATTGGTTTTTTTTAAAAGAATGACTACACGCTTCTTTTGTTTTTCGTTGTGGTTATGGTTCCTTCGTTCAGATATTTGTTATGTTCATGAAACACACAATAACATATCACATTCTTGGGATTAGAGCTTGATAATTGATTATTTCACGTTTCTGTCGACACAATCATGCACGATTCATGGGATTTTTTAAAATATAACTAGAAGCTTTTCTTTACTTTCCTTATGTTCATGAAATACCCAATAACATCCCAAATTCTTTGTATTACAGCTTAATGATTAATTAATTGATTTATGGACGACTCATAGGATTTTAAAAAAATGACTGCAAGCGTTTCTTTTTTTACTTTCGTTATGGTTCCTTCTCTCAGACATTCATTATGTTCAACAAACACACAATAACATCTAAAATTGTTAGGATTCCAGCTTAATAACTAATTCAACTGGTCTGAACATACCACACAACTGCTGTAACTTCGTTTCTACACATGTATTTACATTTAGCTTTCAGGTGATCGGTGCAAACTCTGTGGTGCACCTCCAAAGATCGATATACGTACTCATGAAGTCGATTTAGGTTTATTTATTACATGATGACGTAGCATTACGTCACTATGACGTAGGGTTCTCCTCACCTAGCGTGAGATGAATGCTACGCTTTTAGAAGAGAAAAAGATTTTATAGACCCGAGACAGAGAGAAAGTACCACGGCGTTTTAATCGTCTAAGTTAGTTCGTTTAATGTAGCATGGGAACATTTACAGGAAGACATTATGTGCCTTGAGCTTTATCGAACTTAAAACAGTCTCTGAGAATGCTATTTACTGGCTGACATGTTCACCGACACAGGCCTGTAGCCTGTTGGTGAAACGCCTATAGCATATACTAACTGTACTGCTCCTATGACCCTCAGAGTGAGCTATGTATGCACACTCACAAGGACATGACTTTTTGACAGAAATGCTGTCCCGCAGATGCATTCGTGCAGATCGGCAGTTGCAGTGCATTATCTTCACACGCTCGACTTCACCTTAAACTACTGTTTCTCAGCGAACACGCCACCACATATGAAGTAAACAGAAGAGATCAAGTGTCACCGATAGCTCACGTCTGAAGTGCGGCATCCACTTTTTATCGACACGTTTCTGGCTCAGGGCCTAGGACATCGCGGCCTACTCACATATTTCAATTATTTGTTGTCGTTAAAATCTTACCCTAACTGCATTAAAGGTACATCATACCGAATAGTAGCCCAACGTCTTACTTTTGCGCAACTTGCTCTATCAGGAGATGGGTTTAACATTGGTTACTCACACAGTTCTACCTGACAAAAGGTTTAGAGAACAAAACGGTGTAACATGTGTAGTTACGGTGTCGTAAAATGTTATTTGAATACTGCACACAGACGACTCATTCGTCTAACTTTTTTTCTTTGACTAAAATCATTAAAATTGAGCATAGCCCCAGGGCCCGATTGAATCGCTATCAGATTCTGCACTGAATTTGCAGTCGAGATAGTCCTCTTCTAGCTAAAATCTCTAGTAGATCTCTCGACCAAAAGACTATGCTCAGCCATTGGTAGAAGGCGCGGGTCATACCTGTCTACGATAGGGGTAACAGAAGAGATCCACAAAACTGTCGCCCAGTATCTACGACATCCATTTGTTGTAGAATCTTAGAACCTATTCTGAGCGTAAACGTAATGAGGTACCTTGAACAGAATGACATCTACGCAGACCAGCATGGCTTCCGTAAACATCGATCATGTGACACACAGCTCGCGCTCCTCTCGCCTGACAAACTGAAAACCATGGATTAAGGTAGTCAGGTAGACGCAGGATTTCTCGACTCCAGAAAATCATTTAAATCTGTGCCACATCTACGCTTATTATCAAAAGTAAGATCATGAGTTTTCAAGCGAAATTGTGACTGGACTTAGGAGTTCTTTTGGTAGGTAGGACGCAGCGTGTTACCTTGGATGGAGAGTCGTCGTAGAAGTAACTTCGGGTGTGACCTGGGTAAGTGCGTTTGGATCCTTGTTATTCATGTTGTTTATTAATGTCTTTACGGTCAGTATAACAACATTAACGTCATACTTTTCGCAGATGTCGTGTTCATCCGTAAGGAAGTTCAAGTACATCACATTGTGTAAGCCAACTAAATTTGTATGGTGGATGATACTTTTCGTACCACTAACTGACCCGCCTTCCTTGAATGTTCCATTCGCGAACTGGGCATAGAATGATTGTCGGTAAGCCTCTGTACAGGCTCTAATTTCTCGAATTTTCTCGTCGTGGCCATCACACGAGATGTGGAAAGTGCTCTCTCGAAATTTCAGTAGTAAACCTCTTTTTACTGTTTGAAAAAAGTTGTAAAAATATTCGATTAGCTCTTGATAAGATTTTTATGTGCAACTTGCTTTGAATGTCCAGAAATCTAAAACTGTGCAGTTCCCAAAAAACGGAAAGATACAGTATCCTATAATATCAGTTAGTCACAGTAGGAATCAGTCGATTCATACTAATACCTGAGAGTAACACGTTGTAAGGACATGAAATTAAATGATCACATAGGCTCAGTCGTGGGTAAAGCAGGTGGCAGACCTCGGTTTATTGGTAGAATGCTACGGAAGTGTAATCTGTCTACAGAGGAGACTGCTTACAAATCACCAATGGTGGCTCGTGCAAAATTTTACCAACGTGCTACAGTCCGATGGCCTGTAGTGTTTCGACTTACAAGAATACTAATTGTAACTTAAGTAAATATATTAATTCCTCCTATATAAATGGAACTGTTTAATTGTATTAAATTTTTGTAATTAATAGTTAATATTATGAGGAATGAAATAAAATGAAAGGAAGTGATGGAAATGGAACCAGAGTCCACAACCTGCCAGTCTGGGCATTGAACCACTTGGCCACTGTATGGTTACCTCAACAGCTGCTCAAAACCACGTCATACACTTCGCTTGCACAGTATGCTATACATAGTTTCAGAGAAAAATACTGACCTCGTGTTGTGAGCAACGTAGCTCTCATAGCGTCAGAATGTATGACATCACATCAAAGCATGCGGAGTCGAAAACAGGCAGCTGCGTTGAGCTAATTATAGTGTGGCAGACCATCATTTCAGCGCTCGACATTGGTTCCTAATTATCATAGAAAGAGCGCTACAAAACATCTTTTCGCCCGTTTTATTTGCTTGTAAGCACATATTCAAAGAGAACTGACATAATTATAGTGCGATTTCTGGCTCATATTCGAAGAGAAATGGTTTAACTTTTAGTGCGATATTTACAGTGTGCTGTAGTACATTAGCAGATGATAACTGGCCACCGTTGCGTGCGACTCATCCTAAAATACTGCTCAAATATGTGGGACCCATACCAAATACTGCTAACAAGGTACATTGAATACGGCCAGAGGTCAGTTTGATCTGGAGGGTATCAACGGAGAGGCTGAATGAAATGAACTGACAGACTCTTTAAGACAGATGTAAACTATTCTGTAAAGGCCTACTTATAAAATTTCAAGCACCCATTGTAAATCATGTCTCTAGAAATATATTACAATCTGCCTACTCATCGCTGTCATAGCGATCATGAGATCATGATTAGATTAACTGCAGTGCACACAGAGGTATTCAGACGTGGAGTCGTGGCAGAATGGCAGAAAGGACCTATAGTGTTTGGACGCTCCCAACATCATACGAGTGCAGTTGCCCGATTTGTTGGTCTGCCTACGTCGTCTGCCCAACACGTCTGAGTACCACTCATGAAGTAGGAGCAATGGTCGTAGAAAGATCCCAACAGACAGGGACCGGAGACTCGGGTCACACCTTGTCAGTTACAGTCGTTTTCAAGCCTCACAGGGACTGATGCTGTCAATAAATGCTAATTCATGTCAACCAGTTTCCGAGAGAACATTCCGAAGAAAACTGCGCGCAATGGAGATACGGAATCGAGTATGTCGCAAAAAGCTATCTATCACTGTGGCACACAAGCTTGACGCCTTCAGTGGTCCACACAACTCTGGACCTGGACAGTAGCTAACTGCAGTCGACATTTTGCCTGTTTTTCAAAATATCGAAGCGTGGAGGCCCAGTGAGACGTTTAACTCAGTGTGTAGAGGGTGCAGTTCAAGACGATTATTCTGCGATGTATTTCGGGTGCTTTTGGTTTTGGTATCACGGTTTGGTTGCCATGAACATGAAGCAGGGTGGTCTCTCCCTCTCTCTCTCTCTCTCTCTCTCTCTCTCTTTTTCACAGCAGTCATGTTTATAACCAGATCCATACCGAAACCTTGACGAGATTGGCCCCCGCCAAGCACGCAATCACAAAGGTGCTCAACACCCGTTTTTTTAAAATATCAGGTGCTCTACTTGAGTGCACCAACATTTTGGGTTCCTACCTTCTTCTTGAGAAAAGAAGCATTTCACCTTCTGCTTAGGATAGGAGAAGAAGCCTGTCCCTATGACCGAGACTGCAACCCCATGCTATTGTTGCAGAGTCCTTTTGTCCAAGTAGCATCATAGAGAAATGAGTACTACAGAAGAGGCATCACGTGGCCGATGTGTCGGTACACACCTTCAAGTCAGCCCAATTTGAACAAGTTCTCCAGTCATATTGTGGGGTAGAAAATATTATCTTTTTAACTCGTTCATATCGTTGGAAAGATTGGAAAACCAAGTTCTGCCAACAAAATTTAGGTTGGGATAATCCTTCTTTAGTCGGAAAACATTGAAAATATCAAACTTTTTCAGTTTTTCAAGAAATGTCAGTTTTTTTAAAAAAACGCAGTTTTCAAAAAATCGCAGTTTTTTGTGTTCCTACTGCTTTGTCGTCTATTCCCTTTTTAAAAGAGCGCAAAATTATCGATAAATTTGATTACTACAATATTTTTTTGCGCCCAGTACCAAGGGCAAAATAATAGCTATTTTTCAAACATTCGGCAAAATCGCAAAATGCGAAAGTTTTCGAACGCTTTTATTTCAGTTCCTGTTACTGCAGTAGAAATATACAATACATGTTCTATTACTCGTTGACGAATAGCTGGTACCGCGAAGTATGAACGAGTTAAAAAAATAAACTCTTCTACTCCACCTCTCGCAAGCTATATTTACTATTTGGGCGGACTAAAATGGCGGTATCGTTGGTATTTCAAAGGTTGGCGAACGCATGGCTGAAGTAAGTACACTATTTCAGCGAAGGCTTCTGATTTTTGCTGATATCTGCCAACTGAAGACTGTTTAAATTCGAGCGCGTGAAAGAATTTGATACAGTAGTGAGCGAACTGGAAAACAGATCTCACATATGACAAACCATCTGATCTCATTAATTTAGTGTTGGGAGCTCCTTAAATTAGAGCTCTTTGTCTAATTTAAAATAATAAATAGCTGATTTTGGTGCCAAATACAGCACAAATACCGATACATCTGTGCTAGTTAACGAAGTAGCAGGTTTAAAATTGCAGTCGAAATAGCTAATGAAGAGCACTGGAGCTTTCCATTTCGATATTTTGAGGTTTTCTTTCACATATGGGTTACTAGGTGCTTACCCAACAACCGACATACCTTTGAGGATATTTATGATAATTCCAATGACTGCAGCACCTTGTCATCATATTTTCAGCAATTAATTAAAATTTTGATAATTAAAATTATATTAAAAACTCCATTCTTAGAAATGAATGTTGTTCCAACACTTAAATATAGCCCTTTTTCTTTTATTTTAAAGTAATAACTTATGCACTTTAATAATTTATGAGGAGGAAATAAAGTCTTTTCTTCGTTGCACATCATACTAAAATATCACAGTTGTCACAAACAATAAGAGGTTGATTTTGTTTTACTTCTAATTGTTTTAGAAAGTTTATCCAATTTGCGGTTTATTTACTACAATGAAACATCCCTTGTGTTGTGTGCAATATTTTTCATTTATTTAGCTCATTGAAATAATATTTTTCAATAATACATCTTTTTATTAATCTTACCTTAGAAATTACAACATTTCCTAAATATGTGTCAGAAAAAAACTGCAGAAAACGTTTTTGAGTGGGGGGGGGGGGGCGCAGTTTCAGCAGTTCTGTCAAGGCCACAGGATGACCTTGGTAGGACTTTGTTTACGGAAATGCACTCGTACGCATATGTTTCTGGTGTGACAAATGAACACTCTGTCACCCTATGGCACATTGAATAGCGCGTTAAAGAACTCGATTTAAGCTGACAGAAAATTTCTAGGACTGTTTGGTGGGGGGAAGGGTAGCAATGAATCTTTCCGTAATTTGACAGATATGTGGAACCTGATTCTCACTGAATGGCCACATCGAAGTTTGGCGTACCGTAAGAAACTCGTGGATTGTCTTCCTCACCGAGCTGATTCCATTACTGTGTTACGTGGTATTAGCGTGACGTCTCATACCGGTGACTAGATTTTATGTGGCCTGTGCTCATTTAGAAATAAATAAAAATGTCAAGCCGTATGTAACAGTCATGTACCTTAGGAGGTAGAAGTAGAGACTGATTCCTAAATGATGGACTTGTCTGTACGTACATCATTTGAATACAAAATTAAAAAGATAAGCTGCAGTGTAAAGTTATCGGCCATTTGAAGAGCAGTCCTCACTTTTGCGTGAAGCCGTTTTATAAATGAGACGGTCGTGACTAATGAACATTTGTCTCGGGCCGGAAGCCGAACCGGATTTCCCGCTTTCCGCGTGCAGTCGTTTTAAGCATTAGGCTATTTCGGCATCCCCCTCCCAGGGCCGGGCTCAAACTTTCAGTGTCACTGATATTTCTTCCTGTTCCTTCCGTGCTCTACTATCTTCAGGTTGTGACACTGGGTATCTGGCGGTAGCACCACTGCGATAACGGACTCGTAGGAGGGCATGGCCTACTATGCCGCAAGGTATATACAGGGGAAATACTAAGTAAGAGGAAAATCTTGGAACTAGAAGGTTCATACGCTTGGAAACGGACGGCGTGTCTTCTATGAAGCAATTACCATTAGTATATTACATTATTTGTTTCCTGGTTTTATTTAATCGTAAACCTTCACACTCGTCATTTATGGTTTACAGGGAACCTTCAGGAATGGTTGAATCAATGCGTCAGTAATGGTTTAGTTTCAATGTTTGGGGTAAAGATTGTTGGTGGCCTACTATTTGTACTACTTGTTTTGCCACAACGCCTTTATTAACACACGTTTGTGTGGAATTCTCGCAGAAAACTCTGCCTCTTTAACTGCAGAATGTCTCGTCAGCAATATGACCAAAAGGTAACTTGGCTAATGCATGATGGAGCACCAGCCCACTTAGATACCATTGTTCGTCAACACCTCTACAGCATCTTTCTTAGGAGACGATTAGGACGAGAGTAGTAGGTAACAGGGGTTCCGGTAACTTTTGATATCAAATTGATTAATTGATAAGCTGGTGGCCCCACCCTCGCCCACCTGGAAACTGGCGGGAGCAGGACTCAGTGTGTGCTGAGCCGACGGACAGGACAGACATAAGTCTTGATTTTGTACAAAGCGCAGGATATCGTTTATTTAAACAATCTGAGTTGCCATCGATCAAGCACTGGACAATAACTCCGTCCAGTTCCGTCAGTGACTACTTGATGTGGAGCGGATATATTCGCTATTAGTCTAGCACCAGAGAATTGCTCCAGTCAGTCTAGCCAAGGATGTGGGAAGGATGGGTGGTAATAATAGTAGGACAGCAACCTATCACTGAAGTACAGTGCCGTCTTCAACTGAATAACTGCTGGATGTGGAGAGGATATTTTCGCTATAGTTTAGCACTAGGGAGTTGCTCAGCCAGTCTGGCCAATAGCCATTTATGGAAGGGTGGGTAATTATGGTAGGACAGCAACCTATCACTGAAGTGTAAGTGAGCAGCCTCCTACCACTATGCAATTGAATAGCGCTGCTGGGGCAACATAAGGATGGGTAAAAACATTGGAACAGCGTCCCATTGCCCCTATATACAGGACTCATGCAGCAACATCATTTGGAAATGAAAAACATTTACACCTATTTAAGAGTCGCAAGTCATCCTAACCAATAGAAACATGGGAAGCATATCGTACAATATTTTTTACGAATCTAGTGCTCATTATCTTACCTGAAGACAGTGTCTCAGGACAAAAAAGAAAACTTATCAGTCATCTCCAGAGTAGTCCAACGCCATGTACCTGAAGAGCCGGCCAGCCGAGAAATCGCAGCTCGCGACAGCTTTCTTAAGCCTCGACTTTTGGCAGCCAGACCCTTCATGACCACTCCTGCCACAGACCATGGCACAACGCGGTTTCACTCGGACGAACTGCAGTCCCACCCCTGACATAGACTTGTCAGTTTTAAAAAACCCGAAACGCGATGTTGTTTTGCCAATACTCCTTGAATTTCCCGCACGAAATGTAGATTCCTCCCTTCTATATGAGTTATCTTCGAAGGCAGAAGAAACTGAACCAAACATGCATTTTCACATTGCTAAAGTATCGTTACTTGTGAAAATCCTGTACAGCACTATAGTGTAGGCTATATTCCCTCTAAGTATCCTGTCATCAAGTGAAAAATCTGTCCTTACCAGCTTAATATCCGGTGTGTATTGCATCGCAAGACTAGAATCCAAAAGTCATTTTTGGCTCATCATGGCCTCTGTCACAGGATACCCCCTCACTTTTTAATCCTCTTAAAGTAAAAAAATGTCTCGTCACATACGAATTGTCTCAATGTAGCAGCACAGAGAAGTTGTAAATATCAGGTTTATACTACGTATCACTTGACCCTCCCGGGTAGCCGCGCGGTCCAATGCGCTGCTCCCCGAGCGGGAAGGCGTGCCGGTCCCCGGAACGAATCCTCCCGGCGGATTAATGTCGAGGCCCGGTGTGCCGGCCAGCCTGTGGATGGTTTTTAAGGCGGTTTTCCATCTGCCTCGGAGAATGTGGGCTGGTTTCCCTTATTCCGCCTCAGTTACACTATATGCGCACACCATAATTACTCTACCATGCAAACATTTGAGGTTACACTCGTCTGGTATGAGACGTTCTCAGCGGGGTCCACTGGGGGCCGAACAGCATAATAACCGTGGGCTCGGCCTGGGGCGGCGGTGGGGTGGGTGGACTGCTGCGGCCTGTTGTGCGGTTGTGAACCACTGAGGGCTACGGTGGGACGAAGCCACTCCGTCGTTTCTAGGTGCACGGTTTAATACAATACACACACACGTATCAAACTCGATAATATTACTGATTTTATTACGATGATCATCTCTCCCTTCGTAGGTGCGAGGCTGGAATTCCGTTAAAAGGACTCGCTGCTACGAAAAAACGCCTGGCATAACGCTCCAACTCTTGAATAATATCTGTGGAGCTTTCCCCCTTGCTTCTTCCTGCCTGGTGGCACGTCATTGATATCAAATTATTAATCTAATTAATGAATTTGATCATGAGAGTACCTTTGCATGGTCAGTAATTTTTTTTCCGTTGCAGTCGGATTACTTTCACCAGGTAACTATTACAGATGCTTACGTGACGTCTCTGTAGGCTTCCCACAGGTTGTCAAATAACTGAAGATACGCAACGCTAATTGCGATCTGTCCCTTGGTAGTCTTGTCACGCTGGTGGAAGTAATTCGGTTAGAATTCTGGTATACTGTTCCTGGATTAATCGTGCTGAGACCTGTCAGTCAATGGGGCTGTAGCATGTTTCAGTCTCTTCTCCACCTCCGGCACCGGGTCGCACGTGAACAGCTGCCGTCAATGCCAGTGGGTTGCAAACCTCCGTCCGTACATCTGGGCTGTGCTGCTCCAGGCCAACACCCACCGCTCGCCGTGCTGGACAGCTGTTAATGATTTCAGACTCTCAAAAGTTTCCTATCGTTCTCAGAAGAACTGTGCAGTTAAATGTCGCTGGGGTAAATACCAGGATGTTGAACAATATGCTTCCCCCTCATCCCTCCTGCAAACCAAAACATTCTGACATGTGTTTTCGAAACAGCCCGAAAGGCTGACGCAGTGAGGACCTACTATAATTGCAGTCTGGTTTCTGTAAATGACCTATCGCTTCCTGTATTTTACCTCCACTATCTTCAGAATTTCAGAGAATGTAGTTCAGACAACATTGTCAAAAGCTTTCTCCAAGTCTAGAAATTCTATAAAAGCAGGTTTGCCTTTCTTCAAACTAATAATTCGCGTCAATATCTGACAACCATGACTTATTAAACTGTCTTTCTGCAGTACATGCCTGCAGAACGCCACACCCTAAATGTGTACAAGTCTGCAGACCTAGGTTTCCCTCAGAATACAGCCCTAAAAAAGTTACCCTATTGGCTCCCGCCGAATTAGTGGGCAGACGCTTGAAGAACTCAAACGGGAAACCCTGGAGAGAAGACGATGTTCTTTTCGAAGAACACTATTGAAAGCCGACATTTGAAGCTTACTGCACTGTCTTTCTGCATTTAAACACGCTATAATATTAAAGCCATGAGGTTTCTTGAAGTCTAGGGTTATCTCCTCTCTCGCATACACAAGGTCTGTTCATTTATTAAGGTGCGATCAGTCGCGAAGTGGAAACAGCGAAAATCCGAAGAGGCTTTGCACAAGTGTTGGGAAGTGTGTAATGTATGCCCGTCGATTTCGTCATGTTACTCTTTTCGTTCCGAGCGTGCACTGAGCACGTAAGGATTCCTAGAAAATAGTGTCCTTGCCACGATGAGTGCCTGCTAAGAGATTTCGCCTGATTTCATGCAATGCACATAACGTAGCTATCATGCATTTCCCTCGTCATGACAATTCCCGGCTGCACACTGCGGGTGTAATGAAGACGCTCCTGCAGCGTCTCCCACACCAAATGTTTGCTCACCCAACATGCAGCCCCGACTTGGCTCTCCCTGCGTTTCGTCTCACATAAACTGCTGTCTATGAAGATAATATTTTGGCGCAGACAACGAGCTACAGACCAGCTTAGGGAACTGGCGGAAAGCGCAGTTGGTTGCCTGCTATGATGAGGGTATGAGAAAGTTGGTACAATGTAACGGCAAGTACCCGTTGTCTAGGGGTAGCGTCTTTGATTCATAATCAAAACGTCTTCTGTCCGGGATTCGATCCCCGCCACTGTCTACATTTTGATAAATAATCAGCATTGGCGGCCGAAGACTTCCGGCATAAGAAGTCAGCCTCATTCTGCCAACGGCCTTGTCAAAGAGGGCGGAGGAGTGGATAGAGGTTCAGGGCACTCTCTTGTCCTAGGGGTGGGAAATTGCCCCTAAAGGCGGAAGAATCAGCAATGATCAAAGACATGAGGACGCAGAAGGCAATGGGAATCACTGCATTAAAGACACGTAACGTGTATCCACAGGACATGTGGCCTGTAGTTGAAGAAGTGTCATGATGATCTCTCCATTGGCAAAAGATTCCGGAATAGCCCCCATTCGTATCTCCGGGAGGGGACTGCCAAGGGGAAGGTTACCATGAGAAAAATATTGAATAATCAAGGAAAGGATAATGTTCTACGAGTCGGGGCGTGGAATGTCAGAAGCTTGAACGTGGTAGGGAAACTAGAAAATCTGAAAATGGAAATGCAAAGGCTCAATCTAGATATAGTAGGGGTCAGTGAAGTGAAGTGGAAGGAAGACAAGGATTTCTGGTCAGATGAGTATCATGTAATATCAACAGCAGCAGAAAATGGTATAACAGGTGTAGGATTCGTTATGAATAGGAAGGTAGGGCAGAGGGTGTGTTATTGTGAACAGTTCAGTGACCTGGTTGTTCTAATCAGAATCGACAGCAGACCAACACCGACAACGATAGTTCAGGTATACATACCGACGTCGCAAGCTGAAGATGAACAGATAGTGAAAGTGTATGAGGATATTGAAAGGGTAATGCAGTATGTAAAGGGGGGCGAAAATCTAATAGTCATGGGCGACTGGAATGCAGTTGTAGGGGAAGGAATAGAAGAAAAGGTTACAGCAGAATATGGGCTTGGGACAAGGAATGAAAGAGGAGAAAGACTAATTGAGTTCTGTAACAAGTTTCAGTTAGTAATAGCGAATACCCTGTTCAAGAATTACAAGAGGAGGAGGTATACTTGGAAAGGGCCGGGAGATACGGGAAGATTTCAGTTAGATTACATCATGGTCAGACAGAGATTCCGAAATCAGATACTGGATTGTAAGGCGTACCCACGAGCAGATATAGACTCTAGATCACAATATAGTAGTGATGAAGAGTAGGCTGAAGTTCAAGACATTTGTCAGGAAGAATCAATATGCAAAGAAGTGGGATAGGTAAGTTCTAAGGAATGACGAGATACGTTTGAAGTTCTCTAACGCTATAGATACAGCAATAAGGAATAGCGCAGTAGGCAGCACATTTGAGGAGGAATGGACATCTCTAAAAAGGGCCATCACAGAAGTTGGGAAGGAAAACATAGGTACAAAGAAGGTAGCTGCGAAGAAACCATGGGTAACAGAGGAAATACTTTAGTTGATTGATGAAAGGAGGAAGTACAAACATGTTCCGGAAAAATCAGGAATACAGAAATACAAGTCGCTGAGGAATGAAATAAATAGGAAGTGCAGGGAAGCTAAGACGAAAAGGCTGCAGGAAAAATGTGAAGACACCGAAAAAGATATGATTGTCGGAAGGACAGACTCAGCATACAGGAAAGTCAAAACAACCTTTGGTGACATTAAAAGCAACGGAGGTAACATTAAGAGTACAACGGGAATTCCACTGTTAAATGCAGAGGAGAGAGCAGATAGATGGAAAGAATACATTGAAAGCCTCTATGAGGGTGAAGATTTGTCTGATGTGATAGAAGAAGAAACAGGAGTCGATTTAGAAGAGATAGGGGATCCAGTATCGGAATTTAAAAGAGCTTTGGAGGACTTACGGTCAAATAAGGCAGAAGGGATAGATAACATTCCATCAGAATTTCTAAAATCATTAGGGGAAGTGGCAACAAAACGACTATTCACGTTGGTGTGTAGAATATATGAGTCTGGTGACATACCATCTGACTTTCGGAAAAGCATCATCCACACAATTCCGAAGACGGCAAGAGCTGACAAGTGCGAGAATTATCGCACAATCAGCTTAACAGCTCATGCATCGAAGCTGCTTACAAGAATAATATACAGAAGAATGGAAAAGAAAATTGATAATGCGCTAGGTGACGATCAGTTTGGCTTCAGGAAAAGTAAAGGCATGAGAGAGGCAATTTTGACGTTACGGCTAATAATGGAAGCAAGGCTAAATAAAAATCAAGACACGTTCATTGGATTTGTCGACCTGGAAAAAGCGTTCGACAATATAAAATGGTGCAAGCTGTTCGAGATTCTGAAAAAAAGTAGGGGTAAGCTATAGGGAAAGACGGGTCATATATTATATGTACAACAACTAAGAGGGAATAATAAGAGTGGACGATCAAGAACGAAGTGCTCTTATTAAGAAGGGTGTAAGACAAGGCTGTAGCCTTTCGCCCCTACTCTTCAATTTGTACATCGAGGAAGCAATGATGGAAATAAAAGAAAGGTTCAGGAGTGGAATTAAAATACAAGGTGAAAAGATATCAATGATACGATTCGCTGATGACATTGCTATCCTGAGTGAAAGTGAAGAAGAATTGAATGATCTGCTGAACGGAATGTACAGTCTAATGAGTACACAGTACGGTTTGAGAGTAAATCGGAGAAAGACGAAGGTAATGAAAGGTAGTAGAAATGAGAACAGCGAGAAACTTAACATCAGGATTGATGGTCACGAAGTCAGTGAAGTTAAGGAATTCTGCTACCTAGGCAGTAAAATAACAAATGACGGACGGAGCAAGGAGGACATCAAAAGCAGACTCGCTATGGCAAAAAAGGCATTTCTGGCCAAGAGAAGTCTACTAATATCAAATACCGGCCTTAATTCGAGGAAGAAATTTCTGAGGACGTATGTCTGGAGTACAGCATTCTATGGTAGTGAAACATGGACTGTGGGAAAACCAGAACAAAAGAGAATCGAAGCATTTGAGATGTGGTGCTATAGACGAATGTTGAAAATTAGGTGGACTGATAAGGTAAGGAATGAGGAGGTTCTACCCAGAATCGGAGAGGAAAGGAATATGTGGAAAACACTGATAAGGAGAAGGGACAGGATGATAGGACATCTGCTAAGACATGAGGGAATGACTTCCATGATACTAGAGGGAGCTGTAGAGGGCAAAAACTGTAGAGGAAGACAGAGATTGGAATACGTCAAGCAAATAATTGAGGACGTAGGTTTCAATTGCTACTCTAAGATGAAGAGGTTAGCACAGGAAAGGAATTCGTGGCGGGCCGCATCAAACCAGTCAGTAGACAGATGACTAAAAAAAAAAAAGAAAAAAAGACGACAAAAGTGTAAGTCGGAGCGGCGAGTATGTAGAGAAATACACGGAAGGTGTAGGTAATTGTTGCCAATAGAACATTTCTCATTTCAGAAAAGACTTCCTGACACTTAAATCTATAACAAATTTCTCTTCTGCAGAAACGCTTTCCTTGTCATTGCCAGTCTACATTTTATATCCTCTCTACTTCGAACATCATCAGTTATTTTGCTCTCCAAATAGCGAAACTCATCTACTACTTGATGTGTCTCATTTCCTAATCTAATTCCCTCTGCATCACCCGATTTAGTTCGACTACAGTCCATTATCCTCGTTTTGCTTTTGTTGATGTTCATCTTATATCCTCCTTTCAAGACACTGCCTATTCCGTTCAACTACTCTTCTAGGTCCTTTGCTGTCTCTGACAGAATTACAATGTCATCGGCATACCTCAAAGTTTTTATTTCTTCTCCATGGATTTTAATTCGTACTCCATATTTTTCTTTTGTTTCCTTTACTGCTTGATCAATATACAGATTGAAAAACACCGGGGACAGGCTACAACCTGTCTCATTCCCTTCCCAACCTCTGCTTCCCTTTCATGCCTCTAGACTCTTATAACGGCCATCTCGTTTCTGTACAAGTTGTAAGTAGCCTTTCGCTCCCTGTATTTTACCCGTGCTATCCTCACAATTTCAAAGCTTTCTCCAAGTCTGTAAATGCTACAAACATAGATCTGCCTTTCATTAACCTATCTTCTATGAGAAATAATAGAGTCAGTGTTGCCTCACGTGTTCCTGCGTTTCTTCAGAATCAAATCTGATCTTGCCTGAGGTTGGTTTCTACCTTTCTCTATTATTCTGTAAAGAATTCGTGTTAGTATTTTGTGACCGTCACTTATTAAACAGATAGTTCGGTAATTTTCACACTTCTCAACACCTGCTTTATTTGGAGCTGTAATTATTATATTCTTCTTGAAGTTTGTGGGCATTTCTCCTGTCTCATATCTCTTGCTCACCAGATGGACGTGTTGTGTCATGGCTGGCTCTCCAAAGGCTATCAGTAGTCCTCACAGAATGCTGTCTACTCCCGGGGCCTTGTTTTAACTTAGGTCTTTAAGTGCTGTGTCAAATTCTTCATGCAGTATCTTATCTCCTATATCATCTTCATCTACGTTCTCTTCTATGTCATCTTCATCTACGTTCTCTTCCATTTCTATACCATTGGTCTCAAGTGCATCTCCCTTGTACAGATCCACTATGTATTCCTTCCACCTTTCAGATTTCCTCTCTTTGCTTAAGAGTGGTTTTACATCTGAGCTCTTGATATTAATGCAGGTGGTTCTGTTTTCTCCTAACGAGTCTTTACTTTTCCTGTAGTCGGCATCTGTCGTTCCCCTAGTGCTATATGCTTCTAAATCCTTACATTTGTCCTCTAGCCATTCTTGCTCAGCCGTTTTTCACTTCTTGTCAGTTTTTTTAGACGTTTGTATTTACTTTCTCCTGCTTCATTCACTGCATTTTTGTACTTTCTTCTTTCGCCAGTTAAATTCAGTATCTTTTGTGGTACCCTCGGATTTCCACTAGCCCTCGTGTTTTTACCTATTTGATCACCTGCTGCCTTCACTATTTACTCTTACAAAGCTACCCAATCTTCTTCTACTGTATTCAATTCCCCTTTTCTTGTAATTTTATCACACGAAATGCTTTTTGTTAAGGCCCCTTTTTCTCAGGAATGTACACGTATCAAGTTGAAATTTATGTCACATACTGAGGTCTATGGCCCTTGGGTGTTATAGAAATGTTAAGGTTCTAATTCAAATTTACAAAGTTAAAAGATATGATCAGTTATGTCACATATTATGATACTCGCAAACTCACTCATTAAAACCTGTAGAGTACTTCCCCTTGACGAAGAATCTTGAAATCTGAAAAGAAGAAAGGTTTCACAGTACAAGTAAAGAAAAAAATCAGGAAATCGTTATTTTGCAATTATATCAAAAGAAAAAATATTTATTTTGTCGTTTGTGATGCCACTTCAACTTAAAATTAAAATGTTTTCGGAAATACGTGGGGCCGTTTCTTGCGAGAACCAATGTCAATAACACACAAAAATCGTCGAAATCCTCTATTCCCGGAATGGATGAACTGTCTGTATGCGCAATTAAGTTTGCACCGTAGCCTCAGTGAGCGGGTCACACTCACGCCCGGTCAACTTTTTTTTTTAATTGCGAGAAAACGTGAAGGAATTGTCTACTTCTCGCTCATTTTTGGAATTCATAGCCAAGGACACTGGCCGTGACTACCTGAAACCCAGTAGAGGCGTTGGGAGTTTAATTAAGGGAATTGTCGCAAATCTGGTATTTACTAAGAGTATGGGACCACTGGTCACATGCTGGAGATGGAAATGTTTTTACCACAAGAATTCGATCCGCTTATGCACGAGTCGACCGCCCTATTATTAGCGCCAGTAATGTGGCCAGTGGTCTCGTACTGTTGGTTCATCAGAATTTGCAGCAGTGTCCTGGATTAAACTCCACACCTCGACACAGTGTCTCAGGTAGTGGTGGCACCATCAACGACAACAATGGTGACACCATGTTATGCACCCACTCGTGATATTCGCCTACACAAAACACAGTTAAGAAATCTGGCACGCAGGCTGTCCGAGTGGTCGACACGCTGTCAGTAAACTCCTTCAGTGGCGCCAGTGGTTGACGCAATGTCCATGAAAGAAAAATAAAGTAAGGCCGTCCATTTAAGCTCCCACTTAACGTGCGGCGTACGTAAGTTGTAAACTATATTTAACCAGTGAGCCACATCCCCCTCCATTTTTTAAAGAATCTAACTACTATATATAAAATAGCTTCAAAAGTCTGTATACTTTATAAGTTAGCGAATATGTTAAATATTTGACTTTAAGCGCGTGAAATGTTTTTGGTTAAAGGCGCAAAAACCAAATTTTTCAAGCGTCTCAATGTTTATGACGTCGTATCTCCTGTATTGTGTGTCCTACAATGATGTAATTTTGCAGGTACATTAAGTGGTATATGTGGGTACTGTCTGGAAAGTACAGGGTGTTTCAAAAATGACCGGTATATTTGAAACGGCAATACATACTAAACGAGCAGTGATAGAAATACACCGTTTGTTGCAATATGCTTGGGACAACAGTACATTTTCAGGCAGACAAACTTTCGAAATTACAGTAGTTACAATCGTCAACAACAGATGGCGCTGCGGTCTGGGAAACTCTATAGTACGATATTTTCCACATATCCACCATGCGTAGCAATAATATGGCGTAGTCTCTGAATGAAATTACCCGAAACATTTGACAACTTGTCTGGCGGAATGGCTTCACATGCAGATGAGATGTACTGCTTCAGCAGTTCAATTGTTTCTGGATTCTGGCGGTACACCTGGTCTTTCAAGTGTCCCCACAGAAAGAAGTCACAGGGGTTCATGTCTGGCGAATAGGGAGGCCAATCCACGCCGCCTCCTGTATGTTTCGGATAGCCCAAAGCAATCACATGATCATCGAAATATTCATTCAGGAAATTAAAGACGTCGGCCGTGCGATGTGGCCGGGCACCATCTTGCATAAACTACGAGGTGTTCGCAGTGTCGTCTAAGGCAGTTTGTACCGCCACAAATTCATGAACAATGTCCAGATAGCGTGATGCAGTAATCGTTTCGGATCTGAAAAATGGGCCAATGATTCCTTTGGAAGAAATGGCGGCCCAGACCAGTACTTTTTGAGGATGCAGGGACGATGGGACTGCAACATGGGGCTTTTTGGTTCCTCATATGCGCCAGTTCTGTTTATTGACGAAGCCGTCCAGGTAAAAATGAGCTTCGTCAGTAAACCAAATGCTGCCCACATGCATATCGCCGTCATCAATCCTGCGCACTATATCGTTAGCGAATGTCTCTCGTGCAGCAATGGTAGCGGCGCTGAGGGGTTGCCGCGTTTGAATTTTGAATGGATAGAGGTGTAAACTCTGGCACATGAGACGATACGTGGACGTTGGCGTCATTTGGACCGCAGCTGCAACACGGCGAACGGAAACCCGAGGCCGCTGTTGGATCACCTGCTGCACTAGCTGCGCGTTGCCCTCTGTGGTTGCCGTACACGGTCGCCCTACCTTTCCAGCACGTTCATCTGTCACGTTCCCAGTCCATTGAAATTTTTCAAACAGATCCTTTATTGTATCGCTTTTCGGTCCTTTGGTTACATTAAACCTCCGTTGAAAACTTCGTCTTGTTGCAACAACACTGTGTTCTAGGCGGTGGAATTCCAACACCAGAAAAATCCTTTGTTCTAAGGAATAAACCATGTTGTCCACAACACACTTGCACGTTGTGAACAGCACACGCTTACAGCAGACAGACGACGTACAGAATGGCGCACCCACAGACTGCGTTGTCTTCTATATCTTTCACATCACTTGCAGCGCCATCTGTTGATGACAATTGTAACTACTGTATTTTCGAAAGTTTGTCCGCCTGAAAATGTACTGTTGTCCCAAGCATATTGCAACAAACGGTGTATTTCTATCGCTGCTCGTTTAGTTTTTATTGCCGTTTCAAATATATAAGCTTCTTTTCCTTTCAGTGTTTTGTGGAAGGTGTGGTGTGTATAGGTCCGATGCCACAGTTTAGGTGCACGCTCGTAGTTCGGCACTGCGAGAGCGGGCGAACTAAGCCGACCACAGCGCCCTGTGGCTGACGCTGTGAGCTCAACGAGCGCTGCTCTCGTTTCGTCCTAGTTGATCAAGAGCAGACGATCTAGCAACTTAGCTTCTACTTGCAGGGGGGCTAGAGATAACAGACTTTGCCTTTGTTACTTCTAGTAACCGTTAGCTTTGATACAAGAGCGGTTTCGCACGTACGTGCTCATGTGTACGAAAAGTTAAGTCATGTGTTTGTATACGTTTATACACCAGGAGCGAAGTGCTTTACTTCTCCTGCTCCTTCTCGCTTCCTTCATTCGGCGTATTTTGCAGATCTCAGGAGCAGACCCACGCGCCACCTTCCAGGCGGGATACAAAAGAAGGTGTCAGTGAGAAAAAAGTTTCGAAAAAGTTTGGAGTTATGTGTAACGTTTGTTGAAAATCTCATTGTGAAATGCTGGATGAATATAGTCTGGGTCATTTCCTCGTAGTGAGTTATCCTACTTCAAGACTTTGATACTTGACTTGTTGTGTCAAACATTTAATGTAAGACTTAATGATTGAATTACGGCAGCAATTTAAAGTTTTACATTCTATACTGAAATTCAAAATTACTTTTCCCTAGAAGTCGTTAGATAGACAGCCTGCAACTGGATCCATGCATCGTGCACAGATGTTTGAATATCATGTTCACCAGAAAGTGAAAAGTAAGAAACTGGACGAAATGTCGTTCCGAAACTAACATATGGTTCAAATGGCTCTGACCACTATGGGACTTAACTTCTGAGGTCATCAGTCCCCTATAACTTAGAGCTACTTAAAGCTAACTAACCTAAGGACATCAACATATCTATGCCCGAGGCAGTAGCGCCTAGAACCGCTCGCCCACTCCGGCCGGCAAACTAACATAGTACTCAACTGATTTCCCGAGACGAATTCGTCAATAAATAAAATTTCTTCTTCAGATATTTGGTGTTTTTCACGGGAGACGACAGGTAGGAATAAAATGAACTTCTGACACAAGCTCCGCGATGTCTCACGAAGAAAAAAATGCAAGCAACAAAATTAGGGTTAAGCAGTCACGAAGCAAAAAAAAATTATATTACAGCTAAACGCAACGAGAGTGATTTAACATGAGGTCCTGGCGCCGCCTTCAACGCCAAAACTTTCTTCCAGATTGCACATTACATTCTGTTGATATCGTGGGTTAGTTTATAAAATGCGTGCCTCCCCCTCAGCAGATTCGCAAATCTGCAACTCCCAGGGATATGCTCCCCCTCAGTAGATTCGTAAATCTGCAACTCCCATGGATATGCTTATCTTGTAGTCGTTGACTGTCCAGGCCTGCAGGTGCGCGGATTCATTTTACGGCACAGGTGGTCTTTATAAATAACAAGCAAAAGCTTTGAGCAATGAAACTTACTGGCAGATGAAAACTCAGTGCTGGACTGGGACTCGAACCCTGGAATTTTGGCGAGTGAGCTACCCAAGCACGACTCACGGTCTCCCTCACAGCTCCACTCCGGCCAGTACATGTTCTACCGTTCACACGTCAAAGAGTTTGACGCACACCTTGCGGACCTAGCATTCTTAGAAGAAAGGATGTTGCGGAGACATGGCTTACCCGCAGCCTGGGCAAAGGTTCCACGTTCGAATTCCGGGCCGGCGCATTGTTTTAATATGCCAGGAAGTTTATCTCAGCGCACACTCCGCTGCAAAGTGAAAATTTCATTGTGGAAACAATCCTCCACGTTGTGGTTAAGCCTGTCTCAACAAAATCATTTCTTCCAGGAGTGCTAGTCCCGCAGTGTATGCAGGAGAACCTCTGTGAAGTTTTGGAGGTAGGAGACGAGGTACTGGCGAAAGTGAAGCTGTGAGGACGGGGCGTGAGTCGTGCTTTGGTAGCTCAGTCGGTAGAGTACTTGTCCTGGAAACGCCACACGGTTTTAAATTGCCAGAAAGTTTGAGATCAGTGCACACTCAGTTTCAGATCAACTCACACTTCACTTAAGACTGAAAATACATTCTGGGAAGTTCGAGTAATGTTTGCTTATTATTGTTCAGTACAAAAAGAACGTACTTAATAAAATTGAATAATCAGAATCACTGATCCAGCTACCTCAACACTCTTCAATTGTCTCCACATAGCTGTTCATATTCAACTGCGGGTCTTCGTTTATCGTGATGGGTTGTGACGTCATTCCTATGACGTGAAATAAGCACTACATCAGAATTACAACCAGTCTTACGAATAAAATGAATATTTGTGACGTTTCCGACGTCAGTGAAGGTCAGTTTTCTCTAAGATCCAATGGATCGAAAAAGTATTGAGAAACCCTTACATATTGCCCGTTTTCTCTGGATGCAAATCATGTTTGTAACGTACTCGACTAACTAAAGCAGGTTGACATGCTGATAGAAGAGATAAAAAACATACAACAACTAACGTTGTTTAGGACATTGTAGACTGAATCAAATAAACTGCGTGCATCGAGGTGTTTAGACCTTGTACATCTACTGCAATAGTTCAATAGCTTCAAAAGGGTTTTCTAAAAAAGTGTAAAAATTAAGATAACCTTTGTTCTCACATCATGAGGGTTGGGTCATGGATGCTATACCAAACGAAACTTATTATGTCGCTGCAAATTAGAGGTGGTTCTGACTTTTAGTAGGTATTAGTACTGCTGGGAATAATTCTTAAAACAAAAAAACCAAACAAATAAACGGTGCGGAAAGGCATGCGGTTCTATTGCACGCAATTCACGGTTAAGACGATGTGAACACTCCACCCCAAACTACAAGGGCAACACAGACAGACAGTATTGTCACCTGAAAATTACTGCTAATATCAGTGACTGCTATTGTCTCCCTACCTGTGGTTCGTCTATCATGACATCGATGTCACAGGACGTTAAACCCAACACCTACAGTTACGTGATTACTATACAAGTCTGGCAGAGGGTTCATCGAACCATCTTAAAGCTCTGCCACTGTAGAACAGCAGGTGGGAAAAGCGAACATTTAAATCTTTACGTGCGAGCTCTGATTTCTTTTTTTATGATGATTATCATTTTTCCCTATATAGGTGGGCGCCAAGTAAATATTTTCACACTCGTAGGAGAAAGTTGGTGACTGAAATTTTGGGAAACCATCGCGCCGCAACAAAAAATTACTTTTTTTTAATTTTATTCTCACTCGAATTCGAATATAATATGCGTGGCATTCTTTCCCCTACTGCGCGATAATACAAAACGAGTTGCCCTTCTTGAAACTTTTTTAATGTCCTCCGCCAGTGTTCATTAGACAAGGGTATCGTCAGGAATGCCCCCTGCACCTGTGATAGGGCTGCTCGTATTCTCTATATACATAAATGATCTGACGGATGGGGTGTAAAGGAATCTGCTACTGTTTGCTGCTGACGCAGTTGTGTTTGGGAAAGTGTCGTTGTTATGTTAGCTTAGGAGGATACAGGATTTCTATTTGGTATGGCGGATGACAGCTTGGTCTAAAAGTGGAAAATTTAAATTAATGCAAATGAATGGGAAAAAAATCCTGTACTCACTTCGATTAAATGATACGAGCACGTATGATAGATAATAGGAAAGCCGAATGCTCGACTTTGGTTTGTTGGGAGAATTCTTCAGTACTGCTACATTGTTTGGGATCGCTAGCAGGTCAGATTGAAGGAAGACATCGGAGCAATTTCGAAGCGTGCTACTTGATTTGTAACCGGTAGGTTCGATTAATACGCAAATATTAGGGAAATCTGTCGGGAACTGAAATGGGAATCCCTGGAGAAAAGAAGACGTTCTTTTCTCGAAACGCCATCGAGAAAATTGGGAGTATCACGTTTGCGGCTGACAGCAAAACGATTCTGTTGCCGCCTACGTACATAAGACAACATATAAAATTGGTTTCTAAACCCCTTTCTACACAAAACTATCATCCACAATTCTATCCATTTGTGGCAATTTTTCAATTAATTAAGTTATATTATTTAAAACCGTCGCTGTTCTAGTATACTTGGCCCAACACTAAAGTTCGATTGAAAATGATCTTCTGCAGCCGCGCGGTATTGTTCCAGATACTAGGGCGTGGACGCGTCTAGAAAATGTGCTCAGAAATGCGTTGGCAGTGACCCACAGTACCCGCTTAGGTACGGAAAATTGGTCACTATGTAAGCCTTCAGAAGAATGCACATACACTCCTGGAAATGGAAAAAAGAACACACTGACACCGGTGTGTCAGACCCACCATACTTGCTCCGGACACTGCGAGAGGGCTGTACAAGCAATGATCACACGCACGGCACAGCGGACACACCAGGAACCGCGGTGTTGGCCGTCGAATGGCGCTAGCTGCACAGTATTTGTGCACCGCCGCCGTCAGTGTCAGTCAGTTTGCCGTGGCATACGGAGCTCCATCGCAGTCTTTAACAATGGGAGCAGGCCGCGACAGCGTGGACGTGAACCGTATGTGCAGTTGACGGACTTTGAGCGAGGGCGTATAGTGGACATGCGGGAGGCCGGGTGGACGTACCGCCGAATTGCTCAACACGTGGGGCGTGAGGTCTCCACAGTACATCGATGTTGTCGCCAGTGGTCGGCGGAAGGTGCACGTGCCCGTCGACCTGGGACCGGACCGCAGCGACGCACGGATGCACGCCAAGACCGTAGGATCCTACGCAGTGCCGTAGGGGACCGCACCGCCACTTCCCAGCAAATTAGGGACACTGTTGCTCCTGGGGTATCGGCGAGGACCATTCGCAATCGTCTCCATGAAGCTGGGCTACGGTTCCGCACACCGTTAGGCCGTCTTCCGCTCACGCCCCAACATCGTGCAACCCGCCTCCTGTGGTGTCGCGACAGGCGTGAATGGAGGGACGAATGTAGACGTGTCGTCTTCAGCGATGAGAGTCGCTTCTGCCTTGGTGCCAATGATGGTCGTATGCGTGTTTGGCGCAGTGCAGGTGAGCGCCACAATCAGGACTGCATACGACCGAGGCACACATGGCCAACACCCGGCATCATGGTGTGGGGAGCGATCTCCTACACTGGCCGTACACCTCTGGTGATCGTCGAGGGGACACTGAATAGTGCACGGTACATCCAAACCGTCATCGAACCCATCGTTCTACCATTCCTAGACCGGCAAGGGAACTTGCTGTTCCAACAGGACAATGCACGTCCGCATGTATCCCGTGCCACCCAACGTGCTCTAGAAGGTGTAAGTCAACTAACCTGGCCAGCAAGATCTCCGGATCTGTCCCCCATTGAGCATGTTTGGGACTGGATGAAGCGTCGTCTCACGCGGTCCGCACGTCCAGCACGAACGCTGGTCCAACTGAGGCGCCAGGTGGAAATGGCATGGCAAGCCGTTCCACAGGACTACATCGAGCATGTCTACGATCGTCTCCATGGGAGAATAGCAGCCTGCATTGCTGCGAAAGGTGGATATACACTGTACTAGTGCCGACATTGTGCATTCTCTGTTGCCTGTGTCTATGTGCCTGTGGTTCTGTCAGTGTGATCATGTGATGTATCTGACCCCAGGAATGTGTCAATAAAGTTTCCCCTTCCTGGGACAATGAATTCACGGTGTTCTTATTTCAATTTCCAGGAGTGTAGTTTCAACATGCTATTTTCTTATTCACTTAAAACTATTTGGTGTGATACCTCATATGTAATATGCAGATTCAAAATGTGTAAGTGGTAAGCTATAAGTAACCATTGTTTCGTGGAAATTGAATTTGTCTTTGAGAAACCACTTTTCACCCTGCCCCCTCCCACTCTTTCCTTCAGGGCCCTAGGTGTCGCCCTACAATGTCCATATTGTCTCTTAAGCAAAAAAGTTTGACGACGACTACTGTAAAATGTTTTTACGCAATGGATGTAACGTCCAGCGTGAGCCGTCCGTAACAGTGAACAGTGAACGCCCTCTGGTGTCTACCCTCTCAGTGCATGTGTAAAAATACAGCATCTACCTGTTTTCCGGTTTTTAACAGCCGAAACTCGCAGCCAGCTTAGTCTGTCACGGCGCCGCTACGGCATGTTATGGCAGTATAATCTCGTGAGCACCCGAAGAGCGGGCATCAGGTGAGGCGGCCCCACGGTAAAGTTGACGCCTCGTAATCAGCGTTGCGGCCAAACATTGAGCAGCACGTAACGCGCTCCGACCTGAGAATGATAAGACGGCAAGAGACACGGGCAGGCTGACCTCGCCAGGAGCCAGTTAGCATTGGGAAGCGGGCCCGGATATCACGCACCCACGCTTCTGACACCTGCACCTTCTTACTGGAAAACTCTTATTCCGCTGGTGAGTAAAGTGCTAAACTAAGTCCACTGACCCTTTTTTCTCCTTCTGGTAATGTAATAACATGTGTTTTGTCCTTGTTGTTGTCATTCTGATCTTCAGTCCGACGACTGGTTTGATGCAACTCGTTAGTCTGTCCTGTGCAAGCCCCTTCATCTGTTGATAAATGACGCAATTACACTATTTGTACTTGCTTACAGAGTTCAAGCCTTGGTCTCCATGTAAAATTGTAACCCTAATTGCCAAACGACAATTCCTCGAGGACTCAAAATGTGTTCTGTCAGCCGAGCCCTTCTCATAGTCAAGTTGTGGCATAACTTCATTTTTTTTCCATTTCGATTCATTACCCCCTCATTTGTTATTCGATTTATCCATCAAATCTTCATCATTATTCTGAAGGACAACAATTCAGAAGTTTCTCTTATTGTTTGAACTGCTTGTTGCGCACATTTCATTGCCACACGTCGCTACACTGTAGATAAATAACTTAAGGGGGGTAGGACGTCAGACGAACCGACTTGGAGCAGGAGAGGCACCACATGACATTTTAATTTCCGCTGTCTATACTTTTACAAATAAATTCATAAAACTTTGTCAGCATGGCCAGGAAGGATTCAGAATTCACACTCATAGGAGCAGAACTTCGAAAACATAACTAAATGATTATTTTTGCATGTGAAATTTCATCTTTTTTTCACTTACTAATGGCAGTATTCGTTGCTATAGGTACACTTTTCTTCATAATTAAGAGAGATTCTTTGATGAATTTTGCGCAGCATACAAACCATACTTAAAGGTCTATGAAACTCTAGAATTTTTCAAATCTATTAAAAACTGTGGTAAAAATTGATGTGATTGTTGTTGTTGTGGTCTTCAGTCCCGAGACTGGTTTGATGTAGCTCTCCGTGCTTCTCTATCCTGCGCAAGCTTCATCATCTCCCAGTACCTACTGCAACCTACATCCTTCTGAATCTGCTTAGTGTATTCATCTCTAGGTCTCCCTCTACGATTTTTGCCCTCCACGCTGCCCTCCAATACTAAATTGGTGATCCATTGATGCCACAGAACATGTCCTACCAACCGATCCCTTCTTCTGGTCAAGTTGTGCCTCAAACTTCTATTCTCCCCAATCCTATGCAATACTTCCTCATTAGTTATGTGATCTACCCATATAATCTTCAGCATTCTTCTGTAGCACCACATTTCGAAAGCTTCTATTCTCTTCTTGTCTCAACTATTTATCGTCCATGTTTCACTTCCATACATGGCTACACTCCATACAAATACTTTCAAAAATGACTTCCTGACACTTAAATCTATACTCGATGTTAACAAATTTCTCTTCTTCAGAAACGCTTTCCTTGCCATTGCCGATCTACATTTTATATCCTCTCTACTTCGACCATCATCAGTTATTTTGCTCCCCAAATAGCAAAACTCCTTTACTACTTTAAGAGTCTCATTTCCTAATCTAATTCCCTCAGCATCACCCGACTTAAACCAACTACATTCCATTACTCTCGTTTTGCTTTTGTTGATGTTCATCTTATATCCTCCTTTCAAGACACTGTCCATTCCGTTCAACTGCTCTTCCAAGTCCTTTGCCGTCTCTGACAGAATTACAATGTCATCGGCGAACCTCAAAGTTTTTACTTCGTCTCCATGAATTTTAATACCTACTCCAAATTTTTCTTTTGTTTCCTTTACTACTTGCTCAATATGCAGATTGAATAACATCGGGGAGAGGCTACAACCCTGTCTCACTCCCTTCCCAACCACTGCTTCCCTTTCATGCCCCTCGACTCATAACTGCCATCTGCTTGCTGTACAAATTGTAAATAGCCTTTCGCTCCTTGTATTTTACCCCTGCCACCTTTAGAATTTGAAAGAGAGTATTCCAGTTAACATTGTCAAAACCTTTCTCTTAGTCTACAAATGCTAGAAACGTAGGTTTGCCTTTCCTTAATCTTTCTTCTAAGGTAAGTCGTAAGGTCAGTATTGCCTCACGTGTTCCAGTATTTCTACGGAATTCAAACTGATGTTCCCCGGGGTCGGCTTCTACTAGTTTTTCCATCCGTCTGTAAATAATTCGCGTTAGTATTTTGCAGCTGTGGCTTATTAGACTGATTGTTCAGTAATTTTCACATCTGTCAACACCTGCTTTCTTTGGGATTGGAATTATGTTCTTCTTGAAGTCTGAGGGAATTTCGCCTGTCTCATACATCTTGCTCACCAGATGGTAGAGTTTTGTCAGCACAGGCTCTCCCAAGGCCATCAGTAGTGCCAATGGAATGTTGCCTACTCCGGGGGCCTTGTTTCGACTCAGGTCTTTCTATGCTCTGTCAAACGTTTCACGCAGTATCGCATCTTCCATCGCATCCTCATCCACATCCTCCTCCATTTCCATGATATTGTCCTCAAGTACATCACCCTTGTATAGACCCTCTATATACTCCTTCCACCTTTCTGCTTTCCCTTCTTTGCTTAGAACTGGGTTTCCATCTGAGCTCTTGATGTTCATACAAGTGGTTCTCTTATCTCCAAAGGTCTCTTTAACTTTCGTGTAGGCAGTATCTATCTTACCCCTAGTGAGATAAGACTCTACATCTTTACATTTGTCCTCTAGCCATCCCTGCTTAGCCATTTTGCACTTCCTGTCGATCTCATTTTTGAGACGTTTGTATTCCTTTTTGCCTGCTTCATTTACTGCATTTTTATATTTTCTCCTTTCATCAATTAAATTCAATATTTCTTCTGTTACCCAAGGATTTCTACCAGCCCTCGTCTTTTTACCTACTTGATCATCTGCTGCCTTCACTACTTCATCCCTCAAAGCTACTGATTCTTCTACTGTATTTCTTTCCCCCATTCCTGACAATTGTTCCCTTATGCTCTCCGTGAAACTCTGTACAACCTCTGGTTCTTTCAGTTTATCCAGGTCCCATCTCCTTAATTTCTCACATTTTTGCAGTTTCTTCAGTTTTAATCTACAGGTCATAACCAATAGATTGTGGTCAGAGTCCACATCTGCCCCTGGAAATGTCTTACAATTTAAAACCTGGTTCCTAAATCTCTGTCTTACCATTATATAGTATATCTGATACCTTTTAGTATCTCCAGGGTTCTTCCATGTATACAACCTTCTTTCATGATTCTTAAACCAAGTGTTAGCTGTGACTAAATTGTGCTCTGTGCAAAATTCTACCAGGCGGCTTCCTGTTTCATTTCTTAGCCCCAATCCATATTCACCTACTACGTTTCCTTCTCTCCCTTTCCCTACACTCGAATTCCAGTCACCCATGACTATTAAATTTTCATCTCCCTTCACTACCTGAATAATTTCTTTTATCTCTTCATACATTTCATCAATTTCTTCATCATCTGCAGAGCTAGTTGGCATATAAACTTGTACTACTGTCGTAGGCATAGGCTTTGTGTCTATCTTGGCCACTATAATACGTTCACTATGCTGTTTGTAGTAGCTTACCTGCACTCCTATTTTTTTTATTCATTATTAAAACTACTCCTGCATTACCCCTATTTGATTTTGTATTTATAACCCTGTATTCGCCTGACCAAAAGTCTTGTTCCTCCTGCCAACGAACTTCACTAATTCCCACTATATCTAACGTTAACCTATCCATTTCCTTATTTAAATTTTGTAACCTGCCTTCCCGATTAAGGGATCTGACATTCCACGCTCAGATCCGTAGAACGCCAGTTTTCTTTCTCCTGGTAATGACATCCTCTTGAGTAGTCCCCGCCCGGAGATCTGAATGGGGGACTATTTTACCTCCGGAATATTTTACCCAGAGGACGCCATCATCATTTAATCATACAGTAAAGCTACATGCTCTCGGGAATAATTACGGCCGTAGTTTCCCCTTGCTTTCAGCCGTTCGCAGTACCAGCACAACAAGGCTGTTTTGGTTATTGTTACAAGGCCAGATCAGTCAATCATCCAGACTGTTGCTCCTGCAACTACTGAAGAGGCTGCTGCTCCTCTTCAGGAACCACACGTTTGTCTGGCCTCTCAACAGATATCCCTCCGTTGTGGTTGCACCTACGGTACGGCTATCTGTATCGCTGAGGCACGCAAGCCTCCCCACCAACGGCAGGGTCCATGGTTCATTGGGTGGGTGGGTGGGGGGGGGGGGTTGTAATTAACTATAAAATTTGTGTTTTTTCTAAACTTGAAGTTTAAAATATAACAGTTCATTCGTTTTTACATAAATTAAAAATTTCTAGAGTTTCATACACCTGTGAGTATGGTATGTATGCTTTGCAAAATTCATCGAAGGTTCTCTCTAACTTATGAAGAAAAGTGTATCTATAGCAACAAATGCAGCCATTAGTAAGTGAAAAAATGGTGAAATTTCGCAAGTAAAAAAATTTATTGTGTTGTGTTTTCGAACTTCCACTGCAATGAGTGTGAATTCTGAATCTTTCCTGGTATTGCTGACAAAGTTTTATGAATTTATTTGTAAAATTATAGACACTGGAAATTAAAATGTCCTGTAATGCCTCTCCTGCTCGAAGTCGGCCCGTTTGACGTCCTACCCCCCTTAAGAAAATATTTCATAACATTTATATTTATATTAGGCTTTTCATAAATACTTTTCTTGTCTTTGCCAGTATGTATTTTGTATCTTCTCTACTTTGGTCGAAATAGCAAAACTCATCTACAACGTTTTACGTTTCATTTCAGCATCGCCTGTTTTAACTCGACCACGACTACATTCCATGACGCATTTTTTACTTTTATTAATGTTCATTTTATAATCTTTTTTAAACATACGTCAAGTTTTTATTTCTTCTTCCTGAACTTTAATTACCATTCCAAATATCTCTTTGGTTTTCTCCAAAGCTTGCTCAATGTAAATATTGAATAATATCTACCGTAGGCTACAAACTTATCTCACTCCCTCTCAAATGTGGCTTCCATTTAGTGTTCTTTGACTATTAGAACTCCTGTCTGGTTTCTGTACAAGTTGTAGATAACATTTCGCTGCATGTATTCTATCCCTGCTTCCTTCAAATTTCAAGAGTGTACCGGTACTCTAGTCCACATTGACAAAAGCTTTCTTTAAATCTACAAACGCTACAAATGTAATTTTGCCTTGCTTCAACCTGTCTTCTAAGGTAAGTCATAAAGTCAGTATTGTAGGGAGCACATTGTGCTCAAGTGGGAGCGATCTAGATGCTTGTAAAACAATAAACTGGTAGCCAAGATAGCAGGAATTCTTTTTATTCCATGATTAACGGTTTCGGCGAAACTAAAGTCGCTATCATCGGATCTTAGGGCACATACAGGTTACAACATCAAGGCAAACAATGGTGATATTAACAGTTGCCTGTAACACGCAGGCTTTACAAAATTGTCGTAAGTAGCATACAGGCGTCCAAGAGAGCTGACATTATAAATGTTAAGTGGCTCCATTACATACAAGCGCAAGCTAGGTACTAGTACCGATCCGATAATGGCAACTTTAGTTTCGCTGAAACCGGTAATCATGCAATAAAAAGAATTCCTGCGATCTTGGCTACCAGTTTATTGTTTTACAGGTCAGTATTGCTTCCCGTGTTCCTACATTTCTCCAGAACAGAAACTAATCTTCCCGGAGGTCGGTTTCTGCCAACTTTTCCGTTCTTCTGCAGATGATTCGTGTCAATAGTTTGCAACCGTGACTTACGAAACTAATTGCTCGGGAGTATTCTTACCTGTCAGCATGTCTTCTTTGGAATTGGAATTATTACATTCTTCCTGAACCTTAGGGTATTTGCCCTGTTTCATATATCTTCCACATGAAGTGGAATGATTTTGCCATGTATGGCTGTCCCAAGATGCTCAATAATTCTGTAGATATGTCGTCTACTGCAGAGCCCTTGTTTCCTCTTACATCTTTCTGTCAAATTCTTCTCGCAGTAGCATATCTCCTACCCGATCTACACCCATTTCCTCTTCGTCCTAGTGTTTGGTATCCTTGTATCGACCCTCTATACTATATTTCTTTCAGCTTTCAGCCTCGCTGTGTCAATATATGTGCTATATTTGACGTCAAAATCAGATACGTAATCCAGACAAGATACAGAGCTTTCATTTGACGTTTCCTCACAGGAATTTAAATTCAGATGAAATGATATGATACGTGTGAAATCTTTCTTTCCATTTCACTTCTTATTCTATCACAAACTTGGAAGCACTCTAGTTCACACAGTTTCTCAGCACAGATCGAGTTTGCCTCGGATTCATCCATCTCGCCAACCATTCCTTTCGTTTCTCTCAACCATTTACATGTAAAACTGTTTGGACGGATATGGAATCACTATCGTCTTTGGCGCTGCTTGTGTATTTATGTACTCCTCTTCACGTTGCTGTTTAATTATGTTTGCCACAGCAGGTAGCAAACTCGATGTTTGAGTCCTTAGAGAGATTTGTTTGTACAGTTCCGTTTTGTTACTACATCAGACCACATCTTTAAAAGTCACCTTACGTAATAAATTTGTTTGAGAAAGTTCATAGCTCGTGTTGCTCTTATACTGGTCCATTTGTATCTATTGATCATATCCTGTAACGCTGGTCATATTCTGTAACACTTTGTGTACCGATGTTTTCTTCTGATGAGCTGAGACAGCTTGACGCCTACCGTAATGTCTCTTGAGACCTTTTTTATGACGGTCTAGTACAGTCTCCCACATTAAAGTAGAGTTGTTGAAGCGATCGAAGAACTGCTACACTTTCCAAAAAATTTTAAAACATCATTATTACTGAAATTTCCGCGAGGTTCAAATTGTGTTCTGCGCAAAGTACAAATTTAACTTGATCGTGTTTTCGCATTTATATGCTTGCACGCCTTCATATTTTCTTGCCACGTTCGAACTATTATCGAATTCTTGGCGACGATAGTTCTGAATTTCCAAATCATCAATTTTCAGCTTCTAGAATATTTCTTCCTATAAACTCCTTCTAGTTTCATGATGACTTATGATGAAACTAGCAAAACTATTTTCTACTGGTTTGTTCCTATTCTTTATTTAGACATGCCTAATGATTTGACTCATCTGCTATAACTGTACTGTTTCCGTAATACAGTGAAGCATAATAATGTGCATAGCACCTTTTACCTTTCGTAATAGATCGAGCCTTACTTCCCTTACTCTCTCCAACCTCGTTCTGAATTTTAGCAGAAAAAGTAGCTTGTAACATGTTTTCCTTTTCTAACATTATGTATGTTCTGAAACAGTTAAGGATTGTTGTATCTAATAAGCTCCAAACAACTCAACATACACCGCTAGTGGAATTGTCACCTGTGCTTCAACGTAAATTGATCCTGGCGCAGTGGATAATTGGTATCATTATACACTTGAGAGTCAACAACACTTCCATGTTTCAGTTAGTATGCCCTTTTGTGCATAAGAACCAGTTTTCACTTGAACTTCTAATTCGTTTCATTAGACATACGAGTTTCGGGGAGCTGACAATATTTCGTGAACGTGAAGGGCAAGTAAATTATAAAATCATCTCCTGTGGCTTTTTTGTTTGCTTTCTCCACCTTCGCTTCTCGCTCCACTCCTCAGTCGGCGGAAATCGATAGAAATCGAAAGCTTTTGACCAAATAGCATAATTTCTTCAGCACCCGTTCGCCGATCTTCGAGAGCTTACAATACCGTAGCATTGACTCACGTATTCTTCAATATATTAACATAGGTTGAATCATACCATGTTTCTCGAAAGCTGTTAGTACAGATTTACCCAGAGCTGAAAATTTCTCAGAAGCTGTGAATCTCAAAAAAAGTTGTACAATTTCGTTCCGGACTTGCAAACCCATTTTGCTATATTCACTTCGAGGTGTATCTTGTTCCTTTCCCGATTAAAATGTAAGAAGGAAGAAGAAAGGAAGGTTAGGATTTAATGTCCGTCGACGTCGGGGTCATTAGAGACGGAGCTCAAACTCGGGTTATGTTTGTTAAGCGTGGGGCAGGGAATCGGCCGTGCCCTTTCAAAGGAACCATCCCGACATTTCCCTGAAGCGGTTTAGGGAAATAACAGATATCCTAAATCAGGATGATCGGACACGTCTTTGAACCGTCGTCCTCCCGAGTGGAAGTCGAATGTGTTAACCACTGCGCCACCTCGCTCAGCAATTAAAATCTAGCGTTTATTTCTGCACAGTGGGCAATAATTTTAGTTAATATCTTGTACGGTATGGATAGAAACTGGTAGAACTACAGCTTTTTATGACATGTCTGCCCCGTTTCTCGTTGTTCCAGTTTGGAGACATTGACATCTTTCGAAAACATTTTGTAAATAATTTTCAAAGTTTTGTGTAACTTTTCCTCTAGCTTTAATCATCTTTCAAAGCCAAGTTTTCGCTTTCTTCATGACGCGAATGTCTTCCTACTCGTATACCACACCTGGCATTACATCTAGGATGTCATTATTTTCATTATTATCCGTATGTGTTTCTGATTCATCTCTTGAAATATACGAACATATAATTAAACAGTATTATCTATCGTTAGGTGCTAAGCTATCAATCACCTTAACTGATGCAGTGTAATGTACTGCGAATACATAGAAAGAAGGATCCTTTATTGTATGATTATATGATAGCAGAGCAAATACTGGTAGCAGTTACTTCTGAAAAATATCTGGGAGTATGCGTACGGAACGATTTGAAGTGGAATGATCATATAAAATTAATTGTTGGCAAGGCGGGTGCCAGGTTGAGATTCATTGGGAGAGTCCTTAGAAAATGTAGTCCATCAACAAAGGAGGTGGCTTACAAAACACTCGTCCGACCTATACTTGAGTATTGCCCATCAGTGTGGGATCTGTACCAGATCGGGTTGACGGAGGAGATAGAGAAGATCCAGAGAAGAGCGGCGCGTTTCGTCACAGGGTTATTTGGTAAGCGTGATAGCGTTACGGAGATGTTTAGCAAACTCAAGTGGCAGACTCTGCAAGAGAGGCGCTCTGCATCGCGGTGTAGCTTGCTGTCCAGGTTTCTAGAGGGTGAGTTTCTGTATGAGGTATCGAATATATTGCTTCCCCCTACTTATACCTCCCGAGGAGATCACGAATGTAAAATTAGAGAGATTCGAGCGCGCACGGAGGCTTTCAGACAGTCTTTCTTCCAGCGAACCATACGAGACTGGAACAGGAAAGGGAGGTAATGACAGTGGCAGGTAAAGTGCCCTCCGCCACACACCGTTGGGTGGCTTGCGGAGTATAAATGTAGATGTAGATCAAATGTAGTGTCCATATTTCTGTTTTGTTTTCTTCTGCCGTCAATAGCTTCTTTTACAAAATATTCATTGTATCCTAACACATCATCTGGAAGACAATATTTCCCATCATGTTCCCATTGTCATTATAATCATATCCACTTAATATCATCGTCATCCTGAATAGCGTGACCTCTGTTGTGCACATGTATCCTGCAAACTGTCATTGGTATTTTGTACCCGTCCCTGCACAGAAACTGTCCCTTGTGATGTATTGCAACGTTACTCGGTGGTGTTATACATTTTCCGGCCTGAAAGTTGGCACTATTTTCAATAATTATCGAAATTTTGAGCCGGTGGCTGTTTAATATGACGATCTGTCCCAAACGAAAGTCTGCCTGTTGAAGATAAATTAAATATGGCCGTGAATATCTGTCAGATGAGACAGCAGAATACATCTCCCACAAGCGTCATTATTTCATACAAGTAATTCAGCACTTGGGAACAGTAAAATCCTACAAAGTTACAAGAATCGTTATGTGATTCACAAAAACCAGTTTATTACTTAGATTATCGTGTACTTAATATGAACATGTTAAAGGTGGAAAGTAAGCAAATGTGCTTATAAAAACTGAAAAATCGGTGATCTTGCAACTTTCAATGAATGGCATCAGATTTAGTCATAAAGAAAGCCAATTAAATTAGTGTGTCACATGATGGTCAGATTACGAACACGAGCGCATTGGTATGATTCTTCTAAAGCTCGGAGACTAACGGGGCTGAAGCACTGAGGTCGAGCACTTAAAAGAACGGGGAATGTTCACCAACCCACTCAAGGAATACCGCAAAACGTTCTGACGTCAATGGTCCTTCAGTTGCTCCTGACTGCACACCTCGCCGTGTCAGCACTGGTCTCAGAAATGTACTCACCAGCAAGAAACGGACAAGAAATCACTTTGGCGTCAGGCAGCAGTACTTAATAAAAGGTGCTGCATATCCACATCATACCCCAGTACTACAGTAGGCCAACCTGGTAGTCACGTCAGTAACTCCCTTGCTCTCTCAAAACTGGTAACATACACATATATCCACATATTCAAATTAAAGAGCTATAATGACGTAATAGAATTTCTGAATATCCTAGTTCAGAAATATTCCAGTGTGTAGGTTTTTTGTTACTTTTTGTTCCACCAGGCTTTCGACTGGTTTGATGTGGCCCACCACGAATTCCTCTCTGATGCCAGTCCCTTCATCTCGGAGTAGCACCTCGAACCTACTTCAATTATTTGTATGATGCATACCACTTTCTGTCTTCCCCTAAAGTTTTTGCCTCACACAGTTCCCGCTAGCGTTATGGAAGTTAATCGTCTTAACACATGTCCTACCATCCTGTCCATTCTGCTTATTCATTGTATTCCAGTTGCCCCTTTCCTCTGCGATTCTGCGAAGAACTTCCGTATTCCTTATCCTTTTAGTCCACTTCTTAGCTAGTTTCATGTTCCATGGTGATTTTTACGATTAATCTCATGATGTGGAAAGAGTAATTTTACATTCACATTTCATATTCACATGCAAATATGGCTACGTGCTTCCCATTTACAATAACTTTTTATTACATTTTTAAGGCAGATGTAATCAGTATTTCCTACCCAGCACCTTTTACGTATTGCATATGCAGAAATTTTTCAACGGAAAAGAATGAGCTGGAAGCGAAAAAGCCTCTTCAATTTTTTCTTCAGATGTCCCGAGGATAATGGAATGTAGTCAAATTAAATCGGGTGATGCTGAGGGAATTAGATTAGGAAATGAGACACTTAAAGTAGTAAAGGAGTTTTGCTATTTAGGAAGTAAAATAACTGATGATGGTCGAAGTAGAGAGGATATAAAATGTAGACTGTCAATGGCAAGGAAAGCGTTTCTGAAGAAGAGAAATTTGTTAACATCGAATATACACTCCTGGAAATGGAAAAAAGAACACATTGACACCGGTGTGTCAGACCCACCATACTTGCTCCGGACACTGCGAGAGGGCTGTACAAGCAATGATCACACGCACGGCACAGCGGACACACCAGGAACCGCGGTGTTGGCCGTCGAATGGCGCTAGCTGCGCAGCATTTGTGCACCGCCGCCGTCAGTGTCAGCCAGTTTGCCGTGGCATACGGAGCTCCATCGCAGTCTTTAACACTGGTAGCATGCCGCGACAGCGTGGACGTGAACCGTATGCGCAGGTGACGGACTTTGAGAGAGGGCGTATAGTGGGCATGCGGGAGGCCGGGTGGACGTACCGCCGAATTGCTCAACACGTGGGGCGTGAGGTCTCCACAGTACATCGATGTTGTCGCCAGTGGTCGGCGGAAGGTGCACGTGCCCGTCGACCTGGGACCGGACCGCAGCGACGCACGGATGCACGCCAAGACCGTAGGATCCTACGCAGTGCCGTAGGGGACCGCACCGCCACTTCCCAGCAAATTAGGGACACTGTTGCTCCTGGGGTATCGGCGAGGTCCATTAGCAACCGTCTCCATGAAGCTGGGCTACGGTCCCGCACACCGTTAGGCCGTCTTCCGCTCACGCCCCAACATCGTGCAGCCCGCCTCCAGTGGTGTCGCGACAGGCGTGAATGGAGGGACGAATGGAGACGTGTCGTCTTCAGCGATGAGAGTCGCTTCTGCCTTGGTGCCAATGATGGTCGTATGCGTGTTTGGCGCCGTGCAGGTGAGCGCCACAATCAGGACTGCATACGACCGAGGCACACAGGGCCAACACCCGGCATCATGGTGTGGGGAGCGATCTCCTACACTGGCCGTACACCTCTGGTGATCGTCGAGGGGACACTGAATAGTGCACGGTACATCCAAACCGTCATCGAACCCATCGTTCTACCATTCCTAGACCGGCAAGGGAACTTGCTGTTCCAACAGGACAATGCACGTCCGCATGTATCCCGTGCCACCCAACGTGCTCTAGAAGGTGTAAGTCAACTATCTTGGCCAGCAAGATCTCCGGATCTGTCCCCCATTGAGCATGTTTGGGACTGGATGAAGCGTCGTCTCACGCGGTCTGCACGTCCAGTACGAACGCTGGTCCAACTGAGGCGCCAGGTGGAAATGGCATGGCAAGCCGTTCCACAGGACTACATCCAGCATCTCTACGATCGTCTCCATGGGAGAATAGCAGCCTGCATTGCTGCAAAAGGTGGATATACACTATACTAGTGCCGACATTGTGCATGCTCTGTTGCCTGTGTCTATGTGCCTGTGGTTCTGTCAGTGTGATCATGTGATGTATCTGACCCCAGGAATGTGTCAATAAAGTTTCCCCTTCCTGGGACAATGAATTCACGGTGTTCTTATTTCAATTTCCAGGAGTGTAGATTTATGTGTCAGGAAGTAGTTTCTGAAAGTATATGTTTGGAGTGTAGCCATGTATGAAAGTGAAACATGGACGATAACTAGTTTGGACAAGAAGAGAATAGAAGCTTTCGAAATGTGGTGCTACAGAAGAATACTGAAGATAAGGTGGATAGATCACGTATTTAATGAGGAGGTATTGAATAGGATTGGGGAGAAGAGAAGTTTGTGGCACAACTTTGACATGTTTTGAGGCATCAAGGGATCACAAATTTAGCATTGGAGGGCAGCGTGGAGGGTAAAAATCGTAGAGGGAGACCGAGAGATGAATACACCAAGCAGATTCAGAAGGATGTAGGTTGCAGTAGGTACTGGGAGATGAAGCAGCTTGCACAGGATAGAGTAGCATGGAGAGCTGCATCAGACCAGTCTCAGGACTGAAGACAACAACAACAACAACAAGTGATCAAAAATCTAGATAGTAGTAGCAGTGCGTACCCCGTTTTGTTGTAAAGAATACCTTAATGTAGAACAACGAATGCCATTTTTTTTTCTTTTCGTGTTGTACATATGTACATTATTGTTACTTTTTAACTGTAGTACGTTGTTTAAAATAAACTTCACGAAGGAATGAATAACCCCTAAGACAGAAAAAAAACGCGTCACGAAGGAATTATCCGAATGGGACGGAAACCGGCAGATGTACATCTACAAATAAACAAATGGTTACAATTCCAGAAAAATTCGTACGAGCCTTAATGTCATCCTTACGCGAAATGTACCTTGGCTGCAGTGGAATCGTTTCGCAGTCGGCGTCAAATGCCGGTTCTCTAAATTTCCTCAATGGTGTGTCGCGAAAAGAACGTTGTCTTTCCTCCAGGGATTTCCATTTGAGTCCACGAAGCACCTCCGTAGTACTTGCGTGCCATCGGACGAACAAGCAACATATATAGCAGCCCACTTCTGAACTACTTCGATGTCTCCCTTTAATCCTACCTGTTGACGATCCCTAACACTCTACCTGTACTCAAAACACCCGTGCGAGTGGGTCGCACGGGTGTTTTACTCGCCGTCTCCTTTATAAACGAGCTACACTTTCCAAAAATTCCCCAATAAAACGAAGTCGACCATTCGCCTTCCCTATTACCAATCTGGCGTGCTCGTTCCATTTGATATCGCTTTGCAATGCTATGCCTAGATACTTAATCGACGTGGCTGTGTCAGGCAGCAAGTTACTGCTGGTGTATGCCAACGTCACAAGATTGTTTTCACTACTTATTCACATTAACTTAAATTCTTTTACATTTAGAGGAAGCTGCCATTCATCACACCAACTAGAAATTTTGTCTAACTCATCCTGTATCCTCCTACACTCACTGAGCGACGACGCTTTCCCGTACGCCACAGCGTCATCATCAAACAGCCGTAAATTGCTGCTCTCCCTGTTTGTCAGACCTTTTATGTGTAGGACGGTTATAAGTAAACTTTCGCTACTTCAGCCAGTGTAGACGGAAAGTTATTTATCGTACCGATACACAACTTTTTAGGTGCACTACTGGTCATTAAAATCGCTACTCCAAGAAGAAATGCAGATGATAAACGGGTATTCATTGGACCAATATATTATACTAGAACTGAAATGTGGTTACATTTTCACGCAATTTGAGTGCATAGATCCTGAGAAATCAGTTCCCAGAACAACCACCTCTGGCCGTAATAATGGCCTTGATACGCCTGGGCATTGAGAAAACACAGCTTGGATGGCGTGTACAGGTACAGCTGCCCATGCAGCTTCAGCACGATACCACAGCTCATCAGGAGTAGTGACTGGCGTGTTGTGACAAGCCAGTTCTTCGACCACCATCGACCAGACGTTTTCAATTGGTGAGAGATCTGGAAAATGTGCTGGCCAGGACAGCAGTCGAACATTTTCTGTACCCAGAAAGGACCGTGCATGACCTGCAACATGCGGTCTTGCATTAGCCTGCTGAAATGTACGGTTTCGCAGGGATCGAATGAAGGGTAGAGCCACGGGTCGTAACACATCTGAAATGTAACGTCCACTGTTCAAAGCGCCGTCAGTGCGAACAAGAGGTGACCGAGACGTGTAACCAGTGGCACCCCATACCATCACGCCGGGTGATACGCCAGTATGGCGATGACGAATACGTGCTTCCAATGTGCGTTCACCGCGATGTCGCCAAACACGGATGCGACGATCATGATGCTGTAAACAGAACCTTCATTCACCCGAAAAATGACGTTTTACCATCCGTGCACCCAGGTTCGTCGTTGAGTACACCATCTCAGGCGCTTCTGTCTGTGGTGCAGCGTCAAGGGTAATCGCAGCCATGGTCTCCGAGCTGATGGTCCATGCTGCTGAAAAACGTCGTCGAACTGTTCGTGCAGATGGTTGTTGTCTTGCAAACGTTCCCACCTGTTGACTCAGGGATCGAGACGTGGCATGCCTGTCATCTCGATTGCTAGTAATACGAGGCCGTTGGGATCCAGCACGGCGTTCCGTATTACCCTCCTGAATCCAACGATTACATGTTCTACTAATAGTCATTGGATCTCGACCAACGCGAGCAGCAATGTCGCGATACGGTAAACCGCAATTGCGATAGGCTACAATCCGACCTTTATCAAAGTCGACAACGTGATGGTACGCATTTCTCCTCCTTACACGAGGCATCACAACAACGTTTCACCAGGGAACGCCGGTCAACTGCTGTTTGTGTATGAGAAATCGGCTGGAAACTTTCATGTCAGCACGTTGTAGGTGTTGCCACCGGCGCCAACCTTGTGTGAATGCTCTGAAAAGTTAATCATTTGCATATCACAGCATCTTCTTCCTGTCGGTTAAATTTCGCGTCTGTAGCACGTCATCTTCGTGGTGTAGTAATTTTAATGGCCAGTAGTGTATGATGTCCAAACTGTGCTTTGGTAGTAGTGTCAGTGCATTATTTGCCGTAGGGTTGAAAGAAGCGTCAGTGTGCATTGCAGTTGCAGACGTTCGACATTGGTCTGAACAAGGTGATCAGAGCTTTACTTGTACAGGAGTTTTATCAAAACAAAAGCTATAGTGCTGCCGCTCTTCGCAAGTATCGACGCATTAAACGAATACGAAGAGATCCTCTTTCCAAACTGGTATTGAAGAACGTGATTCGGAAGTTCAAATTAACTGGCGATTTGGGAATTGTTCGTGGGAGAGACCGACGACAAATTGTGCCACAAACCGTTGAAGACGTTCCTGTTGCCATGGCTGAGAATGTTGGATGCAATGCGCGATCTTCAGGCAGTGCACGAGCTGTGTCACGACGCCATTGTTTTGGTCAGCAGTAGGGCAATCTCTTGTGGGGTTCCAGGTTGTCGAGGATGCAGACGGTCATCAGACTGAGCAACATTTTAAACCTGGTACGGAAACATGGTGCGCAGTTAACATATGTTATCCTCTCACGTGGAAATTAAAGAGTGTTTCTTTCAATGGTTTATTCGTTATTCCTTACAATGTTTCCACCACGTTTCACTGTCCTACAATCACTCTTTTTGGTATGGGAGTCCGCTCAAGTAGCGAAAGTTTAATTACAGGGTGTTACAAAAAGGTACGGCCAAACTTTCAGGAAGAATTCCTCATACACAAAGAAAGAAAAGATGTTATATGGACATGTGTCCGGAAACGCTTAATTTCCATGTTAGAGCTCATTTCAGTTTCGTCAGTAGGTACTGTACTTCCTCGATTCACCGCCAGTTGGCCCAATTGAAGGAAGGTAATGTTGACATCGGTGCTTGTGTTGACATGCGACTCATTGCTCTCTCCTGACCTCATCAAGCACATCAGTACGTAGCATCAACAGGTTAATGTTCATCACGAACGTGGTTTTGCAGTCAGTGCAATGTTTACAAATGCGGAGTTGGCAGATGCCCATTTGAAGTACGGTTCAAATGGCTCGGAGCACTATGGGACTTAACATCGATGGTCATCAGTCCCCTAGAACTTAGAACTACTTAAACCTAACTAACCTAAGGACATCACACAACACCCAGCCATCACGAGGCAGAGAAAATCACTGACCCTGCCGGGAATCGAACCCGGGAACCCTGGCGTGGGAAGCAGAACGCTACCGCACGACCACGAGATGCGGGCTTGATGTACGAATTAGCACGGGGCAATAGCCGTGGCGCGGTACGTTTGTATTGAGGCAGATTTCCAGAACGTAGGTGTCCCGACAGGAAGACGTTCGAAGCAATTCATCGGCGTCTTAGGGAGCACGGAACATTCCAGCCCATGACTCGCGACTGGGGAAGACCTAGAACGACGAGGACACCTGCAGTGGACGAGGCAATTCTTCGTGCAGTTGACGATAACCCTAATGTCAGCGTCAGAGAAGTTGCTGCTGTACAAGGTAACGTTGGCCAGGTCACTGTATGGAGGATGCGACGGGAGAACCAGTGGTTTCCGTACCATGTACAGCGTGTGCGGGCACTATCAGCAGCTGATTCGCCTCCACGGGTACACTTCTGCGAGTGGTTCATCCAACAATGTCTCAATCCTCATTTCAGTGCAAATGTTCTCCTTACGGATGAGGCTTCATTCCAACGTGAATGTGTGGGCTGACGAGAATCCGCACGCAATTGTGCAATCACGTCACAACACAGATTTTCTGTGAACGTTTGGGCAGGAATTGTTGGTGATGTCTTGATTGGGCCCCATGTTCTTCCACCTACGCCCAATGGAGCACGTTATCATGGTTTCATACGGGATACTCTACCTGTGCTACTAGAAATTGTGCCTTTACAAGTACGACACAACATGTGGTTTACGCACGATGGAGCTCCTGCACATTTCAGTCGAAGTCTTCGCACGCTTCTCAACAACAGATTCGATGATCGATGGATTGGTAGAGGCGGACCAATTCCATGGCCTCCACGCTCTCCTGGACTCAACCCTCTTGACTTTCATTTATGGGGGCATTTGAAAGCTCTTGTCTACGCAACCCCGGTACCAGATGTAGAGACTCTTCGTGCTCGTATTGTGGACGGCTGTGATACAATACGCCATTCTCCAGGGCTGCATCAGCGCATCAGGGATTCCATGCGACGGAGGTTGGATGCATGTATCCTCGCTAACGGAGGACGTTTTGAACATTTCCTGTAACGTAGTGTTTGAAGTCACGCTGGTACGTTCTGTTGCTATGTATTTCCATTCCATGGTTAATGTGATTTGAAGAGAAGTAATAAAATGAGCTCTAACATGTAAAGTAAGCGTTTCCGGACACATGTCCACATAACATCTTTTCTTTCTTTGTGTGTGAGGAATGTTTCCTGAAAGTTTGGCCGTACCTTTTTGTAACACCCTGTATAACCACCCTGCGTACAGAGAATAAGAGCAGTCCTATCACTCTTCCCTGGGGCACTTCTGACGATACTCTACGTTCTAATGAACACTTGCTCCTTCAGCAGTAACACGACCCTGAACTGGTTTACCAAGGCCAAGGCAATATGCAACCGCTCTGGTTTAGTGATAAATACAGTTTTTTGCAGGTAAGGACATTGATAAGCAGTACAACAAGATTAGATCTTATTGGAAACAAACACTTCTGTTATCAGTCACTTTGAACTACTGTCTGTTGCGATAATCACGATGCCCTTCGACAGATACTTCTCATTTCAAGTGCTTACACCGTTGCATCTCTATATTAAGACTTGAAAAGAAGACTCATTTCTCTAAACGGGTCTAGCTTAGAATAGCAGCCATGAATGAAAAAAGTAACCTCTAAAGTAAAATGTTGAGGGCAGTAAGTATTCCCACACCGATACATTATGAAAATATAGTGCCAGTTTAAGAGAGTCAACGAACCTGGGTTGGAGGGTGCTAACACTGCAGCAGATGAATTGGTGACTCGCGTATTTTAAACGTAGTAGGTGTGTGATACGAATCACATACTATATTGTACGATATGCGTTTCTTGAATGAATCTTTCACTCTGAAGCAGGGTGGACTCTATTGTGAAACAGAGAAAGTAAGCACATCACTATCCGACAGGCCTACGACGAGGAAAGAGGGCGAACTCTTCTACCTATACTTTGTTCGTCATAAGAATAAACCTGATGTAGTCAAACACAAACGCAATGATTGGTCATCAGCTGTTCCATATTCAGGGTGTTACAAAAAGGTACAGCCAAATTTTCAGGAAACATTCCTCACACAGAAAGAAAGAAAAGATGTTATGTGGACATGTCTCGGAAACGCTTAATTTCCATGTTCGATCTCATTTTAGTTTCGCCAGTATGTACTGTACTTCCTCGATTCACCGCCAGTTGTCCCAATTGAAGGAAGGTAATGTTGACTTCGGTCCTTGTGTTGACATGCGACTCATTGCTCTACAGTACTAGCATCAAGCACATCAGTACGGAGCATCAACACGTTAGTGTTCGTCACGAACGTGGTTTTGCAGTCAGTGCAATGTTTACAAATGCGGAGCTGGCAGATGCCCATTTGATATATGGATTAGCACGGGGCGATAGCCGTGGCGCGGTACGTTTGTATCGAGACAGATTTCCAGAACGAAGGTGTCCCGACAGGAAGCCGTTCGAAGCAATTCTTCAGCGTCTTAGGGAGCATGGAACATTCCAGCCTATGACTCGAGACTGAGGAAGACCTAGAACGACGAGGACACCTGCAATGGACGAGGCAATTCTTCGTGCAGTTGACGATAACTCCAATGTCAGCGTCAGAGAAGTTGCTGCTGTACAAGGTAACGTTGACCACGTCACTGTATGGAGAGTGCTACGGGAGAACCAGTTGTTTCCGTACCATGTACAGCGTGTGCAGGCACTATCAGCAGATGATTGGCCTCCACGGGTACACTTCTGCGAATGGTTCATCCAACAATGTGTCAATCCTCATTTCAGTGTAAATGTTATCTTCACGGATGGGGCTTCATTCCAACGTGATCAAATTGTAAATTTTCGCAATCAACATGTGTGGGCTGACGAAGATCCGCACGCAATTGTACAATCACGTCATCAACACAGATTTTCTGTGAATGTTTGGGCAGGCATTGTTGGTGATGTCTTGATTGAGCCCCATGTTCTTCTACCTACGCTCAATCGAGCATGATTTCATATGGGATACTCTACCTGTGCTACTAGAACATGTGCCTTTACAAGTACGACACAACATGTGGTTCATGCACAATGGAGCTGCTGCACATTTCAGTCGAAGTCTTCGTACGCTTCTCAACAACAGATTCGGTGACCGATGGATTGGGAGAGGCGGACCAATATCCATGGCTTCCACACTCTCCTGACCTAAACCCTCTTGACTTTCATTTATGGGGCATTTGAAAGGTCTTGTCTACGCAATTCTTGTCAACAACTTGGATGGATGAGCTGTTAAGCTGATTGTGCGATAATTTTCGTACTTGTCAGCTCTAGCAGTCTTCAGAATAGTGTGGACGATATTTTTGGGAAATTCAGACTCACAGATTGTACACACCAACATGAATAGTCGTTTTGTTGCCACTTTCCCAAATGGTTTAAGAAATTCTGACGGAACGGTATTTATGGGGGCATTTGTGTGTAAGGAATGTTTCCTGAAAGTTTGGCCGTACGTTTTTGTAACACCCTATATATATATTTATGTGATAATCAACACATATCTAACACATATCTAATCATGATTTTAATTTAAAATGCGCGTCTTCTTATTTCTAATTACATATAGCACCCAAAATTCAGGGTTTCATTGCAAATAAAATAGAAGATTGTTAATAAAGGTTGTTCCAATTAAGACTACATTACAAATTAGATTTTTAGGACATAAATGAAAATTAAGTTTTGTTTGCCGGCCGCCGTGGCCGAGCGGTTGTAGGCGCTTCAGTCCGGAACCGCGCTGCTGCTACGGTCGCAGGTTCGAATCCTGCCTCGGGCATGGGTGTGTGTGATGTCCTTAGGTTAGGTGTAAGTAGTTCTATGTCTAGGGGACTGATTACCTCAGATGTTAAGGCATATAGTGATTAGAGACATTTGAACTATTTTAAGTACTGTTTATTTGGACTGTGGCCAGCGTTTTTTTTTTAGGACAGATGTAGCCTCTCAGCAGCTGGAAAGATAAGAAACATGGAGAACAATCATTTTGACAGCATTGAGCACACCATTCAAAAGCAGCGTTTTTACGGTTGTCACAATACCAAGGCAATAAGAACCCAACAGAACTTATCTGGAACCAAGTTAAGGATTCGTCGCGTGAAATAACAAGACATTTAAGCTGCCAGACGTACTGGAATTAATGCACAGAGCTTTGGCACACGTCACTGTCGAACACTGGCGGCGTACAGAATGGTGTGTCGTAAAAGATGAGGTGAAAGCGTCGTACTTGGTTGGCTTCGTGGATTCTGTTGTTGATCGACTCGTTATTTACCAGATGACAGTTCCAATACTGAAATGTTTTTCTCGGATTCGGATATGGGAGGAAATGAGATATTATCAGGCGACTGACTGTAAGTTAATACCTTCAAAATGGTTCAAATAGCTGTGAGCACTATGGGACATAACATCCAAGGTCATCAGTCCCCTAGAACTTAGAAGTACTTGAACCTAACTAATCTAAGGACATCACATACATCCATCCCCGAGGCTGGATTCGAACCTGCGAAAGTAGCGATCGCGCGCTTCCAGACTGAAGCGCCTAGAACAGCTCGGCCAACACCTTCACTGGCTTCAATATTTATCCATACGGTGAAAGCCCTGCAGTACGCTATTGCGTCACACATATCTCGTGTAAAAATATTAACCTGTTTGGAAGTTAGGAATTTTCATCACGGTTGTTTTGAATTACAATTCTACGATGGCTAAGAAAGAGAGCATGTTACGCTTGTCGTCTGGTCCGCTAAGAAGCGTGCGATATTGTTGTTTAGCCGAACATTTTTTTCATTCTTTCAAAATTAAATGACATTAGAAGCTATATTGGTGGCCGAGCTGTTCTAGGCGCTTCACTCCGCAACCGCGTGACTGCTACGGTCGCAGGTTCGAATCCTGCCTCGGGCATGGATGTGTGTGATGTCATTAGGTTAGTTAGGTTTAAGTAGTTCTAAGATCTGGTGGACTGATGACCTCCGATGGTAAGTCCCATAGGGCTCAGAGCCATTTAGATGCTATATTGTTTCTGTGCTCGTCTTTTTTTACGTCGTAATTGCAACTGCTCACATAACTGCAGGTTAGTTGGACCAGCTGGCCGGCCAGTGCTGTCCACGATAAATGCGGTGGTAAACCTGTTGTCCAGTATCATCGCTCAGTCGATGAGAGCCTAACGTACAGCATAAAACGAATCCTTATTATCGCGCTTGATTACTCGGGGCGGCCTAGCTTCTGCTCCAGTGAGAGTCCAGCAAACGCAGAAGAATACATGGTGCAACGTTTACAACAGGTTTGTTCTTATGTTGAACACAGCATAGCGAATAACGCGCTTGAGGTGAAGGTGGCTGCTGCAACTCGCCGTGTGTGAACTTGCTCCGTAGCCAGCAGCATGCTCGAGCGTCGTGGCCCTGACCGTCTGTAATGAGCCGCGGCCGGTGACCTCTGCTGGCGCCTGCGACAGCGCACTTGTCGCTCTGTGCCTCCACACTCCGCTCCGATGCCGCCAATCACGATGTAAAGGCGCCTAGGCATTATGCCAGTGAAGGCCGACGTACAACAGTCTACCGCTTCGTTGGCCGAGATTTCCTTAAGGGGGGACGTTGATGAAATTGACCAAAACTGTCAACTTTCGATTTCTAACAAATACTAACAAAGATATAGAGGGGATCGGCTCAGTACAGACGATAGATACACAAAACAGAACAGAAAATTTACGTATGCTAGCCTTCGGAACTTTGTACCTTCGTCAGGGAGGAGAGAGGGGAAAAAAGGAGGAAGAAGGGAAAGTGGATTCAGTTACAACCCAGGTTATGAAGCAACAGGGGAAAGGTAAACAAGGAGGGTAGCAAAGATGGAGGCATGGGAGTCAGAGGGAAGCCAAAGATATTCTACTGTAAGTATTGTGCCAGCTTCAAATCAAAGAGGATGCAAACCTGCCCCACGCACCCCCCCACAAGCAACTACTCCAGCCCCACTACTGGTAAAACATACAATTCACGGGAGGGCCACATGTGAAGCAACACGTGTCATTCATCCGCTAACATGCCTGCACTGCACAGCCTTTTACATTGGCTTGACGACAACTAAACTGGCTGACTGCATGAACGGGCACATACGAACTCTCCGCCTAGGAGATGTCCAATACCCAGTAGCAGAGCATGCCCTCCAACATAATTCTAGGGACCTAGGAACCTGCTACACTGTACATGCCATCTGGCTCCTCTCACTCAACACCAGTCCCTCGGAACTGCGGAGATGGGAATTTGGACTCCAACACATCCTTTCATATCGCCATCCCCCTGGACTGAACCTACGTTAACCAACCTCACTCCCATTTACTCATCAGTCTTCTTCTCTTTCCCTTTCCTCTTTAGTCATTCACGCATCTTTTCGTCCTACATAGTTGTGTTTATCTTTATACTATATACCTCTTTACTTCTGTATGCGTCCTCTTTGGTTTGAAGCTGGCACAGTAAGCTGGCACACTACTTACAGTAGAATTTCTTTGGCTTCCCTCTGACACCCATGCCTCCATCTTTGCTATCCTCCTTGTTTACCTTTCCCCTGTTGCTTCATAACCTGGGTTGTGAGTAACTGAATCCACTTTGTCAGTACAGCTCATGAACAATAAGTTCCCAAAGTTTCAATGCTCAAATCGCATCCGAAGTGCCTGAAAATTAATTAAAAGTGTGACGCGGCCTCCCTGCATCGCCAACATTTTGAAGCAGCACTTCAATACCAGCTCAGTGAACAACGATTCTGTGTATCACTTTCAACCAAACGTGTGCGGGATACATCTAGAAGGCCGCGATACATACTTTTTGGTTTTATAGATCATATTTGGCCGATGCTGCACTTCTCAGAAAATGTGTTCATGGCAATACCCAAATCCAAATGAGTCTCTAAATTCACTCATATGGAAACGATGCCCTAAAACACATTTGAATCTGCTACAGTTGTCAGAATTGCAACTTATGATGAAGTTATTGTACTTAATGATGGGGAAGTCGGGAGGATGAAGGTATTATAAAGAATGGGCTTCAAGATAGGAAATTTTATTCAAGACATCCTGAGAAAAATAGATTTACGGCGCGTCTCTGCAGCTGAAAAGTCAGTTGAAGACCTGGTAAAGGTAAGAAGACAGACAACAAGAAACCAGAAGAGGCCTGGAAGGGAAAGACGTCCGAGAGTACAAATGTGGTGCCTTCTGAAGAAGCGACATAAGGAAAAAAGTTAGGTTGAACTTTAAATTGCGTTTCCTGAAAAGTTGCTTTTTTCAAGTTTATGTACCTTTTCCTCAGATTCTATGAATTGTAGAATTATGAAATTTTGTACACATATTTCTATAAACCTAAGAAACGCTGTCTCAAGAGCAAATTTTGAAATTTTGATTGCAAGCTGAGATATGGGGCAAAGTGCTTGGAATTTTGCATGAATTTAAAATTGTACATGTGAAATTATAATTAAAAAATTATGAAAAGTCTCCCACTTAACCTATTCTGAAAACCTCATGAGAGAAGCTTACAACATATAAAGAGATGAAACAGAGAAATTTTTCTAGAAATCTCTTGAATACTTTCTGAGAAAAAGGAGCATACATTATTATTTGAATATACAACTTCAAATTTCATTAAAAAATGTTGAATATATATAATCAAAGGAATTTTTATGTAAATGTGTTACTTTCATGTAAAACGTGGTACAAAATTTCATTGCCACATCTCCCAAACTGTAGAATTGGTGCATTTTTGAAGTAGTGTGTGTTTTTCATCAACGTCCCCCCTAAGGATCCTACACATGGGCCAACCAACCGACAACCAAATTGGACGTGTGCAGCGCCACTCGCCTACCTAAAGACCATCTCTATCAACTTTCCATTCCATATCGGGCGGTTGGTCTGGTATGTCCACCCGACAGTCGACCACCCTACCTCACCCTACACCCAACACCACTTGAGCCTACAAATTTCGCAGTGTGCAGGAGTGTTTAGCCAATTGCTGTCTGTGCGCGCGAAATATACTAGCAAAATAGTGAAATACTTGCACAATAGTGAAATGGCAAACAAGACATATTCCAAGACTAATCGCCTTAAAACGAAAGAACTGTTGGAAAAATATGGAGTGAGCAGATGCTTTTGGGTCATTAGTTGTGAGCAGTATAGTAACAAGGGAAGCAAGATATGCAGCAGTGACTTCCAATTTTGCAAATATTTAAACAGTTCAATCCAGACGCCACACCTCTGATTTTGAGGGGTAGATTAGATAACATGAGAACGGCACATAAGAGAATTGAAGGTATTATTTTCCTACAATAGAAACGTTGCTGGGCATTCTAATTACAATAAATAGGAGAAAATAGCGTCGTAAATGTTTGATGCATATTAAGTCCGTATATTTAGCAGTTCCAAAAAGTACGCTTTATCCGCTCTTAGATAATTGCTAAAATCACGCTATCCCAGATTCTTCAGTAAAAGAGAGTGGGTGAATTTCTTCCTTTGCATAAGCTACTTTGTTGTCCACACCCTTCTCTCAGCTTTTCTTGGCGTTGTAACCTTCGAAACAACCAAGGAAATTCCCAGTTGCCGGCCGGAGTGGCTGTGCGGTTCTAGGCGCTACAGTCTGGAACCGAGCGACCGCTACAACCGCAGGTTCGAATCCTGCCTCGGGCATGAATGTGTGTGATGTCCTTAGTTAGTTTTAATTAGTTCTAAGTTCTAGGCGACTGATGACCTCAGAAGTTAAGTCGCATAGCGCTCAGAGCCAATTCCCAGTTTTTGATTCAGCGGCATCACGTCAAACGTATAAACAGTTCGCAAACGGCGGTTCGAACAGGGCACGGGGCTCCGGTTCGATTCCCGGCCGGGTTGGGTTAGGTTGTTTGGGGGAAGAGACCAAACAGCGAGGTTATCGGTCTCATCGGATCAGGGAAGCGCAGGGAAGAAGTCGGCCGTGCCATTTCAAAGGAGCCATCCCAGTATTTGCCTGGAGCGATTTAGGAAAATCACAGAAAACCTAAATCACGATGGTCGGACGCGGGATTGAACAGTCTTCTTCCCGAATCCGAGCCCAGTGGGCTGACCACTGCTCCAACTCGCTCGGTATCGGGGAGGGGATTTTCTCTGCCCGGGAACTGGGTGTCTGAGTTGTCCTCATCATTTCATCATCATCATCATCATTCGTTCCAATGGCTCGATTGGACTGTGGAAAAAAATTGGACTGTGGAAAAAAATTGGACTGTGGAAAAGTTGGAATTTTGTACGGGCACTGATGACCACGCAGTAGAGCGCACCACAAACAAAACATCGTCATCGAACAGGGCGGCGCTAGAGTCGCTCAGTGAAGTTGGTCCGGACGGGTGTTGGCTGCACGTAAATTGCTCTGGTGGTTGGTTGGTCGAGCCATTCGTACCTGTGTAAGGCGCTTAAGTGCGGGCGGGCGGGAAATCTGAACCAACCAAACAGTTGGCCTTAGTTGCGGTTCGATCTGCCGGCGGTAACATCAAATCTAGGAGCTTCAGTCCGGAGCCACGCGGCTGCTACGGTCCTGGCTTGGGCATGGATGTGTGTGATGTCCTTAGGTTAGTTAGGTTTAAATAGTTCTAAGTCCAGGGGACTGATGACCTCAGATGTTAAGCCTCGTTTGAACCATTTTTGCTAACATCAAAGCGTTGGCGGTTGGTTGGCGCTAGGACTTCTATCCTAACATGGACGGCGGATCGAATGTTCGTTGGTTCAGTACCGATTTGTTCTGTCTTTAGAACGGCGTGTATTTAAATTTTTCAGGACAGCCACAAACCGCATTTAGTAACTTTTATTGACCTGTTTCGGTCTTTAATTTAACGAGGGCATCATCAGAAGTTAGACCACAACTACTAGTATCTAAAGAAGAAAACATGAACGATATGCTAGCAGGCAGCATTTCCCGACGTAAGCGAGAAATCAAATGAAAGCCACCGTAAGCACAAACTAAAATACTGTTAACAACCTGTTTTTCTGTCTTAAAGAAAATCAAAATGTAAATAACTTAATTACAGTCCACTGATGATGCTTTACCTCAATGAAGAGAAACGCGTCTGGTGGGGAAAAAACACGCATTTTTGTAGTCGCAACGACAGAACAAAAATACCCTCAAGAAACTCTGGCCTTGACAGTTTTAAGCACAGTTGTTGTCTGCAAAATTATAGAGCGAAGCCAGTGAGCAAAACATACTGAATGAAATTTCTGGCTCTCCGCAGCTCGTGGTCTCGCGATCGCGTTCTCGCTTCCCGAGCGCAGGGTCCCAGGTTCGATTCCCAGCGGGATCGGGGATTTTCACCTGCCTCGAGATGACAGGGTGTTTGTGTCGCCTTCATCATTTCATCGTCATCCTAATCCGTGGCTGGTGACAGGAAGCACATCCGGCCACCACTCAAACTAACCCCGCCAAATCCGTTGATAACATTACCGACTCTGCGCTGCTGTGGGCAAAGAAGGCAAAGAAGAATGTGATATGTGGCAGTCACGAAAAACTTAATTTCGACGGTTGGCGTATGGGAATGGATATCGAGAGAGCATTAAAACTGACAGAGTGAAAGGGAATGTTTTGGGGCCCCTATGAAGTGCAATTATAAAAACAAACTGCAAAGACTAAAAACGTGGAAGCTATTAGAAAGCTATTCAAATTGTTCAAATGGCTCTAGCACTATGGCACTTAACATCTAATGCCATCAGTCCCCTAGACTTAGAACTTCTTAAACCTAACTAACCTAAGGACATCACACACATCCATGCCCGAGGCATGATTCGAACCTGTGACCGTAGCACCAGCGCGGTTCCGGACTGAAGCGCCTAGAACCGCTCGGCCACACAGGCCGGCGGGAAAGCTATTAGAAAATGACATGCACGATGTGAAAAAGATATTGGTGTCTTCACTACCATCTTTTCGCCGTGAACGACGAACGCCGGCCAGAGTGGCCGAGCGGTTCTAGGCGCTACAGTCTGGAACCGCGCGACGGTTACGGTCGCAGGTTCGAATCCTGCCTCGGGCATGGATGTGTGTGATGTCCTTAGGTTAGTTAGGTTTAAGTAGTTCTACGTTCTAGGGGACTGATGACCTCCGAAGTTAAGTCCCATAGTGCTCAGAGCCATTTGAACCATTTTTGAACGACGAACAAAAGTAAACAAAACTGGGGGTGACTATTAACTTTTTGCTGCAGGTACAGCTCTCCTAAAAGAGGTGTATCTTTGGTAATTCTAGGCCCTACGCAATTCAATAACAAATCGAAATCTACAGCTTTCATTGGAAAGCCGACCGCCAGTGCGTTGGTGACCAATGTTCTGCCGAATCCAGTCTCAGGAAATGTATCCATAGAGTTGAGAATCTCATCAGCAGGGATGTGCGGTTTCAGCTGACCACAGCCTGGAACAGTGCGTTGGCTGCCATTAAATTACGACGAGTAGATCAAGACCCGTCATAACATTGGTCTTGTATGGTGTTTTAGTGAGTAACGTCTGGTCGCACTGTTAGTAAACATAGCGTACAGCGAACGCGTACGAGTATCGCTCTCGATTTCCGGCAGAGGGTGTTACAGTATGGCGCCATGTATCTGCAAATCATTGCCAAGCGTGATTTCCGCGTCAGCACATTCTTTGCGCGCGTGTTCTATATACAGGGGCGTTGATCTGCGGATGCCGTCAGTCGTACCTAGCCACCAGCTAGGTTCAACCACCTGAAGATGTCGGACAGTTGCTCCGAGGAAATTGCACAACGTCATCAGGCGGCAAACACCAGGAGACTATTACAGTCCACAGTAATATCAGCCTGTGTATTATCTATGAAATGTTCCTCGTATTAATAAATACGTTGTGAATCGTCGTTCCTTCAAGTATTTTAAAGGTAATCTACAAATATACTTACCTATTTTATTCAATAAAGGATAGGTTTTAAACTACTGTATCGGAAAGAAACTGGATTAGTTTTTGGAAAACAGAGGACGTTACTTACACTACATGACGCAAACTGAGGCTGTAGTTCTTGTTGTAAACAACAACCTCAGTTTCCTACTGTCGGTACACCAATAAAAAATGGTTCAAATGGCTCTGAGCACTATGGGACTTAAAATCTGAGGTCATCAGTCCCCTAGACTAACTACTTAAACCTAACTAACCTAAGGACATCAAACACATCCATGCCCGAGGCAGGATTCGAACCTGCGACCGTAGCAGTCGCGCGGTTCCAGACTGAAGCGCCGAGAACCGCTCGGCCACAGCGGCCGGCTACACCAGTAAAGTCTTAACTGATGTGTACTGCTGGGGGTTTGTTGGATTATAACTCATTCAGATGTATGTTGACTAAAATTGATCATTTCTATTGTATAACATGTGTTTTACGCATTATTTTATGCAAATCAATTCTGTTCCTGTAATTTCCTTGCATTTTAGCATTGAAAGTAATTATATATAATTGAAATATGGATGCGCAGGAATAATTAAGAAGCAGTGTATTCCTATCCCTCCTTAGTCTATATAGTTTTGTTTTGCAAATATAAAACTGTCGCAGCATAAAGCTTTTTCAATGGTTTCTAACTATGTTCGTGTAACTATCGTTAACCAAACAGAAATCAGAAACTGACTGAAGAGCTGAGGCTGGTATCGCCCTCCACACATCTTAACGCAAGCAGTGATAACCAGTCACGCACTCGTGTGCTGTTGTAACGCCGCTTGTTAATCCTAGATTTGGTAGCTCTTAAACTGGCGTCCCGCGAGATAAAGCGCTGGCTATCTGCAAATAGCACGAGACAGTGCTATCAGTAAACACAAGTGTTCGAGTTTCACGCCGACCTTGGGAAGCCAGTTTGTGAAGGACGTGTTTTCTACCGAGTGAGTCGACGCTCTTGTTCGTGTGCTGCGCTCGCATTGTGGGATATTTGGGTTAAAATCCCGGCTCGCACTAAGGGTTATCTTCTTGAACCCTATATCCCACTATAATTGGCTAGACGAGTCTCTGTTTTGTTGTGATGACTTTCATACCGATGAAGTCGCACTCGAATAAATCGTCTTTCCAAACCTGTACTGGACGTTTATTTATTTCTCCTGGCAAGTATAGGCCCTTCAGGACCCCTCTTACATCTAACAAGACATCCTTAATGAGGCAACATTACAATATGTGCAGTACAAGCACAATATTTAGTGATGATAATAATCATGGTAATAATAATAATAATAACAATAACAATGATTTTCCTGAGATAGGAGAAACAAAATTCGTAGGGAGCATTAAAAGTACTCCAAATTTCTTAAGCACAGGGTGCGGTTCGATCAACAGAGTGAATAAATTTAAGTTCTTAGGGGAAAAAATGCAACCAAGCCATGTATATAAAGAAACAAACAAAAACACAGCCCAGAAAATGGAAATGGGTTATCACTGAACGAAGGACATTTACAATAAAAAAACTGTTTTAAGTAAAAACAAGAATCCACATGATAAAACAGATATTTTTTATGAAATAGTGAAGAATTTACACCCAAAATGACCTGATAATTTTATTGTGTGGTCAGCTGATTCGAATGAACCGGGAAAGAATGATTATAAAGAAATCTGACAGTTTCGACAAAAATCTCAAAACCCAAATCATTTGATTCAGGTTAAGGAAAACAATTTATCAGAAATAACTATTACGAAGTCAGAAATGCAAGACAAGCTAAATTTTCGAAAGAAGATTAGGATGTTCAGGATGTTTCAGAAAGCGCGTTAGTGTATGGACAGTTGAAAAACAGAAACACAATGAAAGAATGAAGAAATTTTGGGAAGACCGACGATCAGGAAAGAATACAAAATCACCAGAAAGTTACTTCACGTGGTCTATAGATGGCATAAACCGAAGGAAGAATTGTGATAAGAACAACAATAATAATATTAATGACATAGGTTTAAATACGGCTGTTCCTCAGCGACTGTGTACAATTTTCAAACATAGGAATTATACAGCCAACTGGTTGCAAATAACTATTTGGTACGATTGACCTAGTTTTCGACATCTGTTAAGGGTGTCTTCATTAGAATGAAATTTTGAGAAACTGTAAAATTACATTGACAGAGGGCAATGGTGAGAATTTAGAGCAACTATGCTCAGATAAAAAATAAACTAATTTTTGAGTTGAGTGTAGCTGCTCTGAAATCTTACCACTGATTTCTCGCAATATAATTTTACGATGTATAATAATGTAGTACAAGGAAAATGGAGTGGCTTTCAAGTAACGAAGGACCTGTATAATAAGAAACCTATTTCCATAAACGCAAAACTTCAGCACTATAGCGTTATTATGCCAGAATAGCTTTATACTTCAAAAAGCCTTTCTTTAAATACGGCCAAACAATTAGATAAAACAGAAAAGAAAAGAAGAAAAGCTATCAATAAAGTCTTTTGTCCAAAATATGAGAATGGGGAATGGTATTAAGTATGAAAGAAATTTATGAAAAAATAGAACTAATATCTGACTTGATGAGGAAGAGTTTTACACTATGGACATACGAAATTTCAATTTGAAAAGAGGATAACGACGAGAATTTTTAACTTTTTTGACAGAAACCTAAAAACATTAATGAATTGGATCAAAGAAGTTAAAGCTGACCTGAGAGAAATGGAAATAACAGAGGCAGAAATAGGAGAAAGAGAAAGGTTCAGAGCAAAAGGAAAAAGTTTAAAGGGCTTCCAGGAGAATACAAAGAAACAGTCAGTCGCAATATGGACAGAAGAAAGTAAAGAAAAAGACAGGGAAAGAATGAGAAACTACTGGAAAGAAAGAAAGGAGGAAAGAAATAAGACTTAAGCTACTTCATTTGGTCCTTAGCAGACCAAACCAATAAACAACATATGTTGTAATGAATACATGGAATTTAAGAAATGTCAGTCTTATTAACAGTATGTTGAACAATTTCGCTATTAGCTCCATGTCGAATGTGATTGACACCTGACAGAAATGTATGACACCATTACACAAGGAATCAAACGTGGAGAAGAAGTTGATATGTCAGAGGAAGAACGAGAAACTGTGAGATGGAAAGAAGGAAACAAAAAGAGAAAAACATGCTTAGTTTACAACGTTACAGAGATACTGAATCCCTGTTGGGCAGAAGGAAAATAGCTTAGATATGACGAGAGGGAGACTACGCCGATGATGACGGACAGAACTTCAACCCTTTAAGTGACACTGGGAGATACTACATATACAATTGGTCTTAAATACTATTTATTGCTTTATTTATTTCAAATGATCGTTTTTATTGTAATTAATATATTCACAATAGTTTCTCTGATAAGTGTGAATAGCATTTTGATAATTCTAAATCGGTACGCTTGAGATTTCAGCGGACAAGTGAATAATGATATGAATATTTACGGCTGGCCTTTGAGGTACTCGTCTTCAGAGTCTTCATTCGAGCTTTTCTCGCCATCGTTGAAGTTGGGCCCTTCCAGTGCATGGATTGTCTCTTAGTTTCTGGACCAAGATTCGTCACATGTTATCACTTCTTTCCAAGAAATTAGATCATTTTCAGTGCTATTCAAAGAGTTAGTACAAAAAAAAAAATTTCACGATCTTTTTTCTGTTCGATCGTGAGAATTTTCGGCGCCAATTTCGCACACTTTTTTCTCTTGATAAATTGGTTATGCAAAATATGCCTTACGCATTCTTCGTCAACTCCTACAGTTTCAGCAATCGATCGAATACTCAACTGACGATCAGTAGATTCTGATTATCCACTTTTGTTTACTTTCACCCGTTTTTGATGCTGAAGGACGTCCCGGGCTTCTCAGCTATCTTGGAATCGCTTGAGCCATTATTCGCGTACGCTATAAATAGTTACGCCATGCACTTCTTTTAGTAAAAATAGGTTTCCGTAGCAATTTTTCCAAGTTTCATGCGAAACTTCACACGACAGTTCACTGCCCTATTATTACACTTATCATTTTTCCGGTAAATCAGAATAACAACTCTTACGCAACCGAAGGTCAGGGCTGCACTGATTTACCTACAGACATCAGAGACGCCGCATTCTACTGAGATGGCTTCACACGCCACAGCTATTGGTCGTTCATCTTTGGCGCATGTGTACTTATTGTGTCAGCATCAGTCCCGTTATTTTATAGCCACGCCTCGTACATACTAAATTGAGCAGTTTTGTGGACAAGGTAGATAAAAGTTTTGACAAGGAACACTTGCGCGGGAAAGTACCGTTTGGATGTAAAATAAATTTGGAGATCGCGTCGCTTTCAAACATTCGCTTCACGTTTCGCACACAGCGGAGACAGTGATCTGTGTGCTCTATAGCAGTCTATGGCGTGGGCAGTGTTTGGAGTACTCCTAGTCGAATTCACTTCTACGTGACGAAGGACGCTCACTCTAAAGCCGCGAGCGTGACGTGTCCCTGGAGCACTACAGCCAACCCTCCCAACTTCGAACGTACCAGTTTCTCACAGCCGTTGTTGTAAACTGAGGTGAAAAAAGTCATGGGATACCTGCCAATATCGTGTCGCACGACCTTTCGCCTGGTGTAGTGTAGCAACTCGACGTGTCATGGACTCCACAAATCGTTGGAAGTCCTCTGCAGAAATACTGAGCAATACTGCCTCTGTAGCCGACCATAATTGCGAATGTTTTGCCGTGCAGGATCTTGTGCACGTACTGTATCCCGATGTCCCATAAACGTTCAGTGGGATTTACGTCAGGCGGGTCGCCAAACCATTCACTCGAGTTGTGCAGTGTTCCTCAAACCAATCGCGGACGGTTGTGGCCTGGTGACAGGCGCATTGTCAGCCATAAAAATTCCATCGTTGGTTGGGATCATGATGTCCACGAATGGCTGCAAGTAGCGGAACGCCCAGATGACACAACCCGTTCCATGTAAACGCAGCCCATACCATTATGGAGCCACCACCAGCTTGAAAGTGTCTTGTTGACAACCGGGGTCCATAGCTTCGTGGGGTCTGCGCCACACTCGAACCTCACCATCAGCTCATCTGACAAGGCCACGGTTTTCCAGTCGTCAAGGGTCCAACTGATAATGTCACGAGACCAGAAGAGGCGCTGCAGGCGATGTCACGCTGTTAGTAAACGAACCCTCGTGGGTCGTCTGCTACCACGACCCACTAACGTCAAATTTCGTCGCACTGTCCTAATGAAAACGTTCGTCGTACGTCCCAATTGACTTTTGCGGCTATTTCAAACAGTGTCGCTTGTTTGTTACCTCGGACAACTCTACGCAAACGTCGATGCTCTCGGTCGTTCAGTGATTGCAGTCGGCCACGGCGTTGTCCATGGTGTGAGGAAACGATGAAATTTGATGTTCTCGACACACTCTGGACACAAAACCTACGTTCCTAGCATTTGTAGACTTAGAGAAAGCTTTTGACAACGTTGACTGAAATACTCTCTTTCAAATTCTGAAGGTGGTAGGGGTAAAATACAGAGAGCGAAATGCTATTTACAATTTGTACAGCAAGATGACAGTTATAAGAGTCGAGGGACATGAAAGGGAAGCAGTGGTAGCGGAGGAGGGTGAGACAGGGTTGTAGCCTCTCCCCGATGCTATTCAATCTGTATATTGAGCAAGCAGTAAAGGAAACAAAAGAAAAATTCGGAGTAGGTATTAAAATCCATAGAGAAGAAATAAAAACTTTGAGGTTCGCCGATGACATTGTAATTCCGTCAGAGACAGCAAGGGACTTGGAAGAGCAGTTGAACGGAATGGACAGTGTCATGAAAGGAGGATATAAGATTAACATCAACAAAAGCAAAACGAGGATAATGGAATGTCGTCGAATTAAGTAGGGTGATGCTGAGGGAATTAGATTAGGAAATGAGACACTTAAAGTAGTAAAGGAGTTTTGCTATTTGGGGAGCAAAATAACTGATGATGGTCGAAGTAGGGAGGATATAAAATGTAGACTGGCAATGGCAAGGAAAGCGTTTCTGAAGAAGAGAAATTTGTTAACGTCGAGTATAGATTTAAGTGTCAGGAAGTCATTTCTGAAAGTATTTGTATGTAGTGTAGCCATGTATGGAAGTGAAACATGGGCGATAAATAGTTTGGACAAGTAGACAATAGAAGCTTTTGAAATGTGGTGCTACAGAAGAATGCTGAAGATTAGATGGGTAGATCACATAACTAATGAGGAAGAGGCATCAAGGGATCGCCAATTTTGTACTGGAGGGCAGCGTGGAGGATAAAAATCGTAGAGGGAGACCAAGAGATCAATACAATTAGCAGATTCAGAAGGATGTAGGCTGCAGTAGGTACTAGGAGATGAAGAAGCTTGCACAGGATAGAGTAGCATGGAGAGCTACATCAAACCAGTCTCAGGACTGAAGACCACAACAACAACAATATTGCCAAAATAATGGCAGCTCATAAATTGGCCTAATAGTTTCTCTGCAATGAACGTTGGAAGAAACTGTATTGCGAAAAAACATAAATTTCGCATGAAGGTTTTCGATAGAAGCTATTGTTGCAGTTTACATAAGTGTCACTCACAAAATCCGACTCGAATCGCTTCGTTCAACATATGGCAGTCAATCACCTTCACAAAAGTCTGTTTACAACTGAACTGGAAACGGGGAATTCTGATAGTGTCGCAATTGAGTATTTTTGTGTGTTTTTTTTTTCTGCCCTGAAAACCATTGAATGTGTCACGACTAATAACTTGAAATACGTTGGAAGTACCGGAGATGCCTCGTTTTAGTTAAGAGTACCTTCACTAGATTGGCACTGGAATTCGTTTGTTCGTGACATTAGGAACGCTGAATGCGCCGAGATTGTGTTTCATGGTGGTAAATGTGTCATAACCTGTTTCTCGCTCACTTTCCTAGAAGCAACAAACAACACTATCGGAAAGCGCTGTAAAGTGCCCAGAGCGGCAAAAGTGGCCATTGCACATTTTTTTCCTTTCAGTAGCCCTGCTGCCTGACGCTAAATGGCCCAACTAGTTCTAATATGTACCGTTACTCTTGTCAATGAGCTTGACGGAGGAAGCTTGTTCCGTTAGTTTTTAGCAGGCATTTTTCTGATTTTCAGTCGGCTGATATAAGCTTTGTCATTCATATTTTCCTGTTACCTACTTACGTGTTGAGTAATACAAAGTGATTTAAAAAGGAAAAAAAATTGCAATTGTTTATTACAGGAAAGCCGGCCGGAGTGGCCGAGCGGTTCTAGGCGCTACAATCTGGAACAGCGCGACCGCTACGGTCGCAGGTTCGAATCCTGCCTCGGGGATGGATGTGTGTGATGTCCTTAGGTTAATTTGGTTTAAGTAGTTCTAAGTTCTATGGGACTGATGACTTCAGAAGTTAAGTCCCATAGTGCTCAGAGCCATTTGAACCATTTATATTACAGGAAAACTATGAAAGATAGAAACAAATTGCGCCTGCCACTGGATAGGGGAAGGTTCAAAGTTCTATGTTTACCCAGACACCATATATTCAACATGAGCACCATACATTGCCCCAGAAACATCGAAACTGTAGTCCATTTCATTTCACACATGAATCAACAGGCCGCTGTTTATAGAATCAGCAGCTGCAACAATTCGATTTCTCAGCTATCGAAGCTGCCGTTGGTGGCAACGCGGACTCTGTCTTTTATGCATCCCCCCCCCCCCCCCCTCCGCCCAAGAAAAAAAAAAAACCAACGCAAAATGTGAGGTCTGCTGACCTTGAAGGCCAAACGTAATGAACAAGATCTAGTTGTCCACCACTTCCAATCCAACGCTGTGGGGTGATGGTGGACCGCACCTCAAAGGGAAAGTGAGACGGGATGCTGTCACGCATAAGAATGGTCATTGAAATCTTCGTGAAGTTGAGGAAACAGTATTGCAATATGTCCAGGTGTGACACTCCTGTCACAATTTCCTCCGGAAAAAAGAAAGGTCCATGAAATTTGTGAACGAGAACGACACAAAACACATTCATATTCGGTGAGTCTCTTCCACTTTCGGCGATGACGCCAGAACTTCGTGACACCCAAATTCTTCCATTATAAAAGTTTACTTTACCTGGTACATGAAACGTCGATTCGTCCAATGATTATTTCGGAAAAAGTGTTCTCTGTCATATCTCGGAGAAATGAAATGCATTCGCACCTTCTCTTACGGTAGCCGAGACGCAGTTGCTGCAGTACTGAAACTTGTAAGGCTTCATTTGCAGGCGTCGTTTCAAAACACGCCACACTATTGCTTGAGGAAGTTGAAGTTCCGGCTTGTCCGTGTTATGGACTTCCAAGGATTCCGTGTGAGGGCATCTCGGATAAACTCGACATTTTCATCAGACGTGCGTGACCGATTCTACTCTTCCCTTTGCATATGCAACCAACCTCCAACAATTTTGTATGCCTGCTCGTTCAGAAACGGTCCCTTGCTAAATCGACGGCGGAATGCACGTTGAACTTGAGGAACAGACTGACTTCGCGCAAATTCCAACACACAAAATAATTTCTCTCGTGGTGTAGTTGTCATGTTGCTACAAACAAAAGCACAGCGGTGTGAAAACGTTGAACCTTATTCTAACCAATGACATGCACAACGTTTTTCTGACTTTCATATCTTGTTTTGTAACAAACAGTTGACATCTGTTCTTCCTTTTTGAATCACCCGGGACTCTTACAACGTAAGTGTTTAAATAAAGTATTTTGGCTACAATTCTAGTTCTTTGTTACTTACCCGCGATTAGAGAGTTTCATATGTGGACGACACTATACGTCGGGAAATGTGAGCAAATTCTTTACCCCCCAGAAAAGGTAGTTACTGATGTATGTCACCACCTCTAAACACTTTTATACACGAAGCTTTTATCCGTTATTCTAACCCTTTTGGACGATTTTAAGTTAATTAGGCTATATTATTTAAAACTGTCTCTACTCGGTTATGTTTGGCCTAATACGGAAACGCGATTGAAAACAGTCTGCTGCGGTCGTTTGGTTTTGTTTCAGATGCTAGTGAATCAAGATGCCTAGAAAATATGTCTGGGAATCAGAGTATCCAAAATGCTGCCCCATTGTGAGGGCACCCTACATTACGCCCTTAGGTGGTGGTGGTGGTGGTTAGTGTTTAACGTCCCGTCGACAACGAGGTCATTAGAGACGGAGCTCAAGCTTGAGTTAGGGAAGGATTGGGAAGAAAATCGGCCGTGCCATTGCAAAGGAACCATCCCGGCATTTGCCTGAAACGATTTAGGGATATCACGGAAAACCTAAATCAGGATTGCTGGAGACGGGATTTACCGTCGTCCTCCCGAATGCGAGTCCAGTGTGCTAACGCCCTTAGGCAGGAAAAAGTGGTCACTATGCAAGGCTTCAGAAAAATGCGTACAATTCCTATACATTATATTCTTTGTGGCTTAACAATATTTTTTGGGTTCCTTTTAATACGTAGTTTCAAAATATGTAAGTGGCAACTAACCATGGTTGGTGTAAATTCAATTTTCCTTAGAGCGGCCATTCTATCCCACCTTCACCTACACTTTATCTCATTTCAGTTATTTTTTATGTAGATCTCTAGCGTCTAATGCTTTATAGTGAACGAAAAAGGATTCATAAATAATAGTTTTTAGGACTGAAACTGTGCGATCTTCCTTCCTTCGAAATATTCCTCGCCTTCCATTGACCAACAAATAAGTACTGAAAAAAAAGTATCTATTAGTCGTGGTCAGTTTTCTTTAAGAGGAATTTAAAGTATTTTGTTTCTCGTCGCGTCAGTGATGTCAGTTTTGTTTTCTTCGTTACTGCTCATAAATAAGTGAGGTGATGCTGTGCACATTCAGTGATTCCATGGAAGGGATCATGACACGTCTTCAACTACATTTCCATTTTTGTATTTTTTAAATTCTAAACTTATCGAACTTTTGGAACACTTATGATGTCATATCTGCATTACTTCGAAGAAAATTATTTGTAACGCGGATCTGTCGGGCTTCTTTGTTTTCTTACATTTTGACATTTCTCAAGTTCAGCGTTTCCCGTTTCCAGATAACAAATTTCGTGAAAGTCGAGGAAATTCAGTTGTTCCAAAAAACATCGAAGCTGTGCTCCACATGAATGAAGATACTCGGCACGTGACTTACTCAGGGAGACAGAGGCACTCTTAGGAGTGTTGAATAAGGAATACTTCCGATTTTGGGTGCATTTTTAGCTGTAAAAGTGATCTGTTCGCGATGGACACTGCACAGTTTGAACGAAACATAAAAACAGCCTCGTGTCAATTGCTACGACTAAATGTTCAACACATTCGACTAAGGAAATGCAAAATACGAATACAGCATCGTAATAGGAGATAAACCTCGAGTACAGCGTCGTTCCGAAAAGTTCCGAGACTGATTTTATTCCTGGCGTATACACGACGTAAGCGCAATAACTGCGGTGGAGCTGGAACTAATACCTGCTAACAACAGATGTCCATTGGACCAGTTGTTATCAGCAGGCAATGCTAAGTAGTTGACGTGCGGCCACAAAGCGTCAACGGCGTTTTGTAACAAATCACACTGGAGCAACACCTCTAAATGAAAGTATGCAGGACATTCCCGAAAAGGTTTTCAAGAAGAGAAACGCGTGTGCACGTCTTGACTCCCGAGCACAAACAACGAAGAATGGACGCCTGCTGCGACTGGATTCAAATACAATGCACTGACTTTTTGCTGCAAAAAATCAGCGCGATCCTACCTTAAAACAACAAAATCCAAAAATTCTCATGCAAGGCCAACTCTTTGACGACAAAACTGACGTTCGAGGTAATGTGACACGCGTGTTTTAACAACGTCTCGGCCGGCCGGAATGGCCGTGCGGTTCTAGGCGCTTCAGTTTAGAACCGCGTGACCGCTACGGTCGCAGGTTCGAATCCTGCCTCGGGCATGGATGTGTCTGATGTCCTTAGATTAGTTAGGTTTAATTAGTTCTAAGTTCTAGGGGACTGATGACCTCATATGTTAAGTCCCATACACCTCAGAGCCATTTGAACAACGTCTCAGAAAAGGGCTTTTCTGACGATTTCACGTGGTTGTGTGAATGATCTGCGCATTTTACACAAGTGGGAGGAGACTATGTGGAACATCGGAAACATTAAAAGTGTCATATTAACTTTTCTCAATTTTTTTATTAATCCAGTCCCGAGACATTATGGACTGACGGGTGTACTATCCCATGGACTGGAATTAACGATAATTCTTATCTTTGTTTATTCTTTCCTTTCTACTACAGTTTAACCAGGGCGTAGTATACAAACTAATTTACTTGACACTGCACAAAAGATATAATATTTAATTAATAATTTTATCTTGGAACTCTTCCATTTGGTGCGTGTTTGCATAGAAAAACAGTAATATCAGAAATTTAGTCTGCCTTGATGCAAAACACCTTGTTAATCGTTTATTCCTTTATTCTTCCAAACTGGTTTCGGCGACAAATATCACCATCATCAGTGGTTTTTTTTAATCTAATACTTGCAGAAAACAGCATGGTTATACAAACACAGTAGCACATTATTACATTTTTACTATTCATTTTTTGAAATATAGTTTTCTATAGATACTTTCATATTACGTTATTTGTTGTATGTTACAGCATGTTTTGAGAATATTTTTCGCTGTTTACAGAATATTTTCTGTGCACCTTTTTTTCTGTAGCCGTTTTTTACTCAGCGAACATCATGTCATCTGCAAACGTGTGAGCGGCTGTTAGTAAACAAACTACCAAAAGGTGAACTTCGTATGTCAGCAATATATTCTTGGGGTTGTGGTAGTGTTGTGGAATCCAGTTATTTGGTGTGTACTAAGCTGTTACTTAGCTATTCGCGTGCTCACGCTCGTTGGATGGTATGTAGCTGCTTTTATACACAGAGAAACAAAACTTTCGCACTTTGTTTCTGATCCAGAATATTACGCCATGTGTCGCGAGAAGTGTATCGCATGTGGTGATATAGGCTGTAGCCGCTCACAGGATTGCAGATGACATGATATTCGCTGAGTAAAAAACGGCAACAGAAAAAAAGACGCACAGAAAATATGCCGCAAACAGCGACAAAAATTCTTAAAACGTGCTGTAACATCACAATAAATAAGATAGCATGAAAGTATCCATAGAAAACTATATTTGAAAAAACGAATATTAAAAATGTAATAATGTGCTATAGTGTTTGTATAACCATGCTATTTTCTGCAAGTGTTAGATTAAAAACGACCACTGATGATGGTGATATTTGTCGCCGAAACAAATTTGAGAGAATAAAGAAATAACGAATAACAAGGAGTTTTGCATCAAGGCGAACTCAATTTCTGATATTACTGACATAATATTTGGTGACCTGTTTAGGTAATTTTGATATTAATTTCATTCACCAGCACAGGTATGCATTGCAGATTTTGCTGTACAGCATAAAATATCTTTTGTCAATAACACAGAAAAATCAATATACTGTATATAAATATTTTACCTTTACCTTGTTCTTTCTAAGGTACAATACAGTGCTCAAAATGGCTCAAACGGCTCTGAGCACTATGGGACTTACCATCTGAGGCCATCAGTCCCCTAGAACTTAGTACTACTTAAACCTAACTAACCTAAGGACATCACACACATCCATGCCCAAGGCAGTATTCGAACCTGCGACCGTAGTGGTCGCGCGGTTCCAGACTGAAGCGCCTAGAACCGCTCTTCCTCAAAGGCCGGCACTGTACAGTGCGCGCACGTTATTATTTAAATGCAGGCAATGGCTTCGCTTCTAAGTAACGACAGAATACATCGTTAGTATGTCTTGCTTACAGAGGAGCCACATCGATTCGGATATTTCCTACGCTGTAGCAGCAATCAACTGCTTCATGTTCCAAGACGAACGTAAACCAACAGGAGAGATCCCTTCGCGAAGCACTTCCAAAAAAATGACGGCTTTTTCTATTTGGTTGCACTGGAAATTTCGCGACCGTCGCTTACAGGATCGTGGAACGATTAATTCTGAACGAGATGCGACAGTTTGCTCATCGATGAAATCAGGAAAGATAAACGAAAACGTCGCATCGTTCGTCATCGTCAAAATGGCAGCTGTTGTGCAGAACGTCAAACATTATTTGATCAACGAAAAACATTGTATAACTCTCTCATTGCCCGTACTTACAGCACTTGGTCACCTAAATACCTCTGTATGTTCCCTTATGCCAGTAAAAAAATACGTTGACAGCAGATTGCATCGTCTCAAGAAATTGTTGAATCCTTCCAAAACCACGCTTTGTGGCAGCAACGTCACAAGGGAAAAAATGTTTTCAGAACATTACTGGTTCGGACCCATGCTAAATTATATAAATTTGAAAGGTGAATATTATGAAAACAACACAACGATTTGTATCAGAGATTACTTTTTTATATATGTAAAAAACTTAAAACGGTCCTTTATTACTGTGTTTCAGAGTTGGCGAATATGTTGCGAGCACCTTTTCTCGGCGCTATGCGCAGTTTGTCCGCGAATTTGGCCTCCAGAAGACTTCTCACCACCAAGGTATTGACCCCACACCAATCTTATGATTCGCTGCTGCAGAAAGAGATGATGAAGTTCTGCCATTTAATGTATCTGCGGTGCCGTTCTGACTCCACCTGATGTTTCCATGGAGGTTTCCTTTCACGAACTTCAGTGCAGGACACATCAGCATACCTCTCTGCTCAGATCTTTAGTAATGAATTCCACTTTTTTTTTTTATCCATGAGAAGGTCAAGTGAAACTGCTTGTTGCGATTCCAGCTGCTTGCTATTCGCAAAAAAATGCTGGAAGTTTGGGGGCTAAACTGTTTCCTATAACGCAAGAGGTCAATATGCTACTGTTGATCACTTGCGTTTTACATGGTTGTTTTAACTACATTGTAGAAGACAATACTCGATATGATATCAGATGTACATTAATTCCAGTAGCAAACTTTCACAATTCTTCCAGGAGTGTTTGCAGAGTAGTTTTACGTAAGAAGTGTACTGCCTCTATTGAATCATAATTCATTGATTTTTGATGTCTCTGGGGCCTTAATCCATGGATTAGCAACCGCTCACTACGTTCTGATGGGTGTAATATGATGTACAAAGCAAGAAAGGAAAAAAAAGTATGTCAAAAGATAAGGTCCAGTTGAAATCTTCGAATACCGTGTGAGATAATAAATTAAATTGCTGAAACAGGACAATATAAAAATAATCAGCAATGAAGCAGACCTAGCGGAATACAGACGACTAAAAATGAAATAGGCACAAAGTACAAAATGACAAAGCGAGAATGACTGGCACAGAAATGGAAAGCCGTAGAAGCAGACGTGACTACCGTAAAGGTATATGCCTCGTATGGGAAAATGAAATAATCTGTACAAGAAAAGAGAGGCGGCTAAGCACAGGACTGAAGGCTAAAACGCGGAACGAATAGAAAGAAGGTCTATACAAGGGGAACAAACTCGAAGACGATATTGTGGATGGGGAAGAGAAAGTATAAAACATGTTGGTATGAGTCCATCTTTATTTTCATTTTCATGTTCTCGCATGCTTAATACGTCTTTCACAATTAGATGCAATCTGTTGTAAAGTAAGTTATATCGCAGTCTGAGAAAGAAAAGTGCTTTAATTGCGGCGCTTTATATGACTTACTTGATGCTACACTCCTGGAAATGGAAAAAAGAACACATTGACACCGGTGTGTCAGACCCACCATACTTGCTCCAGACACTGCGAGAGGGCTGTACAAGCAATGATCACACGCACGGCACAGCGGACACACCAGGAACAGCGGTGTTGGCCGTCGAATGGCGCTAGCTGCGCAGCATTTGTGCACCGCCGCCGTCAGTGTCAGCCAGTTTGCCGTGGCATACGGAGCTCCATCCCAGTCTTTAACACTGGTAGCATGCCGCGACAGCGTGGACGTGAACCTTATGTGCAGTTGACGGACTTTAAGCGAGGGCGTATAGTGGGCATGCGGGAGGCCGGGTGGACGTACTGCCGAATTGCTCAACACGTGGGGCGTGAGGTCTCGATGTTGTCGCCAATGGTCGGCGGAAGGTGCACGTGCCCGTCGACCTGGGACTGGACCGCAGCGACGCACGGATGCACGCCAAGACCGTAGGATCCTAGGCAGTGCCGTAGGGGACCGCACCGCCACTTCCCAGCAAATTAGGGACGCTGTTGCTCCTGGGGTATCGGCGAGGACCATTCGCAATCGTCTCCATGAAGCTGGGCTACGGTCCCGCACACCGTTAGGCCGTCTTCCGCTCACGCCCCAACATCGTGCAGCCCGACTCCAGTGGTGTCGCGACAGGCGTGAATGGAGGGACGAATGGAGACGTGTCGTCTTCAGCTATGAGAGTCGCTTCTGCCTTGGTGCCAATGATGGTCGTATGCGTGTTTGGCGCCGTGCAGGTGAGCGCCACAATCAGGACTGCATACGACCGAGGCACATAGGGCCAACACCCGTCATCATGGTGTGGGGAGCGATCTCCTACACTGGCCGTACACCTCTGGTGATCGTCGAGGGGACACTGAATAGTGCACGGTTCATCCAAACCGTCATCGAACCCATCGTTCTACCATTCCTAGACCGGCAAGGGAACTTGCTGTTCCAACAGGACAATGCACGTCCGCATGTATCCCGTGCCACCCAACGTGCTCTAGAAGGTGTAAGTCAACTACCCTGGCCGGCAAGATCTCCGGATCTGTCCCCCATTGAGCATGTTTGGGACTGGATGAAGCGTCGTCTCACGCGGTCTGCACGTCCAGCACGAACGCTGGTCCAACTGAGGCGCCAGGTGGAAATGGCATGGCAAGCCGTTCCACAGGACTACATCCAGCATCTCTACGATCGTCTCCATGGGAGAATAGCAGCCTGCATTGCTGCGAAAGGTGGATATACACTGTACTAGTGCCGACATTGTGCATGTTCTGTTGCCTGTGTCTATGTGCCTGTGGTTCTGTCAGTGTGATCATGTGATGTATCTGACCCCAGGAATGTGTCAATGGGACAATGAATTCACGGTGTTCTTATTTCAATTTCCAGGAGTGTACATGGATTGAATGGTGTTACGCACAGGACCGAGAAATCAGAAAAATCTTCCAACTTCTGCATCCATGGTTTATTAAGTTGTTGATTCGGAATTACTCAAACCGGTCTTCTTTGGTAGCGGGATTATATATTCTTCCCGTAGCCTGAAGGTACTACGCTTATCCCATACACTATCTGATGCCATACACTACTAATCTGATGATGACAGCTGTTACTGAACTTTAATACTGGGCTTTATGAAGGCTTGAAGTCTGCTAGGGACACTTTCGGTCGGGTGTCTGAATGCTTGTGCAGGAATGACATCCCATTCTTCTTCAAGGACGGAAACCAGACAAGATAACGAAGTTAGACGCCGGATTGTGGAGCGACGACGACGTTCTACCTCATCCCAAAGGAGTTCCATTGGTCTCAGGACGGAACTCTAGCCAGGCTAGTCCGCTTCAGGAATGCTATTGTCCACAAACCATTTCCTCACGAATGCTGATTTGTGACTGGGTGTCTTGTCATGCTGACGCAAACAATCGTCCTTTCAGAACTTTCCCTCTACGGTACTCAATACACAACGCTGTAAAACGTGTTCATATCCTTTCGTAAGCTTAATAACGGGAGGGCACCATAACCACGAGAAACACCCCCATAGCGTAATGGTGTGGCCGATTGCACTCTCTAACCTTGTATACTAGTAACACAACCAGTTTGTAGTTGCAACACTTCTTTATTGGTTACACATACACATGAATTCATCAGCAGTAATAATGAATTAACAACATTTGCATATCAAGGCCCTATCCACAATTAGTATTTACAAAATTAACCGCCACACTTGTGACAACGGCCCCTTTACGTGCCTGTAACAACAGATAGCCAAATGTTTACAATGTCGGCTATCGCCTTTCTCACTCAGTTTTACACTTACTGGAAACGTAAAATTCATGCTACCTGACCTGAAGGGTACTATTAATTGTTCTGTTCACGCTTAGGATTCTACTACACTAGACATCCGGAAAATTCTAGATTTCATGCAAAATGTCAATTTGATGAACATGTGATGGACACGAGCAAACGTTAATCCATTAAGATTTCACAAACACACGATCGAAAGGGTGAACGTACACTCAAGTTTGGGCAGTAGGAAATCTTCTGCCTAAAACAAGCCCCTCGTTGAATGGAATAGAGAAAACGCACGTTAACGGGGTCCGGACGGCCCTGAGTTCAACTTCTGAGATTTCCGTCACACTGCAAGCTCGCGGGGCGAGGTTTGCTCGCTTCGACCACTACACACGTTTCTGAAAACAGGAAAACATGAGCGGCAGACACACTGTAGTATATACAAGTTACACAAATATGTATAGAAAAGCAATACCTTAATATAAACATATTACAAGTTAACCAATGAACAGAAGAAAGGAGTTTAGTTTCCTTTGATCCAAATAAATAAATAAATAAAATCTAGATTCTACATGAAAAATGTGCCAGTCCACACCCAATGACTTAAGGTAATCTCTCTTTGCCGAATGGCTGACTCCACATAAATCAAATGTGCAATACTAAACGTGACAATCAACCCTCAGATAGGTATTTGAAATTGCAATAGTAACTAATATCACTTCAATATACACAAGAAATTATTAAGAAATAACAACTACCACTAATTCGTAAAATCAGAAAATTCTGAATCTGTAACTAAATTAAGAAATGACGTTCAAGTAAACCAGCTACCTTCAGCGTCCCACTAAACACCAAATCCAAACTTACAAATGCGAGGCGCTATTTATAGCCACTTTAGTAACATAATTTCATGGCCGTTCCAGAACATAACTCGTCTCGCTACCACTGCAGTGAATGTTTATCTGGCCACTAGCACGAGCAACTGCAACAGTCACCAGTCCTTAAGTACCCAGTAATATTCACTATATATAGAAGGAGGAACCCACCACGAAACCTTGGCGATTAATTTCTTCTTCTTCATGTGAAATTCACACGCCTTCCATCCACACATCTCTCGAGGTATTAGCAAATCCTGGTCGCCACTGGCCAGCCGTGTTAATACAACTTCAATACCTTTCGGCAGCGGCCTGTGCTTCTTCGTTGCTCCAACTCAACTGGTCCTCAAGGCACACGGCCGTGCCACGTGACATGGTGTCGTCAGCTCCTCACAACGACAACATGGAAAGCACGTCACGTCACGGACTGACTCGGCTCATGCGTGGACCCTCTCTCCTCGACTTGCGCATGCGCGCCGCCATAAATAGCCTGCCTCAAAGACGCAAAGAGAACGAGGCACAGGGAGAACGATCAAAAATGGAAGTAAGAATCGATATCGCCTGGCGCCAGAAACCTACCGGCTCACGCAACACCACCTCCTCCGTGCTTCACTATTGCCACTACATATGATGTCAGGTAACATCTCGAGGTATTGACCGAATCCAAACCCTTGCATTGATCGACACAGGGTATAGCATAATTCACCACTCGATGTCACAAGTTTCCAGTCATCCACTGACCTGTCGCTTCGCTCTTTACACCACCTCAAGCATCGCTTAGCACTGAATACAGAAAATGTGGCTTCGTACGCCATATTTATAACTCCCTAACTACAGTCATCGTGCTAGCTGGACTGCTGGTATCACTTTGGGACTCTCTACTGGTTCCTTCCACCGATTTCATATGATTTTTTGCAATGTCTTTCCGCAATGTTCGACGGTTCATTAGCTCTGCCTGGTATTGGTTTAGCTGTTCGTTCGCATTTCCACCTCACAGTTCCATCAGCAGCGGTCGACTTGGGCAGCTTTAGAACGGTTGAAATGTCCCTGATGAATCTGTTATTTAGTTGACATCTAATGACTTGTCCAAGTTCGAAGTCAGTGTGCTCTCCTGACTGCTCCATTTTCCTGTCACTGCTTCTCTACTGACAACACAATACTACTCGCCCTCTTTAATACTGCTTGATCCGCCTCTACTGACATCTAGTGGTGAATTCTGTTCTACATAGGATAATCATACAATGAAGGCTTTCATGACCGGAAGTTTCAGCTGCCGAGAATCGATACGTGGATGATACATTTGTGGTTTGGTCACATGGCAAAAAAGCTTTAGAGGAATCCTTCTGTTATTTAAATAGTATAAATCCTAAAATTCAGTTTACCACATGTAAGGTGCTTCTTACGCGAGAAAGACATTTTTACCAGTTTTAATAAATTATTGTCTCTGATTGATGTATTCACGACAGTTAGGAAGTGCTGTAGTCCGTAGCCGGCCATGAGTCGGAGAACATTTCCCATGCTGGCTGGCTAGGTGACGAAGCGACCATATGTCTCGCGTAGTGAGGTGAGGCTCGGCGCTGGACCGTAGCAACAAGCGTCAGCCTGGGAAATATACATGACGGGAAGTACCGCCATCTTGGCGCCAAAGTCACCGAATTAGTTTATTGATATTTAATAATTAAAGTAATTTACGACAACATAAATACTAGGAGGGGCCTCTGGATGTTTAATACTATTTATCATAATTGTGCCTCGTTAAAATTCACACCCGTTCGTTAACAAATGCATATCTTAGTAAGTACGAACTTGATCGGAAATCCACGAACTGTGACGAAACTAGTAAGAGAAACGGACTGCGCGCCAAAGTCGGCAGTCGGCGTTAAGAGCTCTCCCTGTCTTGTTCGATGGTAGCCATGCTCTCGGTTACGAGTAGTTTGTGACATGAGTGTTTCATTATTGATCTATTAGGAATAAAAGTGATATTACGGCATTCTGAATTTTAATTTCGAGTAAATAGATACCCCAAAGTTAATCGACAGCAATTTCATATAACTAGCTTCCACCTACAGAGACATCCAATGCGCCAATGAAGAATCTGCACGGGACGACATTTACGAGAGCTGCACCCAGTACAGGTAGGAGGAAATCCGACGACACGACCCACCAAGGCGGATCAAGGAAGGTCCGACTTACACTCGCAAATTCCTGGTGGAAATGCTGACCAGTTATACTGTACGTCACATATACCACGCTCTAAGGAGTCGCGGCTAAGCTGACTAATAACAGCATCAGTTTAGAAGCGAGGGGATCTTGCACATGGAAATGGAGAAAGACAATGCAACATCCTTCTTGGATGTCTTCGTTATGAAACAGACTGATGGCAGCCTTTCGGAAGGTTACACATACCGACAAATGCTTGCATAAGGATACCAATCAGCATCCACAACAGAAAAGAGGTGTAATTAAAAGTCTAGTGGACAGAGCTAAGCCGGTGGCGGTGACCGAGCGGTTCTAGGCGCTCTAGTCCGGAACCGCGCTGCTGCTACAGTCGCAGGTTCGAGTCCTGCCTCGGGCATGGATGTGTGTGATGTTCTTAGGTTTAAGTAGTTCTAAGTCTAGGGGATTGATGACCTTAGATGTTGAGTCCCATAGTGCTCAGAGCCATTTGAACCATTTTTTTTTTTTTGACAGAGCTAAAAGGATTTGTGCACCGGAATAACTGGGTGCGAGTTAAAACATCTAAAGCAGGCTTTTGAGAAGAATGGGTAATCTAGTAAGGAAATAGAGTTTTGCGACCGAATAACAGGAGGCCTAAGGACAACGATAGGACACGGCGATGGAAGAAGGTTCCTCTAAACTTCATTTAAAAGTAACGGATCAAATCGGTAAGATTTTAAGGAAACACAGCCTTCGACCAATTTTCAGACCAACTAAGAAAATAGGACAAGCACTTCGTTCCGTTAAGCATAAACGTCCCCCTCTGTCTGCAAGTGGTGTACGTGTGGTAGGGTCTACATTGGAACCAGAAAGAGAAGTGTGAATACACGGTTGAAGGAACATAAAAGTCTTTGCCGACTAGGGAAAACAGACAAATCAGCTGTGGCGGAACATGCTCTTCAGTCGGATGGTCACGTAGTGAAATTTTCGGAAACTGAAGTTTTATGTACTGTGACGAGCTATTATCCACGGCTATATAGAGAAGCCATCGAAATATATAAACATGGGGATAATTTCAACAGAAAAGAAAAGCTATGAAAGCAATATATGGACAGTGCCACTACAGAATCGATGAGAAGTTTTTATCTTTGACGTACTATGATCGATAGTTATATTTTATCCTTGACAAATTTTATCTCTGCTATCACGTGAAATCCAGACCACGTCCACTTTCCACGGTGTTTAGGCCCTTCTTCGTCGTCCGACTTGTCAGTGGGCAAGACAGCACAATCAGGAGCAACTCCGAAGATGTCTAACGTAGCTTTGGACGAAACGTCAGGGGTAGAAGAGTTCCATGGACCACGCCCATACAACCCGGAAGAATTCTTGGCAGCCGTCCGGATACTTTTGCGAAGATAGTGTATATCCCCCACTTATCTGCCAAGTCTTTAGTTCGCTTAGCCAAGTAAAGGTCGATTCACACTTAACGTCAACGGAACAGAACTGTTGGTATGTTGACACCAGACGGAACGGCAACACAACGCCGGTATCGAACGCTTTGTTCCGCCCGGTATCGAACGACGTCAGTGATTTTCAAGATACAAAAAGCTGCACAAACCGACGTATTCTAGGACAGTCTACCCTTTGCACCCTTCGCTAAATGTTCGGTTTGTGTTTCACATACAACCTAAATAAACTATGGTGAAAAGCAGTCAGCCTCTTAACATTTCTATTAAGTATAGTTTAAAGCTGACACTTGGTTCAAGAATCATAAAAGAAGGTTGTATACATGGAAGAACCTTGGAGATACTAGAAGATATCAGTTACATTATACAATGGTAAGACAGAGATTTAGGAACCAGGTTTTAAATTGTAAGACATTTCCAGGGGCAGATGTGGACTCTGACCACAATCTATTGGTCATGAACTGTAGATTAAAACTGAAGTAACAGCAAAACGGTGGGAATTTAAGGAGATGGGACCTCGATAAACTGAAAGAACCAGAGGTTGTACAGAGTTTCAGGGAGAGCATAAGGGAACAATTGACAGGAATGGGGGAAAGAAATACAGTAGAAGAATGGGTAGTGAAGGCAGCAGAGTATCAAGTAGGTAAAAAGACGAGGGCTAGTAGCAACTCTTTGGTAACAGAAGAAATATTGAATTTAATTGCTGAAAGGAGAAAATATAAAAATGTAGTAAATGAAGCAGACAAAAAGGAATACAAACGTCTCAAAAATGAGATCGACAGGTAGTGCAAAATGGCTAAGCAGGTATGGCTAGAGGACAAATGTAAGGATGTATAGGCTAGGGGTAAGACAGATACTGCCTGCAGGAAAATTAAAGAGACCTTTGGAGAAAAGGTGCATGAATATCAAGAGCTTTGATGGAAACACAGATCTAAGCAAAGAAGGGAAAGCAGAAAGGTGGAAGCAGTATATAGAGGGTCTATACAAGGGCGATGTACTTGAGGACAATATTATGGAAATGGAAGAGAATGTAGATGAAGATGAAATGGGAGATATGATACTGCGTGAAGAGTGTGACACAACACTGAAAGGCCTGAGTCGAATCAAGTCCCCGGAGTAAACAACATTCCATTAGAACTACTGACGGCCTTGGGAGAGCCAGTCCTGACAAAACTCTACCATCTGGTGAGCAAGATATATGAGACAGGCGAAGTACCCTCAGACTTCAAGAAGAATATAATAATTCCAATCCCAAAGAAAGCAGGCGTTGACAGATGTGAAAATTACTGAACTATGTTTAATAAGTCACAACTGCAAAATACTAACGCGAATTCTTTACAGACGAATGGAAAAACTGATAGAAGCCGACCTCGGGGAAGATAAGTTTGGATTCCGTAGAAATGTTGGAACACGTGAGGCAATACTAACTCTACGACTTATCTTAGAAGAAAGATTAAGGAAAGGCAAACCTACGTTTCTAGCATTTGTAGACTTAGAGAAAGCTTTTGACAATGTTGATTGGAATACTCTCTTTCAAATTCTGAAGGTGGCAGGGGTAAAATATAGGGAGCGAAAGGCTATTTACAATTTGTACAGAAAGCAGATGGCAGTTATAAGAGTCGAGGGGTATGAAAGGGAAGCAGTGGTTGGAAGGGAGTCAGACAGGGTTGTAACCTATCCCCGATATTATTCAATCTGTATACTGAGCAAGCAGCAAAGGAAACAAAAGAAAAGTTCGGAGTAGGTATTAAAATCCATGGAGAAGAAATAAAAACTTTGAGGTTCACCGATGACATTATAATTCTCTCAGAGACAGCAAAGTACTTGCAAGAGCAGTTTAGTGGAATGGACAGTGTCATGAAAGTAGGGTATAAGATGAACATCAACAAATGCAAAACGATGATAATGGAATGTAGTCGAATTAAGTCGGGTGATACTGAGGGAATTAGATTAGGAAATGAGACTCTTAAAGTAGTAGATGACTTTTGCTATTTGGGGAGAAAAGTAACTGATGGTGATCGAAGTAGAGAGGATATAAAATGTAGACTGGCAATGGCAAGGAAAGCGTTTCTGAAGAAGAGAAATTTGTTAACATCGAGTATAGATTTAAGTGTCAGTAAGTCGTTTCTGAAAGTATTTGTATGGAGTGTGGCCATGTATGGAAGTGAAACATGGACGATAAATAGTTTGGACAAGAAGAGAATAGAAGCTCTCAAAATGTGGTGCTACAGAAAAATGCTGAAGATTACATGGGTAGATCACATAACTAATGAGGAGGTATTGACTAGAATTGGGGAGAAGAGAAATTTGTGGCACAACTTGACTAGAAGAAGGGATCGGTTGGTCGGACATATTTTGAGGCATCAAGGGATCACCAATTTAGTATTGGAGAGCAGCGTGGAGGGTAAAAATTGGGGGACCAAGAGATGAATACACTAAGCAGATTCAGAAGGATGTAGGATGCATTAGGTACTGGGAGAAGAAGGAGCTTGCACAGAATAGAGTAGCATGGAGAGCTGCTTCAAACCAGTCTGTAGACTGAAGTCCACAACAACAACAACATACTTTCAAGTACACAATGCAACGCGTATTACATTGAGATACTTTGCACGCTAACATCATTTAATGTTATGGTTACGTAACACTGAAGAAACTGATACAGGTATGCGCATTCAAATACAGAGATATGTAAACAGGCAGCATATGGCGCTGCGGTCAGCAACGCCTATATAAAACAACAAGAGTCTGGCGCAGTTGTTACATCGGTTACTGCTGCTCCAATGGCACGTTATCAAGATTTAAGTGTCCCAGGTCGCGATGAAGTGGGGATTTCCGGACGACCATTTCGCGAGTCTAGCGTGCATATCAGGAATCCGGTAAAATATCAAATCTCCGACATCGCTGCGGCCGGAAAAAGATAGTGCAAGAACGGAACCAACGACGACTGAAGAGAATTGTTCAACTTGACAGAAGTGCAACCCTTCCGCATATTGCTGTAGAGTTCAGTGCTGGGCCATCAACAAGTGTCATCGTGGGAACTGTTCGACGAAACCCTTGATGACTGCACGACACTAAGCTTTACGCCTCGCCTGGGCTCGTCAACACCGACATTGCAGTTTTGATGGCGGGAAACTTGTTGTCTGGTCGGACGACTCTCGTTTCAAATTATGTCGAGCGCACGGAGTGTACGCGTATGGAGACAACCTCATGAATCCATGTACTCTGCATATTTGCAGGGGACTGTTCAAGGTGGTAGAGGCTCTGTGATGGTGTGGGACGTGTGCATCTGGAGTGATACGAAACTGTTGAAACGTCTAGACACGACTATGACAGGTGACACGTATGTAAGCATCCTGTGTGATCCCCTGCATCAATTCATGTTCATTGTGCATTACCGCAGGCAATTCCAGCTTGTCAGTGCGACACGTCACACGTCCCGAATAGCTTCAGGAACACTCTTCTCAGTTTAAACACTGTCACTGGACACCAAACTCTTGAGACATAACTATTATAGAACATGTCTGGGATGCCTTGCAACGTGCTGTTCAGAAGAGACCTCCACCCCCTTGTACTCTTATAAATTTATGGACAGCCCTGCACGATTCATGGTGTGAGTTCACTCCAGCACTACTCCAACATTAGTCGAGCCCGTGGCACGTCATGTTGCGGCACTTCTGCGTGCTCGCGGGGGCCCTGCATGATATAAGGCAGGTGTACCAGGTTCAAAAATGGTTCAAATTGCTCTGAGCACTATGGGACTTAACTTCTGAGGTCATCAGTCCCCTGGAACTCAGAACTACTTAAACCTAACTAAGCTAAGGACATCACAGACATCTATGCCCTAGGCAGGATTCGAACCTGCGACCGTAGCGGTCGCGCGGTTCCACAATGCAGCGCCGCGCGGGATTAGCCGAGCGGTCTGGGGCGCTGGTCCCGGCGGAGGTTCGAGTCCTCCCTCGGGCATGGGTGTGTATGTTTGCCCCTAGGGTAATTTAGGTTAAGTACTGTGTAAACTTAGGGACTGATGACCTTAGCAGTTAAGTCCCATAAGATTTCACACACACAGACTGTAGCGCCTAGAACCGCTCGGCCACATCGGCCAGCGTACCAGCTTCTTTGCCTCTCTCTCTCTATATATATATGACTGCAAAATATTTGACAACTTTTAACGCCTACATTTAACTTTGTTAATGATGTTGAAATGTTCCGTAGAAACGTTCATAAACCCGTTTTCTGTAATTACGACAGAAAACTGTAACTCAGCGGACATATCAAGAATGTGTCAGGCTATGTTATAATGTGGTCTTTATTGTGCTCTACGTCTTTAGTCTGTGGTATATAAATTACGATTTGCGGCCTCAAAGAATGAAATGTCAGGCCAAGCGCAAACTTCCTTATTTTTATTTTATTTATTTTTCTGGGTCATCAGTCTTCTGATTAGTATGATGAGCCTCCGCCGCGAATGCGTGTTCATCTGGAAGTGGCTTTTTCACACTTTGAACCCTCTACAACTGCCTCTAGTGGCATGGAAGCTGTTTTCATATGTCATAATGTTCTATCATCTTGTTCCTTCTTGTCAGTGTTCTTCATGTTCCTTTCTTCGCCGATTCTGAGGGAACCTCCGCATTCCTTATCTTACCATTTCACCTGACTTTCATCACCTTTTTATAATACCACATCCTCTCCTGTCCCGGTTTTCCCATAGTCCATAAGTCACTACTGCACATTCGTGTACTCTAAACGTACTTTCCCAGAAATTTTATCCTCAGTTTAAGGCCTATGTTTGATACTAGTAGACTTGCTGTGAATAGGAACGCCTTCTTCGCCTATACTAGGCTGCTTTTTATGTTCTCCTTGCTTCACCTGTTGTGAGTTATCGCTTGCAAGGCAGCAGAATTCCTCCACATCTTCTACTCCGTGGTCCCTGACTTTGATGTTAGTAAATATCTCACCAGTCTCATTTCTGCTACGCCTCATTACTTCTTCGGTCTACCATCGATCCATATTCTGTCCTTAGCAGACTTTCGTTCCACTCAGTTTGTCGCGTAGCACTTCCTCGCTTTCGTTGAGGATAGCACTGTCATCAGTTAACCTGGCGATTGATATCCTTTTACTCTGAATTTTAATCTCATCACTTAACATTTCTCTTATCTCCGTCATTGCTTCCTCGATACAGGGATTGAACAGTAGTAGAGAAACACAGCATTCCTGTCCTTTCAACTTGATCGTTTTGTTTTTGGTTTTCCAATCTTATTGTTGATCAGAAGTTTTTAATATCCTCGTAAGCGGTTGAAGAATTGCAGATACGGGTAGAAGATTTGCGGATGTGGAACGGATAGAGGACTTGCAGATCCGAACAGATTTCTCGGAGAATACGGCAGATCCGAGGCCGCGGCTGCAGCGGTGCGCGGCAGTGGGTGTTCCCGCGCCCAGACCGGTGCAGGCAGCTTCAGACGGGAAAGTTGGCCGGCTGTCTTTTTTTCACGGTCCGTCCCGCCACTGGACTTGGGGGCTGCTTTCACTGCAGGCCGTCTCGTGCCACTTAGCGATGGTTACGCTTCCGACGTTGGAGCACAGCGAGCAAAATTAGACTCTCCAGACCGTTCCTCTTCTCTCACTCGTTACGGCCAACTCTGGCCACCAACACGTACAGCGTCTATCACTAAACGTCTTAGACTGTGTACACTCTCTGGTCAGACGCATTCGGACATCCCTAAGTAATGCGGAACTGACCACAACATTTGAAGAAACTTTTAATAGCCATTCAGTACTATTTATTTCTGATGACCGGTTTCACAGTTAAGACTGTCATCTTCTGTTCTGTAAAGTAAAGCATTTATATAGGATGCGTGTACAATCATTATTTATATTTTCCATTAGAAATGACGAAATGGAAATTCAAAATGTTCATACCTTCAAAAAACTTGTTGTTATGCGTCTTGTTCCATTATGACTGTATCACACATGCCGGGTTGACGTTATAGTGGCTGACGTGTAGCACATTCCACAGAGGTTTTTTAAAAATGAAAATGGTTACATATTTGAAAAATATGTTACCGCTTTGAGCTGCTGGTAAAGTACTTCATTTATACAACCAGTTTCAGACGTCTGACCATCACCGCTTTCATAAACGTATTCACAGCATCATGTTAGGTGAAATACAACATCGTTCTTGTCGGGTGACAAAACCACGAATAACACTGTAATCATATCGTAATATAAATTAGGTTGTCAGTCTATAAAAACTGCTAGGAATATCACCTGTTCACTCGCCTCTGTGTGGTACGAATCTGTTCACAGCGTTAACGCCGATTACAGTTTTATCATGAATGTGTACACCCACCTGGCACAGTTTTTATAGACTGACAACGTCATTTATATACGATGTGATAACAGTGGATTATTCAATGTTTTATCACCTGGCGATAACGATTTTATATTTCACCTAACATGAAGCTGCGGCTACTTTCACAAACATGGTGATGGTCAGACGACAGAAAATGAATATCTAAGTAAAGCATTTTACCCGAAGCTCAAGGTGGTAATGTTGTTGTTGTGGTCTTCAGTCCTGAGACTGGTTTGATGCAGCTCTCCATGCTACTCTATCCTGTGCAAGCTTCTTCATCTCCCAGTACCTACTGCAACCTACATCCTTCTGAATCTGCTTAGTGTACTCATCTCTCGGTCTCCCTCTACGATTTTTACCCTCCACACTGCCCTCCAATGCTAAATTTGTGATCCCTTGATGCCTCAAAGCATGTCCTACCAACCGATCCCTTCTTCTAGTCAAGTTGTGCCACAAACTTCTCTTCTCCCCAATCCTATTCAATACCTCCTCATTAGTTACGTGATCTATCCACCTTATCTTCAGTATTCTTCTGTAGCACCACATTTCGAAAGCTTCTATTCTCTTCTTGTCCAAACTAGTTATCGTCCATGTTTCACTTCCATACATGGCTACACTCCAAACAAATATTTTCAGAAATGACTTCCTGACACTTAAATCTATATTCGATGTTAACAAATTTCTCTTCTTCAGAAACGCTTTCCTTGCCATTGCCAGTCTACATTTTATATCCTCTCTACTTCGACCATCATCAGTTATTTTACTTCCTAAATAGCAAAACTCCTTTACTACTTTAAGTGTCTCATTTCCTAATCTAATTCCCTCAGCATCACCCGATTTAATTGGACTACATTCCATTATCCTCGTTTTGCTTTTGTTGATGTTCATCTTATATCCTCCTTTCAAGACACTGTCCATTCCGTTCAACTGCTCTTCCAAGTCCTTTGCCGTCTCTGACAGAATTACAATGTCATCGGCGAACCTCAAAGTTTTTACTTCGTCTCCATGAATTTTAATACCTACTCCAAATTTTTCTTTTGTTTCCTTTACTGCTTGCTCAATATACAGATTGAATAACATCGGGGAGAGGCTACAACCCTGTCTCACTCCTTTCCTAACCACTGCTTCCCTTTCATGCCCCTCGACTCTTATTACTGCCATCTGGTTTCTGTACAAATTGTAAATAGCCTTTCGCTCCCTGTATTTTACCCCTGCCACCTTTAGAATTTGAAAAAGAGTATTCCAGTCAACATTGTCAAAAGCTTTCTCTAAGTCTACAAATGCTAGAAACGTAGGTTTACCTTTTCTTAATCTTTCTTCTAAGATAAGTCGTAAGGTCAGTATTGCCTCACGTGTTCCAACATTTCGACGGAATCCAAACTGATCCTCCCCGAGGTCCGCATCTACCAGTTTTTCCATTCGTCTGTAAAGAATTCGCGTTAGTATTTTGCAGCTGTGACTTATTAAACTGATAGTTCGGTAATTTTCACATCTGTCAGCACCTGCTTTCTTTGGGATTGGAATTATTATATTCTTCTTGAAGTCTGAGGGTATTTGGCCTGTCTCATACATCTTGCTCACCAGCTGGTAGAGTTTTGTCATGACTGGCTCTCCCAAGGCCGTCAGTAGTTCTAATGGAATGTTGTCTACTCCGGGGGCCTTGTTCCGACTCAGGTCTTTCAGTGCTCTGTCAAACTCTTCACGCAATATCGTATCACCCATTTCGTCTTCATCTACATCCTCTTCAATTTCCATAATATTGTCCTCAAGTACATCACCCTTGTATAAACCTTCTATATACTCCTTCCACCTTTCTGCCTTCCCTTCTTTGCTTAGAACTGGGTTGCCATTTGAGCTCTTGATATTCATACACGTGGTTCTCTTCTCTCCAAAGGTCTCTTTAATTTTCCTGTAGGCAGTATCTATCTTACCCCTAGTGAGATAAGCCTCTACATCCTTACATTTATCCTCTAGCCATCCCTGTTTAGCCATTTTGCACTTCCTCTCGATCTCATTTTTGAGACGTTTGTATTCCTTTTTGCCTGCTTCATTTACTGCATTTTTATATTTTCTCCTTTCATCAATTAAATTCAATATTTCTTCTGTTACCCAAGGATTTCTAGCAGCCCTCGTCTTTTTACCTACTTTATCCTCTGCTGCCTTCACTACTTCATCCCTCAGAGCTTCCCATTCTTCTTCTACTGTATTTCTTTCCCCTATTCCTGTCAATTGTTCCCTTATGCTCTCCCTGAAACTCTGTACAACCTCTGGTTCTTTCAGTTTATCCAGGTCCCATCTCCTTAATTTCCCACATTTTTGCAGTTTCTTCAGTTTTAATCTACAGGTCATAACCAATAGATTGTGGTCAGAGTCCACATCTGCCCCTGGAAATGTCTTACAACTTAAAACCTGGTTCCTAAATCTCTGTCTTACCATTATATAATCTATCTGATACCTTTTAGTATCTCCAGGGTTCTTCCACGTATACAACCTTCTTTCATGATTCTTAAACCAAGTGTTACCTATGACTAAGTTGTGCTCTGTACAAAATTCTACTAGGCGGCTTCCTCTTTCATTTCTTAGCCCCAATCCATATTCACCTACTATGTTTCCTTCTCTCCCTTTTCCTACACTCGAATTCCAGTCACCCATTACTATTAAATTTTCGTCTCCCTTCACTATCTGAATAATTTCTTTTATTTCATCGTACATTTCTTCAATTTCTTCGTCATCTGCAGAGCTAGTTGGCATATAAACTTGTACTACTGTAGTAGGTGTGGGCTTCGTATCTATCTTGGCCACAATAATGCGTTCACTATGCTGTTTGTAGTAGCTTACCCGCATTCCTATTTTCCTATTCATTATTAAACCTACTCCTGCATTACCCCTATTTGATTTTGTGTTTATAACCCTGTAATCACCTGACCAGAAGTCTTGTTCCTCCTGCCACCGAACTTCACTAATTCCCACTATATCTAACTTTAACCTATCCATTTCCCTTTTTAAATTTTCTAACCTACCTGCCCGATTAAGGGATCTGACATTCCACGCTCCGATCCGTAGAACGCCAGTTTTCTTTCTCCTGATAACGACATCCTCCTGAGTAGTCCCCGCCCGGAGATCTGAATGGGGGACTATTTTACCTCCGGAATATTTTACCCAAGAGGATGCCATCATCATTTAATCATACAGTAAAGCTGCATGTCCTCGGGAAAAATTACGGCTGTAGTTTCCCCTTGCTTTCAGCCGTTCGCAGTACCAGCACAGCAACGCCGTTTTGGTTAATGTTGCAAGGCCAGATCAGTCAATCATCCAGACTGTTGCCCCTGCAACTACTGAAAAGGCTGCTGCCCCTCTTCAGGAACCACACGTTTGTCTGGCCTCTCAACAGATACCCCTCCGTTGTGGTTGCACCTACGGTACGGCCATCTGTATCGCTGAGGCACGCAAGCCTCCCCACCAACGGCAAGGTCCATGGTTCATGGGGGGGGGGGGGAAGGTGGTAATATGGAAAATAAAAACAATATAGTTAAAAAGCACATTTTACGATTAGGGATGTCCATACACAAGACATTCTAAAGAGGCTTGTTAGGTGTTGAATTTCGTAACATAATAATTAATTAACTTTATGTGACGATCTAAATACATCATCTATCCACATTCTTTGAAGTACACAGTCAGCGGACTGACACTAATGAACATATGTTGTTGTTGTTGTTGTTGTTGTTGTTGTTGTTGTGGTCTTCAGTCTACAGACTGGTTTGATGCAGCTCTCCATGCTACTCTATCCTGTGCAAGCTTCTTCATCTCCCAGTACCTAATACAGCCTACATTCTTCTGAATCTGCTTAGTGTATTCATCTCTTGGTCTCTCGACTTTTACCCTTCACGCTGCTCTCCAATACTAAATTGGTGATCCCTTGATGCCTCAAAATATGTCCGACCAACCGATCCCTTCTTCTAGTCAAGTAGTGCCACAAATTTCTCTTCTCCCCAATTATAGTCAATACCTCCTCATTAGTTAAGTGATCTACCCATGTAATCTTCAGCATTTTTCTGTAGCACCACATTTTGAGAGCTTCTATTCTCTTCTTGTCCAAACTATTTAACGTCCATGTTTCACTTCCATACATGGCCACTCTCCATACAAGTACTTTCAGAAACGACTTCCTGACACTTAAATCTATATTCGATGTTAACAAATTTCTCTTCTTCAGAAACGCTTTCCTTGCCATTGCCAGTCTACATTTTATATCCTCTCTACTTCGACCATCATCAGTTACTTTTCTCCCCAAAGAGCAAAAGCCATCTACTACTTTAAGAGTCTCATTTCCTAATCTAATTCCCTCAGCATCATCCGATTTAATTGGACTACATTCCATTATCCTTGTTTTGCATTTGTTGATGTTCATCTTATACACTCCTTTCATGACACTGTCCATTCCATTAAACTGCTCTTGCAAGTCCTTTGCTGTCTCTGACAGAATTACAATGTCATCGGTGAACCTCCAAGTGTTTATTTGTTCTCCATGGATTTTAATACCTACTCCGTATTTGTCTTTTGTTTCCTTTACTGCTTGCTCAATATACAGATTGAATAACATCGGGGATAGGTTACAACCCCGTCTGACTCCCTTCCAACCACTGCTTCCCTTTCATACCCCTCGACTCTTATAACTGCCATCTGCTTTCTGTACAAATTGTAAATAGTCTTTCGCTCCCTGTATTTTATCCCTGCCACCTTCAGAATTTGAAAGAGAGTATTCCAGTCAACACTGTCAAAAGCTTTCTGTAAGTTTACAAATGCTAGAAACTTAGGTTAAGGCATGGAAATATTTGCCAGCCACTAGATAGCTCTTACATAGATACCTGAAAACCAGATCGTACATTTGTTTCCATTTCATTTAGAATTACAAATTTCTTTGAGAGTTGTTCTTTAACGTTTGAAAACTCTACTTATTTTTAAGTAATAAATGTTTATACACTTCTACAAAAAGTTCTTATTTGCAATATGCTTTATAGATAAGTTTTTAGCATTTGTGTATATTAAATTACGGGTCTGTTCAAAAAATTCCGGGACTTTGTCCACAAATTTTTTTACGCTCACCTTTTATTTATTGTGCATTGTCTCCTTCGAAATACTATCCTCCACAATTGACACGCTGCTCCCAACGCCGTTTCCACGTCCGGAAGCAGTCTCCGTACGCCTCTTGCTGGATCGCGCGAAGCGTCGTCTGCGAATTTTCTTGTATCTCGTCTATCGTTGCAAATCTTCCTCCATTCAACGGCGTTTTCAATTTTGGAAATAAAAAAGTGTCCGCAAGGTCCCGGTCTGGACAGTACGGAGCATGAGGCAGCACAGTTATTTCGTTTTTGTGCAATAGTCACTAACGAATAGGGATGAATGTGAGGGTGCGTTACCGTGATGCAAGAGCCATGAACTGCCTTGCGACTTTACAGGCCATTTCCTTCTCACATTTTCTCGCAGGCGTAGCAACACGTCCCGATAGTACCATCGTTTAACAGATTGTCCCTGTGGCGCGAATTCGTGATGAACTAATCCTACAAAGTCAGAGAGAACTATCAGCACGGTTTTGACATTTGATCTGACCTGACCAGCTTTTTCTGGTGTTGGAGAATCTTTCCCGATCCATTGTGCAGGTTGTATCTTGGTCTCAACATCGTAACCGTAGACCCACCTCTCATCACCAGTTACAATTCTCTTAAGGAACATCTCGTTCTCATTTGCGCGATCCAAGAGCTCTTCGCAGATTGCGAGGCGATGGTCTTTCTGGTATAGACACGTGATTCGTGGAACGAAATTGACGGCAACACGACGCATTCCAAGATGCTGTGTCAGTATTTCATGAACGAATCCAACTGAAATGTTACATGTTTCTGCAAATCTCTCGGACAGTCAGTCGTTGACGCTTCTGCCATGAGCGTCGTCGGTATATCTCGAAGGGCCTTCTCGTCGTACAGTTTGTTGTAATTAAATGTCAGTTAATAACACACCTGTGATTAAAGCTCTTAGGAGATGGTAAGATGGAAAGTTCGGTCGTAAACTTGTGGGAAGTGTAGAGTAATGAGCAGATAGGCAGATTAGCAATGTAACTCATGATGTATTGCTGGTTCGCGTCCCTCTTAATGTACTTTTTTTTTCTTTTACTAATCATTGAATTTTGTAATAGGTTCTGATATTTTATTTGTTTCATAGAAGAATTTTCTGAAATATTCGGTGTTATGAAAATACAAGTGCACTCTTTCTGCAGAGTAAGTTTGTTGGATTGGCTGTATCTGCTAGACAACTTGCACTACTTGCAACATTTTGCAGTTTCATGTTTTGAATTTCACATGTTGTAAAGATTCTGTTACTGAATAAGAACAAAAATCGAGTAACAATGACATTACGTTGTCACTAAAAAGTGAGAATGATGAAATAATTTTTATCTGGAGTTACATCTACATCTACATACATACTCCGCAATCCACCATACGGTGTGTGGCGGAGGGTACCTCGTACCACAACTAGCATCTTCTCTCCCTGTTCCACTCCCAAACAGAACGAGGGGAAAATGACTCCCTATATGCCTCTGTACGAGCCCTAATCTCTCTTATCTTTGTGGTCTTTCCGCGAAATATAAGTTGGCGGCAGTAAAATTATACTGCAGTCAGCCTCAAATGTTGGTTCTCTAAATTTCCTCAGTAGCGATTCACGAAAAGAACGCCTCCTTTCCTCCAGAGACTCCCACCCGAGTTCCTGAAGCATTTCCGTAACCCTCACGTGATGATCAAACCTACCAGTAACAAATCTAGCAGCCCGCCTCTGAATTGCTTCTATGTCCTCCCTCAATCCGACCTGATAGGGATCCCAAACGCTCGAGCAGTACTCAAGAATAGGTCGTATTAGTGTTTTATAAACGGTCTCCTTTACAGATGAACCACATCTTCCCAAAATTCTACCAATGAACAGAAGACGACTATCCGCCTTCCCCACAACTGCCATTACAAGCTTGTCCCACTTCATATCGCTCTGCAACGTTACGCCCAAATATTTAATCGACGTGACTGTGTCAAGCGCTACACTACTAATGGAATATTCAAACTTTACGGGCTTCTTTTTCCTATTCCTCTGAATTAATTTACATTTATCTATATTTAGAGTTAGCTACCATTCTTTACATCAATCACAAATTTGTCCAACTCATCTTGTATTCTCCTACAGTCATTCAACGACGACATCTTCCCGTACACCACAGCATCATCAACAAACAGCACCAAATTGCTATCCACCCTATCCAAAAGATCATTTATGTAGATAGAAAACAACAGCGGACCTATCACACTTCCCTGGGGCAGATGATACTCTCACCTCCGATGAACACTCAGCATCGAGGACAACGTACTGGGTTCTATTACTTAAGAAGTCTTCGAGCCACTCACATATTTGGGAACCAATCCCATATGCTCGTAGATTAGTTAGGAGTCTGCAGTGGGGCACCGACTCAAACGCTTTCCGGAAGTCAAGGAATATGGCATCCGTCTGATATCCTTCATCCATGGTTCGCAAGATATCATGTGAAAAAAGGGCGAGTTGCGTTTCGCAGGAGAGATGCTTTCTAAAGCCGTGCTGATGCATGGACAGCAACTTCTCTGTCTCAAGGAATTCATTATATTCGAACTAAGAATATGTTCGAGAATCCTGCAACAAACCGATGTTAAGGATGCTGGTCTGTAATTTTGACGATTCGTCCTTCTCCCCTTCTTATATACAGGCGTCACCTGCGCTTTTTTCCAGTCGCTCGGGACTTTACTTTGGGCAAGAAATTCGCGATAAATGCAAGATAAGTAGGGAGCCAATGCAATTGAACTATTATAATTTGCATCGCACTATTTGTAATGGAATTTTTATAAGCCGATACCCTTACTGATTGGATATGTTTTTTCTTTTGCCTGAAACCATATTCGTGGATACTGAAAGTTTTATTTGTGTATACTAAAGAGAGAACAATGTGACTAACATATGGACAAAAGAAATACGTGATTTAGAGAATTACCGCAGTAATTTTACACCCATCCAATTTGTAAACAGTATGATTTGCGAGCCGGATACAGTCGACAACTGCCGGCCGCGGTGGTCTCGCGGTTAAGGCGCTCAGTCCGGAACCGCGTGACTGCTACGGTCGCAGGTTCGAATCCTGCCTCGGGCATGGATGTGTGTGATGTCCTTAGGTTAGTTAGGTTGAAGTAGTTCTAAGTTCTAGGGGACTGATGACCACAGATGTTAAGTCCCATAGTGCTCAGAGCCATTTGAACAGTCGACAACTGCCGCTGGAGCGCGCTGCGATCGCGCTAACAGTGTTGAGGTACATGCACGGAATGCAGAAGTAGCACCGTTTCTGAACGTTCGGCACCACGCTATACTCAGCACGCTCAACGTCGACTATCGAAAGTCGGCTTTTGTGCCCGGGCCGCAGCGGAAACGGAGCCGTTACTCGCGCGTCATTCTCGACCCGCATCGCCGTACCTCTCCACACATTCCGACGGCCCACGTCACTGCTCGCCAGCTTTAAAAAAAACAGCGCCTTCTCGCTCCTAGTGATCTGTACGCATACAATGAGCAGCCAATAGAGGTGCTGCTACGCCTGTCTCTGCGTCGTGTCAAGTGCGGTGAACAGAGGTATAAAGCTCGAGTCACACTTGACTGAACGGAACGCAACATCAAACATTTCGATGCAACGGCCGCATTCACAATGGTCGACTGAATGGAGCGGAAAATCAACTGAGAGGTTTCTTACGCAACCCACAGACGAGCGACGGATCGCCAGAACTATCACCTTGCTTCGAACCCGGCACACACGAGCGATTCACCTACCAATTTCAACAAGTACCAGTGGAATAACTGCGCCTACCGAAGCACAGAAAATCCGAAAATGTTCTTCTTTATATAAAACACTCTGAAAAGTGGGGAACCAGCTTCCACAGTCTATCTTCCTCAGCACCCATAAAATGTTTCCCAAAAATTTTGGCATGCGAACATTTTCGTGCTATTTTTAACTTGCAGCTCACCTCAGTGTCCCACAAGCTGCCCTAACTGTAACTCGTTCACACCCTCTAGTTCATCGGCGTAAGTAGTTCACACTCATTCACTTCCAGTTGCCCTTTCTCTCACTCACTCATTCAGGCCAATTCAGTGTGATTATCTCTTTGTGTCGCTCTGTCATTGTCTCCTGAGTTCTGTCCTGCTACTACAGTCTCGTCTCACTCAGCGTCTCTCTCTTTCTCTCTCTTACTGCTAATGTCTCATCCCTTCCTTCCTGCTGCTGCTGTCTCTTCTCACTCTCATTATCTCTAGTAGTGGTAGTAGTAGTAGTAGTAGTAGCTTTATTCATCCGCAGATCTCTTTTTACAAGGATATAGGACATTCCAAAGTATTTACAAATTTCGGTCAATTTAAGTAAGCTAATTCGTCTTCACATATATTTACAGCCTTCTAGTTAGAGACAATCATTAGATTTACTCCTAGTATACAATACTTTTTTACAAATAACTTATTAAATGATGAAATGCCACATTGTTCACTCAAATCTCACTATCAGTCACTGCACACACTATACACACATTGTTTGATAACACTTCACACACACACACACACACACACACACACACACACACACACACACACACTGGTGATCTTTGGGTCGTTTCCTGCACTGCAACTTCCCATTTGCTATCCTGTATAAAATTGAGTCAGCATCCCTCCACAATGAGTGAGATGGTGAGCTCAGAAAGAGGAATAGGTGTTAGTATTGTGCTAAAAATAGCTTGGGGGTAACTATTTCCAGAAAGGAAAAAAAGAAGGAAAAAAACATTAAGTGAAGGTGTTATGTGGAATGTTGGATATTTTATAATCATTATTATTATTTATTAGTATAACATTTTTATCCAACCCATACTCTGTTTTAGCTAAGTAATCCTTCAACGTATAAAATGTATTGCATAACAGGTACTTTTTAGCTGCCTTTTTAAATAAGTGTATTATTACAATTTCTTTAATCTCTTTTGGTAATTTATTGTAGAGTTTTATTCCTTGGTAGAAAATACGGTTTAGACTTTCATGTTTATTTTTTTCTTGGTAAATTTAAGTTGAGTCTATCTCTTGTTGCATGGCCATAGACAGAGCTGTTTGTGCAGTAATTACCAGTGTTATTTTTGATATGTACAACTGACTGGTAAATGTATTCACATGGAGCAATTAAAATCCCGTCTTCTGAACAGATCTTTACAATGAGCTCGACTAGTATTTTCGGTTATTATTCTTATGTCTCTTTTTTGAAGTTTGAAAATTGTGTTCATATTTTGTGCATTTGCTCCCCCCCAAAAAAGAATGCCGTAGCTAAGAATTGAGTGTACATAAGAGTAATACGTAACTAAAAGACAGCGCATGTAACACACTGACCTTTGTGTGTTCACACCACTTCAACTGAGAATTAATATTCATTCCTAGAAATTTTGCATTTGCTACACAGTCTATAGAGATGCTATCTACATTTAATTTAACATTGTCATTTTTCCTCTTCAAACTGAATTTCATGGCATTAATTTTCTTTATGTTCAATGTCAATTTATTACTTATTGACCAATCATAAACTTCCTTGAGAGTTTCATTTGCTTCGTCAGCAAGGAGTTCTCTTGTTTTCTCAGTGACTATAATATTACTGTAATCAGCGAAGAGGATTTTTTCACCATGAGTAACTCTACTGGGAAAGTCATTGACGTATATCACGAACAGTATTGATCGTAATATACTACCTTGCGGAACCCGTATATTAATGTATTTTGGTTCTGATTAGTGTTTTACTAAATGTTTATATCTATTTGAAGTGTGTGTTATCTCTACTCTTTGTGCTCTATCTGTTAGGTATGAGCCGGCCGCTGTGGCCAAACGGTTCTAGGCGCTTCAGTCTGGAACCGCGCGACTGCTACGGTCGCAGGTTCGAATCCTGCCTCGGGCATGGATGTGTGTGATGTCCTTAGGTTAGTTAGGTTAAAGTAGTTCTAAGTTCTAGGGGGCTCATGACCTCAGATTTTAAGTCCCATAATGCTTAAAGCCATTTGAACCATTTTGTTAGGAATGATCGAAACCATTCATTAGTTTCCCCTCTTATTCCTAATGCTTCCAATTTATTTAATAGAATCTTGTGGTTGACTGTATCAAAAGCCTTAGAAAGATCCAAAAACATGCCTGTGACGCACTCATCTTTATCAAGAGCATCAAGTACAACTTTTGTGAATTCTACTAGGGCTGACTACGTATTTTTGCCACTTCGGAAACCAAACTGTAATTTGTTTAAAAGATTCTATTTATTCAGATAATTCATTAATTTAATTTTCATAATTGCTTCTATTATTTTTGAGAATGCTGACAGCAGGGAAACGGACCCGTAATTTTCTATGTCTTGTGCATTACCTTTCTTAAGCAAGGGTACAACTCTTGCCTCTTTTAACTGCTCTGGAAATGTCCCTGATGTGAAGGATTTATTTATTATATTTTTTAAGGGGCCTTGTATAATCCCTATGCATTGTTTCAGTACACACATTGGTACTTCATCTAAGTCTGCTGACTTTTTATTTTTCAGTTTTTGAATTGTTTTACTGACTTCATTCTCTGTGGTTGGAAGTAACATCGTTGTATTTAGTGCAACATTATTTAGGTGTTATATTTGTTTGGGGGAATTTTTGCTGTAACTTCTCTGCAATACTTGAAAATGCTCGTTTACATAGTTTGCTATGTGCTTTGGATCATTTATTACTTTCCCCCTTCCCTTATTCTTTTATTCTCCGCTTTTATTTTGTCATTAAATGACTATTTTGCAGCAATCCTATAGATCTCTCTTCCCCGTTGTCATTATCGTATACTCTTTCTCTCATTATCTCTGGCTCATACCCACTTCCACTTTCTCTCTGTTTTCATTGCTCACCCCTCCCCCCCCCTTTTCTCCTTCACTCTTTTCTTAGCACTGTTTTGTCACTGTGTCCCTCTCTCTCACACATACATTCTCTCTTTCGCTCTTTCTAGACCACAACCACTGTGTACTATCTTCCGGTATTTATTACTTTTCCAGCGCTTTGCCACCGACTTTTCTCTCTCAGCATAAAAAAAGCGGTAATATGTTCGCATGCCAACATTTTGTTTCAGTGTGCAGGTCAAGGAAGTGCCGCAATGGAGAAGAGTACTGCAGGAAAACCATGTTTTGTAACAAGCGTCCACCCTCACTGTGGATAGACAGCTTTCTTATTTGAGAAGGAGTTGTGGGTAGCACTTGCAATGCACCACGAATTCCTTCGTAATTCATTGTAACACACACACACACACACACACACACACACACACACACACACACAACACAAAGTAAATATCAATCGTCTTTCATAATCTCCGCCCCCAGTTGCTAAGTGGTCAGCGCGACTGAATGTCAATCCTAAGGGTTCGACTCCCGGATGGGTCGGAGATTTTCTCCGCTCAGGAACTGGGCGTTGTGTTGTTCTAATCGTCATATTTTCATCCGCATCGACGCGCAAGTCGCCGAAGTGGGCGTCAAATCGGAAGACTTGCACCCGGCGAATGGTCTATCCGACGGGTGGCCCTAGTCACACGACATTTATTTCATTTATTTACCTTTCATAACAAGTGTTCCAACAAAATTCTTTCATTCTACGTTTTAATTAGGTGCTAAAGTGGGAGAGAGGGGAGGGGGGACTAGCTAATGTCTGATTGCACTCAGGAGTAATTTTCTAAGGAACGTTGGGGACCACTGCGCTAGACAATACATTATATTTTTCACTGACGCCAAGCTGGTTACGTACATCTTTTCGATGTGCTAATACAATTCGTTTCTCCCTTATTAGTCGTCAGTTCCTTTTCATTCATTAGTCTCATAGCTGCAAGTGTACTGTCGTAACAAAAGTATCCGGACATCTATTAGTGGACATTAATGTGGTGTGTGTCCACTCTTCGCCTTTATGCCGGCTTAAATTCTGCTAGACCGTTCTTCCTGACGACCGAAAACAAGGAAAGGTATTGATGCTGGAGCGTGGTTCTGGAGCGTAGTCGATGTTTTAGTTGCCGGCCAGAGTGGCCGAGCGGTTCTAGGCGCTTCAGTCTGGAGCCACGCGACCGCTGCGGTCGCAGTTTCGAATCCTGCCTCGGGCACGGATGTGTGCGATGTCCTTAGGTTGGTTGGGTTTAAGTAGTTGTAAGCTAAGTCCCGTAGTGCTCAGAGCCATTTGAACCATTTTTTTGATGTTCTCTGTTCGTCCCAGAGGTGCTCCATTAAGTTCAGGTCGTAACTCTGGGCAAGCCAGTCCATTTCAGGATTGTCATTGTCCACAAACCATTGCTCACAGAAGCTGCTTCATGACAGGACGCACTGTCATGCTAATACAATCACCGTCAAGGAAAGGTATTGATGCTGGAGCGTGGTTCTGGAGCGTAGTCGATGTTTTAGTTGCCGGCCAGAGTGGCCGAGCGGTTCTAGGCGCTTCAGTCTGGAGCCACGCGACCGCTGCGGTCGCAGTTTCGAATCCTGCCTCGGGCACGGATGTGTGCGATGTCCTTAGGTTGGTTGGGTTTAAGTAGTTGTAAGCTAAGTCCCGTAGTGCTCAGAGCCATTTGAACCATTTTTTTGATGTTCTCTGTTCGTCCCAGAGGTGCTCCATTAAGTTCAGGTCGTAACTCTGGGCAAGCCAGTCCATTTCAGGATTGTCATTGTCCACAAACCATTGCTCACAGAAGCTGCTTCATGACAGGACGCACTGTCATGCTAATACAATCACCGTCTGCGAAATGTTCCCCTAGTGTACGCAGTACCAAAGGCTGCAAAGTGTGTTCATATCTCTGTGGATGAAGCGTTTTCTGAAACGCCATAAGGAGAAAACTCCCTAACGACGAAAAACACTCCCACACCGTAACACCACGTGCTCTGCACTTCACTTTTGCCGGTACACATGATGTCAAGTAGCGTTCTCCAGGCGTTCGCCCGACCCAGATCCTTTAAACCTTCTTTATTTAAATGATTGTGTCTGTACTTAAATTGCTGAATGACTGTGACCCACAATATCCTAGCGCAACGCAATCTCACTGCTGAAAAAAAAGTTAACCTGACTTCAAATAATTAATTCAAAAGAATGGCCCTGACTAAAGAGCAATCCAAACAATAACCTATACATTTCATTAAGCACTTACCTCACAAAAATCTACTGCAATACACCGAGCGTCAATACTGCCAGCTAAATAAAAGATTCTAACTACTAAAGCCACTAACTACTAATAGGCATGTGGTTAGCAAAGGAAAGATTTTGTTGCAAACCAAATAATGTATTTTTTTTTACCTTAATAATGTGACATCCAGTTCAGACACGAATATAAATCGTCATCGACATCTAGTACAAAGGTATATAATCATGAATAATATTCAATCTCCAAGTCGAACATGTACAGATCGTTAGCCTACGCTAACACTTCAGACCTCTACCCTCCATCAATGCTAACTTCTCACATCTAATCTCCACCACTGCTGGCTGTTCACCTCCAACTGCCCAACAGTACTTCCATCACTGCTGGCGACTAACCTCTTTCAACTGCCCAACAGTGCTGGCGATTAGCTCAAAACAACGAGTTCGACCAACCACAGAGTCTCTTACAAAGAAAGTGCAGTCAGAGATTCAATGCAAAGCGGAACACAGCGCTGCCAACACAGAAGCAGGCCACTTACAGCTTCCATCCGCTTGCCGTAGATTATAGCGTAATGAATCACTTATATCACTAATTTTCGCTCTTCCACTGACCCGTGGCACCTGCCTGAGCTTGGTTTAGCAGTGTCTGTTCCTTCACGTTTCCACCTCACAGTGAACTTACCACCAGCCGACTTGTGCGCCTTTAGACGGGTTGAAAATCTGAAATGCACCTGATGGATTTTGTTATTCAGGTGATATCTAATGAAAAGTCCACGTTCGAAGTCCCGTCAAGCTTGAAGTTTCTGCTTCTGCTTCTCTACGGACAATACTCCCCACCTCCTTTTATACTAGCGGATCCGCCTCTCGTGACATCTAGAGCTCAATTGCGTTTTACGTAGGCGTGTCTGGGTGCTTTTTTTCACCTAGTGTATTTACACAATGTTTTTGATGTCTCGATGTGTCTGAGAAATGTTGTCAATAATAGTGCTGGTGCTTTCAGTACCTCTAGCTACAATCTACGAGCGTCACTCCAAAAGAAATGCACACTATTTTTGTAAAAAATACAGTTTTCATTCTGCATGTGTGAACGTTTTACAGTGTGTAGATACATCCTTCCCGCTCGTTTTCAATCTTAGTTCAACCTGTTACCGTGAGTGGCGCTGTCACAGCATGTCTTCAAGATGGCTGCTACACTTGACGTTCGTCAGAAGCAACGTGCTGCCATAGAATTCCTGTGCTGTAAAAACGAGACAGTGGGAAACATCCACAAGAGTTGAAAAAGGTGTATGGAGATGCTGCTGTCGATCGCAGTACAGTTAGTCGGTGGGCAAACAGGTTACATGATGAAAGCGGGCATGGCAATATTGAGGATTGTCCTCGCAGCGGTAGGCCTCGTACTGCACACACTCCAGACAATGTGCAGAGAGTTAACGAACTGGTCACTGCTGACAGACACATCACAGTGAACGAATTGGCACGCTACGTTGGGATAGGGGAAGGAAGCGTTTACAGAATACTGAAAGTGTTGGCATTAAAAAAGGTTTGTGCCTGGTGGATTCCCAGGATGTTGACTGTGGTTCACAAAGAAACAAGAAAAACGGTATGCAGCGAACTTTTGGAACAGTGCGAGAATGGTGGAGATGAATTTCTTCGAAGAATTGTGACAGGTGATGAAACATGGCTCCATCACTTTTCACCAGAGACGAAGAAGCTGTCAATGGAGTGGCATCATACAAATTCACACAAGGAAAAAAAAAAATCAAAACCACACCTTCTGCTGGAAAAGTTATGACTATGGTGTTTTTCGATTCCGAATGACTCGTGCTTGTGGACGTCATGTCAAGTGGAACCACCATAAATTCTGATACATATGTGACGACACTGGAGAAACTTCAAGCTCGACCACGTCAGCAAAAGCAGGATGTTTTGCTGTTGCACGACAAAGCACGGCCACATGTCAGTCAAAAAACCATGGAAGCGATCACAAAACTCGGACTGACAACACTGAAACACCCGCCTTACAGTCCTGACCTGGCTCCATGTGTCTATCAACTCTTTGGGAAACTGAAAGACTCTCTTCGTGGAACAAGGTTTGAAGGTGATCACTCCCTTGTGCACGCTGCCAAACAGTGGCTCCAACAGGTTGGACCAGAATTTTACCGAGCGGGTATTCAGGTGCTGGTTCCAAGGTGGCGTAAGGCAGTTGAGAGGGATGGAAATTATGGGGAGAAATGAAAATATTGTTCCTAAAGGATGTATCTACACGCTGTAAAGCTTTCAAGCATGTAGTAAAGAAGATGGATTAAAAAAAAATAGTGTGCATTTCTTTTGGAGTGACCCTCGTATATGAGGGAGAGTTTGATTACGTGAAATGACAAGGGATTTTAGTGCATCTGTATAACAGGTTTGCTCTAAACATTGAAATTGAAATTTCACTTCATTTCATTCTGTTTGGAAGTTAAAAACTTTAATAAAACGTATAGTTTTTTCATAAATAACTCAATACAACCAGATGGAGCCCAGTATGTTGTATGAACTTCCATGATTCTACCTCTACAGCACAAGTTCCAAAATGCAGCTCACTGCAGTATCGGAGGGTCTTATATTTGTATTCATACTCTAACGGTTTGACGACTTAAAGTGTGAGTGTGGATCTGGGTTATATCGCCTTATTCCCCCAGACCACCATCCACTTCTTTACGAGATGACTAACCTGGAATTTGCAGCCACTCTTCTCTCGGCTGCTGGAAACCCTCTTGACTTCCTCTCCGTCGAATAACGCTAGGTACAAGAATTTTTAGACTCTTTTTACTTATGAAATAAGCAGACGTACAAACTTTACTTTTCGTCAACTAACTATGTATTGACCTCCATACACAATAAAAATCTCTCTTTCCACTTGAATATGTAACTTCTTGTAAGACTCTCGTACAGTCGGACGTTAGAAACAAATTGAGTTTCAGTTAAAAGAAAGTTAGCTCAAATACCATAACCTTTCTTAGCATGAATCATAAAATGAGTCTTGCCTCTAACAAGGTTGCGTCAAGAGTCTACAAGAGTACTTTTTCAACTGTTATTGTTTCAATAACAATAGTCAAGGACACAATAAGCACAGACCTGCATATAAACTCCATGGTTCTATGGTTCTTCCCTACACACTCACTAAAAATCTATCGATTGCCTGACAGGTACTTATCGGCGCCGTCCGACCGCCACATCTACTTTCTTTGCGCGACTGATTTTAAATCTGCACACACAATCATGTCATGTGCAGTAAGAAGGATTCTACCATCCCACACTCATATCCAGAATATCGTGTGTCGAGACGGTAAAAGGCTGAGTGGTTCTAGAATTTACACAGAAATTCTCGAATCACTACAATACTTCATACAAATTGCAACTCCGGCCTCCGCGTCACTTCTCAAACTATTTCGCGCTTCCTGAATAACTATAACTGCAAGCGTAAAGTTGTTAGTCAACGTGGGCAAAGCGATATGAAACGAAACTACAAAATGACGCTTAATACCTAGATGAGTGTTACCCATCCTTTCCGAGACCATTACCCCGGAATTCATGACGCTATCAGTTTGCCCCCTCCAGGAATCACATGTTAGACAAAACTTGTATGAGCAACGTATGGTTTTAAAATTTTCTCACGGTATCTTTCATAAATTAAATTTATAAACTTACAGGATCAAGTGACGTAAACAGTTATTAACGAGTTGGTTAAGCGATTGACCGCTTCTGTATCCCAAGACCAAATTAATCATTAGGAAAATTTTAGGCAAAAATTATTCAGACGTTGTGATGAAACACCGCAGTATGAACGAATGCGTTATTTTAAGTGTACTAACAACTGCGGCAATGGTTCGTTTTCCTCACTTATGCGATAACGTGCGCCGAATGCTCGTCTTCGCAGCTTCTTCTCTGGACTGTTTTCATGTATGCAGGAGCAAAATTTTAATTTTTTAATCAAAATAGTTAGACAAATTTATTTGCCTATCTTGTTATTATTCCGTGCTGAATTATTTACCTTATGAACCCTCCTATTCGTATCAGTTTCGAAACGGAAAATACAAATGAAAGAAAAGAACGGATCTGAGAATCGAACACAGGTCCTCTATTTCCCAGACAGAAGGCTTGGTCGCTACGTTTACTGTTTGCGTACAGAAGCGGTAGTAGTAATAATTGCTTTCGTCGATTTCTGTGAAAGAATGCGTGTGCTATCCCCCATATACGACTACAGAAGATGCTCAGTTTTGAATTATTTGTCCGTCTCATCAATATTGAGTCGATTGCAGGTCATGAACTTAGGAGTGGTTTTCTCAAAAGCGAGGGGTGATAATACACTCATGTCAGAAAAAACAGAGTACCCTAAACGACTAGGAGATAGGACGTTCATATTCACAGGACATACACATTAGTATGTTCTGCAGAAATGATTAGCATTTCAGTTACCTCCGTTCAGCATGCGTCCTGTTGGCCAGTCCGCATGGGCCCTGATAACTTGTTCCATGTGTAATGATATCGACGCGTATAGGGCGCGAGTGGCATCCTGTGGTATAAAATGGCTCTGAGCACTATGGGACTCAACTGCTGTGGTCATCAGTCCCCTAGAACTTAGAACTACTTAAACCTAACTAACCTAAGGACATCACACACATCCATGCCCGAGGCAGGATTCGAACCTGCGACCGTAGCAGTCGCACGGTTCCGGACTGCGCGCCTAGAACCGCGAGACCACCGCGGCCGGCTCCTGTGGTATAGCCATCCATGCTGCATTCAGCTGGTGCCAGTGTTCATCTGTGGTGGTTGGCACTGGGTCACAGTTCTGCACCATCGTTTCACCATTTCCCATACATTTTCGACTGGCGACAACTTTGGTGACTGGCGAGCCACGGTAAAAGGCTTACATCCTGTGACACTAAGAATGCACGTATTCATGCAACAACACGTGGTCGTGCATTGTCTTTCTGAAAAATGGCGTCTGGGGAGTTGCGTAGAAAGGGTGTGGTAACAGGTCGCAAGACGTCATTTTGGCCAAGGTGCCCCGGACACGCACCAACTGTGATTTCTGCGTGTGCCCAATAGCATCCCAACACCATAAGGCCTTGAGATGTCTTGTGCGAATGCAGTCACTGTGTTGCCGCTTCCTCTATCTGTGGCGAACCAAAGTGTGGCCATCATTCTCAAACAAGCAGAACCCGGATTCGACCGAAAACACCATTTGATGCCAAATTTAAAAGGATGCAAAATCCCAAGATTGGCAATGTTTTACAGAAGTTCGAAATATGGCGCGTACTTCAGTGCGAGATGCTTTTAATAATTTCACAACGAAATTCTGTCTCGAAATCTGGCAGGAAACCAAAAGAGATTCTGGTCATACATAAAGCACACCACTGGCAAGATCCAATCAATACCTTCACCGCGCGATAACAACGGTGAAGTCACTGATGACAGTGCCACTAAAGCAGAGTTATTAAACACGGTTTTCCGAAACTCCTTCACCAAAGAAGACGAAGTAAATATTTCTGAATTCCAATCAAGAACAACTGCCAAGATGAGAAACAGAGAAGTAGATATCCACGGAGTAACGAAGCAGCTTAAATCACTTAATAAAGACAAGGTCCAGAATGTATAGCAGCCAGGTTCCTCTCAGAGTATGCTGATAAAATAGCTCCATATTTAGCAATTATATACAACCACTCGCTCACAGGAAGATCCGTACCTAAAGACTGGAAAATTGCTCAAGTCACACCAATACCCTAAAAAGGAATTATAATCCGCTGAATTACAGGCCTATATCGCTAACGTCGATTTGCAGTAGGGTTTTGGAACATATACTGTATTCGAACATTATGAAGTACCTCGAAGAAAACGATTTATGCCGCGCGGGATTAGCCGAGCGGTCTTGGGCGGTGCAGTCATGGACTGTGTGGCTGGTCCCGGCGGAGGTTCGAGCCCTCCCTCGGTCATGGGTGTGTGTGTCACTAGCGTAATTTAGGTTAAGTAGTGTGTGAGCATAGGGACTGATGACCTTAGCAGTTAAGTCCCGTAAGATTTCACCCACAAAACGATTTATTGACACATAGTCAGCACAGTTTCAGAAAATATCATTCTTGTGAAACACAACTAGCTCTTTATACTCATGAAGTAAGAAGTGCTATCGACAGGGGATGTCAAATTTATTCCATATTTTTAGATTTCCAGAAGGCTTTCGACACCTTTCCTCACAGGCGTCTTCTAACCAAAGTGCGTGCCTACTGAGTATCGCGTCAGTTGTGCGACTGGATTCGTGATTTCCGGTCAAAAAGGTGACAGTTCGTAGTAACAGATGGAAAATCATCGAGTAAAACAGAAGTAATATCCGGCGTTCCCCAAGGAAGTGTTATAGGCCCTCTGTTGTTCCTGATCTATATTAACGACATAGGAGACAATCTGAGTAGCCGTCTTAGATTTTTTGCAGATGATGCTGTCATTTACAGTCTTGTAAAGTCACAAGATGTTCAGAACGACTTGCAAAATGATTTAGATAAGTTATCTGTATGGGGCGAAAAGTGGCAATTGACCCTGAATAAGGAAAATTGTGTAGTTATTCACAAGAGTACTAAAAGAAATAAGCTAAATTTCGATTACGCGATAAGTCACACAAATCTGAAAGCTGTTTATTCAACTAAATACTTAGGGATTACAATTACAAATAACCTAAATTGGAACGATCACATAGATAATATTGTGGGTAGAGCAAACCAAAGACTGCGATTCATTGGCAGAACAGTTAGACGGTGCAACAGGTCTACTAAAGAGACTGCTTACACCTCGCTTGTCCGCCCTATTTTGGAGAATTGCTGTGCGGTGTGGGATCCGCATCAGCTGTGACTGACGGGTGACATCGAAAAAATACAAAGAAGGGCAACTCGTTTCGTCTTATCGCGAAATAGGGGAGATAGTGTGACAGACATGATACGTGAATTGGAGTGGCAATCATTAAAACAAAGGCGCTTTTCTTTGCGACGGGATCTTCTCATGAAATTTCAAAAAATGGTTCAAATGGCTCTGAGCACTATGCGACTCAACTTCTGAGGTCATAAGTCGCTTAGAACTAATTAAACCTAACCAACCTAAGGACGTCACACACCCCTGCCCGATGCAGGATTCGAACCTGCGACCGGAGCGGTCGCTCGGTTCCAGACTGTAGCATGAAATTTCAATCACCAGTTTTCTCCTCCATTGCGAAAACATTCTGTTGGCACCCATCTACATAGGGAGATGTGATCATGACGATAAAATAAGAGAAATCAGGCCTCGCACAGAAAAATTTAAGTGCTCGTTTTTCCCGCGCGCTGTTCGAGAGTGGAACGGTAGAGAGACAGCTTGAAGGTGGTTCGTTGAACCTTCTGCCAGGCACTTTATTGTGAATAACAGAGTAATCACGTACATGTAGGTGATGCCATTCCTGTCCCCCGTGACGTCGTTCCATACACCACAGCAGTCTAGCATGTTTCTGCACATTCGTTGTAGGCAGCCGGAGAACTGGACGCGCACATAATGAACTACGACGGATTGTCACCCGTGATCGTGTTTGATGTATTACACTGTTCCAAAGTTGCGCCAGAGCCGAAGAGGATGTAGATCTGTCCTGCAATGCCATTCGGATGAGGTGTAGATCTTCTGCAGGGAGGGGAGTGCGACCCGACCAATCTTGGCCTTTCGTGAACCATTCTAAAGACGCCCATCACCCTGCCGAAACACTTTATCCCACACATGGATGTATTAGTTCCCCCTTGTCAATAATGCGCGCTCTTTCAAACTCACTGATTTGACGGTACAGTTCGCTCATACGTCTGCGAGGTATTCTGCACGTCTGCTCGTCACATTGATACATTAACTTCGGTTTATGGTGACGACGAGAGCCGAAGACACATTTCACCCGTACGTGGTGTTGCGCCGCGATATCGCGAACCGACAAGGTTCAGATGCTAATAATTTCTGCAGAACGTACTAATGTACATGTTCTGTGAATATGAACATCCTATCTCTAGTCGTTCAGGGTGTTCTGTTTTTTATGAACTTGAGTTTATCTTAGTCTCTCATTTTAGGTTGCACACAAGCGACCCGCCAAATATGAGCCGAATTGGTTAGCCGTGTGTGAGGCATCCCACTTGTGAGTTCCGATCTCCAGCTGAAAAGTTCCAGATACGTTAGATACACCCGAAAGCCATCATGAATTAGGTTCGTAGCGTTTCTATTCTGCATGTTGGGATTTCGGTTGCTATGGGATTATTTACCGATTGTCATTTTTTTTTACTTGTAGTACATATTGCAAGTTTGTCATTTGGAGACAGTGAGTGGAGCTGTGGACGCAAGAAATGGAGTGCCAAGTGGGGAAATCGGAACATTCCCGGCATATTCTTCTCTTTGAATTCAGTAGAGGGATGACAGCAGTGGAGGCAGCCAGAAGCATTTGCACCGTGTATGGGCATGATGGAAATGGACAGAGTACGGCAAGGAAATGGTTTCCTCATTTCAAGGAGAATTCTTCTGACATTAGTGACTTTCCAAGTTCAGGAAGACCTTCAGGGTTTGACTGAAGATCGTTTGAAGACATCAGTCAACAATGATCTAAGTAACAGATTTTCACAGCTTGTATAACATGGGACTAGGTAGTAGTAGTTGGATGGTCCATTTTTCAATTATATTTTGGCTCCTTAATTGTGTGTACCCGTGGTCTAGGGGTAGCGTCTTTGATTCATAATCAAAACGTCTTCGGTCCCGGTTTCGATCCCCGCCACTGCCTAAATTTTGATAAATAATCAGCATTGGCGGCCGAAGACTTCCGGCAGAAGAAGTCAGCCTCATTCTGCCAACGGCCTTGTCAAAGAGGGCGGAGGAGCGGATAGAGGTTCAGGGCGCTCTCTTGTCCTAGGGGTGGGAAATTGCCCCTAAAGGCGGAAGAATCAGCAATGATCAACGACATGAGGATGCAGAAGGCAATGGAAACCACTGCATTAAAGACACGTAACGTGTTTCCGCAGGACATGTGGCCTGTAGTTGAAGAAGTGTCATGATGATCTCTCCATTGGCAAAAGATTCCGGAATAGTCCCCCATTCGGATCTCTGGGAGGGGACTGCCAAGAGGGAGGTTACCATGAGAAAAATATTGAATAATCAACGAAAGGATAATGTTCTACGAGTCGGGGCGTGGAATGTCAGAAGCTTGAACGTGGTAGGGAAACTAGAAAATTTGAAAAGAGAAATGCAAAGGCTCAATCTAGATATAGTAAGGGTCAGTGAAGTGAAGTGGAAGGAAGACAAGGATTTCTGGTCAGATGAGTATCGGGTAATATCAACAGCAGCAGAAAATGGTATAACAGGTGTAGGATTCGTTATGAATAGGAAGGTAGGGCAGAGGGTGTGTTACTGTGAACAGTTCAGTGACCGGATTGTTCTAATCAGAATCGACAGCAGACCAACACCGACAACAATAGTTCAGGTATACATGCCGACGTCGCAAGCTGAAGATGAACAGATAGAGAAAGTATATGAGGATATTGAAAGGGTAATGCAGTATTTAAAGGGGGACGAAAATCTAATAGTCATGGGCGACTGGAATGCAGTTGTAGGGGAATGAGTAGAAGAAAAGGTTACAGGAGAATATGGGCTTGGGACAAGGAATGAAAGAGGAGAAAGACTAATTGAGTTCTGTAACAAGTTTCAGCTAGTAATAGCGAATACCTCTTCAAGAACCACAAGAGGAGGAAGTATACTTGGAAAAGGCCCGGAGATACGGGAAGATTTCAATTACAATACATCATGGTCAGACAGAGATTCCGAAATCAGATACTGGATTGTAAGGCATACCCAGGAGCAGATATAGACTCAGATCACAATATAGTAGTGATGAAGAGTAGGCTGATGTTCAAGACATTAGTCAGGAAGAATCAATACGCAAAGAAGTCGGATACGGAAGTTCTAAGGAATGACGAGATACGTTTGAAGTTCTCTAACGCTATAGATACAGCAATAAGGAATAGCGCAGTAGGCAGCACAGTTGAAGAGGAATGGACATCTCTAAAAAGGGCCATCACAGAAGTTGGGAAGGAAAACATAGGTACAAAGAAGGTAGCTGCGAAGAAACCATGGGTAACAGAAGAAATACTTCAGTTGATTGATGAAAGGAGGAAGTACAAACATGTTCCGGGAAAATAAGGAATACAGAAATACAAGTCGCTGAGGAATGAAATAAATAGGAAGTGCAGGGAAGCTAAGACGAAATGGCTGCAGGAAAAATGTGAAGACATCGAAAAAGATATGGTTGTCGGAAGGACAGACTCAGCATACAGGAAAGTCAAAACAAACTTTGGTGACATTAAAAGCAACGGTGGTAACATTAAGAGTGCAACGGGAATTCCACTGTTAAATACAGAGGCGAGAGCAGATAAGTGGAAAGAATACATTGAAAGCCACTATGAGGGTGAAGATTTGTCTGATGTGATAGAAGAAGAAACAGGAGTCGATTTAGAAGAGATAGGGGATCCAGTATCGGAATTTAAAAGAGCTTTGGAGGACTTACGGTCAAATAAGGCAAAAGGGATAGATAACATTCCATCAGAATTTCTAAAATGATTAAGGGAAATGGGAACAAAACGACTATTCACGTTGGTGTGTAGAATATATGAGTCGGGCGACATACCATCTGACTTTCGGAAAAGCATCATCCACACAATTCCGAAGACGGCAAGAGCTGACAAGTGCGAGAATTATCGCACAATCAGCTTAACAGCTCATGCATCGAAGCTGCTTACAAGAATAATATACAGAAGAATGGAAAAGAAAATTGAGAATGCGCTAGGTGACGATCAGTTTGGATTTAGGAAAAGTAAAGGCACGAGAGAGGCAATTCTGACGTTACGGCTAATAATGGAAGCAAGGCTGAAGAAAAATCAAGACACGTTCATAGGATTTGTCGACCTGGAAGAAGCGTTCGACAATATAAAATGGTGCAAGCTGTTCGAGATTCTGAAAAAAGGAGGAGTAAGCTATAGGGAAAGACGGGTCATATACAATATGTACAACAAACAAGAGGGAATAATAAGAGTGGACGATCTAGAACGAAGTGCTCGTATTAAGAAGCATGTAAGACAAGGCTGTAGCCTTTCGCCCCTACTCTTCAATCTGTACATTGAGGAAGCAATGATGGAAATAAAAGAAAGGTTCAGGAGTGGAATTAAAATACAAGGTGAAAGGATATCAATGATACGATTCGCTGATGACATTGCTATCCTGAGTGAAAGTGAAGAAGAATTAAATGATCTGCTGAACGGAATGAACAGTCTAATGAGTACACAGTCTGGTTTGAGAGTAAATCGGAGAAAGACGAAGGTAATGAGAAGTAGTAGAAATGAGAACAGTGAGAAACTTAACATCAGGACTGATGGTCACGAAGTCAGTGAAGTTAAGGAATTCTGCTACCTAGGCAGTAAAATAACCAATGACGGACGGAGCAAGGAGGACATCTAAAGCAGACTCGATATGGCGAAAAAGGCATTTCTGGCCAAGAGAAGTCTACTAATATCAAATACCGGCCTTAATTTGAGGAAGAAATTTCTGAGGATGTACGTCTGGAGTACAACATTCTATGGTAGTGAAACATGGACTGTGGGAAAACCGGAACAGAAGAGAATCGAAGCATTTGAGATGTGGTGCTATAGACGAATGTTGAAAATTAGGTGGACTGATAAGGTAAGGAATGAGGAGGTTCTACGCAGAATCGGAGAGGAAAGGAATATGTGGAAAACACTGATAAGAAGAAGGGACAGGATGATAGGACATCTGCTAAGACATGAGGGAATGACTTCCATGGTACTAGAGGGAGCTGTAGAGGGCAAAAACTGTAGAGGAAGACAGAGATTGGAATACGTCAAGCAAATAATTGAGGACGTAGGTTGCAAGTGCTACTTTGAGATGAAGAGGTTAGCACAGGGAGGAATTCGTGGCGGGCCGCATCAAACCAGTCAGTAGACTGATGACCCAAAAAAAAAAAAAATCTGCTGAAGTTGGAAAATCACCGAAGACAGTGGTTACTGAAAAGGCTGATTCACGCGACTCAACTATTCAATCATTCGATCCTCGACAGTGTTTGTTGGACCGTCAATATCTCTAAAAAAAAAAAAACCCTGCTCGAATGAAAAAATGGCTGACATCGAAATAAGTGTCCAAGGAATAGAAAAGCCACTGAATTCACTGAACAGAGGAAAGTCCACTGGGCCTGACGGGATACCAATTCGATTCTACACAGAGTACGCGAAAGAACTTGCCCCCTTCTAACAGCCGTGTACCGCAAGTCTCTAGAGGAACGGAATGTTCCAAATGATTGGAAAAGAGCACATGTAGTCCCAGTCTTCGAGAAGGGTCGTCGAGCAGAAGCGCAAAACTATTTCTGCTCGCGTATCATGTCATTTCTGCAAACCCAGAATCTACTCTGTACGAATCAACGTGGATTCCGGAAACAGCGATCGTGTGAGACCCAACTCGCTTTACTTGCTCATGAGAAACAGAAAATATTAGATACAGTTCCGCACTGTCGCCTGATAAACAACATGAGAACCTACGGAATATCAGACCAGCTGTGCGGCTGGATTGAAGAGTTTTTAGCAAACAGAACACAGCATGTTGTTCTCAATGGAGAGACGTCTACAGACGTTAAAGTAACCTCTGTCGTTCTACAGGGGAGTGTTATGGGGAGATTGCTTTTCACAATATATATAAATGACCTAGTAGATAGTGTCGGAAGTTCCATGCGGCTTTTCGCGGATGATGCTGTAGTATACAGAGAAGTTGCAGCGTTAGAAAATTCCAAATGCAGGAAGATCTGCAGCGGATGGGCACTTGGTGCAGGGAGTGGCAACTGACCCTTAACATAGACAAATGTAATGTATTGCGAATACATAGAAAGAAGGATCCTTTATTGTATGATTATATGATAGCGGAGCAAATGCTGGTAGCAGTCACTTCTGAAAAATATCTGGGAGTATGCGTACGGAACGATTTGAAGTGGAATGATCATATAAAATTAATTGTTGGTAAGGCGGGTGCCAGGTTGAGATTCATTGGGAGAGTCCTTAGAAAATGTAGTCCATCAACAAAGAAGGTGGCTTACAAAACACTCGTTCGGCCTATACTTGAGTATTGCTCATCAGTGTGGGATCTGTACCAGGCCGGCTTGACAGAGGAGATAGAGAAGATCCAAAGAAGAGCGGCGCGTTTCGTCACAGGGTTATTTGGTAAGCGTTACGGAGATGTTTAGCAAACTCAAGTGGCAGACTCTGCAAGAGAGGCGCTCTGCATCGCGGTGTAGCTTGCTGTCCAGGTTTCGAGAGGGTGCGTTTCTGGATGAGGTATCGAATATATTGCTTCCCCCTACTTATACCTCCCGAGGAGATCACGAATGTAAAATTAGAGAGATTTGAGCGCGCGCAGAGGCTTTCCGGCAGTTGTTCTTCCCGCGAACCGTACGCGACTGGAACGGGAAAGGGAGGTAATGAGAGTGGCACGTAAAGTGCATTGGCCACACACCGTTGGGTGGCTCGCAGACCATAAATGCAGATGTAGATCTACGTTAGTGTACTCGAGAACTAGCATATGTGATGTAAATGTCGTGTGACTAGGGCCTCCCGTCGGGTAGACCGTTCGCCGCGTGCAAGTCTTTCGATTTGACGCCACTTCGGCGACTTGCGCGTCGATGCGGATGAAATGATGATAATTAGAACAACATGAGCGGAGAAAATCTCCAACCTAGCCGCGAATCGAGTCCGGGCCCTTAGGATTGACATTCTGTCGCGCTGACCACTCAGCTACTAGGGGGCGGACAGTAAATGTGATGAACTGTGATCATTACACGATCGTGCGACATTTACATGTCACGGAAAAGTTTCAAAAGTCATGTAGCCCTATATGGGCAGGCAATCTATAAGCCAAAATCACAAAAAATCAGTGGGTATCCATATGTGTGTCTCTCCTTCATCATCATCAATTGGTTCCTGAACAACCCTAATCATTTCCTTCCTGTATCGTCACTGGGGATATAAGGAAAATAGAGGTTTGGTTGACTGCAAACGAGGGAACTCCCCGCACAAAGACCTTCGCGTATCTACACTCATGCTCATAAATTAAGGATAATGCTGATACATGGTGAAACAATGGTCTGGTCGGCGGTTTGCGGGTTCAAATCACCTCGGGGTATGACCATGCGGTGCATTTGACCTGCGGTCGTCGTACGGTGGCGCTGGCAGCAGTCCACATATGCAGAGGTGTGTTGGTGCATGTCAGAGTACGGTGGAACGAGTAAGTGTGCAGACGTTTTCAGGCTTGCTAATGGTGACTGTGTCTTGACAATGGCTCAAAGAACACATATTGATGACGTTATGAGGGGTAGAATACTAGGGCGACTGGAGGCTGGTCAAACACAGCAGGTCGTCGCACGGGCCCTCTGTTTGCCATAAAGTGTGACCTCAAGATTATGGCAACGATTCCAGCAGACAGGAAACGTGTCCAGGCACTACAGTACGGGATGTCCACAGTGTACAACACCACAAGAAGACAGATATCTCACCATCAGTGCCCGCAGACGGCCACGGAGTACTGCAGGTAGCCTTGCTCGGGACCTTACCGCAGCCACTGGAACAGTTGTCTCCAGAGACACAGGCTACAGAAATCTGAACAGACATTGTTTATTCGCCCGGAGACTTGCAACGTGCATTCCACTGACCTCTGGTTAAAGGAGAGCCCGTAAAGCCTGGTGTTAAGAACACAGTACATGGCCATTGGAACAGTGGCCCCATGTTATGTTCACGGACGAGTCCATGTATAGTCGGAACAGTGATTCTCGTCGGGTTTTCATGTGCCGTGAACCAGGAACCAGATACCAACCCCTTAATGTCCTTGAAAGGGACCTGTATGGAGGTCGTGGTTTGATGGTGTGGGGTGGGATTATGAGTGGTGCACGTACACCCCTGCATGCCTTTGACAGAGGAACTGTAACAGGTCAGGTGTATCGGGATGTCATTTTGGACCAGTACGTCCGCCTTTTCACAGGTGCAGTGGGTCCCAACTTCCTCCTGATGTATGATAACGCACGGTCCCACCGAGCTGCCATCGTGGAGGAGTACCTTGAAACAGAAGATATCAGGCGAATGGAGTGGTCTGCCTGTTCTCCAGACCTAAACCCCATCGAGACCGTCTGGGATGCTGTTGGTCGACGTATCGCTGCACACCTTCCAACCCCTAGGGCACTTCAGGAGCTCCGACAGGCACTGGTACAAGAATGGGAGGCTATACCCCAGCAGCTGCTCCACCACCTGATCCAGAGTATGCCAACCCGTTGTGCGGCCTGTGTACGTGTGCATGGTGATCATATCCTATATTGATGTCGGGGTACATGCGCAGGAAACAGTGGCGTTTTGTAGCACATGTCTTTCGGGACGGTTTTCTCAATTTATCACCAATACCGTGGACTTAGAGATTTGTGTCGTGTGTATTCCCTATGTGCATATGCTATTAGCGGCAGTTTTGTGTAGTGCCGCGTTGTGTGGCACCACATTCTGCAATTATCCTTAATTTATAAGCATGAGTGTACAAAAGATAATGTTATGGATCTGGTGGGACAGAAACTGTTTTGTGTACTAAGCATTACTTCTCTCAGGTGTAACCACCACTGCTGGCATTTATTGTTAACAACTGAGACGTTCTGCAGACTCAATCCAAGCACAACGACAAGGAAGACTGCGTTTAGTGATGCTGCCTCACGATAGCGCCCGCCCGCACTATAGAGGAGTCGGACTGGAAAATCATTCCGCACCCATTTTATTCACCTGATCTTCCGCTCTCAGATTTTCATCTTTTCCGCTCGCTATCGAATTACCTTCGAGGAACTTCCTTTCCAGATGAAATTCGTCTCAAAACTAGGTGATTTCTACAATCGCGGAATCTGAAAGCTATCCCAGCGTTGGCATATTGTTGTAAATAGTAAACGAGAATATATTATTGATGACTAAAGTCTCTATTACGTTATCCGTTGTGTTTATTAAACTTATGGAGGAGCGTTACGGACTTATGCACCAACCTAAGACTTACTGTACATCATTCTCCACACCTAGCAGTAAACGAAACAAAAAGAAAAATTCGAAGTATGAATTAAAATCCACGGAGAAGAATTAAAAACTTTGAGATTCGCCGACGACATTGTAATCCTGTCAGAGACAGCAAAGGACCTGGAAGAGCAGATAGTGTCTTGAAAGGAGGATATGAGATGAACATCAACAAAAGCAAAACGAGGATAATGGAATGTAGTCGAATTAAGTCGCGTGATGCTGAGGGAATTAGATTACGAAATTAGACAGTTAAAGTAGTGAATGAGTTTTGCTATTTGGGGAGCAAAATAAATGATGGTCGAAGTAGAGAGGATATAAAATGTAGACTAGCAATGGCGTGGAAAGCGTTTCTGAAGAAGAGAAATTTGTTAACATCGAGTATAGATTTAAATGTCCGCCTCCGTAGCGTAGCGGCAGCGTTTCCGCATACCACGACCGGGTTCGATTCCCGTCAGGGGACTGGGTGTTGTGTGTCCTTCATCATCATTGACCCGCAGGTTGCCGAAGTGGCGTCACCATAAAAGACTTGAAATACGGTGGCCGAACTCCCCCGCATGGGGCCTGCCGGCCAACAATGCCATAAGATCATTTCATTTCATTTCATAGATTTACCTGTCAGGAAGTCGTTTCTGAAAGTATTTGTGTGGAGTGTAGCCATGTATGGAAGTGAAACATGGGCGATAAATAGTTTAGACAAGAAGGGAATAGAAACACGCGAAATGTGGTGCTACCGAAGAATGTTGAATATTAGATGGGTAGACCACGTATCTAATGAGGAGGTATTGAATAGAATAGTGGAGAAGATAACTTTGTGGCACGACTAGAAGAAGGGATCGGTTGGTAGGGCATATTCTGGGGCATAAAGGGATCAGCAATTTAGTATTGGGGAGGCAGCGTGGAGGTTGGAAATCGTAGAGGCAGACCATGAGATGAATACACTAAGCAGATTCAGGAGGATGTAGGTTGCAGCATGTACTGGGAGATGAAGAAGCTTGCACAGGATAGAGTAGCATGGAGAGCTGCATAAAACCAGTCTCTTGGACTAAAGACTATAACGGTTACTAAAGAGGCCCGGAGTGATTTTAGATTTATTGCAGTACAAGAGAGATTGCACTCCTGCCACCGTTTTTAATGTAGCATTTTCTGCCATTTTATCTGAGCACCACGACTATGTAGCTGTTTTTACGGATGGGTCAAATTAAGGGGATTCCGTTGGTTGCTCTGTTGCTTTTCCGGATCGTATCCTCAAGGCCCGACTGCCTCAGATTTTTACTGTCTTTGATGCAGAATTGTCTGCGATCTTGCTGGCGCAGGAGCAGATGAGACATTCTTCCTGTCCTAAATTTCTAGTCTATTCCGATTCACTAAGTGCCCTTCACTCTTTGCAACGTTTGTATCCAGCAGATAAAATAGTCCAGACCATCCAGGATGCCCTCCTCCACCTACAGCGATTGGGGAAGGTTGTGGCTTTCTGCTGGGTTCCGGGGCATGTCGGCATTGCTGGGAATGAAAGGGCAGATCTCGCAACGAAAGAGGAGTGTCTCGATCCACTGTGTGTATCTCAGTGTGCGATGCCCCTGCACGCACTCACCTCGCTGATGAGCTCACGAGTCATGCGTCGGTGGGAGGATGAGTGGCTGGAAGTGACTGACAATAAGCTCCGTGTAGACAAGCCCACAATGCGTGTGTGGTGTACTTCCTTTCAGCCCCGTCGACGGGACGAGGTTCTCCTCACTCGGCTTCGGATAGGCCACAGCCCTATGACGCATGGCTTCCTGCTCCGGCGGGAGGACCCTCCAATGTGTGGTGCTTGTGGCGTCCAGGTCACTGTGCGCCACGTTTTATTGGATTGCGTTTTATTTTCTGACCAGCAGGCCGCGGCTGACTTGCCATCTCTTTTAGGCAACACTCGGACGAATGTGGTTAAAGTTTCAAAGTTCTGTGCCATGTCAAATGTTTTTACAAAGATTTTAGGGAGAGTATCTTAATTTGCTCACTGTGTGACAAGCTCGCCCATATTTTATGAAAGTGGCCAGCCAATGACAATTTACTGTGGCATTCTAGTTGTTACGTTTTCCCTTTCCTTACGTTCTATTTTCCTGCTTTCTTTGCGCGTGTGTTTCAATTTTATTAGGTCTGCCCACATTCGTTCCCTTTAATGTGTGTCAAGGCGCTGATGACCTCGAGGTTGAGCGCCCATAAGCCCCAACACACGCGCGCGCCCACACACACACACACACACACACACACACAACAACAACAACAAACAGGTAGGACATGTTTCTGTACTGAAAATGAACTCACATGAGGATGCAATTTTAATCAAGATATCCCACAGCCATGGAAATACTGGAGTATCAACTAGGCAGCGATTGGTCAAGGTGTTGACAGTGTATAACAGTTTCCACTGCCGCCAGAGTAGTTAAAACACAAAGAAGCGGAGGAGCGGCGAGCCCGAAATCCTTCACGGCAGCGCAGCCGGAAGCAGCTACGGGCTCACGAAAGCTGACAAACTTTCTCGGCCAGCCTCTAAGAGGCTGTGGCGAGCGGAACGAGCGCGACCCAGATAAGACGGCAAGCGGGAGTGGGAGGGACGCACTCAATAGGAACTGGACGGGACGACCGGAGTGGTTAAGGCGCCTCGCGGGGCCAGCAGATGGCGTGCATAGGCTGCGCGCAACGCCACATACTCTTCGCGTTACGACAGTGCTTCCGTCAGTTTACGAAGGGTGGCTAACAAGTAGAGTTACGCTCTACCAAAACTACCTTTAGGTAGTGTTCATACACTGCATACACTAATCAGCCAGAACATCATGACCACCTACCTAAAAAAAAATTTTCGAGCTATTCGAAAGTATTATTTGTACACAATGATGCTACTTTTCCTTTTAAGATTTTACTACTTTAATTCCTTTAATAGGTACTACAAACGTGTCGTAAACTTTTATCCTATCTTTAGATTTTTTAGTTTATCTTTGATTGTCGATATTTCCATAACCTCAAATAAGTGACAACTTCTCTGTGATGAGGGGCCATCACATACCGCTACCACGGCGACGGACGCCGTGGCCAGGGCAAAAGTAATACCATACGAACACACCAGCTGCTACCATGACGACGGCGTCCTCGCTACACAGCCTAGAGGTTTTTTTTCCTTTATTGTATTTCGATTCCCCCTTAAGGGGGCGGGCTGGCAGCAGCTTATTACGCTCCTCTGCAGCCTACAGACTTTGTTAAAACGTAAGGAGAAGTTTAAAAACAATAAAAGCAGGCGATAAAATGGGGACTTAAATTGTAAAACGGCGGAAAATTGTGGAAAGTTAAAACATAAAGCAAAGGGTTGGCAAAGCGAATAAAATACACAGGATGCAGACAGATAACATAGTAGACAGACAATTAAAAAACATGGCGACAGTCTGGTTTCTGTTCGCAAGAGATATAAAATCACACCCAGCGACAGTATAATGGCCTTTCGCAACACCTCGAAAAAGACGCACAACACTGAACACTGACCGTAAAGACTGCACTAAAATGTCGGCACAAAGAGGACACACCATAGCCTAGGGCAGATGGGGGGTGGACCTGGACAGATGAGGGGGAAAAGGAGGAGGGAGGAGAGGAAAAAACAAAAGGGGGGGAACCAAAGGAGGGTGAGGACGCATAAGGGGGAGGGGGGTAGCGCAGGGCAGACGCGAGAGGGAATGGGAAAAGGCAGAGGAGGGAAATGCAAAAGGACTCGGGGGAGAGAAGGGGGGCAGAGAGAGGGTAGGTGGGGAATAAAGAGGACAGAAGGGGGGGAGAGGGAGCCCAAGAAAAGGATGGAGGAAAGGAGGGGGGGTGAGGATCAGAGTTGATAGGAGGGATAAATGGAGGGAGAGAGGGCATCATCCGGGAGGGGGAGTTGATGGAAGCCACCTTGGAAAAGGCGATGAAGGGTGTAGAGATGGAGGATAGGGGGGGACACAACAGTGAAGGCGTGGCAGGTGGCGGGGATGGGAGAGGAGAGGAGCAACCAGGGGTTGAGGGGGATCAAGGCGGCGGGAGGTGTAGAGTATGCGGATATGTTTGAGGAATAGGAGCAGATGGGGGAAAGGAATGAGGTCATAGAGGATCCGCGTGGGGGACGGGAGGCGTATACAGAAGGCGAGGTGGAGTGCTTGATGTTCAAGGATCTGGAGGGACTTATAAAAATTTGGGGGTGGGGGGACAGATATCCAGGTGAGACTGGCACGACAGAGGATGGGACGGATTAAGGATTTGTAGGTGTGGAGGATGGTAGAGGGGCGACTAGAGGGCGCCTGATATACGTTTTATAACCCATGGCAACGGCGTCCTCATCACAAGGAGTGGAGGGCGTTGTAGTCCTTCCATATTAGCCGTTTTAGTAAACGGACTAAAATGTTTTCCCCTGCCAGACGACGGATTTGCACACTCCCATCGGCACGAAGAAAAAGGGATCGGGATTCTTCACCCCACGTAATGCTCTCCCACTGCGCCAACGGGCAGTGTCGATGGTCACGTGGGCATTTCAGTCGCAGTTGCCAATGTCGTGGTGTTAACATTGACACTTGCATGGATCGTCGACTATGGAAGCCCTTAGTTAGGAGCTCAACTGGCTCTGAACACTATGGGACTTAATATCTGAGGTCATCAGTCCCCTAGACTTAGAACTACTTAAACCTGACTAACCTAACGACGTCACACACAACCAGGAATCGAACCTGCGACCGTAGCACCAGCGCGGTTCCCGACTGAAGCCCCTAGAACCGCTTGGACACAGCGGCCGGCACGTTAGGAGCGTTCGGTGCATTCAGTGTTGAGACACATTTGAACTCTGCCCAGTCTGATGTTAGTTTTGCCACATTTGCTGTGTATCGTGTTTTACCAGTCAGACCTGCCCATGACCTCCGACATTTGAAATGAGTGACAGCCGACCAAGCCCACGACGTGTGGACGTAGTTTCGCCTTAGTTTTGTTACATGCTGAAAACACTCGCCACAGCACTGCTCTAACACCCGACAAGTCGCGCAGTTTCCGAAATTCTTGTTCCAAGCTTCCGGCCCATCTCAATCTGCACTCGGACAAACTCAGATAGGTCGCGCGCCTTCCACATTCTACACACGGACAGCACACTCACATATACTACACGCACCGTACGTGTGTCTGCCTAGCAGGCATTCCTCGCCAGGTGATGCTGCTATCACCTGGACGGGTTTCTATTGATAGTAGGTCGGTGGTCATAAATGTTCTGACTGATCGGTGTAAATGACATATTAAATGGTAGCATTGCTTGTAGTATTGGTAGGGAAAGATACATAAATGAATGTGTGTGAGAGAAATTGGAAGTCGACGATTTCTCTTTTTATTTTTGTTGTTTGGTTGTTTGTTTTGCACTTAATAAGGACCGCACTTCATTTATTGTTAGTCCATTGTGTACTTTATTTCCTTACTGAATATAAATTGTATTTTATAGCTCCTAAAAATTAGTTGATCACATAACTTCTGCGCTTTTGTGTAACGAAAGTAATTACTTTTGATGCAAGTCAGTTTACATGAAATTATCGTTGTTATTTTGTATTCAGCAGAACGTTCTTCATCATGATCAAAGGCAAGAATTTCGTGTTATTATTTATAAATGCGAAAGTTGTTTATGAATATCAGAAACATGTTTTATCTAATTTGACGAAGTATTGATGCGATGTTTGATATATTAGTGTTTTGCGATTTTTTATTTTATCTTTTTGTCGAGGATGCATTTTCTAGCGCTATGTGATAACTCTGTATTCTTTTCTTTATTTCTACTACTACATCCTTTTCACTTTACAAATAAAACATGACTTAAACATTGATTGCTATAAATATTGTTTACTTTTAAGTAACAGACAGGAGGATAACAATGTAGAACAGAAGTGTTCCGTAGGTTAGTTACCCAGTCCTTTATATATCCTCACTCATTTTCTAGACGGTTCACTGCTTCTGGTTTTTAGGGGAATCTAGTAAGACACTGATCGCATACGCAAAGAAAGCCATCGTTATGAGATAACGCCCATAGGTACGCAACACACCTAAGGTACAGGCAACGCGGATACCATCGTAACTGACAAGTCCTGAAGTTCACGCCTACATCAACAGTCTATGATAGCCTACAGTAGTTTTACAACTCTACTCATACATCAAGCGTAATCCTCAGCAGACACCATTTCGGTTTTTGAAGAGACAGAGGAACAGGAGAATCAGTACTTGTATTTAAAAAAAAAAAAAAAAAAAAAGAATGCGTAAGGCGTTACGAACGCTGCGCAGTGTGTGATACCACTGCACATAATAAAGATAGTAGAAAGTGTGCACCAGGAATCAGAATCGCCATTGCAGGAAATGGAAAATTTAAGACCAGGACAAATTTGAAGCAGTTTGTCTCCGATTGGTTCAAATGGCTCTGAGCACTATGGGACTCAACAGCTGAGGTCATCAGTCCCCTAGAACTTAGAACTACTTAAACCTAACTAAACTAAGAACATCACACACATCCATGCCCGAGGCAGGATTCGAACCTGAGACCATAGCAGCAGTGTGGCTCCGGACTGAAGCATCTAGAACTGCTCGGACACTGTGGCCGGCTGTCTTCGATTCTTTTTAATAATTAAACTGATGACATGCTCAGGCACTGACAAGTAAATGAATTTATTACATTTATGACTCGAAAAAAGGAATTATTCTACATGGAGATCTGATTCCTAAGGAGAGTAGCTGTGTACAACCTACCCGACGAGAGGAAGACTGCTGACATCAGAGAAAACCTGGGAGTGAAAAGGTTAAACGAGCAGATTAAAGAATACAGGAACAACTAGAAGGACCACACCACAACAGTGGAAGACGCCACAATACCAAATCAATAATGAATTATTACCCAGTGGGCAGATGATCTTTAGGAAAATCAAAGAAAAGGTGGAAAGACCAAAAATTTCAGTCAAGACGGTGAAACAGGCAAACGTCAATACATACAGAAGGAAGAAGAAGAATCCATAAGGATAATACATTTACGAGATACAGATAACAACTCCACTAAAATACAAAGATAGCAGAGTTATCTGGCATTTGTACGAAAAAGTGGCTGTAATGGGGTTTGGAAAGCATGGGCAATAAGTTAAAGCAAGGAGGACTGTAAGAATCGGACTAACTTTATGACCAGTAACTCAGTTATTAGATCCAAAAAGCATTAGACATTACAAGGAAGTACTCGTAGAAGCGGATAGCCAAGAAGAGGAAGGGACGTGTTTACACTCGCAAATGGTCCAACAGTTTTGGTAGAAAGTGAGGAATGGTTGAAAGACATGCTAGTCAGATTACGGACAGTACTGAAAACAAAAAAGAAAACGCAAAGCAATGCCTTACTTTAGTTTCGAACAAAACTGGTATAGAAGGGTAAATATGTTCAATGTATGGATACCAACAGAGAGTTTACAAGAATTAACTTACTTATGGAGCAAGTAACTTCTAACGGCGGGGGTAGAAGAGAATAAAAAGCTTAATTAAGCAGAGAAAACCATTGTTCAACTCGGAAATATTTTCGTAGTACTAGGTATTTTTTTACATATTTTACCCGTTTTCATTACGTAAGTATGTACATATTTTGCTTGTTAATCCACACATATTATAAAAATGGATGCACGGTGGATCGGTTTCAACCAGAATTGGCGCCCGTATTATCTACTGTCCGGAAACAATCATTGCGGGGGTAAGAACCACCCACCTATCAAAGGGGTAGGGGTGAAAAACAGTGTATCCCACAACACGAGAATACCCTTACTTTTCATCCAGTAGTTGAGAATGAGGGCACAACCTGGAACAAACTTTCACATAATTTCAAACCTTTGCGAAACTTTTTCTCGCTGACGACGCCCACAGATAATGAAAGGAAAAAAGTTTCTTGTTTACTGCATTTTCGCCGTTCATGCAGTAAAACTGCAGTATGAAGCATGACGTTTAAATTTATTACTTCTTTACTACTAACTATATTCATAACAAATTTAGCAGACAGTATTCGGTAATATACCACTGAATATTCCGGAAAAATTATATCATTGTGCGACGCGTAGTTCAGTAGCTATGACGTTATAAACACTGAATGCGTGAAAAACTACCGCATCGTACAAGACGTTTAAATTTATTACTTCCTTGCTAGTAATTCCATTCGCAACACTTTTCGCTGACAGTAGCCACATTTTCCGCTTAATGTACCTACAACAATATATCATTGTACGGCACACAGTTTAGGAGATATGACGTCAAATGCTAAGATGCGGGAAAACTGCCCCATCATTCACGACGTTCTAATTTGTTACTTTTTTGCTACTAACTCTCTTCGCATACAGCATCCAGATATACCGCTGAATGTACCTACAAAATTTACCGTTTTACTACAAGCAGTTAAGGAGATATGACGCCATAAACACTGAAAAGTGTGAGAAACTGCTGCATCTTGCATGAAGTTTTATTTTGTTACTTCTTAATACTAATTACCATTGAGAACACATTCCACAGACAGCAGGCACATATACCACTGGGTTTACGTGCAAAATTAGGTCATTGAACAGCACGTAGTTCAGGGTGTACGACGTCATAAACATTAAACTGCATGAAAATGAAACATCAGGGCGAAATTCGTTAGACATATTGGTGAAATATGTGTACAAATACACTTGAAATATGTGGGGAATATTTTTGGCATGTACGTATGCAAGCAAAGCCATAAGAAAAACAGCTCATCCTAACCCTTTGAACGATTTCAATCAAATTTGGTACACATGTTAGTTGCAATGTGGAAAGAAATACTGTAGGGGTGAGAACCACCAGGCTCCTGTTGGGGAGAGTGTGGTAATGTAGAGAGAGAATGGAGGATGAGGAGATGGACAGACAGCGAGAGTGAGGAGACAGGCACAGATAGGATGAGGAGGAGATGGACAGATATAGGGGAGGGGGAAATGGACAGATAGAGGCTAGAGGAGGAAATGGACAGAGAAAGGCAGGAGATGGAGGAGGTGGACAGAGGCAGGAGGAGGAAGAGAAAGATAGATAGGGAGAAGGAGATGAACAGAAGGGGAGGAGGAAATGGACATAGAAAGGGAAGAGATGGACAGAGAGAGAGGGGTAAGAAGGAGATGGACAGAGAGATGGACAGAAGGAGATGGACAGAGAGTGGGCAGCAGAGGAAGTGGAGAGAGAGTGGGGGACATGCGGATGGGCAAGGGGAGGGGGAAGGAGGAGATGGAATAATAGAAGATAGGAATAAATACATACTCAGACAACACTGGGCACCTAGGTAGTATTACATAAAAATTTGGGCTATACGTGTCAGAAACGATGTAAGCTATTGGGTTCTCTCTGCTAGGAAGCCTCCAACTTCATTCTAATCATGCTTGTTTTCCAATAATCAGTAAGCACATATTTGTTTACTGGGCATGGGGCAGAACCGTATCCAAGGCTCTCCGGAAATAAGGAAACATGGCATTAACTGAGGCTCTGCTGTTTATACCCCTCTCGTCACGAGCAGAGATAGATCACATGATTGGTGATCGCTAAATCCATACATCTTAATTTCTACAAAGAAAATCTTATGTCTCCATAATAGGAGGAAAGAATATTTTCCATAATTCAACACCAGATTGACGTCAGGAAGATAAGGATGTAGTAAGCACATTCGTCCTGCAATTCTCCTTTAGGGTGGTTTGAGAAGCAATGCCTTAGATTCACAGTGATCAAAAGATTATGTTCCAAAAGCTGAATTCATGGTGGTACAGCTCCAGAGGGTGCTCAAAGCACGACTTTGGAACTGAGACGACGAGTTTCTTGTCTGTTCTAAACTCACTCTCTAGCGGATACCCCTCCTCCTGTGCAGGTTTAGGCTGAACAGTCATGTGTACTCGGCTCGCCTTAAATTTTATCACTGAAGTGCTTTAGTGCTGCACTTGCATGAGACTGCATGTGTCTGACATTTATTGAGCACACTGCTTCCTTACCATTTTGTTTCGTGCGGTTCTCCTGCCTGTGGTTGCACTCCTAGTTTAGCTTTTCTGCAAGTATCCTGTAACATTCTTTTTTTTCATTTTAACGCCTTCGCCCATAAAATACGTTTTCCATACGACATATGTAAAGTAAATTGTCCACTGCGACTTCCCGAGCGGTCTAGGGCGCTGCAGTCATGGACTGTGCAGCTGATCCCGAGAGAGGTTTGAGTCCTCCTTCGGGCATGGGTGTGTGTGTGTGTTTGTCCTTAGGATAATTTAAGTTAAGTTGTGTGTAAGCTTAGGGACTGATGACCTTAGCAGTTAAGTCCCATAAGATTTCACACACATTTGAACAATTTTTTTTTCCACTACGACTTCTAACAAGACAACGATTAGCTTTTTTTTACTCTTTGGACTTTCAATTGTCTTCCTCTCTGCGGGGTCGCAGACAATATCAGAGATTAGGTCTGGTTCATTAATCGAATAAGCTATAAGATCTTTCAGAAAGCTCCGATTTGTGCATTCAGCCGCCATTTTATGAAAGCACAATTTAATGAAATATTATGCGGCATATGATGTAACAGCCACAATGATATTTGAATGTACTGACAGCATATTGGAATTTAATTTCTGCAGTGCAAAAAAATAATTAAAGAACAAGTTACTAATTCTGCCTTTCGTCATTCAACAGTAGCTACTAATCCTTTAGAAATTTATATTCACAGGGCTAATTACAGAAGATCGGAGGTAAAACATTTGTTTTCATATCTGGCACCTGGTGTCCAAAAAATACAAAATATTAATTACTCCAAATTTCGACTAACGGACCTAATGTAAAAAAATATTTTTTTTCCAGAAACTCCCTAATTTTTATCTTTTGTCCTGCAACTTTTCACTGTGCTGAGGAATTTCACTTCGGATGCTTGTGTTTCTTAAAAATCTTTTCTCTTCATGAAGAACACACCAGACACTCAGTAGTGTGGAAACTGCTGCTAAGTTATTAACTCTTTACTCATTCTCCCTTTGAGGGCTCTAAGAAAAGTGATACATATCCTTTTACAGATGTGAAAATGAATAAAGTAGCAGGAAAACTAAAGTGTCTCGAAAATGACAAGGAATTCCAGAAGTTGCAAGACAACTGTCTTTAACAGAGGATACTTTTAAGTGCACATGGATGGGCATCTGGATTGCCTGTTAACAGTCCACTCCAGGTAAAGGCATCCATTCACAGCCTGACCTTACCTGATGTTGGCAATAAATCCAACTTGATCATGAGTTCGCAGCTAGAACCAGCAAACTACAAGAAGTTGAGTAATGGAACACAGAGGAGAAAGACCATGGAGGTAGAGTAGGGGAATTATTGTGACTTATGCAGTCTGTTATTGCAAGGCCTCCAGTTTCACATGGATTGCGATCCATGGAACAACTTGCCATTTTCAAACCTTGCACATCATTGCCATAAGTGAAACAGATTTAAATAACAGAAAAAAGATCCTACAGCTAATTGGTGATTGGACCCCAGATTTGTAGTCTGGCACTAAACCACTGAGTACTGAATTGTACCTTGTAGAGCTTACTGTTAGCTTTATTACCTATTTTTATCCTCATCTTACATAATTTTGTGTCCAGCATACTGTAAAATGTGTTTGGTAAATGTTATTCTATTGACACTGATTTTTGTGTGAATTGGATCACATCTCAAGTAGGCCTTTTCCCTAGTTTCATTGTTAGAAATTTTAAGCTAACAACACAGTTTTGTTAACAAGACATGTATACCTAATATTGTGTGTAATTAGTTGATTGTCCTCATTAAGTTACATTGTAACACACATGTATCTCATTTCCAATACTTATACCCAGGAAAACTAAATTTTTAATACTGTTAACACAATAAGTCATCATGCCATTTTTATTTAGTTTCTTTAGAAGTATATACCTTTTATGTAGTTGCAAGGTGTGCTCAAGTCACAGAACTGCTTATAATGATGAACCTAACTGAAACAACCATCAAATGTAAACTTCAACGAGTTATTTATTTGTTTTGTGACTGAAACAGTAGACATTTATCATAAAATGTGGGAAGTCTGTTATTTAATCCTCAATAGACAGTGCTGGGATGCTCACCAGATATGTTTTGCTTCATGGTAATCTCAGACATAAAAAAAACAATAGTGATAACTTTTGTTTACTATGATCAGTTGTCACATTCTCTTGATCTAGTTGATGCCTGTTTTTTGCCTTCTTTTCTATCTCAAATGATTCTTTGATGGACAGTACTTCCACAGTTATGTGAAAGAAACTTATCATGTTCAGGTTATTGTTACACGCAAAAGATTCTTACACCTTTTTCAGTAAAGTTATGATATATATTTAAACGAATGCCCAGTCACAGTCAATATCTATAATTCTTTTGAACCACATTTATATAATCAATCAGTCTCATTCTTTGGTAAGTTTTCAAGTTGTGCAAAAAGTATGTTTCTCTTTCTGCCAGAAGATGACAGACCATATACAGGGTGGCCCAGGAATATTGGTTAATGTTCAGAGAAATGATAGAAATTATCATTCAGTGTAAGAAGGTCCTGTGAACATGGGCTCTAAAATGCATACCTTAACAGCTATGAGCACTTGTTCATTAGAAGAAACCTATTTCATAGAGGCGAAGATGAACAAGTGCTCATTGCTGTTAAGGTATGTATTTTAGAGCCCATGTTTACTGAATATTTTGTTGTTTCTTTGATCCACACTGCCAATTCTTAAAATATCCAAAGCAAAAAGCTTGCAATATGAGAGATTTGTTTCACAGTACCGATGGTGAAGTGCTCATAGTTCATAGGCTATACATTTTAGAGCCCATGTTTACTAGAATTTGTTGCTTCTGGTGGTCATTCCTGTCATTTGTGCCTAAATACTGACCAGTTCTCTTGGGACACCCTGTATTGCACAAGGAGAGGCAGTGTACCCCAAGTGAGGAGATGTAGGACATAGCTATTGTGTGGAACAGTTGGTGTTTTGTGATCACTTGTAATAATTGTTTCCAAGATCCCTGATACTGCCATTGTGAGAAGAGGTCTGGGATCAAGTAATGTAGCACTATAAAAAAATAACATAACTTTTTTCTAGAGTATAGAAGAATGCTATGAACAAACATTCTGAGCTGTTGGTGCAGGCAAGTTTCTGAATGTTAATAAAATGTCCATGATAAATAACATAATGTGCATTCATCCCTAATCAACAACAACCTGGTAGAACATTTGCAACATCACATGGAAATGAACCATTACTTTCAATTTTCCAATCATGAAAATTATAGTGCACCATTCAGGCAAGATGCATGGGGTGCTCAGTGCAGATTTTGTTTTGAACCACAACAATGTTCACTCATTTAGTCAACACATGTTTATAGGCATTAATATGGAAGATGTCTAACTCTCCATGTTGCATTACTGGTCATGTGCCCTGTGATAAACATCTTTTTTCCAGTCAGCTCTAAAATTTCACTTTAAAAGAAAAAAAGTACAAAGGCCACATGTGCATTTGCTATAAAAGGGCCATACAGGAGAGGGAAGGATATGATTCAATCCCAGGGACTCACACATTTCTTACACTTTAAGTAATATATATATAACCAGTGTGATTTCAATTTCCACATAGTTTAGTTTGGCAAGAAGAGTGTTAACTTTTCTGTTAGATGCTAGAGACTAAGTAGTTCATGAAACATTCAATGTTCAATTATCATGTGTAACAATCACATTTGTATGCTTATCATGATAAGCATTCTATCTTTCTTCTTCATTTTCTTGTTACTGAATTTGTTGCTGTACACCAGAACAAGGTAAACTGAAGATCTGTACAGACCTTTAAGCCTAGTGGCTTGGCTAAATTAGTTGTTGTCTTTTTCTACTTACTGGACTGGTACAAAATGGATAAAGAACACCGTGATGCACTAGCACTCTGGAAATGAAGTTTTCACAAAAATTGACATAGCAGTATTGGGAGAAAATTCACATCAGTGGTTGTACAATATGTTTTACTATTCATCTGGATTGAATATATTTGTAAAATCAATTTTACAAATGCAGGCAAACAATACAGAGAGTAAAACATATTATACAGGTTGTTGAACACTGTGTATGACTATAATCATAGATTCATAAATATGGCGAGAGACTATCTTGGACGATAATTTCATTATCTGTAAATACCGTACTCTAGCTACAGTGCAGTCCAATGACTGTGTATACTGCTGATAACAGAGGTGTCAGAACTTATGTTGTGAGCTAGTTTCCCATTTCCTTTCCACTGTTTATCACAGCTGGTCTCAAGATGTTGCTGTAAATGTGAACCAGATCAAATTTGTCCCATTGTGTTCCCTGTAAGGAGGGCTGGAAAACATCTTGGAGAATGTTTTGGGTAGCACAAGAAGTGTAAAGGCACTGCTGTAGTGGAAATTCGTGTCTCCTTGACATTGAAGTGCACCAGACATTATAGCTAGATGATGTTCTAGATACCTCTTCACTTTCACGTGTTCTCTCAACAAACACCAGAGCAAAATGGCAATTGTAGTCTATGACAGTAGTCACCATGTTGTCTAGAGGCGATCACTAAGTGATACATTTCAGTCACTATTGCTCTCCTGATTGGTACCAGTCATATATATTTATTTATGTCAGAATATTACACCACATGACATTAATTATTTATGTACACAAAGTACAGATTCTGTTGCATAATCAAAATAACTGTTTTGTATGACCACCATAATCTTATCTAAGCTATATGGTACCTCAGTTACACCATTAACTGTGACAGGAAGGTAATTCTGTCTTGTAAGTAGTTTGAGATAATCAGAAGTTACCGTACCCTGATGTCAACAAAATCACACTGTCATTCTTACGTTCAGAAATGTAAATCTGTAAAATGCTTATAATATATAATACACAGTACATATACTATTTCAATATTTGTGAAAGGATTTTCTGCATCAGACACAAAAATAACTAAAAACAACAATAAACAATTTTTTGAAAACAGTTTTGTCAGTAATACATGTTAAATTGAAGCTGTTCCTGAATTTTGTTTGCAGAGTAAAGCTACAGCATTGGTCCAGGGGGAGGTGGTGTCAGTACAGTTCCCAGAAGGTGATCAGCACAAGTTTCCTACAATTTGGCTGAGGGACAACTGCCAATGCTCTGCATGTTTTAGTCCTCATATGCATTCTCGACTTATTCACTGGAGAAATTTTGACATAGATGTACATCCACTCAGTGTGGAGGTAAGGATAAGTTGTAGGATCTTGTTCTTAAAATTTTAATATCAGTTCCAAGGTGCCCATCATCACTCAAGCAGCAACCAAAAAATTACTATATGTTATCAATATCATTTTTAAAATTGTAGACAGATTTTAGTTAAGTAAGAATGAGATGATCTCAGTTATGAATGTCACATGACTGAAAATTTGAGCGATCTCTACAGAATAAAAGATGTAAAGAGGATTAATGTTCAGTGCTAAATCAGTGACACGCTCATTACAGATGGTGTAGGCTACTAGTAGAGACTGGGGAGGGATGAGAAAAGGAAACCATGCTGGTATTTGCCTTATGCAGTTCAGGGTAACCAAGGAAAACCTTATCCTGGTTACCTTGATGGAGAATTGAACTTCTGTACCTGTAAAAAGCTTGTATTTGGGTAAATAATTGTGCAATCTTTACAACCTGTCATAACCATTATTATGAAATTTAGGCCATGATTTTGGACAGAAGGGCAGCAGCTTAAGTATGATAAATGTACAAAGGTGTATGAGCAAGTTACAGATACAGAGAATAATTATATCATCTGTTCTCCCTCCTGCCTTCTCTCTTAATCTTATGTCATGCTCCTCTCTTCTAGCAACTAGCAATTCTGGTCTATTCTCCACATGTGAGCTCAGATAATGCTTTTCTTGATAGCCTTAGAATGAAATAAATAATAGTTATTGTGGCAGGTCGCTGCACTCCTTGCACTGTGTAAGAGGCAACCAGTTAAAATTGAAGAACCTAAAATAGTAATGGTATGAGGGCAAAAGAAAGAGTACATAATTATGTTTGTTGATAGATTAGGAAGTGCAGATTGGGACTTTATATATAAATTGTCAATCTGGAAAAAGGGAAGCTGAAATTACCTTTGATAACTTCTTTAAAAAGTACACAGATTTATGGTATTCTTGCTCACCAGTAAAAATAATTAGATATCCAAGAGAAATGAAAAATAAAACCCTAAACTGGTTTACAGAAGAGCTAGCAGAAATTAAACGAGGCAGGCGTGTGCTGTACCAGATGCATAAGCAAACTGCTAACCAAGGGGCAGAATGGACTGTGAACATTCATAGGCCACATCTGAAACGCAAAAAAATTCTACAAAGCTAAACCACTTCTGGCAAAAAAGCAAACAGTGGAAAACTATATAGAAAGGGCTCCCAATAAATGCAAGGCAGCATGGCAAATAACAAAATAAGAGAATACACCAAAATGCACATAAACAGCTCTGCTTGAACCTGAGGAATTAAATCAGTACTTTTTAAGATCAGTTAAAGAAATAAGTAACAGTATTGAAGCAACAAATTCATCTGCAATGGACCTTGTTGGAACACCACTGCCTGTTAACCTGGTATTTCAATGGAGGGCTGTCATACCTGCTGATATTATAAAAGCTGTATCCAAATTTTCAGGTTCTAAAAGTATGGACTGTTATTGGTTATCAAATAAAATAATTAGAAAGACAATACACTCAATCACCAAACCCTTAGCTTTTATTTTTAATAAATGTGTGGAATTTGAAGTTTTTCCAGATGGACTTAAGGCATCAAAAGTTGTCCCAGTTTTTGAAAAGGGGACAAACATCTTCCCCAAAGCTACAGACCTGTCTCCATTGTTCCAATATTCCCAAAGATATTTGAGGCACTGATACACACACAAATAAGCAGATTCTTTGAAAAACACAATATCCTATGTCGCAATCAGTTTGGTTTTTTCAAGGGGAAAAACACAACAGGGGCCATCTTGGAAATCATTGACAAAACCTTAACAGTTATTGAAAACAATAACATGCTATCACTAGTATTATGTGACCCAAGCAAAGCTTTCGATTGCATTCCTGTTGAAGTACTACTGGGGAAACTAGAGTAAGAGGGAGCACTTTAGCTGTGGCAAATTCTTATTTAAGTAACAAACAACCATTTCTTTCAGTCAGAAATGTAAATTATACCATAATGGAAATCAGCACAGGTGTACCACAAGGGTCCATTCTTGGACCCATCTTCTTCATTGTAGCTATTAATGATTTACCTAAAAACATAGCCTACCCTGTCATATGTTATGCTGATGATACACCACTACCTACCACACATGAGAACATTTCAGATCTGAATAGCCTAGCAAAAGAAACACTTGACAAGGCCCTGGACTGTTTGGCAACCAATAAGTTCCTGTGCAATCCTGATAAATCCCAACAACTTTTAATGGGAATATCAAATGAAGTAGGCAATAAGCCAGTAAAACTCTTAGGTATTCACTTTTACTCAAAACTCTATTGGGAGGAAAATGTCAATTATGTATGTATGTATATATTTCATATGGTCTGATTATATGGGAGCACTCCCCTCACATCAAGAACATCTTAAAATTACAAAAAAAGTGTTACACGTAATATGTAAAAGAGGTCATAGGGAACACTGTCGTCCTCTTTTTTCCAGACTCAGAATACTGACCATTCTAAATTTGTACATCTATGTATCTGTACTCTATATTAAAAATAATATTTCAGAATTTATTGCCAGAGTGGGACATACATGAACACAACACCAGGGCTAAGGATAATTTAGACATGTCACGCCACAGATTAGCAAGAACAGGAAATTCCAACAAAGTAAACCCACTCAAAATGTTCCATAAACTGTCAATTCATATCCAGTTTATGGATGTATTTTTTAAAAATTAAATGGTACAGCTGGCTGTCAGATCATCCATTCTGTGACATTAAATAATTATTTGAGATGTGTGAGATGGATATTAGCATTTAAAAGTTGTCTTAGTTAAACATATTATTGTGTGCAGTGGTTAATTGTGTGTAATTACAATAGCATATACAATAAAAAATACAATACTATATTATATTATAGCTTATTGCATTAACTTTTAGAAACCATCCTGGAGTTATTTTGTACACTGCCATGCTTAAAATGTATTCTATAGTGTACTGACACTAGTTTATTTTATTATTATGTATTTAATACTACATCTTGTATGACAAAGCCAATATGGGTGAATAAAATTCTAAATTCTTGATTGTTTTTGTGTAATATTAGGTATTTAGATGCTGTCATCCATAATGTACACACTCATAACAAGTTAGGCATAACCAAGCACACATTAACACGCTCTGAAATGCCCAAACACTCATAACCAGTGGAATGATGCTATTGGCCACCACATTTTATGGTTCCCTTTCTTTTGCTACTGACCATCATCACAATACCTTTGTATATGGTCAATACTCTGGCATATGAAGGAAATTTATTTAATTAATTTATATCCCATAAATCCAATACAGCAGTGCATTTGCATGCATGTAGGACATGTCAGATGATTACAAATTATACAAAAGGAGCACATAAAAAATTTCTGTTGCAAGAGGAAATACAGGTATAAGACAAAATACACATTATTATGTATAGCCAATATTACACTTAAAAAAGTTAAAATAAAAGTAGATCTTAATAGCTAGATGAAAGATATTATGATATTAACAATGATTTCAACTGTCATAATGCATATGAGTACATCAGATTTAATTAAAAGAAAAATCAATTATAGATAACACAATTGAAATTTTCAACCAAATGAAAGGAACTATTAGATAGTGTTTGAGCTGTTGTTTAAAATTGGGAAGCTCATGAAAAAGTGATTTCAGTGATGGTGGGAGAGCATTGAACACCTTGCAACTCATGTAATGGATTCCTTTTTGCACAGTACTAAAGTTTTTTAATTCAAATTTGAGGTCCATCTTCTTCCTGGTATTGTGGGTCTGATATGGGTTTTATATAGTTGCTCAGGTAGTAGATAATATTGACATGCAGTTGTCAGTATCCCTAATTTTCTTAAAAGGTTTCTACAAGAATGTCTAGAGTGGATTGCACTCAATATCCTAATAACACTCTTTTTTTGAAAAGTAGACGATTACCTCAGAAAACTATCCCATTCAACAAAGTAACTAAAATAAGCAGTTTTTGTTGTGTCTCTGTCACAGACAGTGGAAATAATACAAATTATGGATGTTGCTGAGCTGAAATTTTTGAGAAGATGCAAAATTTGTTCAGACCATTTTAGACTGCTGTACACCCGGGAACTTGGATGAATCAACTTGTAATAACTCACTAACATTACATTTAATATTTAATTGATCCTTCACTTTTTCACTTACTTGAACATGAACAAATGGGGTCTTGTTAACATTTAGTGATAATGCATTATTTGCAAACCAATTAAGCACTTCATTAAAGACAATATTGGCTGATTACTCAAGTTGTGGTTGGAGGTTTTGTTGATGAGGGTGGAGGTGTCATCAGCGAAAAGAGTGAAATGAGCTTTAAAGGTAGACACAAGGGAATGGCATTGATAAAGACGAGGAAGAGAAGGGGGACCAAGTACAGAGCCCTGCGGAAAACCACAGTCAATAGAGTCCCACCTAGATGATACACAGTGCCCCTCAGAGTCTTACAGTTAGGCAGGATTTAATCCGTGAGCCAGCTGATCCACTTCCACCATAATTTTCAGCCTTTGCTAAGAGGATTTCATCGTTAACACTAAAAAAGGTTTTATTAGAAAGGTCACAGAACATACCAACAGGAGATAATTTATTACTAAAAACTCTAAGATTTGATGGGTGAAGGAGAAAATAGCTTGGTCTGTTGATACACACTGTTGAAATCCAAACTGGCTACTGTTTAGTCCTTGATAATGAATCAGGTGGTCAATAAGTATTTTGTGAACCAATTTATCAAGAATTTAAGATACGGTTATTAAAAGGGAGATACGTTGATGGTAGATAATGTCAGTTTTACCACCTTGTTCAAAGAGAAGTTTGACAACAGCATATTTTAGCCACTCAGGAACAATGCCCTGCTGGAAGTATTCATTGAATATATGGCACAGTATTTTGCTTATTGGCTTATAGCATTCCTTCATTAATCTTTAAGAGATACCATCAACGCCAACAGAATTCTTGCTTGTCATCTCTCTAATTGTTGTTGTTGTGGTCTTCAGCCCTGAGACTGGTTTGATGCAGCTCTCCATGCTACTCTATCCTGTGCAAGCTTCTTCATCTCCCAGTACCTACAGCAGCCTACATCCTTCTGAATCTGCTTAGTGTATTCATCTCTTGGTCTCCCTCTTCGATTTTTACCTTCCACACTGCACTCCAATACTAAATTGGTGATCCCTCGATGTCTCAGAACATGTCCTACCAACCGATCCCTTCTTCTAGTCAAATTGTGCCACAAGTTCCTCTTCTTCCCAATTCTATTCAATACCTCCTCATTAGTTAAGTGATCTACCCATCTAATCTTCAGCATTCTTCTGTAGCACCACATTTCGAAAGCTTCTATTCTCTTCTTGTCTAAACTATTTACTGTCCATGTTTCAGTTCCATACATAGCTACATTCCATACAAATACTTTCAGAAACGACTTCCTAACATTTAAATCTATACTCAATGTTAAGAAATTTTTCTTCTTCAGAAGCACTTTCCTTGCCATTGCCAGTCTACATTTTATATCCTCTCTACTTCCACCATTATCAGTTATTTTGCTCCCCACAGAGCAAAACTCATTTACTACTTTAAGTGTCTCACTTCCTAATCTAATTCCCTCAGCATCACCTGACTTAATTTGACTACATTGCATTATCCTCGTTTTGCGTTTATTGTTGTTCATCTTACACCCTCCTTTCAAGACTTTCAAGACACAGTCCATTCCAGTCAGCTGCTCTTCCAAGTTTTTGTTTCTTCTCCATGGATTTGAATATCTACTCCGCACTTTTCTTTTGTTTCCTTTACTGCTTGCTCAATATACTTATTGAATAACATCGTGGATAGGCTACAATCCTTTCTCACTCCCTTCCCAACCACTGCTTCCCTTTCACACCTTTCGACTCTTATAACTGCCATCTGGTTTCTGTACAAATTGTAAATAGCCTTTCGCTCCCTGTATTTTATCCCTGACACCTTCAGAATTTGAAAGAGAGTATTCCAATCAACATTGTCAAAAGCTTTCTCTAAGTCTACAAATGCTAGAAACGTAGGTTTGCCTTTCCTTAATCTTTCTTCTAACATAAGTCGTAAGGTCAGTATTGCCTCATGTGTTCCGACATTTCTATGGAATCCAAATTGATCTTCCCCAGTGTCGGATTCTATCAGTTTTTCCATTTGTCTGTAAAGAATTCGCTTTAGTATTTTGCAGCTGTGGGTTATTAAACTGATAGTTTGGTAATTTTCACATCTGTCAACACCTGCTTTCTTTGGGATTGGAATTATTATATTCTTCTTGAAGTCTGAGGGTATTTTGCCTGTCTCGTACATCTTGCTCACCAGGTGGTAGAGTTTTGTTAGGACTGGTTCTCCCAAGCCTGTCAGTAGTTCTAATAGAGTGTCATCTACAACGGGGGCCTTGTTTCGACTCGGGTCTTTCAGTGCTCTTTCAAACTCTTCACGCAGTATCATATCTCACATTTCATCTTCATCTACATCCTCTTCCATTTCCATAATATTGTCTTCAAGTACATTGCCCTTGTATAGACCCTCTATATACTCCTTCCATCTTTCTGCTTTGCCTTCTTTGCTCAGAACTGGGTTTCCATCAAAGCTCTTGATATTCATGCAAGTGGTCCTCCTTTCTCCAAACGTCTCTTTAATTTTCCTGTAGGCAGTATCTGTCTTACCCCTAGTGAGAAAATCTTCTACATCCTTACATTTTTCCTCTAGCCATCACTGCTTAGCCATTTTGCACTTCCTGTTAATCTCATTTTTGAGACGTTTGTATTCCTTTTTGCCTGCTTCATTTACTGCATTTTTATATTTTCTCCTTTCATCAATTAAATTCAATATTTCTTCTGTTACCCAAGGATTTCTACTATCCCTTGTCTTTTTACCTATTTGATCCTCTGCTGCCTTCACTATTTCATTCCTCAAAGCTACCCATTCTTCTTCTACTGTATTTCTTTCCCCCATTCCTGTCAATTGGTCCCTTATGCTCTCCCTGAAACTCTGTACAACCTCTGGTTCTTTCTGTTTATCCAGGTCCCATCTCCTTAAATTCCCACCTTTTTGCAGTTTCTTCAGTTTTAATCTACAGTTCATAACCAATGGATTGTGGCCAGAGTCCACATCTGCCCCTGGAAATGTCGTACAATTTAAAATGTGGTTCCTGAATCTCTGTCTTACCATTATATAATCTATCTGAAACCTTTTAGTATATCCAGGGTTCTTCCATGTATACAACCTTCTTTCATGATTCTTGATCCAAGTGTTAGCTATGATTAAGTTATGCTCTGTGCAAAATTCTACCAGGTGGCTTCCTCTTTCATTTCTTACCCCCAATCCATATTCACCTACTGTGTTTCCTTCTCTCCCTTTTCCTATTCTCGAATTCCAGTCACTAATGACTATTAAATTTTCGTGTCCCTTCCCTACCTGAATATTTTCTTTTATCTCATCATACATTTCATCAATTTCTTCATCATCTGCAGAGCTAGTTGGCATATAAATTTGTACTACTGTACTAGGCGTGGGCTTTATGTCTATCTTGGCCACAGTAATGCATTCACTATGCTGTTTATAGTAGCTTACCCGTACTTCTATTTTTTTATTAATTATTTAATCTATTCCTGCATTACCCCTATTTGATTTTGTATTTATAACCCTGTATTCACAGGACCAAAAATCTTGTTCCTCCTGCCACCGAACTTCACTAATTCCCACTATATCTAACTTTACCCTATCCATTTCCCTTTTTAAATTTTCTAACCTACCTGCCCGATTAAAGGATCCGACATTCCGCGCTCCGATCCGTAGAACGCCAGTTTTCTTTCTCCTGATAACGACGTCCTCTTGAGTAGTCCCCGCCCGGAGATCCAAATGGGGGACTATTTTATCTCCGGAATATTTTACCCAAGAGGACACCATCATCATTTAATCATACAGTAAAGCTGCATGCCCTCAGGAAAAATTACGGCTGTAGTTTCCCCTTGCTTTCAGCCGTTCGCAGTACCAGAACAGCAAGGCCATTTTGGTTAGTGTTATAAGGCCACATCAGTCAGTCATCCAGCTGTTACCCCTGCAACTATTGAAAAGGCTGCCATCCCTCTTCAGGAACAACACAAACACACGTTTGTCTGGCCTCTCAAGAGATACCCCTCCGTTGTGGTTGCACCTACGGTATGGGTATATGTATTGTTGAGGCGCACAAGCCTCCCCACCAACGGCAAGGTCCATGGTTAATGGGGGTCTCTCTAATTATATTCTAATTCTCTCTAATTATATTCTCAATTTTATGTACTGTCACAGGAGACATTTTAATCTGCTTGTTTTTTTTATTTTATTTTATTTTATTTTATTTTATTTTATTTTATTTTTATTAATAGCTCTTTGAAGGGATAACATGGCTTCATTAATAGGTGATGCCAAAAAGTGGTTGTTAAAAATGTCAGTAATTATTTCAACAGTTTCATGAATGGTATCATGTGATTTAATTTCTTTGTTTTCTGCAGCAAGGATTTTATGTGTTTCCCTTTTTTATTATGTTCCATATGCTCTTAATTTTTTTGATTAGAGACAGCAATTTGTGATTTTACAAAAATACTCTTTGCCCTTCTTAGAACTTTTTTAAGGAAAGTTTGTAATGTTTTTCCTTTTCTGACGACTTTTTGACTGAGGCATACAAATTTGTTTTCCTTTTGCAGGAGGTTTTGATGTCCAAAGTTAATCAGTTTTAATCGGATTAGGTTTCATATTTGAATTTGGCTGTCCTTTTAGGAAAAGCCGCTTTGAATAGGCAAAAATACTCATTTAGAAAAGCATTATACCTGTCATACTTACAATATTGTCACAGAGCTCAAACTGGTCCCAGTCAACTTCTTGTAGGGAATTACAGAAGGTATTGATAGGTTGTGTGTTAATTACTCTGAAAGTCTTACTGCTGATATTGTTCTAAGAAAAGGGCTAACATCTTTAATTCAAAGTTGCTGACCATATAAATTTTGTAGTTATGTTTAGATTTCTGATCCTGTCCTAAGAAGATGTCAATTTGACAAATGGAATTAGCTGTGACTCTAGTGGGGGAAAATCCACCAGTGTTGTTAAATTAGGAGTTTGTTGTATATGATAAGTCATTTCTTCCCATGTTATCAGAAAGAATGTCAACATTAAAATCATCTAACATTATAACATCCTTTGTTTAAAAAAAAAAAAAAAAAAAAAAAAAAAAAAAAAACGAGTTAACAGAGAGTCTCACACCACAGCTGATACACTGGGGAGGACAATTATGATGCTGATCCAAATGTTGTTGCCGCCTAATTAAAGATGCAAGTTTTAAACTTATTGTGACTGTGTGAAAGATATAATTATTTTTAAAAGCTGCAAGCTGCTGAGATCTCACAGAGTCTCATACTCTGTACTTCCTCCCTAACAGCATTTGAGTTTGTATCGTAAGTTATACAACTACAGTGCAACTCAGATAAATATCTTCCATATATACTTCATGTGTAGGGTTTAGAGTAGGGTTCTGTTTCTGGTTCAAAGGCCTTCAAAAACTGCTATTACAACCTAAGAATTATTGTCAAATACATGATTTTTTAAGGAAAGTTTATGATGCTTTTCCTTTTCTAGAATGTAACTGGATTTGACTGAGGCATAGATGACACATGATAAAAACTTAAGGCATGTCACAAAGAATATTGATGTCACCATTCAAAATAGCCATGCAGATGCTAAAAGAGAGCAAGTTTAGTAGATGGTGGGAGCACGTTATCATGCCCACTTCACCCACGGTATTGGCTGGCACTTTTTCAGCACCTGAGGTCATCTTGAATAAAATGTTATGCCATTTTGTGCCTTTCCAATAACTTTGAACTAGAAAATAATTATTGTATACAAAAGAACTGAATGAAATATTAAATGATCTTTTTTAGATGAAAGGCAGATGCAGACTGTAAATGTTGTTGTCATATACTAGTAACATAAATATTCAACAAAATATGGTGAGAAATGTTATATTGTATTACTTGATGAAAAACACAGAGAATCATTTTCAAATTTACCAGATTCTTGATTCTTTCATTACATCACCTTCAAAATAAAACAGATTGCTCCAGTTGTTGCCTTTTTCTGTCTCACTTTCTAGCTTCTTTCACCTCTTTGGCCAAGCAACCTTTTTGTGAGCTATTTTTACAGCATCCTTTTTGTAACTTTGTCTTGCTGATCTTCTTTCTACTTTCTTCCACCTTTTATGTGTTATTTTCTTCTAATCCTCCTTTTACTACACCTCCTTCTCCATCACAATATAGATTAGACTTTGTATCTGTTCCATCTTCATCATACTTCCTGTTTATAATTTTAACTATCTCTTTTAGTTGTTTGTTCTACTATCTCATGTTTTTTACATTGTTCTCCTCTGTTTTTGGCATTTGATTATTGGTTTTCACCTCCTCATATTCCACCATAATTCTCATGGCTCAGAATTCAGTCTTTCAAATCTCTCATTGTTTCTTTCCCCTTCTTATGAAACTGGAGGAAATGGACATAATCTCTCACATTCTTCTGTTCTCTCTGCCTTTCTTTTTAAACCAGTACTTAGATTTTATCTGTCCACAGGCAGCTGACAAAAATTTAAATATCAAATGGTCTGACGGACATAACAGCAGTTTTCAATTTGAATGGTTAAAAGAAAGGAACTTCACTTCTGAGAAACAGAAGCAATGGCTGAGCAAGACATACAGGGCACCAAAGGAAACTTGGAATACACAAAAGTTCCAGTCTATAATCAAGCGTTTCAAATTTGATGACATCATAAAAAGGTGAATAACACACAAATTAATTGGAAGATTAACACAAAGGAGAAGTAGTTACGTCTCTAGATAAAAGTGATGGATCCAGAATGAAATTTTTACTGTGCTGTGGAGATTAAAACTGTGCGCCGGACTGAGACTCGAACTCGGGGCATTTGCCTATTATGGTCATTTGCCCTGAGTTCAAGCCTTGATCTGGCACACAGTTTTAACCTGAAAGTGTTGGAATTTGAGAAGGTAATGTTATCGTTTTTAGGCAAATGATATTCAGAGTTTTTCAATTTGCTACAAAACAAGCTAATAAATTTAACAAATTAATAGTTTTTTAGAGTATCATAGATCACACAAAGAAGGCTGTTATGTTACTGTGGCAGAAGTTTTCATATGTCAACTGCTCCTATCTTTGTATCCTTCTCTGTCAACCACAGGCCTACTTGCCTTTGCATTTTCATATGGTTGCCATTCTTAGTTAACATTACTGTCAGTGCAATTGCTTTTAAAGTGAAAGTTTATGTATTATTGAAACAAACATTTTATTCCTGAATTTGGAATGTCTGCTATGTTCATGTCATGAGTTAATTTCCTGGACATTGTAATGAAAGACACATCCCTTTATCTTAAAAAAAAAACTCAGTCTCATTTGCTGATAAATATGCCTGTACTTCCAGAACAGAATAGTAAGTCCATTCTGTGAAAGAAATGTGTATACAATGTATTAAAAAATACTTTTTGCAATTAAACTCCACTACTAGCTGCAAAAAAATATTATGAAGATGAGTAGGAAAGTCATAAAAAACATTCACAAAATAACTTTTGGTACAAGCTGTTGCATAACTTCTAAATAAAATATTGTAAATTCATTTTTATTAACTTAGTGGCTTTGTCACAGGAACAGTTGACCTATTTAAAACTACGCAACATACAAAAGTAAACTTCATAATTGTTTTTGAAAGATAAGATGGTACACCAAGCCACACAAACAAATGCCATATGAATCCACACCAGTTGCTGGTTCAACAATGTAAGAGGCGTCAGTGGAGGAAGAATGACCCATGTGCAGAGTGCCAAAGAAGAGAGTCACAGCAGATTTGTGCACCTGAGGTTATTTGAGTAAACATCATGATGGCAAACAGACATGTGGTTGCCAATGGAAGTATGAATCGTCATGTGGGACTAGTGTGCCCATCATCCATAAACTCCTGCAGAGCTTGTATGATGAAGATGGCATGTCTCTTTGAATGGTTGGTTGCAGGTATTGCATTTTCAGAGAAGGATGGCAGAGTGTAAAGAATGAAAGTTGAAGTGCATGGACTTACACATCCATGAATGGAATCATGTGAAAAGCTTAAGGCATGTCACAAAGAATATTGATGTCACCATTCAAAATAGTCATGCAAATACTAAAATAGAGCAAGTTTTGTAGATGCTGGGAACATGTTCTCATGCCCACTTCACCCACAGTATTGGCTCGCACTTTTTCAGTACCTGAGGTCAGTACCTGACCTGCTGTTAGTGGTCAGATTCATAATGGTGTCGGACGTAGTGTCCCCACATCATATTGGCTGTGCTCAGGCCTATCAAATGTTCCATGATGTGTTGGGTTACTGAAATGTGTCTGCAAGGTTGGGACCCAAAAACCAGACCCTGGATTACAAGAGTGCAAGAATGGGAATCAATCTTAATCACTTGATGTGATACACATGACAAGGAAATGAGTTCCTGTTCAGAATCATCACAGGCCATGAGATGTGCGTGCACATTTACTACAGAATCCAAGGCTGTCTCAGTGACATGGAAGCACCCAGTTTACCAATGTGGAAAAAATTCAAAATATCTCCCTCCACAGAAAAGGGTATGGCCACAGTGTTCTGGGATGTGACAGATGTGTTTCTCCTTGATGCTGCTGTGACTCTCTCACCAAACTCTGACCCACCTCTCTCAGGGGGCTCAGCATTCGTTTGCTGGCTACGGGCTTGGCGAACCCGGGGTCCTCGAGCTGTGGACTGGTGTGCGCTGCCAGTCTGCTGATACTGTAAGCTCCGGGCATGCTTCAGCGACCACCGTTTGGCGCAACAGTGGAACGTTGTGTGTCTTAGGGACCGGGGATCTTGGCTTGGTTCCCTGGATCGCGAGGACGGTAGACACCTCTATAAAAAACCCTTCAATCTTAAGGTGTGCTGCATGCCAATAAGATGCATGGCTTTTGAGGTGGAACAGTCACTAGCGGGCAACCTCTGGGGAACCTGCCACACCTCAGTTGTACAAGGCTTATCCAGGCATGCGGGGCTCTGTCTGGATGGACCTAAGTTTCCCTAGCTGCTTGTGGGACGACCATGAATACCACGAATTCTTCCTCTTTTCCTCATTCTAATTTTTCGCTGGCCAGTGGGATGGGTGGACCCTGGTAGGCACTACCGCCCAGTCCAACAAGAGAGCTGGGTTAGCCAGTCCTCCTGACTCCGGCGTCAGCAAACGTACAGCAGTTCAGAGTAACAGACCACATACTGAAAACCAGAATGTGTTTTTAATTATAAAACGGAAAGAGGGTTCCTTTGAAAAGGTTTCGCCATTCTATATCCAAAAGGGTCTAGAAGAAGTAGCTGGAAGATTAAAATCAGTGAAGCGTTTACGGAATGGGACACTACTTGTTGAAACATCAACTGCTCAGCAAGCAGTTAACCTTCAAACAGCCAAAAGCTTGGGGGAATACACTATTGATACAGAGCTTCACAGCACCATGAACTCCAGTAAGGGTGTTGTTACCTGTAGGGATCTCGTGGACATTCCTGTAGAAGAATTAAAGAGTGAGTGGGCTCAGGAGGGAATTGTTGACGTTCAGAACATCATGAAAAGGGTGGATGGGAACCTGGTGAAATCAGACTCCTTCATTCTTACTTTCAATACCCACAAACTCCCAGAACACATCAAGGCAGGATTTCCTCGACTAAACGTCCGGTCTTATGTCCCAAACCCAATGCGCTGTTTTAAGTGCCAGCGTTTTGGGCATACAACTCTAGGGTGTAAGGGAGAAGCGATGTGTGGCAACTGTAGTAAGGCTGCCCATGACGGAATTGACTGTTCGTCACCTGTCAGATGTATAAACTGTTCTGAAAGCCACCCTGTTTGGAGTAGGGACTGTAGAATCTTCCTAGAGGAATGTAAAATACAAGAAATAAAAACAACTAAGCGTATCCCCTACAGTGAAGCCAAAAAGATCTTTAAGGCCATGCAGCCCCCCACATTTGTTACGTCCTTTGCTTCCATTATTCAGAAGCCGCCTCTGAAGGTCAATGCATCTACACAGATGGAGGTTGTTAGTGTTGGCATGAACACGTGCACATGTCAGTGCACTTGCAACTGTATCAGAGCCTGTAACCCCTCCTAGAACAGCAGAGAAAGGTACAGTAGCTCACACTGAAGAGCCCCAGGCATCTCCGACTGCTGAGGCTGTCCCAAAGCCCAGAATGGTCATAAACGCCCCAGCTCCAGTTCCAGCAAAGCCCTCTAAACAAAGGAAAGCACATGTGAAGCAACACCAACAGATTAAATCGGCTGGTAAACCCTCGGATCATGTTAATGTGGTCTCGCTAGATGCTTCATCAGACTCTTCCCCAGAGCTGATGGAGTCTGAGAATATGGGGTAATCATCTCGCCCCGAGACTGAGCCTCCACCCGCTGCAGTCTCCCCACCTCGGCGGAAAGAGAGGCAGAAATAAAACCACCGTGATGGCTCCCATACTACAATGGAACCCGCAAGGGTTCAGGACACATGTGGAGGAACTACGTCTATTGATTCAGGATAGACCTATGTGTGTATGTCTGCAAGAGACAAATTTCAGTGAAACATACACCCCAGAGCTACGTGGTTGTGTCCTCCACAAAAAGGACGACCTGAGTGGACAGAGAGCTCGAGGAGGAGTAGGTATCTTCGTCAACACCGACTACCACTCCTCACCTCTCTCCCTCACGACGGATTTACAGGCAATTGCAATATTAGTACATGTGTGCCATATGCTAACAGTATGTTCACTTTACCTGCCCCCTCATGATGTGCTTGACGAAGAGGCTCTCAGGGATCTTCTTACACAGCTCTCCCACCCCTTCATCCTCTGTGGTGATTTTAATGCACACAATATGCTTTGGGGCTCTGTGAGTACTTGCCACAGGGGTAGAGCAATTGAGAGGCTTCTTCTGTCTACCAGTGCCTATTTGTTAAATACAGGTCAAAGCACGCATTTTTGCATTGCAACTGGGTCGTTCTCTGCCACTGATCTATCGCTTTGCTCTCCAGCCATCGCCCACACTGCTGCATGGGAAGTGGTTGATGACTTACATGGCAGCGATCACTTCCCTATCTGGATTCACCTGCCACATGCAGTGGAACCAGAAAGGAAACCGCCTCGATGGGTGCTCGGTAGAGCCAACTGGGCACTGTATAGTCAACTCGCCCAGTTTGAACATCGGGTCAGTGTCCAGGAATGGGTGGATCATATTACTGAAGTGATCCACCGCACCAGTGAAGCGTCAATCCCACAGTCCACGGGACAACCGAAGCCGCAGCCTGTCCCTTGGTGGAGCGATGAATGCCGCTGCGCAATCAGGGCTAGGCGGGCAGCTCTGCGTAGTTTCAAATGCCGGCCAACTGTAGAGACCCTTGCAGCTTTTCGGGTGGCGAGGGCAAAGTGTTGTCGGATTATACGAGAGAGCAAGAAGAGGTCGTGGCAGCAGTTCCTTAACACCATTAATCGTTCTACACGAAGTTCCATTGTATGGGAGACCATCAGGAGAATTTCTGGGAGAGGTAGGAGGTGCCCTATGGCTGCTATAATGTGGAATGGTACTCTCCACACGACCCCAAAAGATATTGCCCAATCTATGGCGGCTCATTTTGCAGCTATTACTGCAACAACCAGTCAGAATCCAGCTTTCCAGCCCCACAGACTGGCTGCTGAGAGGAGCAGTTTTGACTTCCACTCACCCAATACGGAAGAGTACAACTGCCCATTTTCCATGTGGGAACTGGATTCTGCATTGTGTGGGGCTCGTGATACGTCCCCTGGGCAGGATAGAATCCACTATAGCATGCTGCGGCACCTCACAGGGAGAAATAAAGAAATCCTCCTCCGACTTTTTAATCTAGTTTGGATGTCTGGTCACTTCCCTGACTCGTGGCGTGAAACAATTTTAATTCCTCTTTTAAAACCTGGGAAAGACTGCACGTGCCCGGGTAGTTACGTTAGTGTTGCCCTCACTAGCTGCGTGGGAAAGACCTTGGAGCGGATGGTCAACCACCGCCTTGTCTGGATGCTAGAATCCAGACAACTCCTTAGTTGCTTTCAGTGTGGGTTCAGGAGGTATCGCTCCACCTTTGATATCCTGGCCCTCCTGGAGGCGGCCATACAACAGGCTTTCCTGCGCCAGCATCACCTGTTGGGAATATTTTTTGACATTGAAAAGGCATACGACACTACTTGGAGGCATCTTATCATCAGGCAGCTCCACGAATGGGGTTTTCGTGGATGTCTTCCCAATTTTATTCGGTCCTTCTTGTCGCCACATTATTTTCGGTACCGAGTCAGAGACGTACTGTCTAGTCGCTTTGAACAAGAGAACGGTGTCCCTCAAGGTAGTGTTTTAAGTGTGACGGTCTTTGCTATTGCTATTAATAGTATTACGTCTGTTGTGAAAAGCCCTGTGCAGTGTTCCTTGTTTGTGGACGATTTCTCTGTATTTTGCTCTTCTTCCAGCCTTGCAACGACGACTCGTCAGTTGCAACTCACTCTCCGACGTTTGGATGACTGGGCACAGAAGAGTGGTTTTCAGATTTCAACTGATAAGTCGGTGTGTGTTCTTTTTAACCGTTTTCGTTCCATTTTTGACTTGCCTGAGTTGAGGATGAGGGACACTGTTCTGAATTTTAAAGACACAGTGAAGTTTCTGGGCCTCACTTTTGATTCTAAGCTTACGTGTCTGCCACACATTAAGGAACTGAAAAAATGGTCTCTTAAGGCGCTGTCTATTTTAAAATGTCTTAGTCACCTCACATGGGGAGCAGTCAGGACTTGTCTGCTCCGATTTTACAGAGCCTTCGTGCGGTCCCGGCTTGATTATGGAAGCACGGTGTATGGGTCTGCAAGATCCACTTATTTGAAGCTGTTGGATGTGGTGCACCATGAGGGGATTCGGCTGGCCACTGGGGCGTTCAGAACGAGCCCCATACCGAGCCTGTATGCAGAGGCAGGTGAACTGCCACTTCACCTCCGGCGGTGTCTACTAATGGTGCGCCAGGCCTGTCAAACATTATCCACACCATACACGCCTGCATACAACACTGTTGCTCGGCCTCCACTGGAAAGGCTTTTTCACAACCAGCAACGAGCAACAAGGCCCTATGGGATTCGTGCAAAGGATTGCAATTTAGAGATGGGTGTGGCTGGTTTTAATGTTTCATGTCGAGGTTGGAGCAGATACCCACCTTGGCTCCTCCAGAGGCCCAGACTGATTTTAGATTTGGCAAATTTTAAGAAAGACAGTACATCAGATTTTACTTTCAAATCTTTATTTTTTAACATTTTAGATAGGCATCATGATTTTACAGTAGTATACACTGATGGATCCCAACAGGGGGATTTTCTTGGCTGCTCAGTAGTGTTCCCCGAACATGTCATCAGGATTCGCCTTCCCCGGGAATACACTGTTTTTTCCGCAGAACTTCACACGATCCTGAAGGCATTGGAGCAGATACGGTGTACTCAGGGCAAAAACTTTCTAATTTGCTCTGACTCAATGAGCACATTAGTCACTGCAGAACCTGTACCCAGCGGAGAAGTTGGAACAGCTGATGTACGACCAACTGTACATCCTCCAACAACAGGGCAAGCAAGTGTCCTTTTGCTGGGTGCCAGGGCATGTGGGCATACGGGGAAATGAACAAGCTGATAGAGCTGCCAAGGACGCCTGCAGATTACCGGAGGTGACACAATGTTCTATTCCTTTGCTAGGTATTGTTTCTGTGCTGCGGCGGAAGTATATGCAATTGTGGGAGGAGGAATGGCTGGCGGTGAGGGAAAATAAGCTGCGGTTGGTGAAACCCACCATCCAGCCGTGGTGTTCCTCCTGCCGGTCACCTAGCGTGACGAAGTGACCCTTACACGTCTTCACATAGGACACTGTCCCCTTACGCGTGCCTTCTTACTACGGCAAGAGGAACCCCCGCTGTGTGATGCCTGTGGCGTACGAATCACTATACGCCACATTTTAGTTGAGTGTGATTTATATCGTTCTGTCAGGGCGGACGTTAATATTAATAGGGATCTGCCCTCGATTCTAGCCGATGATGAGGTGAGTGTCAAGAAAGTTTTAAGCTACTGTGATGTTTCTGGCCTTCAGCCAAAAATTTTAGGTTGGAATTTTTAGTGTGTTGCCGAGTGGCTTACCACTCCTTTTTATACTTTTAATAGGCCAGTTCCAAACATGTGCTATGTGTTTCATTTTAACCCTTTCACCTACATTCTTTTGCAGTTATCCTCTTTATGTGCTGCATTCCACTTTGCAACTGTTGACTTGCAAACTGCCTACGTAGCCTTTCACCTTTAATTTTAGTCCTATTTTAGCACTTGCATTTTAGTGACACTTGTCTGTTGTTGTTTCTGTTCGGGCGCTAAAGACTACACTGTTGAGCGCCCATATCCACCATATCCATCCATCCATCCATCTGACCCACCATTCAACAAAAGAGACAAGGACTATTGAATGAACGTGTTGCATTGTACAAAGCCACATACAGTAAGATGCATACAGGACCAGATTCATCAGTTTGGATGGGAGAAACTGGATCAGGCAGCCTACATCCCTGATCTTGCCTCATCAGACTTTCACCTGCTACCTTTATTGAATGCCGCAATACTGGAACATCACTTTGAAACCAATGCTGAAGTCAAGCAGGCTGTGCAAAAATTCCTTGTATCACACAGTACTGAGTTTTCTCAGAGTGGGTTCTTCAAATAGAGTGCATGCTATGACAAATACTGCATCTTATGACAAATGCCTCAATGTCAGTGGTGACTATGCTGAAAAATAGTGCTAGGTGTATAGTTCATGATGCCATGATGTATTTGTTTTTGGCAATCAGTTTCCATTTGAGAAACAATGATGAAACTTACTTTCGGAATATCCCTCATATGATACATGAATGCTGCAGCTAGATGCAGCGTGATATATGAACAGTCTGTTGCAGGTAGGCATGTTGTATACTTGGCAGCACGTTATGAATTAACCTATTCTGAATATGGGATGATAATTGGTGCAAGACACGTAGGTCATAGTATACTGGACATTACAAGAACTTGGGTTTCTAAGGTCAAAAATATCTACGGTGAATCTTCAATTTAGCAGAAACAATATTTCCATATAAATAAAGTGCTGCACAGATTGACTACAAGCATTTGATGAATGGACATCAATCACCTCCACAGAGACATACAGGGCAAGCAACAGTCTACTGTATATCAGATCACTGCTAATCTTTGCTAGGACTGTACAGACACAGATGCACCATGCAGGCTTCAGCAGTCGATGACTGTCATCCCATCCAGTACCTTCCTGTAGCTTTTGATCACACAGTGTATAAAAACATAAATTACAATAAATAAAAACAGTTACCACAATGCAAAGTATTAACACAATGACTACATCTATTTCTCTGATGTAGGAACAAGAGAAAAGAAAAGTTTAAGTAGCTCAAGTCCGAGATTATTTGGTAGTATTTTTTAGCAATAATGAATAGATGATTACTAGTAGTAGAGGATGAAACTTTTTTTTAATGGCATTGCGGAACTGCTGGCACTCACCTAATGATTTCCTGTCCATTTCATTTTATCATCATCCATATTGATATAAACATTTCCATCATCATGAATGACAAACATTTCATTGTGAAGTATTAGTGCACAACAATGTCCAATGGAATAATTTTACTTACAGAAGGTTCTCTGCCTCAATATGAGTTTTTGTACTGGCATGTGACTCCTACTTCAACCTGAAATAATTATAAATTAAAGTTTTCATGCTATTTTATATTGTGCTGAAGAACTATTATGCATTTGTAATCAGTCTTAATCTGATCACTCAAGACAGAACATGGAGCCAGTGCTCTTAAAGATTTCACTATAGGTAAGAGTCTTGCAGATGCCTGTTAATTTGCACTGTGGTATAACTTTGTCCACTTACAGTGCTACAAACTACTCAATGATGAGACTAATGGCTGTCAAAATATTCACAGCAATCACAGTGTTCAAAACAGTTTTGCACCACTGACATATCTGTCAGTATGTGTTGGTTAGACTCAACAGAAGCAAGAAATTAAAAATAATCCTTATTAAAGATTAAAATAAATTAAACTGTGGTACTGAGAACTGTGAGGGTCCAAAATGCAGAAACAAAATTTTGAGAAAAATAGATGTTTGTAAAATCAGATTTACAGGGGAAACATCTGTTGCTTAGATATAAATTGTTTTTTAACCAAGTCTCAACATCCTATACTTCCTATGAAAAAATAATGTGCTGTCTTTGGTATGAAATATGAATTAATATTTAAATTATATTTATTCTTAATGTTTATTCACAAAATTTTCATGTACAGGCTAGTCACAGTAGTGTCTTTTGACTGTTGTAAAGTTTATATTTAATGCAAAATTTGAACAAAACATTCTCCACAAGAAATGTTCTCCAAGATCATTAATAAAGAAGAGATACAAAATGCACCACACATACAATTATGACCTATTCAAACACATCATGATACTCATTACCATTAAGCACATTCTGTTGCTTGAAGTTCAGATAAAACTGCTGATACACCTCTGATTATGGAATGTTACTGTTATGCATATGATGTAGACACTAAATTATGTTCTCCACTCCAGATAACAACTGAGCACCACAGAGCAAGAAAACTATGGTTTATGCTTTGGCCCTAACAGAAATCAATATCCAAGAAATTGATGAGAGACATTTGTGTGAATGTTCATATATACAACACGGGGCTGCAGATACAGATAAAGCTGGTTCACCATCAGATCAATACTCATCAGGAGTCTGCATACATGCTACAATCTCAAAATCGATGATATTGTGCTTTAGACCCTTTTGGTTCTCAGCACCTCAATTAAAATAAATAAAAACAACACAATGATCAAAATGAAGTGTTATTACCCAAGAACACTGTAATTTATTGCTCAAACAGTACACATACGTGGAAGAAAAGATACAATAAAATAGCAATACACAAGTGGCCAGCAGAGCCTTGCACTGGCCTATATAGCTGTTAGTTTCAACAGCGGGCAGAGCTGACAGGCTGTGCACACAACTGCTGTTATATTAGCAATTCAAGTGGCCTGTAGTGGCCGAATCAAGCACAAACTTCACACACAAACTATGACGCTGCACACACAAAATGAGTAGTTGCAACACCCCTCTTCCGTTGCAAAGAAGTGGGCACTGTGCTCATGTCAATTACTTCTGTAGTCAATGTAGGTTGTTGATCATGTGACATGCTGCCATGACTGTGTATGATCAGAAGTGGGACAATTGTGGGAAGGTATGGTGCCCGCTCTCCTGAGAGGTGATATGGTAGGACAGATGACACTGGTGCAGTGTCCATTCCCATGTCTTAGTCCAACTCCAGGGAAGGAGGGTGCGTTAAAGGCAGCAGAACAGGCAGCACTGGCTGTGACAGAGGTGGTCGCAAGGTACCACCTATGACAATACAGGAGCAGGGGTCCCACTGTGGCTCCAACAGCCGAAGGGGGCAGCATTGGTGGAGATGGTGAGGGCACTGCCACCTCGTAGGAGATGGCCAGGCAGACGGTAGATATAGGGCGTGGCAGATGTACACCCAGTGTGCAGCCACTCATTTCAGGTAGTAGGTGGTTGAGGTGTTGCAACGCCCTCCCCCCAGCCAAACAGATGATGCAGAGGAATTGGCCGCAGGTACGCTTGATTACAGCTGGCACCCATTTCAGCCAGCAGCCAAACCCACAAGACCAAACAGCTGTGCCAGCTGGAAGCATTGCTGTGATGGTGCTGGCAGATGGCATTTGCTTTGGCTGAAACAGATGTAGCAGAGTTTGAGGCTGGTGACCATGCAACAACTCTGTTGGACTCTTATCAACAGTGGTGAACATATAAGAACTCAGGAACTGGTCAAGAGCTACACATCCAAAACAAACTTTTTCATTTTAATCATAAATGTTTGAACTAGTTATTCTGCTTCCCTGTTCAACTGATGGTGTAGAGAAGGAGCCATGACATGGTGAAAACCATGTCTTTTTAAAAAATTTGCAAATTCCTGAGATATGAACTGGGGGCCATTGTCTATAACTAAGATATACAGAAGACCATTCATTGCAAAAACTTTGGACAACACTGAAATTTTTGCCATCACAGAAGTAGACTGACAAGGCACCACATATGAAAACTTAGAATAAGTGTCAGTTACAACAAGCTAGTAGAAATTCAGAAAAGGTCCAACAAAATCTGCAAGAATTCATTCCCAATGCTGCTGTGGATTTGGCCACAGTGACAAAGAAGCATGGAGAGCCCCCTGACAGGTGGCACACAGTGGACACAGCTACCACAGCTGCAGTTTTAGTGGCAATAATACAAAAACCATAAACAACATTCTGAGATTCCACATCTAAATGAAAACAAAGCAAAGCAATTCTTCTTTATCAAATGCTGTATCCAGACCAGTTGGCTAATGCGATAAGTTGTCACCATTTGCATGTTGCGCCACAGGTTGAAAATTTATCTCATAATTGTATTGTAACAGTAAAAGAGCCCACAACTGTAATCGATGTGTGGATTTGTCCAAAGGGTTAAAAAGAGACACCAGTGATTTGTGGTCTGTGATCAGTTGAAACTTGGGCTCATACATAAGAACATTAAATTCTTTTTAGAGCATATATGATTGTCAAAGCCATTTTCTCTGTCTGAGAATAATGTTGTTGCAGTGAATTTAAGGATTCTGAGGTGTACACAATAGGATGTTCAGATCTGTCCGCATACTTGTGAACAAGGACAGCATCAAGGCCAAACTGAGATGTGCCCGTCGCTAACGAAACGTGCTGGCCTGGCTGAAAAGTGGCCAAACAGGGGGCCGACTCAGCTTTTTTTTTTTTTTTTCAACAACTTGATTGCCTGGTTCTGGTTACAAGCCAGGGACAAGTGGAAAGGAACATATTTACATAATAATGCATGGACTGGTTGTGCCACAATAGCAGCATGTGGTATGAATTTGTGGTAGTATGCAATTTTGTCTAAAAATGCCTGTAATTCCTTGATGGATATGGGGTGTGGCAATGTGGCAGTAGCATCAATATGTTGGCACAATGGTTTAATACCAGCACACAACACATGAAACCTCAAATAAATAATGGATGGTTGAAAAAACTGTGTCTCATCCAAATTGCACTCAGACAGTAAAACAGAAAATAGAGCACATAGGTTTCCACAAATGTTCATCCCTAGAGGCACCAGACACTACTATGTCATCTAAATAGTTGATGCAGCCTGGACTCAACACAATAAGTTGTTCTAAAAAGCATTGAAAAATGGCTAGTGCACTTGCTATGCCAAATTGCAAATGCTGGTATTAATAAAGCCCGCATGGGGTGTTTATAATAAGAAGGTGTTTAGATTCCTTATCGAGTGGCAGCAGTAAATATGCCTCTGACAAGTCAGTCTTTGAAAAATAATGCCCCCCCCCTCCCCCAATAATTTTGCTAACAGCTTGTCAGGGCACAGCAAAGGATAGGTATTGGCAGTTGACTGTGCATTAATAGATTTTTAAAAATCACAGCAGAGGCATAATTTACCAGTACGTTTTTTGACTCCAGTGGTGCTGACCATTCCCTGGAAGAAATAGTTTGAATAACCTCAAGGGTTTGAAGGTGATGTAATTCTGCTTTGACTTGATCCTGTAAGGTTACCTGTGCTTGGTGGACCCAGAAAAACTGGGAGCAGGCAGACTGTTTCATTATAATGTGAGCTGAAGTCCTGGAGAAATAGAGAGGAAAATGTGGCACAGGTAGCTTCTAACTGTTGATGTGGAACTTTATCAGAAACGAAATGCACTTTGTCATTGATATAAGATCTGAAAAGTTTCTAATCCAAACAGATCTTTGGTGTAAGCATTGTCCACAACTAAGACTTTAATGAATGACCCATAGCTTTTTAAATCAGAAGTACAGAAAACCATCCAAGAATGGAATCTATTGTTTGTTGTAACTCACCAATCTCCAAGGTGTTGGAACCAGAAGGGCAGAACACAAATCGGCATAAGTTTGAGAGTCCCCTAACATTGCTGCTGCACCCATCCCCACCTGCATATATGACATGCTTGGAGATACTGCCACTTCTGATGAAACCATTCACATCTGTGATCATTTCATTCTTGGTTTTGGAAGAGAATTATACACAGAAACATGTGTCCTTTCGTATGTCACCTATTACACATTCCCATTGCTTGGAAAATGGGGTTCACTCATGTTGAACGAAGCAGTAGGGGCATAAGGCAATGGAGCATGAGGCTGTCACCGTTCTGATGCAAACTGCTATTGTTGCAAACAACAATTACCTATAAGACACTGAGACATCTGCTGGACTGCTGCAAGAGTGTCGACATTCCCTTGCAAACTGACTGAAGGCTGGGACAAGTGAGAGGAACTGACTTCTGAAACTTCCAACCAGGCTACCAGGCTACCTGCAGCCTGTGAAACTTCAAATGACTGCGCTATGCTCAGTACTTCCATAAGAATAAGATTTTCACACTGCGGTGCTTGCTTCCAAACTTCCCTATCAGGACCAAAATGTATGATTGCATCTCAAACCATATGATCTGCATAGGATTCCTTATGAACATTTGTCACAAAAGTGCAATGATGTGCAAGACCATGAAGTTCTGCTGCTTGTTGTGGTCACTTTTGGCAGCAATAAAGCTACAGACGAGCAGCAACAATGTAAGTATATATTTACAGTGATAGGTAGAAAGGAACTCACATATTACATCAAAAGAAACACTTGAAAGTTCTTGTAAAGGGGCGAGCTGACACAACAACCAATACATGCGAGGTGGGAAAAAAAAAAAAAAAAAAAAAAAAAAACGTGAAAGTTTACGTCTGCTACACCAAATGCCTGCAAATGTTGCTGCGGGGACTTTTTTGTAAGCATTCAGTCTTCTGCTGCACCGTCGTATGCAGAGAATGGCAGTGGTTGTGCCAATGTACTTGTTAAACTTCAAATAGCAACTGTAGTCCCCACTGTTGCTCAGGAAGAAATTTAAGCACTGCCTTCATGGAAATTACACTAAAAAGGACCAGTGAGTGTAGTGGAACATGTGGAGTCAAATATCATACTCATCACCAGAAAGTGGTCTAACGCACGAAGACCATAAAGTATTGCTCAAGTAGTACACGCACATGGAAGATAGGGTATAACACAATAGCAGTACATAAGTCGCCTGTGGAGCTTTGTGCTCTGGCCTATATATCCATTAGTTCCAACAGAGGGCACAGCCAGCAGACTGCACATGCAACTGTTGTTGTATCAGCAAGCTGGGTGGCTTCTAGTGGCTGAATCAAGCACAAACTTCACACACCAACTATGAAATAGTGCACACACAAAATTGGTAGTAACAACAAAATGCAGTTTGCTCAAAACTGCAGCTCTGTGAAAAAAAAATCTGCTGTTGGGTAATATTCAAAATTGTGTTACTCCAGCCTGTACATTAGTACGATGCTTGCATCCTTCCTCTACCAAGACATTGCTCCTCAGGCATGTCTTACTTTTTGACAGAGGATCTTCTGAAGTCATCCAGTGTGTGAGAAGGGTTCTCTTCATGGTGCACTCCAAATTTCATATAGTCCTGATCATGTTCCATTTGGTTCACATGAGCAGACATTGCAGTACTTTCCATTTAGTTGATTCCTTCCTGAAGAAGGTGTTCATGAGATGATGTGGCATGCTCAAGTACTATCATCTTGAAAGACAAGTCCATCACTGAAATGCTGGCTGTAGAACTGGACTGTAGGTTGGAGAACCATGTTCCGATACTGCACAGCCAGTAAATTACCCTCAACAGTGATGAGAGGCACCTAACAGCTAAGGATGATACCAGCCCGAAATGTGACCAGCCCACTTCTATGCTTGAGACACATTGGTACCTGGTCACCTCCACATTTCTCTGCAACAGCCATCAAACATCAAACAAATACTGCACATGAAACTTCCTGGCAGATTACAACTGTGTGCCGGACCGAGACTCAAACTTAGGACCTTTGTCTTTCATAGGCAAGTGCTCTACTCTACCGAGTTTTGAGTCTCAGTCCAGCACACAGTTTTAATCTGCCAAGAAGTTTTGTATCAGTGAAAATCAGTGAAAATTTCATTCTGGCTGTGTAAGCCATGTCTCCACAATGTTTCTTCTTCCAGGAGTGATAGTCCTGCAGGGGTTGCAGAGGAGCTTCTGTGAAGTTTGGAAGGTAGGTGACAAGGTAACAGTAGAATTGAAGCTGTGAGGATTGTTGTGAGTCATGCTTGGGTAGCTCAGTTGGTAGAGCACTTGCCCGCAAAAGGCAAATGTCCTGAGTTCAAGCACAAAGTTTTAATCTGCCTGGAAGTTCCATATCAGTGCACACTCTACTACAAAGTGAAAATTTCATACTGGAAATGCTGAACATGTTGGTGAAGAGAATCTGATGCTGCAAATCCAGGTTCTGTTCTAGGTGTTTTGTTGCCCATCATCTTTATTGCATTTTTCTTTGTAATGGATATCTGCAGCTGAAGATGGCCGTGTACTGTCTTCATTGTCAAAGGTCTTCCAGTTGACTCTAAAAAAAAAAAAAGGCAGGGCATAGATCTGTTACATTGTCTTCAGAGTACCTGTAAGCCACAGTTGGTAGGTAGCAGCCAAGAGGCAGTTCTTCAATGTTTTGTGTCTTGCAGTAGTGACTAGATGTTCAAATGACACTGGTGTGGAGTTTGCCAGATTAGCAGGCAACTTTCCATACTGACAGCCCAGTGATTATAAGCACATAGTCAAAGCTTGAGTAAACCCTTTGATACATGTTGACAGACAAAGTACTCACAAGCTGCCATTCATGATTGGAGATACAGCTTGCTTTACTGAAATGCACTGAGAATGCAGGATTATTTTCATATAAATTACACAGATGGATGTAAGCAACAATTTTCTGTGATCAAAATAGTATTGAGAAAGAGTTAAAAAACAATGCACATTATGAGAACATTGCAAAACTTTTATTGAGTAGTTTCTATTATTTGTATTTTTATAACTAACTTGAGTGGATCAAATTTCCAATGTAAGTAGCCAACTGCCTTGCCTCATTGAATACACCAATTCTCATCATATCACCAAAGTTAAGCGATGTCAGACATGGCCAGTACTTGTATAGGTACACCACATACTGTTGACTGGAATGATGGTGTGAAGTCCCTGATCATGTCTTTGAGCCATTGTCCTAGGTTAAATTCCAAACCTATATACAATGTCTCATGAAGTGAGAGCTGACTCTGTTGATGGTGATCTGTCCATCAGATTGGAACATTAAGCTCCTCGGCCCCCTTGGTGCTATTCAAGATGAGTGGGCTATGTGCTGGCACTGGCTTTCTCGTCATTGTCCCACAAAAAACAAGACACCATATTACACACACCCATTACTGTCATTTACACTTTTTAGATGCAATTAAAATACACTCTGCTCACATTTCATGAAGGAAAAGTACCACTTTGCATGATGGATAGAAAAATTTTTCTAATTAGGCAGCTGAACCTGCCCTTCTAAGCCTCCCAACCAATAATACCATAGAAGTCTCCTTTCTTTTACCATATATAAGCACCCCAGGCCAATGGCCTTGCTGCAGTGGTAACACCGGTTCCCATCAGATCGCCGAAGTTAAGCGCTGTATGGCTGGGCAGCTAATACCATCCAGGGTGACCATCTGGTCTGCCAAGCGCTGTTGGCAATTGGGGTGCACTCAGCCCTTGTAAGGCTAACTGAGGAGCTACTTGATTGAGAAGTAGCAGCTCTGGTCTCAGAAACTGACATATGGCTGGGAGAGCGGTGTGCTGACCACATACCCCTCCATATTCGCATCCAGTGACTCCTGTGGGCTGAGGTTGACACAGCGGCCGGTCGGTACCTTTGGGCCTTCATGGCCTGTGCAGGAGGAGTTTAGTTTTTAGTTTAATATAAGTACCCCACCAGTACGCAATACCTGAGTCTGCTAAGTGTGTGTGACAAGAGTCCCTTCATTCTGTTTTCTCAATCTTATGTTAAGCTAATATCCTGGCTTCTTTGTCTGTCATAGGTTTTTTTTTTTTTTTGGGGGGGGGGGGGGGAGGGGTGCAGGGAATTTCAAAATGATTTTTATGCAGTGTTTTAAAATGATCTTGTTTTTGCTTGCGGCATTAGGTGGGAATAGTATAACAAATAACACAATGTTACTCATTGGTACTGATTAATCTAAATGAAGAGAATGCTTAGGCTTCCAGTGTAAACATGTCTCTGAGGCTAGCAAATAAGGAGCTGCTATTTGAAGTAAGTCCATTGACATACCACGTACCACATTATTAATTTCAAGGATTAGACACAATTATCTTGTAGAAATAAACTCTAATCTTTATCAGGGTACCTTCACGACAGTGAACTGGAAATTTTTGTATTATTGTTTTTAATTTCATTTCAGTGACCAATCTCTTCTCTTATGGCTTGAGGCTTTAGCTGTTTATGGTGTGGCAATAGTTACTGAGACACCTAGCAGTAAAGAAGAGATTTCTAAACTTGCCAACAGAATTGCTTTTCCTCGAAAAACACATTATGGGTAAGCAACTTCACACAATAGAACCAGATATATACCAAATGTTGTACTTCAAATATTTGGTAAAATGAAAAGTATATACACTGATCAGCCAGAGCATTATGAACACTGACCTACTATCAGTATGAACCGTCCAGGTGAGAGCAGTGTCACCTTATGAGGAATGACTGCTAGTCAGACCCATGCACAATACATGTAGTATTACTGAGTGTGCTGTCTACGTGTAGGATGGGAGAGGTGTGCAATCTATCTAAATTTGACCAAGGGCACATTTTGCTGACCCAGAGGCTCGATATGAGCATTTCAGAAACTTCATGATTTGTCAGGTGTTTAAGGGTGCTGACAACCCATGCATGTGCCTATGTTAGCACTACCACATCAGCAACTACAACTGAAGCGGGCACATGACCATTGGCACTGGATGCTGGCACAGTGGCAGAGCATTTCACAGTCTGGTGAATCTTGACACGTTCTTCATCGTGCCGATGGGAGGGCAGGAAGCCATCACCTTCCAGGAGAACAACTCCTTGACACCTGTACTGCAGGATGGAGGCAAGATGGTGGCAGCTCCATTGTACTCTGGGGAACATTCTTGTAGTCATCCATGGGTGCAGTGGAGCTCATGCAAGGCACAGTAATGGTGAAGGAGTATTGTACACTGGTTGCAGACTCTGTACACCCCTTCATGATGATCATGTTTCCCGATGGCAGCAGTGTTTTTCAACAAGATAATGCCCATGTCACAAGGCCAGGAGTGTGATGGAGTGGTTTGAGGAACATAGTGGTTAGTTCCAGTTGATGCACTGGTCCCCCAACTTGCCAGGTCTGAACCCACTCTAACACATCTGGTATGTGACTGAACATGACGTCAGATATCATTGCGCCCTCCCTCCTGGGATTTACCGGAATTTGGTGACCTTCATGTGCAGATGTGGTGCCGGCTCCCTTCAGTGACTTACTAAGGCCTCATTGCTTCCATGCCATGACATGACATATCACTGCTATTATCCTACCAAAGGTAGATAATACCAGCTATTATGTAGATGGTCTTAATGTTCTGGCTCATCAGTGTACCTTCTGAACATAACATTATTTTCTCATTAGCTAACTTTCACTAGGAACAGATTCTAAATCTGTACTATCTATGAAATAACTTAAATACTTGATTGTAAAAGAAAAATTTTTGTTAGATTTCAGGTCTTATCAAAAGTATAGATGAATAGTTCTTGTGTTGACAAGAAGAGGACAGTGGTCTGCTGTGGTCATGCAGTGGGAACAGTTGTTTTGAATTTGTTTTGTTCCATTTGGGAGAGGCAAATCGATATCATGATGTTCACCAACCAGTTTCAAACTACTGGTAACATTTTTCATATCCCCATACCTAATATCATATCATTGTGCCAAACAATCTTTCATTTTGGCAGAGATAACCTGTATTTAGTGCATTGGATAGAAGCTTGCTAAAAGTAGATACATGAATTGCCTTGCACTGTGATACCTCAAGTCTCCTCACCCCAACATTTATGGGCAGTATTTTAACAATCATCTGAACTATTTTATATCCTTGCCAAAGAGCTCAGAAGACTTTTATCATTCTCTTCTTTAGTTGTACTGAACTAAAGACTGCAGTTATATGGGAGATGTATGATAAATGAAATGTATGGTGGCAGGTGGTTCTCTAGTTCATTATACTCTGAGCAAACACACTGATAATATCAAGACAGCACAAAACACGTACACCAGATTTGTCTTTGGAGAAAAACAAAAGATAAATAATAAAACATAAAAAATTTTTTTTGAATGATTTCATGATACTATCAGCTGTCATTCTCTTTATTTCATGTACGATGTACAGTTTTGGCCTTAGGGTATTTTCACTTATCTAAAACGGAAGCATTATACATTGGACACATTAGTGACACTTGTGATTTTGATTTAGGAACAAGTCATATCTGTAGATATATTACGAGCATTACAAGTTACTTTGCGTATGATTTTTTAGTAGTCAATTATGCCATGTATTTCATTGCTCCTATGACTCCATGCCACATTGCTTTCAAGCAGTTGTTGCAAAGCTCTTTTACATAAGGTCCATGTTTTAACCTACTTAACACTAGGAAGATTATAATTATTTTACAGAAATTTGTTAATTAACCTGCATATGTTTTAGTTCTCAATTATATTTAAGTATCATTCATCATTGGTGTTGTAGCATCTTGTACCACAAGGAAGCAAGGGAAAAGTTGATGTTATAGGTGGCCAGTATCCATTTTCTACAACACAAATGCACATGTGGATTAATACAGTTATTTATTTACATGAACTGGAATATTTACTTAAATGAAATAGAGTCCATGTTTGTGGTACAAGCTCATCAGTAATAGTCATCTTGCAGACTGATGTAAACTAGTCCCGCTTCAGTCATTAATCTGGTTGCTATGCAGTGTTGTAGCCTATGACCAACTAACCCCGCTCTGCAAGTAAACTGACTGATGCCAATCAGGATGATTGAGCAAGACTGAGGGATTGACTGAGTGAGGCCCTCCAATCAGCAGCAGCAGCCTAAATACGTGCTGTCGAGAGGGCCTTGGCAGAGTGTTGCTTGTGCATGTGTCTTAGGCCTCTCTCGTGATAGGCGCGCTTGATCCAGCACCTACTAATCGATTTTTGCGCTTCATCTTTGCCAACCATTGAGCTGGCAACAGCTTAACCAGTATCTTCAAAAATGACATTCTCCCTCAGTAAAAGAACTAATATTTACAAATTATTTTAAAGAACTTACATATAGTCATATTTGCACCAGTGATGAACAATAATTAAATATAATTGAGAATAAAACCATGTGCAGGTTAATTAACAAATTTCTGTAAAATAATGATGATGTTCCTAGTCTTAAGGAGGTTAAAACATGGGCCTTACATATAAGAGCTTTGCAACAAGTGCTCCTAAAATAGTGTAAAACCTCTCTAATTTATTTTATGAGCATAACATAGAATCATAGGAGTAAAGACATACATGGCACAATTTACTAGTAAAATATCATGAATTAGTTAAGTTATAATGCACCTAGCATATCTATAAATATGACTTGTTCCTAAATCAAAATCACAAGTATCAGTAATGTATCCAATGTATAATGCTTCTGTTTTAGATAACTGAAAATGGCCTAGGCCAAAATTGTTCAATCATACATGAAATGAAGAGAATGGCAGCTGAAGGCATCAAAAAATCATTCAAAAAATTCATTGCAGCAGCAGACCCTATTGCACTGAAAATTATCAAGAATTAAATTCACTTAAGTATTCCATAATGCATCAAGAAGCTATTAAATTCAAGGTGAGAGTTTCAACAAGTGAAAAGAATAGACTAGGTTGAACTGAAAAAAACTAGATGAGAATGTCTTCAAGAGGATATTAAATGAAATGATCATATATGGCATTGTTGGCCTGGAGGCCCTATCCAGGTCCACTGTTTTTGAGGTCTTATTTCATGTGATGCCACATTGGGCAACTTGCATGTCGATGAGGATGAGATGATGATGATGATGATGATGATGATGATGATGATGACAACAAAATACCCAGTCCATGAGCAGAGAAGATCCCCAGCCTGGCTGGGCCCACTGCATGTCAGGCAAGCATATTACATATCAGCTACGCAAGCAGACTTCAAGAGGATGTGAGAAGATACACTATAAATTAAATAACAGAAACAATTTTAACAATAAGAGTAAAAAGAAAGTTAATGTGGCAGATGGTACATGAGAAGATACACTAGAAATTAAATAACAGAAACAATTTTCAACAATAAGAGTACAAAGAAAGTTAATGTGGCAGATGGTACAGCAACCAACAAGTAAATAGAAAATTGTAGAAACAATCCAAGATTTCTTTAAAATGTTTTGCACACTCCAAACGGTGAATCAGAAACAATTATGAGTGAAAATGAAAGCAATGATTTACTAAAAGCGAAGCCATATGAACAATATGAAGCCATCCACAATATTAAGAAAAGAAAGGTGCCTGAAGATGATGGCATTTCAATAGAAATTGTTAAACCTGATGGCAGAGTGATGCAAAAGGAACTTGCAAAATTATTTACAGAATCCCTACTAAGAAAAAACTCACCGAAACTGGAAAAATTATGTAACTATTCTCCTTCACAAAAAAGTAGACAGAGAAATAAATGTCATCAGCCTTTTCATCTTCACTAAAATTATAAGTAATGGTGTTGTAGAAAAGTTGCTGTAGATTGTAAATACTTTAGGATTAAAAGATACCACTCACAAAAAAAAACAGCAGCATTGAGTCATTGATAGGTACACACAAAAGAAAGGAAACTTTCTTGTTTTCAGAATTATTCTTTGATAATCTAGAGTAAAATACACAAACACACCTATATAACTCTGCCTCTACATTGTGCCAGCTATACTAACTATGCCGATGCTGTTTTGTGGCAAGTGGACTGATTGTGGTGGAAGTAGTGTCAGGTGGGATGGGTAGAGGGAGGGGGAGATGACAGGCACAGAGAGGGACTGAGTGTGGGAGGCTAGTAGCTTGGAGGGAGGCAGCCGTTTTGGTGGCTAGGAGTGCAGGAGGTAGTGTTGGCTGTTATATGGGCCGTCCGGGCTGTAGCAGCCAGTGGGAAATGCCACAAGCTGAAAGTGGCCTTGGAACTGTGAGAGGACCGGGGAATGAAAAATGGTGGGTGGAGGGTGTGGGGACAGTGGGTTACCTCAGACTGAGGCCAGGTTGTTTATAGGAGTAGAGGATGTGCTGTAAATATAAATCTCATCAGAATAGATCAAAGAAGCTGGTGCTGGAGGAAAGGTTCAAGGTGGATCATATTGTGAAGCAACCATTGAAATTCAGCAGGTTGTGCTCAGCTGTTGTGCCATTGGGTGGTCAACTTTGTTCTCGACACTGGTCAACAGAATTAGCACACGGTGGTACACATGCAGATGTGCGCAGCCTGCTCAATTTCAATGGCTGCTTCACAACCAGAACCATCTGGCTTCTTACCACCAGATTCTCTGAACTATTGAGATGGAAGCTATCCTTACAACACATCCTCTGCGCCGGCCGCAGTGGTCTCGCGGTTCTAGGCGCGCAGTCCGGAACCGTGCGACTGCTACGGTCGCAGGTTCGAATCCTGCCTCGGACATGGATGTGTGTGATGTCCTTAGGTTAGTTAGGTTTAAGTAGTTCTAAGTTCTAGGGGACTAATGACCACAGCAGTTGAGTCCCATAGTGGTCAGAGCCATTTTTGAACATCCTCTGCTTCTGTAACTGTCCTGACCCAGTCCCAGGTAGCTGACTTCCCTACACCCTCAAACCAACAGTTCTCCCTCCGTCTGTCCTGAAACCCCCTCTCAATTCATGTCCTCTCCTCACCTTCACCACGTGTCACTTCCCACCACCCTCTACAGTCGTGTCAGCCCATACACCTGGCACCTCCCTCCCGCATCCCTAGTTGACAAACTGGCCACCTACTTCCAAGTCTTTAGCCACCCATCTCTAGCCCCCTAATGTGCGTCCCAGTTCCCTCTGCCCAGCCCACCTGATGCTACACCACCAAAACCAGTCCACCTGCCACAAAATAGCAATGACGTGATTACTGTAGCCAGCACCACATGGGTGATAGGTGTGTGTGTGTGTGTGTGTGTGTGTGTGTGTGTGTGTGTGTGTGTGTGTGTGTGTGTGTGTTTTTATGTATTTTATTCTAGTTTGTCAAAGGATAATTCCAGAAGCTAGCAAGGTTTCTTTCTTTCATGTGTGCCTATTAACGACTCAATGCTTCTGCTTTTTGGCACTTGGTCCCTTTTACTCCTAAAGTATTTCCATTATAAGTAATAGCATAAAAAAAACATTGAATTTTGATCAGTCGACATCCTGTCTGTAGGAATTGATGTAAGACAATGGAGCACATACAGATTGGGAAGGAAACTATATAAATGATCAATGAGTATCGATTACTTCTTTGCCAGTAGTAATAGATTTTGAGAAGGCTTCTGACTCAGTATCAACAAAATCTGAACCAACAGCCCTCAAGAAAGAAGGAATTTACTCACTCTATTTTAGTATTCCGAAGAATGTATCCATTACTGGTGCAGCTTCTGTTAGACTACTTCTGCATAATGGGAAATTCTGAACTGAAAGAGTAGTCATTCAGGAAGTTTCTACACCAACTAAACTATTCTTAGCAGCTTTAGAGGAAGATTTCTGATCATTAAACTAACAAAATTTAGACGAAATATATCATGTTAACTTTGGTGATGATTTTGCACTATTTGCTGCTTGTGCATACAAAGTTCAATACTATATGAAAAAACTTAATAGAGTAAGATTGAAAATAAGCTTGAAAATCAATTATAATAAGACTGTTATGATGTGCAGTGAGCATTTCAAACAGAAAATAATAAAAACTGACAATGAAGTCATGAAACCACTTGATAAATTTTTCATACCCATAATTGAAACGGATGGCTTGGGATGTCAGCTAGTATAACATATGTTAAAAAAATTATGAAATTCCTCCAGGTGTTGGTTTTATTGGCAACTATTTTCAATGTTGTTACATCATCAGCTTCAGGCTAATACTTGTTGACAGCAATCGTATGTGTCTAACACTAGTAGCCATTGGTGAGATAGGTGTGTTCCATGTGGAAGGCAAGTTGTTGCCAGTAAAACCAACACCTCGCTGCTGGAGGAGTGGAAGGCAATGTCTGGTTAGACAGGAAAAGTAAACAGACGTCTACAGCAAAGAGACATGGAATTCTGTTGCAATAGCCATTCAAAAATTGAGGGTTACTCACTGTCCAATGGAGATGTGCTTGATAGGAATTACTAGGTGAGAAAAAAAAAGCATCAGAGAAAAGACTTGAGGGAAAGGTGTAATTCTTACAACTGTAGTGAAATGGGTGTGAGTAGTGCATGTAATGAGGCGAACCAACAAGACCAATGATGGTCCAAGGAAGTTGTATGCTGGATCGAAGGAGGTAATAAAGGACCAGGATGGAAAGGTAATTAAAGGTGAATGAATGACATTAGACAACTTGCTGGGGTAACATGGATTTTTGTAGCTGAAGACTGTAACACATAGAAAAGGCTAGAGGAAGCCTTTAAAAATCAGTGTATGTCAAACAAGTGGTTGGTGGTGATTGATTTTCATTTCAAAATATGACCAATAATATGACATTACCATCATCATATTGTTTAAGTCCTCTGAAATATGTTTGGTCAAAGCCAATGGGTAATATCGTAGTTTCCACTTTATCCAGTAACTTTTATGCCACAGATTATTTATGTTCCACCCAGGACTTTCCAGTGCCATATTCATAAAATGTGTTAATAAGGGGAAGTGTAGCTTATTCGATGCAAGGAATTGGAAATATTTTAGAGGTAGCATCATGAGATAATATGGCTTGACATGTTAGTACTTAAATTTCATTATTAAGCTAAATAACTAATACTCAATAACTGAACAGTTCTAAAATTCTTTGATGGTGTTTAGATAGATCTCTAATTCTGAAAAAGAAATTGTGTGTGATAAACACCAAGTTTCACTGCAGTTCTAGCTCCACATTATACTGCATATAAGAGGCTAAGTGATATGGTTCGTACTTGGGGAAAGACAAGAAACACCTTCAGTTGGATTGTAGCTTGTAATGGACTTCAGATTTAAACTGTTATACCAGTGTTAGTTCTTGAAATCTCTACTGCAAATATACTGAAGATCACAGCATACTATATGTGAATTTAGTATGAATTAGGATAAACTGCTAATCACAACATAGATGAGGTGTTGAGCTGCAGACACTGACATTTAAAAGCAGATTAAGCTATCAGACAAAGTCCTTCAGATTTAGAAAAACGCACACCCAAAGTCATACACATATAATGTAACACACATGTGCACCTTCCAGGTAACTTTTTTCCTTGACTCATACAAACAAAAACAATATTGGATTAACTCATTAATGTGAGTTATTGGTCTTTATGATGACTGATAATCTGAGTCTATCTTCTCTTCTTGCAGAGAGACATTTGAAGTAAAACACAAACCAGGTACAACAAATTCTGCATATCTCAATACACCACTACAAATGCATACTGACCTGCCATACTACGAATACAAACCAGGGGTAATTATTCCTTTGTATAACCTGTAAATTCATTGTGTGTATAATTCAATTTTCTGCTTCATTGTATAGTGCTGCAAGCAAATGTCATTGCAAACATTATTGTTTCAGTTGAATCTACTCCATTGTCTGGTACAGACAGAAGGACCTGGTGGAGAAAATCTAATAACAGATGGATTTTATGTTGGTAATCATATGAAGAAGCATAATCCAGATTTCTACAAACTTCTTTCCACAGTTCCTGTAGAATGGCTGGATATAGGTGAAGAGGATGGGATTAAATTCCACACACTATATAGGGCACCAGTGATTTGGTGAGAAGAAAATCCAGTTATATAATGAACTACTCATTTTTGGAAATTTGCCATAAAGAAAATATATTTAGAGATTTTGTTTTTTTTTTTTTTTTTTTTTTTTTTTTTTTTTTTTTTTTTTTTTTTTGTTAATGCTGTGATTAGAATTGTGTTCGCATTAGGAGAAACTCTTATACATACCATATTCTTTTTAAAATACCAACTTCATATGTGAAAGATCATAATTTTTTTAAGAGCTTCTGCTTTTACAGCTTAACTACTCACATGCTGTTTACCCTTTCACACAGTTAAATATACAGTATCTTGTGAATATGACAGCAGAGTTCCTTTGTTAAGTCAAGAGACACAAAGTACTCAGCATAAGTTAAAAATAATAAGAGAATGCAACATCTGAATTTGTCACCAAGACAAAATGAATGATATAGTATTAGTGTCAAAGCAAAATGGGATTTTTGCATGATTTCACATTTACTGTTTTAAGTCAGTGCATGGAGCCTCAGGTGAGATATTACATTTATTATGCTTCTGTTTCTCTACCACTTAGGCTCCCAAATGACTCAGTAATCTAATGGAAACTGGTAGTGATAGGAATGTCCCTAGTATGAGCTTTTATATCAAACAAAATTCAGTTGAGGAACGTAATAAATTACGAGACAGTATTTCAGCTATGAGAAAGTAGCCACTGAGTTTAGTGGCCAAAGATTTCAATGTGTTATCATTCTTACAACAGCTGTTTTTGTTTGTTCCTATTTAACGCTGTTCCAGTTTGTTTTCACTTTTGTAGTAATGTGTTTTATTTTTTTGTGAGCAGTGTTTTACTTTTTTAGATAAGAGGTGTCTTGTGGTAATGACATTTCAAATTCTGACTTCAGCTTGTCTCAGTGGCATAGCAAACAAAGTGGTACCTGGCGCATGACACTTATTGGCACACCTCACCTCCTCCCTCGGCACCCAGGGCACAACACTTTATTGCTTTCTCCCCCCCTTCCCATCCTTCCTTCTTCAGTGCCCAGAGAATGAGACTACACTTCATTGATGCACACTTCCCCCTCCAGAATCACATTTAGTAATATAATGTATAGAATTTGCTCTAATAATAATATATTTTCTATAAAATAATCTTGTTTGTCTTGGAGACTATTTGGCACCCCTCTCCATGTGGCACCCAGGGCACGATAGACCCCAATTGCCTCCCCCCCCTCCCCCCTTCCCCTTGTTATTCCATTAGCTTTTCCTCTGTATTAGGTACAGATCTATTTTCCCAGCACAAGTTACTTATCTTTACATCTGTTCACATTTTTTTTCTTGTTTAAGTGGAAAACAAGACTGATATGCTGCAAGGATATGTTAAAGAAAAAGTAAAATTTTTCGTCTAAACTGTTTGATAAATCTCTTTTCAGCAGTCCTGTCATATTTTTTGATAAACGTCATTATAATGTCATTGTTTATGGTTCTGCAGTACAATGCTTATCTTCTACTATCAAAACAAAGATGGTCAGCATGTTTTACTCTAAGTATTTGACAATCAGTGTCTGTTGAACTGTGTCTTTCAATCCTCATTGAGAACTTTGCTGTGGGAAAATAACCCAGTGCTGTACATCAACTACTCTACTTTTCTTCAGTCATTGTTCTATGACAGAAAATAAACATTATGAAAAGGATGGATTGGTACTCACGCATAGAAGAGGTGTTGAGTGGCACACAGGCAGATTGAAAAAGACTGCTTGATATTATTAGCTATCAAAGTGCTTCATCAGATGTATAGAACACAAAACACTCACACATTCACACTGTCATATGTTTTGATATTGTTATTCCAGCCTGAATTTTCTGTTATTAGAAAATAAATATGCCCTCCATGTATCATTCCTGTAGGAATTGTGAAATCGAGGTTGGACTAATTATGACATACAAAGAAGCAATTAAGCAAACATTGTTTTAGCAGTTCATAAGCAATTGGAATGGGAAGAAACCATAACCATTCTCTCTGACATGTGATTCACAGAGATTTGTGAAGTATGTATGTAGATGATGATGACAAATATGGTTTTTGGGTGGAACTTACATAATATTTTTAATACTGCTTCTAGTTGCTTTATGACACTTAAGAAGTTTCCCTCTATTGGGCTGCAGGATGTCGGTACTTATTTTTGGGTGTTTCTGGATCCAATAGTGTGGCAGAGCAAGCAAAGCACTGTTCAACACAATAGTCATTAACCTGATGTGTTTGGGGCATTCCATTTTTTGTATATATTGCCTCTCCTCCTTCCTTCTTGCTGATTTCATAGTAATATGAAATTAGCCTATATCTATCAAGAGGTATATATTCAATTTCAGTGATTTCCATGTGATGTTCTGATAAGCACAACACATTCTACCAACATTCAGTCTGCCCTTTCATTCTCCTGTATGGGGAATAGTAGTTTGTGGCAGCATGGGCTGCCAACACTGACAGTGACTACCAGTATCAACACAAAAAAATAATGAACAAATGTACCGCTTTGGAACTTATTGCCTTTGTTGTGCTGTCTCTTATTTTGAATAGTATTTGCACTTACTGCCACCTGAATTCCTACATTGGTGACTCAAGACAGCAATTTTTTTACATGGATTCATTGAACACACCACGTGGTTCAACAGCAAGACCGTGAATATCAAAATCCATCAGAAGCTATCAGGGCCTTTCACCAGTTTGGGCACCATGTCACAAGGATTACATAGAGCACCAAATTGTATGCAATCCATTAAGTCTGAAAATGTGAGAGTGACAAGCAACCAGTTCCTGTGAGTATTGTTGCATGTGCTAATGCCATGTGACAACATTCAGTGCAACCTTTGACTGACCGGACTGAATTTTCTTTGATGGAAGAACAGCAGAGGTTGCAGTGGAACATGGATAGTTTTTGGTATATTATCAATGTTACATTCCCTGTGGGTGATCTGTAACTATACTATGTTTGATATCAGTAGATTTATTTAATAAAATTTATTGAGTCACCCTTCTTGATGTTTACTGAGGTGAACAAATCACATTCCAGCAATCTTCAAAGGAATTTGTCTCCTTGTGTGTGGATGGGTGCTGAACGAGAGCATTAACTGTCTTCCAAGCTACTTGAATGACATAAACAACTGAATTTTAAACTTACTCTATTTACACTTTTTGTTGCAGCATCATCTTTCATAACCAAGCGGATTATTCACAGACCTCCTTAAATATGTGTAGATTGTGTAAAAGCTAACAAGAAGTGTCTCACTACATAAGCCAGTTCAACAGTCACTCGTCAAAGCATGCCTTGTAGCCTTGACACTGGGGAGCATGCAGTCCCTCACAGCAAGTGGACCCTCCAGGGGCTCGCCACTCTTTAGCGGGTTCGTGCTTGGCCATCATGGGGCCCCCGCCTTTGCAGCATCTTTTCCCTTCCATGCTGCATGTCTGTCCTCTTGATATTCTTTTTCCACTCCCTTGGGGTACATGTCTGGGGTGTTATTGGGAATGTTCTGCATTGTTCGTCACTGACATAAGAACAGTCTGACCACAGTTTTTAGTGGGAGATTTTCTCACAATGAGCCAATCATCTTCACAATCTGCCTCTACAAAATGTAAATGGAATGAGGTTAATGATTCAAAGACTCTTCCAGCTGCACCACTGTTCCTCATGGTTTCACGTAAATCTGTTTATTATTCAGAAAAGTGTTGATGCAATTGCTGTTCGTGTGAAATCCTGCTCTCGTTTACACTTTGCTTTTGGAGACTACTTCTGCTTTTCAAGCTCAACAACTGCTGGCTGCCTCGCTCCTCCACAGCTATCCTGCTTGTGTTGAGGCCCATAGAACTCTGAATTCTTCCTGTGGCATTATTTATACTAGGCTGCTTGACGGTCTGACCGAGGCTGAAATCCAATCATACCTGTCTGATTGGAGTGTCATTACCATCAATCAGGTGATGAAAAAGGTAGATTCATCCTTAGTGCCTACCCGCACTATTTTTCTCACATTTGATGGAGTGGTGCTTCCATCCAAGATCAAAGCAGGCTACGAAATTATCACAGTCCGTTCATACATTCTGATCCCAGTGTTCTGCTACCAGTGTCATTGTTTAAACCAAACTAGAATGTCAACACCCAGCCAACTGCGTAACCTGAGGTGGGAATGTGCATGAGGATGATTGTCCACCTCCCTCTCCCTGCTGTATCAACTGCAATGGTGGCAAAGCCACCGCCTCTCAGGATTATCCCATGTATCTTGAGGAGCAGGCTGTCCAGGAGATCCAGGTAAAGGAAGAGGTGCCTTACCTAGTCACTCGCAAGTTATTGGCTAGTCGCAAACTTTGCATTCGCCTGTCTGGCACTTATAGTTCTATTCTGCTACCTCTTGCTCCATGAAGGACATTGCCAAGCAGACGTGCAACCTCAAATTCAGCTCTGAGGTTGTGAAATCGCCTAGTGTCAAGGTAGCATAGCCACCCCTTGTCCAGCTCTGCAACAAGCAATCAATCTCTCGCACAAAGGAGCAAAGCCACCAGTTACACAACCGACAGGCCAGAAAGTACAACGAACTCCTGTGAAGACTTCCCATGTCTCTCCAGCCAACCAACAGCTGAGTCTTCCTCTGAAAACTGTAAAGGCTTGAAGTAGTCCAACAAAGGCAAACGGTCTTCTCCTTTGCCATCTAGAAGATCCTGTTCAACAGTGTTGTGACATGATAGCCTGACTGGCCTCCATGTTATCGGTGTGCACCACCAACAATTTTCTGTATTGGACTCCACAGACTGACAACACAAGCAAGCCGATGCTTCTGTGGACCTCATAGAGAAGGATACTGCTGCTTCTGCACTCTGTAGCATTGAGTCTTCACAGGCTGTCACTTGGCAGCCACCGAGGTGACACCCCTCCATTTCTGCCTCATCATGACTCTCCTCCTATCAGACGTTTGCCACAGTGTCCCCTTGTACTCTACCTTCATGAAACAAAATTACTTCCTCAAGACTGATTAGAACTTTCACATTTCCTACCAGTTTGTTTTGACCTTCCCTGAGATCAGCATTACATCTCATGATGGCATCATGCTCCTCATATGGGACAATGTTCATAATCACCCTGTCAAGCTGTTGCAGTTCACCTTTTCTTTCCTCTCTTGACGTTTTCCCTTTGTACCATTTATGTCCCTCCGTCATTCAATGTCACAAGGGCAGACGTCCTTCAGCTTATTGAGTAGCTACCTCCACCATTTATGCTACTCAGTGACTTTAATGCACATAATCCTCAGAAACTCTCAGAGGGGTGCTGGCTTGGCTGATCTTCTCAACCACCTCACCTCTTCTGCCTTAACACTGGGGCACCCACATTCCTTTCTGACTCCTCGCACACCTCTTCCCATTTGCACCTATACTTCTGCACTGCCCAGCTTGCCCATCATCTTGAGTTGTTCATTCTTTCTGACACCTACTCAAATGGCCATTTCTCATGTGCTATCCATTTGCTGACTCCTACCCCACCTCTGTGCACACCCAAATTGGAGCTTGCTAAGGCTGACTGGTGGCTTTACTCATCTCTGACAACCTTCAAAGAACAAGATTTCCCCAGTTGGGATGACCAACATTATTCTTAATGCTGCAGAGTATTCCATTCCTCACACTTCCTCTTTGCCATGCCGCATCCCAGTCCCTTGGTGGACTGGGGCATGCCGCAACGCAGTTTGCATGCAGAGACATGTTCTCTACCTTTTTAACCACTGCCCTACCATGGCAAACTGCATGCATTATAAACAGATGTGTGCAAAGTGTTATTGCATTCTTTGGAATAGCAAAAGAGATAACTGCATTTCATTCACTAGTTCTTTTAACAGTTCCACCCATTTCTCTGTCATGTGGGCCAACCTCCAACAGCCCTCTGGGACCAATCCATTCGCCAATTTCTGGCCTGACAGTAGCAGACAATGTCATTGTTGACCCTATTGCTATCTCCAACACCTTGGGACACCATTTTGTTGAAATTTTGAGCTCTTCCTACTATCTCCATGCCTTCCTTCATCGGAAATTAGCGGAGGAGGCTCAGGTGATACTTTTCTCTTCTCAGAATTGTGAGTGCTACAATGCCACCTTTACTATGAGTGAGCTAGATCATTCTCTCTGTTCATCCTCATCCTCCACCCCAGGGGCAGACACTGTCCACATTTAGATGTTGCAGCACCTTTCACTTGTGGACAAGACCTTTCTGTTTAATACGTACAGTTGCATCTGGGCAGAGAGCATGTTTCCTGGAAGAAAAGATGGTAAGGACAAAACCTTCCTTCTAGCTACCGCCACAACTCTCTCACCAGTTGTGTTTGCAAGGTGAATGTGTGATTCATGCCTGGCTGGTATTGTGCCTCAAGTCTCGCATTTTACTAACAACTGCACAGTGTGGATTTAGAGCGTGGTGCTGTGCAGTTGACCAGCTCGTTACTTTGTCCACCCATATCATAAATCTTTTTCTGTGGAAATACCGGACTGTGGCTGTGTTTTTCGATTTGGAGAAGGCCAATGACACCTGCTGGAAAACTGGTAGCCTCCATACTCTCTACACATGGAGTTTCCATGGCCACCTGAAGTGTTTCCTTCAGGAATGTTTCAATTTTTCAAGGTGCATGTGGGTTCTACCTTGTCGGACACCTTTGTCCAGGAAACCGGGATGCCTCAGGGTTCCGTCCTGAGCAACATCCTCTTTGCTATCGCCATTAACCCTATAAGGATCCGTCTGCCACCCGGCATCTCCGGCTCCCTTTTCATTGATGATTTTGCCATCTATTGCAGTTCTCCACAGACCTGCATCCTTGAGTAGGGTCATCAGCAGTGTCTTGATTGTCTTCACTTATGGAACATCGACAATAGCTTTTGTTTTTCCACTGACAAAACCATTTGTATGAATTTTTGGAAGAGAAATTGGTTTCTTTCACCGTTTTTACATCTTGTACTTGTTGCTCTTCCGTTCATTGAAACTATGAAATTACTGAGCCTCATGCTCGATAGGAAACACTCTTGGTCCTCCTATGTGTCTTACCTGGCAGCTATACATGGTGCCTCAATGTCCTACGTGTTCTCAATGGTACTTCTTGGGGTGCATACCGAACCACCCTCATTGGTTTGTACCGGTCCCTTGTCCATTTGAAAGTAGACTGTGGGTGTTTTTGTTTATGCGTATGCATGTCCATCCCTCTTACATCATCTCAACTGTACCCACAATTAAAGCATCCATTTGGCCACTGGTGCCTGCTTGAGAGTCTGTATGCTGAAGCTGCTGAACTACCACTGTCGTATCACCATGACTTTCTCCTCAGCAGGTATGCATGCTGTTTGTCTGCCATGCATGGCCACCCATCCTGCGCCTCCTTCTTCAATGACTCCTTTGACCACCAGTATAGGGTGCATCTCTCTTTGTTATCTCATGGAGTCCACTTTTGGCACTTGCTTTGGCAGCTTAACTTCATACTACCTGCAAAATTCCTGGTGGGTGTGAACCCTTCACCACCTTGGCTTCATACGGCGGCCCATGTTAACATTAACCTTCATTTGCTTCCTAAGGACACCACTCCAGCTTCGCTCTATCACCATAAGTTTCACAACCTCTGCACAGAACTTTGCGATAGTACCTTTACGTATACTGATGGCTCTCAGATTGACCGTGGTGTCAGGTGTGCCTTCATCATCGGTGCCACCATTTTTCAATATTGACTTCTGACACACTGCTCAGGGTTTACAGCTCAGCTCTTCACCCTGTATCAGGCCATGGAGTACATTCAGCAACACAGACTTTTCAATTGTGTCCTCTGCTCAGACTGTCTCAGCGTCCTTCGTAGTCTATGTGTGCTGTACACCACCCACCCCATAGTACAATGTGTCCAGGAAAAGTCACTTGCTCACTCTTGGTGGAGCCACTGTGATGTTTATGTGGGTTCCTGGTCATGTCGGTCTGGCAGGAAATGAGGCTGCTGACGCTGCTGCACTCCTCATACCTCAGCCCACTAGTTCCTACATTCCCTCGAGTGATCTCTGTGTTGCCATCTGTCAGGAGGTGGTGTCACTTTGGCATTGCCGTTGGTCCTCCATATATGGGAATAAGCTCCAGATCATTAAGCCTCTCCCAGTGTCTTGGACGACCTCCTCTCAGCCCTCATGCTGGGAAGAGGTCATTTCAACTAGGTTGTGTAGAGGGCACTGCATTATAAACCATAGTCATTTGTTAAGTGGCGCTCCCCCACCACTTTGTATACATTGAGACTAAGTTTTAACAGTCCACCACTTCCTGGTAGAATGCCCATTTCTTAACCATTTATGTTCCTGCTTGTGTTTTCTGTGTGAGTTATCGGCCATTTTGGCAAATGATGCGTGGGCTGTCAATCACGTTTTACTTCTTATCCATCATAGCAATATGGCGAAGGCCAATTTTTAGTTCTGGACCTATGTTTCTGTATGGTGTCTTTTGTAGCCCTTTCTCCATGTCTCTGTATATAGCTGATTTCTCTTATGTCAATTGGGATTGACTATAGTCATTTTAAATCTCCTCTCTGTCTCCATGTTCTATACTTTTGACTTGGGCACGTATGACCCCAGTTGTTATTGCACACTAAAACAAAACGAACAAACAACAGCAGGTGGAGACACCCCCTTTCTGCCCCGCCTTGTGGATGTGGTGGGTTCACAATGTTCTCCGATCTACACATCATAATAATATCCCCCCCACCCCCACCCCCACCCCATGCCCTACACTAACTACATCTTTTGTTGTCACAGAATCCTCGAAGTGGGACATATCATTTCATAAAAATGTCTTGTCACCTTTCATATCTGCCCATCAAGATGAAAGGCGTCATGTAAACCATTTTAATTGACTATCTACAACATCCTGCAACATGGCTATTTTATTTACCATGTTATTTACAATTAATGTCCCATTTGGCCTGTTCAGACATTTATTGCATAACTTAGAAAGTAGATGAGAGCTTAACTCTTCTCTTTCAACTGCAATTCAATAACTTTCACTTCTGTCTTTATTAATTGGAGCCCTTTTTTGTATTTATCAGGTGCACTGCTTTTGATCGCATAATTTCATATATGTCACAACATCCACAATATCAGTTACCACTTCTCAGTTTATATGACTGTAAACATTTTCACATACACAAACTTTCCTTTTAAGGATGAACAAGAGTTCTGCTCTCCATTTCAATCATTACATCTTAAAATTACCTTTCACTGTAACTTTAGTCAGTTCGTATGCATAATATTTCACTCTGCCAAGACACTATATTTCTTATTAAGTCATATAACTCTTAACATACCTGTAACTTTTTGCCTACTGTTGCTTTAGCCAATTATTTGTATATTTCCACTGTATCTGTCAAAACACCTTATGAAATCCTTTTGCCTTGGCACCTTAAATTGATGACAATATATTGTGGCTCTCTTAAGCAAACAAGGTAGCCACTGCTACTTTGACTAAATGCTTCAATTTTTGTGTACCCATTTAGCTACATGCTAATCCATAAATTTCATCTGTGGTTGCTAAATACAAATCCCAGACACTTGTAAAGTCAATGCTGCTGTCCTCCTTTGACACCAGCCAGGTAAGTCTCTTTGCATTGTACTAGTTTGGAGAACACTTCATGAAGATAATAATTACTTCCTTCTATGGCACTTTCTATGGGTAGGTACTTCTTGGTTACCTTTCAATTTAAGATGCCAGTCTTCCTTTACAAATCTACTTCCCCTAATAAGGGTCAAATCATTCCTTCTGTGGATTCACCTGACCTGGGTACTCTCCAATACAGTCACTATATCGAGTGTATGGCACAATAGACACTCACCAATGTACAAAGCATCCTACCATTTTGCCCTATTCATTTAAGTGTAGATGTTGCCCCTTAGCATTTCAGCTTTTCAAGGTCACTATTCACTTGCATTCCGGTGCCCCTCTAAATTCACATACATGCCTACACTTCTTTTCATTTGGTATCCCAGTGCTGGTATTACAAAGAGTTTATTATTGATGCTACCATATTTTAGACCACTGATCATTGTAGGCGAGTGCTGTAACATCTGTAAAATCTTCACTGCTAAATGCTACATTAAAATATTGTTGCTCTTATTCTAGATACTTTAACCTTTTCTAGTAGTAACATATTATCTCTTTTTAAAGCTTTAAGGAGTAAATACCTACAAATCTTAATCTTTTACCCCTTCACATTCATAACTCATATTATAAAAGTACCCATAGCTAACTACTCTTTGCCTAATTTTATTGCTTCAGCGATCAAACAACTGATATGCTAAGCTGTTTCTTCTTGCGTACATGTTCACATGTCATGATCTTTCTCAGGGAGTTGTTTCCCTTCCTCATACCTTCATTCAATTGATGTTGCTAACATGTTTTCTGAACAATAATATGAATGAATGCCAGTATGACATTTACCTTCCTTTGTATTCATTCAATATATAACACTGATGAAGTGATTCTAATATACATTACACAGTTGGACCATTTTGCCTGTAAGAACTTGGTTTGACTTTAATCATACGCTCTGTTATGTGAAGCCAATGACTCTGTTTAACAACTAAAGTTTCTGTTCCTACAGTTAAAAACATAACAAGACTTCTTAGATTAGGTAAATATTTACCCTGTTAACTTTATTCTTTCTTCTAATGAAAATAAATAAATAAATGTATTAAAAACAAAGATTCCAAGACTTACCAAGCGGGAAAGCGCCGGTAGACAGGCACAATAAAATAACACACAAACACACACACAAAATGTCTATCTTTTGCAACCAACGGTTGCTTCTGCAGGAAAGAGGGAAGGAGAGGGAAAGACGAAAGGATATGGGTTTTAAGGGAGAGGGTATGGAGTCATTCCAATCCTGGGAGCGGAAAGACTTACCTTAGGGGGAAAAAAGGATAGGTATATACTCGCACACACACACACACACACACACATATCCATCCATACATATACAGACACAAGCAGACATATTTAAAGGCAAAGAGTTTGGGCAGAGATGTCAGTCGAGGCGGAAGTGCAGAGGCAAAGATGATATTGAAGACAGGTGAGGTATGAGTGGCAGAAACTTGAAATTAGCGGAGATTGAGGCCTGGTGGATAACGAGAAGAGAGGATATATTGAAGGGCAAGTTCCCATCTCTGGAGTTTGGATAGGTTGGTATTGGTGGGAAGTATCCAGATAACCCGGACGGTGTAACACTGTGACAAGATGTGCTGGCTGTGCACCAAGGCATGTTTAGCCACAGGGTGATCCTCATTACCAACAAACACTGTCTGCCTGTGTCCATTCATGCGAATGGACAGTTTGTTGCTGGTCATTCCCACATAGAAAGCGTCACAGTGTAGGCAGGTCAGTTGGTAAATCACGTGGGTGCTTTCACACGTGGCTCTGCCTTTGATCGTGTACACCTTCCGGGTTACAGGACTGGAGTAGGTGGTGGTGGGAGGGAGCATAGGACAGGTTTTACACCAGGGGCGGTTACAAGGGTAGGAGCCAGAGGGTAGGGAAGGTGGTTTTGGGATTTCATAGGGATGAACCAAGAGGTTACGAAGGTTAGGTGGACGGTGGAAAGACGCTCTTGGTGGAGTGGGGAGGATTTCATCAAGGATGGATCTCATTTCGAGGCAGGATTTTAGCAAGTCGTATCCCTGCTGGAGAGCCACATTCAGAGTCTGATCCAGTCCCCGGAAGTATCCTGTCACAAGTGGGGCACTTTTGGGGTTCTTCTGTGAGAGGTTCTGGGTTTGAGGGGATGAGGAAGTGGCTCTGGTTATTTGCTTCTGTACCAGGTCGGGAGGGTAGTTGCAGGATGCGAAAGCTGTTTTCAGGTTGTTGGTGTAATGGTTCAGGGATTCAGGACTGGAGCAGATTCATTTGCCACAAAGGCCTAGGCTGTAGGGAAGGGACCGTTTGATATGGAATGGGTGGCAGCTGTCATAATGGAGGTACTGTTGTTTGTTGGTGGGTTTGATGTGGACGGATGTGTGAAGCTGGCCATTGGACAGATGGAGGTGAACGTCAAGGAAAGTGGCATGGGATTTGGAGTAGGACCAGGTGAATCTGATGGAACCAAAGGAGTTGAGGTTGGAGAGGAAATTCTGGAGTTGTTCTTCACTGTGAGTCCAGATCATGAAGATGTCATCAATAAATCTGTACCAAACTTTGGGTTGGCAGGCTTGGGTAACCAAGAAGACTTCCTCTAAGCGACCCATAAATAGGTTGGCATACGAGGGGGCCATCCTGGTGCCCATGGCTGTTTCCTTTAATTGTTGGTATGTCTGGCCTTCAAAAGTGAAGAAGTTGTGGGTCAGGATGAAGCTGGCTAAGGTGATGAGGAAAGAGGTTTTAGGTAAGGTGGCAGGTGATCGGCGTGAAAGGAAGTGCTCCATTGCAGCGAGGCCCTGGGGTGCAGGATATTTGTGTATAGGGAAGTGGCATCAATGGTTACAAGGATGGTTTCCAGGGGTAACAGACAGGGTAAGGATCCCTGGCGTTTGAGAAAGTGGTTGGTGTCTTTGATGAAGGATGGGAGACTGCATGTAATGGGTTGAAGCTGTTGATCTATGTAGGCAGAGATACGTTCTGTGGGGGCTTGGTAACCAGCTACAATGGGGCGGCCGGGATGTTTGGGTTTGTGAATTTTAGGAAGTAGGTAGAAGGTAGGAGTGCGAGGTGTCAGTGGGGTCAGGAGTTTGATGGAGTCAGGTGAAAGGTTTTGTAGGGGGCCTAAGGTTCTGAGGATTCCTTGAAGCTCCGCCTGGACATCAGGAATGGGATTATCTTGGCAAACTTTGTATGTAGTCACTTCACATATCTATTACTAATAAATTTCATTCTCCCAACCAACAGTAGTTCATATAGTAACTTAATAAATACACATCCGTAGGTTAAAGCTTCTTTTAAATTCAATATCTTAAAATTGTTCTGGTATTTAGAATCTCATTCCAATTCTTCCCACAACTTTTGAAACTATTTTGGATTTTCTTCTATATCACACACAGAATTAAGTACATTGCATGCAGATTCTACTTTTTCTTGTAATTTCTGTACTACTAATTTCTGTGGACATTCCTCCACTCTACTCAATGCGTTCTGAGCACTCAGTATTTCATTGAATTCTCTACTCTGTTGTAACTTCTCAACCCTACTTTGCTTATCTGAGATTTGATCGTTTAATGTCAGAACCATCCGTGATTGATTTCCTGTAAACAGCATCCAAGATTTTTCCCATTCGCTATGAGCCACATAAGTTTTCAGTGTCATATACTATAAGGAGACATATTTCCAAATACCAATGCCAACAGAGGAAATTTCTACAACTGCTACTAGTAGCCCATTTGGGTAATTTGAATTTTTATACATGCCTTCCAGACTGAGAAATATGGCATAAATGTGGCAGAGATTGATCAACTCTGTACTGTACAAACTTTCATTTGCTTTCCACACCTGGATGATGCACTCATTTTTTCTCCTTCACCACATGAGGTGAGGACCTTGAACAATTCTGCAACAACCTGGAGTGATTAGGCATAACAGTGAACATGGAAAAACACCACTTATGAGAATAGAAACTAACATTTCTAGGTTATTCCATTTCATCAGGGGGCATGAGACAACACAGGATAGAACTGAATTAATCAGCTAAAACCTAGGCTATCAGCGTGTGTGTGTGTGTGTGTGTGTGTGTGTGTGTGTGTGTGTGTGTAATGGCTTTTATGGCTTTTTAGCAATTTTTAATTGTCACAAAAAATATTATATTTACAATTATTGGCAAGTTAATGACCAAACCCATACATTTTTGGTTGAACATGTATGTCTGTTGTGACTTTCAAAATGCCTCATATGTGCAGTCACGTAAGATACCCAGAACTACTTTGCACCTGGTTGCTTCGACCAGCAGACACATCGACAAGCCTAATTTGGAAGTCGACTTGCATAGCAGTGAGGCCTTGTTAATGATTAATTTACTTCAAATGGTCTGTCACACAATGTGAACAAGAGTCTATTCATTCAGTTTCAAACAGCAAATAAAAACAGGAAAATATTGAAATAAAATGTGGTGACAGAGAAATATTGAGAGTTGAGTCTTCCAGGTTCATGGCATTATAAATGAACAACAATCTAAACTGTCAGTTCACATCAGCAACCTATGTAAAAGACTGAATTCAGCAGCATTTGCCACTCACTCAATTGCATCTGTTTGTGACTTGGAAACAAAGCTGCATACCTAGGATATTTCCATTCACTTATGACATGTGGCACCATAGTTAGGGGTAACCAGTCTTTATTGCACAGAAAAGAGTCACCAGAATTATGTCTAGGGTGCACCCCAGATGCTCTTGCAGAAACTTATTCAAACATGATAAGGATCCTCACCATGCCATCTCAGTACATTTTTTCACTAATGTGCTTTGCCAACAATAATCACACAATTTACAAAACAAACAGTGAATATCAAGATGATAATACATGTAGTAAACATGGTCTTCACAAAGGTATAAAAATCTCAGCATGGTACAGAAAGGAGTACATTACTAAGCTTAAAAGTGTACAATAAACTTCCATTTCATGTTAAATCAGTCACTGAGGATATGAATAAATTCCAAAAACAGCTCAAACTTTATCTTTTCAATAGTTTTTCTATTCTTTACAGGAATATTTTGACAATGTGTAACAATTATAATTTGTTTCTGTAATCATTATTACTGCTGTAAACTGTGTTGTTGTTCCAACACTTGAACCTCATGTATCTGTTTATATATGATTTAGTTCGTATGCCTCATGACTATTTAGATACGGTTATTACTGTAATAATGTGACATCTTCTACATGTTAGCAATACACTCATATCAGGATCTATAGAACATGAAAATAAATAAAATAAAATAAATAAATAAGGTAACAAGAATGAACAGTATAAGAGTGAATTTGTCGAAATCACATTCTCAGAGTATAGTATAAAAGTTCATACAAATACACATGATTCTTCATTACAATATTTTTCAAACGTCACATATGTAAAATAATATGACCAGTCTTGAAAAAAATATACATTTAAAAATCTTACAAGAAACAAGTGTGGATTTGATCTAGTGATGTGCCAGTTATGGAACTTGAACACTAACCACCTGATCTGTGCAATCTCAGACTCAGAGTAACACTGCACCAGTACATATGAAATGCTTAATACTTCTCTTGCAATTTTCTCAAAATTAGCTAAGTAGTATGGCTTACTATTCGCACATTGTGTTGTTATAATGGACTACAAAAGTGCATGAAATCTGAAATAAATCTGTGATCTACACTTCATGGCCTGCCCTCAAAGGAACTACTATTGTCATGCTTGTGTAGAGTCTTACATTATTACAAAGAAGCACAAGTTTATTTTAGTTTAGTTATTTACTTATTCCATGGATCATAATTGCTATTAACTGCCACACAATGTCACTGGTCATTCACTATCCTTCACAAATGAAGCCAAGCTTCTTTTGCATTTCAAACCACATTCAACATGACTCTGTCAGAAAGTAGGATCAACTGGATTTTATTCTTGACTGAACACCTTGAATGCTTCCATTCTCTGGACCTGTAATTCGTCTCTGGGGTATATGGATGGGCATTACTCTCTTCCCCCGATCAGAATATAGAAGACAAAAAATAGTTCTGTTTTAACAAAGAAGCTGTTATGTATTTAGTCTTGTTCTTTGAGGCCTTATGACAGACGTCTTCTTCATGGTTAGACATCTGTAGATCTCTTATTTCATGACTTAGGACAATTTCCTACAACTTTCCAGTTTACTCAAATGCCACAGTTATTGTCTATATAGCCACACGTAATGTAAATCTTCTCCAAATAATTCAATCAAATTTTCCCATCGTCATTTGCTTATCCTATTATCCTTTGTAATTAAAATTTCTACCATTCCTGCTAATTTTATTTCATTCCACTTTTTATGTTTCATCAGTTGTTGAAGGAAAAAACACGTTTAACGGACTGAAAGTATTTAGTAACAGAAGTCTTAATAAGTCAAACTTGAGATTAATTAATAAAGGAAATACCTTTGTTTGTTGCACAAAGAAATTGTTTATGATATGTATGTTTTTGTAAGGTAAATGTTAACGATTTCATATACAGCACTTTATTAATCTGTTTTCTGTTACTCTGTTGTGTGTTACTCTTATCTGACAGTATAATAATTATAATCTTCCATCAGTCATCAGCTAGCAAGGAAATCAATGTTATCATCTGTGATTTTTCAGTGAAGACATGTTTGGACAAATCATAAGAATAAATTACAGCCAGCCACAGAGAGACTCTCACTTTAACGTGCCTTTGGAGACTGCTGTATCATGGTACAAAGCATATCATGCCTTCACAAAAGCACTTTACCATCCAGATAATGTTGTTATGTTGAAGAATTCACCAGGTAGGAGAAGTTGTATATTTAATATTGATTCAAAAAGATGTTGACATATATGCAGGAGAAATAATGATTATTCCTCTAACATATTTTCTGGCATTTCTTTTTTCCAGGTGACATACTGACATTTGATAATATTCGTCTGATTCATGCACGTGAAGGTTACACTGACAATGTTGGCCGTGAAAGACATATCATAGGTGTATATCTTGACTGGGATATTGCCTACGCACGCATTAGAGTGCTTCGTCAAAATGCTGGAATGCTAAAAACATGAGACAGAATTTGGTGGCAATAAAAAAGGAAGCTTAAGCACATCATTTAACCATGAAATGATGACAGTGCAAGGTTTAAGTGATAAATTACAATTCAAACAACAAAAGAACTTATAAAACCACATTAGATATTGTGATACATCACGTTTTCTCCATTAAACAAAGTACTGTTTGTTCCATCATAAGCATATGTAAGATATCATACACTGTAAAAATATTTTAGTATGGAACTTCAACATTCTTGTTCAGTTATATTTATCTGGATAAGAAATGTGATTGATGAAAAAACTTAGAAATAAGAACAAAGTTAGCAGTGAAATGAAAAGACTCAGTATTATTACTAGTCACGCTTTTCTCAAAAATAAACTGCCTTTTCTATAGAAAGTGTAATAAATAACTTAATTGTACAGAAGTTATCTAGCCACAGAGATCTACGAAAATATCTTAGAAACCTTAAAACACTATGAGAATAAGAATTCAGGTGACCTACACAGTAAGTGTAGGTATCAACAAGCCATGTACCACAAAGAAAAGTAGCTAGATATTTGGAATGAAATAACCTAAACTGGAAAAATGTTAAACAATTTTTCTTACATATCCTAATAATTACTATATCAAAAAACTACCAAGACTGATTAATTTGCAGTATATACATATAGGGTGCTAGGGGTACAGGTACAGATATTGCGGTCATTGGTACCTTAATAAATACCCACTTCAGTGTGTTTGCTGTTTTTTTCTCTGTGTCTAACACTCTTCCCACAAACACATCACATAATTTACTTTTTTGCAGGGTCATAACACTCCATTTTGCATCCACATGTCCACCCTTTAAGACCTGACTTGCTACCCAGAGGAACATGAACGTTAATGGCTGGCTTACGACCCATGTACTTTCATGTACTAACTCATACTATATAGTGGAGATACTGAATTTCAGTTAGGCACAACAAAAAGACTGTCACAAATTAGCTTTTGGCCACTATGACTGTTGTCAAAAATAGACGACAGACACCCACCCCCCACCCTTTCCCCACACACATGCAAATGCAACTCTCATACACACGACTGCAGTCTTTGGCAACTGAAGCCAGTTGCATTAGCATGAGAGAGAGAGAGACTGTGTGTGTATGTGTGTGTGTGTGTGTGTGTGTGTGTGTGTGTGTGTGTGTGTGTGTGTGTGTGTGTGTTGAATAAAAAAGTTCTAAAAGCATGAAAACCAATCAAGAGCAATCGTAAAAGTAGTTTATTGAAGAGTCATATGACACTGTCTTGATAATTTGAAGGATAATACTTATCTGCATTGTAGTGATCTTGTTCAGGCCATGAAGGCTCGAAGGATGTCTACCAGCCACTATATCTCTGCCTTGCGACATCATGTGAGTCTTGTATTGGGGGGGGGGGGGGGGGGGGCGGTGGCATGCGGTCAGCAGACCACTCTTCCAGCCACTTTGCAGACTTTCAAGACCGTTCAGTAACGTAGCTCCTCAATTGGCATCACAAGGTGCACCCCGTACCAGTCCTTCCACCGAGGATAATCCTTAGCAGTACTTAGATCAAACCTGGTTCTTCCACATGACAGCCATCTATGCTGACTTATCAGCTATGGGGATGGACAACATTATTGTTTAGTTCTCAGTAAATGATCCATCACTTAACTTATAATAGACACAGCTCATTAAATTTTTTACAAAGCAAGGTACATCATTGTTCATAATCATCAACTTTACAGCATGAGGGGAGGAGAGTATGTATAATTGACTGTAAAAGCTCTGGGTGTGCATATTGATCAGAACATAAACTGGAACTCACATATTACAGATCTTAAGTACAATAGGATTTCCTCTATGGTTAATTGCTGATTTTTAGTAAGGGAAACTTTAGAAAATTAGCTTACTTTACATACTTTCATTCATTGAAGTCATATGGAACATTTTTCAGGGAGCAATCACACTTAGGTACAAAGTATTCATTGCACAGAAACATGCTGGTGTCCATCCTTGAACTTCATAAAGGCAACTGTTTAAATAACAATTTCGAAGTGATAGTAACATTCCTAAACATAACACTCTGAAGAGAAATTGCCTCCACTACCCATAACTTAGCGATACTCTTGCACAGAATGGAACAAAGTTCATAGAAATAAAAATATTTCACCAACATCCTGGTGAATTAAAGGTGCTGGTTGATAGTTAACATTTTGAAAACAAGTTGAAATCATTTCTGCTTGACAGTTCCTTCTACTCCATAGATGAATTTGTGAATAGATAGTTTGATTACATTAATCAAACTGCTACAAATTGACATTTTTAAAGATTCAGTTGCTACTTGTCATATTGCAAATAAACCTACACTGAGATGATAAAAGTCATAGGGCAGCAATATGCACATATACAGATGGCAGTACAATCGCGTACACAAGGTATAAAAGTGCAGTGCAGAGCTGTCATTTTTACTCAGATGATTCATGTGAAAAAGTTTTCAACATGAATGTGAACCCCCGACGGGAATTAACAGACTCTGAAGGCAGAATGATGGTTGCAGCTAGACGCATCAGAGGTTCCACTTCGGAAATTGTTAGGGAATTCAATATATTGATATCCACAGTGTCAAGAGTGTCCAGAAAATACCAAATTTCAGGCTTTACCTTTTCCTGTAGACAACGGAGAGACTGACGGCCTTCACTCAACGACCAAGAGCAGCGGAATTTGTGTAGAGTTGTCATTGCTATCAGACAAGCAATAATGCGTGAAATAACTCCAGAAATCAGTGTGGGACACAAGACGAACGTATCCGTTAGGACACTGCGGCGAATGTTGTAGTTAATGGGCTATGGAAGCACACGATCGATGCGAGTGCCTTTGTTAAAAGCACGACATCGCCTGCAGCGCCTCTCCTGGATTCGTGACCATATCAGTTGGTCCCTAGATGACTGGAAAACCGCAGCCTGGGCAGATGACTCCCGGTTTCAGCTGGTAAGAGCTGATAGTAGTGTTCGAGTGTGGCGCAGACATCACGAAGTCACGGACCTAAATTGTCAACAAGGCACTGTCTAAGCTGACGGTGGCTCCATAACGGTGTGGGCTGTGTTTACATGGAATGGATTGGGTCCTCTGGTTCAACTGAACCGATCATTGACTGGAAATAGTTTTGTTTCAGCTACTTGAATGGATGAAAATGCGCCGTCACGAGGCCACAATCGTTCACGACTGGTTTGAAGAACATTCTAGACAATTCGAGCAAATGATTTGGGCAACCAGATTTCCCGAGACGAATCCCATCGAACATTTATGGGACATAACCGAGAGGTTAGTTCATGCATGAATTCCTACACAGGGAATACTTTCGCAATTCGGACAGCCATAGAGACAGCATGGCTCAGTATTTCTGCAGAGGACTACCAACATCTTATTGAGTCCATGCCACGTCGAGTTGCCTCTCTATGCCGGGCAAAAGGAGGTCCGACACGAGGTTAGGAGGTATCGCACGACTTTTATCACCTCAGTGTGTAACCCGACCCAGGCACGAGGAGTGGCTGTGCAGTCCTGAATGGCCGAGTTTGGAATATCTCCCCTTCGGTGATAGTCGAGTGGTGCCGTCGAGAGTCTGCAAGGCGTTGACTGAGTACAGCACTCCTGAACACTTCGATTCCGTATTTGCATGACAGTCGTAGGATGCCGATCTACACGAGCATCAGCACCACGGAACGCAGTCTTGATAGGCACAGTCCCTGCTGCAATTGAATTCCGACATGTTCCGATTGACGTTTCTGCCTCTAACATGAGGCGTAACTTCTTCTTACAAGAAAACAACTTTAAGATACAGTTTATGAATGAGAAACGCGCTATGTGATCTTGCCTTATACAGAGTGATTTTGCTAAATGACAAAAAATAAAGGAAACGGTCGCCGAGATAATAAGGGGCAAAAGAGATAACATGATCATATGGCGGGAAATGTATGGTGTCTATGGTATAGGGTATTTATTAATTCACCATTTCTGTACAGTGCACAGGCTACGAGGGTAATTCCAAAAGTCTCCTATTTTTTTATAAGTAAGATCTCTGTTTGTGTGGCAGTTGGTCACACTGTTATGAAGAGTGCTTCACGCGCTGTGTGTAAACATGCGCACGCCGCGCCGAGGCGCTCAGTCGTGGCTTAGAAGCCGTTGAGAATGGAACTCCCGTTGGATGTTAACCGCCAAGTGCGAACTGCGCGCAGTTATTCGGCTTTTGAACGCAAAGGGCACTGCGCCGTTTGAAATCCATCGCCAATAGCCGGAAGTGTATGGTGAGTCGTGCATGAATGTAAAAAAGGTTTGTAAGTGGTGCAGAGAGTTGGGAGCTGGTCGGGCCGAATTTTACGACGAACAAAGGAGCGGGAGACTGTCAATTTCTGAGGAGACATTGTTGAAGGTTGAGCAAAGCATGCGTGAAGATCGGCGGATCACGCTGGATGATCTCTGCACGTTGGTTCCTGAGGTTTCCCGAAGCACCGCTCACAGAATTTTAACGGAAACATTGAAATACTGGAAGGTGTGCGTAAGATGGGTGCCACGCATGCTGGCTGAGGACCGCATCCGACAACGAGTCGCTGCTTCCCGCGCATTCCATCACCGCCTCACAGCCGAACAGGACAACTTTATGGACACAATTGACACTGGTGACGAAACCTTGGCATACTGCTTTACACCTGAGACCAAGCAACAATCACGCCAGTGGCGGCATCCTTCTTCAGCATGGCGAAGAGCTGGTATGACATGGACATACAAAAACTGCCACAGATTCTACAAAAAAAATGCATCGACAGAAATGGTGATTATGTCGAAAAATAGCTAAATGTTCAGCCTGTAAACTGATGTAAATCATTGTAGAATTAAACAGATATATGTACTTATAAAAAATAGGAGACCTTACTTTTGGGATTATTCTCGTATGATGGGACCACCATTAGCCAAAGTGTTTAATGTGGCCCCCACGGATCTCTAAGTACGAGCAAACATGATGCAGCAGCAACTGACGCACATGTTCAAATGTATCAATTTGCAACGGGCAGCATGAATGCATAGTTACAGTGGGTGCACGTGGGGGGTGAGCTTTGCAAACGCAACTCGTTTCAGGTGCCCTCACTGCTAGGAATCGAAAGGATTGAGTTCTGGCAACTGGGCGCGTCCTGCGACTGAACCACTTCGCCCCATCCATCGGGTGGGGTAGATGTCAAGATGTCTCCACTTGGACATCTGGAAGTGAGCTGGAACACCATCATGTAGTAGCCGCAGTACCGTTCATACCACCAGAGGCACCACCTCTTTCAACAGAGGAGACAGGGTCACCTGCAAGAAGTGCAGATATGCTTGTGAGGCGTTGTGGAAGAATGAATGATCTACATCTAAATCGTTACCCTGCAATTGACACTTAAGTGCCTGACAGAGGGTTCTTCGATACCTTAATAAGTACCCACTTCAATGTGTTTGCTGTTTTTTCTCTGTTTCTAACAGGCTTCCCACAAACACATCACATAATTTACTATTACTACTTCTCTACCATTCCACTCTCGAATGGCGTTTGGGAAAAACGAACACCTAAATCTTTTCGTTCGAGCTCTGAATTTTCTTATTTTATTATGATGATCATTTCTCCCTAAGTAGTTGGATGCCAACAAAATATTTTCGCATTCGGAAGAGGAAGTTGGTGATTGAAATTTCGTAAATAGATCTCGCCGCAAAGAAAACCGCCTTTGTTTCAGTGACTGCCACTCCAACTCGCCTATCGCACCAGTGACACTCTCACCCCTACTGCGCGATAACACGAAACGAGCTGCCCTTCTTTGCACTTTTTCGATGTCCTCTGTCAATCCTACCTGGTAATGATCCCACACCGCACAGCAATATTCCAGCAGAGGATGGACAAGTGTAGTGTAGGCTGTCTCTTTAGTGGGTTTTTCGCATCTTCTAAGTACTATGCCAACAAAGCGATGTCTTTGTTTCGCCTCCCCCACAATGTTATCTATATGGTCTTTCCAGTTTACGTTGCTCGTAATTGTAATTCCTAGGTATTTAGTCGAATTGACAGCCCTTAGACTTGTGCGATTTATCGTATACCCTAAGTTTGTCCGATTTCTTTTAGTTCCCATGTGGATGACCTCGCACTTTTCTTCGTTTAGTGCCAATTTCCACTTTTTCAACCATATAGAAATTCTCTCTAGATCATTTTGTAATTGGAATTGATCGTCTGATTATTTTACTATACTGTAAATTACAGTGTCATCTGCAAACAATCTAATGGAGCAAGGCAAGGGCAAATGTTCTGTTTGTACTAGTGTCTCCACTTCACTGCTTTTGCCGTCGCACTATGGTGTGGACGCTGGCGGCAGCACTGAGAGACTGTTGCCTGGTATACCAACCAGGAACAGAGCAGCATGGTCTGTACATACGGAGAGGGAAATGGCTACGATAAGGCGGAAGCAAGACCGCACTGGGAGAAACTTCACGCTAGCATCAACCACATCGTAGACTGTTTGCAACAGCGTTTCGAAGTTTGTGAGAGTCAGGCTTAAGTTGGCACCAATGACGCCTGTCGCTTGGATTCTGAAGCCATCTTTAGTTCGTAAAGGCGGATTCCGGAGTTGCTAGCCTTGCGCGCGTGGTGCTAGTAGAACTCAAGATTTACACAGCTGAACGGGGTCCCTTGATTTGGAGTAGAGATAATGTCGACTTTGTGATGGTGATGACGACAGATTTCTGGACCTGCGTTATGGAGTACAGATTTGTGGAACTCATCTTGACAGGTTAGGGGTGCACTGCATGAAGGAAACAGCTACCTCGGGCAACGGAGTATCTGTGGAGTGTACACGATATTTTTTAAGCTATTCTTTAGTTGGGCAACGGCCTTGCCGCAGTGGATACACCGGTTCCCGTGAGATCACCGAAGTTAAGCGCTGTTGGGCGTGACCATCCAGCCGCTTTGCGCTGTTGCCATTTTTCGGGGTGAACTCAGCCTCGTGATGCCAATTGAGGAGCTACTCGACCGAATAGTAGCGGCTCCGGTCAAAGAAAACTATCATAACGACAGGGAGAGCAGTGTGCTGCCTACACGCCCCTCCTATCTGCATCCTCAGCTGAGGATGATACGGCGGTCGGATGGTCCCGATGGGCCACCTGTGGTCTGAAGACGGAGTGCTATGCGTTAGTTAGAGGCCGTCTGATCAACTCTCGCTAAAAAAAAAATAATAATAATAATAATAATAAAAATAAAAAAATAAAAATAAAAAAATAAATAAAAAATTCTCGATTTATGCCTCTCCAGCAAAACAGTCGCGTTCAAATTACATTGTAACCGAGAGCTGAATGATATTCGAAGGGGCAAGCTACGAAATATTTAACGAGACATGAAACGTATATCGAAAAGACAGGTTAGACGCCAGAGGAGGAGAAGTCATTCATTGCAGTAGACAGCAATGTTATGTCTACCGAGGGTGAAATTGAGTCTGACTGCAAAGTCATCTGGACACGACTGACTGACCTAGATGAACTCAACCATCGGATGTTTTTACTGGGACCCGACTCCGCCGTAACAGTTGCACAATCATTCAAAAACAGTTGCGCAATCATTCAAAGAAAGTCTCCACGCTCTAGCGCAGATGTACCCCCATCACGCAATATTAGCGACTTCTAACTTACCGAGTATAGACTGGGACGTCTATCGATTCATACAGTCTTTCGATGAAGATCTGAACAGTTCACACGCAATGCAAATTTCTTAGACCTTGTAGTCACAAACAGGCCTGACCTTACCGATAATGGGATTAATGATCATGATGTCATCATAACGACGACGATTTCTGAAGTCAACAAATCCATCAAAATGGCTAGGAGAGTCTTTATGCTGAAAATGGGAGATAAACTGTTGTTAGCATGTTACTTAGACAATGAATGAAAATCATTTAGTGCCATTATGATGGACGTAGGGGAAATATGGGCAAAATTTAAACTGATTGTAAGTCACACTGTGGAGAAGTGCCGAGTACGTGGATTAACGACGGAAAAGACATACCGTGGGTTAATAATAAAGTTCGGGAAACGCTGAGGAAGTGGAGATTGCTGAACTTCCGGTTTCAAAATGTCGTCAGGCAGTACTTGGTTACAATTCGTGCGTGTATAAAAATATCAATGGGCGACGCATACAAGAACTTTCACAGTCATAAAACGTTAGTGTAAGGTATTTACGAGAACCAGATAAAATTTTGGTCCCGCGCAAAATCACTAATCGGGTTGAATGCATGAATCTAGTAACTCGTCGGCCAGTCTGAGGTGTCAATGTGGTCTGAGGTGGTGTGCAGAAAGTGTGTGGTTAAAAAACAGGCAAAGGAATAGCAGCTGAAAAAGTTGAAAACAAATAATCTGCCAGGTCTGGACTGAATCTCAATTCGATTTTACAAAAAATATTCTTCAACAGTAGACCCTTACTTAGCTTGCATTTATCACGAATTTCTAGTCAACTGCCAAGTCGCCAGCGACCAGAAAAAGGCGAAGGTGATTTCTGTCTATAAGAAGGGTAAAAGAACGGACCCGCAACATTACAGACCAATATCCGTAACGTCGCTTTGCTGAAGAAGCCTTGAGCACATTCTGAGTTAGAATATAATAAAATTCCTTGAGGTAGAAAATCTTGCGTCGACAGCTGGGATTACACTCGCGCGAAACTCAACTTGCCATTTTTCAGAACAGTATCCTGTGAATAATGGATGAAGGGCAACAGGTAGATGCCATATTCCTAGATTTACGGAAAACGTTTGACAAATTGCCCCACTGGCGTCTGTTAACGAAGGTCCGAGCATACGGAATAAAAAATGGTTCAAATGGCTCTAACCACTCTGGGACTTAACATCTGAGGTCAACAGTCCCCTAGACTTAGAACTACTTAAACCTAACTAAGGCAATCACACACATCCATGCCCGAGGCACGATTCGAACCTGGACCGTAGCAGCAGCGTGCTTCCGAACTGAAGCGCCTAGAACCGATCGGCCACAACGGCCGGCTATACGGAATAGTTTCCCATATATGTATATGTGCGGATCAAAGACTTCTTAAGTAACAGAACCCAGCACGTAGTCTGGACGGCGAGTCTTAATGAGAGATAGTTAGGAGTGCCCCAGGAAAGTACGAAAGCAGCGCTCTTGTTTTCCGTTTACATGAGTGACCTGACGGATAGTGGGAAAAGCAGTCTGCAACTACGAGGGTTGGAGCTTAAATAGTGGCAACTATTTATTCACAGCCGATACAAAAGAGTTACATGTTTGTATCTGTTACTGTCCTTCAAAGAAGTCACCAGCATTGTATAGAACCCACTGCCAGCGATGTGGAAGGCGTAGTATACCGTTAGCAGTGCCTTTTCTGTTGATAGTGCGAATGCAGCGGTCTACTGCCTGTCGAATCTCTGGAACAATTCTGAAGCGAATGCCACGAAGTGGTTCCGCCATCTTCGAAATCAAGGACTTAAGTCCGGGGAGTATGGTAGATGGTACAGTACTTCCCAGTCCCATCGACCGAACAGATCAGCTACAGCTTGCGCTGTATGCCCCCGCGCATTGTCGTGCAAAATGATGGGTGGGTTGCGCTGAACGTTTCGCCGCTTCTTTCGCAAAGCTGGTCGCAGGTGATGCTACAGAGCCCCAGTATGGTTAAAGTTATGGTGATTCTCGTGTCTTATTGTGATGGTGCTATCCTAGCACATTACGTTCCTCCACGGCAGACCCGCAACGCACAGTATTACTGTTCGTTTTTGGAGCATCACCTGCGACCAGCTTTGCGAAAAAAGCGGCGACACTTTCTGCGCAACCCACTCATCATTTTGCACGACAATGCGCGGTCGCATACAGCGCAAGCTGTGGCTGCTCTGTTCGGTCGATGGGACTGGGAAGTACTGTACCATCTACCATACTCCTCGGACTTATGTTCTTGATTCCGAAGATGACGGAACCACTTCGTGGCATTCGCTTCTGAATTGTTAAAGAGATTCGACAGGCAGTAGACCGCTCTATTCGCACCATCAACAGAACAGGCTCTGCTAACTGTATACTATGCCTTCCACATCGGTGGCAACGGGTTCTACACAGTGGTGGTGACTACTTTGAAGGATAGTAAGAGATGCAAACATGTATCTCTTTTGTATCGGTTGTGAATAAATAGTTACCACTATTTACGTTCCAACCCTCGTATTTGCTGAAGGCATTTTAGTAGGCCTACAGACTATGGGAGAGTAGCATCATTGAGTGACTGTAATAAACGACAGGATGATGTAAAAGGGTTTACTGTTTGGGGCGATGAATGGCAGCTTGTTCGGAATGTAGAAAAATAATATCTGAGTTCGATTTATTAGGAGAATTTTAGAAAGTGTAGCTCATCTACGAGGTGCATTCAAGTTCTAAGGCCTCCGATTTTTTTTCTGATTAACTACTCACCTAAAACCGATGAAACTGGCGTGTCATCTCGACGTAATCGCCCTGCAGACGTACACATTTTTCACAACGCTGACGCCATGATTCCATGGCAGCGGCGAAGGTTTCTTTAGGAGTCTGTTTTGACCACTGGAAAATCTCTGAGGCAATTGCAGCACGGCTGGTGAATGTGCGTCCACGGAGAGTGTCTTTCATTGTTGGAAAAAGCCAAAAGTCACTAGGAGCCAGGTCAGGTGAGTAGAGAGCATGAGTAATCACTTCAAAGTTGTTATCACGAAGAAACTGTTGCGTAACGTTAGCTCGATGTGCGGGTGCGTTGTTTTGGTGAAACAGCACACGCGCAGCCCTTCCCGGACGTTTTTGTTGCAGTGCGGGAAGGAATTTGTTCTTCAAAACATTTTCGTAGGATGCACCTGTTACCGTAATGCCCTTTGGAACGCAATGGGTAAGGATTACGCCCTCGCTGTCTCAGAACGTGGACACCATCATTTTTTCAGCACTGGCGGTTACCCGAAATTTTTTTGGTGGCGGTGAATCTGTGTGCTTCCATTGAGCTGACTCGCGCTTTGTTTCGGGATTGAAAAATGTCATCTACGTCTCATTGATTGTCACAACCGACGAAAAGAAAGTCCCATTCATGCTGTCGTTGCGCGTCAACATTGCTTGACAACATGTCACACGGGCAGCCATGTGGTCGTCCGTCAGCATTCGTGGCACCCACCTGGATGACACTTTTACGCATTTTCAGGTCGTCATGTAGGATTGTGTGCACAGAACCCACAGAAATGCCAACTCTGGAGGCGATCTCTTCAACAGTCATTCGGCGATCCCCCAAAACAATTATCTCCACTTTCTCGATCATGTTGTCAGACCGGCTTGTGCAAGCCCGAGGTTGTTTCGGTTCGTTGTCACACAATGTTCTGCCTTCATTAAACTGTCGCACCCACGAACGCACTTTCGACACATCCATAACTCCATCACCACATGTCTCCTTCAACTGTCGATGAATTTCAATAGTTTTCACACCACGCAAATTCAGAAAACGAATGATTGCAAGCTTTTCAAGCAAGGAAAACGTCGCCATTTTAAGTATTTAAAACAGTTCTCATTCTCGCCGCTGGCGGTAAAATTCCATCTGCCATACGGTGCTGCCATCTCTGGGACGTATTGACAACGAACGCTGCCTCATTTTAAAACAATGCGCATGTTTCTATCTCTTTCCAGTCCGGAAAAAATATCTGAGGTCTTAGAACTTGAATGTACCTCGTATAAAGGAGAACGCATATAAAACACTAGTGGGAGCCATTAAAGAGTTCTGCTCCAGTATTTGGGATCCCCATCAGGTCAAAGTAAAGAAAGACACCGAAGCAATTCAGAGGCACGCTACTAGACTTATTACGGGTAGATTCGATCAATAGGATCCCTCCAAAACCCAGGCGATCATTGTAGGCAAAACCACCCCTTCCTTCCGCCTCCTTGATTTCTATCTCACCGTCTATGGCCGTCCTATCGCCCTCACCCCCACCCTTAAGTACCTTGGCGTCACCCTCGACCGTCGACTCTCCTGCACCCCCCCATCTCCGGACAATCCAGGCCAAGGCATGCTCCCGACTCCGTCTCCTCAAGCTCCTTTCCGGCCGCACGTGGGGTCTGGACCCATCCACCATACTCCACACCTATAAATCCCTCATCCGCCCTATCCTTTGTTACATCCATCTGGCCTGGATCTCCGCCACCCCTACCTTTTATAAATCTCTCCAAATCCTTGAACGCCATGCTCTCCGCCTCGCCTATCGCATCCGTCTCCCCTCCCCCATGCGGATCCTGTACGATGTCATACCATTCCCCTACTTCCTCCTTTTCCTTGAGAGGATACGGATCCTGTACACCTCCCGCAAACTCGATCCTCCTCATCCACTTGTCTCGCCCATCCTCTCCTGCCTCCGCCCGCTGCCGCGCCTGTATTCCTACGTCCCACCCGGTCCTCCTTACCCTCTCCCAAGGTGGCTTCCGCCAGCTCCCCCTCCCTGATGATGCCCAATCTCTCCACCCTCCTTACCCTCTCCCAAGGTGGCTTCCGCCAGCTCCCCCTCCCTGATGATGCCCTCCTCCCATCCATATACCCCTCCTACCAACTTTGATCCTCTCTCCCTCTTCCTCTGTCTGTTCCTTTGGGCACCCTGCCCTCCTCCCTTTCTCCCTACCCCTTCCCCGGGCTTCCCCTCCCCTGTCCCTCTCCCCCTCCTCCCATCTCCTCAGCTATTGGCATCTTTGTTCTCCCCTGCCCACCCTCTCCCCCCCCCCCCCCCCCTCACCTTTCTTCCCCGCTTGGCAGGTCCCCGGACTCACACACGCTACGTGGACTTTCGCGCGCTGGAGATCATCGCCATCTGAGTCTCGTGTGTGTGACGTCGTTTTGTGTTTTTAGTGTCCGCCGTCACGCTTATACGTTCACTTGTGCCGTCGGATTCATCAGTGTTCTGTGTGCCGTGTCAACGTGTTTCCAATGTCGTTATCATCGAGTGAGAACGGCTCCGTGTTTTTTGTGTATCTGTGACCACTATTTTTTAGCCCGTCACTATGTTCATACTGTTTCTCCAACCTGTGTTCTGTCATTGTCAACACTATGGCTGAAGAGCGGCGTAGCATGCCGCTGACAGCCTACCTGATTGTTTAGGTATTAAAATAACAATACAGGGAAAAAAAAGATAAATAGGCGAGTGTTGCGGAGATGCTTTGTGAACTCGAATGAGAATCCCAGGAGGGAAAACTACTTCTTTACGCGAAACACTACTGAGAAAATTCGGAGAACTGGCATTTGCGACAGACTGAAGAATGATTCTATTGAAACGAACGTAGATTTCGCGTAAGGGCAGCGTACACAAGATAGAGGAATCTGGACGCTCTTCAAAATTGATTCAAATGGCTCTAAGCACTATGGGACTTAACATCTGAGGTCATCAGTCCGCTAGACTTGGAGCTACTTAAACCTGACTAACCTAATGACATCACAAACATCAATGCCCGAGGCAGGATTCGAACCTGCGACCGCAGCAGCAGCGCCTAGAACCGCTCGTCCTAGACGCTCTTCTTTCCCTCGTTCCATTTGCGAATGGGACAGGAAACAGAATGACTATTTGTGGTACAAAGCACCATCCGTCTTGCACTGTATGATGTCTTGCGCAGTATGTTTGTAGACGTGGATAATGTCAACGAATATTGCAAGGTGATGCGACAATTTTATGCAAGATTCCGTTTATGGACGAAGCATTGTTTACAAACCATGCAAATGGATCTTTGTCACATGCGCTTCTGGACTGAGGCTGAGAGAAGTGGATAAACAACGAGTGGAAGTTTTCAAGAATGCATCACTGGTCCCTGTTTTATTGATGGGATTATAAACAGACAGAATTATCTACAGTTCCTAACAGATGTGCAGCTTCAATTACTGCTATACATCGCACAGGACGTAAGACAGTCTGTATAGTTCCAACATGACGGATGTTTCGTCCATTCCGGATGGGTAAATCCATACTTTCTTAACAGAACGTTTGGAGAGTGGTGGAATGGTCGTTCCGGAAACACGAAAGGGCCTGCACGTTCACCAGACATAGCAACTTGGACTTTTATCTGTAGGGAAATATTGAAACAAGAGGGCTACAACCAAACAACCACGACTCCCGAAGATATGAATTGCCGGATAACACGGGCGCGTGGTGCAATAAGCCCAGATGAAATTCATCGTGCAGTATTCTCTGTCACGAATATCTTTACACTATGTAGCAATGTTTAGGATTTACATTTTGAGCATTAGAGATGACAATCATATTAATAAACACACGAAGCGAACCTGAGTTAGGTGTTTGCTTACATTTGATACGGTAGGGTAGAAATTTCTGCGACCTATGACGCGGCCATCGGGATTTATTATTCAATAATCCTGTGAGTGTAGAGGACTACCCAACTCCGCGTTATAACGATTATACTGCAAGTACATACAGTTGTAGAATGACATAATACACTGTAGCACCGGTTCATATACCGTGCAGTTAGTGAAATGTTCTATTTTTCTGCAATGGCTATATATTTTCAGAATGGCAGAAGTACAGCTGTGAGGACCGGGCGTGAGTCGTGCTTCGGTAGCTCAGATGGTTGAGCACTTGTCCGAGAAGGGCAAAGGTCCCGAATTCGAGTCTCGGCCGGGCACACAGTTTTAATCTGCCAGGATGCTATATATTTTCATCAAGTTACTTTCATCGTCTTTAAGTGCCAAAATTGCAGTACTGCTCTTTGTACAAGTAGGTTATGGAATGAAAGAAACCGTGCTCATCAAATTTCATACATTTATACAGCTATGTATAAAATTGCTAATCCACGAAGATGACGTGCTACAGACGCGAAATTTAACCGACTGGAAGAATATGTTCAGATATGCAGATGATAAGCTTTTCAGAGCATTCACAGAAGATTGGCGCCAGTGGCAACACCTACAACGTGCTGACATGACGACAGTTTCCAACCGATTTCTCATACACAAACAGCATTGATCGGCCTTTCCTGGTGAAACGTAGTTGTGATGCCTCGTGTAAGGAGGACAAATGCGTAATATCACGTTTCCGACTTTGATAAAGGTCGGATTGTAGCCCATCGCTGTTGCGGTTTATCGTATCCAGACATTGCTGCTCTCGTTGGTCGAGATCCAATGACTGTTAGCAGAATATCAAATCGGTGGGTTCAGGAGCGTAATATGGAACGCCGTGCTGGATCCCAACGGCCTCGTATCATTAGCAGTCGAGATGACAGGCATCTTATCCGCATGGCTGTAACCAATCGTACAGCCACGTCTCGATCCCTGAGTAACAGTAGGGGACGTTTGCAAGACAACAACCATCTGCACGAACAGTTCGATGAAATTTGCCGCAGAATGGACTATCAGCTCGGAGACCATGGCTGCAGTTACCCTTGATGCTGCATCACTGACAGGAGCGCCTGCGATAGTGTACTCAACGACGAACCTGGGTGCACGAAAGGCAAAACGTTATTTTTTCGGATGAATCCAGGTTCTGTTTACAGCATCATGATGGTCGCATCCTTGTTCGCCGATATCGCTGTGAACGTACATTGGAAGCGTGTATTCGTCATCGCCATACTGGCGTATCACCCGGCGTGATGGTATGGGGTGCCATTGGTTACACGTCTCGGTAACCTCTTGTTCGCATTGGCAGCACTTTGAACAGTGGGCGTTACATTTCAGCCGTGTTACGACCCGTGGCTCTACCCTTTATTCGATCCCTGCGAAATCCTACATTTCAGCGGGATAATGCACGATCGCATGTTGCAGGTTCTGTACGGGCCTTTCTAGATGCAGAAAATGTTCGACTGCTGCCCTGGCCAGCACATTCTCCAGATCTCTCACCAAATGAAAACGTCCAGTCAATGGTGGGCGAGCAACTGGCTCGTCATAATACGCCAGTTACTACTCTTGATGAACTGTAGTATCGTGTTGAAGATGCATGGGCAGCAGTACCTGTACACGCCATCCAAGCTCTGATTCAATGCCCAGGCGTATCAAGGCCGCTATTACGGGCAGAGGTGGTTGTTGTAGGTTCTGAATTCTCAGGATCTATGCACCCAAATTGCGTGAAAATGAAATCACATGTCAGTTCTAGTATAATATATTTGTCCAATGAATACCCGTTTATCATCTGCATTTCTTCTTGGTGTAGCAGTTTTAATGACCAGTAGTGTATTTTGAAAGTGTACGTGTTAAATGTTCGTTATGTCTTGACTCAACTACATTATCACAGACCTCGTCTCCTGACAGTGGAGAGTAGCTTTCGGCGCTGTCATCTTGTTACTGTTTGATTAAGATCCATAAACGTTATATCACTGAGGTCCTCTTCGAAGTCTCTTTCCAGTGCCACAGGAAATAACTATATAGTCTAATTAAAAAAACATAAAAAACATAGTTTGTACCGGCCTCTGTGACCGAGCGGTTCTATGCGCTTCAGTACGGAACCGCTCTGCTGCTACGGTCGCAGGTTTGAATCCTGCCTCAGGCATGGATGTGTGTTACGCCTTTAGGTTAGTTAGGTTTAAGTAGTTCTAAGTATAGTGGACTTATGACCTCAGATATTAAGTCCTATAGTGCTTAGCGCCATTTGAACCATTTGAACAAAATTGGTGTCTTCATTCGGCAGCTATAAACATTAAAATTGCCTGCGTGGGATTGTCTCTGCACCGAATTTCATCCTTTCGCTTCTCGCATCCCCACCGTCATCAACAACATTAAGCAACTTACGAAAACTCTTCGTTACACTATACAGTCACGCAAGTCACCGTCGTGGTTTGTAATCCAACGAAGTGTGTCCATTCGTGAATAATGGTTCAATTCGCGAAACACAGGTTAACAAACCCATATTGATTTCCCTTGCATACAAAGATAGTGGAAACAGAAAGAAAGGGTTGTATGGCACTGTTGGCTGGGAGGCCCCGAGAGGTAAGTTTAGTTGGCTGATAGGAAAGGGCTTTCTTCCTCGGTGCACAAATAGCCCCTACCTCGCGATGTGTGAGTCTGGTGTACAAATGTACCCATCTGTTGTGGAGCCACAGTTATACCATATGTACCTTCCTTTACGGAGGCAAATACGCTACAAACATGGCTCGATGAGTTCTTCCACTCAAACCCATGTGATCTGTACAGCCGCGGAATCGAAAAATTGCCCCTGCGTTGGTAGACTGCTGTAAATTGTGAAGTATACCAAATTATTGATGATTAAAGTTTCTGTAATATGTGTCTGCCGTGTTTCTTAAAGTTGTGGAAAAACGCTTGAACTTAAGCACCAAACTGACATTTGAATATCAAATCATAGCTGCGCAAAAGTATCCTATACACAAACAGCCTTGCACAGAATGCTTGTTCATGCATTCTTGCAGCTGTGGATATACACTGAAGAGCCAAACAAACTGGTACACTTGCCTAATATCGTGTAGGACCCCCGAGAGCACGCAGAAGTGCCGTAACGCTACGTGGCTTGGACTCGACTAATGTCTGGAGGGAATTCACGCCATGAATCCTGCAAGGCCGTCCATAAATCCGTAAGAATACGAGGGGGTGGAAATCTTTTCTGAACAGCGCGTTGCAAGGTATCCCAGACATGCTCAATAATGTTCATGTCTGGGGAGTTTGGTGGCCAAAGGAAGTGTTTAAACTCGAAAGAGTGTTCCTGGAGCTACTCTGTAGAAATTCTGGACTTGTGGGGTGTCGCATTGTCCTGCTGGAATTGGCCAAGTCCGTCGGAATGCACAGTGGGCATGAATGGATGCAGGCGATCAGACAGGATGCTAACGTGTCACCTGTAAGAGTTGTATGCGGACGTCCCATATCACACCAACAAACATGTCAAAAATGTGGAAACGAACTGTTACAGCGAATACAGATAATTATCTGTAACTGTTCGTTTGCATATTTTTGAAATGTTTTTGTTTTTTCGGAAATACAGTTTTTGACTTTGTTACGATGATCTGAGAATGGGCCCCGGCCCGAAACTAGTCATCGTGTGAATAGCGAAAAGTGAAATTTGCAACTTTGTATTGGTTTTTCGCGTTACTGAATAAAATAAATTGCTGTCATTTCCGATTATAGAAAATTTGACATTACAGTTCTTGTTGGAACATTTCTAGTCCTCTTCATCAGTACACCACGCAAGGGTCATCAGCTCTTCTACCTGGCGGTGAAGCGGCTGAGTTCAACAGGGGGACTTAGTGGAGCTTACCTCGACCTCTTTTGGGCACAAATTTCACTGAACACAATTTACAGGAGATCTGCAGTTACGTGTGAGGCCACCTTAAGAAGAGGAAAGTTGTCATCGACGGTTTCTGTCCCCTACGTAGGACCCAGCGTAATCCATGGGTCAGGCGTGGGTAATCCGGTCTTTGCTCGGCCTTGGAGTAACCATCTTACTTCGCGTCTCGTGACGTGGCAAGAGCTGATCGACCCACCAGATTCAAATGTTTTCAGTCGCACGTGTCAGAAAACCCGAGAGGCATCTCTGAACACTTCCAACCAATAGCGACAGTTCTTACACTGTTACTGACTAGCGGTATGTCAATGACTTCACCCCCCCCCCCCCCCGTCACCCCACGTTTTCTCCTTTACCTCTAACACTTTCCTGTCCTCCCCCGCTCTGTGTGATCCAGCGACTTACAAGGTTACAGTCTCAGACAAGCAAGTATTTTAAATATTAGAGACGTTAGAAACAGTCATTAACGTTATGAGACTGAAAAGGAGGTATTCCTCATTATCCTATTATATGACAAAGTAAAATACTAAATCCCAGATCGCTTTTCTGAGTCCTGTTTTAATTTTTATTTGTTTTTAATTTGCGCTCGATAGCACTTCCGTGATAATGACGAACATAGTCAGAGACCGTGTCAATAAATTTCATGAACTTTGAAAATGATAAATAAGAAAAAGTTGTGCTATAAATCAGCCAAATGTTATTATTATTATTTCTTTCCTTTCTCAGACGTTATGTCTGGTTAAAAATGGAAAGTGACGCGGACCTTGATCAAGCGTGACTTCCTTTTAAGTGTACGGTATATGTTACATTGCATTTAGGAACTTTTGGGTAATTGAACATGTATCAATAATTACAGATTTCTGTAGCTTTATATATACGTTTGGATGTAGCTGTATTGCGGTGATGTACTGGTGGATATTGTGTGGTATGACTCCTGTAGTTGATAGTATAATTGGTATAATGTCAACTTTATCCTGATGCCACATGTCCTCGACTTCCTCAGCCAGTTGGATGTATTTTTCAATTTTTTCTCCTGTTTTCTTCTGTATATTTGCTGTATTGGGTATGGATATTTCGATTAGTTGTGTTAATTTCTTCTATTTATTGGTCAGTATGATGTCAGGTTTGTTAGGTGGTGTTGTTTTATCTGTTATAATGGTTCTGTTCCAGTGTAATTTGTATTCATCATTCTCCAGTACATTTTGTGGCGCATACTTGTATGTGGGAACGCGTTGTTTTATTAGCTTATGTTGTATGGCAAGTTGTTGATGTATTATTTTTGCTACATTGTCATGTCTTCTGGGGTATTCTGTATTTGCTAGTATTGTACATCCGCTTGTGGTGTGATATACTGTTTCTAATTGTTGTTTGCAAAGTCTTCATTTATCTGTTGTGGTATTGGAATCTTTAATAATATGCTTGCTTTAATATCTGGTGTTTATTGTTTGATCCTGTATTGCAATCATGAATCCTTCTGTCTCACTGTATATATTGCCTTTACTTAGCCATGTGTTGGATGTGTCTTGATCGATGTGTGGCTGTGTTAGGTGATATTGGTACTTGCCATGTAGTGTTTTCTTTTCCCAGTTTACTTTCTTCGTATCTGTTGATGTTATGTGATCTAAATGGTTGTAGAAGTGGTTATGAAATTGCAGTGGTGTAGCCGATGTATTTATATGAGTGATTGCTTTGTGTATTTTGCTAGTTTCTGCTCGTTCTGGAAAGAATTTTCTTAAATTGTCTACCTGTCCATAATGTACGTTTCCTTATGTCGATAAATGCCCTTCCTCCTTCCTTTCTGCTTAATGTGAATCTTTCTGTTGCTGAATGTATGTGATGTATTCTATATTTGTGGCATTGTGATAGTGTAAGTGTATTGAGTGCTTCTAGGTCTGTGTTACTCCATTTCACTACTCCAAATGAGTAGGTCAATATTGCTATACCATAAGTATTTATAGCTTTTGTCTTGTTTCTTGCTGTCAATTCTGTTTTCAGTATTTTTGTTAGTCTTTGTCTATATTTTTCTTTAATTCTTCTTTAATATTTGTATTATATATTCCAATTTTTGTCTGTATCCTGGATATTTATAGGTGTCTGTTTTTCCATCGCTTCTATGCAGTCGCTGTGATTATCCAATATGTAATCTTCTTGTTTAGTGTGTTTTCCCTTGACTATGCTATTTTCCTTACATTTGCCTATTCCAAAAGCCATATTTATATCATTGCTGAATACTTCTGTTATCTTTAGTAATTGGTTAAGTTGTTGATTTGTTGCTGCCAGTAGTTTTAGATCATCCATGTATAGCAAATGTGTGATTTTGTGTTGGTATGTTCCAGTAATATTATATCCATAATTTGTATTATTTAACATGTTGGATAGTGGGTTCAGAGCAAGGCAGAACCAGAAAGGACTTAACGAGTCTCCTTGGTACACTCCTGGAAATTGAAATAAGAACACCGTGAATTCATTGTCCCAGGAAGGGGAAACTTTATTGACACATTCCTGGGGTCAGATACATCACATGATCACACTGACAGAACCACAGGCACATAGACACAGGCAACAGAGCATGCACAATGTCGGCACTAGTACAGTGTATATCCACCTTTCGCAGCAATGCAGGCTGCTATTCTCCCATGGAGACGATCGTAGAGATGCTGGATGTAGTCCTGTGGAACGGCTTGCCATGCCATTTCCACCTGGCGCCTCAGTTGGGTCAGCGTTCGTGCTGGACGTGCAGACTGCGTGAGACGACGCTTCATCCAGTCCCAAACATGCTCAATGGGGGACAGATCCGGAGATCTTGCTGGCCAGAGTAGTTGACTTACACCTTCTAGAGCACGTTGGGTGGCACGGGATACATGCGGACGTGCATTGTCCTGTTGGAACAGCAAGTTCCCTTGCCAGTCTAGGAATGGTAGAACGATGGGTTAAATGACGGTTTGGATGTACCGTGCACTATTCAGTGTCCCCTCGACGATCACCAGAGGTGTACGGCCAGTGTAGGAGATCGCTCCCCACACCATGATGCCGGGTGTTGGCCCTGTGTGCCTCGGTCGTACGCAGTCCTGATTGTGGCGCTCATCTGCACGGCGCCAAACACGCATACGACCATCATTGGCACCAAGGCAGAAGCGACTCTCATCGCTGAAGACGACACGTCTCCATTCGTCCCTCCATTCACGCCTGTCGCGACACCACTGGAGGCGGGCTGCACGATGTTGGGGCGTGAGCGTAAGACGGCCTAACGGTGTGCGGGACCGTAGCCCAGCTTCATGGAGACGGTTGCGAATGGTCCTCGCCGATACCCCAGGAGCAACAGTGTCCCTAATTTGCTAGGAAGTGGTGGTGCGGTCCCCTACGGCACTGCGTTAAAGACTGCGATGGAGCTCCGTATGCCACGGCAAACTGGTTGACACTGACGGCGGCGGTGCACAAATGCTGCGCAGCTAGCGCCATTCGACGGCCAACACCGCGGTTCCTGGTGTGTCCGCTGTGCCGTGCGTGTGATCATTGCTTGTACAGCCCTCTCGCAGTGTCCGGAGCAAGTATGGTGGGTCTGACACACCGGCGTCAATGTGTTTTTTTTTCCATTTCCAGGAGTGTATATTCCAAGCTTAATCTGTATTGGCTGTGATGTGATATTATTTGAATTTGTTTGGGTATTAAGTGTGGTTTTCCAATTTTTCATTACTATGTTTAGGAACTGTATCAATTTAGGATCTGCGTTGTATATTTCCAATATTTTTAGTAGCCTTGAGTGGGGTACACTATCTAGAGATGTTTGGTAATCAAGGTATATATAGTGTAGTGACCTTTGTTTAGTTTTAGCTTGATATGTCACCTCTGCATTTTTATCAGTAGCTCTTTACATCCTTGTGCTCCTTGGCAGCAGCCTTTTTATTCTTCATTTATAATTTTGTTCTGTGTTGTATGTGTCATTAATTTCCGTGTAATGACTGAAGTTAACAATTTGTATATTGTTGGTAGGCATGTTATGGGGCGATATTTTGCTGAGTTTGCTGTGTCTGTTTGATCTTTAGGTTTCAGATAAGTTATTCCTTGTGTAAGTGTATCAGGGACTGTGTATGGGTCTGCAATGTAACTGTTAAATAATTTAGTTAGATGTGAATGTGTTGAGGTGAACTTCTTTAGTCAGAAATTTGCTGTTTTATCTTTTCCAGGGGCTTTCCAATTGTGAGTAGAATTAATTGATTGGGTGACTTCATGTTGAAAAATTATCACTTCAGGCATTGGTGGTATCATTTGTATGCGTCTGTTTCTGCTTGTATCCACCGTGCATGACTGTTATGTTGTACTGGGTTTGACCATATGATGCTCCAGAAGTGTTCCATGTCTGTTATGTTTGGTTGGATTGTCTATTTTAATGTGTGTGTTATCTATTGTCTGGTAAAATTTCTTTTGGTTTGTGTTGAATGTTTGGTTTTGTTTCCTACTATTTTCACTTCTTTTGTATCTTCTCAGTCGCTTGGCCAATGCTTGTAATTGCTCTATCGCTTCTTGTTGTGAGATTTTACCTAACCTTTTTCGTTTTTTGTCTGATATTTCATTTCTTATACGTTGTGTTAGCTGTACGATGTCTTTTCTCAGTTTTTCTATTCTGATCTGTAACTTGTGTTGCCATGCTGGTTTTGTGGGTTTCTTCTGTGTGTTGGTTGGTTCTGATCTCTGCCTAGTGTGTATATTTAGTGTAGTGTGTGCTCCTATATAAACCAGTAGTTGTAACTCTTCCATAGTTGTATTTTCATTTATTTTGTAGCGTATGATTGTGTCGATAGTTGTTATTGTTGTTTCGACTTGTGGTTTATTTGGTGGTCTATGCAAGAATGGTCTAATGTCTGTATTTGTGTCTTTGTATTCTATATATGTTAGCTGGAATTTTTCTTCTATATCTAACATGTGTGTCACTTCGTGTTCTATTTGCGCTTGTTCTGGTGGCTGTCTTAAAATTTCATTTTCCTCTGATTGTTTAATTGATGCGTGTTGTTCTTTGTTTGTTTGTTCTGGGATGTTTGAGTCCATTACTGTATTTACTTCTTCTTCTGATTACACATTGTTTTGTTCCAGTATTTGTTGTACTTGTTGTTTCACGTTTTCTTATTCTGACTGGGGTATCCTGTTATTTTTATTATTACACGGATATGATCAGCTAGGGGTTGTTCTGTCAAAAATTTTAATTCAGGGTATCTGATAATAAATGTTGTGTATACTTGTGATCTGTATCCAGTTGTGTTGGTTCCTAAGTTTCTTGCTTGGTAATAACAGAACATGAGGTGTCGGTTAACTTCATCTGACCATCTCATCCTCTGTCTTTGTTTTCCTTCTAGAGGTGTTGCACGAAGCATATCCAGCACAACACCTCTATTTGGATTTAAATCATTTTCCGTGTGACTAGCAGTGTCATTACCATTGTGGACGGACATAGGGTTCAAGCGTCGTCCCCGACCATTACAGTGCTTGTCTGAGGCTTCATTAGTTGTGTCCTGAACCAACTAATTACACTAAAAGGGGGGTTAGCCCTATTAGTGGTTTGTACTTTTCGTCGCCTTTTACGACTGGCAGAACATACCGAAGGCCTATTCTTTTCCCGGGCCTCCACGGGATTTATTATTATTATTATTATTATTGGGAATGATACGAGCCATGGAAGCCTATGTAGTTATATCTTTTTCGATAAATGTTTAATACTACTCCTGCTACTACTACTACTACTACTACTACTAATAATAATAATAATAATTTATTATTATTAGTAGTAGTAGGAGGAGGAGGAGGAGGAGTAGTATTAAACAGTTATCGAAAAAGATATAACTACATAGGCTTCCATGGCTCGCGTCATTCCCACTAAAATCCTTCTGGATGTCCTTCGGTCCACCTAGCACAGCACTTCCAGAATGAGATTTTCACTCTGCAGAGGAGTGTGCGCTGATATGAAACTTCCTGTCAAATTAAAACTATATGCCGGATCGAGACTCGAACTCGGGACCTTTGCATTTCGCGGGCAAGTGATCTACCATCTGAGCTACCCATGCACGATTCACGACCCGTTCTCATAGCTTCAATTCTGCCACTACCTCGTTTCCTACATTCCAAACTTCGCAGAAGATCTTCTGCGAACCAGAGCACTTGCCCACGAAAGACAAAGGTTCCGAGTTCGAGTCTCGGTCCGGCATACAGTTTTAATCTGCCAGGAAGTTTCATAGCAAAGCATTTACAATGCTTAAATACTAAAAGAAAAGACGTTTTGGCAGTGTTGCAGCGGCCAGTCTAGTTACCGGTAGCCTGAGAAAAATTAGAATCATTGTTTGAAGATAACTGCAGCAAATATGCATTTTTCGTTATATTTCCCGATGGAAGCAGCAAGGCTTCAGAAAATCAAGACATTTTCAAAGGTCAACGGTGTAAAGTGGTGCAAGATGTTGAAAAAGATTCATACACAATGGGGAATGACAGGTAATACCCAGTAGGCTATGCATGAGAACCAAGAGTGAACACTAAGAATCGAAAACCAAGGGTTTTTAATTCTTTAGCTAGTATCATGATGATTTTTATGAAATATGTTGCTTCATATGTATAATTTTTTATCAGTATGTTATACAGTTTTTGTGATACTTTGTATGCTGTGCTATTTATAGAGTTGACCACGGGACGTGTTGGATTTCCATCCTTGTGTATTTTTGGCTGTGCTCTTGGGTGTGGTGCTTTTGGATTTATGCATGTAAGGTATTTCTTTTCAGTTTCTGTCAGCAGGAAATGTGTGTTCTTTAGTTGTTCCTTAATTTTATTTTGAAACCAGAAAGCTCCCCCAAGATGCTCAGTTTCTATCAGCTGAGATCACCAACCTTTACTCATACATACCCATACAAGAAGCTGTAAAAAAGTAATACAAAAGAACCTTATGAAACAGAAGAAACTTTCAGACACAGAAATTGTTGAATATATGGAACTCATTCAGCTAACCCTAAGTTACAACTAATTCACTTTTAATGGCAACATTTATAGACAACCTGGTGGCCTAGCAGTGGGATCATGTATATTTGGTACCATAGCTGATATATACATAAATCACTTAGAACAAAAGTTATTTAACAGCCAGGACCCTTGCCTAAAGAAAATTGAATTTTATATGAGACATGCAGTGACACACTACTGTTAGTGAAAGTGGATACTAAAAGCATCACAAACATTCTCAATTACTTAAGTAATCTACATGAGAAAATCAAATTTACATTGGAACATGAACAAAATAAAAGCATCAACTTTCTGGATCTGAATATTACAAGACACAACAACACATGCATATTCAGGATTCATAGGAAAAACGCAATGACTGACACCACAATCTCTGCAACCTCATGTCACCCAAATATCCATAAACAGGCACCATACAGGTCAGTGTTACATAGGGCAACTAAAATACCATTGGACCAAGAAAACATGCAACAAGAAATAAACACAGTCAAAAAGATTGAAGTTGCCAATGGTTACAATGCTTCCATGGTTGGCACAGTCCTGGACAAAGTGAAAAAAGACCCAGGTACAAAGTGCACCACAGAAGGAAAAGAGAAAATCATATGTGTATCTACTATCCCACACATTGGCAATGTATCACAGAAGTTTGCAAATATTTTCAAAAATCACAAGGTAAAAATTGGGTTTTCTACAGATAATAAACTACAACAATAACTAATACATAATACAAAGTGTAAGCATGATCCATACTCAGACTCTGGACTATACAAGTTAACATGTCAAGAATGCTCCCTGTTCCACCTAGGAAAAACAGGCCGAAATTTCAACACCAGGTACACAGAGCACATAAAAGCATACACACACAACAGACGCACTACATCAGCCATAGCAACACATATACATAATTCAGGACACCCATTTCGAAAAATAGAGCAAAATGTCAAAGCACTAAACCGACTAAATAAAGGACATAAAATGGATTTGATAGAACAGGAGATATATTCACATTACAGAAAATATGAAGATAAAATATTAAACGAAAAACTTGAAAGTGAATTTCATCAGCTGTTTCGATAGTATACTTAAATAAAAATAGTAACATATGGAAATAAGCACAATTGTAAAATAGATATAAGTAAATTCTGAACCAAATTATTAAGGTAAATAACCTCTGTACAAAAGCATATCATACTCTGTGGAAGACCTATAATATCACCTCTGTCCACTATTGCAGGAACATCTATGCAACTGTTTTGTTTATATAAAATGTTTTCGATGTTTAAAAGTGTACAAGTTGTGTGTGATGTTTAGTGTGTGTGATACTCTGCACAAATGGACCATAAGGAAACTGCAATTACAAATTCTTCTAAATTTCACCGCTAACTTCACAAAAAGATCAACAACCAACTAAAACTCGCGTGTTTTCTTATATATTGCAGTAAAGTCAACAAAATGAACCAGATTCTCACACACCGACAACATCACACACAAATGGCATAACAAACACATAAAACGCACTTGAAAATGGGAATCATTTTCCGAAAAAACCTGTTGTTTTCACAGTCGCAGGCTTTCAGAACCATTTATAATGGATCAAATTAGATAACTGAAACCTTCCCCTATCTCCCGGTCTTTTCCAAGTATGCCTTCTCCTCTTGTGATCCTTGAACAGAGTAGCACTGTTCATAGCTGAAATTTATTGTAGAACTCAATTAGTCTTTTTCTGCTCTCATTCCTAGCGCGAAGCCCATATTCTCCCGTAACCCTTTCTTCTACTCCTTCCCCTATAACTGCAATCCAATCTCCCATGACTATTAGATTTTCTTCTCACTTTACGTACTGAATTACCCGGCCAATATTCTCATATACTTTCTCTATCTCTTCATCTTCGGCTTGCGACGTCGGCATGTATACCTGAATTGTCGTTTTCGGTGTTGGTTTACTGTCGATTCTCATAAGGACAACCCTATCACTGAACTGTTAGCAGTAACCTCACCCTTTGCCCTACCTTCTTATTCATAACAAATGCTACTCCCGTTATACCATTTTCTGCTGCTGTTGATATTACCCAATACTCTTCTGATCAGAAATCCTTGCCTTCTACCCATTTCGCTTCTCTGACGCCCACTATGGCTAGATTGGGCATTTGCATTTCATTTTTCAGAGTGTCTAGCTTCCCTGGCGCGTTCAAACTTCTGACATTCCACTGCCCGGCTCGTAGAACGTTATCCTTTCGTTGGTTATTCAGTCTATTTCTCGTGGTCACCTTCCCCTTGGCAGTCTCCTCCGCGAGATCCGAGCGGGGGTCTGTTCCAGAATGTTTTGTCGATGGAGAGCTATCGTGAGACGTTTTCAATTACAGGCCACATGTCTTGTCGATAGACGTTATGTGTCGTTGTTGCAGTGGCTTCCATTGCCTTGTACATTCTCACGTCGTCGATAGTTGCTGATTCTTCCGCATTTATGTGCAGTTTCTCACATCAAGGAAAAGAGCTGTCAGCTCCTCCGCCCTCTTTGACAAAGCCATTCAAGAGTGAAAGTGGCTTCTTAGGTCGGAAGTGTTCGGTCGCCAATATTGATAATGTTTATTCAAAATTTAAGAGTTCGGGGGGTTCGAACCTGGGACTGATAACGTTTTGATTACTAATCACAAACGCTATCCCTTGACCTCTCCGTTTACAGCGAATGTATTTCAATACCACATACAATGTATAACGGTTGATAGTTCCATCTTCGGAGTTGAATACTTTTAAGAACTCTGGGAGCCTGACACGATTAATATAAGAAGGAAGTTGAAGACACAAACTTAATTGCTACCAAAATTGCTACAATCGCCACCGCAAAAATTGAAGCACTGTTAGGCAATTTCTAGGCCTTACTGATTTGGGTCGGAGTGCATAAAAAGCACTTCAGTATACTCCTGTTGTAGAAATTCGATACGTCAGTATATATACATACATAACCAGGCCACTAATATTCAATGAGTCGATTAAATCTGCAACTGATGTTCACAATCGGCGAGCTTGTCTTATTATAACAGACTGGAACATAGTAGCTTGTAAGTTAGCTTGCGTCATGGTCACTATGTGTAAGTTGCGGAAAAAATTGGCGTTATGTGCAAGTTACGTGAATCTCATTTTTAATAAGAAAACGCTATCTAACATAGAAATCAACGTAAAAGATTGGGTTGCCACCGCCTCTAGCTACACGACAAATGAAGGGTTCGGCTGAATCGGAAAATTAATTAATTGAATCCTAAGAAAAAAAGACTCATAAAAGAACATTCATTGCACCATCACTCATAAAGAATGGGATGTAATTACTAGTTTGGTCGAGGCATTGTTCAGGTGAATCAAATATTAAAATAAAGTAAATAATGAGTGAACATTGTGCATAAGAGCAGCTTGCAGCAGCACTCCTGAAAACAATACCTATTCTAAAGAATTTGTTTTAATTAAAAAGGAAACACTAATTATTGGGCCTGTGCGCATGGAAATGCTATGGATGGTGTAACAAGGAAACTACAAGGTAAATGGCGTAGGTAATATAGTTGTATCATCGGTACACAGGATAAGATTAGTGGCAAAATTATTTATTCCTTAAAATATTGATGTAATGCATCTACACAACTGATGTTGCCTGGTAACTAAGTACAATTTCTTGTGGAACGGTACACGATTCACAACACACTCGTATGACCACGTGGTTTGCGGAGAGACAATTTCCACATACCGTGGCCAAGTTTTAATCACATTAAACAAAGCAGCCGTGGACAATTAACATTTTTCAGAAGGCACATTTGAATGGACAAAGGATGATGGCAGTGGGCCAACCAACTCTAATATTAAACCACGTGGATGGCTTCCAACGGACAATAGATAAATGAGACAAAGAAAATTCACGAAGAGGCAAAATTATTAACGTTCAGGAAAGATTAGAACCTATACAGACGCAGTGGCAGGCAGACAAATGCTAACACTGAACCGAGGGCGCACCTTCTTACAAATGCAACACCTTTGTGTTGCGTTCTTCTTACGGATCAAAGTCTGCATTAGGAATCAAACTGAAAGTCTGCAGAAGCCTTGCATTCCTTGCTGCGACAAGGTGAAACAATATTTATAAGACGAGATGCGAGGCCAAAAGCTGAAAGCTCCCCTCCCGCTACTAGACAATGCACCACGCGGTTAAACCAATTCACCGTCCTTCGAAGAGACTTCGGCTACAGACCTTCGGCGCGCTGGAAGCAGACTGATTGTCTCACACATTCCAACGTCTCCCACGTGATTCCGTGGCCAGGAAAACCCAGAGATGAGGCTTCCGCCACCAACCTAACACCGGTAACTTTCACGCGAGGAGAGCAAACCTCTTTGCCTACCTGAAAACTACAGGAGTTGGCCATTCTGTACGACTACCGCTGATTCTCTGCAGCAGACTAAACCACCGTATAGCAACATGAAACACGCCTACATTCATTCACTCATGCCTGCCAGAGAGCTTTGTATCCCTGGAAAGTAAATAAAATTATGAAAGGGGACTAAAGGACCCTTTCAAGATGACTGTGTCAAAGACATTTCCGAGAACGTCTGTGGGAGAATTTGACTATACGGTGGTCCATTAGACAGGATGCCCACCAGAATGAGTGGCTCGTGATCTGACGCCTGCCGTGGCTAACTTCAGACATGGAAGGAGAATATGGGACGCATGCCATGCCACGGCACTGTAAGACTAATGCGGCCTACTCCATTTTGCCTGCCGGCCGGAGTTGTCAAGCGGTTCTAGGCGCTACAGTTTGAAACCGCGCGACCGCTACGGTCGCAGGTTCGAATCCTGCTTCGGGCATGGATGTGTGTGATATCCTTAGGTTAGTTAGGTTTAAGTAGTCCTAAGTTCTAGGGGACTGATGACCACAGCAGTTTTAAGTCCCATAGTGCTCAGAGCCATTTGAACCATTTTGAACCATCCATTTTGCCTCTCGTAACGTCCGTGCGAGCGACAGTTTACCAACGTTTCTGCTTTGCTTGTGCTGTTGTCTTTGTACACAGGCAAGCGCGAGGCGGTGTTCATTTTGTTGGTCTAGTAGAGAAATATCCATGTATTTACGACCACAGCAGTGCTAAATGCAGTAGCAGGAACGCTACAGATACAACGAGCAGAACGATTACAAGTGAAATATTACAGACAGGATGTAGAAATAAATAGAAATGTGTTAGGTCTTTTGATTATAAAACATGTTTGCAAACGTTTCATTATGTGTTTGACATGTTGTACAAACGTCAGACGTAGTTACATACGTGCACCGTTCTCCCATTTGGGCTTGTAATGGAACTGCTCAGTGGCTAATGTTGCGTTATGGAGTGGATTATTCGATACACTCCATAAATTTACTATACGAGATACAAATAAGTTCAAATTGTAGTTTTACATTTCACGAAGTTTTAATGACATAAATATAACAGTTTTGTATACAGAGCATGAATGTAACATACATACGAGAGTTGCTCAGAAAGTAATGCACCCCATTTTTTTCTTCAACAATTCTTTATTGAACATAATGATAATTACACACACGAAAGAATGGTGTTTTATTGAACACCCTATTCTTCCACGTAATCTCCATCAATCCTTTTCCTGGTGGCGGGTGGCGGAGCCAGTGCTTCGTTGTGTGAGTCAGATCCACGAATGGCATCCTTAAATAGCCGAAACAAGTGGAAGTCCGAGGGGGCTAGATCAGGTGTGTCAGATGTGACAGCCGTGGATGGTCTCTCTGACCGCTGCAAATCGGGGAGCTCCGCCGAACCACCTACTGTTGTCCAGCGACTAACTGTACCTCTTTCGACAGCAGGTGCTCCATAGACTTTGCACACGCATTTGTGAATATTCCCCACAGTTTCTGTCTCTACACTGAGAAATTCAATGGCGGCACGTTACTTGTAACGTACATCACCTAAAGACGCCATTTTGAAACCGTCCTGCAGTTACGCTATCTGTCGGAAATGACGGAAACTTGGCGCGCTCACTCAGGAGATTTCAAGTAACGTTTTGCATTTGTAGCATTGTTTTCGGCTGAAAAAAAAATGAGGTGCATTACTTTCTGGGAGACTCTCGTAATATTAATTTTAATGTTTTTCAAATCACTTAATTATTCTTCATATATTGGATTTATTTCAAAATTTGGTTATCCAACTGTAAATACATTATCCGTCATTTTATTAATTACGAAATCCCAAAACTAAAGATTATCGATAAGTAACTCATTTGTTAAGCAGAACAGTTTCTTTTATGTAAGCTTTATCTTTCTTTCTAGTGTTAGAAGTTGGTAGTTGGCAGGAAGTTGCTGTACTGTGTGTCTCGTGTCGTATTCTGGGGTTCAGACGTATCTGAATGTTAAACTCGTGCTGTGTCAAAAAGCTGAGAATTAAATGTCCTGTATCTAGAATAATGTGCCTAACACAAGTTATATGCCAGCCGCTGTGCCCGAGCGGTTCTAGACGCTTCAGTCTGGAACCGCGCGCCTGGTACGGTCGCAGGTTCGAATCCTGCCTCTGGCACGGATGTGTGTGAAGTCCTCAGATTAGTTAGGTTTAAGTAGTTCTGAGTCTAGGGGACTTAGAGCCATTTTGAACAAGTTATTTCACGAACGTATTTTAAACTAAAACGTGAATGTCCTCATGTAAGCAGAATTATCACGCTTCTAGTTACAGAGCCAACAAGGATTTCGCAATACGTCGACTGAAGGTAACAAATTACTAAATCTTTTTACAACACTCTGTATTTTATGAACAGTTCTAACTGTACTCGTATTTGTTCTCAGTGGCAGGACTTTTTGCGCAAACACATGCAAAGAAGTGATTGCGAGGTTTGTTACAAAAGTATTATTTGAGAAAGTAGTAGATATGATTATTAAGGTTTGAGGCTGAGAAAGGAACTAGACAGCTATGTATATCTCTGTTGATATCCTGGCTTTTGTTGTGAATTCTCAATAGGGTTGTGCTGGCCAGATGACTTAGCATACCACCATTATGAATCCGTGTAACATGTCTGTGTTACCTCTTAAAGTGTGAGCATATGGCACTTCTGGTGGTGATTCGTCCGTCGGACGGGGACGTTAAGCTCAGCTCTCCACTCGCTGCTATTCGAGAGGAATAGATTGGGTGCCATTAATGGGGTTTTAGCCTCACCCTTCCCTTCACCCTTGATAACGTCACACAATATTGCACTGTACAAGCATTCATCATAGTGATCCACACAACAATAATACACACTTGATGCTCCAAAACAGGACACAGATAGGCGACAGAAAACCACTTCTACTGGAAACGTACCAACGCGATACCCTCGCATTTGCCCCCAATGTTCATTTTAGGATTGTGGTCTTACTATTCACACATGGACTAGAGGAAAACTGGAAAGGAAAAGAATCGAAGCGTTCGAGATATGCTGTTACAGACGAATGCCGAAAGTGAAGTGAACTCACGACATAAGAAATGAAGGGACCACTGATAGAAGAAAGGACAAGATAATAGGGCATGTGTTAAGATGATGGAAGCATTTACATGCAGCCTTTCTACGTTGAAACATAGAGAGCCACATCGTAAAGGGGCCTGCACCACGAAAATTTAAAATAATAAAAAAATTGTAATCCTCTCTAGGGCCGAGAAAAGTTTTACATCCTATTTCCAGGCGCAGATACTTGAGTTCTCAATGCCCGGACAAAAATCTTTAAGATAACGTGATTTGTTAACGAGATATTTCCAGAAACGTACTAAACGTCTTAAGATACACAGCGTCCCAATATGGGCTGTTCGAGCGCTGTCGTCACATCCAGCATAGGCGCACACCGTCGCCCGTCAACTCAGCCACTGGCAGGCGCAATGTGGGTAGGCAACCCGTCAGGCGGTCCTATTTGCCTTCGAGCACTGCCCTGGGGCGTTGCACACCTAATTTATTAACGCTTCGCACCTCTGAGTGAATGTCGCTGTAACGATGACTTTTGGAAACAGCCCGTTCCCATATTCCCTTTGTTGGGAAGGACAATCCTTACTTGTTGAAAAAGGTGGGTTGCCTCAGTGTCTAGTAGAGTTGGGCAACGCGATTCTTTTTCCCGATTCGATTCCTACAATTCAATCTCACATTTCAAATCGATTCCTACGATTCGTTCACGATTCTTTCACGATTCAATCTAGTCTGCGATGGCACGATTCTTACGGAATGCAAAAAGTTCTACATCTTACTCACACATGGCAGGCCATGTCTGAAATTGTCAATGGGGTTAGAATCGAACTGTGTCATGATAAGATATGCCAGAAATAGTTTATTTATGAGTAAACATGCATATGACGTTACAAGTGTGATTCTCGATTTATGCGTGTAATGCCTTAATTGATGAAAGGTCACGTCTGATTTGATTGCATCTATTGTTTTATTTCAATATGCCAAGAAAGAGGAGTCGATTTGTGCGAAAGGTGGTGCAAAATTACGTTGTATGCCAGTTTGGTTGTGTGGCTTGAACGTATCTAACTACAGATGTCTGTTTTATAGTTACAAAATCTAGCAGTGAGGCAGACGTGCTTTGGCTCATATCATCCTATGTTCTCCTGTGCTAAGATGTCTTTCCAAGTCCACATCACCCTTGTAATTCATAACGCAGCTGACAGCCCTCTCGCACAGCAAATTTAGCTTAACTTTCATTTCTTCTAAATACAAAGCATAGGTACTTTGCTTTTAATTTGTCTGAGAACTTGCCGCTATCACTACTATTTACGCGAGAAGACGACATACTTCCAAACAGTAGAATTCAATCGTATACAGCGACATTACTTCACTAAAATTTAATATGAATCTGGCTGATGGTAGCGATAGTAAATGGGAAATGCCTTTACACTCGTTCCCGTCAGCCACCGCCAAGTGTCAGCTTGGTTTTCACGAGTAATATTAACTTCGTTTTTTCGTTCCGAGCTTCCTTTGTTCACACGCATCCTCCACCTGTGACTGCCATCTGGCGGTCGTAATCATTCGGCACGACTCGGCATGATTCGGAAGTTACCTTCGAAGCATAGAGTACTAAGAATGAATGAATTGTTGGAATTTGGAACCGTCACGACTCGGAAACACGCAATCGTTCTTACGATTCTTTTGAACGACGATTCGTCCGTATCACGATTTGGTTCTTACGATTCTTTATTTATAGTCGTTCAAATGAACGACTCACTCACGAATCGCCACAACTCTAATGTCTAGTGCACCTAAGATGCTTAATACAGTGACAAGCATAATACTCAGCGCCTCCACGTGTCCTTTCATGCTGCGCATTTTGATGAGTTGGTCAGCGATGCAAAGAAGCAGCTCCTTGTCACACTGAAAGACAAAGATCGAGACGGAAAAACTTCATAACGTAGACTTGGTCTCCATGTGCATCAGTTTCAATTATCACATGCGTTTCATACTACTAATTTAAGATTGCTGAGATGAAGGAATATTTACCTGATGCCGCATTACTAACAAGCTGCAGAGCTACACTCATTATTGCAACAAGTGGCGCAACATTTTCCATATGGGGCTCCTGTTCTAATCGTGTTTGCTGACACTCTTTGAGTGCTTAACGCCAGGAGACATACAGAAACATGAAGGAGTTTCCCTCTCCGAAAAACAATTTTTCACGAACGAATCCATGCTCTCGCGCCCGTATCCATTAGTAAAATATTCTCAGGTTGGAGCCGCGTCAAGTGGTTAACTGCCCACAAGCTTTCGGCAGAGATCTCCTCTGCCGTTGTCAAGAGGTTGACTGTCGTGTGATCGCTCGCTCGCTGTAAAACGCTGGCTACATATGCCAGGTGTAGGGGCAGGTTAAGCAGCGGGGCTGCTGTTCCTGCAGTGACATCTTCAGGGTACGGTTTGTCCTAATGGAGTGAGCTGTCCTCACTAGGCGTCAGTCATTGCGACGCCATATTGTTTTCCGACATCGGGCTGCGAGAGAAATTACTCTTGCAGTAGGTCTGGCCATCGAGTCGTTGGCCTGTGGTGGACCTAGCGGCCCAGACCACGAATCAGGCGACTGGCAAAGTGTTCTGCATTGCTGTAGAACACTCTTGCGATTTGCCGGAAGCGATCCCGTAGGAAAGGGATTCCCGCTTCCTCATGGAGCAGCCTTGCTGGGTAGCGAGGCGGCTTGTGGAGCGCAAGTCGCAGCGCCCTATTTTGCACGCGTTGGAGCGTCGCAATGTGCGTCGCTGCCGCGTTACCCCACACCACGGCCGCGTATTCCGGTACCGGTCGGACGAGGGACAGATACATGGTGAGGCCGTGGCGTGGAGGAAGCGTCGATGAAGGATTGAGCAGTGGGTAAAGCGCACGAAGGCGCCCCACTGCCCGCCGTCTGACGTCGCGGACGTGTGGCAGCCACGTCAGGTGTCTGTCCAACGTCACCATGAGATATTTGCCGGTCCCCAACCATGGGATGGGGCCCCCCATGATCGTGACCGGCGGTAGGTCCGGTGGCAGCCTCCTTCTGCTAAAGATGACAGTCTGGCTCTTCGCAGCGTTGAACTTAAGGCGCCATTTCGTGGACCAGGCGCCCAGGACGTTACATCCGAGCTGGAGGCGGCGGCGCATCTCGGCCGCGTTCATGCTGCGGACGAACAACGCCGTGTCGTCAGCATAGAGTGCCAACTCCACGCGTGCCACCCGCGGGGCGTCGGCGGTGTACAGGGAGTACAGCAGGGGACCGAGGACCGACCCCTGCGGCACTCCCGCTCGAATCTGCCGGTCAGTTGAAGTGCCCTCATCTGCTCAGACGTGGAATGTGCGCCCCGAGAGATACGAGCGCAGCAGGACCACGTGCGACGTCGGTACCCCGTGCACAAAAAGTTTGTACACGAGGCCGTCGTGCCACACGCAGTCGAAGGCCTTGGAGACGTCGAGAAGCACCGCCCCTAGGTACTCCAGCGTCTCCAGCACTCGCATCGCCTGCTCCACGAGGCGCAACAGCCGCTGCGTGGTAGAGTGGCCCCGCCGGAAACCAAACTGCTCCTCGGGAAGGAGTTGCTGCTCTGTCACGATGCGCAGCAGCCGCTCCACGTACAACCTCTCAAACACTTTTGAGAGGGACGGGAGCAGACTGATCGGCCTATAGTGCGCTGCCTGACGCGGATCCTTGCCGCTTTTGGGGATGGCAACCACTTCCGCATGTTTCCATGCGGAAGGGAAGGTCCCAGTGCGGAGGATGCTGTTAAAGATGTCCGCCAGAGATTGGTGTACCTCCGGCGGTATCATCCTTAACAGGTGGTTGGTGACACCATCCGAGCCACCCGCCTTCCTCGGGTTGAGGCGACGGAGCTGCAGTTCCACTTCCTCGGGTGTGATCTCCTCGATCGAATCGTCTTCCTCCCTTGCAGCGAGGAAGACCGGCAGGCGATACTCCACCAGGCGAACATGATCGGGATCGAGCACACCATCAACGGGACGAAAATTTTCCGCGAACGTGTCCGCGAGGATGCTGGCTTTAGCATCTGGCTCGCAGACAACGTCCGCGCCCGTATGGAGAGGCGGGACTCGGTGGCGACGACGAAGGAAACGCTTGGCGGTCCGCCAAGCACTACCATCCGTCGTAGTTAGGGTGGCCACCAACCCGCCCAGTCCCGATTCCGATGTTCATCGATGGCGGCCCGAATCTCGCGTCGCGCCCTGTTGAGGCGGAGCTTCGTTTCTGGCTGCCGTGTGAGCTGCCACTCCCGGAAGAGGCGATCCTTGTTTGTTATCGCCTCCAGGATAGGCGGCGGGAGTTGGCGCGACATGTCCCGCGGCCGGTCCGGCCGCCTGGGGGTGGCCGCCTCCGCCGCAGCTAGTGTGTGCCGCGTGAAGAAGGCTAACGCTTCTTCAGCCCCATGCACAGCGGGATCTGGCGCGCCCTCGAGTCGGGCAAGGACGTCGTCACGGAAGCGCGTCTCGTCGATGCCACGGAAGTTGCGGCGGACGGACGGCAGAGAGGCACCGACGACGTCCATGTCGAAGAGCACCGGGAGGTGATCGGACGACATGGCACATCTGACGGTGGCTGAGGTGAAGTGCCCAACACCTTTGAGCACGGCGATGTCGAGCACATCTGACCGGCCGTGATGGGGGAAGACAGTGTGATCATAAGGCTCCAGTACTATCGCGCCATGCAGCTGTGTGGCGCGAAGGAGTCGGCGGCCGCTGGCATTGGTAACGCGGGAGTTCCATTGCGTGTGCTTGGCATTCAAGTCACCCGCAATGAAGACTTTCCCTCGCAGAGCCAGCAGGGCGTCGACGTCAACCTCCTGAAGCAGTCCCCTCGGCGGCCTGTAGGCCGCAACGAAGGTGATCACCCCTGCCGTCGTGACAGCCACCCCAGTGGCCTCCACTGCAGTGAGGGGCGGAAGCTGAACGTCATGGTGCTTGAGGGACGCCTTGATATAAATAGCCGTCCCCCCGCCATGCGTCAACCTGTCGGTGCGGTAGCACCGATAGTTGGCCACCTTGATATGTGTTCCCGGCTTCAGGAAGGTCTCGCACACGAGGCAGATGTGAATTGCCTCGTCGCGCAAGAACTCCCTGAATTCCCCTTGCTGGGGGACCAAACTGTTTGCGTTGAAGGTGCAAACGGTGAGGCCTTGGATGTGGCGATTATCCATGACGCGACGGGGTTGCAACGCCGGCCTGAAGGGCCGACGTGACCGCGGTGACGAGCACCGGAAACTGCTCGAGCAGCTGGCTCAACGACCGCAAGAGCGAACGGAGCTCGGCTGCGTCGGTGGCCGAGGGGACGGTGTTGGCAGCTGGGGCGGCCTCCGCCACTGGGGTGATCGGTTGCGGCCACTCCGTAGTAGACGACTGCCGCGGAGCGTCGGCAGCCAGTTGCGGCGCAGCACGAGGTGCCGTCTTCTGCTGCGGCAGAGTGTCATCGGCAGTCCGGTGTGCAGCGGCATGGGTGGCCCGGCCCTGCGCGGGGCGGCAACGCGCGCGCTCTGCGTGGGTGCGGGGGTGGCCTCCCCCCCCCGGGCGAAGCCGGGGACGGCGCGACCAGTTGCTTCGTCTCGCCCGCCACCAGTTCCGAACGTCGGGCGGTGGCGGCTGCTGGTCAGCCCGTGGTGGCGGCAGCAAAGCTGGTGGACGGGTGCACCTTACGAGAAGGAGCAGCCCCTCCGATCCGTTGGTTTCGGCCCCTTTTAAAGGCTGAACAGCCTCTGTAGCTGGCAACGTGCGCGCCGCCGCAGTTGCAGCACGTCGGCTTTTCTTCCTTGGCAAGCCCGCAAGACTTGCTCTCGTGCTGTCCCGCGCACTTGACGCAGCGGGGCAACATAGAGCAGTAGCGGGAGACATGGTCGAGCCTCTGGCAGGAAAAGCACTGGGCCCTCTTGCCTTTGGCTCGGAGAGGTTCCACCGCGACCCTGGCCCGGCCGACCCGCTGCACCTGGAAAATCGGAACCTGGTACAGTGGCATGTCGCGGTGCGTGCGCAGGGACTTCATCAGTCCGGTGGACCGGACGCCGAAGCCCATGTCCTCGAGTTCTTCTCGAAGATAGTCCGCACCAAACTTGAGGGGAAGGTGGCGAAAGACCACCTTTAGAAGTCTGAGCGGCTCAGAGGGGTGCGTGTAGCACGGCAGGCCATCTCTGGAGATGGTGTCCATCACCGCGCGCTACTCCTCGTTGGAGGACACCGTGACCTTGTAGAGGTGACGGCCAGCAGTCTTGACAGTAGCGGACGTGGCCACCCTGTCTAGTTTTTGCTGGAACTCCTTGTACCCGCCCGTCCATTGGATGACGATGGGCGGGGGCTTCTTTTGGGCCGACACAGGAGGCGCGGCGCCATCTTCCATCGCGTCCACGCTGGCCCCCGCGAACGCGTTGGTGGTCGGCAGCGGCGTCGGTTGCTGCAGCGCAGCAGCCCTGGCAGTGTGCCTCCTGGGAGGGGCGACAAAACCATCCTCATCCGGCTGCCGGGAGGTGGCAGGTGGACGAGTGGGCCGCCGCGTCTTCGTCGGTCTCGGCGAGGCGGCGGTCGCGGAGGAGCCCGCGATAGTCGTCCCAGACTCCGTGGTGGAAGGGCGGGAAGCCCTCGAGGCCTTCTTCCGCGGCCTCGCTGTGTCAGACGTCTGAGAGGGAGTGTCGGAGTCGTCATGCGTCATAGCCCGGCGCTTTCTGGGCGCACGGGCAGCGTCAGAGTCAGTGTCACGGCGCTCTGACTCGGCAATCGCCTCAGCCAAATTTGCGTCAGGCAGGTCGATGTCCTCCATCTCGGTGGCCGCAGCTAGCGTAGCCACGGGCTCTTCTTGTGTCTCGGGGACCAGGGGTGCAACCGGGGGCACATCGACCTCTTCAGTGGTCGAGGCCAGCGGCGCAACTCCCGCCGAGGCCGCCACCGCCGGGACCGCAGACTCGCGCGATGCTACCGGCGGGGCTCTCGGTGGCACACCCGGCACTTGCTGCCTCGTGTACGGCAGAGTGGCAGCCTTCTGAATGTTACAGAGGGCGAGTATAGCCGCCTCGTCGTCCTTTCGACCAGGGTAGGAGCCCCCATGTGCGAGTTTGTTCATAAGAATGAACACTCGATCAGGAGAGAGCGCATCAGAATCCGAAGAGTCAATCCTGTCATCGTCAGTTGTCGTAAGCCGGTTCGTCATAAGTGGGGGGCCGGATGGGGCCGCCACCGTGATCAGCTCAGTCGCCTGAGCTGGCCCCGACGGACGCCACACCCTTCGCAAGTAAAGCAACCTCTCTCAACGACATCTCGAACAGCACTCGTCCGTGCGTGCGTGCGTCGTGCGTCCGTCACTGTCGTGTGAATGCCGCTGCCGCGCTTATACAGCCATTGACGTCACTGGGGCCCAGCTCGCCACTACAAGTGGCAATATTTTGGTGGCGGGACTGAAGCGCCCGCTTCAACTCTCCAATCACAGGATCCCAGATCGTACTCAGCTGCAATCCACCTTTATTGAGCGTCTGACATTTTGATCTCTATTGCTTCACTTATTACGCTATCCCAGAAGCAGTTGGTCCGTTTAATAATAGAAGTATCGTCGAACGCAATCACCTGTCCGATTTCTACTGCATGCTGCGCTACAGCTGATTTTTCGGGATAGCATAGACGGGAAAACCTTTCATGTTCTATGTGGCGCTGTTCAGTAGTGCTGACAGTCTGACCGACATAAAACCGCCCTCATCCACAAGGTATTCTCTATATTCCATATGTTCTGAGACCTAAATTGTCGGTGGCCGTGCCGTTCTAGGCGCTACAGTCTGGAGCCGAGCGACCGCTACGTTCGCAGGTTCGAATCCTGCCTCGGGCATGGATGTGAGTGATGCCCTTAGGTTAGTTAGGTTTAATTAGTTCTAAGTTCTAGGCGACTGATGACCTCAGAAGTTAAGTCGCATAGTGCTCAGAGCCATTTCAACCATTATTTGTCTCCCACACGCTTCATTAATTGCCGGATCTTTACAGGGTGCGCGAAGCCTACGTCGCTTTTACACTACTGGCCATTACAATTGCTACACCAAGAAGAAATGCAGATGACAAACCGGTATTCATTAGACAAATATATTATACTAAAACTGACATGTGATTACATTTTCATAAAATTTGGGTGCATAGATCCTGAGAAATCAGTGCCCAGAACAACCACCTCTGGCCGTTATAACGGCCTTGATACGCCTCGGCATTGAGTCAAACAGAGCTTGGATAGCGTGTACAGGTGCAGCTGCCCATGCACCTTCAACACGATACCACAGTTCATCAAGAGGAGTGACTGGCGTATTGTGACGAGCCAGTTGCTCGGCCACCATTGACCGGACGTTTTCATTTGGTAAGTGATCTGGAGAATGTGCTGGCCAGGGCAGCAGTCGAACATTTCCTGCATCCAGAAAGTCCCGTACAGGACCTGTAACATGCGGTCCCGCATTATTCTGCTGAAACGTAGGGTTTCGCAGGGATCGAATGAATGGTAGAGCCACAGGTCGTAACACGTCTGAAATGTAACGTCCACTGTTCAAAGTGCCGTCAATGCGAACGATAGGTGACCGAGATGTGTAAGCAATAGCACCCCGTACCATCACGCTGGGTGATATGCCGGTATGGCGATGACGAATACACGCTTCTAATGTGCGTTCACCGCGATGTCGCCAAACACGGATGCGACCATCGTGATGCTGTAAACAGAACCTGGATTCATCGGAAAAAATGACGTTCTGCCATTCGTGCACTCAGGTTCGTAGTCGAGTACACCATCACAGGCGCTCCTGTCTGTGATTCAGCGTCAAGGGTAACCACCGCCACGGTCTCCGAGCTGATAGTCCATGCTACTGCAAACGTCGTCGAACTGTTCACGCAGATGGTTGTTATCTTGCAAACTTCCACATCTGTTGACTCAGGGATTGAGACATGGCTGCACGATCCGTTACAGCCATGCGGATAAGATGCCTGTCATCTCGACTGCTAGCGATACGAGGCCGTTAGGATCCAGCACGGCGTTCCGTATTACCCTCCTGCACCCACCCATTCCATATTCTGCTAACAGTCATTGGATCTCGACCAACGCGAGCAGCAATGTCGCGATACGATAAACCGCAATCGCGATAGGCTACAATCCGACCTTTATCGAAGTCGGAAACGTGATGGTACGCATTTCTCCTCCTTACACGATGGCATCACAACACAGTTTCACCAGGCGACGCCGGTCAACTGCTGTTTGTGTATGAAATATCGGTTCTAAACTTTCCTCATGTCAGCACGTTGTAGGTGTCACCGTGAATGCTCTGAAGAGGTAATCATTTGCACATCACAGCATCTTCTTCCTGTCGGTTAAATTTCGCGTCTGTGGCATGTCATCTTCGTGGTGTAGCAATTTAATGGCCAGTAGTGTATGTTGCTGGGATACAAAACGGTAAAAACGCTCTTCCCTGTTATTGATCTACCAAATGGTAAAAACGTTATCTTCTTCGTGTGTTCTATGGAGGCCTTCTGCTTTCGTAGCTTATATGAAACTGCTTGTGAAATTTGTGTGCTATTGTAACCATTTTCCATGAAAACTTAACATAAGTGGCCCAGTTCCCTCGGCAGGGTGTCGGCGTCTAAGCCGGTTTCAGCTCGATGTACTGAGGGCATCAGAACAGACTTTTTCTGTGCTGGGTGGTGGTAGCTAGCGGCGTGCAGATACCGATCCGTGTGGGTGGACTTGCAGTCAACACTGTGCCCGAGACACCCATTGGGTGTACAGCGGACAAGGCCGTCCAGGAACGGAAGGAACCATCCTTCTCTATTTCTACCGTGAACTTTATGTGGTGGTGGATTCTGTTGATGCGTCCTAGGAACTTCTCCAGTTTCTTATATCCATGAGTCCATATGACGAAGCTATCGTCGATGTACCGATACAAATAACTGGGCTTTGCAGGAGCCGTGTCCAAGGCGATGTCCTCAAATTGCTCCACGAAGAGGACTGCTACAACTGGAGCTAATAGGGTACCCACTTCGTCGCCATTCGTCTGGTTGAAATATTCTGCACCATGTAAAAGATACAATGATGCCAGATACGTTTCAATAAATACACAATGGTGTCGTCAAAGGACCGTGACGGCAAGACTAAAAAGTCCGTGATGGGTACAGACGCTAATAAGGAAAACCGCATCAAAACTAATCATAAGACCCTCTTCGCTGAGCCGGCTCCTGAAGATATATGAAATCGACACAGTCTTCTGACCCAAAGCAAAGATCTGCCAACTAATGAAGCATGAGAAACACGATTTAGGCCTCAGAACACTTGGAATATACAAAATACCTTGTGCTTGTGGGCAGTCTTAAGTTGGTCAGACTGTCCCCACTATTGAACAGCGCTGCATAGAACCTGAAAAGTGTTTCCGCCTATGCCACCCAGAAAAATCAGCTGTAGCCCGAAGCATGCTTGGGGAAACGGACAGCGAATTGCATTCGACTTAACTTCTATTATTAAATGGACCAATGGCATCTGGGAGAGCGTCAAAAATGAAGCTTTGGTGATCAAATATGGAACAACACGCTCAGTAAAGAACGTGGGTTGCAGCTAAGTACAGCCTGGGACTCTATGATTGGGAAACTGAAGCGGCCGCGGCAGTTGTGTCACCAAAGCACTGCACTATATGGGTGCGGGACTGGGCCCCAGTGACGTCATTGTCGGCGATGCGGCTATATAAGCACGGCAGCGGCATTCAGATGACAGTCAACCACTTTACAATGGCAGTGGAGATTTCTGCCGAAAGCTCGTGGGCACTTAACCACTTGACGCAGCTTAAAACTCTTGAATATTTTGGTAAACCGTTTCTCGTCGGATCGGATATATGGGTGCAGATCTGGAAAACGGACTAAAGGATAGAGATACGACTTTTGTTACTTATTCATTCATACTTGATGAAACCACCAAGGTAACAGACCATGTAAAGATTGCAATATTTTCATTGGGGTGGTGACTCTAAACTCAAGGTCTTCAAGCAGGTAGTAAATCTGACACCTATGGAATAGACAACCGCGGTTAGCGATATATTTTGGGTACTGTGGCATGCAATTAAAATATGTTTTTTCCTTGTGAAAGGCTCTGTTCTTTGGCAAAAGATGTAACGCCACTGATGATTGGAATTTAGCATGGTTTTGTGTCTCGTACGAAAGAAAAAAGAAAACTGAATTTGAGAAATGCAATTGAAGTACATTGCGAACTGTTTTGTCCACTAGGAGGCCCTTGGCTCGGAAAGAACGCAAGTGGTGATATCTTAAAAGGTCGTGGTACAATACGTGCATTTTCTAAGGCGCCATGGTGTCAGTTACAGCCAGTTCAAGAAATTTTTGTAAGACCTAGAAGAAGCATATAATGACATGTTATATCGTTGTGAGGTACGATGGCTTATTAGAGGCGAAGTCCTCAACATATTCTTTGCTACCCGAAAAGAAATTGCCCTATTTATGGAAATGAGAGGAGAGATGCAGCCAGCACTGAGTGACGAAAAATGGGTTACTGTCTTGACCTTTCTCTCTGATATTATGAGACACTTAAATCACTTAATTGCTTATTTCTAACATGTATGATAAAATCATTGCATTCCTGAAAAAAACCTCATCTACTTGAAGGGTAGCTTGCTACAGGAAAGTCTTTCATCGTCAAAGTTTTTCGAAAGTCTTTCATCGTCAAAGTGACCTCCAGACCCATGTTTCGTGGGTTATCAACGAAATATCATGTAACTTCATTAGTCTTTTGCGAGAAAGGTTTAAGCACCTGTGTAACCTACAAAATGAATTCAAATTATATGTTGTTGTTGTGGTCTTCAGTCCAGAGACTGGTTTGATGATCACGTAATTGCTTATTTCTAACATGTATGATAAAATCATTGCATTCCTGAAAAAAACCTCATCTACTTGAAGGGTAGCTTGCTACAGGAAAGTCTTTCATCGTCAAAGTTTTTCGAAAGTCTTTCTTCGTCAAAGTGACCTCCAGACCCATGTTTCGTGGGTTATCAACAAAATATCACGTAACTTCATTAGTCTTTTGCGAGAAAGGTTTAAGCACCTGTGTAACCTACAAAATGAATTCAAATTATATGTTGTTGTTATGGTCTTCAGTCCAGAGACTGGTTTGATGCAGCCCTCCAAGCTACTCTATCCTGTGCAAGCCTCTTCATCTCCCAGTACTTACTGCAACCTACATCCATCTGAAACTGCTAACTCTATTCATCTCTTGGTCTCCCTCTACGGTTTTTACCACTCACATTTCTCTCCAGTATTCAATCAGTGATACCTTGATGTCTCAGAATGCGTCCTATCAAGCTATCCCTTATTTTAGTCAACTTGTGCAACAAATTTTTAATTTCCCCAATTCTACTGGGTACGTCCTCATTAGTTACGTGATCTGCCCATCACATCTTCAGCATTCTTCTGTAGCATTACATTTTCAAAGCTTCTATTCTTTTCTTGTTTAAACTGTGTATCGTCCATATTTCACTTCCATATATGGCTACATTCCGGAAAAATACCTTCCGAAAAGACTTCCTGGCACTTAAATCTGTACTCGATGTTAAAAAATTTCTCCTCTTCAGAATTGCTTTTATTGAGATTGCCAGTCTACATTTTATATCCTCTCCAGCCATCATCAATTATTCTGTTGCCCAAATAACAAAACTCTCCTACTACTTTAAGTGTCTAGTTTCCTAATCTAATTCCCTCAGCAACGCCTGATTTAATTTAGACTATATTCAATTACCCTCTTTTTGATTTTGTTGAATTTCATCTTACATCCTCTTTACAAGGCACTGTCCATTCCGTTCAGCTGCTCTTCCAAGTCCTATTCTTTCTCTGATAGAATTACAATATCATCAGCTAACCGCAAAGTTTTTATCTCTTCGCCCTGAACTTAAATTCATCCTCCAAATTTTTCTTTGTTTTCTTTAGTGCTTGCTCAGTGTACAGACTGATTAACATCAGGGATAGGCTACAACCCTGCCTCACTCCCTTCTCAACAACTGCTCCCTTTCTTGCCTGCCGGCTCTTACAACCGCCGTCTGGTTTCTGTAAAAGTTGTAACTAGCCTTTCACTCCCTGTATTTTATCCCTGCTGGCTTCATAATTTCGCAGAGACTATTCCAGTCAACTTTGTCAAAAGATTTCTGTAAGTCTGCAAATGCTATAAACATATCTTCTAAGATAAGACGTAGGATGAGTATTCCCTAATGTGTTTCTACAATTCTCCGAAATCCAATTCAATCTTCCCTGACATCAGTTCCTACCAGTTCTTCCATTCTTCTGTAAAGTATTCGTGTAAATATTTTGCAACCATAACTTGTTAATCGACAGTTCGGTCATCTTCATACCTGCCCACACTTGCTTCCTTTTGAATTGGAATTATTATAATCTTCTTGAAATCTGAGCCTGTCTCATATATCTTGCACACCAGAGGGCAGAGTTTTGTCATGACTGGCTCTCCCAAGTCTGTCAGTAGATCAAATGAGATATCTTCTACCCCCGAAACCTTGTTTCGACTTTGATCTTTCCGAGCTCTGTCAAATTCTTCTCATGGTATCATGTGTCCAGTTTCATCTTCATCTGCTTCCACTTCACTTTCTATAATTTTACTTTCAAATACACCTACCTTGTGTAGACCCTCTACAAATTCCTTTATTCCTTCCACCTTCCAACTTTCAGCTTTCCCTTCTTTGCTTAGCACTGGTTTTCCATCTGAGCTCTTGATAGTGATACAGCTGCTTCTCTTTCCTCCAAAGGCCTCTTTAATTTTCCTGTAGACTGTTTCTATCTTTCCCCTGATAAAATATGCCTCCAAATCCTTGAATTTGTCTTCTGGACATTCCTGCTTAGTCGTTTTGCATTTGCTGCCAATCTCATTTGTTTAGACGTTTGTAATCCCTTTTGTCTCCTTTATTTGCTACATTTTTATATTTCCTCTTTTCAGAAATTAAATTCAGTCTTATCCAAGAATATCCACTAAGCCTTGTCTTTTTACCTGTTTGATCCTCTGCTACCTTCACTATTTCATCTTTTAAAGCTACTCATTCGTCTTCTACTGTAGTCCTTTCTCGTAATGTAATCAACCGTTGCCTAATACTGCGTCTGAAACTCTAAAAACCTCTGCTTCTTTCAACTTACCCAGGACCTATCTCCTTAATTTCCTAGCTTTTTGCAAGTTTTTCAGTTAACCAATAAACTGTGGTCAGAGTCCACATCTGCCCCTGGGAATACCCTACATTTTAAAATCTGATTTCGAATCTCTGTCTTATCATGACATAATCAATCTGAAATCTTCCAGTGTCTCCAGGTCTCATCCACGTATACGACCTTCTTTCAAGATTCTTAAACTAAGTCTTAGTTACGATTAAATTATGCTCTGTGCGTAATTTGACCAGGCGGCTTCCTCTTTGATTCCTTTCCCCCAGACCTCATTCATCTAGTTTTCCTTTTCTTCCTTTTCCTACTATCACGATTAAATTTTCATTTCCCTTAACTATGTAAATAATTTCTTTTATCTCAGCATACGTTTCTTCAATCTCTTCGTCTGTGTAGCTGGCTGGCAAATAAACTTGTACTACTGTTTTAGGTATGGGTTTATCTTTCGTACGATAACGCTTTAACTATGCTGTTCACTGTAGCTTACCCGGATTCCTATTTTCTTATTGATTATTAAACCTACTCCCGCCTTGTCTCTATTATATTTTTTATTTGTAATCCTGTATTCAAATGACCAGAAGTCCGTACTGCCACCGAACTGCACTAATTCCCACCACATCTAACTTCAACCTATCCATTACCTTTTTTAAATTTGATAACCTACCTGCCCGATAAATGGATCTAACATTCCACCCTCCGTTCCGTAGAATGGCTGTTTTGTTTCTCTGACGATGACATCCTCCTGAGTAGTCAAATTATTTAAAACTTTATTTTGCTCAACCCCATATGCTGTGCCTTTAGCAGTACAATTAGAACTGATTTATTTGCAGACTTGCACTCTGATCAAGGTCAGATATTTCAACACAACCAGCCTGTTAAAATGTTATTGTCACGTTCAAACTGTGCGTAAGACTCACGAAAAAAAAATAAACAAGCAAGTGAAATTGCACTTGTAATTTTAACTTGTACCTACCCTTTAGAGTTCCCTAAACGATCTCATACGCATTTGTCGCAATAGTTATTAACTGTTAATTGAAGATGTTGCAACATGTTTTTAAAGTACTGTTGACGATAAGGTGATGGTAGGCAAGGATGGGGAAGGAAATGGGCCAAGTCCATGTCGAGGGAACGATCCCAGCATTCGCCTTAATTGATATGGAAGGGCCATAGGGAACCTAAAAAACTCAGACGAGGATCTCAATCCTGGAGTGTAATAACCACTGCGACATTTCTATCGATTCGGCTGGGAAATGCATCGGTGCAATCAAAACGTGTATCCGCTAGTGAGCTTTAAAAAGAAGGAACAAATAAATCGAGTTTGCGCAAGCGCTATGATATCACAGATCGACACATCACAGTGTTATTAGGTAACAGAATGACTGCTGTCGTCGCCTGTCTATCAGCTGCATTGTGACCGATACAACGATGCGTCAGCGCAGTGCGACCGCGACCGCCGTGTTATCTGGCGCTGTTCTCGTGACACTGCACTGCGGTTCAAGGTCAACCGTGCAGTTCCGCAAACGCTACTACAGCGTATGTATTTCAGATAACACTGTGTGGTCGTTGTGGCGCAGTGGCTGGCGAGAAAGGGTAGGGACAGCTCAGTTCCAGTCTGCAACAGGAATCTAGAAGCAGGAACGGATCTATAGAGCCTGTAGCAGAAGAAGATGCTCTTACACCACTCCTGATGCTAAATATTTTTTTCGGATCACGTAGGGCCCCAGCGCACACGCAGAAGTGCCGCAACGCGAAATGGAATGGAGTCGACTAATGTCTGAAGTAGTGCTGGAGGGAACTGACACCATGAATCCTGAAGGGCTGTGCATAAATCCGTAAGAGTACGAGGGGGTGATGATCTCTTCTGAACAGCATGTTGCAAGGCATCCCAGATATGCTCAATAATGTTCACGTCTGGGGAGTATGGTGGCCAGTGGAAGTGTTCAAGCTCAGAAGAGTGTTCCTGGAGCCACTCTAGCAATTCTGAATGTTTGAGGTGTCGCATTGTTCTGCTGGAATTGTACAAGTCACTCTGAATATACAATGGACGTGAATGGATGCAGGTGATCAGACAGGATGCTTAAATACGTGTCACCTGTCAGAGTCGTATCTCGACATATGAGGGGTCCCACATGACTCCAACTGCACACGCCACCCACCAGTCTCCACTAGCTGTAACAATCCCTTGCTGACAAGCAGGGTCCATGGATTCATACCTGTACCTTCCATCCGATCGATACAATTTGGAACGAGACTTGCCCGACCAGGCAACATGTTTCCAGTCTTTAACAGTCCAATGTCGATGGGCCCAGGCGAGGCATGAAGCTTTGCATCGTACTGTCATCAAGGGTACATTAGTCAGTCTGCGGCTCCGAAAGCACATATCGATGATGTTTCGTTGAATGGTGTACACGCTGACACTTGATGGCCCAGCACTGAAATCTGCAGCTATTTGCGGAAGGATCTCACTTCTGTCTCGTTGAACGATTCTCTTCAGCCATCGTTGGACCTGTTCTTGCAGGATCTTTTTCCAGCCACAGTGATGTCAGAGATTTGATGTCCTACTGGATTCCTGATATTCACGGTACACTCATGAAATGCCCACATCACCAATACCTCAAAGATGTTGTGTCCCAATGCTCAGACTCACGTATATCTCGATAACATGCCATTGTAATAGCACTAGTAGTAGGGTAACCTATGTATGAGGGCACACCGCATTGTTGCCAAATTTATTCAAGATGGCGGCGATGACGACATCCAAGATGGCGGCGTGTAGACTTGGCAACAGTGCATGACGTCATCCAAGATAGCGGCTTTTGGCGGGAAAATAGGTCAATTGTGCTATGTCCACTAATCTAACCTCAGGAAAAAATGGCGGGAAGTTTGATTTTTGGGTAGAAATAGCCAGTTGTGCTATGTCCACTAACCTAAGCCTCCAGAAAAAAAAATGGCGGCAAGTTTTTATCCCGCATATGTGTTACATATGCAGGATAATGCATGCAGAACTATACTTGTCTTTATTATTATTGATTAACATTTATTATTATTTAAATAGACCAATTGGGCTATGTCCACTAACCTTACCCTCTAGAAAAAATAGGCAACAAATTCAAATTCCAACAGGATAATGCATGCAAAACCGTACTTCTCTTTTATTATTATTTATCATTTGTTATTATTTATTATTATTGACCTGCCTCCACTAGAAAATTCCCTCCAAATTCAAATTCCAACATGATAATGGTTGCCAAACCTTACTTTTGTTTATTATTCATTATTATTTATTAACATTCATTATCATTCATTGTCATTTATTATCATTCATTGTCATTTATTATCATTCATTATCATTTATTATCATTTATTATTATTATTATTTATTATTATAGGCCTACCTCCACTAGAAAATTACGCTAAATTCCAACACGATGATTTCTCGAAAACTGTACTGTAGTAACGTAAGTCATGTCCTTTGATTTTGCAGGGGGGCAGGGACTGAAGACTTTATTTCAAGCAGTACGGTCATCACTTGTTCTCCAACACAGTCAGCACACATCTTTGATATCGCAGTGCAGTTGGCACGATGTCCGCGCTCCAGCTGAATTAGTTCAACTCCTCGCCACACCCTGGCCAGCACGTAGAGACACTGCTGACGTCTGTCAGCTGGCCTCTCACGCTGGACTGCCGGTACTCTGGGGGTGAGCCCAGCGATCGCTCCCACGTCGTAAACATGTATTCACTGGACACGCTGGAAATTGCCGAGTTTGACGTCACAGTAGTGCCTTGTCCGCTCACCACATGTATCTGTCACCTCCACACGTTTCCCGCCAAAATTGTTTACCTCGGAGGTGAATCACACAACAGTCAGCCGTTCCCAGCCTCACTTTTGGCGCCAAAGTTGTTTTCCTGGGCATGTTCAAACCTATTGGTGCCGACCACTCACTGTCCACCAAGTGTCCTTGTGCGAGTGGGAACACAGTGCTACACTTTTGGTGACAAAGTTTGCTCAAAAGTGTAATCTGCCATTACATTATAACAGCACGTGTGGTCCGCACTAGAACGCTCGCTAATTGACTCTCTCTCTCACGCAAGGGTTACAATTGTACAATTGTTGCACTGCCACCCTGCTTAAGGCACACACCCTCCATACACGCAATGGACATAGTCTTCTATAAATACCTAAGTACTTAATTCCATTTCGTTTTTGATCATATTAAATAATTAAATTTACAATTTCATCACAGCTAAACTAAGCCACCAGCACTCAACCTCTTCCTACACCTTTCGGGTAAAAGGACTCACCCTGCACTAGGCCTATGGATGGAGGAACCCATTTACTTTATTTAGGAATGGAGTATACGATCACACTGACATGTTCCACACCATACAGACCTGCAAAACACTCCTACATAACTCATTTATAATGCTCTAGACACACGATTGCTAATTGTAAACAGTTAAAAATAACGCATAGCACAGCCTACAGACATGCGAACCGCTTGTAAATAATGCTAAACATTAATGTCCAAATAGACAAACAACCGCTAATTTTCGGAAATAATTTCAGTGCATAGGCTTATGGAAGGAGGAATGAGTGGACTTTATTTATTTGTGACATATCTTTTAGAAACTTTTGCTTCTCATAGCTTTCGATATGTAAGGCTGACCTAAGACATGTTCTGAACTCCAGAAGTGCACTACACTTGGCAATACAAGCACACCCATCAAGATATTCATTCCAATCCAGACCTGTAACTCTTCTACAGATAAATTTGTCCAGTTACTTGTCGACTCACTCACACTCTGTCCAGATTGCCGTTATTGCGCAAAAACAGCTCAGATTGCGCTGTGGTGCCCGGGGAAGTAAGGAAGGACTGCACTCTATTTATTGAAGCCCTTTTATTTAGTTGTGGAGTATATTTATCACAAAACACCTGCACCGATTCGTCTGTGGTCATCTGACACAGGCAACAAACACGTAAACAACTCCTAATTTCACCACATAATAGCAAACAGCTCTTAAATAATGCAGTACGCAATATCAGCAGACGAGCTCTGTACTCTTAAACTCTGCAAACAAAGCACAGCACAGTGCACAGACATGTTCGCAAAATAGTGCAACGGACGCGCCCGAACACCCACAGCTGCAAACTGACCAAAAGTCTCTGTTCGGCCTCCCTCGCATTTGCACCTAACACTGGAGAAATTGATATCGCCTATGCCCCTTAGATTACGCTCCAAGGCAAGATCGCCATGTGGTCGGCGGGGGAGGGGATTCCAGAGCCCCCAGCCAAGTTCAGCTTCCGAGTGCTCATGACAGCCGACCAGAAAGGGCACTCTCCACTGACACATGTCAAAGCTGCATTGTTCTTCTCATGTATACTGCCGGCGGCTCAGGTCTGGACATGCCTTCACTTCTGTTGTCAGAATAGCCCTTAGCTCGACACACACGAGTAATGCAGCCGGGAAAACATTTACTACTCACATGCAACCGAAATGGTGACGGAAAATTAATCACTCTGATCTGTGCTGCAGGCGCCTCTAATCGTTGAGAACACTCTATCTAAGCTGCTATCTTGGATGGCGTAATGTGCTGTTGCCAAATCTACATGCCGCCATCTTGGATGACTTCATCGCCGCCATCTTGAATAATTTTGGCAACAATGCAGTGTGCCCTCGTATATAGGTTGCCCCACTACTAGCAGGACCCGATATGACAACTGATCCAGACGCTTGTTGTCTTATATAGGCGTTGCCGACCGCAGCACCGTTCTCTGCCTGTTTACCTATCTCTGTATTTGAATATACAAGGGCTATCCTCAAAGTACAATACGTTTTGGAATTAAAAATAAATAAAGTATTGGCAAATTTTTTTATTATATACAGATGAAAGCCACACTTAACTACTGCTTTTCTACATAGTTGACATTTAAATTAAGGCACTTATCCAGCGATGGACGAGCTTGGAAATTCCTTCGTCGTATAATTCGGCCGCCTGCGCCTTCAACCACGTAATGACTGTCTTATTGGACAGAAAATGTGTGATTTTTGTGGATTTCCTGGAAAGAGGCACTAAAATAAACTCTCAAAGGTATTGGCAAACGCTGCACAACCTCAGAAGAGCAATACAAAACAAGCGCAGGGGTAAGTTCTGCTGAAAGATCTTGCTGATTCACGACAAGGCCCGGGCCTACACGGCAAATGCCACTTGTGAAGTCCTCAGATCTTTTAAGTGGGATTTGTTTCCTCATCCGCCATACAGTCCCGACCTGGCACCGAGCCACTTATTCCCAGCAATGAAGAAGTGGTTGGCTATGTAGCGTTTTGATGACGACGCACAGCTTCAAGAAAAGGTAACCACGTGGTTGAAAGTGCAGGCGGCCGAATAACATACACTGCAGTGTATGGCGGGTCGTGGCCCATCGAACATAGGCCGGTGTGAGGTGGAGGTTACACCATTAAGTTAAGTAACGGTTTAGACTTTGTACATATGTACTGTTTGTGTTTCCCATTTTTCGTTTATAAATGTATAGCCATGGTGTTCTTTTAATCATTGATGAAGGTCTTCTTAGGCACTTGTGGGTTTTATTGTTCTGAAGAAGGTGTAGTTATCTATGCCGAAACCTAGGTAAACACTAGGTGTTTTTTTTGCAGTCGAGGCGGGTTTCTAGTTTTTTAATATATTAACCAACGACTGCTGACATGCTGAAATGTTGAAGGTACTTACCTAGAATGGCAATCAGTAAACCAATAGAAGGAATGAGAAGTAGAGGGATACCCAGAATGAGATGGCGGGATAGAATTCGGGAGGACACAATGAGTATGAACAGCAGCAGCAACTGGACAATCAGCGCATTGGACAGTGTTGTGTACATAGTTCCATATAGTCAGTGCGTACACAACTTTCCCACTAGAGCACGCCCCGCTAAGCACAACAGCACAGGTGCAGCGCTGTCCATCTCTGCACTACGATATGGCGCTGCCTTAGAGACAGACCAAATTCTGCTTCCGCCGATCTGCATATTAATATGTAACGCAGCCAATGAGATTGCTGCTAACGTAGAAACTTTTCTCCTTACAGATCACACTCGCGCAGTAATACCTAAATGTGTGAGGTATTATAGCGAGTGTACTGACCTACAATTAGTCAGTCTGCATTAGTCTGTAACAGTCTGCACTAGTCTGTACCAGTCTATAGTCAAGTTTCAGTCTGCACCTAATCAGATTATCATATTCCTGTACATAGCCATGAAGAGAAATGTATAGACACTTTGTCACTTATAGTCAGTCTGCATTAGTCTGTAACAGTCTGCATTAGTCTGTACCAGTCTATAGTCAAGTTTCAGTCTGCACCTAATCAGATTATCATATTCCTGTACATAGCCATGAAGAGAAATGTATAGACACTTTGTCAAGCATCAGAGATATGTGAGAATAAGATTAACCTACCAAGACCAAAGGAACTTCAGATTGTCAATTGTAAACAGCATCCAGAATCAAGTTACGTAATGTCTATGCTTTTTATCATTTTAATAAATGTGTGTGAAAATTAATCAAGTTGTGTTTAAAGTTGGTCACTGTCAATCTGCTACTCTAAGCGTGCAAGTGGCATTTCTATCGTCTGACCCAACGGCAGAACATAAACACGCCACGATAAGACCACGAGACATATTGCTGACACTCGCCTACTTTGTTAGAGCGACAAGTCAAATAATCTGATGGTGTGTGTACCGAAGGTCTTACAGTACACACACCACAGACAATCAGAAGTGGAAGAGGCTCATAGAGCAGGTGTATGGTCGATGAGGCCCTTGTCAGATGTAAAGTAAAGTAAAGAAAAAGTAAAGTAAAAAGTTTACGTATTTGTTGTGCAATCGAGTAACTGCTTACGGCCCCATCCACAGTCGTAACCTTATCCTGCCCTGCCCCCTCCTGAGAAGCCAGCTCTCAATATCATTGACTGGGGTAGAATTATCTTCTGTCATGAGTCCTGCTTCGAACTGAGCTCTGATGACCAGCTAAGAAGTGTCTGGAGACGCACTAGACAGCGGTAGGGTACCAACCTGACAGTCGCCCGCAGTACGGCCCAATAACAGCGAGTGGTGGCTGCCATAACTTTTCATAGCGCGACGCCTTTGGTTGTCATACGCGGCCCCTTAGAGAACAGAGGAACGTCAACGATATGCTGCGCCCCGTTTCGTTGCCCTGCTTGGCAAGCCATGCTGGGCTTACATTTCGGCAAGATAATGCCCGCCCGTACACGGTGAGAGTTTCTACTGCTTACCTTCGTGCTCGGAAAATCCTACCTTGGGCAGCAAGGTCGCCGGATCTCTGCCCATTTGGGAACGCGTGGATCGTCACGAGCAGGGCCCTCTTACCAGCTTGGGATCTTGACGATCTACCGCGCCAATTGGACAGATTTTGGCATGACATCCCGCAGGACATCCAACAACTCCATCAATGAATACCAAGCTAAATAACTGCTTCCATAAGGGACAAAGGTGGACCAAGGCGTTAGTGACTTGCTCAATTTGTGTTGAATAAATCATCTATTCTTTCTGGAACTGTGACCATTGCTTTGTTTGTACGTGTACACTCTTGCTCATAAATTAAGGATACTGCTGATACATGGTGAAACAACGCTCTGGTGGACGGTTTGCGGTTTTAAATCACCTCGGGGTATGACCATGCAGTGCATTTGATCTGCAGCCGTCGTTCGGTGGCGCTGACAGCAGTCCACACACGCAGAGGTGTGTTGGCGCATGTCAGAGTACGGTGCACCAAGTGTGTGTGCAGACGTTTTCAGACAAGCTAATTGTGACTGTGTGTTGAAAATGGCTCAAAGAACACATATTGATGACGTTATGAGGGATAGAATACGAGGGCGACTGGAGGCTGGTCAAACACAGCACGGGCCCTGCATGTGCCACAAAGTGTGATCTCAAGATTATGGAAACGATTCCAGCAGACAGGATACGTGTCCAGGCGCTACAGTACAGGACGTCCACAGTGTACAACACCACAAGAATTATTAATTTACGCTGTGTGCAAAATTCTACCAGGCTACTTCCTCTTTCATTCCTTTCAAGCAGTCCATTCTCACCTACTATTTTTGCTTCTCCTACTATCGAATTCTAGTCCCCCATACTGTTAAATTTTCATCTTCCTTGGCTATCTGAATAACTTCTGTTATCTCATCATACATTTCTTCAATCTCTTCATCAGCTACAGTGCTAGATGGCATATAAACGTGCACTACGAGGTGGTGTGGGTTTCGTGTCTGTCTTGGATACGACAATACGTTCGCTGCGCTGTTCATAGTAGCTTACCGACATCGCTATTTTCTTACTCATTAATAAAACTGCTCCGGCATTATCCGTATTTGATTTTGTATTTATAGCCCCGTATGCACCTAACCAGTCCTGCTCCACTTGCCACTGAACTTCACTAATTATACCTAGTTTTAAGCTATCCATTTCCTATTTTGAATTTCCTAACCTACCTGCCCAATTAAGGGATCTTACCATTCCACTCTCCGATCCGTAGAACGCAAGTTATTTTTTTTTTTCCAGACGATGACATTCTTTTGAGTAGGACCCACCTGGAGATGCGAAAGGGGGATTGCTTCACCTTCAAAATATTTTGCCCAAGAGGGCAGTCTCAGTAGAGCTGCACGTCCTCGGGAAAAATTACGGCTGTAGTTTACTCTTGCTTTCGGCCGTTCGCAGTACCAGCAGAACAAGGCCGTTTTGGTTGACGTTACAACCCCAGATCTCTCAATCACTCAGACTGTTACCCCTGCAACGACTGAAAAGAGGCTGCCCCTCTTCAGTAACCACACGTTTGTCTGTCCTCTCAACACAAACCCCTCCGTTGCGTCTGCATGTACAGTATGGCTACCTGTGTCGCTGAGGCACGCAAGCCTCCCCACCATCGGGAAAGTGTGGAGGATCACTTGTTTACAATTTTTGGCATCGTGTAATCCTCTGAAACAGATAGCATTTAGTCTGAAGGCTTCTTGAAATGCCAGTTTAGCTTCATGTAGTAGAGTTTTGAGGACATGGTTTCTATGGAGTAAGCTTCTATGGGCTGCCAGAAGGCTCAACAAGCAGAACCTAGGGAGTCGTGCCTGCCGCCACATAATTTTCACGTTCCACTGCTCACAAGGGAAATCTACAGAGCGGCTGAACCTACGCTCTCGAATTCCTGTCTCCGTATCCCTCTATTATACTTTGGTGCGTCGGTAATTGACGTTTAACATTAATGTTTTTTGTTTCTGACACTGACAATCAATCCACTGTAGTAAAGGCAAGCTAAGTTTGTAAATATCTCGATAGTGTACTAACAAACGGTAACATAAGTGTCGCAGGCTAGCAAGAGTTTCATATAAGGTTAAATGAAATAATGGCGCGAAAAACGTGTCTTTACTTTCAGCTGCTAACGAATTCCTTGCCTGCAACTAATTTTTTGTCACTTGAAATGCTTTTTTACGATTTTCGCAACATCTACGCTAGACAGAACAGCCGAACGCGCGTATTCTGACAGAAAATAAAAGGGCACAGAAAAACCTTTAGAGCTCGCCAGAAATGCAGCATTTGAGGGAACTGGCAACAGATTTGCAGCTTTCACTAGTGCAGAAACCACAAGCCGCTTCTTCCGTAAGTGACATGTCGATTTTCGACTTCGTCACGAGAGCTAAACACATTGGAAAAAATGGAGAAATCAGCTGTGAGCAAACATCGACTCTTGCGGAAGTGTACCATGCAAATCAGCGCCAGCTACGCACGAGGAGCGTGAGTTGTCGAGATCACCACAGTTTGTAATTCGGAGCATCTGACACAAAACATTCTATTTTACTCGCGTATCGGAAAGCGATTTGCCCGACCGCAGAACGTGGCTCGGAGATAACAGCCACCCTTCTGAGAACAGAGAAATCGACACACGCTACAGGCGGACACGTTTCGTGAACTGAAACGTGCTGCCTAGTCGGACACGATTCTACGAACCGTGGGTAAAGACCAGCCGATATTAGTGCCTGGTCCGTACTGACTCTTATTTACGTGCTAGCTGCAACAACAAACAGTTGAGTACGTGCATTTCAGTAACTACTGTTGTGGCGTTATTGGAACAGCCCCCAACGGCAGAGTTCAAGTAATCGCGGAAGCATACTCATCTGGAATGGGTAGGGAGACTGGGAAGGGACAAGAGGTGCACCTCCACTCCTGGCATCTGGAGAACGCACTTTTGATTAATTTCAAAATTCTGATGTAATTCTAGAAATGATTGTGAATCTACAGTACAGTAGATTTTGTGCTGACGAGCGTGAAAGGAGTTATTGTGAATTCAGCAGCAGTTACAGTTTCAGCACTGCCCTCTGGTCAAAGAGAATGTAAGCCTTTACAGAATGTTGTCGTAATAGAGGGTGGTCCATAGCTGTGGAACGGTCCCTCTAGAACAAAGACTGAAACAGAAGTTTAAAGTCGACTAGTATGAGATCGGGAAAGGGGAAAATCTGTGGCACAATATTAACAACGTGGTCGAATTATTCAACAGTCACCTTGGATACAACTCGTAATAGATACGAGAAAAACAGTCGTTTCTTTCATTTATGGCTTAGCGTTATTCATTCCCTAATTATATCGGATTTTGTACTCTCCACGGCAAATGCTAGCAATAACCAGTGGTAGCTTGTTGCGCTTGAAACTTATAATGAATCATCCTCCTCTAACATTGCCGACCACTGTGGCCGAGCGGTTCTAGGCGCTTCAGTCCGGAACCGCGCTGCTGCTACGCTCGCAGGTTCGAATCCTGTCTCGGGCATGGATGAGTGTGATGTCCTTAGGTTAGTTAGGTTTAAGTAGTTTTAAGTCTAGGGGACTGATAAACTCAGATGTTAAGTCCCATAGTGCTTAGAGCTATTTGAACCATTTTGAACCTATAGCATCACTATTTTTAAAGTAATAACCAATACCAGGATTAATCTCGAATCTCGTATAGGTGAACATTACCTCTGCTGTTTCACTAAAAGAATTCATATGATTTTGTATACGATGTATTATATTTCAGGCATAAAAAAAGAAATTAAGGTGTTACAATCGATATGTTCTAATAGTTAAAATCACTCTTTATTATCAATTGAAATTACAAAACTTCTGGCACACTTAAAATTCATACTATTAATTGCGCAATCAAACGATAATTATTAAATTTTTTTCTGGACTTGTTTATGAAGTAATGATATAATTTGGTAAAGATTCTTCTCCTGTCGAGAAAGTTTGTAGACTCTTTTGCTTTGTAAACTCTTTGGAAATTGTGGGTATCGCAGAAAGTAGGTGGTAGTGGGTATGCCTCAGATGGAAGTAGACGTTTTCATAAATTTGTTACCAAGAATGTAATTACTGAATGTGGAAATTATAAAGTGGGCGTGATTTAGAAAAATGGGATAAAATAAAAAAAATATTCATAGCAACAGGAAGCTCTTCAGTTATTTCGTCTTCAGGAACCCGCAACGTCAAATCAAAATTTTCAGCAGCAAGAATGTACTCCTAGATTTTGAGCCTGCAACAACGCTTAACCAATATTAGTAACAAACGTTCTTTTGTAATATTAGTCCTTTCGAAGTTTTCAAAATTTGTGCAAAGAATGAGAACTTTAATGGTGATGTGTGGGTGGCTAAGATTACAAGCTATATGTTGCACCATGAAGTTTTCAATGTCGCATCGTTATAAAGGGGATCGGCAGAAATATGGAAACACCGCGAAAGATCCATGCCTAAATATAAATGTAGGTTGCATTGTATTTAACCACAAACAGCAACTGTGCAATGTTCTCAATACTTTGCATGTGACAGTCGTGGTCAGAACAGAATTCTGTGTAGTTCTGAGTGCTTTATGTCGGATCTAAGTGAATTTGAACGTCGGCGAATTATTGGTGCTCTTCTGGTGGTTGCTTCCCTGATAGGTGTTTCTGTATCCAAGACAGCCGAAATGTTTGGTGCTTCAAGACACACCATATCGAAGTTTTATGCCGCATACAGGGTGAGCTGGTGCGCTGCTGGCGCCAGTCTCCATCGATTGTCATCCCGATCGTTGGGAGTCGATTTTCGATGCCTGCTTGTCTTCTTGGCTTCTTTGGGGGATGGCTATTTAAGTGTGGCGAGCGCGCTCTGCTGGGGGCTCGGGTTCAGTTATCAGCTGTGTGAGCGACAGTGACGTGTGGTGCTGTGGATGTATGCAGCGTGGCGATTGGCCGAGCCCGACGACGGAGGAGCGTGAGCAGCTGCTGCGGCGTGTTTAGCCGTTGGAATGCAGATCCGCTGCCGACGGTGATTGGGGTTTCCTCGAGATTTGAAGGACAGATTACATGTTACTCAAAGTGAATGAACTGGCGTCGTCGAATTGTTCCTTGGTGGGTTCTGTTCATGTTAATTGAATACCCGAGTGCACTGAAAACTAGCTTGATTCTTTCAGTTACTTGTCACTGTATTCGGTCTGGCCTCCTATTATGTTGATGGCATTTAAGGGAGTGCTAGCTACACACAACAAATAGATACGAAGCCGTGCTTAATGTGTAGGTAGAGGTCATACCAAGTAGTGCGTAAGTGTGCCTGGCGTTCTAGAGCGTGCCGAAATAATTTTCCTTTTTTTCCTTTTTCTATGTTATTTTATTTGTTTGTTATAGAGAATTGGCTAATCAAATTTTAAGAGCCGTTACTGGGCAAGTGGTCACTTAGGTTAGTTCCACTTGGGCTAATTTTGTACCGTATATAATTAAAGGTTGATTTATAATCGGTTGGGCAGATATGTTTTGTGTATCTGATGCGCCAGAATGTTGTCTGCCGCTAATGTGTTTATCTTTCAGGTAACTGGCAGTGGTCGACGCCAGCAAACTCCGATCGGGGTATAATGGTGGAAGAGGGAAATTCAAGGACATGGATCGGTGTCTATGGTTACGTTGTTAGTGTCCTACAAATCTATCTTTCCGGTGAAGCGTTGTGGTTTTCCAGAAGCTTAATTGTAGCTCAAAGTTGAAGATAGTTCTACTTCACCTTCTGGTCCTTGAATCTCTTGTATCTGTGAGAACCTTTCGGCCTACTCGCATCCATCACTTATTTTCAACGTAAAATTAAAATGGTCCCATTTTAAGGCTATTTAATATGCTATTATTATATTCTGGGGATGAAACGTATGTGAACCTCGTACCTGTAAGTAATATTAAAGAGAAGCTTAGTTGAGAGTATTAATCTGATAATACTTTTAACTTGTTAGAATTGCTTAAGATCAGTCCATGGAAGATGTCTTAGTTGTTGGAAGTAAGTTTAGAGTTTGATATGAGTTATGTGAAAGCCAGTTTCTATGTAAGTCATAAAGCTGACTAAAAGGTTTGTGTGATTCAGTTAGGTCAGTTAAATTCGATTGATGGTGGTTTTATGAACATTGTTTTAATCAGTGAAAATTGGTTGAGTAAATTTTGAAAGATCTGTGTCTATCGGACTTAAATGTATTAATGTTTCAATCTGAGTCCTGCTGGTGGTTCGGTAAGGCAGGTGCCTTTTATTATAATCGTTGTTACTGTTAATTTCGTTAAGATTATCTGTTCGTAATAAAGAAGTGTATGGCAACTACAAACTTGTTATCTGTTTAAGTTCGATGTGTTGAAAGGAGTAACACATCACAGAGAAAGTGGAGAAACGTCATCTGCTATGTCACAATGCAGGCGACAGTGTGTATTGAGTGGTCGTGACGAAAGCTTACTGAAGAGGATGGTGACAAAAGATCTGAGGACGACAGCTACAAAAGTCACTGCAGAATTGAACATCGCCCTAGCAAACCCTGTAAGTGCCAAACCACAGAGGAAGACTGCACTGTAGTTCCTTCTCTAGATTGTCGCATTGATGACAAAATGGTCGGTGTCGAAATAAATGACAGATGGATAGAGAAACAATTAAAATCGCTCAAAAAGGCCGCTGAACCTGATGGGATACCAGTTCGATTTTACACAGAGCACGCGAAGAAACTGCTCCCCCTTCTTACAGCAGTGTACCGTAGGTCTCTAGAAGAGCGCAGCGTTCAAAGGACTGGAAAAGGCACAGGTCATCCCCGTTTTCAAGATGGGACGTCGATCAGATGTTCAAAACTATAGACCTATATCTATAACGTCGATCAGTTGTAGAATTTTGGAACACGTATTATGTTCGAGTATAATGACTTTTCTGGAGCCTAGGAATCTACTCTGTAGGAATCAGCATGGGTTTAGAAAAACACGGTCATGTGAAACCCAGCTCACGCTACTCGTCCACGAGACTCAGAGGGCCATAGACATGGGTTCACAGGTAGATGCCGTGTTTCTTGACTTTTGCAAGGCGTTCAATACAGTTCCCCACAGTCGTTTAATGAACAAAGTAAGAGCATATGGACTATCAGACCAATTGTGTGATTGTATTGAAGAGTTCCTAGATAACAGAATGCAGCATGTCTTTCTCAATGAAGAGAAGTCTTCCGAAGTAAGAGTGATTTGAGGTGTGCCGCAGGGGAGTGTCATAGGACCGTTACTATTCACAATATACATAAATGACCTTGTGGATGACATCAGCAGTTCACTGAGGCTTTTTGCAGATGATACTGTGGTGTATCAAGTGGTTGTAAGAACGGAAAATTGTACTGAAATGCAGGAGGATCTGCAGCGAATTGATGCATGGTGCATGGAATGGCAATTGAATCTTAATGTAGACAAGTGTAATGTGCTGCGAATACATAGAAAGAAAGATCCTTTACTATTATTTTGCTACAATATAGCAGGTCAGCAACTGGAAGCAGTTAATTCCATAAATTATCTGGGAGTACGCATTAGTAGTGATTTAAAATGGAATGATCATATAAAGTTGATCGTCGGTAAAGCAGATGCCAGACTGAGATTCATTGAAATAATCTTAAGGAAATGCAATCCGGAAACAGAGGAAGTAGGTTACAGTACACTTGTTCGCCCACTGCTTGGATACTGCTCAGCAGTGTGGAATCCGTACCAGATAGGGTTGATAGAAGAGACAGAGAAGATCCAACGGAGAGCAGCGCGCTTCGTTACAGGATAATTTAGTAATCGCGAAATTGTTACGGAGAGTGGAAGAGTCTGCAGGAGAAACGCTCAGTAGCTCGGTACGGGCTTTTGTTGAAGTTTCGAGAACATACATTCACCGAAGAGTCAAGCAGTATATTGCTCTCTCCTACGTATATCTCGCGAAGAGACCATGAAGATAAAATCAGAGAGTTTAGAGCCCACACGAAGCATACCGACAATCCTTCTTTCCGCAAACAATAAGAGACTGGAATAGAAGGTTAGAACCGATAGAGGTACTCAAGGTACCCTCCGCCACACACCGTCAGGTGGCTTGCTGAGTCTGGATGTAGATGTAGATGTAGAAGGGAGCTCCAGAAGCAAGGAATTGCGGGGCAAGCTGGAATTCCAAAACCACCCATCAGTGATCCAAATGCCCGTTATGGGAAAACGTGATGCCGAAGCAATGAAATTCTGGACCATGGAGCAATGGAAGAAAGCCACTTGGCCGAATGAGTCTTGTTTCACATTGTTTCCGACTTCTGACCGAGCTTACCTCCCAAGAGTTAAACATGATGGGGTTTCGGTAGCGGTTTGGGCAGCCTTATCGTGGGTTCCATGGTAACACTACGATGTCGCATTAGTGCCGAGGTTCGTGTGACCATTATTGCTCATCAGATCCATCCCACGCTACGGTATTTGTTCCCCAATGATGATGCTGTGTGCCAAGACTACAGGGCCTCTGCTCATACAGCTTACATCATCCATAACTGGTTTTCTGATCACGAGTACAAAGTGTTGTATCTCCCCTGGCCAACAGTCACCAGATATCATTATTATCGAGCCTTTGTTGTCTACTTTGGATAGAAGTTATCTGAACTCGCTACTATTTTACAGGAAGAATGGTATAAGATTCCCTTTAAAACCATTCAGGGCATCTGTTTACCCGTTCAGAGATGACTGGAAGCTGTTTCTAAAGCCAACAGTTTTCCTACACCGTATTAGGTTCAAAAAATCGTTCAAATGGCTCTGAGCACTATTGGATTTAACATCTGAGGTCATCAGTCCCCTAGAACTTAGAACTACTTAAACCTAACTAGCCTAAGGGCATCACACACATCCATGCCCGAGGCAGGATTCGAACCTGTGACTGTAGCAGCAGCGCGGTTCCAGACTGAAGCGCCTAGAACCTCTTGGCCACCACGGCCGGCCACCGTATTAGGCATGGTAATGTGTTGTGCTTTTGGGTGTTTTGGTATTTTTGTGCGGCCCCTGTAGCTTAGAAGGTAGTGATATTCTAACTCGGCACCTCGCTTTCTGTTATGCCAACCCAGTAAACTGCACTTCAAAATATGCCTTTTCGAGAACATGTGCAGATTACAGCACATGTAAGTGGGCTGCTTCTGTGATTGGCAGCGCTGTGTAGCGCTTTGCATTGGATCTCTGACTGCCCTTCGTTTGTTAGAGACTCTGTGGCTGGTCGAACTCATTGTTGGAAGTTAATTGCCAGTACTGTTAGGCAGTTGGAAGTTAGTCGCCAGCAGCGATGGAAGTACTGTAGGGCAGTTGGAGGTGACAGCCAGCAGTGATGGATGTCAGATGTGTCAAGTTACATTAATGAAGGGTAGAAGTATGAAGTTTTAGCGTAAGCTAACGATCTGAAAGTATCTGGCTTGGAGAACGTATATTATTCATGATTATATACTTTTGTACTGGACGTCAATGACGATTTATATTCGTGTTTGAACTGGATGTGACATTATTAAGGTAAAAAGATACATTATTTGGTTTGCAACAAAATCTTTCCTTTGCAAACCATATGCCCATTAGTAGTTAGTGACTTTAGTAGATAGAATCTGGGTTTAGTGAAGCAGGGATACAACCCGTCGGCTTTGACCAATGATATCATACATAACTAATAGATAGTAATGTCTTCACTTCGAGCCTGTTCACCTGCCCGGAGATGAATGGGTGTTTGTGTTGTCCTCATCATTTCATCATCATCCAGGGAAGTGGCGAAATTGGGCTGAGCAAAGGTTGGGAAATTCTGCGGGCGCTGATAACTGCGCAGTTGAGCGCCCCACAAACCAATCATCATCATCATCACTTCGAGCCATAGATAAAAAAACAGTTCTGTGTTCCGGATAAGCGCTATCGTTGTACGTTAAAATAATTGAATGTGATTTTAAAAGCGATCGCTATATATTGTTGCAAATGTTCTTCGTGTTCATTTATTAAATTAATTGGTTGTTTCTAATTCATTCGGTACTTAATTTTATTCTTGGTGATATTGAAGTAATTTGGACTATTAGTTTCTTATTTTAGAACAATTTTTAGTATCTCATTTTCGTTTTTAGGCATGGATTTATCTGATTTACGAGAGGCTATGGGCGAAGACGTGTTGGCTACCATTTGTTTTTTGCAAATGTGGTATCTCACTGCTGAGTATGTTCGATGTCGTGAGTGCGGCGAACATATTCGTCTCACAAGTGTATCTCGTTGCGTATTCATGACTAATTCTTATGGCACTGCACCACAGATAGGTTGTGGCGATCCATTAGTAGAGGGACGTGGTTCGAAAAATCTAAGCTCGCCTTGAGACACATTATGAAAATCACTTAATGTTGGTGTTTGAGATATCCTGTGGGGCTGTGTGCCCATGAATGTCGTGTGAGTAAGCGTACAGTTCTGGATTGGTACTCTTTTTGTGGGGAAGTTCGTGGGGAATACATGAAATATAGTGGGCCCTTGGGGCGGCGGCTGTTATGGTGGAAATTGACGATTCACATTTTGGCAAAAGGAAGTACAACAGGGGAGGAACCTCCGGTGGGATTATGGGTTTGGGGCGCTGCAGTTTCAGGTTTGGAGGATGACGATGTAGTGTTCAAAGTAGTACCCAGTCGAAGGAAAGACGTTTTGGTCAGCTTAATTGAAGAACACGTTGCAGATGTTTCCATTGTAATTTCAGACTGCTTTTCTTCATATAGGGATTTGAGGGAAAGGGGTTTTCAGCCTCTTGTACTAAATCACAATATTGAGTTCAGATAATTGTCCACAAGGGTTTGTACAAATAACATAGAGGGTTATTGGTCAGCTGTGAAATCTCTTGTAGGGAAACGGAAACGCCAGATTTCCACACTTCAAAGTCACCTAGACGAATATTCATGGAGGCATAGTATGCCCCAAACATATTGCCCGTTTAAATGTTTTATTAAACTTGTTGGGAAAATGGGCAAATGTACCGTCCGAAATATGTTAGCTAATTTCGCTTTAGGATTGGGGGGGGGGGGGGTGAATGTGTGTGTGTGTGTGTGTGTGTGTGTGTGTGTGTGTGTGTGTGTGAGTGTTTTGTAATGTTGTGTATGTGGGTATGTGAGTTTTGTTGATGTCTTTCTAGGCGAGCTTCGGTTCTTTTAGGAAGTTCCAGTCCGGCAAGTTCACTTTTCCATTTTCTTGTTTTACTGCATTTGACTATTTTGACGTATTTCATTGTAGTATTACACCGATGCGTACGTTTTTGTGTACTCCAGCAGGTAACAGAAATTTCGTAGCTGTCGTTCTTGTTTCTTTTCCCAGCACCAGCATCAGAACGATTTTTCGAATATGTATTACCAATATTGAAGGTAAACCTGCCGACACAATTGAAATTTGTATCCCGTCCTTCAGTTGACCTTTACACTGACACTACGTATTCGCAAAGAACGACATATGTAACATTGATGAGATTTGCCAATATATGTTAACTGGAGAGCCGGATTCAAATGTTGCGTATAGCTAAATAGCTCAAGTAAAGAAGGCAGCGCGTCGAAGGCGGAAAAAAACTGTACCACATAGTGAAGTACGGGATACAAATTGTATATGTGTCGTCTTGTTGCCTCTTCACGTAGTTCAGTTGCGGTATAGCTTGCAAATGTAACGTACGTCTATTTCCATGTTTTCCTTAGCAGTGTACATGTATAGAGTCATCGGAAGTATGGGATAAAAATATTATGCACGTAGCTCGTTCTGCCATCGGTCGTACTAATATCTGCGTAAGAACACACTGTTAGTGATAGCAGAGGCGAAATAAACAACACATGTAAAATTTGTATCCCGTGCTTCATTAAGGGTTTAATGAAGCAGGGGATATATAGTTCAGCTGACCAACAGGACAGTAATGCTAGTGGAAACGAAGGAATCGACGTACGCCAAACTTGTATCCCGTACTGTACTTAAGCAATACAGTTCGAATGAGCTTCGAGATACAACTCATATATATGTGACGTGATGTATTTTATGCTACGAATATTTTCCATCCATTTTTTTTCCTTTCATTTTCGAGAGAAATAATACGATACAAAGACGCGGTATCCTTAACGTGAAAATACTACTGGCCTTTATATATGTCAACTATAATTTTCGTCTCCCGTATTCCTTTGTTTCTGAACATTCTTGTCAGCTCTTTCATCTGTGTAATAAATGCTCTCTGGCGAACTCTGACGTCATTGGTCAAAGCCGACGGGTTGTATCCCCTGCTTCATTACACCCTAGAATCTTTCATTGAGCTGGTAGTATTGGCGCTCGCTATATTGCAGTAGTTCGCGTAATGAAGATTTTTGTGAGGTAAGTTATTAATGAAATGTATAGGTTATTGTTAGGATTTCTTTTTAATCAGGGCCATTCTTTTAAATTAATTATTTGAAGTAAGGTTATCTTTTTTTGAGTAGTCAGATTGCGTTGCGCTAGGATGTTATCGGTCTCAGTCATTCAGCAATTTAAGTACAGACACAATCATTTAAATGAAGAAGTTTCACACCTAGTGAAATGGGTCCGTCAGCTCCATTTCATATGTTTGTATCACTTAATTGTGTTTTAGGGCTTTTGATGGCTCTAGTTTCCTGTATGTGGGGAAACGAATCGCAAGGCAGGAAAATAACCGTGTTTTTCTTTTCTTCTTCAACCATTGCGTCTACGTTTTGTTATCATCATTCTTTTTACCCTGTGTTTTGATTTTGAATGTATGGTTTTGAGTGTGTGAGACGAGTGTGTTTTCTCGTGAGTGATGGTAGTTTCGCAGTCCGCATCGGTAGCTTTGCCAATGTAGGGTGTTTAAGTGAAAGGGCAGACACGTTTACCAACACATAGAGACAGGTGCTTTTGTATGAGAGTTTACACAAGGGTGTTATCAATGATTTAGGCGTAGCGCTCTCCTCCTCCTCTCTAGCTTTCAGAGAGGGTGCGCCCTCGTCTCTCTAACTTGGACACTCATCGTCAGGTTGGGCCTCTCGTACACACTCCGAAATGTGGATACAGGTAATGTAATGGTCTTGATATACTTTAATTTTGCTTTCTAGTGAAGTTTCAGACTTATAATGTTGGGAGAAGATTTATGTTATTCAATTACAGTATAATGTCGTATGTGAGCCGGTTTCTCTGATTTGTACATAAAAAGAACTTTGTTTATAGATTGTTTGGCTACCACGTTGGGTGGTAAGATAAAGAAACCATGCTTATTAGGTATTTTACCAAGTTATTTGAGCATCAGCGCTTTATACGAATTGAAGTAATCTGTTTGCATTTAACGTGGTTTTGGAATTCTAAATCTCCTGATGGATTTGCTGTCTTTTGCTTTTGTAGTCTTTCATAAGAGTTCGCACCTTCAGTGCTTGTCTAAAAAGCGAGCAATTTTTCATTAAAGTGGGGTTATTATAGCTAAATAGCCACGTTTCGTACTTCACATGTTTTTCAGTGTCCTGCCATGTGTAAACTATATTACTGGGGTGCCTATTCGTTTTCTCCAATGAATTTTGAGTGTTTTCTGATTTCTGACTTAATATCTTTTTATAAGTTTCGTACCTGAGTGTTTCTGTCTGTCCATGTGCTCATCAGATTACGCCAGGACGATTATAGGTCTCTGTAATCGATTGTTCTCTTTCTTTGATGTAGAACGGATACCTATGTGTAGCGAGATTTTGCTAATTTTTATTTTTCTCAGTTGAACGAATTTTCGCGCTTTTCGCACGTGTTCATTGTGATGCGTTGCTTCCTTGCCCAGTTTGCAATCGTTTCAGTACATACAATGGTGTGGTAGGTTCTTTCTCGCGAAATCAATTTCTATATGCGTGACAGATTGTTTGAGTCCATGTTTCATGGTTTTGTTTATGAATCCACATGCTGCCTTTCACGCATTCACGCTAAGATGCTTGAAATAAACGAGAGTACAGCCCCCATACTTACATGTTTATGCTTTACGTTATTATGGGCGTAGATTATTACCTTTTGTATATCATTGTTTGCTCATGTCTATTCTGGCTTCCGCTGGATTTGAAAATTTAATTTGTGGAGTCTTACACAGACCCTAGATCTTCTGCTTTGCAAACCACGTCCGCTTCTGACCGACTCAGATGCTGTTAATGTATGAAGTACTTGGCCTACGTTTAAATACAATACGTTTTTGTTTCCATTGCCTACATTAAATTTGAATTTTGATAAAGTTTGATTTATGGCCAAGGATTGTGAATTTGTCCCAAATAGCCACTGGAAATGTTACAGAGCTCAGTAATAAAGTTCAATTAAATTAGAATAAGCAAACGGTATGTTTTACTAAATTGGAGAACTCAGGATAAATTAAATTCTATAACCAGTATCAAAAAGTTATCTTTTAATAGAACTCTTAAAATCAAAGGCCATAATACAAGAAAGCAAAATGTGTGCAATGCTGTGACTTTAGTTAAATCCAATATGCTGGACGTGTAAACTTCTCCCATCAGCCAATAGGAATACAGGAAGGTCACAAGATACAAGGCCAGAGCACCTCGCTCAAAAAATACCAAGGTGAAATTTCATTGCATGTAAATATTATGCACTTACAGAAATATGGGAAGCTTAGAGAAATAACAATCAACTCTGATACCGATAAGTAATTAACGGCATTCCTTTCAAAGCTGAACTATACTCGGTAATTTAAACGCCGCAAATTAGAGGCAAATTGTACAATAAAAGTAAAATTATGCAATAAAATGAAAATTTTCATTGACAGAAAGTTTGGAAGTGCAGTTCACTGACGACATAGCAGTGATCACCTTGTGGTTAATGCAATGGAATGTGCAATTGTTGATGGTTGTAGAAACCACACAAACAAAACGAAAATTAAAGAGGATGGTGTCTGCACTAAAGGACATGCTGCATGGCTAAATGTTGAATTTTGAAGACGAACTTTACTTTCGGAAATAGATCGATAAATTAGGCAGTCCCAAGGTAGATGTTGTAGACAGGATTTCACAAAGCGATAGGATCGTCTATAATTAGAAACGGCGGATAACATACAAAATTATAAACCTTGAGACTAGAAATAGATATGAAAAACTGTGTGGGACGCAGTTCCGTATGAGTGGGAAATGTGGTCTATGAGGAAGTCAGAAATGAAGCTGTTAGAAGGCTTTGAAATGTGATATTGCAAGAGACTGTTAAAGATAGAGAGATTGATCAAATAAGAATCGAAGACTTGCTGCAACGAGTCAACGAGAGAAAAATCTGTAATAGCCCTATTGGGCGGCTTGAGTCAGCCAGTCCCAGCTGCATGTTGCCTACCTAGCGGATTACAGGGACATCAGACATTTGGCCTTCAGTACTTCATACAAACACGCATCGAATCTGAGCAGATGTCTTAATCTACTTACAATGAAAGTGCCAGTAAAAAGTTCAACACAATAAGCCAAATATTAAAGTCAGAAACTGTCTGCTGCTCACATGTATTGAGGCAGTGTAACAGACTATAGTTCATCTAGTGGCTGAAAATGAGAGCACTTAGCGATTGCTAACTAACATAATTTCAAACCTTTGGTTCAAATGATTCAAATGACTCTGAGCACTATGGGACTTACCATCTGAAGCCATCAGTCCCCTATAACTTAGAACTACTTAAACCTAGCTAACCTAAGGACATCACACACATCCATGCCCGAGGCAGGATTCGAACCTGCGACCGTAGTGGTCGCGCGGTTCCAGACTGAAGCGCTTAGAACCGTTCGGCCAATCCGGCCGGCTCCAAACCTTTATCACTGTCGAAGTAGTAGCAAGAGAAGTGGTTGCCAAACAATCTTTTGTTGGAGGACAAGGGTTCAGAAAGTGCAATTGCTTAAAAAAAGTGTTCAACTAAAAAATGCTTGTGTGAATCGTCTTCCATATTATGTAATTCGAAACGCCACAATAGTCAGCCCTGTTGTAACAAAAATTAACGCTCACAAGGTAACATTTTTTACAACTTTTTCACTTATATGGAATATTGCTCATTATAATCACAGTTGAGTGCAATAATGTTTAAGATACATAAACTTGCAATGAATACAAACTATTTCAATAAACTGCTAAGCTGATTTTTTTTATCAATACGGTTTTACCAGTTAGTATTGGTACATCCTAACGTCTGATGGTAAAAGATCGTAATCTATGCATATAATAAGAAATTTCGGACTTTTACCACACCATGGTGGTAAGTCTTAGGTTTCTCCAGTTAACTGCAGGCTTTACCGATCATCTTACTTTTACAGTAACATATACATCTGTGAGGAAATTTAATGACGAGACACTATACTAAATACAAAGATGGGACATTGTGCAGTAGTGTGCGGGCATGTGAGTGCTTGCGTGTGTGTGAGTGTGATGGTGCCAATTTATGAAATTCAGAGTGCAATATCTTTCTCCATGTCATCAGTTCAAGTAAAGATTACTTGTTTTTTCGACACTGGAAATATTGTACATGGCACCATTCTACATAAGTGTCTTTGAAACTAGTGTCATATTTATGAAATTCAACTGACTGTCTACCTCATTTTGACACTCAGTAAAATACTACACCTAATTTCAATATTACACTGGCTAGGGAAAGGGTATGGGAGGGGGAATTATATTGGCTAGGGACAGGTAATAAGAGGGGAAACAGAAAGCTGGGAGAGGAAGAGGTGGCGCATAGCACAACTGGGTAATCCCGCCATCTCGAATCTGACTTTTTAAAATATTTCTCTTTAATTATTAAAATTTTTTGAATTTTTAAACATTTCCCAAAATCTTGTAATTTTTAATTTCTTGCCAGTGCCATCCTGCATTTTTGAACTTCATGGCATTTGTTATCTTAGATTTTTCATGTTATGGATAGTATTGATATGGAATTTCTAGGCAAAGTGGGCCAGGTTCACCACTAATATGCTACTTAACACACACAAGACAATGTACTGAAGAAAGGTTTATTGCATACTTTGCTTCTCGTGTAGTGAAGATTCAGTATCAGGAATAAGGTTTTAACTTATTACTTCTTTATTAGTAAATCTATTTGCAACAAATTTTACAGACAGTATCCACATATATCATTGAATGTATCTGCAAAATTATACCCAACGCGACATGACGTCAGAAACCTTGAGACACGTAAAAAAAAAAAACCTAGCTAATGAACGACAAATTACTCAGACTATACTCATCGAGCGTTTAATAATGGGATTGCTTAGCAATTTCCAACAAACTTTAAACACAATTTGATACTTTTCTAAACTATTCTCACTTACAGCTTACAAATTAAACCAACGTAATTGGGAACTTGTGTCTTCAACCATAACGTCAACCTTAATTCATTTGTAGAATAATGAGATGTTTGAAGGGATTTTACACATAAGAGTTCGATTCTTTGAGGAACCGGAAGTGAGTGGGGAGCGGTGTGGAGGATATTTATCGTTATTTAGATATGAGTCATTATTTTAATCTGCACTTGACAAGACGGTGACAGTAAAGGGTTTACTTGGGAGGTGAAGATATCTATACTCTTGTACTAATATATAAAGGGGTGACATTGTTGTGTAAGGATCTAGAAGATTGCTTTACTGATTAAATTTTTTATGTGAGATAAATATTCAGATGTACATAGGCTACATATTTTTTTGACAGCAATGTTTATGTTTCCAATAAAACCGAAAGGCTAGGCGGAAAATACCATGTTGGCTTTTGTTATGAAGGTGTGCAGTTTCGCTTGCGTTCTCACACTTTGTTTTGACTTCGTTAGCTGAGACTTAAAACCATTAGACAAATTATTACTCGTGTATAAATTGTTTCTCTTCATACATAGTTTAAAACAAAAATTATGTACACAACAAGGTGTTTTGTTTTCATCCTTGCAGTCGGTTTAGACGTATATTTGGAAAATTGTATTTATAACTTATTGATTTATGGTTCAAATGGCTCTGAGCACTATGGGACTTAACTTCTGAGGTCATCAGTCCCCTAGAACTTAGAACTACTTAAACCTAACTAACCTAAGGACATTACACAAATCCATGCCCGAAGCAGGATTCGAACCTGCGACGTAGCGGTCGCGCGGTTCCAGACTGAAGCGCCTAGATTTATGATTAGAAGACTACTACAACGTCTGAATTATCCAAAACTTACTGATGCTAACCGATCGCAGATTGAAACTATGCAAAGCAATGATATTGAAGCTACTGTCCTGACAGATCGAGCATCTGGAGCGGTCCCTTTCATACCTCATTGACCAATGATGCCAACCGATTTACCCGTTCAATTTAAGCAATTCAAAGTTTCATTTGCAGTAATAATAAAGAAGGCTCTAGGCCGAACATTCAGAGACGTTGGAATTGATTTACGATCAGAGTTTTTGTACCATGGAGACCGGTATGCGTCCTTTCACTAACTCTTACCACACAGTATCCAAAAAACTAAAACTATTGTCTATACCATTAGAACATTGGACAAATAATATTTAAACAGGCGAATTTTAAATGGTCAATTGTATGTTGCCCTTTAACGAACTGGTAGTTGAGAAAGCCAGTTCTTATTTTTAGTACGCCGCATCGGAAAAACGAAAACTGCATATTCTGAGGTGTTGATATTATACTGCATACAAAGAATTGAGAAAAAGCATTCAAACAGAATAAAAACCAAACACGAAAACAAAGGAGTATTTTTCATTCATATTGTATATAATTTATTGTAATATCGACTTCCATACCTTCAAAGTGGGCGAAATCGCAATTTGGAGACGAAATTTGCCTCCTGACCCAATTGCCAGGGAGGCCTCAGATCAGTAGATATATCCAGTTTCCACACATATTTAGCAGTCGCGAGGCACTACCGGTTTGCTAGCGACTGCATAAGGCACATCGTTGATGACGTAGGGTGCAGATGTTATTCTGAAATGAAGAGGATTACTGACGAGCGACGCGACTGGAGAAATAACGCCAGCATTAACTTTACGACTGAGCGAAACCAATCTAAACCCGTATCAGGATGGCTGCGGAGTAGTTTAAACCAGATCCTCTTGGTTAATATTCCATTGCTTAAGCTAGGTAAAAGGTCGGTCAGCACGATGGAGATAACATTGATCACTTCCTCTGTAGAGAGGGAAACAGAGATGGAGGTCAGTGACACGGTAATTACGAGGTGCTACACAAGCACGGATAAGACAACGAAAAAGAAGGAGAAAGTCTTTTCCTTCTCGAAGGAACCATACCGGTATTTCCCTCAAGCGATATGCAGGGTGAACCAATATTCGTGCACGCGGTCACGACAGCGCGATTTCTTACATATTAGCAGTACAAGACTGACTCTAACAAAATTTCGCTGTACGCATATTTTTGATAGAAAATCGACGTCACAGATAGGCAGCTTGGTAACATTGTAATCACAGGTAGGACAATATCTTCATTCAGGTCTCTCTAACTCTGCCACGCAGTTGCGGCAGTAGTTAACATTTCTCGTTAGAATGTTCGAGGGTTCGTTTTGGGGTCTAATTGTAATTTTCTTTATTTCTAATTTTATACTTTTTGATATTGTATCTGTGATTCTTAGTTCTTGTAAAGTAACTGTAGCACAGCTTATACAGAAAGCTCGCAATTATTCGGTACTAATACAAAAATGAGAATAAAATCGTCTTATTATTCGACTTTTAAAGACGTATTTTGCTTTTAAACGTTTACTCTCTTCTCTTCAAGGCACTAACCCCCCCTCCCTGCCCCCCTTCCCAAGCTTCCTGGTCTATTCTGCCTTCTCTTGAATAACATTCATTTCCAAACACTAAAAAAAAAAAAAAAACTAAAAAAAAATGGTCAGGTGCGATGAAGTTGGTTGGTTGATTTGGGGTAGGGGACTAAACAGGAAGGTTATCGGTCCTAGCGGATTAGAGAAGGATGGGGAAGGAAGTCGGCCGTGGCCTTTGGAAGGCATCATCCTGGAATTTGCCTGTAGCGATTTAGGGAAATCACGGAAAACCTAAATCAGGATGGCAGGACGTGGGTTTGATCCGTCGCCCTCCCGAATGCGAGTCCAGTGTGCCAACCACTGCGCCACCTCGATCGGTGTGTGATTAGGACTCACGCTCTGAGGGTTCCTTACAAACTTAATTATTTATAAGCGTATAAACAGTTCATCCGTCACAGGAATGGAGAATTTCAACGATTTTCGCATATTGACGACACTGAAACTGGCAAGATTCTGATCCTGGAAATTTCAAGATTTTTGAGAATGTTTTAATTTTACGAGTAAGTTTGAAGTTGCACAACAAGACAAATGAAATATTTTTTGTGCAATGTAATTACAAATTAAGAATTTTCTGTTTTTTTTTTTTCGCTGTGCTTGTACTCTGAAAACTCGTTTCTAACCAAATTTCATGATTCTAGGTCAACAGGAAATACCCTGTGTATATTTTGATGATGTGTGAGTTTGCAAGTATCAAAATATGTGACACGAATCGGCGTATCTTTTGATTGAACCGATTTAGAAGCTTAAAGTTTTTGCACCGCCAAAGGACCATAGGTCTCAGTATGTGAAAAATTTCAACTTGATGCGTCTGCCCGTTCCCGAGGAAAAGGTTTTTTATCAGTCCGATAGAAACACAGACAGAGAAACGGTCAGTAAAGCGATAGTATAAGGGTTCCGCTTTTACCGACTAAATTACGGAACCCTAGAAAGCAGAAGTCTGGCATTGTTTTTTTTTTTCTTCAACTTTGTGGCAATGGTTATAACTGAAGAAACGGGAGATCTTCGGGTGTTTAGTGCCTTGAGGAGAACAGAGTAAACGTTCAAAAGCAATATATGTCTTTAAAAGTCGAATAATTTAGAGACTGTACTCTCATTTCTGTATTAGTATCAAATAATTACGAGATTTTTGTATAAGATGTACCGCAATTGCTGTTTAATAACTAAGATGCAGAGATACAATATCACGCAGTATAAAATTAGAAATTAAAAAAACTGCAACTACACTCCCAAACGAACCCTCGAATTTGATTATTTTAACGAGGAACGCTACCCACTGCCGTAACTGTGGAATAGAGGCATACAGGCCTGAATGAAGATATTTTCATACTTGCAATTACAATGTTGCCAAGCTGCCTTTCTTTGAAGTCAATTTTTCTACCAAAAATATGGATGGGACGAAATTTTGTTAGGGACATTTTTGTAATGAAAGCATGCAAGAAATCGTACAGTGGCGTCCGGGTGCAAGAATTTTGCTTCTACCTACATAATACATGTTTTGACTCGTGTATATCTGTAGACAAAGGCCTCAATTTTCGTATCTGAAGCTGATTTTTTTTTTTTAATTTGGAAATCTGTAGTACGTTCTACGGGACCTACTGCTGAGATCATCGGTCCCTGAGTCTAAACACTACTTAATCTAACTTACGCTAAGGACAACACACACACACACACACACGCACACACACGCACACGCACACGCACACGCACACGCACACACACACGCACACGCACGCAGACACACCCATGCCCGAGGGAGAACTCTAACCTTCGACGGCTGGAGCTGCACAAACCATGACAAAGCGCCTTAGACCAAGCGGCTACTCCGCGCGGCCCGTGGAGTTGTCCAGCCAGTGTGTTGTGTATACACATCTATCTTCATACTCTGCAAATCACTCTCAAGTGCACAGCAGACGGTACTTATTATCCAACCTCATGTCACGTTCCCTTGCTGCTCACATATGGGGCACGGGAAGAATGTTTTAACGCCTCTGTGCATGGTGTAAATAACCTAATGTTGTCTTCATGGTTCGAACCAGACGTATACGTTGCGGACTGAAAAGTACAGAGTCTCCACAAATAAATCTGTTTCAAAGGGACATTAGAAATTGTTAATTTAATATATTCTTTGATTTTGACTACTTACGACAAATTACTCTCAAATTGAAGGTAAACTAATATAGTTTTTCTTACGAATGTTCAATAATGTATAGAAATTGTATGTGCAACTTTAGGTATACAGCACACATCGGAACTATAATCCAGTTCCTCCCATAATTTGGTTGACAGATCCTCAGTAATGGAAGCAATACCCTCTACAATTCCGTGTCTCAGCTCTGGCAAATCAGTAGGCAGTGGCGGAGCGAAGACACGATCCTTTATTAAACCCCAAAGGGAAAATTGCATGGCGTGAGATCAGGTGAACGTGGAGGTCAACGGACAAGATCTCTGTCGTATTGATCATTAAGGTGAACCCAGGGCCTTCGACGTTAAACCACCCTCTTGCAGAGAGATGGCAATGGGGAGGGGCTCCCTCCTGGTGCCAAATAAAATTTTCAGGTTCACCTTCTAATTGGGGAAAGAGCCATTCTTGCAGCATATCCAGGTAAACCACCACTGTTACGGTAACTTCAGCGAAGAAAAAGTCATCCATACACTTGACCCTGGGACACAGCGCGCAAAACGTATAATTTTGGGGAGTCTCGTTGATGTTGTTTTGATCCCAGATACGAACATAATGGTTCGGGTAAAGTTCCGTTAGTCGTACCACAACCTAAGTGTACCCCAATAATATCTGATACCATGTGTATAAAACGGAACGTCGGGTGCCTTAAAATTGAACCAAATAGTAGTGCGAGTAAGCGAAAACAAATGTGCGGGACACTGGCTGTCGTAACAGAAAAATAATTAACAAGTAAATTTATTTGTTTTAATTACATCCCCTCGCTCATTTTTAAGCAATTTCAGGGAAGAGTACGATGATAAAGCAATTGTTTATTATCACGCGCGTTTTCGTGGAACTCTGCCATTCATTCAGGCATAATCAAACTGCAGAAAACTTTGAGGTTATCCTTGTAGTTCTGGTTTGCCTAAGTCGTATCGTTTGCAGAATTCGTTAATAGTACCAGTACGACTTAGGCATAGATGGATATTACGTACCATCTAAAAATTATTTGTTTCAACTGATCAATAAGACGAAGAGAAGGTACAATTAGTGGAATGACTAGGATATATTCGAAGCTTTACTGAAACATCAGAATAGTGAAACGGAATTTAATGAAGTACGTAGAAAATATAATACACTAATACCTCCATTGAGTCATCACTGGAAGGGTTGAAATAAAACATTAAAATATGGAAGACCTAATGATATAACAGCAGAGATGGAAGATGAATTAGCACAGCACATAATTATTTTAGAGTCCACTTTCTCCGGACTAATTATTACTGAATTTAGGAAACTTGGCTGCCAAGTAACTGAGAAACATCATCTATCGCATCAGTTCAATAATAAAATATATAACTGGTAAAATACGATATTAAAGATTTACGAACGATCGTACCATTTTGTCCTTTAGAGTTCACCGAAGCGCTGTAGGCACCACGAAGGTAGGTGTTTAATGAAGAGCGTGTTAGTGCGTTTTTTGATAACTACTAGATGAACATAAGTTTACTGTTGACCAGATATATAATGTGGATGAAACCGCATTACCATAGTTCACAAAACGTTTGAAGTAAATGCTGAAAAGGCAAACACCAAGTTGTCGCACTCACAAGCAGGGAAAGGTGTCTCACAATGACAGGTATTTCATACCTCCAACGTCAATATTTAAGCGCAACAGAATGAATGATGCCTTAAAAAGAGGAGTTCCACCAAAAACAGCATTTGGATGCTCGACAGAGGGATGGATAACATCAGAACTGTTTGTCCCGTGCCTAGAATATTTCATAAAATGTGCAAAAGTTCTACTGGATGGAAATATCACACATATCAAACATTTTGAGTCAATTCAGCTGGCTCGTGATTATGATATAATGATACTAACGTTTCTTGCTCATACGAGCCATCATCTACAGCCATTCAACAGGTCGTACTTTAAAACATTAAAAAACAACTGCAATAAAACGGCATATTCGTGGCTACGTTCAGATCCTGAAAGTGTCATAAAACAAGCCAACGTTGCACAACTCCTGGGCAATGCATATCACAGATCAGTTTGTGTGGTTATAGCACTAAACGCTTTAAGGCAACACGCTTGTAATGATATGTTAGAAATGCCACGAAAGAAGATGACTTTGTAGCTACTACTACTCATATTGTTGATCAGAATCGGATGATGGAACTGGAATAACAACGCGAAAATCTGGAAGGCCCCTAAATGTTGCAACACCACTCAATGATCAATTTGGACCTTCTACAACGCCTCAAGAACGTAGTCCCAAAAACAGTACTGCAGCTGTTGCCGAAATTAACAGTCAACAAATAAAGTCTTGCTTATACACTTTATCTCCTATTCCACGCATAGCAACAGTTATAAGAAAAATGCTACACGACCTAAACCATCAATGAAATTAACATCATGTCCTAAGGAAAGAAAACGAGGCCAAAGAAAAGGCAAATAAAAAGGAGAAACCTGTGCGCAAACTTATAAAAAAAAAGACAGAAAGATAAAACTTTAACAAGAATTAAAAACGAAACGACAGAGTTATGTCCACTGTGGAAGGAAGATCAAGACATTTTCAGTGTATGAAATATAAATATTGGGTACCTGACCTATGCGCTAGCGTAAAAAGTAAAATTAAGAAATATTTCTATGATATCTCTGTTCAAACCAACTGAGTTTCGGTATGCCAGTTTAAACAGTTTGTTAAGAATTTATATTTTATTCCTTATGTCTAATTTAATTAATTGAAACAATGGAAGTAACGTTACGTTTATAGTTTCTAATTTGTTACTGTGACGTTTTGATAAATCATTCCATGGATTTAGTATGTTGTCGCTGACATCTTCAGTACAACTTAGGCCATAGTTGGTACGAATCAGGAAACCAGGCGGTTTTATCACACCGAAGGTACAGATCTGAAACACATTGAAAACTGATTCCGAGAAAAGATATTTTTGTTTGTGTGGACGCTCCTTGATAGCTTGATAAATAAAGATTCAGTGAACGCAAAACCAATTATGTTGATTAAGTTATCCTGTCAAATACAGTAGCTCTCTTTTAGGGTGTTACGACTTCAGCAACCTTACCCTATCGCATACACCACAATCATCTGGCTTTGAAGGATGTAACAACTGTAACCGATATGGACGCATGTGTAAACATATCTTAAAATCTTCCACTCGGTCCTCTTTGGTCTCTGAAGTTTAAGATTTTCTTTCCAAACAGACTTCTTACGACTAGGAAGATAAGATGCTCTGACGCTGTCAACATTTTCTTCACACACTTTTGGTTCTTCCGTGTTTTTCCCTTTACACACAAATTAGGTCGTTTCAAAATTACAACATCATTGGTAGAAGTTTTTGCCACATGGGCTACTATTTAGTTGTGACTTGAACCAACACGGGGTCAGGGATTTTCTCTGCCTCGTGATGACTGGGTGTTGTGTGCTGTCCTTAGGTTAGTTAGGTTTAAGTAGTTCTAAGTTCTAGGGGACTGATGACCATAGCAAGTCTTATAGTGCTCAGAGCCATTTGAACCATTTTTGAACCAACATTCCACAATGCTTACAGTTGATACTGTTAAAATTTATAACTCGGACAGTCTTTTATGGACACACTTTATCATTGGCTTCTTCACTTAATAATGATTTTTGAAACTTTTTACAGCAGTAATAAGTGAAGTAGCTTACGTGGCTTCTGTATTTTGACAAGGGAGAGAGACGGATTCCTAACAGTTTAAACAAAGACTTCCATCCCTGTTAACGAGGTTGCTTGCTAATTTAATCTCAACTGCCTCCTTAATAACCTTATACCAATAGCTGGACGTGCATGCCAATATCTCGGTGTTATTATATTACATGGGGTGATCAGTATCCAAGCAATGTTCGGCAATAGCAGATCTACTTGGCTGCTGTAATCGTGCTGTTTATGCTCAGTACATCGGTCCTTCTCGGTCCTGTTAGTTTGACCAATATGTGCCATGCTGCAGCTACAAGGAATGCGATACACACCCGCCTTACGCAGACCAAGGTCATCCTTAACAGAGCTGAAAAGCATTCTAATTTTAGGTGGAGGTCGAAAAACACATTTCACATCGTATTTCCGAAAAAGTGACCGATCTTGTTCAAAGTATTTCCTACGTAAGGCAAAATGACAGTAAATTTAGGTGTCGACTCAGAATTATCATCAATCACCCGCTGCACAGTTCGTCGATAGCGCAACGCACGTTCAATCTGTCTATCAGTATAACCATTTTGACGAAATGTAACTTCTAGATGGGACAGATGAGCTGGCAGAGTCTGTTACTAAGGAGGCAGTATATTAAATTAGCAAGCGCCCTCGTTAACAGGGATGGAGGTTTTTGTTTAAAATCTGTTTGGAATCCGGCTCTCTCCCTTGTCGAAAAACAGAGGGACAGAGTCAGTGCTACCTCACCTGTGAATTCATAGTCTCACTATCGATAGCTCTGACTTTGGTGTGCGTCGCCTGTCCGTTGCAGTGGCCTTCAAAATGGCGGGGAGTTCTCCCGCCGAAATATCGGCGGTCGCTGAAAGTACTACCTGGCTGAATTCCCGGAAGTTATTTGAATGTTGTATACTCCAGGAGAAACGTCTCATATCGTCTTACTGGCTACACGATCTGCCGTGTCCGTGATGACCACAGATGTTACGTCCCATAGTGCTCAGAGCCATTTGAGCCATTTGAACCTGCCGTGTTACAAACCGATGAGACGTCCTCGGAGACTTGCAGATTATAGGCGACACAGACAGATTCCAGACGTCCAAAGAATGATAGCTAGTCCCATAAGATTTCACACATTTGAACATTTTTTTTTCGGGCTTATGATCTTCAATAAGGCAGGTTATTATGTTAACCATTTTCGGTAAAGTACAACATTGAGTCAAGTTGTTATATTTTTGACTGTAACCACCCAGTCGCAATGATGAATCGCAGCCCTCAAAAATTCGGTTTCATGCAATGTCGTGCAAAGCTTGTGCAGTTTATAAGGGCAAATAAAAAACTCAATACGATGATTAAAATGATGTGTCAAAGAATTAGAAATAAAAAATCACCCAAAAATAATTAATTGAATAAAAATGATAATCAAACGCTCTTTATTAGATTTAGAAATAAATGTGACGAGATTCGAGTCTTCCCTCGGGCATGGGTGTGGGTGTTTGTGATTAGGATAACTTACGTTAAGTAGTGTGTAAGCTTAGGAACTGATGACTTTAGCAGTTAAGTCCCATAAGATTTCACACATTTGAACATTTTTTTTGGACCTATGATCTTCAATAAGGCAGGTTATTATGTTAACCATTTTCGGTAAAGTACAACATTGAGTCAAGTTGTTATATTTTTGACTGTAAAAGTAATAGCAGTGTGCATAGCTATAATACCAGCAGAAAGGATGATCTTCACTATGCAGGGTTAAATCTGACTTTGGCACAGAAGGGGGTAAATTATGCTGCCACAAAAGTCTTTGGTCACCTACCAAACAGCATCAAAAGCCTGACAGATAGTCAACCAACATTTAAAAATAAATTAAAAGAATTTCTAGATGACACCTCCTTCTACTCATTGGCTGAATTTTAGATATAAATTAAGGGAGGGAAAAAAACTAACTTAAGCATTAGTGTCATGCAATATTTTGTGTAATCTTGTACAGACATCTTTCATTAACCAGACACGTTCCTCATCATTACGAAGTGTCGTATTCATGATCTATGGAACAAATATTAATCTAATCTAATCTAATCTAATCTAACCACCCAATCGCAATGATGAATCGCAGCCCTCAAAAATTCGGTTTCATGCAATGTCGTGCAAAGCTTGTGCAGCTTATCTGATGCTGAACCGCGTCATGTATCCAGTACTCCGCTAGTGCTGTGTACGAGACGTGTGTTTTTCATTAACATCTTAATGTGCGTGTGGTGTTTATAGTGTGATTGTCATATACGATGAAATACGAAATAAAAATGCCAGCTCGACCCCTGATTCGGTATCCGAACACATCAAGAAAGAATGATGGACAAGGAACTGGAAGTGAACTGAGCAATTGTTGTGGCACTTTGGCAACGGGAAACAGTTGAGTCGTGGTGCTCAGTGCTCCGACTGAACGAAACCAGCTCCAACGCACGAAGTGTCAACTATCAAGTAATTTTAATCAGACTATACCTTAACCAATATCCATCTGAATCTGCTCTCTGTATTCAACTCTTGATCGCCCTCTACAATTATTATCCCCCACGCTTCCCTCCATCTCACCATTCCTTCACGCCTCTGGATGTGTACTATCAACCGGTTCCGTCTCGTGATCAATTTCTGGGACAGATTTCGTTTTTCCCAAATATGATTCAGTAATTTGATTTACCCATATATTTTCACCATCCTTTTGTAGCACCATATTTCAAAAGTTTATATTCGCTTACTCTCTAGACTGCTTATCGTCCACGTTTCACTTCCACACAATGTTCCACTCCAGACAAACACATTCACAAATTAATTACTAAGACCTAAATTTTTATTTTGCGTTAGGGAAAAGACAGAAAAGAAGGGAACACCTCAGAAATGCTGCTGTAGGAGCACTAAAAAGAGACGAAAATTTGGCACCAGTCTGATAACAGAGGCGCTAGTGGTGCACTATGAGGACGCAAATCAGACTGGCTTTAAATTGACGCTGTAAGGATAATGAGTGTTTCTTGCCTTTGAAACTGGACACACTGAGCTGATGTTAGTAAAAAATGTTTTTAAGACAACGACGCCGTCATTATCAACACCTCACTGAGTTTCAATTGTTGGTAGGTTGCGGTCGCAAGAAGATCGGGCTCCGGAAGTCCACATGGAACTCCAGAGAGGGAAGAACATCGTGTTCTACGGATGGCAGTGGCGCTTCGTACTGCATATGCAAGAACAATTCGAGCAATAGTTGGCGCTACAGTGACATAATTAACTGTTACAAGCCGGTTACTCCAAGGAGAGCTCCGAGTCAAACGATCTGTAGCGTGCATTCCACTGACTCCAAACCACCGCCATTTGCGACTTCAGCGGTGTCAAGCAAGAGATAATTAGAGGGTGAAGTGGAGAACGTCTTTTTGAAGGACACCATCTTTACGCCAATGACTTCATAAGTTTTTATTACACACTACTGCAATTTCGGCCTTAGGCAATTATCAAGTGCTGATATTATCAAGTGCTCATATTACGGCTTTAAGCCATGTCAACGAAATGTAAGCTGACAAATTACATTACGTTGACATGGCTTAAAGCAGTAATATCAGCACATGATAATGGCCTAAGGCAGAAATTGCAATAGAGTCCTTCAAAAAGTTTTTAACGACTGTGAATCCGAGCTAGAACTAGTGGAGAATGTTGTGGTTTTTGAAGAAAGATGTTTCTGTCTTGTTGCCATTGATGGCCGTGTGTTGGTTAGAAGGAAGCCAGGTGAGCACGAGGTGGGTAGGAAAGAAAGTGACGTAGCTGTAAAAGATGTCGGACTATGAGACCATCTCCATCAAATAACAACAGTAAAGTCAGGCATCGAATCATTCCGTAAACTGCAAACCTACAAACGACATCTCTCAGAAATCAAAATAAAAGATTTTTCAAAAGAACTAGCGAAACAAAGCTGGGATGAATATGAAATTCTCTAAATTCTCCACATTATTTAAACTGAACTTTGAAAAGGCATTTCCAAAAGGATGCATGTCTGTATCAACATCTCACAAAAACAGATGGATAACAGCAGGTATTACGAAGTCCTCCCAAACACTTAAATACCTCAGTTCCATGAAAAATAGTCCCAATGATCCAGACTTCTTAAATGTCAACCATAGATACAAAGAGATCTATAGGAAGGTGCTGAATGCAGAGAATAAAAGCAAAGCAGTCTGGGATGTTATGAAAAAGGAAACGGGGAGAGACATACAAACGCAGAATAACATACTGCTAAGGGAGGGGGATAAGGTAATAAATGATCCACAACACTTAGCAAACTATGTAAACGAACATTTTTCGAGTATTACAGAGAAGTGACAGCAATAATTCCCCAAAAGAAATATAACACTTTTAAACAACTTTGCAGTAAATACAATGATGGTACTTCCAACCACAAAGAATGAAGTCAATAAAACTTTTCAAATACTAAAAAAATAAAAAGTAATTAGGTTTAGATGAAGTACCAATGTGTGTACTGAAACAATGCATAGAGATTATATAAGGCTCCTTAACAAGTATAATAAATGTATCCTTCACATCACGTAGCGGTTGAAACAGGCAAGAGTTGTACCTTAAGAAAGGTAATGCAGAAGACATAGAAAATTATCAGCTCATTTCCCTGCTGTCACCAGTCTCAAAAATAACAGGAGCAATTATGAAAGATAGATTAATGAATTACACGAATAAATAGAATCATTGAAGCGAATCACAGTTTGGTTTTCGAAGTGGCAAAAATACAAAGTCAGTCATAGTAGAATTCACAAAAGTTGCACTTGATGCTCTTGACAAAGATGAGTGTGTCACAGACACATTTTTGGATCTTTCTACAATTGACCACAAGATGATATTAAATAAATTAGAAGCATAAGGACTAAGAGAGATAGCTGATGACTGGTTTCTATCATACCTAGCAGATAGGTTACAAAGAGTAGAGATAACACATACTTCAAATAGATCTAAACATTTAGTAAAACACCTATCAGAACCAAAATACATTAATGTAGGGGGTCCGCAAGGTAGCATATTAGGACCAATACTATTCCTGATATACATCAATGACTTTCTCAGTAGTGTTACTCGTGGCGCAAAAATTCTCTTCGCTGATGACAGAAATATTACAGTCACTGAGAAAACAACAGAACTCATTGCAGAGAAAGCAAATGAAACCCTCAAGGAAGTTTACGATTTGTCAATAAGCAATAAAGTGACACTGAACAGAAAGAAAACTAATGCCATGAAATTCAGTTTGGAGAGAGAAAATGACAGTGTTAAATTAAATGTAGATAGCACCTCTATAGATTGTTCAACAAATGCAAAATTTCAAGGAATAAATATTGATACTCATTTGGTGTGAACACACAAAGGTACTTGCAAACAGAATGTCATTAGCATGTTATGCACTTAGAATCCTATTATCAGTGTGTGTAACTGCAGTGTCTTTTAGTTACACACTATTCATATGTATTATGTACTCTTAGCTATGGCATTCTTTTTTGGGGAACACATGCACAAAATATGACCATAATTTTCAAACTCCAGAAAAGAGTCATAAGGATAATAACCAAAAATAGTAGACGAGCTCATTGAAATGATCTGCTCAAAACAATGGGGATTTTAACTGCTCCATGTGAATTAATTTACCAGTTAAATCAAAAATAACATTGGTAATTACTGTACAAACAGCTCAGTCCTTGACTATGAAACAAGAGCTAGACTCAACTTACATTTATCAAGAAAAAAATAAACATAAAACGAATAAAACTGTACAATAAACTACCAAAAGAGATTTAAGAAATTGCAAAAATATATTTATTTAAAAAGGCAGCTAAAAAGTACCTGTTATGCAATACATCTTATACATTGAAGGATTACTTAGATAAAACAAAGTAGGGGTTTGGTAAAAAAAGTTATACAAATAAATAATAATAATGATTATAAAACATCCAACATTTCACATAACACCTTCACACTATGTTTGTTCCTTCCTTTTTTCCTTTTCTAGAAAAACCTAGCCCCAAGCTGTGCATGGCATAACACTAACACCTCTTCCTCTTTCTGAGCTCAACACATCACTGAATGTAGAGGGACGCTGACTCAGTTTTTCAGGTTACCAAATGGGAAGTTGCTGCATAGAAAATGGCCCAGAGATCACCAGTGTGCGTGTGTGTGTGTGCTTGTGTGTGTGTGTGTGTGTGTGTGTGTGTGTGTGTGTGTAGTGTTATGAAACAATGAGTGAATAGTGTGGCATTACATTATTTAATAAGTTATTTCTAAAAGAAAGTATTGTATACCAGGAGTAAATCTAATAATTGTCTCTAGCTAGAAGTCTGTAAATGTATGTGTATACGAATTAGCTAACTTTAAATTGCTCTAAACTTGTAAATACTTTGAAATGTCCTATATCCCTGGAAAAAGATCTACAGATGAATAAAGCTACTACTGCTACTACTACTACTATCATCTGCAACCAACCTGTCTGCGCCGGCCGGTTTGGCCGAGCGGTTCTAGGTGCTTCAGTCCGGAACCACGCGAGCGCTACGGTCGCAGTTCGAATCCCGAATCGGGCATGGATGTGTGTGATGTCCTTAGGTTGGTTATGTTTAAGTAGTTTTAAGTTCTAGGGGACTGTAGACCTCAGAAGTTAAGTCCCATAGTGTTCAGAGCCATTTGAACCAACCAACCCTGCCTGCGGCCTAGATACACTGGAATTACACCTGGAATAACGCTCTAGTATGCGATTTCGTATGACTATCCCACCCACCATGACAGAAAATTTGTAAGTCAGTATGGTAACTCGACCTTTTCTGGTGCTATTCACGAACAGAATCCGAGGCGGTGTTTTCCAACAGGATAATTCTCGCCGACATACCACTGTTGTTAGCCAATATGTTCTATAGAGAATCGTCACATTCCCTTGGCCTGTTCTATCATGAGATCTGTCTCCAATTGAGCACATATGTAACATCATCGGACGACATCTCCAGCATGCGGCTATTTGCGGATGATGCTGTAGTATACAGAGAAGTTGCAGCATTAGAAAATTGTAGCGAAATGCAGGAAGATCTGCAGTGGATAGGCACTTGGTGCAGGGAGTGGCAACTGACCCTTAACATAGACAAATGTAATGTATTGCGAATACGTAGAAAGAAGGATCATTTATTGTATGATTATATGATAGCGGAACAAACACTGGTAGCAGTTACTTCTGTAAAATATCTGAGAGTATGCGTACGGAACAACTTGGAGTGGAATGATCATATAAAATTAATTGTTGGTAAGGCGGGTGCCAGGTTGAGATTCATTGGGAGAGTCCTTAGAAAATGTAGTCCATCAACAAAGGAGGTGGCTTACAAAACACTCGTTCGACCTATACTTGAGTATTGCTCATCAGTGTGGTATCCGTACCAGGTCGGGTTGACAGAGGAGATAGAGAAGATCCAAAGAAGAGCGGCGCGTTTCGTCGCAGGGTTATTTGGTAAGCGTTACGAAGATGTTTAGCAAACTCAAGTGGCAGACTCTGCAAGAGAGGCGCTCTGCATCGCGGTGTAGCTTGCTGTCCAGGTTTCGAGAGGGTGCGTTTCTGGATTAAGTATCGAATATATTGCTTCCCCCTACTTATTCCTCCCTTGGAAGTCACGAATGTAAAATTTGAGAGATTCGAGCGCGCACGGAGGCTTTCCGGCAATCGTTCTTCCCGCGAACCCTACGCGACTGGAAGAGAAAAGGGAGGTAATGACAGGGGCACGTAAAGTACCCTCCGCTACACACTGCTGGGTGGCTTGCGGAGTATAAATGTAGATGTAGATGTAGATCATCCATAACCAACATTAGCTGTCACTTTATTAACCGGCCAAGTGCAACAGGCATGGATCTCCATAATACAAACTGACATCTAGCCCCTGTGCAACAATGCAAGCACGCTTGCATGCTTGCATTCAAGAGTCTGACAGTTAATTCGGTTACTGATGTACCAGCAGTTCACATTTTCAAGGGTTTATCTAGCGCTTGCGTTAACCTGTGATCTTGCAATGTTAATCGCTTAAACATGTTACCTAGACAAATGCCTTCCGAAATTTCATTACTCTCCGTTACTTGTTTTCTGGTGTACCGATTTTTTCGGTCAGTGTATAAAACGAATTCTGTAGGCCAGTAGAGTGTTGTGAGTTTATTTGTATTCTTCGACACATCTGCGTACTTTGGCACATACAAACAAAAAATAAGTACACATAACATGAAGTTAATATGTAATCGTCTCAAAGACAATGCAAGTTCACTTTACAATATTTTATATAAAAATGCGCGTTTTTAGGCCACAGCTACAGTAGACAAGAAATGCGTTACTTGATTTGCAAGTACAAACTATTTCGTATGACAAAATAATGACTTGTATAGTGATTACGCCGTCAGTTGACCAGTTGGCATCATCGAATAACTTTCAGGTCAAGACAGCCTGTTTACGCGTGAAGTACCAACTGTACAGAGCCATAAGGTTTTATTGGTGAAAAATGGGGACTAAGAATATAATTTGGTGGCCCCAGAACCCCAGCCATGTGTTCAGTACGTCAGTTAAAACCACATTATCGCCTGAGACCTGATATTAAGTATTTTACGTGCGTAAACACGGTAACTTTGAATCTTTGGATCTCGGTAACGGATGATGATAGCCCCGAGATCACCATCTTCAGAACACACCATAAACAATCCGATTACTTACCAAGAATAGTTATTATAAATGTGACCATCCAAAATTGATACTTTCCGTACACGAAATCACGTTTTTCTGGATTTTCTTTGGAAGTGCCAATTGAAGAAATAATGCTTTTATAAGCCTTCTAAGGCCTACTCTTGTTCACAACAAATGCAAATTAACCAATCGATTTGCTCAATTTGCCTGGGCTGGAGAAAATTGTATAATGTTCAGTTTTTGACTATGCACTGTACGATAACTATGACCGTTCTTCCGATAGGTACACAGATGGCCGTTAGGCCAAGATCTACCTAAAACATTCATCCTAGTGATCAACAGAACCTTAGTTATGGCAGCCTGAAAAATCGCGTCTTTGCTAGGAGCTTTTTGGAACATATTGGAAAAAGACACTGTCGAGCATGGACCGATTTAAAAAATTGTTGAGGCTATGTGGCCAGTTATTGGCGTGTTGCCTGTTGGCATCTGTGTAGGGTTCTTCGCCGGACATTTGTTTAACGATTAGCGTTAAACAAACGTTGGCCGAAGAACCCGAGACAAAAGCCAACAGGCTATATGTCAATGATATATGGCTGTACATCCTGCTGTAGCGTATCAGACTTAACACACTTAATCGGACACAGTCGCAATGACAGGGAGAGGTCTTCAGCAGCGGAAAATTTGGCACTCTGGTCAACAATATTTTCTTGCTTCTAGTGTAAGGCGATGTACTACTTCTGAATTCACACAGGGCACCAGTCCTTGTATCAGTAGGGTTACTTGTGACAACTTCCGAAAGACGAAAACGGAATTTCGACGACCGTTTTCCGCTGTCGTGTATGCATAAAACCTGAAGCTGTTTTCTTACACCTGTCAAACATCAGGTTTCTGATAGTTGTTTTACACAAATAGCCTCTGGAAATCAGCTTTTCCGGTTTCTGATTCAGTCAGCACAATGTTTCTTTTCAATTAAAGATTAGAGGTAGACAGCTTCATGCTCAGTCTAGTATTTCTATTTCTCCAACCACGTTTCATAAACGGCTGTGGATTTACGTGGGACGGAAAATCCATTGTGGATGAGAAAATACGGCAGCAGTTACCAGAATCGATATTGACCAACCAGAAACGGTACCTGTAAATCGGTTTACGAAACCCAGTTCTGGGAGTCTCATGTTTACATGTTGTATGTAATTACAAAGCCTCACTTGTTATCTCTTCTCTGTGAATCTGGCTTAATGTGTACCCACTATTGATGGTTGCCACTTGAATACGAAAACTGTCATAATATATGTCATATACATCAGGCAATTGATAACTTTTGGAATACTGAAATTATACAAATTAGGAACTGCAACAATACATTAACATTCTGCATTCTTAGCCTTACAATTTCAGCAATTCATAGAATTGCCTCTTGGGACAAATTTTATCACTATTTTATTTTATTTTATTTATTTATTTATGCATTTATTTTACCTGGCAAGATTAGGGTCTTCAGACCCTCTCTTACACCTAACCAGGCATACTCAGATTGAACGAGTTACAGTTTCTAAATAACATTAAGGACATTTAACGTATTATGCAGTATTGATGTTAAACAAAAAAAATTGAGATTATAACAGTCGTACAATGATAATTATAACAATAAAAATAATTATAACAATCAAGAATAATAATGATAATAATAATGATAGTAATAATAATAATATTAATAATAATAATAATAGTGACTAAGTATATGAAAGTAAACATACTTTTCTTTTGTGAATGTCAGTCCCATTGTTAGTTGGGAATTTTCTCGTTATATTCTTGCAGCTTATTTTGACGTCTAAACCCACAAATATACTAAAATTAAAATTGTATAGCTATTAATTTCTAACCAATAGAGCCTCAATGTTGATTTTTGAAGTTCACCAGCACTCCAAATATGTCGATCTTTCTGATGTCAACAATAAAGTAAGTATAGGCATGCACAGACTAGTCGACAAATTACATTTACTGCTATTTGCTGGTGATGCAGAAAGAAGCCTGTTTTGGTTGTTACAGGAGAAATAACAGAACTATACAAGTAAGTCAAAATGCTGTATTTCTCTAAAATGGTTCACTGGCAAAGAGAGCGAAATTTTTTTTATTTATCCAAAGTATTTTAAATTCCATTAAATGTGAAAAATAAGATGACGTAAAAGGTATTTTGCGGACGCAGATGAATGGTGAGGGCAGGATCGGTGTTAAAAGTGGCCCGGTACTACTGCCAAAGCTGCCATCTCCTCCCGCCCCCTCCCTCATTCTCATATTGTAAAACCATTTTGCTGCAATTTCGTCAACGCACTTTATAATTTTATTAGAGACCACAGCAATGCTCTGCAATTGCTAAATATGCATGGGAATGGGATATACATCCTAATCTCTTTCTCCCCCTCTTTCTGTAACTCTCCTCCTCTCCCCCCCCCCCCCCACCCCTAATCTCAAGCCCATCACTTGATTAGCGTTAGACAAACTTTGGCCGAAGAAATTACCACAAACTAACAAATTCACTCTTTAAACTTATCGAACATATGATCAGCACCGATAACACTGAAATTTCGCTTTAAATTGTTTTGTATTTCGCAAAATATCAATATTCAATGCGAAATTTGTCGATGCTATGAAAATATGCAACGTCAGATCTGTCGAGCTGAACATCACTTTTTTGTTTGTTAAGGAAACATATGACGGCAGAACTGTCAAAATGATTGTCACATTTGTCTCATTGCGATTTTTATACAAAAATACCATTAAAAATTTCCGACTTTTCCGGTGGATTTTGCAAAATTTTTCTTTCATACAAACTTTGTCTCAGCAGTTACGAAAACAACAAAAAGAAATCAACTCCATCGATCTGAGCAGCCGTCATAGGTTGTTTGCAGATAATGCTGTCGTTATCGTCTAGTAAACTCATCTGAAGATCAAACGAAATTGCAAAACGATTAAAAAAGACAGCTGTTGGTGCGAAAATTGGAAATTGACCTTAAATAATGAAAAGTGTAACGTCATCCACATGAGTGATAACAGGAATCCGTTAAACATCGGTTACACTATAAATTAGTCAATGATGATCGTCTTTCTCTCTGTACCACTGTGTTACTGAAGTTAAAACGTCTTCAAAAAGTGATACGTGGCTCTTTTTTCTGACTCTCAACAATAAATAGTTATGAAAGGACGATGTACTAACTGATCATCCGAAGATACCGAAAAGGCTGCGAGCTTACGTTGCCTACTTTTTAAAGCGTTATCTTTTGTCAGGGACTTATTGAAATGTCCTCTTCCTAGTGAATTCACCACTAAAGGAAGACTCAGGCAATTTACCGTTCCACCAGGTTTTACTTAGTGTTTTGAAAACTCAAAGTTATTAACAAAATTTGAAATAGACGAAGTTCTTAGCGTTGATGAAATAAAAGTAAATAGTTATTTATGTTTTGCCTAGGCAGAGGAGATTATCAGCGGGCAACGCTAAAGTTATCGTCACCAGAAGTTTGGTAAGAAATTGGACGCAGTCCATTTATTAGAAATTTGATACAGTCGTTTCTGTGGACTTGTCGACTGAAACGATTCAAGTAATTGAAAATGCTGAATTTCAAGTGGCAACACTTGTGCATGATATGGGGCCATCAAAAAGAAAAGTTCTAGGGAATGTAAAGGCTACATTTGAGGTTTAGCGACGATATTGTAATTCTGTCAGAGACTGCAAAGGACCTGGAAGAGCTGCTGAACGGAATGGAGAGTGTTTTGAAAGTAAGATATAAGATGAACCTCAACAAAAGCAAAACAAGGATAATGGAATATAGTCGAATTAAATCAGGTGATGCTACGGGAATTAGATTAGGAAATGAGACACTTAAAGTAGTAAATGAGCTTTGCTATTTGGGTTGCAAAATCACTGATGATGGTCGAAGTAGAGAGGATATTAAATATAGACTGGCTATAGCAAGAAAAGCATTTCTGAAGAAGAGAAACTTTGTTAACATCGAGTATTGATTTAGGCGTTTGGAATTCTTTTATGAAAGTATTTGTGTGGAGCATAGCCTTGTATGGAAGTGATGAGGTACTGAACAGTATTGGGGAGAAGAGGAATTTGTGGCACAAATTGACTAGAAGAAGGGACTGGTTGGTAGACCACGTTCTGAGGCATCAAGGGATCACCAATTTAGTACTTGAAGGAAGCGTGGAGCGTAAAAATCGTACAGGGACACTAAGAAATGAATACACTAAGTAGATACAGAAGGATGTAGGGTGCAGTAGTTAGCTGGAGATGAAGAAGGTTGCACAGGATAGAGTAGCGTGGGGAGCTGCATCAAACCATTCTCTGGACTGAAAATAACAACAACATTATGAAGATTTTAATAGATACACGCATAAATAAGCACTGAATGCAAACACATGTAATATTTTAAAAGAAATAGGTGCTAGATTCATAAAGAAACAATTTTTGTAGTGTGTCCAATAGTTAAATGTGCAAAGTACGCCTTAAGTTTACAGTATATGATAATTTTCTTTATATGTGAACACATAAATATGCACTGAATGCAAATACAGTTAACAGTTCATAAGAATTAAGTGCAGGATTCACCAAAATTATTTTTGCACTGTGTCCAACAGTTTTATGTCCAAACAGTACTTTAAGTATAGATTCCTGTCCTTGTAGTAAACTGTTCCATTTCCATAAATGAAGCATAGGATAAAGTAATGACTTGTAAACAGATGGCAACACATGGATCTTATAACAACAGTTTTTTAGAAACTTAGCTACTCCTCATATACATGCACTAATTCACAATGGGCTGGTTAGTTTTCAAATCTTGAAAATATTGTTGTTGAAAATTATTGTAGTCTTGCATATAAATGTACGATCTTGATATTTGTAATGGTAGAGGCTGGGGTATTATATTTCAAGCAATACCCTATTATTGTTCACAAAAAAGGATTCTTCTGGATAGTTGTGAAACACAAATTCTCTTTTCTGTCTTCTTGTATTTTTCTTAACCTTCTCTGTAACTAAAATGAATACTGCCACATTAGTATGGCATGTGATATCTGTCTTCAGGTAGATGAAAGTACTCTTCTGGAGATTTAAAATGTCTTCTTGTAGAAACTAAAATTAACTCCTTGGCAAATAAAGGAAAAAATAAGAAATAACAATGATATTAACATAAGATAGTTCTATAAGTTTTACTGGCTTTCCCTCGTTCTTGTGCTTTGTTGTTTTGTAGTAAGTAGTGACTTAAATAGATTCACATCTGCTACCATACGTGTCAACGTAATCTCTTTGTCCTCTTATCTTTGCATGTTCCTATTTCGTAGACGCACAATATTCTTCAAGTACTGTATGACGATGATTGATAATATAAGCAGCGGTGTAACCTTAAATCCAAATGGCGGCATTTTGGTTCCTGCGGGAGTTTCGTATTTCCTCTGGTCTGGTTGATTCCATTATGTCGACGTTGTGTGCAAACGTGTGGTCATTTATCGCCCGACTACTTCGCATTTATGCCGTTATAATTCCAGCTGTACCACAGGTGAACCTGTGCGTTAAGGTGCCCACGTTATCGCATATCGTAAAGGCGGTTGAGGAGCTCAGGTGGATGTTGTCGAGCTTCTTTTGTTTGGAACTTAATCGTTGATGATTAGATACCATATAGAACGGACGCATAATAGCACTACAGATTTATGGACATTTCGCCAGATGGTGTTATACATAGCTTGCGGATATTTTTGAACGATTCCGTTTTCTCTACCATCTGTTGTGAGAAAACAATAGATTTTCACGTTGGTATAAGATGGATGGATGTTGTCAGCTTATCGTACGTAACTGAAGTCGCAGTAGTAGAACCTAATATGGCGAAAGGTTTTTGGTATCAAAGCGTCATTAAATGGTGGCATTATACTGCATAGCTTCCAATTTAGCGTTAAGTTCGTAATTGAGCTCGGTGTGTCATTGCTGATAGTTTTGTGCACACGGTTGATTAGTAAGGTCTGACACTTATGTCTGGCACTGGTGAGGTCAACGTTTCAAAGCTTACTTTGAAAAAACTTTGTAAGGTTGGCGATTTATGGAAGCTATCGAAGGTGTGGAAGTATTCCGCCAGAACTGATTTTGAGAGCGAATTCAATAATTTTCGCGCGGTCTGAATGACCACCCATCGTGAGTTAAGGATTAACACTTACCCAAAAATATAACAATGTTTTATGGACAACAAACAGCAGAACGTATCCGTCCAACATATATAGACACTGTAAGTAGGCTGTTTAGGTTTTTATGTTGGTAACGCCACGTAGCGCTCTGTATGAAAATCACTGATTGTGCTGTGTGCAGTCTGTGGCTGGTTGGCATTGTTGGAATATTCGCTATCGTAGTGTTGGGCAGTTAGATGTGAACAGCGCGTAACGTTGCGCAGTTGGATGTGAGCCGTGAGCCGCCAGCAGTGATGGATGTGGAGAGAGAGATGCCAGAGTTTTGAGAACGGACGATCTGGAAATTTGTAAAGATGGATGTCATGATATATATATATATATATATATATATATATATATATATAATGGCTTTTGAACACTATTAAGGTAAATACATTGTTTGTTCTCTATCAAAATCTTTCATTTGCTAACTCTACCTGTCAGTAGTTAGTGCCTTCCGTGAGGTGAGTGATTCATGAAAGGTATAGGTTATTGTTAGTCAGGACCATTCTTTTGTGGGTATTACTGAAAGTCAGATTGCGTTGCGCTAAAGATATTGTGTGTCAGTTTATTGATGATCAGAATAAGTAAAGGGAGAAATGTCTGAGTACGTTCAGCTTTACTCAGCTGTCCCTGTATCAAATAACGTAGAAATTTACCAGCACAGTAATTTATAATTTTTCAAAGGGGACGTTACAATACATAGTATCATGTCATGACATGTAAGTGCAAAATGATTAGGATGTACTCATGAAAGCTTTGAGAAAAGAAAACCACGACATTGCACTTCACTACTATAGCATCATACAGCGCTGAGTAACAAACGTTCATGAATGAATTTTTTAATAATATCAATTAAAAAACTTTGCTTAAAGCTGAATGTAAAAGGTTAAGTGCATATTTTCAAAAGTAGGTGGCGATGAGTATAATGATCTCTACACTACTAGTGAACAGAGCGTTTTGGAAGTTTAGACAGTTACATATCACACATTAATAGTCGTACAAAAAATAGATAGTAAGGAATCTGCAGGTATAGATGTGCTCAAACATGACCACTGTTGTACACCGAGATGCATTCAATGTTAAAACTGTTTAATAGTTGTACACTTGGTGTGTGAGGAACGAGTGTACTTCTGAGGTATCTGTTTGTTGCCTTTCGACAAGTGAAACATTAAACTACTATCGGCAGTTGCATAAAAGCTTGTATTTTGTAACATATACCTTATATTCTTCTTAGTTAATCATTTCTTTCGTTGTCTAGTTGGTAGGCACTGTTTTTGAATAAGCTTTAATGACATGTCATCCAAATCTTCACCTTATCGTTTAACAGAATCACATGATATTCTCCTGTTTCATAAATATTATGGAGCTTGTGTATGGTTATGATCGCCTTCCAAACAGGAAAAAAAGTTTCCGTTGCCTCCAATAAATAAATTAAAAGAGCACCGCGAATTCCATAGTACTTGAGATTCTGGAACTGTTCGCTTTGCAGATTAAATGTATTTATCACGATCACTAAAAACGCAGAAAAATCTGCCTGTATCACATTACTAGTTTAAAAGGCTAACTTTTAAAGTAGACAACGAAAGATGAAGTAATGTTGCACAGATGGCTAACCAGTTGGGTTAGACTGTCTTGCTACCTGAGGACAACGTTTTCAGGGTTCGAACAATGATTTAAGGGACCATTTCCGGTAGAACTCTTTGGGTATTATCCAGAACTGTGATCAAAACTGTTTTATGAATTGTTTTTTATATTGCGTAAAGTTTCACCTCATTATCTCATAAACAGCTATATGCAAAAAATGTCATTAGGATTTTCTATATATTTTCCGAAATTCTGGAGAACTATTGAAATATTTTACAGAGAACTCTAGAACTAGAGCAATGTACATTTCTCGGATGTCAGGTGCCAACTTCAGGGCTATTCATCTATTCACAATTGCGTTCGTAATTTTGTACATAGAAATCTATTACTTTAGCATGTCTGTGAATAACTCTAAGAACAATCTTTATTTCTCCAAAGTCGGGTGCCAACTTCACCTGAGCGGTCGTGGGTGGGAAGAAATGTGAAGGTGGCGTCCAGGAAAAAACAGTCATCAGGAACGCCTGAAGATGGCAAGAAGTCTGTTTCCAGAAATATCGCGCCTTCCGGACGTTTCCACCCGGCTGATAACCGAAAAATATTTAAAAAAAGAAAATAACTTAAATCGCTTGCAATTGTAATCTGTAAATATTTAGTGGAATAGACAATCTTTAAATTTGCATTATTTATGGCGTAAATGAAATTTAACAATTTCTTTTTAGTGCCCACGTCTATTGTTCAGGTTTAATTGACACTTTTAGCACCATACAGATACCTTCTCTAAATCATTTTTGAATTTAAATTGATCTTTTCATGACTTCAGAACGCGGAAAACGATAGCATCACCTGTAATCAATATAAGAGGGCTGTTCATATTGTCTCCCATACGGTTTATGTAGGTTAGAAGCAGCAGTCAGTGTATAACACTTCCTTGGAGAACGCCAGATATCACTCCTGTTTAACTCGAGGACTTCACATCAGTTATTACTAACAGTGTCCTCCCTGTCACGAAATCACATATTTAGTCGCACAAATGAGACGAGACAACATAGGCACGCAATTTAATTAGAAGCTAGTTGTGAGGAGCGGTGTTCTCTCTTGGGAATCTAGAAATACGTTATTAACTTGGCATCCCCTGCTGAGGCCACTCACTACTTTGTTCGAATAAAGGACCAGTTGTTTTTCACAAGAAGGATTTTTTCTTGGTCCTTGCTATGCATCAATAGGTTGTTTTCTTCGAGGTATTTCATAATTTTCAAACACATTATATGTACCAAATTCTTACTACAATTTGCTGTCAGTGAAACGGTTCTGTAATTCCTGGTTTACTTCTATTTCCTTTCTTGTGTATTGGAAGGCCCAGTGCAACTTTTCAGTCCTTAGGAACAGATCTTCCGTTGAGGAGCGGCTTTCTTATGGTTGTTAAACATGGAGCTGTTACATCAGCATACTCTGAAAGGAGCCTGGTTGATATACATTCTAGACTGGGAGACTTGCCTTTATTAAGTGAGTTCGCTACACCAAGCGTATCTAGTTCTAAGTTCCTCATGTTGGCAGCTATTCTTGATTTGAATTCTGGAATATCTACTTCGTCTTCTTTGCTGACGGAATTTCTGAAAACCGTGTTCAGTAACTCCGATTTAGTGGCGCTGTTATCCGTAACGTTACCATCTCTGTCGTGCAGTGAACGTATTGATTACGTTTTGCCGCTGGTGTACTTCACATATGACGAGAATCTCTTTAGATTTTCCGCCAGTTTTTCGCGAGAGAGTTTCATTTTGCAAACTACTCGTGTTAAAAGCATCTCGCCTTGAAATCCGCGCAAACTAACACATCCACAATCTTGGAAATTTTTGTATTCCTTTAAATCTATCATTCTTTTTCGTTTCTACTGCTATCGTGTTCTGGCCTGTTTTGCGAACCATTGGTTATTTGTTCCATCTTCTATTAATGTATTTCGAATGAATCTCTCGATTACTGCCAATAGTACTTGTTTAAGGCACATCTGGTCTACGCTTCCATAGTGAGTATGGAAGAGATGAAGACTGTTTTTCACACCCAAACCTACAGATGTCAGACGCTCAGATCGGTACCAAACGTTGTATGTCGATAGAGTTTGAACCAAAATACCGATTTAGTTCGTGCTGTGTGCTGTGATCGAGAAGAACATGCTACGGAGCGCAGGAAACGCGTTTCTGTGAGCAATTTCGTTGTTGACCTAAGGTGTGTGTAAAGGTACAGCGTTTGGTCTTATAATACGTTCATCATAAGAAGAAACCTGATATAAAGAAACACAAACGAGATGATTGATCAGAAGCCGTAGCACACGTACACTGGTGTTACGATCTTGAGAGTAGGTCCTACTTATGTATTAAGTATCTTATTACTAAGTTACGTTAAATGAACTGTAATACTGTATATTCAAATGTATTAACAGCCATCAACATTTCTCTTAAGCACGATTTAGCTACGTAGTTTTTATTTCAAAAATCGTGTACAGCCACAGCCTCTGCAGTGTTGTGCTCTCTTATTGTCCCGCTGCTAAGGCGCAGTATGAAAATGGCTGAAGCTGCTTTCTGTTCCGTAGTGAAACACGCGCTTGAAAAACTATTAAGAAGTGCCGAGAAATAACTGTTCTTAATGTTTTTCATAAATTTACGGAGATAATCGGCTTTGAAATTTTCCCAGCACTGTATATAATGCAGTTGTTCAATTAAATTGCATAGAACGCGTTGTGTAGTCGGTAGCGTAATGCACTGTCACCCGAGTGTGGATATTCGTGCGGTGTTTCAAATCTCCCCGTACCATTTTTTTACTCGTTCAGTTTTAAATACCTACGTCTCTTAGTTATAAAACTCATCATTTTTTATGAGTAATGCACGTCTTCTTGTTTCTAATTATATATTGGACGCGAAATTACTGTTTCCATTTCAAATACAAATTACTAATTATCAATGTTTTGTGAAAGACTGTTCACAAAACTTTTTTAAATAAAGAAAACATAATTTAATTTTTAAGGCAAAAATGAAAATTCAAATCCTCTTTATTTGATGTCCATCGTTTAATACCACAGAGGTAGATAAGTATCGTAGAAACATGAAAAACAACCATTTTCACAGCATCGAGCACTTAATTAAAAAGTGGTTCAAATGGCTCTGAGCACTATGGGACTTAACATCTGAGGTCATCAGTCCCTTAGAACCTAGAACTACTTAAACCTAACTAACCTAAGAACATCATACACATCCGTGCCCGAGACAGGATTCGAACCTGCGACCGTCGCGGTCGGGCGGTTCCAAAAAAGCGCTAGAACCGCTCGGTCACAGCGGCCGGCGAGCACATAATACAAATGCAGCATTTTTACATTTGCTACTGTACCACTACAATATGAATCCGACACAACTGATCTGGAGCCAAGCTGCGGGATTTGGCCCGATAAGTAACAAGACTTTTAAACTGCCAGACGTACTGGAACTAACGCACGCAACTTTTTTACACTGCCGAACGCTGGCGGGATATAGAACGGCTGGTCATAAAAGAAGAGAAAATGTTGCGCCTGGTTGGCTTCGTGGATTCTGTTGTTGATAGGCTTGTTATCAACGTAGCAGGTGACACTTCCGGAGCTGAAATGTATTTCTCGGATTCAGGTAAGGAAAGGAGCTAGGAGATTGCCATACGACTGACTGTAATACCTTCAGTGGCTTCAATATTTAATTATATGATGAAATCCTTCAATACTCTCTTAAGGTCCACACAGATTAAGCAGAAAAATTACCCTGTGGTTAAGTCAGTAATTTTTTCATTTTTGTTTTTAGTTACAACAATATGTTAGCTAAAAACGATAACGTGTTGCGGTTTTCGTCTTGTCGTCAAAGGAGCGTATTGTGGTAGATTTGCAGTGTATTATTTCATTTTTCTTAAAAATTAAATGACATTCGAAGCTGTATTGTCCCTCTTCTTTTACGGTACGCCTTAACAGCAGCAGCTCACGTCACAGCAGGCTAGCTGTACCAGCTGACCAGCCAGTGCTGTCCAAGTTAAATGCTCCGGTAAAGCTCTTGTCCCGCTAAGTTCAAATGGTTCAAATGGCTCTGAGCACTATGGGACTTAACATCTGAGGTCATCAGTCCCGTAGAACTTAGAACTGAAACCTAATTAACCTAAGGACATCACGAACAATCATGCCAGAGGCAGGATTCAACCCGCGACCGTAGCGGTCGCGCGGTTCCAGACTGAAGCGCCTAGAACCGCTCGGCCACACCGCTGGTCATCACTAAGTCGATGTGAGCCTAACGCACAGCACAAAACGTGCCCTTATTATCGTACTTGACAGTACTCGTGACAGCTTGGCAGCAGTCCCAAGTCAAACGGAAGTACAATGAGGTTCCAGCAAACGCGGAAGAATACACAGTGCAATGTTTACATCTGATTTATTCTTATGGTGAACGGATTATAGTACGAAAAGCAACGTAAGACATACCCCAACCCTTCTACTACTTCGAGCACTTTTACGTTGAACACAATTACGTCCGCATCGCAGTACCACCGACGATACAGCCGACGACGTGGGATATGTATATCGTGTCCTACAACAGAGACGCCTACCAAACACTGTGGTGGCCAAAAACCCTCATGTTAGTTGGAAGGTGGTGTGGCGGACAATACACGCTGTTATACTGGATACAGACGTCCCATCAACATGGTACATCACAGTCAACGGTAAACAGATCACCCGATCGCGCCTCCACAAGGTAAATATGGCGGACTCGCCTCTATATACAGACTGCGGAGTACCAGACACGGACGAACACAGTCTGACATGTGGTGGAGCAGAAGACGATTGCACTCAGTGCGACAAATTTTGTCGTATTTTCTACGACTGACCCCAGAACATATCACACCTTGGCTCATACTATTTCCGGATGAACAGTATTTCCAGCGCACCAAAATCAACGCAGCCACGCTGTGGGCACGCGGTGCGATATTTATTTCACGATGGCGCTAAAGATCTATCGGACTTTTGGAACTACCTATAAGAACGTTATTTCCAGATTGTACGGAACCCAAAATATGGAGTCGGCCGTTGTGGCCGAGCGGTTCTAGGCGCTTCAATACGGTCTGGTCTCATCTTAGTACTTTTATATTGCCGATGGAGATTGCTTCAACGTGGTATAAGGTCATTCACCGTCTGATACCTACTGGTGATCGTCTTTTTCGTATTGGCCTTCGTCCGACTGAACATTGTGAGGAATGTCATCAAACTGACACCTTACTTCACAGGCTTATTGCTCCGCGGACGGGATCATTGGCTGTGGGGTCCGCGATCAATCAGCTTTCCTTAGTCGAGGGCCTGAAACCGCTTTCCCAGACGGCATTCTCCTACATCCGGACATATCCTTTTTTCCTCAGTCGAAAACGAACACGATTGTCTGGTTCTTCGGTTACTACATTCAGTATGTCATTGAAGGTTGAAACGACCCAGATCCCCGCGTTTTCTCTCTCTCTCTCTCTCTCTCTCTCTCTCTCTCTCTCTCTCTCTCTCTCACACACACACACACACACATATATATATATATATATATATATATATATATATATATATATATATGAAGGGTGGGATGATGGGTTAGTCTTCCCGTTCAGAATTTAATAATTGTTTGTGCTTGAACTAATTTATTGATTTCTTTTTTGCAGCTGATATTAAATGATGATTTGAATATAGCTGTCCGATTTTCATGAAAATACCAAGTCAATCTGATGATTAAAAAAAAAAGTCCGGGACCGCGCTGCTGCTACGGTCGCTGGTTCGAATGCTGTCTCGGGCATGGACGTGTGTGATGTCCTTAGGTTAGTTAGGTTTAAGTAGTTCTAAGTTTAGGGGACTGATGACCTCAGATGTTAAGTCCCATAGTGCTTAGAGCCATTTGAGCCAAAATATGGACATTATTTTTCTGATTACTTAGGAAGTGTCCTACGCGACCCTCCACGTAGCTGAATTATCAACAGGTAGGAGAAGATACTCACTGACAGAACTGACAAGAACATGTCCGACTCTCGGTGGAATAACATACGACACACGTGAAGGCGTACCTGGATGATGAACCGTAAGGTGTGTAGTTACGCACCCTTTTGCATCGTGTACGAAGCAATTTTTCATTTCCCCTTATACACTCCTGGAAATGGAAAAAAACACATTGACACCGGTGTGTCAGACCCACCATACTTGCTCCGGACACTGCGAGAGGGCTGTACAAGCAATGAGCACACGCACGGCATAGCGCACACACCAGGAACCGCGGTGTTGGCCATCGAATGGCGCTAGCTGCGCAGCATTTGTGCACCGCCGCCGTCAGTGTCAGCCAGTTTGCCGTGGCATACGGAGCTCCATCGCAGTCTTTAACACTGGTAGCATGCCGCGACAGCGTGGACGTGAACCGTATGTGCAGTTGACGGACTTTGAGCGAGGGCGTATAGTGGGCATGCGGGAGGCCGGGTGGACGTACCGCCGAATTGCTCAACACGTGGGGCGTGAGGTCTCCACAGTACATCGATGTTGTCGCTAGTGGTCGGCGGAAGGTGCACGTGCCCGTCGACCTGGGACCGGACCGCAGCGACGCACGGATGCACGCCAAGACCGTAGGATCCTACGCAGTACCGTAGGGGGCCGCACCGCCACTTCCCAGCAAATTAGGGACACTGTTGCTCCTGGGGTATCGGCGAGGACCATTCGCAACCGTCTCCATGAAGCTGGGCTACGGTCCCGCACACCGTTAGGCCGTCTTCCGCTCACGCCCCAACATCGTGCAGCCCGCCTCCAGTGGTGTCGCGACAGGCGTGAATGGAGGGACGAATGGAGACGTGTCGTCTTCAGCGATGAGAGTCGCTTCTGCCTTGGTGCCAATGATGGTCGTATGCGTGTTTGGCGCCGTCCAGGTGAGCGCCACAATCAGGACTGCTTACGACCGAGGCACACAGGGCCAACACCCGGCATCATGGTGTGGGGAGCGATCTCCTACACTGGCCATACACCTCTGGTGATCGTCGAGGGGACACTGAATAGTGCACGGTACATCCAAACCGTCATCGAACCCATCGTTCCACCATTCCTAGACCGGCAAGGGAACTTGCTTTTCCAACAGGACAATGCACGTCCGCATGTATCCCTTGCCACCCAACGTACTCTAGAAGGTGTAAGTCAACTACCCTGGCCAGCAAGATCTCCGGATCTGTCCCCCATTGAGCATGTTTGGGAAGCGTCGTCTCACGCGGTCTGCACGTCCAGCACGAACGCTGGTCCAACTGAGGCGCCAGGTGGAAATGGCATGTCAAGCCGTTCCACAGGACTACATCCAGCATCTCTACGATCGTCTCCATGGGAGAATAGCAGCCTGAATTGCTGCGAAAGGTGGATATACACTTTACTAGTGCCGACATTGTGCATGCTCTGTTGCCTGTGTCTATGTGCCTGTGGTTCTGTCAGTGTGATCATGTGATGTATCCGACCCCAGGAATGTGTCAATAAAGTTTCCCCTTCCTGGGACAATGAATTCACGGTGTTCTTATTTCAATTTCCAGGAGTGTATATTACCTCGGTGTCCGCCCCGATAGCTGAGTCGTCAGTGTGACGGATTGCCGTCCTACGGGCTCGGGTTCGATTTTCTCCCCTCAGGGACTGGGTGTTGTGCCGTATTCACTATCTTCATCATCATTTCATCCCCATCCGGCGCGCAGGTCGCCGAATGTGGCGTCGAATGTAATAAGGCCTGCACCAAGGCGGCCGGACCTGCCCCGGAAGGGGCCTTCCTGCCTATGTCGCCAAATGCTCATTTTCATTTTTTTCCATTACCTCGGTGTAGGAAAGTACCGGGATATGTGTTTTGTTAACTTAGTGCACGATGCGGTGCTAGGTACATGTATTGTCGGTGTGGTATAAAGAAAATACAAGTTAAAAATATATTTAAAAAATAAAATAACCTTAAGGAAGGGATTTCCACTAGTGATTTCTCCTCACCATTCCTCACACCTTGATGGGCGAGGCCTTGGGTTACGACCACTGTCCACTCTGCCCTCCCCCACCCTCCTCCCGCCCTCCTTTCCATGCCATCACTCCGTTAAAAAAAAAAGGTGTCCTAGGGGTGACGTCTTTCATTACTAATCAAAATATTAAAAAAAAATGTTCCACGTTCAAATCCCACTGATGGCACTGTTTACATCTGAAACTGGTATATGAGAGAATATTTTCCTGACATGTAAAAGGGCTTTTCGGAGTGTGTAGCGATGTCTTTTAGCAGTCTGCTTTCGCTTCGTTAGTTGAACGTTATGTACTTAGTCTGATCTTATTATTTTGTTTATTATTGTTATTACAATTACTTCCACACGTATTGTGCAATTGTTTCTTCATTTCTCTGTTCTGATTGTATATTCTGTGAAACTACAAATGTACTCTACAGGTTTACTACTTTCAAAGAAACGAAGCGAAAGCAGACTCAAAACAGCCTTTTTCCATGTCAAACACTTTGTCCCACATAGCACTGTCAAGCATAATATAGAAAAAAAAATGGTTGTCGGGGTTTCAACCCACGAGCCTTGTTAGGAAGATCTGCCGCTCTACCACCAATCACCACCCTCCCTCGTGGAAACAACAGCTATTACTTAGTAACAGCTATGCTTTTGATGTGCTCCGTGGTTCTGGTGTTACTGCTAATTAACGTTTACGCCCCTTCTTCTGGACGACAGCACGTCGTACGAACTAAATCGGAGTTTTTGTTCCTACTTAGTCGTCATACAACGTTTGGTGCCGACCAGTACACTGACGCGGAAAAATCGCAACAGCAAGGAGGAGTTGTCTGACACAAACGAAAGTTGGTAGCTGTGTTTCTACATCTGAGAGATGTTGCCTGTTAAAATTTTGCACCAGTCGCATAATAGTGGTACTAGTAACGTCACTATGCTGACGTATGTCAGGTTTACTTTAAATACACGCTGTAACGATCGTGAGCGTTTATTACCTTCAAGATTAGACGTTATGAGATAGTGTCAGTCAAGAATGTCTTTTCGGCGAACAAGTCGCTATTATAAACACTTCACTCAATTTCAATGAGGTCATGTAATAGGGCTGCGATGAGCTGGATGGTCCTTCTGCGTTATTAAATGGTTCAAATGGGTCTGAGCACTATGCGACTTAACTTCTGATGTCATCAGTCGCCTAGAACTTAGAACTAATTTAACCTAACTAACCTAAGGACATCACACACATCCATGCCCGAGACAGGATTCGAACCTGCGACCGTAGCAGTCGCTCGGTTCCAGACTGTAGCGTCTAGAACCGCACTGCCACTCCGGCCGGCCTGCGATATTACCGGAAGACTTAGCGGTAATGTAGCCACTATATGTGATTGCTGCCAGCGCTTCTGTCATTGATGGTAACATTTCTGGAACTTATCTTCTGTAATATCCTCCAAGACTCTCATCACAGATTTTTGGACATCTTGTGTTGTTTGAATATGGTGTCCCTTGACCGCTGTTTTGACTCTTGGAAATAGTCCTACAGAGATATCTGGTGAATAAGGTGGCTGTGGTAGTACTGAAATTTGTTTTGAGGTTAAAATTTGCTGTGCTGACGGAGCAGTATGGGATGGTGCATTATCGTGATGCAGAATCCAATTATCAGCATTGTTGGCACGGACGCGAAGAACTCTTTCATTAAGTCTTTATAAAATTTCTTTATAGTAATATTGGTTAACTGTTTGTCCAGGAGGCAACCACACTCTTCATGAATGCACCCAGGCCAAGTTGTCATCTGCCTGTGAGGTAGTTGATCGTCTACTGCCGCCTTCATCTTCAACATTCGTTCTGCCTTCACTAAACATTTTATGCCAATTAAAAACTTTAGCTCTTGACATAACCTCCTCTCCAAAAGCCTTCTGAAGCTTACTGAAAGTTGTCGTCTCGTTTTCACCCAATTTAACACAAAAAGGAATTGCATACCATTGTGCAATATTATGTGGTTCCATTTCCGTGACGAGGGACACAAATACGTGTTAACTTATTACAGCACAACTCACGACTGAGCAGTTGCATCGATGTGCCACTTGGACTAGAAGTAGCTTATAGACCAAGGTCAATGATATTGTGCCTACGCAAGCCTGCAGGGTTTCCACATCTTGCAAAGGACTCTTTAATTATAACCATCTTGTACATGAAAAAATCATAATGATAATCGCTGTCTGTAGTACTTGCCTCTAATCTTCTTGGAACATACGCGCGCTATTCAGTTTGTTATCGTAACATGGGTATTGGTACTACGCTAAGGTGGGCAAGAAAAGGATGTCGAATTTCTTAAAATTCGAAATTGATATCTTTTTACAACGTCTCACCTATAGTGCGAAAATATTATACAAGAAAACGGACAAGTGTAGTGTTATGGAGGAAATGGAAATGTCAAATACAGCCACACAGTTTAATTCCATTCCAGGCCACAATGCTACGGTGTTCTGTATTAGGAAATCGTGGTCGCTGATGGTTTGGCAGTTACATGAAAAATATATTTTATTGCGAAAAACTTCCGCATTACATTCCTCAAGAAACTGAAACCTTATCCGAGTACAAACTACTGTAGCAGTGATACCAGGAAATCTATTCAGTACACTGAAATATCCATTATGAAGTGTAATTCTGCTCGAGAAGGAAACTTAATGTATTATGGCGAGACTGCTGTTATGATCCCCGGTACATTACAATTCTTTGCATTGTTGTGTCACAGTTTAAACTGCACTAAGTACATTAGCGCTGTCGCCAATAACTGTACTAAATACACCAGTTACGTTTGTCCTTAATGACATCACAAGTCTGTTCATGGACGAGACAGGGTCATTCCGGTAAGTAGTCAATTCCAGACTCTCGTTGATTTGACCAAATAACGACCACACTCTTTCTTTTGAAAGATGGAATCGCTTTTTTCAAATTTCTTGCCCCCGTAATTCTCGAAAGGATTTCTTTTTGCCACAAGTACAGTTGTGGCGGCGATTTACATTATCAATATGTAACCCATCTTCATCTTCTGTGCCACTTAAAAAGCAAACGCGCCGCCATCTTACTACGGTACGTCTTCATTTTAACAGCGATCAGTTCAAGATAAACGACCGTCTGACCTCTGACAACTTTAACGGCACATATTCCCTCGTTAAACTATAACTGGTGTTGGTGCCGTCGGCTTGTGCGTGGCCTTTGTTAAATGCCGTCCTAATCGCGGTTAACTTTTAATCAACGTTGGTGCAGTCAGCCCAATATGTGTTGTTTGAATTAAAAAATCTGAGATGGCGTTAACAATAAAGCTAGGCATATAAAATACTTCGCCAGTTTCCCCGGTACATAAGTTTTCTTCCAAAAAACTTTTCCAAGATTTCCATTCCCCCTAAAGTCCCCCCCCCCCCCCCACCCCATCCCCTAAAAAAAATATTAATCACAAAACAGCGAAATAATCCGAGTCTAGAGTCGCTGCATGAACTACTTTTCATTGTGAACCCAGCTGGCTTGAAAATCATTATTGAGATACCGTCCCAGAAAACGATTTAGGATAGTAAGATAAACGATGCAACAACCACAATACTGCCTAAGCCTGGTGGTTATTCGTTTCCACTAAGGACAGAAATAATCTACCTCACTCACACTGCTGATTTTATTGGTTTGGTGCATAAGTTCATAACGTTTTTTCATAAGCTTAACAAACACGACAGATATACATAAAACACACTTTGGTCATCAATAATATATTCTCCTTCACTATTTACAACAGTTTGCTAACGCTTGGGTAACTTTTCAATCCAGTGACTATACCAATCACGTGGTTCTGAGGCGAAGAACTTGTCGAGTCATGTTTGGAGGGCAGTTGCATCCGGAAAGGAAGTTTCTTAGTTTGTTCGATAGAGCGGAAAAGTTGAGAATCTGAGGGTGCAAGCTCAGGTGAATAAGATGAATTTCCCAACCCATCTCCTATACAGTGTTATATTCAGTGTAGCAGAATGCGGGCGGGTGTTATCGTTGCTAAGCATCACTTCACGCAGTGTTCCTGGTCGTTGTTCTTGGACTGCGTCTGCTAGACGTCTCAGTTGTTGATAATAAATATCAGGAGTAATGGTTATACCTCAGGAACGCAAATCACCACCTATCGCTGTTCCACCAGATGCACAACATTATCTTTTGTGGATGCGCGCAGGTCTTTGTGCTGGAAGTTGCTGCTTAGTTTGGGCTCAGTCATTCTTTTCCTCTCCTTACGTTAGCGTAATGACACTAATTCTCGTCACCAGTAACAGTACAAAAGAGGAATGGGCGACGTTGTTCACGAGACAGTTGATGACGAGCTAGAAGAGACGCGCACATGACCATCCACAGATTTTTGTGATATTGACTGATTTATGCGATTCCTATACACTCCATTTTGGAACCTTCCCCATTGCAAGCAAATGTCGCACAATGGTGGAATGATAAGAGTCCACAACATCTGCGATTTCTTGAGTACAATGACGTGGATCATTGTGGATTCATGCGTTTATACGATCTTCATCAAACTCCAAAGGTTTTCCTCAACGTAGAGGGTCACTAGTGTCAACACGATCCTCCTTAAAACGAGAAAACCATTTTCTTGCTGTGCTCTGTACAATGGAATTATCCCCATACGAATACAGAGCGCAGATGATTCCCGCTGCCTCTGCTGCAGTCACCCCTACATTGAACTCAAACAGAAGAATGTGTCGCAAATGTTCCGGTCACTTGGCACTCCATTTTATATCGTCCACACCTCCACTCACTACATCCAAATGACAAAATGACAATAAGTAAACTCAAATAGCTATAGTGAACTACAAATAAAAATTTACAATCGACAAACCCATAGAAACGGGAATACCAACATGCAAAACAAAAACGCTACGAACTAATGCACCACTATAATAAATTCAGTCATGGTGTGCCTTTAAAGTATGTTTGTCCACAATATTTAATATATTCTGTAGTGTCGTTATGGACTGTGCATAGTTCTATGGGTTGTGTAGATACATTTTGTTCTATCCAGAGAGCGAGGGCTATTTTTTTACGATGAAGATGAGACACATGGCACAAACGGCGGAGATGCAAAATCTTATCTATAATTTTCTTTTGTTTAGTTTTGTTACTTATGCCATTTTGTGTGTCAAATGATAATCGTTGTTTGTATCGTGCCCTATCGTTTCATCAGATGATACAACAACTTTGGATTAAATTTCAAACTAATTTCGTGAATAAATGTATCAAATAAATGTGTATCACAATTTCAGTCTAGATACGATCCTGAAACGAATGTTTTACATCTTCTGTCATTTATTCTGCCTATTTTCACAGGCAGAAAAAGCTGCAACATCAAAAACTAAATGATGAAATTTCATGAATATTTTTTGTCTAGATGAGACGATGAAGTGATTAACATTCCAAGATCATATGCTGTTGTAAGCGCGAAATAAGTCATTGCACATGTGAAATGCTGGTGCATTTATAACGGGTGCAAACGCCAGAATGTTGAACTCAAGTATACAGACGTGACTGCGCTGTGTTGCACAGGATGTGGATGTCAGTTTGTGAGATGGAGTTCCATTCCTGTTGCACGTGGTCGGTCAATATAGGGACAGTTAACGCTGGTTGTCGATGAAGCTGGAGTTGTGGTCCGGTGACGTCCGCTATGTGATAAACTGGAGACAAAGCTGGTGTTCGAGAAGTCCAAGGCAACATGTCGACGCTCTGTAGAGCATATTGGGTTATGTGGGCGAGGGTTATTCAGCTGGAAATTATCTCCTTTTGATGGCAGCACAACACCTTGAATCATTAGACTGACGAAAAGATTTGCAGTCAGGATGCGTGGGATAATCATGAGTGCTCTTGCTACTGTACGAAATTGCATCCCAGACTGCAACTCCAGATGTAAGTCCAGTGCGTCTAGCGTGCAGACAGGTTAGTTGCAGGCCCTCAACTGGTCTCCTTGTAACCATCACGTGGCCACCACTGGCACCGAGACGGAAACAGCTTTCATCAGAAAACACAACAGATCTCCACTGTGTCCTCCAAAGAGCTTTCCCCTGAAACCAATGCAATCGAAAATGACGGTGGTTTGAGGACAGTGGAATGCACGCTACAGGGCGTCGGGTTCGAAGCTGCCCTTGAAGTGACTTATTTGTAACTGTTCGTTGTATCACTGTGTGCCAACTGATGCTCAAATTGCTGCTGCAGATGTAGGACGATGCACCAGAGCTACGAATTAAAAGGTCCAGTTTGGGCTGTAATTATCGTATGGGTGTGAACCTCAGTAGATACTCTAATGCTTTAATGTGTAACCGATTTCCGTTGGAAAAAAGTTGAATGCAAAATAAGCGTACATGGTGTGGGTTCCTGTTGTCATGTCCTAGTTCATGAACCATGGGCAACGTATGAGTGTCCGAGTAAGTGGTCCAGACAGTCGAGATACCAGTTACTTTGGAATAAGGCTGGGCATCTCAGACATATTTTGAGTCGTGACCACCTTTGTCCTCAGACGGCAAAGACTACCAAATCCACCGGTTAGTCCCTCAACCATTAGCAGTAAAACTCAATGGGACCCGGGACAAGTAAGGCTATCAACCTGCTTCTCTGGTACCTTAAATATGATGCTGGCAACAATCAGAGCAAAATGCCTCGGACCTTTGGAGGTGACGGAGTCCCACCTCTAATTGAAAAAGCAGGGACTCCTAAGATACGACTCGGCAAACGAATGGCAACGAGATGGGGAGCTATTAATATCAATGGCGGCTATTCTGGGAAGAAGGTAGAGCTGGCAGAGGCTGCAAGTGAGATGGGGTTGGACGTTTTAGCTGTTAGTGACATTCGGGTTAGGGGGTGAGAAAGAAGAGGAAGTGGGAGAATACAAGGTCTACCTGTCAGGAGTCAAAGCAGGAATAGCACAATGGGGTGTAGGGCTTTACATCAGGAAAGAAATGGAACCCAGCATAGTTGCAATAAGGTATGTAAACGAACGACTGATGTGGATAGATCTGACAGTGTCTAGCAAGAAAATTAGGATTGTGTCAGTATATTCGCATTGTGAAGGGACACATCAAGATAAAATGGATAGTTTTTATGAGGCACTCAGTGATGTAGTTGTAAGAGTAAAGGACAAGGACAGTGTTCTGCTCATGAGTGATGTTAATGCCAGGATTGGAAATCGAACAGTAGGGTATGAAAAGGTTATGGGTAAATTTGGAGAGGATATGGAGACCCACAGGAACGGGAAGCAACTCTTGGATTTCTGTGCTAGTATGGGCTTAGTAATCACAAACTCCTTTTTTAAACATAAGAACATTCACCGGTATACTTGGGAAGGCAGGGGACCAGATCTGTCATTGACTATATAATAACAGATCAGGAATTCAGGAAGGTTGTGAGGGGCACACGTGTATTCAGGGGATTCTTTGATGACACTGATCACTATTTAATCTGCAGTGAAATTGGGATTGTGAGGCCGAAAGTGCAGGAGGTCAGGTCCATATGTAGGAGGATAAGAGTGGAGAAACTTCAGAATAAGGAAATCAGGCACTAGTACGTGACAGCAATCTCAGAAAGGTAACAGTTAGTTGAATGTAGTCAATTACAGTCATTGGAAAAGGAATGGACAAGGTACAGGGACACAGTACTAGAAGTGGCTAAAGAATGTCTTGGAACAGTAGTGTGTAAAAGAAGGATGAAGCAAACAGCTTGGTGGAATGACACAATTAAGGCAGCCTGTAAAAGGAAAAAGAAGGCATATCAAAAATGGCTACATACTAGAACTCAGGTAGACAGAGAAAGTTATGTTGAAGAAAGAAACAAAGCCAAACAGATAACTGCAGCATCCAAGAAGATATGTTGGGAAGACTTTGGAAACAGGTTGGAGACTTTGGGTCAAGCTGCTGGTAAACCATTCTGGAGTGTAATTATCAGTCTTCGAAAGGGAGGTAAGAAGGAAATGACAAGTATTTTGGACAAGTCAGGAAAACTGCTGGTGAATCCTGTTGATGCCTTGAGCAGATGGAGATAAGATTTTGAAGAGTTGCGCCAATGTAGGTGAAAATACGATAAGTAATGTTTCAGATTTCGATGTACAATGGGATAGGAATGATGATGGAAATAGGATCACATTTGAGGAAGTGGAGAAAATGGTCAATAGATTGCAGGGCAACAAAGTGGCTGGGGTGGATTAAATTAAGTCAGAACTCATCAAATACAGTGGAATGTCAGGTCTTAAATGGCTACACAGGATAATTGAAATGGCGTGGGAGTCGGGACAGGTTCCATCAGACTGGACGAAAGCGGTAATCACACCAATATTAAAACATGGAAACAGAAAAGATTGTAAAAACTACAGAGGTATCTCTTTAATCAGCGTTGTGGGTAAAATCTTCTCAGGTATTGTTGAAAGGAAAGTGCCAGTATTAGTTGAGGACAAATTGGATGAAAATCAGTGTGGGTTTAGGCCTCTTAGAGGTTGTCAGGACCAGGTCTTTAGCTTACGGCAAATAATCGAGAAGTGTTAAAAGTGGAACAGGGAATTGTATCTATGCTTTATAGATCTAGAAAAGGCATATGACCGGGTTCCTAGGAGGAAGTTATTGTCTGTTCTTCGAAGATTATGGAATAGGAGGCAAACTTTTGCAAGCAGTTAAAGATCTTTACATAGATAGTCAGGCAGCAGTTAGAGTTGATGGTAAATTGAGTTCATGGTTCAGAGTAGTTTCAGGGGTAAGACAAGGCTGCAACCTGTCTCCACTGTTGTTCATATTATTTATGGATCATATGTTGAAAACAATAGGCTGGCTGGGTGAGATTAAGATATGTGAACACAAAATAAGCAGTCTCGCATATGCAGACGACATAGTTGTGATGGCAGATTCGATTGAAAGTTTGCAAAGTAATATTTCAGAGCTAGATGTAAGGACTATGGTATGAAGATTAGCATCTCCAAAACGAAAGTAATGTCAGTGGGAAAGAGATATAAACGGATTGAGTGCCAAATAGGAGGAACAAAGTTAGAACAGGTGGACGGTTTCAAGTACTTAGGATGCATATTCTGACGGGATGGCAACATAGTGAAAGAACTGGAAGCGAGGTGTAGCAAAGCTAATGCAGTGAGCGATCAGCTACGATCTACTCTCTTCTGCAAGAAGGAAGTCAGTACCAAGACTAAGTTATCTGTGCACCATTCAATCTATCGACCAACGTTGTTGTATGGGAGCGAAAGCTGGGTGGATTTAGGTTACCTTAACAACAAGGTTGAGGTTACGGATATGAAAGTAGCTAGGATGATTGCAGGTACTAGTAGATGGGAACAATGGCAGGTGGGGGTCCACCATGAGGAAATCAAAGAAAAACTGGGAATGAACTCTATAGGTGTAGCAGTCAGGGTGAACAGGCTTAGATGATGGGGTCGTGTTACACGTATTGGAGAAGCAAGGTTACCCAAGAGACTCATGGGTTCAGCATTAGAAGGTATGAGGAGTCGGAGTAGACCAAGGAGAAGATACTTGGATTCGATTAAGAATGATTTTGAAGTAACAGGCTTAACATCAGAAGAGGCACCAATGTTAGCACTGAATAGGGGATCATGGAGGAATTTTATAAGGGGGACTCCAGACTGAACGCTGAAAGGCATAATCAGTCTTAAATGATGATGATTATGATTATGATGATAGGTGTTTCCATATTTAGTGGGTTAGAAGTGGGACGAGGGCAGAAAAGGTCAAACAAGTGAGAAAGGCATAATGTTGATTTTGTTATCAACTGCCGCTTACACAGTTTGTTCAGTAACAACACCAGAGACGTCGACGATATGCTGCATCTGTAAAACGACGTGATCAACAGTTCCTCGTAGCAGTTCTGGTGGAATCTGAACGACGAGTTCCAGTACACTGGTATCCAGATCAGGCAGAGACTGAATGTGTCCCCGCTAAACGCGTTCCATTAGATGTCACCAGAGCCAAAAGTCTCATGGATTCAGATCATGATCTAGAAGGCCATGCATCTGTAAAATCTGTAGAGATAACTTGAAACTAAGTCTTTAATTATTTGTATCATTGAAACACCGACCTACAGAATTTTCCCTGACAAAGACAACTCAAACTTAACCTGTTCATTTATTACCCACAATATACGAGCCCAACGCAACCTGACTGCTATACAGTGACAATATGACTTCCAATAATTAACACAATGAATTGTCATGAATTGCAAGAAATTCTAACAATAACAAAAATCTAGAAAATATGAAATTAAAGAAATGTGAAACTACCTCCAACTCTGTTAATTGCCTAAACTCATTTCAATCACTAAACACATTTTTTTATAAGTCACTTACTTCACAGAGTATCTTCATGACACAAACTACAGCAACTACAGCGAGTTAAATATAAAGAATCTAACTACTATGGACTCTAACTAATAGGAAGCATACGGTTAGCAAAAGAACGATTTTGTTGAAGAGTAAACAATGTATTTAGAAAATTTTACCTTATTCATGTGACATCCAGTTCTAAAAAATATACATTGTCAGTAATTCCACTGCCCAAACATTACCAATCAAACATACGTCATCGTACATTTTCTTGCGTCTCTCTTTACAATGCATGTCCTACCAACACAGTCTGTCCACTAAGGAAAAAAATGTCCATACACTTTTCTAGCCACTCGCTAACTGCTAGTCCATCTAAGCTCAGAATCTCTTGCCGAGGACTCAGAGCGCTGTCAGCGATGTTAACACAGTCCATAGCGCTGCTACATACACACAGGCTACATGTATAGCCCCCCTGCTCCCCTAAAAAAAATTGCAACGTGTTTTGGGCTGTGGCGAAGACGAAGTGGTTAAAATTTTTTATATTAACAATATCAAATAGATCAGATACACACAAAGGTTAAGTACTATGCTGTCGGTCAATAAAGTAAAAACTCTACTCACAGTCCCTAAATACAGTCCTAATAATTCATCAGATGAGATATCTGCGCCATTTTTACGCACAAAGGCTGAGCAGTATATGAAAATGCACAAGTAGGTAGTGAACAACCATGCAGTCTTGAAGAAGTGTTACCCTCCCCACAGAAACACAGTGTTGATTCTTGACATGGAAATTTCAGTAGATATCGCAAGGTTGGCAATGAGCCACTACAGAGCAGACCCGCAGCAGTATCAATCAAAGTCTTGAAGAATATTGGTAGTATTGGTGGGTCACCACAGAGCAAACCCAGTACACTACTACAGTCTTAGTCAAGATTATGCAAGATTATGATAGTAATGGGCCACGAAAGGTACAGACCCACTGTATTCCTTGTTGGGGTGGCTAGCAGCCATCTGTTGCGACTGTGTGGATGCACATTCACAATTGAAGAGTCTTGAGGATAATACAGCAAGTTCATGAACCGCCATTGTGTAGTCAGTATTGATGCATATAACAAGTGCCTGGGCCAATTGTGCACTCAATAATACACACACACACACACACACACACACACACACACACACACACACATATACATATATATATATATATATATATATATATATATATATATATATATATATATATAATTATCAAATCATGTGCAAGCACTAACAGTCCTATAATCTTTGAAATTTGATACATAAAGTAATAAAGTATGACCAACAGACAAGTGTGTGCAGTAAAAAGAAAGCCTACTATTTACGTAACTTCAAGAACTGGTGTCTATACAATTACAATTTTGCAGCATAAGAATACAATTAAAAATGTAAAGAAAACATCATTATAGTGAAGATTATGATAATACAAATAACATTTGTAGTAATACAGGCTTTAAAAAAGAATAGAAATAAGCATACATATGAGTATTACAGGAATTATGACATAAGTAAATAAATGAAAAATGAGAATATTAGTTGAAACATTAACTTAACACATGAATAGTAAAATAAAACATAACAGAATAAATAATGTATTGTAAAGAAGATGGTACAAAAACAGAGATTAGGTTTGAGGGCAATAGTATTCCCCGTCATAGTGAATGCAGCTTAGTATTAGAAGGAAAAAATTCTGCCAAATTTATTTTGTCAGGTAAACACAAAGAGATAGGAAAAACACAGAGATACAAGGGCATACATAAACATATCGGAATAACACAAGGGAAAGGACAGGATCATTTTCAAGCATAAATATGTCTAAGTGTGAGTGTAACATTTGATACTGCAGTACTTGTGGTGTACATTTTATACCTAATACACTTCATGCTCATACTTCCTTTACTTTCAACCAAAATTACTTCATTTCCAACCAAAACTTCATTTAATTCTTGCAGACCTCTCTTACTTCAACATTTGTTTCCACAAAAATACTACCTAACCATGCTATCTGTATTTATACTTTCAATGAGAGGTTATACTTCCATATTTTTCTTAGCTCATAATTCGTTTCAAGAAGATCCTACCCCAAGATGTTGTCAGCATACCCTACGTATATTTGTTCATTTCCTCTTGCAAAATAATTGTTCCTCATTATACAATACTCTTTGGCAAATACATTTCATCCAAACTCATCACAACTCATTTTCTTGTATTGGCATACCCCTCTTAAACTAACTTAAATCTACTGAGCTCAGACACATAAAATAGAGAACGAGACAATGCAGTAGCACAAAGAAAAATTACCACAAACAACAACAACAAAGATGCAAGGTGGCTATGCAAACAGCAGCATATCTAAATTAGCAAAGAAATGCAACATTACAACTAATATAAGGCAATATGCAGTAAACAAGAAAAATAAATTAGTGGTAAAACTGGCTTAGCATGGTAATACAAAGTAAAATTCAGTAGGACATTGCCTGACAAATAGTGGCAGCAAATGCAGTAACTTATACCTAAACATCACAAAGTACAAGCAGAAAAAATATTACAGTAAAGATAGCAATGCATATAAGGGAAATGTAGGGAAGCAGTGGTTGGGAAGGGAGTGAGACAGGATTGTAGCCTCTCCCTGATCTGTATATTGAGCAAGTAGTAAAGGAAACAAAAGAAAAATTCGGAGTAGGCATTAAAATCCACAGAGAAGAAATAAAAACTTTGAGGTTCGCTGATGACATTGTATTCTGTCAGACAGCACAGGACCTGGAAGAGCAGCTGAACGGAATGGACAGTATCTTGAAAGGAGGATATAAGATGAACAACAACAAAAGCAAAACGAGGGTAATGGAATGTAGTCTAATTAAGTCGAGTGATGCTGAGGGAATTAGACTGGGAAACGAGACGCTTAAAGTAGTATACGAGTTTTGCTATTTGGGGAGCAAAATAACTAATGATGGTCCAAGTAGAAAGGATATAAAATGTAGACTGGCAATGGCAAGGAAAGTGTTTCTAAAGAAGAGAAATTTGTTAACATCGAATATAAATTTAAGTGTCAGGAAGTCGTTTCTAAAAGTATTTGTACAGAGTGTAGCCATGTATGGAAGTGAAAAGCGGACAATAAATAGTTTAGACAAGAAGAGAATAGAAGCTTTAGAAATGTGGTGCTACGAAATAATGCTGAAGATTAGATGGGTAGATCACATAACTAATGTGGAGGTATTGAATAGAATTGGGGAGAAGAGAAATTAGTGGCACAACTTGACTAGCAGAAGGGATCGGTTGGTAGGACATATTCTGAGGCATCAAGGGATCACCAATTTAGTACTGGAGGGCAGTGTGGAGAGTAAAAATCATAGAGGGAGACCAAGAGATGAATACACTGAACAGATTCAGAAGGATGTTGTTTGCAGTAGTTACTGGAAGATGAAGCTTGCACAGAACAGAGTAGCATGGAGGGCTGCATTAAAGCAGTCTCTGGACTGAAGACCACAACAACAACATATGTGTAAGCTTACAATAGCATGTGTACATCTGTGATCATCAAAACTATGGAAAGTGCCAGCACAAGGAACAAGATCTGTACTATCTCCAATGTGAAATGCAATGTTTCTATGTCACATCATAACACTAAAGTGATGCACCAGAACAACTTATTCTATAAAAAAATTACTAAGTTCCAGAAAAGAAAATTATGAATGTAATCCCCATTACTAGTCCCTTCTCCTTATTGTCCTTTCCTTTCCAAGTGCTCTTTTTTTTTAAAAGAATGATGATCGTAAAACTATTTTTTACTGGATCTGTTGATAGAAAGTTTTCATATTAGATATGTATCAAACTTTATTTTATAAAACCAATGCTGCAGCGCAGCTAGAAACAAGATATCAAATAAATAAGCAAAAACGTACAAAGAAAAACACACAAACGTCATTCAATAGCCATGTGGCATTTCGTAAGTAGAAATTCTCTAAACTCTATTAGAGAGATACTGTCATAATCAGATGGGTAAATGTAAGAATATTTCTCATCAATTCATAAGCATTTCAGATAGCAGCACAAAGTCTAAATTCCAAAGTGTAATCATATGTTTACAAGTAATAGTGTATGTAGCTTTTGTGGTGTGCTCTGCAAAGAAATGTCAATATCCAAGTCAACGGCCTCTGTTTTCTACAATTATACGAGCACTTGCGGAAGTGCAGTGAGCTGCAAAGCGGCTTCAGCGGCACCAGTTAAGTTGAAAGGCAACACAATAATGGGTACATGTCAAGGAGGTTAGAGTGCAGCCCAGCATAGCAGAGCATTACATTAAGGTTATATACACTCTTTATCAAAATATTTACGACAGCAGTTTCAGCTATAATGACAGTTTCACACAAATAAAAAAAATTCACCGGTTGAAAAATTACAGGAGAAGCGTGTAGAAACGAAATATCATCAATAGCAGTATCCAAAAACTTCCTTCGGAAAGCTGGTACTCACATTCACATATATATACACTTTTCATATTGTTCATTACCATAACTCGATGTCATAATAGACATCCTTGTCTTAATAATATCATCATAACACATCAATCAAATCTCAAAATCGTCGTAGCTTCCTTCAATAATCTCAAAACTTCTAAAAAATGCGCTCTGCTCGTTTCAGTAGTATCATCCACCTCAAACGTACATCAAAAATCATGATTCCATACAATATACATCACTCAAAGCTCTCTAGTATCACAATCGTTGCGAAAATATATATGAACAGTTCACAAAATACATAAAAGTACAATTTCATAAATGCTTAGTAATCCAACTGTGTAATTACCTAGACATGTCAGAGACGTAGGAAAAACGTTCATTTATCTCTGTTAAATGACGGGACAGGTGTGTAATTCTGTGTTAGAGAAATATGGTACCGATGTATAGGACCATATAAGAAAATACCATATTACCTATGGCCCCTTGCGCTTGCCACACGCATAGTACACAAAGTAGGCGTACCCCCATGAGGGATAATGTAATTATACCTCAGATCTTACAGCTTAAAACTGCGGAATGAAATGTATCACCGGAAACCTTCTCTGTATCATTGTAGTTCAAAAATATTTCAAATAATGTTTCAAGTACAAAAAGTAATCACTGAATGCGTGTCATGTAGCGCTAAACTGTACTTCTTGCTGTAAGAAAATTTCTGTCATTGCTTAACGGTAAAAATGTGCCAAGTGCCGTAGTTATTCTCGTTCATAAGCAAGGTTCTCCAAAAATCAGTGTACTTGCCTTGTCGGATACAAAAGTAGAGCGCTATGTGTATAAATGTCGTAGTTGTTACGTTCATTGCCATGACCTATAAAGTAATGTACTGCAGCTTACTAATGGGAAACTGTGCAGACATAAAACAGATACAGCGTAAATACAATAATAAAAATTGTCACTCGTAAGTAGCGTCGTAGTATAATCGTGTAGTTGTCAAACAAACCAAATACTGTGTCATCTGTGACCTCTCAGAAAGTAGTTTAATTAAAAATGACTTTTCAAGTAAACCAAAATGTGGCTTCAAAACCTCATTAGCAGTATATATTCCAAGAATGTGAGCATCATTGTCGTGACGTAATCGTTCAACTGCCAAGCGAAAATGTACTCACAATAAGACTGAGTCGTCTGTTCCCTATTAAAGTATACTTGTACAATTACTGTCTTAACATGTTCCAGAGATTCTTGACTGGATAATTGACTTCAAAACATCGCTGCATGCTAACAGTTTCTAAATGTGACAACGCGTAATAGTAACTTGAAGACAAAAAAATTTATAGTGAAGACTAAGTCAGAAAGCAAATTCTTTCTCAATAAACGGTACGCAGAGTTTCAACTTCAACGCAATTATCATGCGATATATGTCGGATCATGTGAGATCCATTGTAAATCAGAAAGAATTTGTGACTTAAATGTTTCTTCTTATGAGACAATGGGCTTTAATGAGAAATTTCTAACCAATTTGTAGTTTCTTAGCATTTGTCTTACCGTGTAGTTTTCTCCTTTTGTCTGCAGCAGAATTTATATTTTTAATAGTCAAATCCATTATGTCTTTTTGTCGAAGTTTATGTGTCGTCGGAAAATGTACAATCTCTCTGATTCTGTTCCGTGGTTCCTCATTGTTCAGTACAAGAATATGTGGTAAAGCAGTCATGAGGTATTTCATTCAGTACACTTTAAATAAGTGTAAGTATCTTTCCCAATACTGATGCTTCCTGTGACAATAAAATCTCCAAAGCTTATTAATTTCTTTCATAATGTGTTCAGAAGGGCTACAATGTCGAGAGTACACTGAAATTAAAAGAAAGGTTTGATTTTACGAGTCCGAAGCTCGTATGACCAAATAGCACATCTGAATTGTTGTACGTTATCTATAATGACCTTGTCAACGTGTCCAACTTCACGTAAGAAATTTGTAACATAGGCGTTGGATACAGAACGTTTAGTGGCTTTGCGTAGCGGTGTGAAAGAAACAAATTTTGAAGTAAGTTCAACAGCGACGAGAACGTACGAAAATCCATTCAATGTTTTAACAAGAGATCCCAGAAGATCAACAGCAGCTATTTTTTTTAATCTAGTAGGAATAATACGACTCAGTGGAGCACGATGTGAGATGGTGGACAGTTTAGCTTTTTGGCGAAGTTTGCAAATATACAAAACTCTCCTAATTCTTTTTTCCATGTTGATAAAATAACAAGTTGTCCGAAGTATATGATAACATTTTTGTGGAGCAAAATGTGTGTAACTGAAATAATGTACCAGATGAGCTTATTAACAAAATCGTACCCATAGCTTGTCATCAGCAGAGCAACGTTTGAAAAGTATGTTATTTCTAACCAGATAATAGTGATGAATCTGCGTGTGTGTCTTTTCATGCGATTTACTTTTAACATCTTTACAAATCAGATCTTTATCCTGTTCATGAGCAATGTTCTTTAAAGATGAAGTGACGAAGTTTTCGAAAGCTACTTTTTGATTGTAAAAAATACTGGAATTTTTCTCAAGGTTAGCTTCTGTGTCGCTTTTCTTAAAGCCAGCTGGTGCACGTGGAAGTGCGTCTGCAACAATGTTTCCTGTGCCAGGAATGTAAACTGTTGTGAAGTGGAATTCTTGCAGAAGCCATACGTTGCGTCTGAAACAATGTTTCTGTGCCAGGAGTGTAAACTGTTGTGAAGTGGAATTCTTGCAGAAGCCATACACGAGGAATGTGATTATGGGTTTACATGTATATGAGTAATGAGAAGAGGATAGGGACACTGGTTTCTGAAAAGGATGTTGGAACCCAAGAATCATACTTTAAGAGTTATGAAATGCGTGTACATGTGTGAATGTATCACAATGCCAGCAGAAATTTTTGGGCACTGTTATATTTATTTGATGTTGTTTTGTAACGTAAATTCTCAACCTGTGAAATTTTTATATATATGAGACTGTCACTGTAGCGGAAACTCTTGTCGTAAATATTTCGGTAAGGAAGGTAGGTGACCATTGACGTAATGCGCTGTGGGCGCCCAACTGTGCGACAGTCACCTGGAAAAAAACCATTAGTGTACACCTTTCAGTGGCACACGTGGAGAAAAAAGAGGCCATTAACCTCGCTATTGACATTTCTTTGTAGAAAGCATTGCAAATATGACACGCTCATACTTCAAAACATATGATAACTACTGTCTAGTTGATAGATTTTTTTATTTTTTACTGCCTTAGGAGATGCCATATGGCTAGTGCATGACATTACATGCCTTGCTTTATACATATATAGCAAGTCCATTAGCCACCACTTGTGCAATCACAAAAAATTTAATGTCCTTAAAACCAGCAATTCTGTTAACCAGTCACTTGCTGAATTATCATCACACGTGCAAGCACTAACAGTCCCTTTTTTTAACTTCTCACATATTGTGCATATACTATGACCAAACAGAGACGTATATATATATATATATATATATATATATATATATATATATATATATATATATATATATATGCTCATTTTGTTTAATATCTAGTTTCTGGGTGCACTGCAGCATTGGTTAAAATAAAATTTAATAGATGTACTAATAGAACTGTTTTCTGTCTTCAGATCCATTAAATAATAATTTTATGATCTACTTTCTTAAGAAAAAAGGGAGCACAAATAGACATTTCCCTTCACAGGAATTGCATACATAATTTTTTCAACGATTTGGTAACTTGTTTGGTAAAGTTCGTTATTGTGATGCATCACTCTAGTGTTCATATGTGACATAGGTATTAGACATTTCCTATTTCTACTGTAATATTTTTTCTGCTAGAGGTTTATCATGTTTAGGTATAAGTTATTGCATTTGTTTATGTTCTATTAAGCCATTTTTACTACTGATTTATTTTTCTTTTTGCTGCACATTGGCTAATTCTAATTATAATGTTGCATTTGCTTTGCTAATTTTAATACACTGCTGCTTGCTTTGCCAATTCGCGTTTTTTGTCATTGCTGTTTGTGTTAATTGTTTTGTGCTGATGCATTGCCTCATTCTCTAGTATATATATCAGTAGATTTAAGTTAGCTTAAGAGGGAGTAGGCTATATAAGAGAATGATTTGTGATGAATTGGTCGAAATGCGCTGAGAAGTTGTATGAAAAAGGTTTGGCCTAAAAAGTAGTGTACAATGAAGAATAATTATTTTCAAAGAGGATATGAACAAAACAGTAGGGTTAAGGGACAGGTTTAGATAGAATTTTTTTTTCGTGGGAGCAAAATAAGAGGAAAGATCTATGGAATGAAGTTTTGGGTTGGACTGCATTACCAAATGTTACACTGAAAACAAACCCTGTCCTTTCCTTTTGTGTTATTCCTCTGTGTGTTTGTGTACCCTTGTGTGTTTGTGTTCTTCCTGTCTTTATGTATTTATCTGATAAGAGTTATGTTGTAGAATTTTTCTAATACTAAGCTACATTCACTATGAGGAGGAATATTGTTATCCTCAAATATAATTTTCATTAATAATATGTTATTTACTTTGTAAAGATATTTACATATTATTTATTCTGTTCTGTTTCAATGCTCATGTTTCGAAAGCTCTTCTCATTTTTTTATTGATTTACTTATGTCATAATTCCTGTAACACCGATGTATATGTTTATTTTTATCTTTTGTAAAGCCTGTATTACCACAAATGTTATCTATATTGTTATGTTCTTCAGAGATGTTTTCTGTGCCTTTGTAATTGTATTCTTGTGTTGTAAATATATAATTGTATACACTATTTCTTCAGATTAAGTTTCATTTAAGTGCACACGTCTCTGTTTGGTCATAGTATATGCACAATATGTGAGAAGTTAAAAAAAGGGACTGTTAGTGCTTGCATGTGTGTTGATAATTCAGCAAGGGACTGGTTAACTGAATTGCTGGTTTTAAGGACATTAAATTTTTTTGTGATTGCACAAGTGGTGGCTAATGGACTTGCTATATTATCCACAAGACTCTTCGATGGTGGTGGTGCACCCATACAGTCGCAACAGATGGCTGCTACCCATCTCTACAAGGACTACAGTGGGTCTGCACCTGTGATGGCCCACCAGTACCATTATCTATACAAAGACTGCAGTGGGTCTGCACCTTTGGTGGCCCACCAATACCATAATCTCTACCAGGACTAGTGGGTCTGTTCTGTGATGACCTACCTATCCATATTCTTCAAACCTTCACCTGACTCTGCTGTGGGTTTGCTCTGTTGTAGCCCATTACCCGTCTGCATGTCAATAGTTAGGACTGTTTTTCTGTTGGAAGGACAACACTACTTCTTCAAGACTGCATGGAAATCCACTACTTCCGTGTGCATTGTATTTTACTGCTCAAACTTTGAGAAAAAAATTGCAATTACTACTGTGATGAATGATCAGGACTGTCTTTATGGAATGTGAGAAAATTTTTGCTTTTGATCAACATTGTATCGATAAGTGCGTGCATTTGATACATTTGTTATCGTTAACAAAAAAATAGAAAATAGTTATTGGGCACTGCCCAAAACAATATGTAAAATTTTTTCTGGGGAGCATGGGGGCTATGTAAGTGGGCTGTTTAGATTTTTATGTTGGTAACGCCATGTAACGCTTTTTATGAAAATTATTGACTGTTCTGTGTGCAGTCTGTGGCTGTTTGGACTCATCGTTGGAATATTCGCTTGTGTAGTGTTGGGCAGTTGGATGTGAACAGCGTGTAGCGTTGTGCAGTTGGTGATGAGCCGCCAGCAGTGGTGGATGTGGAGAGAGATATGCCAGAGTTTTAAGAAGTTCCTATAAGCCAACGATCTGGACGTGTGTCCGCCAGAAAAAGGAAATTTGTAAAGATGGATGAAATGAAATGTCGTGTGACGAGGGCCTCCCGTCGGGTAGACCGTTCGCCTGGTGCAAGTCTTTCGATTTGACGCCACTTCGGCGACTTGCGCGTCGATGGGGATGAAATGATGATGATTAGGACAACACAACACCCAGTCCCTGAGTGGAGAAAATCTCCGACCCAACCGGGAATCGAACCTGGACCCTTTGGATTGACAGTTTGTCGCGCTGACCACTCAGCTACCGGGGGTAAAGATGCATGTCATGAATTGATGGATATATATGACTTTTGAACACTATTAAGGTAAATACATTGTTTGTTCTCTATCAAAATCTTTCATTCGCTAACTATGCCTATCAGTAGTTAGAGTCTTTTACTTAGCAAGCAGTATTGGCGCTTACTGTATTGCAGTAGTTCGAGTAATGAAGATTTTTTTAGGTATGATTCATGAAAGGTATAGGTTATTGTTAGTCAGGGCCATTCTTTTGTAGGGATTTCTGAAAGTCACATTGCGTTGCGTTAAAAATATTGTGTGTCAGTTTAGTGATGATCAGAATACGTAAAGAGAGAAATGTCCGAGTACATTCAGTTTTGCTCAGCTGTTTGAAAATCAAATAACGCAGAGGTTTATCGGTACAGTCATTTATTTTTCTAAGGGGACATTACAATTGCTGTCGTACACAGAAAACAGGTTCACTACCAGCGCACGGTCTCTCTCCTCGACAGTCATTCAGTTCACTCAATTTATGGCTTGAGGCAAATGATAGCTCGGATGTCATACAGTCATACGACAGTGTACAGCTCCTGAGTTACACCTGGCGCTAACAAGTGTAACTAATTTGTTTTCCAGCGTAAATTGGTTCCACACAATACATTAGCATTGTAGCTTCGCAAGTTTGTTCAGAGCGAAAGTTTGTTTTAGGATAGGTAGCTGCATGTAACTTCGGGGGCTGACATCTGCCGGTCTAACCGGGAGACACATACGCATCTGTCACTATCTGCTGTGCGAAATCAATCCAATGTGTATTACTGGACACGTACATTCACCACCTATAAGAACCTAAATAAATGATATTAAATATTATTGAATCATTTTCAAATTCGGTACACTACCTTTTGACATTGAGGAGAAGATTGTATCCAAATTTCAGCTTTATAACTATCATAATATCAGAGATTTAAAAAAGTCAAAAAACGACACTTAGGAAACTAAATTTAGTTAGGAAATATAGTAGTACTGTCTAAAAACATAAACAGAACTCACAGGGTGCAGAATTAATTAACTGAGATTTTCATATTAAAACTTTTATCACTTTTAGTTTTTGTACTATAAAAATCAGATAACATTATTATTGGTGTCTAAGATCGTTGTGCGAGTATATGTGAGTGAATGAGAGTTTGTACATGGGACATTCATCAAATTTTAATGTTGCATTATACAGGGTATCACAAAAAGGTACGGCCAAACTTTCAGGAAACATTCCTCACACACACGTCACTGTTTAGGGAGTGCAACGGGAGAACCAATTGTTTCCGTACCATGTACAGCGTGTGCAGGCACTATCAGCAGCTGATTGGCCTCCACGTATACACTTATGCGAATGGTTCATCCAACAATGTGTCAATCCTCATTTCAGTGCAAATGTTCTCTTTACGGATGAGGCTTCGTTCCAACGTGATCAAATTGTAAATTTTCACAATCAACATGTGTGGGCTGACGAGAATCCGCACGCAATTGTGCGATCACGTCATTAACACAGATTTTCTGTGAACGTTTGGGCAGGCATTGCTGGTGATGGCTTGATTGGGCCCCATGCTCTTCCACCTACGCTCAATGGAGCACGTTATCATGATTTCATACGGGATACTCTACCTGTGCTGCTAGAACATGTGCCTTTACAAGTACCACACAACACGCGGTTCACGCACGATGGAGCTCCTGCAGATTTCAGTCAAAGTGTTCATACGCTTCACAACAACAGGTTCGATGACCGACGGATTGGTAGAGGCGGATCAATTCCATGGGCTCCACGCTCTCCTGACCTCAACCCTCTTGACTTTCATTAATGGGGGCATTTGAAAGCTCTTGTCTACGCATCCCCGGTACCAAAGGTAGAGACTCTTCGTGCTCGTATTGTGGACGGCTGTGATACAATACGCCATTCTCCAGGGCTTCATCAGCGCATCATGGATTCCATGCGACGGAGGGTGGATGCATGTATCCTCGCTAACGGAGGACATTTTGAACATTTCCTTTGGCAGTGTTTGAAGTCACGCTGGTACGTTCTGTTGCTGTGTGTTTCCATTCCATGATTAATGTGATTTGAAGAGAAGTAATAAAATGAGCTCTAACATGGAAAGTAAGCGTTTCCGGACACATGTCCACATAACATCTTTTCTTTCTTTGTGTGTGAGGAATGTTTCCTGAAAGTTTGGCCATACCTTTTTGTAACACCCTGTATACCGTCTTAAGTAACCTGCAAGAGTTACACAAGGCTGTCGTGGGAAAATGTTCATAGAGAATTTACCCACTTTGCTGATGATGTATGTCTAAGTGTGACTACTATTGTAACAGAGCAGCCAGAAAGTCAGCTGGAGTATTATCTGCATCTAAAGGATATTTCAAAATTTATTGTCTTTTCGTTTCCGTTTATTAAACATGACTTTAATATTTGTGTATCAGAATGACGTAAATGATGCCGGCTGGGGTGGCCGAGCGGTTCTAGGCGCTACAGTCTGGAACCGCGCGACCGCTACGGTCGCAGGTTCGAATCCTGCCTCGGGCATGGATATCTGTGATGTCCTTACGTTAGTTAGGTTTAAGTGGTTCTAAGTTCTAGGATACAGATGACCTCAGGTGTTAAGTCCCATGGTGCTCAGAGCCTTTTGAACGTAGATGTATGTAAGGATTGGTGCAGGCCAGTTTCGGCGCGAGTATGATAATGAGTGAGCATTCTGATTGGCTGCGAGTATGGTTAGCCAATCAGGATTGAGACAGTTCCTGCTCGTTACCTGATAGTTATACTGCGATCGCGGCCAGAAGAAGGGCATCTCTTGCTACCTTTGACCGCGGATGGCCACGTTACTAGTGCGAATCAAAATAATGTGTAAAATGAAGTAATATTGAATTCCTCGCGTTTAATATGTGTCGTGACTAACGCTAAAGTAGTTACGGACAGTTTTGTGAAGTTTGGAAGTTTTAGAACTGTGTTGTTGGAATGATATTCGCTTGTGAAAATGTGGCCTTCGGAGTACTCGCATGGCATGTTTCAGTATTCAATCACTGAGCATTTTTGGCGAGCAATTTCTTTTTTGAAATCCACCAGAAGGACCGAATGTAATAATTCATGTTAGTGGTGGAATTAATGACTGTGGGTACGTTGTTTAACTCGGGTTGGATTTCGACAGATTTCTGGCTGCTGTGCATGCGAAATGATTGTATGAATTGTGAACGTGACGAAAATAACGAATAGTTTAAATATGGACTGAATAGTACCGTTTCTTTAGTTATAAGAACAAATCAACATTTTTGTGTGGAAATTTCGGAGATTTGTTTTCCAGAAGCCAATCCATTATCTGATCGCCCGATAATTTTTTTATGGACAGTTTTTCTACAGTACTTTATTTCATTACTATAGTTGCGCAGCCAAAGTAATTGTAGATATTACATGGTGTTTTTATCAAAGCTGCTTTTACACCAACTTGTAAGTATCTACGTTGCCGAGCGCAGGGACCGTTCTGAGGCAGGGGAATTTCTAATTTGCAGCCTACACAGCGCACGGAATTTTAAAATGCCGCCAACGCCGCAGCATATCTATCATGTTTCGCTGCCCTACGATGATTGCAGATCACAACGAACCTCCGTGAGCAGCTGCATTTGAATCATAACCACCAGGCACAAAGGGCGTCTTCCTTTATAACACACGGAGTTAACCACGGTCAAATTTCCGATGAGCCGAACGCGTTTTGCTAATCGGAATTTGACGCTGGTACAGCGCAGAGACAATTTAATCGCGATTATGCTTTAATCGCATCAAAGACTCTCTGTTTTCTTGTTGTTTAAGCGACATCGCCCCATACTTCGTTTTTTAGATATTCCCCAGATGTCACTCTCTCTTAAAACCAATGCTCCAGTCCATTTGCGGGAAACGTTAGGCTCACCGCGGTAACAACCTCTCCATGACATCACTATTACATGTAAACGCCCAGATTCGACCGTCTGGTATAGGTATTAACTTTAGTAGCCATATACACTCCTGGAAATGGAAAAAAGAACACATTGACACCGGTGTGTCAGACCCAGCATACTTGCTCCGGACACTGCGAGAGGGCTGTACAAGCAATGATCACACGCACGGCACAGCGGACACACCAGGAACTGCGGTGGTGGCCGTCGAATGGCGCTAGCTGCGCAGCATTTGTGCACCGCCGCCGTCAGTGTCAGCCAGTTTGCCGTGGCATACGGAGCTCCATCGCAGTCTTTAACACTGGTAGCATTCCGCGACAGCGTGGACGTGAACCGTATGTGCAGTTGACGGACTTTGAGCGAGGGCGTATAGTGGGCATGCGGGAGGCCGGGTGGACGTACCGCCGAATTGCTCAACACGTGGGGCGTGAGGTCTCCACAGTACATCGATGTTGTCGCCAGTGGTCGGCGGAAGGTGCACGTGCCCGTCGACCTGGGACCGGACCGCAGCGACGCACGGATGCACGCCAAGACCGTAGGATCCTACGCAGTGCCGTAGGGGACCGCACCGCCACTTCCCAGCAAATTAGGGACACTGTTGGTCCTGGGGTATCGGCGAGGACCATTTGCAACCGTCTCCATGAAGCTGGGCTACGGTCCCGCACACCGTTAGGCCGTCTTCCGCTCACGCCCCAACACCGTGCAGCCCCTCCAGTAGTGTTGCGACAGGCGTGAATGGAGGGACGAATGGAGACGTGTCGTCCTCAGCGATGAGAGTCGCTTCTGCCTTGGTGCCAATGATGGTCGTATGCGTGTTTGGCGCCGTCCAGGTGAGCGCCACAATCAGGACTGCTTACGACCGAGGCACACAGGGCCAACACCCGGCATCATGGTGTGGGGAGCGATCTCCTACACTGGCCGTACACCTCTGGTGATCGTCGAGGGGACACTGAATAGTGCACGGTACATCCAAACCGTCATCGAACCCATCGTTCTACCATTCCTAGACCGGCAAGGGATTCCAACAGGACAATGCACGTCCGCATGTATCCCGTGCCACCCAACGTACTCTAGAAGGTGTAAGTCAACTACCCTGGCCAGCAAGATCTCCGGATCTGTCCCCCATTGAGCATGTTTGGGACTGGATGAAGCGTCGTCTCACGCGGTCTGCACGTCCAGCACGAACGCTGGTCCAACTGAGGCGCCAGGTGGAAATGGCATGGCAAGCCGTTCCACAGGACTACATCCAGCATCTCTACGATCGTCTCCATGGAAGAATAGCAGCCTGCATTGCTGCGAAAGGTGGATATACACTGTACTAGTGCCGACATTGTGCATGCTCTGTTGCCTGTGTCTATGTGCCTGTGGTTCTGTCAGTGTGATCATGTGATGTATCTGACCCCAGGAATGTGTCAATAAAGTTTCCCCTTCCTGGGACAATGAATTCACGGTGTTCTTATTTCAATTTCCAGGAGTGTAGAATTCTGAGGAAACGCCTTACTGGATTTCGTCGTTTTAGTTGAGGGTTGTGTTTGATCGGTTTTATGTTACAAAATTCATGTTACGAATATATGCTGTTTCAGTTATTGAGGATCTCTCAAAAATGCATCGACATCGGCATGATTTGTTGTGATTATATGTAATGACAGATCGGTGGTTAAGAGACTGCTGTAGATGTAAGTAAAAAACATAGGCACGGATTTTACTTGTTTGGAGTGGCATTGTGGATAGAGGTGTCAAGCTGCAAAGTGCGGTATCTGTAGGTGGTGTGCTAATGTTCAATGAAAAAAGCACGAAGAAAGCACTTGTGGTGCTCCCAGGGCAAGTCTTTTTTTTTCATTTTTCTTGTCATGCAATTGTTTCTATCAACAAAATAAAAATTTTAGTTTATATACTAAAATTTTTGATGTGTACGATAATTTTACGAGCCTGAAGACGTAACCCCACCTCATCAAGCTGCCAACACTGATAACAAATAATAGTTTAAAAGAATATGTAGGTTTAAGATATTTAGGGGAAAGTTGCCAAAACGGAATTATTTTGGGGAATTTTTTTGTCTGCTTTTGGGGAACTTCGAAAACTCACTCTCTAAACACTGTGTCTATGTCGACAATATGTTGCGCAAGTTAGTTATAATAGACATCATACATGAGTTAAAAGTAATTTATAAACAAAAGTTGTGCCATTTAGTATGTAAAATGTGGTTTAATAATGGAGAACTGCTTCATATGAACTACTCAAACGTTGGATAATAACCACAGTTTTAATTGACAGTGCTCTATTACTTTCTGTGCTTTAAAAACACAGCACAATCAAGTTCACATAGGGTTGCCAGGTGCCCTGCTTTCCAGGTTCGCCTTTTTGTTAGGTTGAGAGAGGACAAGTTACTCACTCACCTATTTTTCATTAAGATTTTGTTCCAACTCTACGCAACTGGAGCAAGACTCTAGAAAGTTAATGGGCTGCGCAGGTGTTGATGGAGCCTGGTAGGGTGTAGGTAGGCTGTTTAGGTTTTTATGTTGGTAACGCCACGTAGCGCTGTGTAAGAAAATCACTGACTGTGCTGTGTGCAGTCTGTGGCTGGTTGGCATTGTTGGAATATTCGCCATTGTAGTGCTGGGCAGTTGAATGTGAACAGCGAGTAGCGCTGTGCAGTTGGAGGTGAGCCGCCAGCAGTGGTGGATGTGGAGAGAGGGATGGCAGAGTTTTGAGAGCGGATGATCTAGACGTGTGTCCATCAGAGACAGTAAATTTGTAAGACTGGATGTCATGAACTGACATATATGTTACGACTTTGGAATACTATTAAGATAAATATATTGTTTGTTCTCTATCAAAATCTTTCATTTGCGAACTATGCTTATCAGTAGTTAGCGCCTTCAGTAGTTAGAATCTTTTATTTAGCTGGCAGTATTGGCGCTCGCTGTATTGCAATAGTTCGAGTAACGAAGATTTTTGTAAGTGATTCATGAAAGGTATAGGTTATTGTTAGTCAGAGGCATCCTTTTGTAGTTCTGTGATTGTCAGTGTCAATTTCCAATTCTTGTAACAGTCCCTGAAAAGCTTCAATGTCGTCTCTGCAACGTCCTGCCAAAATTATATGTCGTAAATGTTCAGGCAATTTGATTAAGCAAATGCGGATGAGTTCTGAGGGGCTGTATGGGTCTGAAAGATACTGATTCTTATGTAACATGTCTCCGAAATATTTGACAAGACTGGAAAATTCAGATTGTTCGAAATAGTTCATCATTATGATGCTATGTTTTACTCGGTCATGTGAAGCTTGAGACCAATATGCTGAGAAGAAGGCATGATAAAATTCTCCTTCAACTGTGACAATCGTGAATGACCGATCGCATAGGTTATTGTTAGTCAGGGCCATTCTTTTGTAGAGATAATTGAAAGTCAGATTTCGCTAAAAATATTATCAGTTTAGTGTTGATCAGAATAAGTAAAGAGAGAAATGTCTGAGTACGTTCAGTTCTGCTCAGCTGTTTGAAAATCAAATAACGTAAGAGGTTTACCAACACAGTAATCCATAATTTTTTTCTAAGGGGACGTTTCAAGGGCGCTAAAAGCATGAGGTATTTTTACGGTTCTTGGTTCAGGAAACGGCATGTTGGAAGTAGAAAGCAAGTGGTGGCGAGCCCATCCCTCAGTAAATCTTGCCGGACAGGCCCACGACAGTACAGGGCAGACAGAGCACCCCCTAGTCGAGACAGGATTCCAGCAGGACAATACCGAGCTATATCTGCATTGGTGCCAGCCGACGTCTGCTGGGGGCGACGGACTGAAGGAACGCGTCTACACAATGGAGTCGTAGACCGGGCATTGTGTGCTGTGCCGCGCCTAATAATAATTCACAAGTTTTCATGTTCGCCAATGGTGCAAATAGGCCTGTGACCCACTTCAAATTGGTTCAAATGGCTCTGAGCACTATGCGACTTAACATCTGTGGTCATCAGTCTCCTAGAACTTAGAACTAATTAAACCCAACTAACCCAAGGACATCACACACGTCCATGCCCGAGGCAGGATTCGAAACTGCGACCGTAGCAGTCGCGAGGTTCCGGACTGAGCGCCTAGAACCGCGAGACCACAGCGGCCGGCTGACCCGCTTCCACCGGTCTTGACGTTTGGCATCCTTGTGCGCTCTGTCGTATGAGTGAGCCAACTTGGTCCTTGGTACGACCAGCGAACGGGTGTGTCACACACTGAATTCTACCGTTACTTCAGGGCTCTGGTAGAGAGTAAATTGCGGTCCGTCTGCCTCAGCGGTAGATCGTGAGATTTTTGCATTTCCTTCACGGCCGCGATCGATTCACAGATGCCGCCATACGCCTCGCGTCTGTCGCACACGGCTTGTCAGCTGCAAGTTACGTCGCTGCACGAAGCAAACATTGGAACGTACTGCTCCGGCCTTGTCTCGGTGAACAAATCCTATATAGTAACCCCAAGTGTTCATTGTGGCGTCCCATCCCAGTATAATTTTTATTGTGGCGTCATATCCCACGATAATTTTCATTGTGTACGACCCTACCAGGTTGTCAGTCAATCATTTTTTATACAACCCACAAACGGGTTAACTTTCAAGAATAACTGTATAAGGCCCATTCCAAGCTGACGACGTAAGCGCGAGGAAAATGGTAAGAAGTAATAAGGAGCTATACGATAAGAGGATATAGGTATACCAACCAGTCCTGTTTTGGTATCTTTCGACTAAGTTTTTCTTCGTATGACCAACTGAGTAATTTCAAATTATCCAGTCAAGAGACCCACAAATAATTTCCAAGAAAAACAACATTCTTGCTCAAGTGGAAAATGAAATGGCTCTGAGCGCTATGGCACTTATCTTTTGAGGCCATCAGTCCCCTAGAACTTAGCACTACTTAAACCTAACTAACCTAAGGACATCACACACATCCATGCCCGAGGCAATATTCGAACCTGCGACCGTACCGGTCGCACGCCTACAGACTGTAGCGCCACTCCGGCCGGGTGCTCAAGTGGACTAAAATGAGAAGTATCAATACTTAAATACTGATTATTGTTATTTATTTGTACCGGCAAGTCTAACTGAAATGAAAAAAATTATGAACACTTCCTTTTTTCATTCCAGAAGCATAGGTAACCGTTTATATTGTTTAATGAACTACTTTTAGTTTATTTTCACAAAAGACCATCGTAGGAACAAGACTGAGACATTAAAAAGACTGGCATTTAGATGCTGCCATAACTGTCAGATTTTATGCTGTTGACTAATTTTTTTTTTTAGCTTAAGCACATTTGAAGGTGATCTCGCATGAAAGTGACTGTAATTGATTATTAATAAATGACTGAAAATATGACTATTTAAAATAGGTAGTCCAGCTGTTAGTGTAAAATATCAGCCTAAATATTACGCCCCGTCCGGCTCTTGTTGTACCTGTCAACCCTAAGTGCACATAATCCTAAACAACAGTCTCTCTACTTTTTTCAATTCAAAAGCTGCTAAGAATTAATTTTCTTTCGGTGCCTGTAACGTGTGTACTTGTGCCCTACAAACAGCCTAAGGTGGAATGGCTTAACTTCTTTCTATTAAACAGTATATTTTGTTTGCCAGCTTTTTGTGGTGTTACTTTCTCAAAAGGAAACGATACACACTTGTTTTTCTTCAGTGATGTTAAACTATTGCCGTAGAAACAGCATTCCCATCGTTGCGAAACTCAGCAACACAGTTAAGTGCGAAGTTGACGGCTGCTAGCAGGCTCCATATTAAGAAATGTATTTAAGAAGTTCGTGTTATTGCTGATATAAAATTTATCCAATTCAGTATAGACGCTATTGACGCTGTGCTGGCAATCGATAACGATAACGGATGACATTTCCTGACGACTCCCGAAGAGACCCAGTAAGGAAAGTTGGTAAACGTGTTTTCTACAAAGTTTTAGACTAAACGCTTACATAGTTATTGAAAGCGGTTGACAAAAATAAACGCCCCCGGGTGGGCTCGAACCACCAACCTTTCGGTTAACAGCCGAACGCGCTAGCCGATTGCGCCACGGAGGCAGTTGCTTCTTTCGCGCCGGAGGAAGGTAATTCAGGCCGCACACAGAGTAACGGACCCTCATTATTTTGTGGTGGGGTCAGTTCTCTGCTTATTAGGCCATCATCAAATACTAATAGCACAACTGTTAATTTCCACGCCCTAAATTATTAAAAATGAATCGTTCTACAATGGTGTGAAGGAAGACTCTGTTAACTAGATTTGGTTACTTGTTAACATTCAAAGTGTCTTTTTCATTAATTAAATTTTTGTTGACCTTTTGGTGGAAACAGACGCATTGCAGTTGCTTGTTAAGGTTAGTGAAGAGAATTAAACCTTGAGATACAGCATCAATATGTTACTTAAAATGAAGCTGTTGGAAAAAAGCGTTGTTAATATTTATCGTAAACAGTCGCGTAAATGACTACATTTACTGAGAGCAGCGCTTAATATGTGGCTTACAGATTACTGATTAAGAGAAAATGAAGAAAGCTACCGGCACCCTGCGAATGAGTTCCCAATAAGCGTGAACTAAAAATCCAACCTTATTTATACAAAAGAGAAAGTTTAGAAAAATAAAAATTGGAAAATGTGCTTAAAATAGTCATTTCAGCAACCTTTAAGCGAAGACATTATGGCAATCGCATTGAAATAAGTCACTATGCAATTGTAAAATTTTATTAAGCGGCATAAGTTTGTTAATTCTTTCTGAAGCCCTTTTGAAATGCGGTACTGGGAACAAAACATTTTTCTACACGGGCGACTAATTCATGTTTTTATGGAACCTTTTCTTCTTTTCCTTGATATTTCGCCGAGTCCTTTTCCGATGTCCATCTTTAGTTTCCCGCTTAAGCATCGAACAGTAGTCAGTAAGTATGGTGACATCCCATCTTCCTTGGTACCGTCTATCGATACCACGGACATCCTGGTGAAATCGCTCTCCCTATTCTTCACTGAAAGCTCCTAGGTTTTCAGGAAAACTGTCTATGTGGGAGTGTGATAAATGGACCTTCAAGAAGATCTTGCAGTCTTGAGCTTCGTATGTTGTTAGCATCCGTTGAACAATGGTTTTGTTTTAGTATTTCCCAAAAACTTTCACACTACATCCTTGAACGATACCCAAGCTTCTTTTTGCTTCGTATTTTCCACAAAGAGGGTGTCGGTAAAAAGTTTCCTTATGTCGGGGCCAGTGAAAACTCCCTCTTTCAACTTTGCTTCTGACAGCTTCGAGAATTTTGTACATAAATATTTAAAACAGTCCCCATCCTTTTGCTGCGATTTTACAAATTGTTTCATCAACCCCAATTTGATATGGAGAGGGGGCAACAAAACCTCTTTTGGTGGTACCAAAGTAGTATTGATAACATATTTCTCTGCAGGTTTTAAAGTTTCTCGGGGTGGCCAATAACTTTTAGTCCATTGCTGTTCTCTGGCTCTACTATTCCACAAGCATAAGAAGCATGGGTATTTAGTATAGTCACCTGCTTATCCAAAAGCATCGTGAGTGTTTTGAAGTCCCGACAAACCATCCATTGATGGTTCTGATATTTGATTTTTTCCAAATGTAACTTCATCCGACTCACTCGGATATTCATCCAAACTGGAAGGTGGCTGTGGAATAGGTATTTCTGAGCTATGGGGCACTGGACATATAGCTAAGTCAAGGATAGGATAAGTTATGCTTCTTGAATCACTTTACGTCAACTGAAGTAGCAATCAGCGGTATGGTTTTTCTGCTCACACCATATCATAGCACTTCCAAATCGAAATGCATTTTTCTTACCCTTAAACCACAAACGAAGATCTTCTTCATATCTTCTACACACCTTATACGGGTCCATGGTTTACCTTGATCACCAAGTTTTAATTTAAAGTAAGCAAAATAAACTTTCCTCACAAAATCACTTATGTTTCTCTGTTGACTTTTAATAGAGTATTCACCACAGATATAACAAACTATTTGGAGAAATAACACAACCTCTTGTAGCCATGACTAGACAGAAACAACAGCACTGCTCACTTGAACAGCAATATGTCTACTGAGAGTTTTTCTTAATTTCATACGAGATATAAATCGTCATTTGACTTGTCACAACATGATAAAACTGAACAATAAGATTGTTTGCATTTGTTTCTGGCGCCTCGGCGTTCATGGTAAAACCTGCAACTGGTAACAAAGAGTAGTTAATATTGTAAATTATTTTAATTTTATTTTATCAATTATAATTGATATAAATTTTAATAATTATTACATTAAAAACATAGGTTTATTACTAATGAACATAAATACTGCAATATACATAAAAGCCTATGTGACAGAATTTTTTAAATATTTTTCCTGTTTCTGGGAGGTCAAAACCTATAAAAAAAATGTTAAAAAATCCTATGCACTTTTTAAGTCATAGACCTGTGTTATTATTCGTTATTCGTGAATAACAAATATCGTTCGAAACAGTATTCACTTGACATGAATAAAACATCTGTGAAGTGGTATGAATAATAGATAAATTTGAAATCCACCTATGTAATCAAACATTAAAAGACATGGCAGATTCATTACAATTTGTAAACGGTTCAGCATCATACTTCACAATATATACTAATGCTGACTTCCTACTCTTACATGATTGAACATCAAATACCCCTACAATAAGACCGAACATCAACTTAGTCCTAATATCAAACAATAGATATATATTCGATGTCTTAAAATACCCATGTAAATGCATCTTCTCACCTTCAGCAAATCTCTCTTCGCTCACACAATGTTTCAGTACATAAATATCTATTAACAAACACTGACCAAAGGCAGCTACACATCGAACACAGTCTGCATTGATTGTAACTAGAAACGACATACTACCCTTTTTATACGTATTGGGGTCTGGAGACACCATTGGAACATATCCAAGCCTGTTTGGCATGCCCTAACCTACTGCCGAAGTGGCTAACCTTGACGAATGCCAGGTGCTGACGTCACTTAATGGGTATTGTGGAATCTTGGGGGTTGTAATACTAGACTCCAGCGAAGACGTTTAGTGGTGGGGGCCTACCAAGGCTCCCAATTGGTCTTGTGCAACAGAGGATGAATCATGCATTGATGAAATATACCCTGGCACTTCATGCAGTCACATCTCCTGGCTTGCATTAGAGGACAGTGAAAGTTGCTTGCTTGACCTCATTCGCATTGCATCACTTTCAGAAATACGTTTCTCTTGCTTCTTCTCTCTAGATAAGTAGAACGATGCCATTGAGCATTAATATATATTATAAAGTATGATGGTGATCTGTTTACAAATTGTAATGAATCCGCCATGTCTTTTAATGTTCAATTACGAAGGTGTGCGAAATGTACAAAGACGTTCGATTACACCGACCCTTTTTTGGTTAGGCATTGGTCGTGTGCGAAATTTATTGAGAAGTATTGGGAAGCATTTCAGCAAAATTGGAAGGAACATTTTGAATTGTCGCATTGTGATTTGTTGTATTCCGGTTGGGCTAAAGAAGTAACGACCCTGCCTAAAATCATAATAACTGTTAGCCCACCTTATACCATTTAGGCATAAAAACATACTCTCGGTAGGCTTCTCTAAATTGTGTTAACAATTGATCCAAATTGGGGTCATAATGCCGCAACTCTTCTAAAACAATAACAGCTGTTGATGCATTTATTTTATTTCCATAAAATGTTCTTTGCTACAGAAGAATACTGAAGATAAGGTGGATAGAGCACGTAACTAATGAGGAGGTATTGAATAGGATTGGGGAGAAGAGAAGTTTGTGGCACAACTTGACTAGAAGAAGAGATCGGTTGGTAGGACATGTTTTGAGGCATCAAGGGATCACAAATTTAGCATTGAAGGGCAGCGTGGAGGGTAAAAATCGTAGAGGGAGACCGAGAGATGAGTACACTAAGCAGATTCAGAAGGATGTAGGTTGCAGTAGGTACTGGGAGATGAAGCAGCTTGCACAGGATAGAGTAGCATGGAGAGCTGCATCAAACCAGTCTCAGGACTGAAGACAACAACAACAAAATGTTCTTGCAAGTTTGACAGTTAGTGTCAGAATCAGAAACCAGGAAAGCTAGCCGGAGACTATCAGGATAATATCGGATATGTTCCCAGTTTATGTAAAAAAATAACGGCGACATCAGCTGAAACAATACGCCTTTATTTAAAATTTTACATTGCCAACATTATCCTGATAAGTCTCTAGCTTGCTTTCCTGATTCCTGATTCCGACACTCAAATTGACTTACTAGCAAGATTATGTTACGGAAATGAAATAAATGAATCAGCAGCTGTTATAGTTTTAGAAGAGTTGTGGTATTACAAACCCAGTTAACACAATTTAGAGAAGCCTACTGAGAAAATGTTTTTATGCCTAATGGTATAAAGAGTGCTAACAGTTATTATGATTTCAGGCAGCGTCGTTACCGACCTCTGTGGTATACATATTAGAGCCTCTATAATACACTACTGGCCATTAAAATTTGATACATCAAGAAGAAATGCAGATGATTAATGGGGATTCATTGGACAAATATACTAGAACCGACATGTGATTACATTTTCACGCATTTTGGGTGCATAGATCGTGAGAAATCAGTACCCAGAACAACTACCTCTGGCTGTAATAATGGCCTTGATATGACTGGTCACTGAGTCAAACATAGCTTGGATGGCATGTACAGGTACAGCTGCTCATCCAGCTTCAACACGATTCTACAGTTCATCAGGAGTACTGACTGGCTTATTGTGACGAGCCAGTTGTTCAGCCACCATTTACCAGACGTTTTCAGTGGGTGCGAGAGCTGGAGAATGTTCTGGCCAGGGCAGTAGTCGAACACTTTTTGTATCCAGAAAGGCCCGTACAGGACATGGAACATGCGGTAGTGCATTACCCTGCTGAAATGTAGGGTTTCGCAGGGATTGAATGAAGGGTGGAGCCACGGGTCGTAACACATCTGAAATGTAACGTGCACTGTTCAAAGTGCCATCAATGCAAACTAGAGGTGACCGTGATGTGTAAGCAATGGCACCCCATACCATCACGCCGGGTGATACGCCTGTTTGGCGAAGACGAAGACACCCTTTCAATGTGCGTTCACCGCGATATCGCCAAACATGGATGTGACCATCATGATTCTGTAAACAGAACCTGGATCCATCCGAAAAAAATGACGTTTTGACATTCGTGCACCCAGGTTTGTCATTGAGTGCACCATCGCATTCACTCCTGTCTGTGGCGCAGCTTCAAGGGTAACCGCAGCCATGGTCTCCGAACTGATATCCCATGCTGCTGCAAACGTCGTCGAACTGTTGGTGCAAATGGTTGTTATCTTGCAAACGTCCCCATCTATTGACTTAGGGATCGAGATGTGGCTGCACGATCCGTTACAGCCATGCGAATAAGATGGCTGTCATCTCGACTGCTAGCGATACGAGGCCGTTGGGATCCAGCACGGCGTTCTGTATTACCCTCCTGAACCCACCAATTCCACATTCTGCTTACAATCATTGGATTTCGACCAACGCGAGCAGCAATGTCGCAATATGATAAACCGCAATCGCGATAGGCTACAATCCGACCTTTATGAAAGTCAGAAACGTGATGGTACGTATTTCTGCCCCTTACACGAGACATCACAACAACATTTCACCAGACAACGCCAGTCAACTGCTGTTTGGTTGGAAACTTTCCTAATGTCAGCACATTGTAGGTCTCGCCACCGGCGCCAACCTTGTGTGAATGCTCTGAAAAGCTAATTATTAGCGTACCATAGCATCTTTTTCTTGTCAGTTAAATTTCGTGTCTGTAGCACGTCATCTTCGTGGTGCAGGAATTTTAATGGCGACACCAGACGCACAGCCGAAGGCCATGCTAGAAATGTGCCTCATGGGTAAAGAGGCATCCAACATTATAGGGTAAGATTGCTAGGCTTACAGTTGTTGTCAAAAAGAAAATTGAACTCTCAGTTTGGAAGTGTCTATATGAAAACTGTGTTCACCAGAGATTTGAAAAAATTCATAAGTTGTATGAAGAAATATCACAGGATGGCGTCATTCTACGTATCTAGAGAGAAGAAGCAAGAGAAACGTAGTTCTGAAAGTGATGCAATGAGAACGAGGTCAAGGAAGTGACTTTCACCGTCCTCTAATGCAAGCCGGGACATGTGACTGCATGAACTGCCAGGGGATATTTCATGAGTCATCCTCTGTTGTGCAAGACCACCAGTGACCTTGGTAGGTCCCCACCCCTCAACATCTTCACTGGAGTCTATTATTACAACTCCAGCGAATCCGTGATGCCCATTAAGTGACGTCACCACTCAGCGTTCGCCAAGGTTAGCTGCTTCTGCAGTAGGTCAGCACGTGCCAAACAGGCTTGGATATGTTCCAATGGCGTCTCCAGACCCCAATACGTATAAAAAGGGTAGTACGTCTTTTCTAGTTACAGTGGATGCAGACTCTGTTCGATGTGTAGCTGCATTTTGTCAGTGCTTGTTAACAGATCTTTACGTATTGGAATATTGTGTGTGTGAAGAGAAATTTTCTGAAGGTGAGAAGACGCATTTACACACATATTTTAAGACATCGAATATATATCTATTGTCTGATATTAGGACTAAGTTGGAATGTATGCTCGGTCTTATTGTAAGTGTATTTGATGTTCAATCATGTAAGAGTAGAATTCAGCATTAATATATATTACAAAGTACGATGCTGAACCGTTTACAAATTGTAATGAGTCTGCCATGACTTTTAATGTTCGATTACGTAGGTGTTCTAAACGTATCAAGAAGTTCGATTACACCGACCCTTCTTTGGATAGTCATTGATCGCGTGTGAAGTTTATTGAGAAGTATTGGAAGGAACGTCGTGGATTGTTGCATTGATTTGTTGTATTCCGATTGGACTAAAGAAGCATACAATGCGTCCTTTCATTCAACAAAGCTGAGGAAACCTCAATTGTATTTGTTTGGTGACAGAAATATAGGGAAGTCGACGTTGATTGAAAAAGGTGTTAGGTCATAAACAGGAAGTGTATGTGTCTTATTGTTCCGAATTTTGATTTGGAGGGTATAATCCATCTATTCATTCTGTTATTTTGTTGAAGAATTTGAGTGGTTTAGATGGAATCCTTTTGCAGGTATTTTGAAGAGAATTGTTGAAGGTAAGCTGGTAACAATGAATGTTAAAAATAAAACCAGCCTAACAATTACTCATTTGGGTCTCGTTATATTTGTGTCAAAAGAAATGGCTATTGGTGATGTGGCATTGTTGTCTCCATTAAATATTGTCCATGCTAATTGCCGTAGCCGGCATTGTATGTTTGTTAAGGATAAGACTGACACTTCATTGTCCCCGTGTGTTTACATTTTTTGTTAGTTACATGTATGGATGTCGTTGTACCCCCTCCCTTGGTCATGGGCTGCAATAGAGGTCAACAACTTGTCTTTAAATCGCAGGTAAAACTTTGCTCCAAATCTTTTTCATTTATTAAGTGAATGTACTTTTTGTTTATTTTAAATTAGTTCTCAGAAACCTTTATTTTTTCAACATCTCATCACAGAGTTTCTTTGATTTCCGCAGATTTACCATTCTGACACTAAAATGTTCTACCCATGAAATGCATTCCTGAATTTGTCTTTTTTCTAAGAATTTTTATTTAAGACATTATTTTTAAGTAACATTTCTCTATATGTATGTATGTATAAAGGCCTGAAGATGAACAGAACATGTTCGAAACGCGTTGCATTATGTTAGATAAAGCATAAAATAAAAAGTGACTGGTAGCAGTAACTTGAAATAAATAATCATCCCACACAGTCAAAGTTCACAACATAGCCATTATGGCTGAAAATAAATAGTTTGAGTTACTTCAAGTAGTGTGTAAGTCCAGGGGACCGATGACCTCAGCAGTTTGGTCCCTTAAGACTTCATACACACACAAAGTGGGACTTTCATACATTTTCTTGGCCAAAAAGTGGGACAATTTTTATTTCTCGATAATATCACTTTTAATGCTAACATTTCTTCTTCCTCTGCAAATATAGCCTTCGCTGGTGTGTGTGTGTGTGTGTGTGTGTGTGTGTGTGTGTGTGTGTGTGTGTGTGTGTGTGTGTACAAAACCAAACAAATAATGGAAAGACTGGAAAGAATACATTTCAAATTTTCTGAAATTTACTTATTATGAAATGTAACATTTATAACACAGAATGTAGAAAGACACACAGTAACAATTACTACAAAAAAAAGTTCTTAGCGACCACAAGGAATTTATGGTTTTGTCGATTCCCCACTGCAATCATATTTTTTCGAAGATGAAACTTCATCCAGCAACTCAGGTTTGCCTAATAGGTATGAATAGAAGTCAGCACAAGTGTATTTACTGAAGTTTAAACAGGTCAGTAAAATACACTTAACGCTCCTCACCGTAAATCTGTTCCTGTCATCTGTCCACTGTGACGATAGTAAGCTGAAAACTCTTTCAACATTTGCATTGTGGGCAGGGAGTGAAAAGAATTACTGCGCTATATTAAGCGATTCTCTGAACTGTTCATTAAACTGGAAAGATCTGAATAACCTACACCATTTTTCATGTGCCATCAACTGATTCAATTGTTCACTGTCTGTTTCCACTTGTTGTTTTACAAATGACTGTATATGAAATATTTCATCAAATACGAGGCTGTCATTTAATAGAATGCCATTTTCATTTAGCCACATTAAAGTATTTTCATCTGCTGACCATTCTGGTGATTCTGTGAGCATCATTCATGAGAATACAGAAAACTCAGCTATTTTTTCTAACCATGAGCGTAAATAGTCTACTGAAGCATCATAAAACATTGATACTGCTATGTCAAATTTCTTAACAGACTGGTCATCACAATCATTCAGCAGTATTTTTACACTTAATGGTACAAAATGTTCATGTTTCCTTGAATTTAGACTTGTCAAAGCTTTATTTAAGACTGCTAATACTTCACATATGGAATTATTCTCTTTCTCAATGCTCAGAATGGATTGTTGGAAAACACTCCTTTGTGAATGTTCAAAAACTAAATAACATTCAATTATAGGATCACTGAAAAAACTCTAAGATTGCAAGGCACTTTGAGTTAGACTGTGAGAAAAATTAAGATTTCAAAGGTTCATGCATTTTCAAGATCCTTTCTATGGTTGGCAACAATGAAAGCCACCTTGTTTTGGAAAAGAAAAGTAAATTTTTGTAAGTGACACCAACAAATTCAGAGAATTCAGTGAGTTCTGCAACACGAATAGAAAAAATATGAAAATGTTTGTACAACTTCATGACCATACAGTCAATGTCAACGAGTAAAACATCACAAGCACTTTGAAGTGTGTTATGAACAACATGTGCTGAACAACCTATGTCAACAATGTTAGAGTTTTTTAATTTTTCTTTCAGATGTGTGAAAACATTATTACCGTCTTTCATTATCCCCCAAAATTACAGTTAGTATTGTCTGCACCAAATGCAACACACTTGGAGATGATACTGTATGACTATATAACATGAGAAAGATAATTGGAAATTGTTTCGGACTTTTCGTTGTGCAATTCATCAAGATCAAGCAATTTCGTCTGCAGTCCACCCTCACTTACAGAAAAATACGGAACTATCACAGGAAAAATTTTCTGATGCCCATAGTTGCCAGCATCAGTAGATATTGAAAAGTTTTTTGCAGTGTTTACAGCAGCTATTACCTGTTTCTGGGAATGCGGAGCTATAACATTGTTGATAATTGCGTCCCACTTTGTTCTTCCGCACGAAACATTTTCTGCAATCTTAGAATCAGGATTTTTTTTATTTAGTTGAACACTGCATCACTAGAATGACAGATTTGGTGGTGTTTAACAACGTGGAATGACAGGATTCCTTCTGCTGCAGCTATGTTTTTCTGTTCCTGTGTATTTGAAGTTAAAAAATATCTCGTCATTTTTTGCGTGGAACCTGCCGATCGAAGATTCTGCCTGTGTTTCTCTGATTCCATATCATGCTTGAGATCTGCAGCACCATCATGAGACACAGTTCCATTTTGCTTTAACAGTCATTAACTGCAGCAGTGAAGCAAGGAAATTTCCTATGAAGCTCTTCCGAAAACTTTGATTTTCGTTTCGGCATCGCCACGACTTGCTTCACGAAACTGATACTGAGTGCTGACAACAATGGCAAGCAAAAGCAAAGAAAATAAGATTACGCAACAATTACAGTGCTTAAGCTGAACATTATCAGGGGGTACCTACGTACGGAATGTCAGTTTAAATTGATAGTTTATAAAATCGATACTCAGAAAATATTTTAACTACTTTGCAAATGTCTGAAAATAATCCTTGAAAATCGGGACATATTGCATGCCTTAAAAAAAAGTCGGGACAAATTTTTGAGCCTCAAAAAACGGGACAATCCCGATTAATCGGGACGTATGGTCACCCTAGGCAGAAAACATAAACCCAGCGGCTGACGGCTGTCACTGAAGTATGTATTGTTCTTGACAATAGGAAAACAATAACGAAACTAAACAGCAATGCTGTATAGATACAAATAAGTTAGAAATATGATGTACTAATGAAAAAAGAAAGAGAGCTTATATGGTGAAAAACGAAACACTGCTCAGTGACAAAAAAAGTTCAGTACAAAGGTAATATTTTTCGGACGGCCGATACTATCACTGTCCATAACTGCGGTGCAGGAGCAGGAGCTCCCCGCAACAACCCTGCCACAGGATGGCGCGCGCGAGAAACTGTGCCACAAACACAACGCCACGTGACCAGCGCTAGAGCATGGCTGCGGTAGCCAATAAAACAATGACGTTTCGTGGCAGCCCGCGCGTTGGGCAGCTAGGATTTCCTGTCTGCGGCTGCCGTCAGAACACGTCGGATTGCACGGCAACCAGCTGGCTCAGCGCAGCCTGTTGTGAGCAAGGTGTCTCTTGGAGAACATAAGTGGCTGTCTGCAGTACCCGTGGACTTGTCGAAGTGGCCAGACCTTGTCGGCATTCCGAGACAAAATTCGCGATGACTCTCGACTGCTTGTAGGACCTAGGGGAATTTCCAGTTCTAGAGGGACGTACAGTGTGTCTTCCAATATATATTTCTTTAAAGTGACATTATCAAGTGTTTCCTGAAAGCAGGTTAGACAATAACAGTGGAATACGTAACAAGTGATATAACTGTATAAAAATCCATATTTGTAATGCTTACTTACAAATGTTATAAATTGCCCAAGATGGCCTACTGTAGTATTAAAACACAGTATTAGAGTCGATATTTCTGGCAGAGCCTAACGCTTTGTTTCATTACTGAGTACACCGTTTTGACTGAATGACAGTTGACTAAGTGTCAAATTGTCTTGGTCAAAGAAACTCCTGTTGCATGCAGGTGACATTTTTCTTGTCTTTGGACTCAGTGTCTGGTAGGATAGGAAAGGTTAGGAGCAATTTATTTTCTTCTATGATATCCATTCTGTTACTTTTTCCTATTTTGTGTAAAATTTCGAGGTTGTCTTCGATTTTCAAAGGGTGGCCTGTGTCTTCAGTGTGAGTTGCTACTGCTGATTTGTTACATTTATCAGGCCTGTAGCAGTCTAAATGTTCTTTGAATCGGGTTCTGAAATTTCTGCCTGTTTGGCAGATATAATTTTATTACATTGGCTGCAGGTAATTTTGTAAATGTCAGATGCATCAAGACTTCTATCTGGTGGTTTTATATTGTGAATAAGCTTCCTACTTACGTTGTTGTTGGTGCTGAAGCTGATTTTTAGCTTCTATGTTTTTGAATAGACTTGCTAATTTTTACATCTTTACAGTACCCGTCTCTCTTAGTATACAATGAAGTTCCCTGTTCACAAACAGTAACAAACCTCTCGATAATATTCGCTGCATCCATAAGTATAGCAGTCCAGCTAGTCATTGACGTTGTTTAAAGTACATTTTAGTGGGTAAACATACAGCTTTGTACGTGAAATTAACACATGACCAACTCTTAAGTTGTGTAATTTTGCCTCAATTCAGAATTAATACAATACAGTGCAAATACTTATTGCACTCGCTCAATTAACCAGTAAGGTTTGAAGCAATATTTATGATGTACATATCATCAGTCATGTAAATCCTGTTATATGTGGTGGAGCATTACTTAGGAATAAGTGCAAATAATTCTTAGACAATGTGTCTAATAGCGTACTTTAAGACGACAGTATGTCATCTTAGGCAGTACAAATATGGATTTTTATACCTTTATATCGCTTGTTATGTATTTCACTATTATTGTCTAACCTGCTTTCCGAAAACACTTGATAATGGCACTTTGAAACCGAAATCATGATTGTGTAAGTGTAAATGTAACACTGCAGATAAACAGTCCAATGGTGGTAAGGACCTTAAAGAAATGTTATGACTGTGGCCCCACATTATGAAAAAAATTATTCAAAAATATAACCACCTGTTTCTCACACATATTTACATAAAACACATACTTACACAGGGTGGCCCACTCGAAAGAGGCTCCACAAATATGTACTTAAATTACACTTAAAGGCTTTGCATAAATATGAGGAAATGAAGATAATATACCTTGATCATTGGGAAATAAAGATGAATCACTAAATGATTTGTTCCTGTAGCCCTCGTCACTTAGGCCACCCAGAGGAAAAAGTCAGGTGGTGTTAAATTAGGGGACCCTGGGGGCCACGATCCTTTCGAACTCACTCAGCTAGGGAAAAATGATTTGACCTCAGCCATGGTTGGTTGTGGCATGTGGCACCGTCCTGTTGGTACCAGCCGAACGTAAATTCTTCATCGTCCAACTGGTTCACAAATTCCCGAAATATTTGGATGTAAACTGCACTTGTCACAGTAGAGTCGAAAAACATTGGTCCCATGATGCCCCTCTGTGATGTTGCACAGGTCACGCCAATCTTTTATGAATTGTGGGGTTGTTCGTCTAGTGCATGTAATTTTCATTAGTCTACACTACAAATGTGTGTTTTGAGAGTTTACATAGCCAGAAAGGAGGAACTACGCCTCAACACTGAAGCGTACTGCAATATTCCTGGCTCCTAAGCAACAAATTGCTGAAACCAAAGGCAAAATGTAATGTGTTTATCTTTGTTATTGGCATTAAGGGGAAATTTACTATCTTTTCGTTCAAAAATCGATTTTCAATTGCATTTTTGTATCCATAAAAGTGTTTAGAATCCATCCCTGAAACATTTTTTTTGTTATTCGCGGTTGAACAAAAAAATGCACCTGCCTGAAATCGGCCTTTTTCACGCACCAGGACTAGTTATTGTACCGGTGCTTGGGAGGAAACACAAAATTCAAATGAAAGTTTGAACGAGTGTGTTTGGGAGTTAGCCCCCAAGCATTTGCATTCTGGTGGGAAGACTGTGGAGATTGCGACTTTCCTGGCAGTGAGCAGCTTCAGCGAAGGGTATTCAGCAATTCTGAAGACCATGACAACGATGGATGTCACCCTGGGACTCTATTCGATGCAGTTCACCAAGCATTCGGACGACCACCGGATTCAAGCGGCCGAAAACCGCTTGTCACCCGCCTTACGAGCGGCTCTGCTGCAGCGCAGGATGGCCCAGATCGAGTAGAACGCCATGAGCAAGAGGAAGGACTAGTTTATGGACTCGGAATAGCAGATTGAACGTACGTTGCATAATATTGCATTTATATGTAGTCAAAACTTCAAACGCGGTTTTCTCGAAATGACGTTTTCTTTATCGCGCGTTATGGTTACTTCAAATCTACTGAACCGATTGGCATGATTATTTGTTTCTGACGAAGCTAACTAAACTGCCTAGGAGTTGTACCGCTTTTATTCCGATCCATCAACTATAAATATTTTTATTTGGCCGACGAAGTCGGAAAAACGATGAAAATACCCTATTTCTTTTTTCAAATGGTCGCCATTTTGTTTACTATAATCAAAATAACTTAAGCGAGGTGCAACTCTTAAAGAATCTTATGCCCTTCGCTAACGTCAACTCAATTTTGATTTCAGACGAGCCGGCTGACCTGTGACATACCACGCGTGGAAGTCTATATCCAAATTTTGTTTTGTTCCGACGGCAGTTCCGCCTTTGCTCTTCGACATTTCCTGTCAAAAAAAATTCCAGTTTGTATGGGAAATATCAATAAACATTTTGACTAAATTTGACATTGGTATCTAAAACACATCCCGAGTAAAAATTCTCAAAGAACATGCTTTTCTCGTGCCAAATAAAGTAAACCTCCCCTTAAGTTCCTAAACAACTGTAAACCTGAATGGGGCTGCCTTTTTTGCAGTTCTGTGTCATGTGCTCCGTAACATTCCACATTCCTGAGATAAAAGTCGAACAGACTTTGCAGGAGAGGCCAACAATCATTGTTTCACGTCAGTCACTTTTTATTTCAATGATGGCAACCGTGCCCCGCTGTGAAGATCCATCTTGTTCACTTTTTGTATAGCACATCAAGGCGGTATATGCCGGTTAGCAAGCCGTGCAACAAAAATTCGCAGACATGTCTTGGTTCAAATGGCTCTGAGCACTACTTCATCAAGAGAAGTGACTGGCGTATTGTGATGACCCAGTTGCTCGGCCACCATTGACCAGACGTTTTCAATTGGTGAGACATCTGGAGAATGTGCTGGCCAGGGCAGCAGTCGAACATTTTATGTATCCGGAAAGGCCCTACAGGATCTGCAACATGCGGTCGTTCATTATCCTGCTCAACTGTAGGGTTTCGCAGGGATCGAATGAAGGGTAGTGCCAAGGGTCGTAACACATCTGAAATGTAACGTCCACTGTTCAAAGTACAGTCAGTGCGAACAAGAGGTGACCGAGACGTGTAAGCAATGGCATACTGGGTCATACGCCAATATGGCGATGACGAATACACGCTTCCAATTTGCGTTCACCGCGATGTCGCCAAACACTCAGGCGTGATGCTGTAAATAGAACCTGGATTCATCCGAAAAAATGTTTTGCCATTCGTGCACCAAGGTTCGCCATTGAGTACACCATCGCGGGCGCTCCTGTCTGTTATGCAGCGTCAAGGGTAACTGCAGCCATGGCCTCCGAGCTGATAATTCATGCTGCTGCAAACCTCGTCGAACTGTTGGTGCAGATGGTTGTTGTCTTGCAAACGTCTACATCTGCTGACTCAGGGATTGAGACGTGGCTGCACGATCTATTACAGCCTTGCGGATAAGATGCCTGTCATCTCGACTGCTAGTGATACGAAGCCGTTGGGATCCAGCACGGCGTTTTGTATTACCCTCCTCAACCCACCGATTCCATATTCTGCTAACAGTCATTGGATCTCGACCAACGCGGGCAGTAATGTCGCGATACAATAAACCGCAATCGCGATAGTCTACAATCCGACCTTCATCAAATTCGGAAATGTGATGGTACGTATTTCTCCTCCTTACACGAGGCATCACAACAACGTTTCACTAGGCAACGCCGGTCAGCTGCTGTTTGTGTATGAGAAATCGGTTGGAAACTTTCCTCATGTCAGCACTTTGTAGGTGTCGCCACCGGCGCGAGCCTTGTGTGAATGCTCTGAAAAGCTAATCATTTGCATATCACAGCGTCTTCTTCCTGTCGGCTAAATTTCGCGTCTGTAGCACGTCATCTACGTGGTGTAGCAATTTTAATGGCCGGTAGTGTAGAAAACATAGAAAATCGACAGCTAAAAAGAAATTCTAATTCTAAATGTATTCGAACGCTTGATGAGCCCATTAGTGCAGAAAGTTGTGACTAAGTTGTGCAGCGTCTGTTTCTTTGCGCGCGTAGCAAGTGAGCGAATGAGTGAAGTGCAAGCTGCGTCCTTCCTCGTGCGCCTGCATAGCGAGTGACGTAACCTATACATAGAGTGACACAGGAATGCAAGTGACTGCGCAGCAGTAACTACGAGCATTTGATGTAGAAAACGTTTTCAAGAAAACTGAAGTTTTATTAGAGTATAAAATACGTAAAAATCTGTTGCTGTTGTGGTCTTCAGTCCAAAAACTGGTTTGATGCAGCTCTCCATGCTATCCTGTCCTGTGCAATACCTCCTCATCTCCGAGTAACTACTACAACCCACACCATTCTGAATCTACTTACTGAACCTATCTCTTGTTCTCCCTCTTCAATTGTTACCCTCCGATTCAATCCAGTACTAAATTGGTGATCCCTTAATGCCTCAAAGTGTCTTACCAACCGATCACTTCTTCTAGTCAGGTTGTATCACAAATTTCTCTTTTCCCCAGTTTTATTCAGTACCTCCTCTTAAGTTACATGATCTACCCATCTAATCTTCAGCATTCTTCTGTAGAACCTCATCTCCAAAGGCTTCTTTTCTCTTCTTGTCTAAACTGTTTATCGTCCAAATTTCACTTCCATGCATGGTTACACTCCATACAAATACTTTCAGAAAAAACTTCCTGACACTCAAATCTACACTCGATGTTAATAAATTTCTCTTCATCAGAAACGCTTTTCTCGCCATTGCCAGTCACGGTTGCAAAATACTAACACGAATCCTTTACAGAAGAAGGGAAAAGCGGTAGAAGCCGACATCGGGGAAGATCAGTTTGGGTTCTGGAGAAATGTAGGAACATGCGAAACAATACTGACCTTACGACTTCTCATAGAAAATAGGTTAAAGAGATACAAACCTACGTTTATAACATTTTTAGACTTAGAGAAACATTTTGACAGTGCTGACTGGAATTTCCTCTTTCAAATTCTAAAGGTGGCAGGGGTAAAATTCAATGAGCGAAAGGTTATTTACGATTTGTACAGAAACCAGATGGTAATTATAAGAGTCGAGGTGCAGGAAAGGGAAGCAGTGGTCGAGAAGGGAGTGAGGCAGGGTTGTAGCCTATCTCCAATGTTATTCAATCTGTATTTTGAACAAGCAGTAGAGAGAACGAAAGAAAAATTTGGAGTAGGAATTGAAGTCCAGAGAGAATAAATAAAAACTCGGAGGTTTGCTGCTAGAGACAGCAAAGGACTTGGTAGATCAGTTGAATGGAAAGGAGGATGTAAGATGAACTTAAGTAAAAGCAAAACGAGAATAATGGAATGTAGATGAAATAAATCAGGTGCTGCTGAGGGACTTAGGTTACGAAATGAGACGCTTAAAGTAGTAGATGGTAAGCAAAATAACTGAAGATGGCCTAAGTCATATATTATGTAGACTGGCAAAGGCAAGAAAAGCGTTTCTGAAGAAGAGAAGTTTGTTAACATCGGGTATAGATTTAAGTGTCAGGAAGTCGTTTCTGAAAGTATTTGTATGGAGTGTAGCCATGCATGCAAGTGAAACATGGACGATAAATAGTTTAGAGAAGAAGAGAATAGAAGCTTTCGAGATGTGGTATTGCAGAAGAATGCTAAAGATTATATGGGTAGATCACATAACTAATGAGGAGATACTGAACAGAATTGGGGAGAAGAGGAGTTTGTGGCACAACTTGACTAGAAGAAGGGATCGGTTGGTAGGACATAATGGCATCAATGGATCACCAATTTATTATTGGAGGGAAGCGTGGAGGGTAAAAATCGAGATGGGGACCAAGAGATGAATACACTACGCAGATTCAGAAGGATGTAGGTTGCAGTAGGTACTGGGAGATGAAGAAGCTTGCACAGGATAGAGACGCGGGGAGAGCTGCATCAAACCAGTCTCTGAAGACGACAACAACAACAACAACAATTTCCTTTCGCCTGCCTCATTTATTGCAATTTTATATTTTGTCCTTTCATCGTTTAATTTTAATATCTCTTGTGTTACCCAAGGATTTCTACTAGCCATCTGCTATGGCCAACAGTTTGAACATTTTCGATAAATGAGGGGTTTCTATGTTCACATTAAACTGGATTTTGAAATTATTCCGTATCTTAATAAATATTAGAGATACACTCATAAAAAGAGAGTACACATTTTTCTGGGACTCCCTGTACAATTATTCTTTCAATGCGGTCTTACGGAGCGGAATTGAATCTCACAGAATTTTCATTTTCCATAATCAGTGAATATTCTCTACTTCTTAAAGCTATGCCAGAGTCTTGTTGTAAACTTCGTGCGATAACCTCGAGAACAACCAGGCTGTATTTCCATGTTTCCTGTCTTTGCCTTCTAAACCTTGTTCCCTTGCTTTCCACTACGCAACCAGGTATTTTTATACTAAATATTACCAAATATTTGGGACTTCTAAGGTTTTTTAAAGAATCACTGAATCTATTAAGTAAAATAACTGTGAAGCAACTTTCGCTAAGTTCCCAGTTGAAATTTTAATACTGATACTATAATTTCCACGGCAAGCATGAATCCACTTCCTATACAAGCATTCCTCTTTTGGACACTTATAATATTTCACTAATGTATCTTTCGTTTTTCTATCGGTGTGGCTCCAGGTAGAGGAAAGCCTTTCTTAGTAGTGGCATAAGGAGAAGGGGGTGGGGGAAGGGGGAGGGGTGATGGCGGGCCCATCGCCCCCGCTGCCTTTTATTCACGGGACAGTTCCCCGTTCTCATTTGAGAGCAGGCTGGCAAGGGGTCCGTGCCTATTCCTCATTACAGATTTCGTCCAAATTTATGGTGTATGCAGGGTTTGCCCTGAAGTAAAAGTGAGATTAGTGGAAGCTCCAAATGGCCAAGAATTTAGAAAAAGGAAAGGAATTATTGGCGCCGACCGGGCCAGATGTGATCCGTTATGTTTGCCTAATTTCAAAGCAGCAATTGGCGCAGCGAAAAAGAGTACGGAACGGTAATACGACGGTCGCTGGTTCGCGTCTGCATGTGAAAACTCTTATTCTGCACATTTTCAGTTTTTTACGCTTCTTATATTGCAAATAAACCGGAATAATCGCCAGTATATTGCATTTATTAATATTTTCATAAAAGGTATCAAAAGGAAAAGCAAAAGAAATTTGGGATTAAAAATGAACTTCCAGGAAGGGTTTCTAATTTTTACACGAGAATTTCGTGTATAAAATTAGATTGTTTTATGATTTTATATTTGACTTACACTTAAACGCAGTGGAACCTGCTGTTCGCCTGCAGCTGCAGTGGGCTAGTCGAAGGTGAAAATGAAGCTAACGGAAGTCCTTATTTACGATTCCTGCTAGGAAAGTTACTTGCAGAATTCTCGTGGACGCTTTAAGTACAATTCTTTCTTGTAGATCATTAACATTCCCAATTTTTCTTTGCCATTCTTTTGTATGACTTTTATGAAGATATTAATAAATAAAATGTGTCGAGCATTTTTCGGTTTATTTTCAATGTAAGTAAAGTACAAATTGAAAATAAAAGATGTTGCACATAGGGGTTAGAACCCACGACCCTAGTGTTACCGCCGGTCTGAGTGACCGAGTTATTCTAGGCGCTACAGTCTGGAACCGCGCGACCGCTACGGTCGCAGGTTCGAATCCTGCCTCGGACATGGATGTTTGTGATGTCCGCAGGTTAGTTAGGTTTAAGTAGTTCTAAGTTCTAGGGGACAGATGACCTCAGATGTTAAGTCCCATAGTGCTCAGAGCCATTTTTGAACCTAGTGTTACCGTTCTGTTCACTTTCCACTGCGTCAACCGCTGCCTTGAAATTGCGCTACCATAAATGGTTCATCTCTCACCCCGACCCGCGCAAAAATCCTCTTTTATTCTAAACGCTTGGCTATCTGAAGTTCTCACCTCCAGCCAAGCCCTGCATATGCCATAAATTTGGCGAGATCGATGATTACTAGCACACGCGATCCCTTTGTGAGTGGACCTGGGGCCGTCCTGGAGGAACTGGAAGGAGTAAAACTTGCCGCCCCTATCCGGGACTGAACTCTGGCTCCCAAGCCCGGAGTCTAGTGCCCTGTCGGCTAAATCAGCACAGCCACACTTGGCATGTACTAATTTAATATTCTTATCTTTTAAGTGTGAGAATAATCAACCTTCAGCAAATATTGTGATTATGAAACGTTTGTGACACGATTAGTATTGTGTCTTGCCTTGTTCTTGGTCGTCGAGCAGACGCGCAAAACTATAGGCCTATATCTCTGACAACGATCCGTTGTAGAATTTTAGAACATGTTTTTTGCTCGCGTCTCATGTCATTACTGGAAACCCAGAATCTGCTGTCTAGGAGTCCACATGGATTCCGGAAACAGCGATCGTGTGAGACCCAACTCGCTTTATTTGTTCATGAGACCCAGAAAATATTAGATACAGGCTCCCAGGTAGATGCCGTTTTCCTTGACCTCCGGAAGGCGTTCGATACAGTTCCGCACTGTCGCCTCATAAACAAAGTAAGAGCTTACGGAATATCAGACCATCTGTGTGGCTGGATTGAAGAGTTTTTAGCAAACAGAACACAGCATGTTGTTCTGAATGGAGAGACGTCTACAGGCGGTAAAGTAACCTCTGGCGTGCCACAGTCGAGTGTTGCTTTTCAACATACATATAAATGACCTAGTAGATAGTGTCGATAGTTCCATGCGGCTTTTCGAGGATGATGCTGTAGTATACAGAGAAGTTGCAGCATTAGAAAATTACAGCGAAATGCAAAAAATGGTTCAAATGGCTCTGAGTACTATGGGACTCAACTGCTGTGGTCATTAGTCCCCTAGAACTTAGAACTACTTAAACCTAACTAACCTAAGGACATCACACACATCCATGCCCGAGGCAGGATTCGAACCTGCGACCGTAGCAGTCGCACGGTTCCGGACTGCGCGCCTAGAACCGCGAGACCACCGCGGCCGGCAGCGAAATGCAGGAAGATCTGCAGCGGATAGGCACTTGGTGCAGGGAGTGACAACTGACCCTTAACATAGACAAATGTAATGTATTGCGAATACATAGAAAGAAGGATCCTTTATAGTGTGGTTATATGAAAGTAGAAGAAACACGAGTTAGCAGTGACTTCTGTAAAATATCTGGGAATATGCGTACGGAACGATTCGAAGTGGAATGATCATATAAAATTAATTGTTGGTAAGGCGGATACCAGGTTGAGATTCATTGGGAGAGTCCTTAGAAAATGTAGTCCATCAACAGAGGAGGTGGCTTACAAAACACTCGTTCGACCTATACTTGAGTATTGCACATCAGTGTGGGGTCCGTACCAGGTCGGGTTGACAGAGAAGATCCAAAGAAGAGCGGCGCGTTTCGTCACAGGGTTATTTGGTAAGCGTGATAGCGTTACGGAGATGTTTAGCAAACTCAAGTGGCAGACTCTGCAAGAGAGGCGCTCTGCATCGCGGTGTAGCTTGCTCGCCAGGTTTAGAGAGGGCGCGTTTCTGGATGAGGTATCGAATATATTGCCTCCCTCTACTTGTACCTCCCGAGAAGATCACGAATGTAATATTAGAGAGATTCGAGCGCTCACGGAGGCTTTCTGGCAGTCGTTCTTCCCGCGAACCATACGCGACTGGAACAGGAAATGGAGGTAATGACAGTGGCACGTAAAGTACCCTCCGCCACACACCGTTTGGTAGCTTGCGAAGAATAAATGTAGATGCAGATGAAATTCCTTCTGGCATCACACATTCTCAAACTCGTCAAATGAGTTGTCACCAAAAATGCCAGTTTTAGAATCTTGATTCCTCTTCGACGAATTATTGCAGACGCCCATTGATGGAAGTTAATATGTCAGCTTTCGTTTAAATTCGTCAACGCTGTCATTGTCACCAATATGGCGCACTCTTCCTGTGGTGAAATACTTCTACATATTGCCAGTTACTTCCTCACTGTGGGAGATCTATCAGCTGAGTAACGTTGTGTGAGTGTGTGTGTGTGTGTGTGTGTGTGTGTGTGTTTGTGGTTTGAGGTTTTCGGCGGCTAAACAGCGTGGTCATCAGCGCCCAGACGCATAGAAACAGGAACACATGCGGTGAAGGGACGAAGGCGAACACCGAACAAGGAGAACGGCTAAAAGACACAGACCTGACGCAGTTCCAAATCCTCACATACAGAAGCAAAACAAGAGGAGCCGAAACGCACTAAGAAGGGAACGGAAACACAAGGAAAAGAGAACAGAAATCGAAGTGAAACAAGTAGGTAATCGTGACTGACGGACCTCTTACCTAACACCTGGGTGAGCCAGTCACCCAGCAGCACATTAAAATCCTCTCCCTAAAATCCGAGGCAACAAACTGGACAGGACACAAAACCGTAAGACCTTAACCACAGTCGTTGCGTCGTCTTCCAAAATAGAGGGCAAATCCGGTGGCAGGGAAACCGCCGCCCTCTGGTCAGAGAATAAAGGACAGTCAAGTAAAATGTGGCGGACAGTAATCTGGACGCCACAAGCTCTGCAGATTGGGGGGGTCCTCCCGCCGGAGTAAAAAACCATGCGTTAAGGGACTGTGCCCGATGCGGAGGCGAGTCAGGAGAACCTCACCCCGCCTGCATGACTGGTTGGACGTACGCCATGGCCGCGTGGTGGCCTTGACCAGACGCAGCTTATTTTCACCGCCGTCGTGTGGCATTCCAAGAACGCTGATTACAGCTCTCCTTGACATTGACAGGGTCGGCAATGACGGAACGAACGGATGCGGTTACACAGGTCTTAATATATCGATTTGTGAAGGTGGCGACCCGTAGCAAGCTGTCAGCCGTAGACCCGTATCAGCATAGGCATAAAAAAAGAGCGCTGGGAGTGTCGTCATTTACATGAAAGGACCAGTGGAGACACCGTCAGTGTTTACTGTTTACTGTACGAGTGACCAACTACACACACACACACACACACACACACACACACACACACACACACAGAGAGAGAGAGAGAGAGAGAGAGAGAGAGAGAGAAAATTCTCTTGAACTCACCGCTCTTTAACAGTCAAACAGCAGTATCATAACTCATCGGATTGCTTCCGACTGGAAGCTTTATTAAGAAACTCAATTAGCTTTAAATTGGAAGATATATAGTTAGGCTTGACTGTTATGAACGTCAATCGAAATTACGAATTGTTGTAACCACTGACATTTATTATACTTTCCACTATGCATGTCTGAGTATTACACTCCAGCATCAGGTGGATACTGGGCATGGATGTGTTGGATGTACGAATTTTTGTGGCCTACACCACTGACTTCCAGTAAGCGTAGGCCTCTTGGTCCAGGGGTAACATCTTTGATTAGTAATCAAAACGTCTTCAGTCCCGGGTTTGAACCACACCACTGCTTAAGTTTTGGATAAAAAACATCAGCAAGGCGGCCGAAGACTTACGGCATAAGAAGTCACCTCGTTCTGCCAAAAGCCACGTCGAAGAGGGCGGAAAGCGGACAGAGGTTCAGGACTCTCTCTTGCTCTATGGTGATGATGATGTTTTGTTTCTGGGGCGCTCAACTGCTCGGTTATCAGTGCTCGGACAAATGCCCAATATTTACTCAGACCAATGTCGTCACTTTCAGGAATGATGATGAAATGATAACACAAACACCCAGTCCCCAGGCGGAGCTCTTGCCCGACGTACTGCGAACAGTTGAGTGATAGGGTTCTTATTATCAGAATCGACAGCAAACCAACAGGGGCAACGACAGTTGAGGTATACATGCCGACGTCGCAAGCCGAAGATGAAGAGAGAGAGAGTCAGCATATGGTAACACTGACCGGGTAATTCAGTATGTAAAAGAAGACGTAAGTCATGGGGGACTGTAATGCGGTCGTTGGAGTAGTAGAAGAAAGGGTTACTGGGGAATACGGGCTTGGTACTAGGAATCAGAGAGGACAAAGACTAATAGAGTTCTGCTATAAATTTCAACTTGTAGTAGCGAATACCCTGTTCAAGAACCACAAGGGGAGGAGGTATATTCGGAAAAGGCCGGGAGTTATGCGAAGGTTCTAGTTAGCTACATAACGGTCAGATAGAGATTTCGAAATCAGATATTGGATTGTAAGGCATATCCAGGAGCAGATATAGACTCAGATCACAATTTAGTAGTGATGAAGAGTAGGCTGAAGTTTAAGACATTGGTCAGGAAGAATCAATACGCACAGAAGTGGGACACGGAATTACTAAGGAATGAAGAGATACGCTTGAAGTTCTCTAAGGCTATAGATTCTGCAATAAGGAACGGTCATCTCTAAAAAGGGCAATCACAGAATTTGGAAAGAAATACATAGGTACAAGGAAGGTAACTGCGAAGAAACCATGGTGAACAGAAGAAATATTTCAGTTGATCGAAAAAAGAAGGAAATACAGAAATGTTCAGGGAAATTCAGGAATATACAAATTCACGTTGCCGAGGAATGCAATAAACAGACGAAATGGCTGTATAAAACGTGTGAAGAAATCGAAAAAGAAATGATTGTCGGTAAGACTGACTCTGTATATAGAAAAATCAAAACAGCTTTCGGAGAAATTAAGGAAGGGTGGTAATATTAAAAGTACAATGGGAATTCCACTGTTAAATGCAGAGGAGAGAGTAAATAGGTGGAAAGACTACACTGAAGGTCTCACTGAGAGGGTAGACTTGTTCGATTACGTGATACAAGAAATACGGGATCCAGTACTGGAATCAGAATTTATAGAGCTGTGGAGGACCTAAGACCAAATAAGGCAGTAGGGACAGAAACATTCCATCAGAATTTCTAAAATCATTGGGGTAAGTGAAAAAAAAATGTTCAGGTTGGTGTGTAAAAGAAATCAACCACACGATTCCGAAGACTGCAAGACCTGACAAATGCGACAATTATCTCACAATCAGCTCAATAACTCATGCATTCGTGTTGCTGCGAAGAATCATGTACAGAACATCTGTTAGACGGCGATCAGTTTGACTTAAGGAAAGATAAAGGTCCAGAGAGGCAGTTTTGATGTTGCGGTTGAAAATCCACACTAAAGACAAATCAGGCATAGGATTTGTCGATCTGGAGAAAGCGCTCGACAACGTCGAATGGTGCAAGGTATTCGAAATTCTGAGGAAAATAGGCGTAATCAATAGGAAGAGACGCTTAATACACAACATGTACAAGAGCCAAAGGGGAATAATACGAGTAGAAGACCTAGAACGAAGTGCTCGGATTAAGAAGTGTGTAAGACAGGGATGTAGTCTTTCGTCGCTAAGCGGCAATGATGGAAATAAAAGAATCGTTCAAGGGTTATTGAGAAAAGTTCATGATAGTGTTGTTCTCATCAGAATCGACAGCAAAACCCACTTCGACAACTATAGTTCAGTTATATATCTCGACGTGCAAGCAGAAAATGAAAAGGTGGGTAAAATATATGAGGATATTGAACATTTAATTCAGAACGTAAAGGGAGATGAAAATATGAATATCTACACTACTGGCCATTAAAATTGCTACACAAAAGAATGCAGATAATAAACGGGTATTCATTGTACAAATATATTATACTAGAACTGACATGTGATTACATTTCCACGCAATGTGGGTGCATAGATCCTCAGAAATCAGTACCCAGAACAACCACCTCTGGCCGTAATAACGGCCTTGATACGCCTGGGCATTGAGTCAAACAGAGCTTGGATGGCGTGCACAGGTACAGCTGCCCATGCATCTTCAGCATGATACCACAGTTCATCAAGAGTAGTGACTGGCGTATTGTGACGAGCCAGTAGCTCGGCCACCATTGATCAGACGTTTTCAATTGGTGAGAGATCTCGAGAATGTGCTGGCCAGGGCAGCAGCCGAACATATTCTGTATCCAGAAAGGCCCGTACAGAACCTGCAACATGCGGTCGTGCATTATCCTGCTGAAATGTAGGGTTTCGCAGGGATCGAATAAAGGACAGAGCCAAGGGTCGTAACACATCTAAAATGTAACGTCCACTGTTCAAAGTGCCGCTTTGGTGGTATATATTCTGTCTATACGGGTTGTAGATCTGCTGTTGGGATACAGGAACATTAAAACATTCAGTCTTATTTTAACCCAAGTGTCTGTTAAGCCCATACTGTCTCCAAATATTTGCAACTCATCACAGAAGTTGTAATGTTTAGCTTGGTTTTCAGGTCGCAACACGCAATTACAGTCACCGTCTGTCAATAGTTCGACGATTTCTTCGTGTCTGTCACTTGTTCCGGTCGAAGCACAAATGTTAACAAGGAGAGTCATAAAGCTGTGCTGTAATTCGTTTACCATTTTCTAAGGCGGCTTGCGCTTTGCATCGTATGTTGTCTATGTGTAGGACCGTACGTGTTTATAATAGCGACGTGTCTCATTCATCTCCTGAAGATTTTTACCACAGAAGCGTCATTAACTGACATTTAAGTATAAGAAATCGTACTGAAGGTGAGGTACTGGCGATAAATCTTCAATGTACCATTGCTTTAAAGCGACATACTACAATAACACGCAAGTTTTCAAAGTTGTCGACTCCCATGGTCGACTTGCCAGTAAACCGAGCGAGTCAAAAACATCTCTCTTATAAGAGTTGAGGAACGTGAAGGGGAAGCATTGGTTGAGAAGGAAGTGATACATGGTTATAGTCTATCCCTGATGTTATTCAATGTGTGTATTGAGCAAGCTGTAAAGGAAAGCACGCACATATTTCGAGAGGAAATTAAAGTTCAGGGAGAAGAAACAAAAGCTTTGAGGCTAGCTGTTGACATTGTAATTCCGTCACAGACAAAATGACTTGAAAGAGCAAGTGAATGGAATGGATAGCGTCTTGACAAGATATTATAAGGCGAACATTAAGGGGAAGGGAATGTAATACAGTTAAGTCAGGTGTTGCTAAAGGAATTAGATTAGAAATGAGACGTAACCAGTAGTAGATGATTTTTGACATTATGGCAGCAAAATAACTGACGATGGCCGGAGTAGAGGCATTGAAAAACACAGACTGGGCATGGCACGAAAAAAATTTTCAAGAAGAATTTGTTAATGTCAAATATAAGTTTACTTGTTAGGATATGTTTTCGACGGTATTTGTCTGGAGTGTAGTCTTTAATGGAAGGGAAAAACGGACGGTAAGCAGGTCAGATAAGAAGAGAATAGAGGTTTTTAAAATGTGGCGCTACAAGAGAATGATGAAGATTACACTACGTGATCAAAAGTATCCGGATACCCCGAAAAAACATACGTTTTTCATATTAGGTGCATTGTGCTGCCACTTACTGCCAGGTACTCCATATCAGCAACCTCAGGAGCCAATAGACATCGTGAGAGAACAGAATGGGGCGCTCCGCGGAGCTCACGGTCTTCGAACGCGGTCAGATGATTGGGTGTCACTTGTGTCATACGTCTGTACGCGAGATTTCCACTCCTAAACATCACTAGGTCCACTGTTTCCGATGTGATAGCCAAGTGGAAACGCGAAGGAAAACGTAGAACACAAAAGCGTACAGGCCGACCTCATCCATTGACTGACAGAGACCGACAGTTGAAGACGGACGTAATGTGTAATAGGCAGACATCTATGCAGACCATCACACAGGAATTCCAAACTACATCCGGATCCACTGCAAGTAGTATTACAGTTAGGCGGGAGGTGAGAAAACTTGTATTTCATAGTCGAGCGCCTGCTCATAAACCAGAAATCACGCCGGTAAATGTCAAACGACGCCTCGCTTGGTGTAAGCAGCGTAAGCATTGGACGATTGAACAGTGGAAAAACATTGTGTGGAGTGAATAACCACGGTACACAATGTGGCGATCCGATGGCAGGGTGTGGGTATGGCGAATGCCCGGTGAACGTCATGTGCCAGCGTGTGTAGTGCCAATAGCGAAAGTCGGAGGTGGTGGTGTGGTCGTGATTTTCATGGAGGATGCTTGCACCCCTTGTTGATTTGCGTGGCACTATCACAGCACAGGACTACCTTTATGTTTTAAGAGCCTTCTTGCTTCCCAGTGTTGAAGAGCAATTCGGGGATGGGGATTTCATCATTCAACACGATCGAGCACCTGTTCATAATGCACGCCCTATGGTGAAGTGGTGACACGACAATAACATTCCTGTAATGGCCTGCACAGAGTCCTGAAAAGAATCTTATAGCCCACCTTTGAGATGTTTTGGAACGCAGACTTCGTGCCAGGCCTTACCGACCGACAACGACACTTCTCCTCAGTGCAGCACTCCGTGAAGACTGGGCTGCGATTCCCCAAGAAACCTTACAGCACCTGATTGAACGTATGCCTGCGAGAGTGGAAGCTGTCATCAGAGCTAAGGGTGGGCCAACATCATACTGAATTACAGCATTACCGATGGAGGGCGCCACGGGCTTGTAAGTCATTTTCAGCCAGGTGTCCGGATACATTTGATCACGTAGTGTAGATGGGTAGATCGACGAGGTATTGAATCAATTGTAGAAAAAAGAAACTTATGGCATAACTTGACTAAAAGAAGGGATTAGTCGATAGGACATATTGTGAGGCCTGAGGTAATGGTCAGATTGATAATGATGGGAAATTTGCGTAGGAGGAGGGAGGGGAGGGGGGTAAATATTGTAGAGGGAGACCAAGGAATGAATACAGGAAGCACATTGAAATGAATGTGAATTGCCGTAGTTGTTCGGAGATGAAAAGGTGGCACAACACGGATTAGCGTGGAGAGCTGCATCAAACCAGTCTTAGGACTAAAGACCACGACAACACCGATATACGTATGTGATGTAAACACACCGGTCGTGTTTACATCACATACAGTCCGAATACAGTGTTTGTGGAGTGCGTCGCAGTCAGCAGCGAACGTAAACAAACGAGAACTTCGACCGACCGATGGGTGAGGAGCGGAGCGGGGGAACAAGACACTCGAAGAGCTGGCAGGGATAGGAAAAACCGAGCGGTTAAAGCCGGTACCGGTATTTTAGCCCTGAATAACCAGTATTTTTACGTATGTCTGGTTGAGGTTCTTACAGATATTTTTTATTTTTTTACAAATAACCAAGCAAAAAATCCGAAATATCAATTAGCCATAGCAGTAGTGCTAACGCGTCATTCGCTTCAAAATATTAAAGATTTAGCTGCCGTTTCCATGAAATAATGAAAGAAGAAGGAAATTATGGTAATAGTAATAAATTAAAAACTTGAAAATGATTCATTCATAGAAGTCAATGGAAATAGAAAGTAGTTGATCTGCTGCCTGTGGTTACATAACATGCCTTCATCTGCTTGTAGCCCTTGAAAACAGACGAATTAACACAGAAACTGAGTTTTTTCAAACCCAGATTTCACCCTTTGCACAAATTATTCATAGTGCCCAAATAGTGGTGTGATCTCCGATAACAAAATAATTTTTGAGGAGTGTTTCAAAAAATTAGTCAAAAGGAGAATACCGGTGATTTTTTGTAGCATTTAACCACTTAGCCGGCCGGATTGACCGAGCAGTTCTAGGCGCTACAGTCCGGAACCGCGCGACCGCTACGGCCGCAGGTTCGAATCCTGCCTCGGGCATGGATGTGTGTGATGTCCTTAGGTTAGTTAGGTTTAAGTAGTTGTAAGTTCTATGGGACTAATGACCTCAGAAGTTAAGTCCCATAGTGCTTAGATCCATTTGAACCATTTAACCACTTAGTACTTTTTGAGAAGAGTAGTTAACGGTGGGTATACTGAGTCTTTTTGTGTGCCTGTTTAGATCAATAATTTGGTTCAAAATGGTTCAAATGGCTCTGAGCACTATGGGACTTCTGAGGTCATCAGTCCCCTAGAACTTAGAACTACTTAAACCTAACTAACCTAAGGACATCACACCCATCCATGCCGGAGGCAGGATTCGAACCTGCAATCGTAGGGGTCGCGCGGTTCCAGACTGAAGCGCGTAGAACCGCTCAGCCACACTGGCTGGCGTTCAATAATTTGATTCTACGTATTTTGAAACTGGGAGGAACAATATTTTTCAATCTGTGTTTGATTTATACGTTTATTAATCTACAGAAAATAATAGGGATCATCATCATCATTTCATCATAAGGATTAGCAAAGACGTTAATTATGAATGCCCGGTAAGGCGCAGACAAATGAAATAAAAACATTTGTTTATTGTTTCTACATGATTTTGTTTTTTACACACTCTCTTGTATGTAGAAGTTCTGTTAAGTAGTGCCGTGGGGAGGATGACGGGCTCCGAGTATTTTGTATCACACATGTTTGAAATAAGAAAGAAATCTGATACCAGTGTTAAGTATTTCTTATTCAATTGAAACCAGATAAGTAGGTTCAAAAAATGGTTCAAATGGCTCTGAGCACTATGGGACTTAACATCTGAGGTCATCAGTCCCCTAGAACTTAGAACTACTTAAAGCTAACTAACCTTAAGACATGACACACACCCATGCCCGAGGCAGGATTCGAACCTGCGACCGTAGCAGTCGTGCGGTTCCGGGCTGAGGCGCCTAGAACCTCTCGGCCACCGAGGCCGGCCCAGATAAGTAGGATGTTGTTCCACAAACGGCAGCCCTCCGGAACTTGAGAGCAGAGCCAGATACAGTGTTACTTAAATCGGCCAAAGATAATTCTACCGTTTCTGGCGTTAGGAACTTGCTTATTAATAATAGTGATGCTATAACTGTTGGTTGGTAATATTTACTGACAAAATGCAACCTAACGCTAGATTGCGTACTTACGCCTATCCTGTGCGGCTGTTTTTTAGTACGACTTTAAAAGAGAGAGAGAGAGAGAGAGAGAGAGAGAGAGAGAGAGAGAGAGAGAGAGAGAGAGTATTAATTGATCACCGATGCGTCGGTTCTCGATTGTGTTCAGGAGACGTACGGATTGATTACGCGAATAATTGCCCTTTTGACCCGGATTGCCTTCACGCAATCAGAATCTTCGATGAAAATATCTAAGGGACCCATTTGAATATAAAAGTGGAAATGAAAGCAAATGAGTGGAATTTCGTAAGAGAAAGATTAACAGATCGAAAGTTGAACACATTAGTGGTCTCCCAAATACAATCGAGACACCGCGATATAGAGCGAACCTGTAACAAAGCTCATATACAATTTTAACATCGTTTTTGGTTAGTGAAACAAAAGAATAAGAAGAAAATTAATGCATCGTAAAATGTTAATACATTTTGAACAAATTGGCTAAAATGGCTCTGAGCACTATGGGAATTAACATCCATGGTCATCAGTCCTCTAGAACTTAGAACTACTTAACCCTAACTAACTTAAGGACATCACGCAACACCCAGCCATCACGAGGCAGAGAAAATCCCTGACCCCGCCGGGAATGGAACCCCGGAACCCAGGAAGCGAGAACGCTACCGCACGACCACGAGATGCGGCGAGCAAATTGGCTTTAAACTTCTACACATTGACAAATACACAATAAATGCATGACCTACATCTGATATTTATTTTGTAAATGGTGCAGTCCAATAATCGCTGCTTTGTCAGTCCGTTCCTTCTTAAAATTAAATTTCCTTGCGTGTGCGTAAGTACGGTGTGTCCTCACCCGAGTTCATGTTTGTTCGTCGTTTCACATAGTTTTTACACAAAATAAAAATACAAGTTGTAGTAATACTATGTAGTACGTCTTAACATGTCGGCGACCAAAAGTACACATGATAATGAAGTCTCTAGAATATTTCTTAACAAAAGATATTGTTCTTTCTTCTGTTTCGCAGCTTCTTGCTATCAAGCGCTGCGGCAATGATTTTAAATATCTGCTCCCAGCGAATCATAGTGTTTATTTAGAGTATTTAAACGTTGGACGCACCTTTTGGTATAAGCGCACATTGAAAAAAGAATATTTCATCTCTTTACTCTCGCGCTGTGAAGCTTAGTATCTTTAAGAAATACAGCTCGTTGGCTGTCCTTTTCTTTAATGACAAATATCTCACATGCAAAGAAGCTGAAATCGAATAATATTACACGTTTTAATGCTACGAGAGGACTATATTAATAAGATCAATGTTTCATTAAACGTCTCAACATATCGCAAAATCGATAAGGACACTACTACCAGAGTGGTGCGGAAAACAGCACAACTTCTAACAGTTCCTTACCAAAGGAGGTAATTAATAAACTGAAACCAAATAGTTCAGTTCCACCTAGGCTGTACGGATTGCGGAAGATCCACAAGGATAACGTGCCATGACGTCCAATTGTGAGCAATATTGGAGCAGCCACCTACGACTTAGCAAAGTATTTGGCGTCTTTGCTCAAACCAATGGTAGGAAAGTGTGCACATCACATAAAGAATTCTGGTGATTTCATCAGCAGACTTAAATTATTGCAGCTGAAAAGTTGTGAATTGTTAGTCAGTTTTGATGTAGTTTCACTTTTTGCAAACGTACCTCTTCTGAAATCACTAAATCTCATTGGCAATAGGTTTGGAGCTGACATTACAGCGCTGTTTGAGCACACTCTCTGCTCCATATACACTCCTGGAAATGGAAAAAAGAACACATTGACACCGGTGTGTCAGACCCACCATACTTGCTCCGGACACTGCGAGAGGGCTGTACAAGCAATGATCACACGCACGGCACAGCGGACACACCAGGAACCGCGGTGTTGGCCGTCGAATGGCGCTAGCTGCGCAGCGTTTGTGCACCGCCGCCGTCAGTGTCAGCCTGTTTGCCGTGGCATACGGAGCTCCATCGCAGTCTTTAACACTGGTAGCACGCCGCGACAGCGTGGACGTGAACCGTATGTGCAGTTGACGAACTATGAGCGAGGGCGTATAGTGGGCATGCGGGAGGCCGGGTTGACGTACCGCCGAATTGCTCAACACGTGGGGCGTGAGGTCTCCACAGTACATCGATGTTGTCGCCAGTGGTCGGCGGAAGGTGCACGTGCCCGTCGACCTGGGACCGGACCGCAGCGACGCACGGATGCACGCCAAGACCGAGGATCCTACGCAGTGCCGTAGGGGACCGCACCGCCACTTCCCAGCAAATTAGGGACACTGTTGCTCCTGGGGTATCGGCGAGGACCATTCGCAACCGTCTCCATGAAGCTGGGCTACGGTCCCGCACACCGTTAGGCCGTCTTCCGCTCACGCCCCAACATCGTGCAGCCCGCCTCCAGTGGTGTCGCGACAGGCGTGAATGGAGGGACGAATGGAGACGTGTCGTCTTCAGCGATGAGAGTCGCTTCTGCCTTGGTGCCAATGATGGTCGTATGCGTGTTTGGCGCCGTAAAGGTGAGCGCCACAATCAGGACTGCATACGACCGAGGCACACAGGGCCAACACCCGGCATCATGGTGTGGGGAGCGATCTCCTACACTGGCCGTACACCTCTGGTGATCGTCGAGGGGACACTGAATAGTGCACGGTACATCCAAACCGTCATCGAACCCATCGTTCTACCATTCCTAGACCGGCAAGGGAACTTGCTGTTCCAACAGGACAATGCACGTCCACATGTATCCCGTGCCACCCAACGTGCTCTAGAAGGTGTAAGTCAACTACCCTGGCCAGCAAGATCTCCGGATCTGTCCCCCATTGAGCATGTTTGGTACTGGACGAAGCGTCGTCTCACGCGGTCTGCACGTCCAGCACGAACGCTGGTCCAACTGAGGCGCCAGGTGGAAATGGCATGGCAAGCCGTTCCACAGGACTACATCCAGCATCTCTACGATCGTCTCCATGGGAGAATAGCAGCCTGCATTGCTGCGAAAGGTGGATATACACTGTACTAATGCCGACATTGTGCATGCTCTGTTGCCTGTGTCTATGTGCCTGTGGTTCTGTCAGTGTGATCATGTGATGTATCTGACCCCAGGAATGTGTCAATAAAGTTTCCCCTTCCTGGAACAATGAATTCACGGTGTTCTTATTTCAATTTCCAGGATTGTATTTTTTATTTAACAACGAGTTTTATGAGCAATCAGATGGTGTCGCCATGGGTGTCCTTTGTCTCCCCTGGTGGCCTATCATTTTATGGAAGACTTTGACGAGTGAGCACTCGCCTCAGCCACTTTTAAACCAACAGTGTTTTGGAGATGTGTTAATGATACTTTTATAGTTTGGCCTCATGGTTTGGATCGTTTCCATGAGATGTCCTACTGGCAAATAAAGCCCCATGAAGAAAGTTGAAAATATACAGCATTTATTTGTGGTGGCAGAAGCTACGAATTCCGTGTTCTATCTTCTGGACTGAACATTAGCGCAGGAGTGTTTGTATCTGAATTGGACAAGGTTTTAGGACCAGGATTGCTTAGCAAAGTCACTGTTTATGTCGACGACATACTTATAACTACACCCACTTGGTTAGAACACATCAGGCTCATTAAACAGGTGCTTCAACGATTTGCAGATCATGGAGTAACAGCCAGTTTAAAAAAGTCTAGTTTTGAAAAGGAGCATGTCAGATTTTTAGGACGTGTTGTGTCTGAACAAGATACGAGGGTCAGTCAAAAAGTAATGCCTCCTATTTTTTTTCTACGTTTAATTGTCAGGAAATTTAAATGCAATTACATAGGTTGAAAACCACAACATTGAGGATCATTTTGTCATTTTTCAATGTAATCTCCGCCCATCTCTACAGTTTTGGTCCATCTTTGAACAAGGGCATGTATCCCAGCACGGAAAAAATCACAGCTCTGCTTCCTAAGCCATTGACGCACGGATGTTTTGACGGTCTCCTCATCTTCAAAATGAATCCCACGACGAGCTTCTTTTAGTGGCCCGAACAGATGGAAGTCTGATGGTGCCAGGTCAGGGCTGTATGGGGGATGAGGCAAAACTTCCCATCCAATTTTGACAATCTCGTCAGAGGTGTGACGACTGGTGTGTGGTCTTGCATTGTCATGCAAAAGAAGAACATCTGCCATTGATTTTGTTGGGCGAACTCGCTGAAGACGTGCTTTAAGTTTTTTGAGGGTTGTGACGTACTGAACAGAATTTATTGTGCATCCCTGCTCCAAAAAATCAACCAGAATCACACCCTCTGTATCCCAGAAAACTGTTGCCATAACTTTCCCTGCCGATCGCACAGTTTTGAATTTTTTCTTCCTCGGCGAGCTTGTGTGACGCCACTCCATTGACTACCTCTTTGACTCGGGTTCAAAAAAATGCACCCATGTTTCGTCCCCGGTCACAATTTTTTTCAGAAACTCATCTCCCTCCAAACGGAAGCGCTGCAAGTGTTGGGAGGCTATTGTTTTCCTTGCCTCTTTATTCTGATCGGTTAACATTCTTGGAACCCACCGTGCACAAACTTTTGAGTACCCCAATTGTTTAATAATCGTGATCACACTGCCTTTATTAAGAGAAATAATGCGACACACTTCATCTGCAGTCACCCGACGGTCACCACGAATGATGTCATCAACTTGCTGAATGTTGTGTGGAGTCACTGCACTCACCGGCCTGCCGCTCCGCTTTTCGTCAGTCAACGGTGTTTGCCCTTCAGCTTCCTTACAACGACGAACCCATCGTCTAACAGTGCTGACATCCACTGTCACAACACCATACACCTTCTTCAGTCTTTCATGAATGCGTATGGGCGTTTCACCTTCTGCATTCAAGAATTCAATCACACAACGCTGTCTCAAACGAACATCGATGTTGGCCATCTTACAAACTTCTGCTGTGCTGCCACCTGTTGACACAGAAAGTTACTACTGCAGTGGATTGCAGAAGAAGGTTTGAGGAATGGCGCCAAATTCAAATTTTTCACTTAACTTAATTTTTTTAAGTAGAAAAAAAATGGGAGGCATTCTTTTTTGACCGACCCTCGTATATTACGTGAGCCGAAAAAACATGATGCCTTACGCAATTGTCCAGCTCCAAGGAATAAAACACAACTAAAAGATATTTTAGGACTAGCGTCCTTTTTTCGTAAATTAGTACCACAGCAAATGATGAACAGTGATGCATTGCTCAACTTGTTACAAAAAAATAGGCTTTGGTTATGGGATGATAAGTGTCAAGAGAACTTTAGTCAATGTAAACATTCTTAGTCACCCTGACATTTCCAAGGATTTTTATCTATGCAAAGATGCCTCATCTCAAGGGCTGGAAGCATGCTTGATCCAGATTCGAGAGGAAGAAGGTAAGGAAGTACGCAAGGTCATTAGTTTTGCTAGTAGTATGTTATCAGAAGCAGAAAGATCTTACTCTGTGTCAGAATTGGAAAGTTTAGAGGTAAAACGGGCATTTAAAAAGTTTGAATATTTTTTGTGGGGCAAGAATACCAAAGTTGACTGTGACCATAAGTCACTGTCATTTCTTTTAACAAGTAAACTATTGCACCGTAGATTAGCCAGATGTTGTCTGTATATACAAGAATTCAATTTGGAAATCAGTTACATTAAAGGAAGTCAAAATGTTATTGCAGGTGCCTTGTCTAGGTTACCACAAGGTTTAGAGGTATTTGGTGAATTAACAGAGCAGGATGCAGAACTCAGAACGTTATTAATGCAAGGTACAGCACAACAGTCTGATTACCATGAGTTTTGTGGGCAAAAGAAAATTATACAACAGCAAGATCGCAGATGGAGGAAAGTCATGCAAACCTTAAGCAAGATGAAGATGTAAAGGTAAGTAAATGGTATCAGGAGTACAAGTGCGTTTTATTTCGTAGGAAACATGAAAAATCTGATCAATGATGTGTGTGTATTCCTGAAAATTATGTCAACGAATTTATAACACACACATGAAGGATGGGGACATTATGGAGTGAGCAAATGTACTGCAAAAATTGCAACACTTTGTTACTTTCCAAATTTGAGAAGACGAGTCCTACAGGTATTAAGAAAGTGTGCAATATGCAACCGGGGTGGGCGAGTGGTTCTAGGCGCTACAGTCTGGAACCGCGCGACCGCTACGGTTGCAGGTTCGAATCCTGGGTGTGTGTGATGTCCTTAAGTTAGGTTTAAGTAGTTCTAGGGGACTGATGACCTCAGAAGTTAAGTCCCATAGTGCTCAGAGCCATTTGAACCATTTTTTGTGCAATATGTCAAGTCAAAACAGTCCATTGTGTCAAAATATACTGAGCTACACCCAATACTCACAAAAAACCCTGTAGATATAGAATCCCTGGTCATAGCTGGTCCACATCCGAGAAGTAAAGGAGGAGTTAGATACGCAGTAGCACTATACGATTTTTCTCGAAACATGTCACAATGTATGCCATTAAAAACGCAACGGCCACAAATATCAGAAAAAGAATTGAAGGAGACTATTTGAGAAGAGTAGGTAAACCAAAGGTACTACTAACTGATTGATTCATATTTCGTTGGGCAAAAGTGGAAACAATCTATGACCTCACAGGGCATGAAGCACATATTAGTAAGCCTTTTTCACCCAGAAGCAAGGCTAGTACAACGAGTCTTTATCTTCAACAGGTTTCACACCTAACGAATTGATGTTTCGGACAAACCGAATGAAATGACACTACAAGACAAAATCAAACAAGCCATGGTTACTCTAGTAAACAGTGTCGAGTACAGAAGGAAAATTTATAACAAGAAACTGAAACGTGTTACACAGTTTTTTGAGGGGGCAATGAGTCCTCTTACGGACGCACTCTAAATCAACAAAATGTGGAAAACTAAATAAGAAGTGGCAATTTCTCTATTCAGGACCATATGTAATTTCCAAAATGTCATATCCTGGGACGTACAGATTAGCCTATGAGAAAACAGGGAGAGACAAGGGTCTCCACCCTCACAAAGATATAAAAGCCTTTATATCGTAGAATGACGAAGCGGGGTAACATTTTTTTTTATCACAAGATAATTGTACATAATGTACATAATTCTAAGTATAATTTTTCTTCTGAGGTGTATTTTAAGATAAGGTAATGTGTATAGGCATAAGTAGTTCCTTTGATATGTACACGTAGGCATAAAATTAACAGCAATGGGAAGTAACACACCGCTTCATGCGAAGCGAAATTATAAACGAAATTAGCTTATGGCTCAGCTGTCCGCGCTCAACAATACGCGCTGACGTCAGTAGTGGGAGAGGAGGCATTGACCTGTGCGCATGCGCGACAGACTGACAGAAGGTGTAACCAAGTAGGAATGCGACATATACAAGTACTTAACTTAAAAACAAAGTAAACGGAAATATTACGCAATTACATCTACTATATAAGAACTAAGGAACCTATTGATATAAGTACACAGAGATTTAATTAATTACTAAGGTATACAACGTATTCACAGGCAAAAAGAAACATTTGAAAAATTATACGAGACGTATAAGCTAAGGACTAACGACAAAATACTGTGAGAAATGCCAAATAATTTTCTTCGTAGAGTAAATGGTCATAAAGGGGAACGGAATAAACGAATGCCTAAGAATTTACACAAAATACGTAAACCTCTGCGGTAATATGCAATGACCAAATGTATCAGTGGCCACCGAGCTAAATAATGCAATTAGTTTTAAGTTTTCTCTTTCAGCGACCACTACATCGTCACGGCGCAGAAGAAGAGAATTACGTCGATAGTAGTAGGTACCAAATGAAGAAACGGGCCGAACCTCGAGTAAACAATTTAGTTGTAAGGATATTTATACAAAGGTCATACGGCAAATGAAAAATGAAATATGCATCGTCGCAGTGTGTCTCCGTGACAATTATCAGTATCTATTCGCTGCAGAGTACACACAAACATTTAAGCGTGTGATTTTACAAAAATCAATTAATTATGTCGCGTCACATGAAAGCTTGAATAATGACATTTCCAGGTAATTGTGAAAGATAAGTCTACGATGGTTAAAACATCACATTTCACACTAAGCTACACGTGAATTGAAGTAAACAGCACTAACACATGAAGAAACAACATGATACTACATCGGTGATAAATCGGTACACATTATATCAATGAAGAAAAAGTTCCTTGCCAACTAGTTCATCATTGTACGAGTAACATTTCCTCATTAATTCTTGAACCGGTAGATGAGTATTTCCTTTCTTCGCTCCAAAACAAGAAGGCGGCGCCAAGTGTAGTTAGGCCAGCAATGCGCAATGTTTTAGTCGTATTTCCAATATTTTTCTCCCTCGTCTACCTAAGGAAGGAATGAGCACCCATAAGTGATAAAAGTCTATCTATAAAATGAACTACAAATGTGTCATATGCTTGTATTGTGTCATAATAATGTGATACGTAATTAATTTGTACATGTGATGTGAATGAAGAGAAGTTGAAACTAACAAACAGACTGTAGTAACAGAACCCAGTTAACGAAAAATTTATGCCATATTAAAACTTAAAAAAAATGTATGTAGTATAAGCTATAGATGGAATGACATCCATAGGTATAAGCTATCATGTTATGTATATTGCTTAAGTCAATACTTGTATGAATTTTCATTGAAAACCAAAGTCTGTATGAAGAAAGGAACAGTAAAGACAAGCAATTTATACAGTGTTGTAGACGGCTATGTGTGTTTTTTAACAAGTGGACGGTCGAGTGTGGCGACAATAACATGCGTGTGCAACGAAATAATTTCTCAGTATCGTGGCTCACAACAAGTGAGGTATAGTTGTTCGAGCCGGTACTTACCTCATCGACGGATGCTGTTGGTCAGGGTTCTGTCTGCTGAAAATGCGAGTACGATGGGTGGTAATGACGCCCGGGCTGTAAAAATGGAGATCTTCTGCCACATAACTTTAAGATTTATGTATCGAATGTACATAAGTAGTTCATGAGACTAATGTAATTTCAGTGTTTTTGAAAAAGAAAGGAACACAAATTTTCACCACTTTTACTTATAATTTCCGGATTTTCTGCAGACGCAGATCTGCTACTGTAAGGATAACAGGTGCATCACAGTGTGCAAGGGAAGTGAATGAAGTTGAAGTACACGGGGCAGTACGATACTTGGGTGTAAAACGTCTAAAGTGCACACAGGTACCCCCGACGTAGGTGCTTGCTTGAGGAATACGATTTACTTTTATGAGAGATCTGTTACACAATCCACACAAGGCAGCTCACATTTCCGCAGTGTCAGTGCAAAGTTTGAAGAAATCACATTGATAAACCACTTTGTTGAAGCAGAAAGGATGGGAAACTGGCACCTCCATCTTGACACTGTTCAAGAAATTGATTCCATATTTTCACGTTAATGGATGCTGTTACTACCCCAAATATGTTCACCTACGTGTGCAAGGTATGGTGACTCTTAAAGATAAGAGATGCATTAGGCTTACAGAAATTCACAACTGGTGGCTATTTCACCATCAGACGCTCTGACAAGTTTTGGACTGGGATAAGGTCGAATATGTCAGCTGAGCAAACCCTCATGAAAAAATGAAGAGTTTGGTGGGCCGACTCGTGAACGAGGTATAAAGGACAGCGTTCTCACTCGCTGAACTCTCGGGTCAGTTGCATTAGAAAATACAACAGAATCACATACTGACATGAGATGTTCCTATGTTGCCTGGGATAATAGTGATGTTAATAAACTAAATCAGTGGTTATCCAGTCGCAGTCCTTTGTCAGCTGTTAAATAAACTAAACTAAACTCCTCACGAACAAGACACGAAGGCCCAACGGTACCGATCGGCCGCCGTGTCATCCTCAGCCCATAGGCGTCACTGGATGCGGATATGGAAGGGCATGTGGCCAGCACATCGCTCTCCCCGCCGTATGTCAGTTTCCGAGACCGGAGCCATTACTTCTCAATCACGTAGCTCCTCAGTTTGCCTCACAAGGGCTGAAGTGCACCCCGCTTGCCAACACCGTCACCCATCCAAATGCTATCCCAGCCCGACAGTGCTTAACGGGAACCGGTGTTATCACTGCGGCAAGGCCGTTGGCAAACTGTTAAATAACTAATGTTAATGGGTAACGGAATTGACTCGAGGTGAAAACGTTAACTGCCATCTGTGTTGAAAGAATGGTTCTAGCGCAGTGGTTCCCATTGCGCCTTCCATTACCCCTGAGTTCAATCAGACATTAGGTAGTGCCCTCGCCCTCCCTCCTGCCGTCTGTCCTCCACCGCCCCCCACCCCTGCACCCAATACTCCACATTATCACCAACTTTAGCACCTAACTAAGCTGTAGAATGAAAGACTTTCCTTGGAACATTTTTATTTTTAAAATGATGAAAGACGCGGAAGACGAATAATAGTGTGTGTGTTTGTGTCAGAATGGAAGAAGAAGTAATTTGCGGCGCATTGGAAGTGCTTCCAGATAAGAAAGCTAAGTATCCACAACGAGGGTAGACACTTGCTACATACAATACATACACCCCCTGTATTACTCCTCTCCATTGCGGCACGTGCGTTACCTGCACACTGCAACCTCATTTAAAATCAAACAATTTCAGATGTGCGCGCTATGCTTACTGTTTCCGAATCATTTGATTGCTGGACTCCTTACTTCTGAACAGGCACAAATTGGGCTATTTTAGACTGTTAACGTTTTTTTGTCGAACAACTTCAATAATAATACTGCGTACAGTCTTATGTAGTTACTGCTATGTCGTGCTGTCAATTAATGCATTTATGTGTTTCGAAGCGAGTAATGAAGTTATTTCTGGATGACTGCAGGTAATACCTACAACTTGGAGAAGATATTCTCTTGAGATATATAGCAATTTTTTATTCGTATGTCTCACTTTTATCATGAGCAACATTTGGGACAAAGCACTACATATGTGTGTAATGGGTGGAGTATGTGAGGAACCTGTAACATCCACCTGATTAATGCTTCCAATTGAGAAAAAGGTATTATTGATCATTTATAGAATTAATATTAGAGTCCTACAAAATTGTGATAATAGTTATGATCTTTCCAAAATAATTTAGTTTCGTGACTGAAACAGAATAAAATCGTTTAGTTTTTACTCCTTAGAAAATTACATTTCGCCCCTCATGGGGTAATTACTCCAGGTTGGGAACCTTTGTTCTAAAGCAATGAACAGAATTACGAACAGCAACTGAGGTCATGAATTTCCGACGTAAATATACATAGTTGAAACTTCCTGGCAGATTAAAACTGTGTGCCCGACCGAGACTCGAACTCGAGAGCTTTGCCTTTCGCGGGCAATTGCACTAGCATCTGAGCTACCGAAGCACGACTCACGCCCGGTACTCACAGCTTTACTTCTGCCAGTATCTCGTCTCCTACTTTCCAAACTTTGCAGAAGCTCTCCTGCGAACGTTGCAGAACTAGCACTCCTGAAAGAAACTGCCGTCTGCTTCACGTCTGCTGTGCAGCGAGCTACCTTAATTTAAGTATTAACTGTATTTTTCTTACTTGTCACTTTTTCTTCCGTGTGTTTTTGCTTTTAGGAAGCTTTGGCTGTCGAGTGCTAGTAATAGTGTTCCATAGATTTCGTGTTTGTTTTGAATACAGTCAGAGAGTCCCTTTAGTCAGCCATAGTGCCAGTAGTGCTAGTGTTTGTTTTGAATACAGTCCAGAGAGAGGTAGTGCTATTTTCATTGTTTTCTACAAGAAGTGGCTAGCAATCACAGTTTAGTCAACAATCAGCCGCCTTTAGTGAATTAGCAGTCTAGTTAAAAGTTGATTAACTCTCTACAGTAAATTGATTTCTTAGGATGGATAGGATGTGTGACTGCTGTGTCGGACGCAGGGGGAGCTGGCCACTGTTCGCGAACAGCTGACTGTGTTGATGGCCGCGGTCAGCCGTCTTCAGGCTGCTGCCTCGGAGTGTAGCGGCAGTTGGGAGTCTGGTGCGTCGCAATGTACACCCCAGGTGTTACATGCTTCACCCACTGTCCCCGCTGTCGAGACATCTTCGCGGGTACCGGGCGCGGTTGGGCCACCCTCTCCCCAAGGGGAGTGGCGGGTTCAAGGGCGTTCGCTGGGCACGAGGCGGAGGGTAAATGTGGACGCTGGCCGTGTGGCATCGCCCGCTCTGCCTGTGAGGGGACTTGTGGCTGCTCTTTCAGCAAGGTCCGAGCAGGCACACGGGGGGAGGGGTTTATTAGTTATTGGGAGCTCCAACGTTAGGCGGGTGATGGAGCCCCTTAGGAAAATAGCGGAAAGGTCGGGGAAGAAGGCCAGTGTTCACTCTGTCTGCTTGCCGGGGGGTCTCATCCGAGATATGGAGGAGGCGCTGCCGGCGGCGATAGAGAGCACTGGGTGCACCCGACTGTAAATTGTTGCTCTTGTCGGCACCAATGACTCCTGCCGTCTGGGTTCAGAGGTCATCCTCAGTTCGTACAGGCAGTTGGCGGAATTGGTGAAGGCGGAAAGCCTTGCTCGCGGGGTGGAATCAGAGCTAACTATTTGTAGTATCGTTCCCAGAACCGATCGCGGTCCTCTGGTTTGGAGCCGAGTGGAAGGCTTAAACCAGAGACCCAGACGATTCTGCGGAGATCTGGGGTGCAATTTTCTCGACCTCCGCTATCGGGTGGAGAAATGTAGGGTCCCCCTGAATAGGTCAGGCGTGCACTACACGCCGGAAGCGGCTACAAGGGTAGCGGAGTGCGTGTGGAGTGCACATGGGGCTTTTTTAGATTAGAGAATTCCCTCCCTAGGCTCGACAAGATGCCTCCTGAGACGCGGCAAGGAAGGGGTAGTAGGCAAAATGCAACACGGAATAACAATATTAATGTGCTAATAGTAAACTGCAGGAGCGTCCATAGGAAGGTCCCAGAACTGCTCTCATTAATAAACGTTCACAACGCCCATATAGTACTAGGGTCAGAAAGTTGGCTGAAACTAGTCGTAAACAGTAATGAAGTCCTAAACTCAGATTGGAATGTAAACCGCAGAGACAGGATGGACAGAGAAGGGGGAGGCGTCTTTATAGCGATAAGAAGTGCAATAGTATCGAAGGAAATTGACGGAGATCCGAAATGTGAAATAATTTGTGTCAATGTCACGGTTAAGGCAGGCTCAGACATGGTAATTGGATGTCTCTATAGGCCCCCTGGCTCAGCAGCTGTTGTGGCTGAGCATCTGAAGGATAATTTGGAAACTATTTCGAGTACATTTCCCCACCATGGTATAGTTCTGGGTGGAAATTTTAATTTGCCGGATATAGATTGGGAGACTCAAACGTTCATAACGGGTGGCAGGGACAAAGAATCCAGTGAAATTTTTTTAAGTGCTTTATCTGAAAACTACCTTGAGCAGTTAAACAGAGAACCGAATCGTGGCGATAACATATTAGACCTTATCGTGACAAATAGACCCGAACTATTTGAAACAGTTAACGCAGAACAGGGAATCAGCGATCATAAAGCGGTTACGGCATCGATGACTTCAGCCGTAAATACACTCCTGGAAATTGAAATAAGAACACCGTGAATTCATTGTCCCAGGAAGGGGAAACTTTATTGACACATTCCTAGGGTCAGATACATCACATGATCACACTGACAGAACCACAGGCAGATAGACACATGCAACAGAGCATGCACAATGTCGGCACTAGTACAGTGTATATCCACCTTTTGCAGCACTGCAGGCTGCTATTCTCCCATGGAGACGATCGTAGAGATGCTGAATGTAGTCCTGTGGAACGGCTTGCCATGCCATTTCCACCTGGCGCCTCAGTTGGACCAGCGTTCGTGCTGGACGTGCAGAGCACGTGAGACGACGCTTCATCCAGTCCCAAACATGCTCAATGGGTGACAGATCCGGAGATCTTGCTGCCCAGGGTAGTTGACTTACACCTTCTAGAGCACGTTGGGTGGCACGGGATACATACGGACGTGCATTGTCCTGTTGGAACAGCAAGTTCCCTTGCCGGTCTAGGAATGGTAGAACGATGGGTTCGATGACGGTTTGGATGTACCGTGCACTATTCAGTGTCCCCTCGACGATCACCAGAGGTGTACGGCCAGTGTAGGAGATCGCTCCCCACACCATGATGCCGGGTGTTGGCCCTGTGTGCCTCGGTCGTATGCAGTCCTGATTGTGGCGCTCACCTTTACGGCGCCAAACACGCATACGACCATCATTGGCACCAAGGCAGAAGCGACTCTCATCGCTGAAGACGACACATCTCCATTCGTCCCTTCATTCACGCCTGTCGCGACACCACTGGAGGCGGGCTGCACGATGTTGGGGCGTGAGCGGAAGACGGCCTAACGGTGTGCGGGACCGTAGCCCAGCTTCATGGAGACGGTTGCGAATTGTCCTCGCCGATACCCCAGGAGCAACAGTGTCCCTAATTTGCTGGGAAGTGGCGGTGCGGTCCCCTACGGCACTGCGTAGGATCCTACGGTCTTGGCGTGCATCCGTGCGTCGCTGCGGTCCGGTCCCAGGTCGACGGGCACGTGCACCTTCCGCCGACCACTGGCGACAACATCGATGTACTGTGGAGACCTCACGCCCCACGTGTTGAGCAATTCGGCGGTGCGTCCACCCGGCCTCCCGCATGCCCACTATACGCCCTCGCTCAAAGTCTGTCAACTGCACATACGGTTCACGTCCACGCTGTCGCGGCATGCTACCAGTGTTAAAGACTGCGATGGAGCTCCGTATGCCACGGCAAACTGGCTGACACTGACGGCGGCGGTGCACAAATGCTGCGCAGCTAGCGCCATTCGACGGCCAACACCGCGGTTCCTGGTGTGTCCGCTGTGCCGTGCGTGTAATCATTGCTTGTACAGCCCTCTCGCAGTGTCCGGAGCAAGTATGGTGGGTCTGACACACCGGTGTCAATGTGTTCTTTTTTCCATTTCCAGGAGTGTAGAAATATTAAAAAAGGTAGGTAGATTTTTCTGTTTAGCAAAAGTAACAAAAAACAGGTTACAGAGTACCTGACGGACCAACACAAAAGTTTTATCTCAAGTACAGATAGTGTTGAGGATCAGTGGGCAAAGCTCAAAACCATCGTACAATATGCGTTAGATGAGTATGTGCCAAGCAAGATCGTGAGAGATGGAAAAGAGCCACCGTGGTACAACAACCGAGTTAGAAAACTGCTGCGGAAGCAAAGGGAACTTCACAGCAAACATAAACATAGCCAAAGCCTTGCAGACGAACAAAAACTACGCGAAACGAAATGTAGTGTGAGGAGGGCTATGCGAGAGGCATTCAATGAATTCGAAAGTAAAGTTCTATGTACTGACTTGGCAGAAAATCCTAAGAAATTTTGTTCTTATGTCAAAGCGGTAGGTGGACCACAATAAAATCTCCAGACATTCTGCGACCAAAATGGTACTGAAACAGAGGATGACAGACTAAAGGCCGAAATACTAAATGTCTTCTTCCAAAGCTGTTTCACAGAGGAAGACTGCACTGTAGTCCCTTCTCTAGATTGTCGTACAGATGACAAAATGGTAGATTTCGAAGTAGACGACAGAGGGATAGAGATACAATTAAAATCGCTCAAAAGAGGAAAGGCCGCTGGACCTGATGGGATACCAGTTCGATTTTACACAGAGTACGCGAAGGAACTTGCCCCCCCCCCTCCCCCCTCTTGCAGCGGTGTACCGTAGGTCTCTAGAAGAGCGTAGCGTTCCGGATTGGAAAAGGGCACAGGTCATCCCCGTTTTCAAGAAGGGACGTCCAGCAAATGTGCAGAACTATAGACCTATATCTCTAACGTCGATCAGTTGTAGAATTTTGGAACACGTGTTATGTTCGAATATAATGACTTTCCTGGAGACTAGAAATCTACTCTGTAGGAATCAGTATAGGTTTCGAAAAAGACGGTCGTGTGAAACCCAGCTCGCGCCATTCGTCCACGAGACTCAGAGGGCCATAGACACGGGTTCACAGGTAGATGCCGTGTTTCTTGACTTCCGCAAGGCGTTCAATACAGTTCCCCACAGTCGTTTAATGAACAAAGTAAGAGCATATGGACTGTCAGACCAATTGTGTGATTGGATTGAAGAGTTTCTAGATAAAAGAACGCAGCATGTCATTCTCAATGGAGAGAAGTCATCCGAAGTAATGGTGATTTCAGGTGTGCCGCAGGGGAGTGTCATAGGACCGCTGCTATTCACAATATTCATAAATGACCTTGTGGATGACATCGAAAGTTCACTGAGGCTTTTTGCAGATGATGCTGTGGTGTACCGAGAGGTTGGAACAATGGAAAATTGTACTGAAATGCATGAGGATCTGCAGCGAATTGACGCATGGTGCAGGGATTGGCAATTCAATCTCAATGTAGACAAGTGTAATGTGCTGCGAATACATAGAAAGCTAGATCCATTATCATTTAGCTACAATATAGCAGGTCAGCAACTGGAAGCAGTTAATTCCATAAATTATCTGGGAGTACGCATTAGGAGTGATTTAAAATGGAATGATCATATAAAGTTGATCGTCGGTAAAGCAGATGCCAGACTGAGATTCACTGGAAGAATCCTAAGGAAATGCAATCCTAAAACAAAGGAAGTAGGTTACAGTACGCTTGTTCGCCCACTGCTTGAATCCTGCTCAGCAGTGTGAGATCCGTACCAGATAGGGTTGATAGAAGAGAGAGAGAAGATCCAACGGAGAGCAGCGCGCTTCGTTACAGGATCATTTAGTAATCGCGAAAGCGTTAGGGAGATGATAGATAAACTCCAGTGGAAGACTCTGCAGGAGAGACGCTCAGTAGCTCGGTACGGGCTTTTGTTAAAATTTCGAGAACATACCTTCACCGAAGAGTCAAGCAGTATATTGACCCCTCCTACGTATATCTCGCGAAGAGACCATGAGGATAAAATCAGAGAGATTAGAGCTCATACAGAAGCATACCGACAATCCTTCTTTCCACGAACAATACGAGACTGGGATAGAAGGGAGAACCGATAGAGGTACACATGGTACCCTCCGCTACACACCGTCAGGTGGCTTGCGGAGTATGGATGTAGATGTAGATGTAGACATGGCTTAGCCACAGCCTGGGGGAGGTTTCCAGAATGAGATTTTCACACTGCAGCGGAGTGTGCGCTGATATGAAACTTCCTGGCAGATTAAAACTGTGTGCCCGACGAGACTCGAACTCGGGACCTTTGCCATTCGCGGGCAAGTGCTCTACCATCTGAGCCACCGAAGCACGACTCACGCCCGGTACTCACAGCTTTACTTCTGCCAGTATCTCGTCTCCTACATTCCAAACTTTACAGAAGCTCTCCTGCGAACCTGTAAAGGATACAATAGTTGCTAACTATATAAACACGATCAAAGGAAAGTAGCTCTGGGTCCTCTGATGCTTTCCCACAGGATGATCTTCTACAAGAAATCTGATATGAAAAAATACTTAGAGTACGAGCTTGCTCCCTTCCCATTCTCACTTTTTTTCTGAGGAAGGTATTCGCAATGGACAAAGTCTACATTTTACTCTGCCTTCGGGCCCTTATCAAGCGACTCAGAAATGGGAAATAGCGAAATAAAAATGTGACCTACGTACAGTGACATCATGTTCAGAATGCTGTAGTAGTCTTCGATGGGTACCCCACAGAGGAAAATAAAAGCAACACAAAAAACACCGAAAGGCCACATCTTTTGCAGAATTTCTCTTTGATTGTACCATGTTCCCGCAGATGCCAGGGGATAAATTGTTATCGAATGGAAAAAAAAATTGCCGCTTCATCTCATTGCTTCAGAAGGAAGCACAAATGGTCACCAAGCAGGAAACAGAAGATGCACATTTGTTAATTGTGAAAACTGCCGTTTCGTTGTCTTCCGATCATAGTTCTGTTGTTGTTATCGGAGAAGACATCGATCTTTTGGTTTTGGCGACGGCTTTATCGTCAGACAATGTGTTCTTTTGCAAATCTTGGAGGGGCTACATAGGAGATGCGCTGTATTCCAAAACACCCTTCAGATACAAAGACATTGGGGAAAACATTGCATCTCTCCGTGCAATAACTGGTTGTGACGCCACCTCCACTCTGTCTGGACAGAGGAAAACTAAATTTTCCGCCGCACTTGAAAGTTATGCTCCCGACAATAGAAGTGCAGGAAAACAAAAGAATGTGAAAACAACTGAAAATTTCCTTGTGGGAATTTATTGAGGTGTCTCGAACACTTCTATAGACGAGTGAGATATCTTCGCTTTTCTAAAGTTGCTGCAAACACCAGATTGTATTTGGCACAACTACTTCCAGCAAGGGATGCAGTTCAATATTATGCATATAGAACTTATCCATAAGTTCCAACTTAGATGGGGCACAAAAAGACATCCTCAAGTGGCCTGGAAGAAGGGTATTGGTGGTTTAACTCCAGTGCCAATGAATAACGACCCAACTCCACAGGCACCGATACTCTACTCTATGCAGCCACTGTGCATTCGAATCACGCGGGAATACACCACAGGCTGAATTCAACATGGAAGGGGACAAGTTGGATGATCCACTGCCTGTGGGTAGATGTGATGAGTTGTATACATCAAGCACATTTGAGTCAAAACAGCAGAAAATGGGGAACTTTTAACTTCATATGTAGTGTATATCAGTAAAATAAAATTTGAGATGTAATTTTAAATTTAAACTATATTTTGTTGAAATATAACTGTATCTAAAAGTGTTAAAATTTGTGTTCTTCTATTTCAGAAATACGTATTTCCCAGAAATTATATGAATCTAATTAACTCCTTATATATATATATATATATATATATATATATATATATATATATATTGCACCCGTAATGGCTTAGAGATGATGTTACATTCAGGAATACTGTTTTTGACTGTATTTTCTGTTTCGAGTCCAATTGAACTGAAATTGCGAACGTAACGGTTCTAGGTGTGAATAGCGAGTAGTTACAAATATTTTGCGTGAATCTTGAAGGAAATTAAATCCTCTACAACACTGGTTAATATGCATTGTGCACAAAACTGCACTTGAAATGTTATTACGAAACCACTAACATACCTAATTTTTTTGTGATTTCTTGACTTTTTTTTCAGACTTCCACAGTAGCTGTTCCGAATTTTTGCACCATGTTGTATACGAAACTTACAGGAAACTAAACGCTCTTTAAAACTGATAACGGCATATATTTGCTTAAAACGCACTGGCATCGCGTTACTGACGAGAAACTAAAAAGTGTGGCATTTCGTAGTGGTTTTTTCAAGACGCTGGATAACGCACAAGGGGGACAAGATCTAAAAGTTGGATTTTTCACGAAAGCGGTTTTACATAAAACGAACCTGAAAATCAAAATTACTCCACATTTTGCAGTCCAATCCTTCACTGTACTGGATCATATAACGCGCTTTGGTCTTACTGAACCATTACTGTCTATCGAAGTAAATCCGAATTTAATGTAACTGTCGCCTTATTCCCTCTTAGAAAAAGAAAACGAAAATGCAAACGAATGCAATCATTGCAAACTAAAGCGTATAAATAATACTTTTTTAATAAAATAAATAAATAATAAACTAGTATATATACTATCTTTAGTTTTAGCTAGCTCTATTCGGCAACGCTTTGCTGTAGGTCAGTCTGCTTAAACAGGAACGAAATAAAAGAGAAAGCACACTTTATAACGTGTATGGGAGTCGGATGTAGGTCCTAATCTCCTACTCTCCCTTCTGTCCGTCCCTCTCCCCTCTTTCCGCCCTCCTCTCTTTCCGTATCCTGCTGCCCTCCCTCTCTCTCCATCTCCTCCTTCCTGTTTTCTGTGTCCATTTTCTCCCACTTCTTCGTCCATCTCCTCTTCCCCTCTCTCTCTGGCCTGGAAGCTTGTTTATCGTTATTGCAAATTCAGATTCTGTAGCAATATTCTAACGGTAAATCGAAAGGTCTTAAATACAACTTTCCTGTTTGCTAAGAACGTTTCATGACAAAGTTCTATAGTTTATGTGTTTACACATTTATCACACACACACACACACACACACACATATATATATATATATATATATATATATATATATATATATATATATATATATATATATATATATATAACAAAGTTATATAGTTTATGTGTTTACACATTTATCACACATATATATGTTTTATAGTATATGTATTAAAATACGCATATGTTAATGAACTAGATATGTAAAAACACTCTCGCATTAGAATTCAACGTTATTCAAAATTTCAAGGCAATCGGCCAAGACCAATAGCAGATTAACGATTTTGAGCAGACCAACATCGACATTTTTATAACGTTCCCCTTTTATTACATATATTTAATACATATACCAGATGGCGTTCCAGTGGATATACAAAGCGAGTGAGTATACGAATACAGTGTTGTGCCAAAATCTGTGGAGAACTTTCGGAAATTTGAGAGTATGAAGAAACGAAATCTCCGCTCGTGCTTATATAAATATATACTAGAAGACGTCGACGTAGTAATACTAAACACATGAGTATTCGAATGCAATGTTGTGTCAAAATTTCAAAGCAACCCTTGGAGACATTTACGGAGATTTGAGATTTTGAAGAAACGAACGTCTACGTACTTATGACAAAATGTAGATGTTCCTAATCGCAAATCTCCGAAAGCTTTTGAGCGAAAGCCTTGAAATTGACTCAGCACTACATTGGAATAGGCATCTTTTTTTATACGTCTATTTTAAATGTGTATAATATCTATTTTTTAATAAATTTAATAATAGGGAGACATTTTCACAGGAAATCTCAAAGTTATTTATGTATGTATATATTACATGTCATATATTAAAGAAAAAGGTATTTAAAAACACGCCTGTATTAGAATAGAAATTAAGCAATCGGCGAAGAACTTTCGGAGATACTCGATTTTGTACAGACATTTACATTTTTATTTATATAGACTGCATACCGCTATGTGATGCGCTGTTCTAAGTAGGTAGTCAACGACGTGTACCAAACAGTTATGACCTTGTAGTACAAACATAGGTAGACTCACGCCTATATTTCCTTTTGAATTATCTAGTTTTGATTAAAAAAGTTTAATGTAGAAAAATGTGTACTTGCTACTTACTTTTATGTCAAGTCATAAATTGAGAAGAATGTCGAGGACTGTCAGTTAAACTACTGAAGCCGCCGAACCACCAAACAGCTAAGCAGAATCACTGACACTGCCGAGCAAGACAAAAGCAAGCGAGTGATTAACTGACCGGCTCGTGCCATGCTGTGACGTCAATCACCAGCGATCGTACACACGCGCCGCTGCTCGCCGGCCGCGAGGCGCTACACCGCCCGCTTAACGCGGGACTAATAATTTAAAAAGAAAAAAAGTCTGGAATTCTACATCTTTCACCGAACATATTTTACATCTTGCGCAACACTGATAGCCCGCTGAACACTGGTTTGGAACCAATGGTCTTGTGCGTTTATGGAACAGTGAGTGCTTATTCATTTTACACAGATTCAGATTACTTGTTGTTACTATTGTTTATCTGAAATGTATTAAGAGATAATGTGTCGTTGTATACTCATAGCCATGGATATTCTATAATTTGCCCCGTCATGACGCAAGTTTCTTACGTAGTCACATATGTACATTTTGGTTTGGTTAAATTATTTACCGATGTTCTACATATCTCCTACCCCTCACAGTCCATTTCTTCCCACCCCGTATTCCCTCACCCCTCCCACTGTTACACCTTGAACCTTGTTTATTGTTAATGCAAATTCAGATTCTGTAATAGTATTCTAGTCACAAGTCATTAAACGTGAAATACAACTATCCTGTTTTCTGTGGAAACTGCAGAGGAAGAAAACAAAACAGTATAATGTTCTGCATCCAATCTATGTTTAAAAATATATGATGGGAAAGAATATACAGTGAAGCGCCAAAGAAACTGGTGTAGGCAAACTTATTCAGATACACAGATATGTAAACAGGCAGAATACGGCGATGCGGTAGACAACGCCTGTACAGGGTGTTTCAGAAGTGATGGTCAATACTTAGCGATATGACAGGGATGCTCATTCTAACAAAAAAAGTCAAATGAACAAGGGCTCTAAAACGCATACCTTAAAAACTGTGAGCAGTTCTTGAATATCAGTACTGTGAAACAAATCTCTTCTTGTGCAAGCTCTTTGCTTTCCATAATTTGCGAAGTGGCAATACGGATCAAAACAAGAAAGAAATGTCTAGTAAACATGTGCTCTAAAATGCATACCTTAAGAGCTATGAGCACTTGTTTATCTTCGCTACTTTGAAACTCAATCGTTCTAATGAACAAGTGCTCGTAACTTTTGATCTTTGCATTTTCGAGAACATGATTACTGGACATTTTTTTCTTGTTTTGGTCCATACTACCACTTTACAAAATATGGAATGAAAAGAGCTGGCAGCAGAAGAGTTCTGTTTCACAGTATCGGGGATCAACAATTGCTCATAGCTCTTAACGTATTCGTTTTGGAGCCCATGTTTAGTTCACTTTTTTGTTTCGAATCATCATTCCTGCGCCGACCGCTGTGGCCTAGCGGTTCTGGGCGCTTAAGTCCGGAACCGCACTGCTGCTAAGGTCGCAGGTTCGAATCCTGCCTCGGGCATGGATGTGTGTGATGTCCTTAGGTTAGTTAGGTTTAAGTAGTTCTAAGTCTAGGGGACTGATGACCTCAGATGTTATGACACATAGTGATTAGAGCCATTTGAACCATCATTCCTGCCATATCCCTCAATATTGAATCTCACTTCTGAAACACCCTGCATAAGACAACAAGTGTGAGATTTAAGTGAGTTTGAACGTGGTGTTATTGCCGGCGAACGATCGATGGGACAGAGCATCTCAGAGGTAGTGATGAAATGGGGATTTTCCGGTACGACCATTACATGAATATACCGTGAATATCTGCAATCCAGTAAAACATCAAATCTCCGACATCGCTGCGGCTGGAGAAAGATCCTGCAAGGATGAGACCAACGACCACTGAGGAGAATCCTTCGACGTGGCACAAGTGCTACCCTACCACAAATTGCTGCAGATTTCTATGCTGGGCCATCAATAAGTGTCAGCGTGCGAACCGTTCACCGAAACATCGTCGACATGTGTTTTCGGAACCACAGTCTCACTCGTGTAACCTTGACGACTGCACGACACAAAACTTTAGGCCTCGCCTGGGTCCGACATTCGACTGTTGATGACTTGAAACATGTTGCCTGGTCGGACGAGTCTCGTTTAAAATTGTATCGAGCGAATGTACGTGTACGGGTATGGAGCCAAGCTCATGAATCTATGCACCCTGCATGTCAGCAGGGGACTGTTCAAGCTGGTGGAGGCTCTGAAATTGTATGGGGCGTGTGCAGTTGGAGTGATATGGGGCCCCAGATACGGACTCCGACAGGTGACACACACGTAAGATCCTGTCTAATCACCTGCATCCAATCATGTCCATTGTGCATTCCGACGGACTGAGGCAATTCCAGCGGGACAATGCGACACCCCATATCTCCAGAATTGCCACGGAGTGGCTCCAGGAACACTTCTACTGGCCAGCAACCCCCCCCCCCCCCATATCTGGGATGTTTTGCAATGTGCTGTTCAGAAGAGATCTCTACCACGTAGTATTATGGACAATCCAACAGGATTCATGACGTCAGCTCCCTCCAGTACTACTTCAGACATTAGTCGCGTCCATGTCACGTCGTGTAGCGGCATTTCTGCGTGTTCACGGGGGCCCTATTCGATATTAGGCAGGGGTACTAGTTTTTTTTGGCTCTTCGTATATGTGTGGGAAACAATTCGTCTAATGGTTTATATGCCACGCTATCGTAGTTAAAACTGCCTGCGGCAAAGGAAGCAAAATAGCACATTTAGTCGGTTTTAACAGAAAACATGTGTATTGTTGATTGAAAAATATATAATTGATTTCCATCTGAAAGTTAAATGGGGTGTGTTTTAAAATGCGAAGTGAATTGGTCAAGAACATTTGAGAGTTTTGGCAGCATGTTTCCTCGTTATAAATTACACCAATCTGTATACTAATTGACAAATCCGGCAATTCCAGGGTATTGATTTTGCCACTTTTCTGTTAGAAACGGAAACAGAAAATGAACTGTGTTTGTAGAGCCGTATCGAAAAAATTTCGCTTTTATGTATTGGTGGAAACACCTTGAAATTATAAAACAGTCGTACAAAGAAATATGCATACTGCAGAAATGTTTAAGTACGGCTGCTTCGCGCGCGTGTCTACAACGCGATTTTGTAAACGTCTGGGAGTTACAGTGGCTGCAACAACACCTATAAGACACCAAGTGTTTCACAAACGGGCAAGGGGTCTTATTTTTAAAGAGTTCTCGTTCTTCAAACATAAGGCAGTTTCAGGAAAGCCAGTCTGGGAGGTTACCACAGTGGAGCAACGCACTGCAGGGTCCTATGGCGATATTGGTGTACAGACTGTCAGATGAATTTGCAAGAGGCCAGGTTGTGTTGCAGGCAACAGGAAGAAACTTAGCACGCCAAAGCGCCTAGCAGGACTCGACGACTTCGATCAAGATGTTTTACATCGAAAAATTTTCGAATTTTATGAAAGAGGCGAGTTCCCCACGTCAGCGATATTGCTCCCTCTTCTGCGTGAAGCTACTTGGATTGAAGGAAATGCAAGGTCAATGTAAAGAATACTGAAGAATATCGGATTTAAATGTGTAAAATCTAATGAGAGATGGAAATTTTTAATGGAACAAAGTGATATTGGTGCTGCTAGGATGCGGTTCTAACAAGGGAAACGCCCCATCGCACCCTCCTCACATTTAGTAGTAATTTGGCACAGTCAAAAACACAGATCAAGCAGGGAAACAGGAAAAAGGTGTAGCGAACTGTGAAAAAAGATGCAAACTAGAAAGTGAGCGGTCCAAGCACAAAATATGCAACATAGAGCGATGTACGCCAGTAATGACGTAATTGTGTGGTCACGGTGTTGGACTGTAAAACGGAAGGTCAGTGTTCAAATCTCCCTCGCACCTCTCTTTTTTACGAAATTACAAACTTTGTCCGGCCACTGACGTGTCTGTTTTCCTTCAGTAGGCTTGGAACTTGCCGTACTGTACTTTGCTGTATATGGTAAGAATATATTACCTTCGCAAGTGAACAGTGACAGCAGCCGAGTGCCGCATAGACCTCGCACAGAAATGAAAATAAAGTAAACGGATGTGAGCTATGTTAGAACAAAGGAATTCAAGAGTCAAAACTTCCAAAATGGAACGTAAGAGTTATAACAAGTGGTACTTGTAGGTCAAATAAGAGGTACGTACGTCTAGAGGTCCCTTCCTTCCTCGCTGTTGGAAGCGACCGTTACACCACAGAACACAATCAGATTTAAATACAGTGAGCAGACACATCAATGGCCGGACGGACAGCTAAAAATTTTGTGAAAGAAAAGCGGGGCACGAGGGAGATATGAACCTGGTTGGGGTTGGTTTGGTGGAAGAGACCAAACAGCGAGGTCATCGGTCTCATCGGATCAGGGAAAGATGAGGAAGGAAGTTGGCCGTGCCCTGTCAAAGGAACCATCCTGGCATTTACTTGAAGCGTTTTAGGGAAATCACGGAAAACCTAAATCAGGATGACTGGACGCTGGATTGAACCGTTATCCTCTCGAATGCGAGTCCAGTGTGCCAACCACAGCACCACCTCGCTCGGTATGAACTTGGCTCTCCCCCCTCCCACATATCCACGACGTCATGGCCACCAAAGCTCGATCGATGTTGCAGATTTTAACTTCGACCGTTCACTGATTCAGTTTTGCTTCTTTTTCCATAGTTCGGTACACCTTCTTTCTGTTTTCTTGCTTGATCTGTGTTCAGTTTTTGACGGGCTTTCCGCTGGACCATCTTACAACTAAATCTGGGTGGATGCGATGGGGATTTTCCATTGTAAGAACAATGCATGAAGTCAGGTCAAAGGGAATTTCAGCTGTACGTTACCTGCACGAGACTTGGCTAAATCAAAACCACACTAGAAATTTAATTTGGTAAATAACAGAGGGACAAGGTGCCTTGGAAGTTCCAGTGCGGAAAGGACGGCATCTTATAATATGTCACGCGGGTTCCGTTGCTGCCGGATTTGTGCCTCAAAGTAAACCTGTATTCTGATCAAAATCGAAAACCAACTCTGACCACCACTCCGAAATGAACAGAGAAATATTTCGAGGATTGTTTCAGAATCAACCGTTGTCTTATTTGCATCCAGGCCCTCTCTTTGTTGTGGAGATTTCAAGCTATGACGTTGTCATAGTAGACAGGCTTCTCAGTACAAACACGGGAAAGTTATTCTTTCACGCCTGCGAAGTAAAATTATACGACTTCTTGAAACACTAACGAGAGCAGAGCTGTTGGAGCGCGTTAATATTTCAAAAGGCAGCGGTAAAAAAATACGAAATTCTTTCCATAGCTCTGCAACATGGCAACAATCTAATACGAATACTACCTATAACTGCCATTATAATCCAATAGAACTGGTGTGGGCAAAGGTGAAGAGATACGTGGCAGATAAATATGCTACCAGAGTCGTTCAATAAGTAATTACCCGCCCCCCCTGTTTTTTTTTTTTAAAGCCATTAATATAAATAGACAAACGTCTTTCCTGGCGCTTCACATTTGATGTTTGTTCTGTGCACCGATGAAGTTTCGAAGCGTTCAGGCAGATGGCAGAGCCGCAGTACAGCGTCAAAATGGCGTCTACATACGACCCACGTTACAAGCAGTGTGCAGAAAAATAAATCGTGGTAAACATCCATAAGCGTTTGTGTGCAGTGTGTGGAGATGCTACAGTTGATAGGAATACAGTTGGGCGATGCCTAAACAAAGGTACAGCCTCAGGAAATGCAGAAACAGAGCTCCATGATCAGCCACGCTCGGGACGTCCTGTCACAGCCACTGCTCCAGACATGCTCAATCGTGCGGATGCCGTTATTCGTGCCGACCGGCGCATCACAACTCGACAATTGGCTCTACAGTTGTCGGTCAGCATTGGAAGTGCGTCTGCAATTATCGAGATTCTCGGATATTCAATGAGCTGCTCACAATGGATTCCACGAATGTGGACCACAAGATTCAAAGAAAGGCCATTTCATCTGAATTGTTGGAGCGTTCTGAAACAGTCGGAGAGGTTTCTATCGCGGATCGTTAGGGGGGACGAAAGCTGGGTGCACCACTTTACGTCGGAAACAAAAAGACAGTCCATGGAGTGGCATCATCCTCATCACCACACCAGAAGAAATTCAAGACAACCCCCTCTGCCGGAAAAGTCATGTTGACAGTCTTCTGGCATTGTGATGGCGTCATTCTCGTGGATGTGATGCCATGAGGGTCAACCATAAATTCAGAGGCATACGTGAGGATTCTGAATAAACTCCAGAACCGTTTACGACGTGTTCGATGGGACAAGAATCCAGCAGAAATCTTGCTTCAACACGATAATGCATCACACACAAGACTGAGAACCCGGGAACGCATCCCCATATTGTGTTGGACATCATTGCCTCATGCACCCAACAGTCCAGGCCTGGCACCCTCTCTTTGGGCCGCTTAAAGATTCTCTACGGGGAATACTGTTTGAAGATGACGAGAGTGTTAGTCATGCAGTGAAAACATGGCTACGCCTCGAGGTCAAGAGCTTTTACTAGCAGGGAATATACACTCTTCCACAACGTTGGCGTACGGCCATAGAACGTGTTGGAGACTACGTAGAAAAATAGGACATGGACAAGACATGTTGATGTATATTGTCACCAAATTCTGACTCTTTAACAGTAAATATGTTCTGAGAAAAAAATGTGGGGCATTACTTACTGAACGACCCTCGTACGATTTAAGTAGCCGACAATGAAAGACTGATCCATGAAGCAACAGGTAGAATCACCGTTGCTGATTTGGAACCTTGCGTACGTCACACTGACAAACTGGAGAAAGAAGATATCCAGAAGGAAGTTGTTAGACACGAAATAACGGATTCGTTAGTTGTCAATCTGGCACCCACGTCCAGAGGCTCCAGTTCTGAAGGCAATGGCAGTGAAACATCTGAATAAAAAGGTAAGTGAATGGAATGAAAATTTATTTTGTAATTTTCACTAAACGATTACTTTCCTGTCTAGCTGTCTGTGCAGTAGAAAGTAGTTCAGAGCATAATCTGTTCTTTATTTACTTATCCCGCTCTTCTGACTGCAGTACATCATAGAAGGTTCTTTAAGGACCAATTTATTATAGAATCCATTCTGCAGTGCGAGAATCTGTATCACTGGTTTCTCTTCGTGTCTTTATGACAGGGAAAGACTGAATACACATTCCATTCTTTCATTAGAATCTCATACTTATTGGCTACACTTAATGAATTTATGCCAACTGCTTTGCCGCAGCGGTAACACCGATTCCCGTCAGATCAACGTAGTTAAGGGCTGTTGGGCTTAGATAGCACTTGGATGGGTCACCGTCCGGTCTGCTGAGCGCTATTGGCTAGCGGGCTGCACTCAGCCCTTGTAAGACTAACTGAGGACCTACTTGATTGAGAGGTAGCTGCTCTGGTCACAAAAACTGACAACGGCTAGGGAGCGGTGTGCTGACCACATTCCCCTCCGTAACTGCAGCCAGTGAAACCTTTCGGAAGAGAATGACATGGCGGTCAATAGGCAACGTTGGGCCTTCCGAGGCCTGTTTGGACGTAGTTTAATAAATTTATCACGAAACGGGTTGTGGTGCACAGTCAAGCAGACCGTAGCAAAGTAGGTTAAATTTCCGCTATTGCAGCCGAGCTGACAAAGCAGCAGTCCTTGCGAGTTGTGCGGCCAGAGGCCATTAACGTTGTTGCCGGGTATACGTCATCAGAGCAGGAGCAGTAGCTCAACTCGATAATAACGGGCAAGACAGTTGGTAGTGGCCTTGTACCAGGAACCGTTCAAGTATCTGCCTGTTTGATTTACGGAAAGCCGCGCGGGATTAGCCGAGCGGTCAGGGCGCTGCAGTCATGGACTGTGACGCTGGTCCCGGCGGAGGTTCGAGTCCTCCCTCGGGCACGGGTGTGTGTGTTTGTCCTTAGGATAATTTAGGTTAAGTAGTGTGTAAGCTTAGGGACTGATGACCTTAGCAGTTAAGTCCCATAAGATTTCACACACATTTGAACATTTACGGAAACTATAGCGTATCTACAACAGAATGACAGGATGGTAATCTGAACTTTGCACTTTCCGAGAACCTATGACATCTGAGCCACTGAACTGCCTTGGTAAATACAATCACTGGCTCAAATATATCGTAGGGCACTTTATGTTGAAAACTGGGGTATCTCTAGTTTAATAAATAATACTAGTTTGGTATAATAAAACTGACCCGCAAATATTTACAATAAGAGACCGGCAATATTTTCTGGTGTTCGCACTCTTTTCGGGTATTTACGTTTTTCATTTGCTACAGAACTCATCATTTTGCCTCTAAGTTTTGCGTTGCAGACTTGGCTGGAGGTTTAAACTCTTGACCAAACAGTTCGCAGGGGAGCTTCTGTGAAGTTTGGAAGGTAGGAGACTATGTGCTGGCAGAAGTGAAGCTGTGAGGATGGAGCATGGGTCGTGCTTGGGTAGCTCAGATGGTTTGCCCGCGACAGGCAAAGGTCCCGAGTTCGAGTCTCGGTCCAGCACACTGTTTTAATCTGTCAGGAAGTTTCAGTTCTCCACACGTTTTCTACAAATTGTACTTTGCTTATCACTCGACAGCGAAAACGTCTTGTTTTATCGTGACTACCCTTTTGTCTTACGTACAACCGCTCATTAAAACACGTCTGCTTCTCTTACGTTCTCAAACGTAATGACACAGCGAAGTACTCGGAACAGAGCATGAAGGAGGTGCGCATGAGCAGATATGTGACAGCAACAGAATAGTGCATCGAAGATGCGGTTTCAGGGATTTGCTGTGATGGGCAAGTCTCCTGTTCATTAACAAGGCCCAGTTCTGCGGGCCAGTCTTCTTTTCCTCAAATCATGTAATAACAATTACTGTAATGGTAATTACAATAACTCCGGTTGCAATATTCCTCGGTTATCATCCTATTGGGCGGTTTAATGCCGTTGCTGGATGGGGAAAAAGATATAGGAATGTTATGGAGCGCTACCCGCAACACTTATGGACCAGTAAAGCTGGAAATGCATCGTTGAATTATGTGAGGATCTTAATTTGTACATGATTTCCACATATTGTCGCCACCTACCCATAAAACAAACGTCATGACTAGGAATATTTCAAACAGACCATGTTGCTATATCTCGAAGGCGTTTTCCAGATATAATGAATGTTTGATTCAGAAAGGAGATAAGGATAGACGTGATCAATATGTATCTGTCATATTCGTTAGACTCTTACTTTCGAATATAATGAGCAATACAAAGTTGTGTCAACATTCGACACCAAGAAATTAACCAGAAAAAGAAAATAAATTTAGAGAGCTTACTCGACCGACAGAGAAAGACTTCGAAAATACTAAAACGCAATTAGTACAAGTTGTAAAAGATATAGCGGGGATGAAAAAAAATTTCGAACAAATATTGAAAAATCGTTTAACTGCCTGGAGAAAATACCACAGAACCAAGAAAGAAGCAGATAGTGGCGCGGATCAAACCCTATGAGCAAAACCAGCAAAGAAAATACGCAGGTAGACGCGAAAGTATAAGAAAGAACCATTGAACAAGATGGAACACCACAATCATCTAAATGAGTACAACGAACATTACAGATACTTTTAATAAGAGGATAGGGTACAAGGATACATTCCCCTCCCCTCCAATCCTTTCCACGGATTTTAGGAGAAAGATGGAAGCTGTACAATTTCAAACGAATAAAACTGTAAAAGCCTTGTCGAAAACTTTAAGAGACTTCCAAAATGTGAAAATCCCACTAGCCCAATTATAACTAATAAACCATAAGATCAAACATCATTCCTCAACGCCTCTGTCAGTTTTCGAAGGAAAGATGAGATCTTAGCAACGTCAAACGACTAAAACAGTAAATTCTTTCTCAAATACCTTCAGATTTTTCCAAACGGCGAAACCCCAACGAATCCAATTGGAACTAATAAATCATGAAATCTGAAACCAGTGGCCCCTTTTACGGATTGCTGTGAGGTCAAAGTCTCAGACGAGTAAAAAGCAACAGGGCAGCATGACAAGATTCCATACTAGCACGGTTATGGAAACTTATACCTGAAGAACAAGTAGATGCTTTTCTCAAAAACCGCAGTAAACATTACTCCTAGTAAGGTCATTGTCCATCCTGTAATGACTAAGGCAAGTCGCGCATAAACCGCGAGAATGTCAAGAACAACTGTCATAAAAAGGTCTGATTACAAACACTGTCAAAAATTTGTGGAACAAGTGATTCATTGTAATTTACGAGAAAAATATCATATGGCATTGGTAAACAAATGGCGTGATGATAAGCTGAAAAAAAGGTCGAAAATAACAAGACTGCTCATCCAGACTTGTGGAACTCTGAAATAAAATGCACCACACATTACAATCGTGGAGTAAATGATGGATGTTGATCGAGGAGTTCGCTGTTCCAGCCAGTAGTAGCAAAGACGATAAACAATAGAAGAAACTTATGAGACACCAAGACCTGACATTGAACTTCAGATTCTCTGGTAATCCAGTGAAAGCGATTCCGTTAGCTATTAGCGCACGTGGTGGTCTCTTAAAACTATTATCGTTGATAAAATACCCACCTGCCATTTATAAAAAGTCGCTTCTCTGATATCCACACACATTATCCGACACATCAAGCAAATATGAAATCTAGCGTAGTGACCTTTTTTCCTGTGTTTTCTGTTGTCTTTTATGCCAATAATAATAATAATAATAATAATAATAATAATAGTAATGAAATCGAGTAACACAGACCTAGAAGCACTCAATACACTTACACGATCACAATGCCACAAATATAGAATACATCACATACATTCACCAACAGAAGGATTCACATTAAGCAGAAAGGAAGGAGGAAGGGGATTTATCGACATAAAAAACCTACATTATGGACAGGTAGACAATTTAAGAAAATTCTTTCTAGAACGAGCAGAAACTAGCAAAATACACAAAGCAATCACTCATATAAATACATCGGCTACACCACTGCAGTTTCATATCCACTTCTACAACCCTTTAGATCACATAACATCAACAGATACGAAGAAAGTAAATTGGAAAAAGAAAACACTACATGGCAAGCACCCGTATCATCTAACACAGCCACACATCGATCAAGACGCATCCAACGCATGGCTAAGAAAAGGCAATATATACAGTGAGACGGAAGGATTCATGATTGCAATACAGGATCAAACAATAAACACCAGATATTACAGCAAGCATATTATTAAAGATCCCAATACCACAACAGATAAATGCAGACTTTGCAAACAACAAATAGAAACAGTAGACCACATCACAAGCGGATGTACAAATCTAGCAAATACAGAATACCCCAGAAGACATGACAATGTAGCAAAAATAATACATCAACAGCTTGCCTTACAGCATAAACTTATAAAACAACAGTTTCCCACATACAAGTATGCACCAAAAAATGTACTGGAGAATGATGAATACAAATTATACTGGAACAGAACCATTATAACAGGTAAAACAAACACCACATAACAAACCTGACATCATACTCACCAATAAAAAGAAGAAATTAACACAACTAATCGAAATATCCATACCCAATACAACAAATATACAAAAGAAAACAGGAGAAAAAATTGAAAAATACATCCAACTGGCTGAGGAAGTCAAGGATATATGGCATCAGGATAAAGTTGACATTATACCAATTATAATATGAACTACAGGAGTCATACCACACAGTATCCACCAGTACATCAATGCAATACAGCTACATCCAAACTTATATATACAACTACAGAAATCCGTAATTATTGATACGTGTTCAATTACCCGAAAGTTCCTAAATGCAATATAACATATACCGTACAGTTAAAAGGAAGTCACGCTTGATCAAGATCCACGTCACTTTCTACTTCTGACCAGACATAACGTCTGAGATAAGAAAGAAATGATAATATTAATAATAATAATAATAAATATATAACATCACCCTGGATGTCAAGAGATTCAGATGAATTGTTTCCTGTAATTTCATGATTTAGTTTCATTGCACGGTAAAAACGTTTGAGTATAACGAACTGAAGACTCATTATTTATTAAGGAAGACTTACAAACCATAAACGGGACCGGAAAAAACTTAAGTACAATAGCTAGCCGACACACTGGAGTGTCTCAAAGGTGTCTCTGGTTGACCCCACAAAAGTGAGAAGATGAATTTGTTGGAAGACAGGAAGAACAAGAAGACTAAAGGTAAACAATAGCCTACGTACTCTTTAAAGAGCCGAACGAAATAACAATAGAAATAAATAAAGAACGAAACATTGCATTATTCACTCACTACTTAAAAAGGGAGACAAGCAAAATGTCAACAGCTACGGAGAGGTGCCACTTCTACCAGTGGCACACAAAATATTATCAAACTTTCTAGTGAAGGGATTCGAAGAAACATGAGACAAATAACTGTGAGAAAGCGGGGGTGGCTTACGAAAGATGAGATCCTACACGGAACAGATTTCTAGCTTAAAATCAATTACTGACTACAGAATGTTTATCAGCAGACCAATAACCGTGTCATTTACTCTTTTCAAGAAAGCATCTGATGCTGTGGTAGAGAAAGAATCTTAAAATGGCTAGAAAACTTGGTATTAAAGCAAAATTAGCAAACGTACGTCGTGTATCTCTAACAAAACGATGTCTAAACTGAATTTATGGGAGAAATATCTTACTTATTTGAAATAAAAACAAGGCAAGGAAAATGCGCATCGTCTTTGCTGTTCACCTGCGTTTTATTAAAAGTTGTAAGGATCTTGAATTTGAAACAAAAAAAGTCACAAAATTGAACCAATCGCCGAGTGGTTCTAGGCGCTACAGTCTGGAACCGCGCGACTGCTACGGTCACAGGTTCGAATCCTACCTCGGGCGTGGATGTGTGTGATGTCCTTAGGTTAGTTAGGTTTAAGTAATTCTAAGTTCTAGGGGACTGATGACCTCAGAAGTTGAGTCCCATAGTGCTCAGAGCCATTTGAACCATTTTTTTGAACCAATACTTCTGGGAAGAAAATAAAATGAAATTAAGATCAACTGGCTGGTCTGTGCGTACGATTTTGTAAAAATTTCAGAAAATCTGACAGAAGCAGTTACTCAAATCAATATTCCCGAAAAATAGCTGATAGAAATGGTCTCCGAATTTCAGCTGAAATAACAAATTTTATGACAAAAATTTAACAAATACACTGAAGTACATATAAATGGAAACAGCTAAAATAGTGTTTAGTAAATAATCTTACAGAAGAATGGACTAAAAAAATTTATAGTACATGTACGTGTTAATAATATGGAAATAACATACGTTTTGTCGAAAACACCTGCACAAGAAATCCTTGTCTAGTAAACGAAAACTCTGCACCGTGGATGTAAGAGCACTAAGTTTATATGCATGTGAATGCTTAACGATGAACTATAAGGTGGACAGAACAGAGATAACTGGAAGACGTATTATTAGGAAGGTGACGGATGCAATACAAATTACAGTTGTTTGGTAAACGAGAAGTAACGAGGAGATATACCAAAATATACAGAACGTATAAGAAGTAATGACAAAGTGTAGATTAATCTTCTTTGGACACCCCTGCCGAATGTGTAAGAACAGGCTAACGAAACAAATATCCCCATGGTCCTGGAAAAAGAAGTCAGCTGGAACATGGATTACAGAAATAAGAAAAGAATGACAAATCAACATCAAAGAACAGAACAGAAACGTTTATTAAATTTAGAAGGCTTTCAAGGCAGAGAAAATAAAAACCAGTACTGTCAACACGTATGATGGATTTACGGTACCTCCTTGTTCTCGTGGGTAACCAGCGTTCGTGTTGGACTAGCGAAAAACCGGTGCCTGGAAACCGAGAGGTCGTCGGTTCGAATCCCGGCCGGACTACGGAAATTTTCAGTCTGCCCGTAATCTAGCTTTCATCCCTCAAAGATGTAATGAGCCACCAGGAACGACACGTGGTTCGGACTCCACGGTAAACTGTAGTTTCTCTTACCCCGTTAGATAGCAGGGACAGATGAGGGACACACAGGTAGCCGATGTGGGGCCCAGTTGAAAGACTTGCACCCGGCCACTGAGGCACACGGCATTGTTATTGGCAGCGTGCGTGCTGTCAGATTACGGGGGACAGGCCTCATAGGTCAGAAGCTCAGCTCGCTGATAACGCGCAAGTGATATGCGCTCGTTTGGAAACCCACCTCCAGTGGGACAGGTCGGCTTATATAAGGCCCAGTCGCCACTTGGTGGGCTCACCCTCACCAGAGCGACACGTTTGGGGCTTCTCGTACTGACTGTCCGAATTTGCAGGGTTTCTGGTTTCGACCTCTACTAGCAAGACAACAGGTAAGCTGCCACCCAGTCATGTCTGATATGTCTCAGTGCCTGTACACTGGTTCATATTTTTATGGTAGCGAGAGGAGAAACCAACCGACGTGAGTCAATTACCTGTCTGGCCATTCAGTTTGATAAGGAGAGGTCCTTCACGGTGCAATCGACTTTTTGAAACCATCTATACGGTTACGTAGATTACGGTTCCAGGTATCACACACTGCAGCCATTCAGCCTGGTGGGCGCTCCTTCGCGAGCAACTGACGAAAAAAAGAATCGAATTTTTACGTGCGGCTGCGGCTCAATAGCATTAAAAAAAGTAGTATCATATAGACTGGTTGCATAGTGTATTTTATGGGTTAAGGCCTTCAGCTGCGTAAAATTTCTTTTTACTTTTAATTTTTCTCGAAATGACTCTCTGATCATTATTTTTACTCAATTAATTGACGAAATTTTTTATTTCTGTTCCTTCGTCACATCATTTTAATCATTATATCAACTTCTTCATTTGCTCTCATTTTTCATTGTCACTCTTTTTCCGCTTGAAATTTCTTCATGTTATTTCAGTTAATTTTATCTTTTAATTTTCATTTAATTTCTTTCGTTTTATCATCCTGTTTTCTTCGTTCATATTGTTGGATTCATTATTTCTGTCCCTTATTTTGCTTGAATTTCGTTTTAATGATAATCCAGTCTTTCGTTTAAATCTTCAACTGCGTTGTTTTGTCCATAGTGCAGTAGGAATTTACGCTACGTTTTAAATGTTTGTATGACGATTATCATCCAAAAAGACAACACACCTTTTAGCGAATAATACATTTTTGACATAACTGTACAATAAGTATAAATATATTATTTCGACTTTTGTTTTTTAATCGACAGATCGGCATTTTCAAATATTTAAATAAGAGATTAATATCACTATATACACATTCACAAAAATTCCGAGTGGTAAAAGAATGATATAAGGATAAAGCGACAAGAAATGAAAAAGTTCATACGATGATTAAAATGATGTGACAAAGGAACAGAAATAAAATATTACATTTTCAGCAATTCACTGACTGATATAATGGACAAAGCCTATTCAATAAAGATTTTAAAATAAAAAAATATTCATGAACCTGACGAGATTCAAATCGACACATGAAGGTCTTACCTACACCACACAACGAGTCTGTGTAATACTACCTATTACTGTTATTGAGCATCAAGCAAAATTACGATTTTTTTTCTTCAATTACTCGCAAGCCAGGGCCCGCCACGGTGAATGGCTGTAGGGTGTGAAACAGTGGATCTTAGCCTACGTCATCGTAGAGATAGTTTCAAAAATTTGATCTCACCGGTGGTGACACCTCCTTACGAGATGTTTTGCGGTTGCTCTAATCACTTGAAAGGCTTGCAAGACCCCCCCCCCCCCCCGCCCACCCCCCCCACCCCCCCCAAAAAAGAAAAAAAATCTTAAAATAAAAAAACCAACTCCCATGTGTAACACAGTTTCGTTTTAAGAAAATCTAGTTTTTCACCCATCTCCATGACTTATGATGCCATATCTCATGAACTACGTGTCGTGTAATGATATAATTTTGCAGGTATATTCAGTGATATACCTGATTACTACCTGCAAAATTTGTTGCGATTACAGCTGGTGGTACAGAAATAATAAATTTAAACGGCGGGCCTGATGCTGAAGTTTTCCTGCACGAATAGCGAAAATGAAGAAAGCGATAATCCTTTTTCCTTTCGCTGTTTCACGAGGTGTGCCTGTGAGAAAACGTTTCCTAAAGGTTTGAAATTATACGTGAGGTTTGCTGGAACTCGCTAACGAGACGACCGCCTCTATACGTCGTCACTGAATACGTCGAAATTTATGGTGTGTACAGTGCTCGGCCAGACGTGAAAGTAACAGAAGTGGGAACTCCAGATGACAAAGCGTTCAGAGAGACAGCATCTTTGGCACGGATCGGGCGAGGCACGAGGCATAGCTTAGCTTCCAGGTAGCCGTGGGCGCGGCGGAAACTACAGAACGGCAATGCGAGGTTCGTGCGGTCGAATGCCTATGCGGCAAACTCATTTTCAATTTTTATGTTACGTTGCAAATAAACTGAAATAACCAGAATGAGATTTTGACTCTGCAGTGGAGTGTGCGCTGATATGAAACTTCCTGGCAGATTAAAACTGTGTGCCGGACCGAGACTCGAACTCGGGACCTTTGCCTTTCGCGGTAGAGCACTCGCCCGCGAAAGGCAAAGGTCCCGACTTCGAGTCTCGGTCCGGCAAACAGTTTTAATCTGCCAGGAAGTTTCAAAGTGAAATAAAGTCCACTATATTGTATTTGTTAATACTTTTATAAAAGGCATGAAAGGAATAGGGAAAGTACAATTTAGAATTGGAAATAAATGTCCAAGAATTGATTTTAACGTATACACAATATCTTCGTAAATAAAATTAAATAATCTTATTGTTTTACAGTTGCTTAGGTAATGTTCACTGTAAAAACAAAGGAAGCAGTAGTATTCTCGGCATCCTGCTCACGTAATGAACACCGCATTTTCAGAGTTACGTGGTTTTCTGTAGAAAAACTTTTTTTTGCATTCATAAATGATTCCCTCTCATGTACGCGTAATACATCATATCGCCAAATGTTGGCGAGGATAACTCGTGATGTACAATGGGATGTATTTTGACGCTGTCTTCTCTGGACGTGAAATCTTTTTCTCTCTGAATGAGGAAAGAGAGTTTTGAAGCTGTTTGATCAAATTTTTTTTTCTGACTATAACAAAATGACATCACAGAGCTAAACTAGGAGAGAAGATTTGGGAGAGAATCACATTAATACTGCACAATGGTAATCCTTCTTCACTTTGAAAAGTGAAGTTGTGGATTTGTTTCTCTTTCCACGAGCTGGCCGCTGTGGAAGAGCGGTTCTAGGCGCTTCAGTCCGGAACCGCGCTGCTGCTACGGTCGCAGGTTGGAATCCTTTCTCGGGCGTGAATGTGCTGTCAGTCTTAAATACTGGCTGAATATGATCTGGGTAATTTGCGCGTCATGGGTTACGCTGCCCAAGTTGTATACGCAGCTCCTAAGAGTAATACCTGCCTTATTGCGTTACACTTTCAATGTAAGATTATACCTCTTAATAAGCATATTATAACAGCATTTAAAAATTTTAATTTCGGCCGAAGTACATAAAACCAAATTTTTGTTACCCCTGAAAGCTATCAGAAATGCAACCTGCAACAGCGGGATCGTTTGATGTAGAACTGGAAATGTTTTGTGCTCGCATATTATGACATTTCTAGAGACCGAAAAATGTCCTCTTTAAGAATCAACATGGATACCAAAGATGGTGATCGTTTGAAACCCACCGTGCTTCGTCCACGAGACCAAAAAGAAGTTGATACTGGAGTCTAGGTTGATGCAGTGCTCCTTGACTTTCGAAAGCCGTTGGATACAGTTTAAATCACGCACTGAATTAGGTTTTCGCTGATGATGCATTACGAGAATCAAACCTCCCCAACACAGCAGCAGCCAGCAGAACGACTACAAGCTCTTACAACGACAACAGTAAACCAAGCGTTACCATGACTGGAAGTGTCTGCATCTACAGCTACATGATTGCTCACCAATTCACAATTAAGTGCCTGGCAGAGGGTTCATCGAGCCACCTTTAAGGTACTTATCTACCATTCCACTCTTGAACAGCGCGCGGCAAACACGAACACTTAAATCTTTCTGTGCGAGCCCTGAATTTTAGTATGATGATCATTCCTCTATACAATATATTTTCACACGCCGAAGAGAAAGTTGGTGACTGAAGTTTTATGAGAAGACCCTGCCGCAGCGTAAAACGCGTTTTGTTTGAATAGCTGCTCCCTCAATTCTTGTATCACATCCGTGGCACTCTCTCCTGTGTTTCACGATTATACAAAACGAGCCAACCTTCTTTGAACTTTTTCGATGCCGTCTGTTAATCCTATCTGATGCGGACCGCACACCGCACAGCAGTACTCCAGAAGACGACAGACAAGCGTCGTGTAAGCAGCCTCTTTAGTAGGCCTGTTACATTTAAGTGTTCTGCCAGTAAGTGGCAGATATTGGTTAGCTATCCGCACATAATTATCGACGACTCCGATCCAATTTAAGTTATTCGTAATTGTAATCCCTAAGTATTTCGTTGAGTTTACAGCCATTACATTTGTAAGATTTACTGTGTAACTGAAATATAGCGGATTCCTTTGAGTTTTCAAGCGGACGACTTCACATTTTCCTTTACTAAAAAGTCAATCGCCACTTTTTGCGCCATACAGATGTTGTTGTTGTTGTGGTCTTCAGTCCTGAGACTGGTTTGATGCAGCTCTCCATGCTACTCTATCCTGTGCAAGCTTCTTCATCTCCCAGTACCTACTGCAACCTACATCCTTCTGAATCTGCTTAGTGTACTCATCTCTCGGTCTCCCTCTACGATTTTTACCCTCCAATGCTAAATTTGTGATCCCTTGATGCCTCAAAACATGTCCTACCAACCGATCCCTTCTTCTAGTCAAGTTGTGCCACAAACTTCTCTTCTCCCCAATCCTATTCAATACCTCCTCATTAGATACGTGATCTATCCACCTTATCTTCAGTATTCTTCTGTAGCACCACATTTCGAAAGCTTCTATTCTCTTCTTGTCCAAACTAGTTATCGTCCATGTTTCACTTCCATACATGGCTACACTCCAAACAAATACTTTCAGAAACGACTTCCTGATACATAAATCTATATTCGATGTTAACAAACTTCTCTTCTTCAGAAACGCTTTCCTCGCCATTGCCAGTCTACATTTTATATCCTCTCTACTTCGACCATCATCAGTTATTTTACTTCCTAAATAGCAAAACTCCTTTACTACTTTAAGTGTCTCATTTCCCAATCTAATTCCCTCAGCATCACCCGATTTAATTGGACTACATTCCATTATCCTCGTTTTGCTTTTGTTGATGTTCATCTTATATCCTCCTTTCAAGACACTGTCCATTCCGTTCAACTGCTCTTCCAAGTCCTTTGCCGTCTGTGACAGAATTACAATGTCATCGGCGAACCTCAAAGTTTTTACTTCGTCTCCATGAGTTTTAATACCTACTCCAAATTTTTCTTTTGTTTCCTTTACTGCTTGCTCAATATACAGATTGAATAACATCGGGGAGAGGCTACAACCCTGTCTCACTCCTTTCCCAACCACTGCTTCCCTTTCATGCCCCTCGACTCTTATGACTGCCATCTGGTTTCTGTACAAATTATAAATAGCCTTTCGCTCCCTGTATTTCACCCCTGCCACCTTTAGAATTTGAAAAAGAGTATTCCAGTCAACATTGTCAAAAGCTTTCTCTAAGTCTACAAATGCTAGAAACGTAGGTTTGCCTTTTCTTAATCTTTCTTCTAAGATAAGTCGTAAGGTCAGTATTGCCTCACGTGTTCCAACATTTCGACGGAATCCAAACTGATCCTCCCCGAGGTCCGCATCTATCAGTTTTTCCATTCGTCTGTAAAGAATTCGCGTTAGTATTTTGCAGCTGTGACTTATTAAACTGATAGTTCGGTAATTTTCACATCTGTCAGCACCAGCTTTCTTTGGGATTGGAATTATTATATTCTTCTTGAAGTCTGAGGGTATTTGGCCTGTCTCATACATCTTGCTCACCAGCTGGTAGAGTTTTGTCATGACTGGCTCTCCCAAGGCCGTCAGTAGTTCTAATGGAATGTTGTCTACTCCGGGGGCCTTGTTCCGACTCAGGTCTTTCAGTGCTATGTCAAACTCTTCACGCAATATCGTATCACCCATTTCGTCTTCATCTACATCCTCTTCCATTTCCATAATATTGTCCTCAAGTACATCACCCTTGTATAAACCTTCTATATACTCCTTCCACCTTTCTGCCTTCCCTTCTTTGCTTAGAACTGGGTTGCCATCTGAGCTCTTGATATTCATACACGTGGTTCTCTTCTCTCCTAAGGTCTCTTTAATTTTCCTGTAGGCAGTATCTATCTTACCCCTAGTGAGATAAGTCTCTACATCCTTACATTTATCCTCTAGCCATCCCTGTTTAGCCATTTTGCACTTCCTCTCGATCTCATTTTTGAGACGTTTGTATTCCTTTTTGCCTGCTTCATTTACTGCATTTTTATATTTTCTCCTTTCATCAATTAAATTCAATATTTCTTCTGTTACCCAAGGATTTCTAGCAGCCCTCGTCTTTTTACCTACTTTATCCTCTGCTGCCTTCACTACTTCATCCCTCAGAGCTACCCATTCTTCTTCTACTGTATTTCTTTCCCCTATTCCTGTCAATTGTTCCCTTATGCTCTCCCTGAAACTCTGTACAACCTCTGGTTCTTTCAGTTTATCCAGGTCCCATCTCCTTAATTTCCCACATTTTTGCAGTTTCTTCAGTTTTAATCTACAGGTCATAACCAATAGATTGTGGTCAGAGTCCACATCTGCCCCTGGAAATGTCTTACAATTTAAAACCTGGTTTCTAAATCTCTGTCGTACCATTATATAATCTATCTGATACCTTTTAGTATCTCCAGGGTTCTTCCACGTATACAACCTTCTTTCATGATTCTTAAACCAAGTGTTACCTATGACTAAGTTGTGCTCTGTACAAAATTCTACTAGGCGGCTTCCTCTTTCATTTCTTAGCCCCAATCCATATTCACCTACTATGTTTCCTTCTCTCCCTTTTCCTACACTCGAATTCCAGTCACCCATTACTATTAAATTTTCGTCTCCCTTCACTATCTGAATAATTTCTTTTATTTCATCGTACATTTCTTCAATTTCTTCGTCATCTGCAGAGCTAGTTGGCATATAAACTTGTACTACTGTAGTAGGTGTGGGCTTCGTATCTATCTTGGCCACAATAATGCGTTCACTATGCTGTTTGTAGTAGCTTACCCGCATTCCTATTTTCCTATTCATTATTAAACCTACTCCTGCATTACCCCTATTTGATTTTGTGTTTATAACCCTGTAATCACCTGACCAGAAGTCTTGTTCCTCCTGCCACCGAACTTCACTAATTCCCACTATATCTAACTTTAACCTATTCATTTCCCTTTTTAAATTTTCTAACCTACCTGCCCGATTAAGGGATCTGACATTCCACGCTCCGATCCGTAGAACGCTATCCTGTGTAAATCATTGTGCCATTGGGTTTGATCATTTGATGACTTTACAAGACCGTAAATGACAGCATCATCAGCAAACAGCCTAAGAGCGCTGTTCAGATTGTCTCCTAAATCGTTTATGTAGACTGGGAACAATATAGGGCCTATAGCACTTCCCTGAGGACGCCAGATATTACTTATGTTGTACTCGATGACCTTCCGTCAGTTATTACGAACTGTGACTTTTCTCACTGGAAATAACGGATCCAGTCACACAATTGAGGCGATACTGCACAGGCACGCAATTTAATTAGAAGTCACTCGCGCGGAACGGTGTATTTTCTTTAAATTAATAAGCGCGCTGTAAATTATAAAAAAAATATCAACTCAATACTAAATCCTGTGTCGCTGCTGGCGGACACGGCAGTACGGCAGCTCGGTGACGACCCCTCGCCCAACACACGTGCGCACTGCAGCAGGCGGACTCCTACACTGGCTTCAAAACTGCCAAAAATTGCCGGCCGGAGTGGCTACGGTCGCAGGTTCGAATCCTGCCTCGGGCATTGATGTGTGTGATGTTCTTTGGTTAGTTAGATTTAAGTAGTTCTAAGTTCTAGGGGGCTGATGACCTCAGAAGTTAAGTCCCATAGTGCTCAGAGCGATTTGAACCATTTGCCACAAATTAATCCGTGCGCTGCGAAGTACGACAACAATATCTTAGATTCCAGAGCTTATGTATGCACGCTGTAGCCAACCTTTAAATCCTAAGAGAGTATTGACAACTCTCAGTACCACCATACAGCGAGACCTTCAGACGTGGTGATACAGATTTCTGTACACACCGGTACCTCTAATACAAAGTATCACGTTCTCTTGCATTGACCCATACCTGTATTCGTCGTGGTATACTATCCACAAGCTCATCAAGTCACTGTTGGTCCAGATTGTCCCACTCCTCAACGGCTATTCGACGTAGATCTCTCAGACTGGTTGGTCAATCACGTCGTCCATAAACAGCCCTTATCAATCTATCCCAGGAAGGTTAGATAGGGTTCATGTCTGGAGAACATGCTGGCCACTCTAGTCGAGCGATGTCGTTATCCCGAAGGAAGCCATTCACAAGATGTGCACGATGGGGGCGCGAATTGTCGTCCATGAAGACGAATCCCTCGCCAATATGCTACCGATATGGTTACACTATTGATCGGAGGATGGCATTCACCTACCGTACAGCCGTTACGACGCCTTCCATGAACACCAGCGGTGTACGTCGGCCCCACATAATGCCACCACAAAACAGCATTGAACCTCCACCTTGCTGCACTCGCTGTATTGTGCGTCTAAGGCGTTCGATCCGTGTTACCTATAAATACGTCTCTGACGATTGCTTGATGGAATATGCGACACTCATCGGTAAAGAGAACGTGATGCCAATCCTGAGCGGTCCATTCGGCATGTTGTTGGGCCCATCTGTACGCGTTGCGTCGTGTCGTGGTTGCAAATATAGACCTCGCCATGGACGTCGGGAGTGAAGTTGCGCATCATGCGGCCTATTGACCATGGTCTAGTCATAACACGACGTTTGTGGCTGCACGAAAATCATTAGTCAACATGGTGACGTTGCTGTCAGGGTTGCTCCGAGCAATCATCCGTACGTAGCGGTCATCCACTTGGGCGGCCTGAGCGAGGTACGTCATCGACAGTTCCTGTCTCTCTGTATCTCCTCCATGTCCGAACAACATCGCTTTAGTTCACTCCGAGACGTCTGTACACTTTCCTTGTTGAAAGCCCTTCCTGGCACAAAGTAACAATCCGGACGCGATCGAACCGCGGTATTGACCGTCTAGGAATGGCTGCACTACAGACAACACGAGCTGTCTACCTCCTTCCTGGAGGAATAACTGGAACTGATGGCTGTCGTATCCCCTCCGTCTAATAGGCGCTGCTCATGCATGGCTGTTTACATCTTAGGACGGGTTTAGTGACATTTCTGAACAGTCAAAGGGACTGTGTCTGTGATAAAATATCCACAGTCAACGTCTATCTGCACGAGTTCTGGGAACCGGCCTGATACTGGCAGAAGTAAAGCTGTGAGTACTGGACGTGAGTCGTGCTTCGGTAGCTCAGTTGGTCAGTCGGCTTTCGGCCGTGGTCGCGTGCGGACCGGCTCCGCGCGCCGGACAGCGCACCGTAGTTTGTTTACTTCCGCGTCGCGGTATTTCGTGTTGTGTAGCGTCCATTTCTATTGCACCTCATGGCGCACTGTTACCGCCGAGCGACAGTTAAAGTAACATTCCAAGCCGAACATGCTAGACCACGCGCTTTTGAAATTGAGCAATTCATTCGCGAAGAGCTACGTCTGGACCCTCAGGAAGTGATAGGTATTCATTTCTCTATCACTAGCAGCATCGTCTATATTAAGATGACGACGGAGGAAGCGTGTGCTAACGTAGTTCGACAACACGCACGCGGACTCAAGTTCAAACATTCTGACGGGCATATTGGAGAGGTGACGGTCGATCACGCTGGTTTCGGACTTCGAACAATCCGGGTTTTTGAGCTCCCTTTCGAAGTGCCGCAAGATGTGGTCGTCGAAGCTTTCCGACCCTATGGCAATGTTGTGGGGCACATCGCGGAGAAATGGCAGACATTCACGACATACAACGTGTTGAATGGTGTCCGCCAAATCAAAATCGAACTCTCCAAACATGTACCATCCTATCTGCTGATAGGTGGTGTGCGAGCCATCGTTATGTATGATGGCCAGCCGCGGACGTGTGCCGGTTGCGGACAGGAGGGCCATGTTCGGTCAGAATGTCTCCGCCGACGTTTGCTCCAGGTCCCGACCAGTGACTCAGCTCCCAAAGTGACGGCCGCTTCTTTACCAGATAGCTACGCCACAGCCGTACGCAGCCCCGATGCGTCACTTCAGGAAGCACCTCTTCTCCACCCGACACTCCCCACTGGAAATGACGGTGCTGCCATGGCCTCACCGGCACCATCTCCTCTGACGGCTACGACACCACCAACTCTCCAGAGCTCGATGGACATCGACGCGAATGCGGTGCCTACCTCTGCCTTTCTTCAGACTGGCGCGACCTCGGACATCGAACATCCACATTCTGATTCAGAACAGCACCTCCGAAAGCAACGGTCGCCCAGAAAACGGAAGAAGAGGAGTCAAACGCCATCTGACGACACACTTCTTCATGTGGCATCACAGGCAGTGGAGCTGATACACGACAGTGATCTCCCTTCGAGCGTTCTGACGACAGGAGAGGCTGCTCCTGATGTCCCATCTGAAGAACGATCTCACACGAATATGACGGATTCCAAGGAGGGTGCCTCCCTGGACCCCACTACAGCAGCGTCGCTACAACTCGCCCTCGAGGAGTGTGACAGTCGCTCACCGTCTGTTCCAGTCTCCTGGGCTGATGATATCGACGAAGGAGCAGTTCGAGATGGTGGTCCTCCCATCAGGCAGTGCCCCATGGAGGTGCCTGACCCACCTTCCAGCCAGTGATTACGACAACGGTGACTACGTCAGATGTTACACGCCAGCCAGACATCTCTGCCAGAACATCTGTGCCAATGGTGGGAGCACGCCCCCAACATTACCGCATAGTGACGATGAATCTGGCCACCATTCGGGCCCCCCATAAACTGGCAATGTTCCGTGAGACCATTTATGCTGCTGATGTCGACATTGCCCTCCTCCAAGAAGTGTTTGTCGCCGATTTCCATGCCCCCACTGGCTACGTGGCACACATCTCCCATGCTTCTGACAACGGTAGTGGAGTTGCCATCCTCCTCCGTTCTGGACTCCCTGCTGAAGATGTAGTGTACCTTGCTAATGCTAGGGGTATGGCTCTCACGCTGTTCGGCGTCCGTATCGTCAATGTATATGCGCCGTCCGGCTCCAGTCGACGTCGTGATCGACACACTTTCTTTGCTGACGAGGTAACGCCGCTGTTTGAGGGTCCCCTAGATGATATGGTCCTCGGTGGCGATTTCAACTCCACGCAAAGGCCTGAAGATCAATTACCGCATCATTCCCCTTGTGCGGCCCTCTCCGTCATCATCGACAGACTCCAGCTTGTTGACACATGGACAAAGGTGCATGGCACCCGTGCAGGTTTCACATATTATACGGGGTATTCATCTAGTCGTCTCGATCGTATATACCTCACACGTTCCCTTGCTGCCGACACTCGACATGCCGAAGTATGGCCTCTGGCTTTCTCTGACCATGACGCCTACATCTGCGATGTCGTCCTTGCCCGCCAACAAGTGTGGCACAGCCGCGGCTTGTGGAAATTCAACGTTTCCCACCTGACTGTCCCTGACTGTCGACGAATCGTTGAGGATGCGTGGGCCCTCTGTCATCGTCGTCGCCCCGCCTACGCATCCACCTTATCGTGGTGGGTATCATGCGCGAAACCAGCTCTGCGCAGGGCGCTGATAGGATATGGCAAAGACTTCAAAGCCTGGCAAGCGAGCACCATGGACTTTTATTATGCAGTCCTTCGTGACTGCACTTCGATGGCCTTCTCTCCTGATCGTCAGGTGATGGTGCATCGTGCTAGAGCGCAGATCACTTCCCTCACGCGACGACGCTTAGAAGGGACTCTTGTCAGATCCTGCACCCGTGACCATATGCCTCATGAAACGCCATCGATGTACCACCTTCTCAGGGAACGTCGACGTCGTCGTCGAACCCTCATCCACGATCTCACAGATGCGGAAGGACGACGACACACTACGCAATGCGACATTGGTCACGCTTTCTATTCTCATTTCCGTCAACTGTTCGCTGCCGTCCCTCATCCCCCGACCTTAATTGAGGAGGTAGCAGCAATGACTGTCAACACCATGCCAGAGGATGTGGCTCAAGAACTTCAGGAACAAGTGACCTCTGATGAAGTCCTAGATGCTATCAAGGTGGGGGCTGCCAACAAGTCCCCTGGACCTGACGGCCTCCCCCTCGACTTTTACAAGTATTTTAGCTACCTTTTGTTACCTGCTTGGACGTCCATCTGTCGTGAATTGATGTCACCCACAACGATGATCCCAGCCACCTTCCTTGATGGGGTCATCATCCTGGTCCCTAAGCCACATGGGCGATCACGGATCTGTGATTACCGGCCCATCACTCTACTCAACAGTGACATGAAAATTTTCACCCGTTTGTTGGCCTCACGCCTCAAGAAGGCAGCAAGATCCGTCACCTCCCTTGATCAGACTTCGTTGGGCGGTGACAACAACATCCATACGGCCCTTTGCCGTTATCGGGACATGATTGCGCTCGCGCGCTCGCGACATTTACCTGGCGCATTGGCATCGCTTGACTTCCGTCAAGCTTTCGACCGTGTCGACCATACTTTTCTGAAATCGGTCCTCCAACACATGGGTTTTCCGGTTCGTACAATCACCGTGGTAATGCGGCTCTTGAGCGGCGCAACTTCAAGAATACTCTGTAATGGTCGCCTCACCGCGCCTCTAGCGATCGAGCGCTCTGTCCGACAGGGATGCCCACTTTCCACGATACTGTATGCTTTGGCATTAGAGCCCCTCCTACAGGGGCTTCGCCAACGCCTGGTGGGCCTGACATTGCATGGGCACCGCTTCTGTTGTACAGCCTATGCTGACGATCTAGTCCTCTACCTCCGCAATGAAGACGATGTTCGCGCTGCTCTGACTTGGGTGACGACTTATGGGGAGGCATCGGGCAGTTCTCTTAACATTTCCAAATCGAAGGTTCTGCTCATTGGTGAGGGTCTACCAGAAAGATCTGTCGCTCCTCTAAGTGTGGCCACCAGCGTCCGCTGTTTGGGCATTGATTTTATGAATGACCTCCGTCGCTCAGCGGCAACCAACGGTCGACGTCTCCTACAAACGATCAGGGCTGGCCTTGTGGACCACCGGCTTCGATCCCTCGACATTATACAGCGCGCGCAATACGTGAATGTTTATCACGTCTCACGCATCCCCCATGTGGCACAAGTGTTCCCGGTTCCGATTACCCTCGCACGTCGTATGTTGATGGCGATGGGATCCTTTGTCTGTGCCGGGATGTTATTTAAAGTTCAATATTCCTCCCTTGCCCTCCCGCGGGAGCGTGGTGGAGTGGGCTTATTCCATGTGCCAGACAGAGTTACCGCACTTTTTGTTAGCTCCCAACTGAAAGTCTGGCGTCGCTGCCCGACGAGCCTGACCGGACTGCTTTTGCGTGAATACGCACCAGTCTCCATGTCAGCCCCGGTCATGTTATCCGACATTCCACCCCCCTTTTATCACTTTCGGTACTTCTTCTTTGAAATCAGTTACATTCTGCACTCCTTACCCCTTCTCCGTATACTCCAGACAAAGACTGTATACGACACCTTACAAATGTGTCAAACCCCCAACCCCATTGAACACAAGTTTCCCCAGATCATATGGCGCCGTGTGTGGAAAGCAGTGCATGCTGGTTACCTCGACACCAGCGTTCAGTCCACCTGGTATATCACCGTCAATGGCAAACAGGTCAACCAGTTTCGTTTGCACCGCATCCGCCTTGCTGACACACCACTCTGTGTTCACTGTGGTGTAGAGGACACGGACGCTCATCGGTTCTCATGTGGTCCGTCTGCTGACGTCTGGAGGCTCGCGCAGCGTATCCTGGCTTTCCTCACCCGACAGCCGCCTGCTCAGATTATTTTCCTGACGCTTCTATTCCCGGATGTGATTCATTACCCCACAACAAAAACTAATGCCGTGAATTGGATACGCGGTCATACAGTCCGCTACCTTTTTGGGCCCGATGAGAAATCAGAACTAGGTTATTGGACGTACCTTAACGATCGACATTGTGCACTTGTTCGCAACCCCAGATACAAGCAGTTCTTTTCCAATTTTCTACGGAGCGCCTTTCATGACCCGCCTTCCAGCTGGAACGTCCAAGCCATGAGATGCTGATGCTTTTTTGCCGATATGATGTTCTGAACGTACTACACACGGAATCCCCACTAAAATTTCGAGAAGACACGTTTGGATGTTCCGCCAATCAGACGGCGCAAGCGACTGGTGCAACGACTGCCATAATACAAAAAAATGAATAAATAAAAACATACATACAAAAAAAAACAAAGAAAAATAAAGAAAACAAAAATGCAATACAATAAACTAAAAAAAAAAAAAAAAGTTGGTAGAGCACTTGCCCGCGAAAGGCAAAGGTCCCGAGTTCGAGTCTCGGTCGGGCACACAGTTTTAATCTGCCAGGAAGTTTCATATCAGCGCACTCTCCGCTGCAGAGTGAAAATCTCATTCTTCTTTTGATATGTTTATAGGCCTATGAAGACATTGTAATATCTCAAAAATAGCACGTCGGATCACAAAAAGTTATAATTCCAATTTGTTTCTCTCGGAGGGTGACATCCAACAATACCACACTCGACCCGCTACCCAAAACCCCTGCGTGGGTGGCGGGGTGCAGCTTTGAAATCGTCAATGGGAACCGCCGTTTTTTATTGCAAATTACGATTCTACGGCAAAATCTATACTCATTTTTTATGAGGACAGTAACTGTTCTTTAAAGAACAGATACCATTGATGACCGTGCAGCTTCTCTAGAATAATTGATAATTAATTGAAACCCTCAGCTGCCGATAGGTGTTGTTGATTTACCTCGATGGGGATAGCTGTCCCCAACGAGGTATATCGACAACACGTGTCGGCAGCTGAGGGTTTCAATTAATTGTGATCTATACTCATTTTGTTTGAAGCATTTTCTTAGTATCGCCACAGATGACACTGTAATTGAGGGAACAGAAATTGGTACACAGTCGTAATTTACTACTTGCTACTCAGTGGCCCTTGAATATTACTCAGTGGCCCTTGAATATGCATTGTCATGTGAGACTCCAATTCCATGCTGCGAGGGTAGAACAGCGTATTCGGTTTCTGTATTTTTGGAGCCCTGCAGGAAAACATTCGTGACCATCGATTGCTTTGGACGAAGAGGTGCACGTCTGGGTACTACCCTGGTAACGTTGGCAACCGCAAACATATTTCAGTGAAGGTATCGACCGTCTTGTCTCACACTGGGATAAATGTATTAACAGATATGGTGACTACTTGTGAAATAATAAACGATTAACTTACTTTTTTTCTTTTGTATCGTTTTCATTCTGACGTCTTCTGACGTCTTTCATGCGATCCACTTTCAACGGAAAGCGTTGGTTTGTTTCCCGTTTCGTGTTTTCCTGTCCCTGATAATACATACCGATAGACCGAGTATCACACTACACTAATTTAGGACTGCCCTATGGACCGTACACGTAAAATTTCACTTTAAAAATCATTTTGTTTATAGCGGGAAGCAAACGGAAGTTTTCTTTCGACACTGGGCATCGCATAAAAGACGTGGTGAGCAGCATTTATTTTGGCTGACTAGCTACACATATCAAAGACGAAATTGCAAATACGTGCCGAAAATTCAGAGAAAATGCGCCTGACAGTTCCTAGGAGAGATACATAACATTCCACAGCCAACTAAAAACTTGTAGGTAACGTGACCACTCTTACAAATAATTTATTAGGCGTGACCCAGTATCACAAACACTGTATTTCGCCTCTTCCAACTCGGGTGTTCCGCGTCTCCGTGGAGTACCACAGTTACTCCTGTTGACGATGAAATTACCCCTTTCTCGTAGCCGTTGCGTAGTTGTGGCGAAAGGGTATGCGATAGAGTCGGGCGTTTTGGATGATGATCTTGATGAAGGTGGCGAGAAGCTCCTCCATTACCATGAGATTGGTGGTACAGAAGGCTCATGTCGGCGTATTCTGCAAACGTATACTCAACGATGCTGCTCTAACTCTGAGACACTTTAATCAATTTTTTTGGGATTTGTTGCCCGCCAGTTACGCAAAAATCCGTTTTTCTCAGTACCCAAATATGTTTCGGCACCACTGCGCCATCATCAGTGGGTTTTCGTTTTTATTTATTCTCCAATGTGAATATTTATGTTACATGATAATAAAACTATGTGCCTTTTTAGTTCAAACAACAGATCGTTTTTTTTTTTGTAAATACATTTACATTTGGTGAGCATGAATTTTCTGGACCACTTTTGTGTTAATTATTACAGGTAGCTCGTCATCTGCAACCAAACGATGTTGATGAGAAATTTTTTTCTTTTTTTTTGTGGAGTGTTAACCTATCTTCTAGAGTCTAATTTTGTTTTTCGCTATGTTTTCGCGCCTATTTTCGTATTTACTTACTTTTTCGTGTGGAAAGCACTTACATTCTCCGCATCATGCTGAGATGTTGTGATGCATACGTAGCTGTAACAAGTATGTTCCACAAATAACGTAGTAAAACGCTTTTCACTACACCAGAACACAGTGTGTTATGTGTCCCAGCCCAGACAGTGTTCATTTGTTCACCAGAGAGTTCGGCACCAAATGTGTATTTTATTTGCATGTTATCTGTTTATCTGTGTGTGTGTGTGTGTGTGTGTGTGTGTGTGTGTGTGTGTGTGTGTGTTTTCTGTGTGTTTCTTAACTGTGTGTGTTGTCTTTTATATGGCATTCCTATTTGTGTGCAAATGGTGCGTCTTTGCAGATTTTAGTGTATTTATTTTTCGTGTGTGTGTGTGTGTGTGTGTGTGTGTGTGTGTGTGTGTGTGTGTGTGTGCGCTTGTGTGTGTGTGTGCAGACTTTATTTGTTTGTCCTTTTTTTATTTGTAAAGTTCCTTTAATGTGTTAAATATTGTGCCCTTGAAGAGTGTTGTGTATTCGCTTAAGATCTGTTTTCCTTCCGCTGTTGAATTGTGTAAAAAATGGTTCAGATGGCTCTGAGCAGTATGGGACTACGTATACATCACAACATCTCAATATGATGAGGAGCATGGAAGTGCTTGCTACGCGAAAAAGTAAGTAAATACGAAAATAGGCGCGAAAACATCGCGAAAAACGAAATTACACTCTAGAAGATAGGTTAACTCTCAGAAAAAAAAGATATCATGTTTGAACTAAAAAGGCACATAATTTTATAATCATGTAACAAAAATATTCACATTGGAGAATAAATAAAAACAAAAACCCACTGATGATGGTGCAGTGATGCCGAAACATATTTGGATACTGAGAAAAACGGTGTTTTGCGTAACTGGCGGACCTCAAATCCCAAAAATTTTAACTGCATCGCGGAAAATACAAGGAGCTGCAAATCAAAAGATGAACTTCAATCAAACTTGAACCACGTTAGACAGGGGTAGGACAGACGTCAAATACCATCAGCCAATTCGAAGTAAACACCCTCCATCGTTACTACCCTTTTGCACACCAACATGGCAAACATGTTTTCAAACGGCTGCAGCTCGGAAACGGTATGTTTTCGGAGATAGGTTCCAGTTCACAATATATGAAGACATCGGTGACCATGCAGCTCTCTTAGAACCAAATGATAATTAAATCAAAACCATGAGCTGTCGACAAGCGTTGATATACATCAACGGGGACAGTTGAAATTGTGTAACCCGATGGGACTCGATCTCCTGCTTACATGACAGACGCTCTATCTATCTGAGCCACCTATGGCACAGAGGGTAGTGCGACTGCAGGGATTTATTCCTCGCACGCTCCCCGTGAGACTCAAATTCTCAACTTAATGTCCACACACTAAATTCATAGCGCCCCTGTCCACTACACTCATTACTCGTGGCACACAATCTTACCGAGTCCCGTAAGAGTTTGGGAAATGCGTGTGCATCCAGCACCGAAGAAGAAGGTCAGTGGCCGGTAAGCCTTAACTACATGAAGATTGTTCTTTCGAACATCTTCTTGTAGTCAAGGCTAACCGGCCATTGACCTGTGTCTTCTGTGCTGGATGCACACGCATTGTCAGTGGCCGGTAAGCCTTAACTACATGAAGATTGTTCTTTCGAACATCTTCTTGTAGTCAAGGCTAACCGGCCATTGACCTGTGTCTTCTGTGCTGGATGCACACGCATTGCCCAAACTCTTACGGGACTCGGTAAGATTGTGTGCCACGAGTAATGAGTGTAGTGGACAGGGGCACTATGAATTTAGTGTGTGGACATTAAGTTGGGAATGTGGATCTCACGGGGAGCGTGCAAGGGATAAGTCCCTGCAGTCGCTCTCTCCTCTGTGCCATAGGTGGCTCAGATGGATGCCGGCACGGTAGCTTAGCGTGTTCGCTCAGAGAGCCGGTTGTCCTCTGTGATAAAAAAAAAAAAAAAAACTGAGTGGAAGGATCAGCAAACGAACTTCAACGGAAGTCATGTGACGTCCGCAAAGACCAAACACAAAGATAACAACGAACAAAACGCAAAATAATAATAATTATAATAATAATAAATGGATAGAGCGTCTGCCAGGGGATTCCGGTTCTGGCACACATTGTGAACTGTCGTCGTTGATGTATATCAACGCCTGTCAATAGCTTACGGTCTTGATTTAGTTATCATTTCAGTTCCAAATATTGTCTTCTCAGTCCCCTAGAAGTTTGTAACGAGCGTTTCCGAACACGCTATGTATTGGACAAAGGACAACGTTGCCCGAAAATAAATTAAAATAGCTCCAATCCCCTAGATTCGACAAAGGTTTTTCGGCAGTTTTCCTTGGCTACCAGGCGAATGCCAAAACTGGAAATCTCATCCCCAAATGTTGCCACTTGGTATCCCTTCTGCCACACAGCTAGCCTGCTAGAATATTTGGCTGAAAAGGATAACGTTTCACAACAGCTCTCTCGCTCTAGTCAGAATCGAATGGAAAAATGCGTAAAATAATTACTTTTATTATTTATTCACTTATTTAATCTGATCTGATTAGTCTCTGTAAGTCCATCTTAAATAGATAGTTGCGAGACTTCGGCTGTTCAGTATAAAATGACAAATTAAAACACCTTCCAGTAGTTATTCTATTTGAGGTACCAGTTTCGGCGCTACATAGCGCCATCTACAGGCCCCTGATCGACGTGTAGGAAGAATCACAGCTCTGGCCAACATTCAGTTGAATGGTATTCATAGATTACTTCTTAACACAGGAATTCCTTCGATCAGCACTAGCCAACAGTTGACAAACATAACATTGCATGTAACGTTTGTCTAACAGACGGGAAGTGATGATCGAAGAGATCGCTGTGTTACGAAGAAATCTAGCCTACGGCTACCAGTCACTGTATGCTGGTCCCTACTTCGCCTAGACCAAAGGTGGCATTCCTCCTACATGCCGGTAAGGGGCGTGAAGATGGCGTAATGTAGCGCTGAAACTGGTGCACAAGTAACATAACTGGAAATTTAGACTGCTGAAGATGTTTTCGATTCGCCACTTATTATTTTGCACCGATTAGGGTCATCAGCCCCTCTCCTACACCGGACCAGGGTTTCACACGTGTACAGTATGTATTACATCATAATTACCTCAGAAAAGAACAGTTTTAATATCACAACTAGTATTAAAATGATTTTACTGCCTGAAATGGCGGTCTGAATATCTTATATTGAATATGAACTGACAAAGCTAATACTGGCGTTACTTGTACTATTACAGCTCCAGCCACTAATAATAATAATATTACAGTAATGACAATAACTGTGACATTAATACAAATAGTGATCAACAACCAACAACATTATGATACTGTATGTTACAGCGTACATTACTTTGAGATCGGAGCCGGACACTACTTCCCAGTGAGCAGTGTTCACTGTTATAGGTTTGTTCTCTCTGTGTTGCAGGACAAAGAAAATGCTGCGTAACCTGGTGGCGAGTGCGTCTCGCTCTCTGGTGTCTGTGAGCAGGAAGAGTCGTTTGGTGTCCACTCAGACTGGAGTAGCAGCTCAGCAGGTACGGCCAACACTGCTAGAACTCCAATGGCTTAGCCTCTGTTCTGCATGTATGACAGTTAATCACGCACCTGCCACTGACTGTGTTCAGCACGTGGGGCATCTCACCACGTTCTTTTGTAAAGGTCCTGCTGAAGATGGTCTGCTGTTCCTAATAGTGCTAACTTTTTCTGTACGAGACTACTGCCTTAATCTAAATAAGTAGATATGTAAATAGAATGAGATTTTCACTCTGCAGCGGAGTGTGCGCTGATATGAAACTTCTTGGCAGATTAAAACTGTGTACCCGACCGAGACTCGAACTCGGGACCTTTGCCTTTCGCGGGCAAGTGCTCTACCAACTGAGCTACCGAAGCACGACTCACGTCCGGTACTCACAGTTCATTTTTTCACAATCTTAAATGTCTGGATGTTGTTTACCGAGGGCTTTGAAATTTCGATACGACGTTGCTTTTGAATACGTATGTGTTCTTGTGCTGGATGTTCGGAAATTCCCGTTACAAACTTTAGGACTTATGCAGGGGTGTGATTACATAATATTTAGTATAGGAACTCGTGTCCGGAAACGTACCGTCTCCGTTCTACGACTATTTCAATTCATATATGTAACTCATCCACTTCTGCTTGAGGAACTGAATTACGAGGTGCATTCAAGTTCTAAGGCCTCCGATATTTTTTCTAGTTAGCTACTTACCCGAAATCGATGAAACTGGCGTTGCTTCTCGACGTAATCGCCCTGCAGACGTACACATTTTCCACAACGCTGACGCCATGATTCCATGGCATCGGCGAAGGCTTCTTTAGGAGTCTGTTTTGACCACTGGAAAATCGCTGAGGCAATTGCAGCACGGCTGGTGAATGTGCGTCCACGGAGAGCGTCTTTCATTGTTGGAAAAAGCCAAAAGTCACTAGGAGCCAGGTCAGGTGAGTAGAGAGAATGAGTAATCACTTCAAAGTTGTTATCACGAAGAAACTGTTGCGTAACGTTAGCTCGATGTGCGGGTGAGTTGTTTTGGTGAAACAGCACACACGCAGCCCTTCCCGGACGTTTTTGTTGCAGTGCAGGAAGGAATTTGTTCTTCAAAACATTTTCGTAGGATGCACCTGTTACCGTAGTGCCCTTTGGAACGCAATGGGTAAGGATTACGCCCTCGCTGTCTCAGAACATGGACACCATCATTTTTTCAGCACTGACGGTTACCCGAAATTTTTTTGGTGGCAGTGAATCTGTGTGCTTCCATTGAGCTGACTCGCGCTTTGTTTCTGGATTGAAAAATGGCATCCACGTCTCATCCATTGTCACAACCGACGAAAAGAAAGTCCCATTCACGCTGTCGTTGCTCGTCATCATTGCTTGGCAAGATGCCACACGGGCAGCCATGTGGTCGTCCGTCAGCATTCGTGGCACCCACCTGGATGACACATTTCGCATTTTCAGGTCGTCATGCAGGATTGTGTGCACAGAACCCACAGAAATGCCAACTCTGGAGGTCATTCGGCGATCCCCCAAAACAATTGTCTCCACTTTCTCGATCATGTCGTCAGACCGGCTTGTGCGAGCCCGAGGTTGTTTCGGTTTGTTGTCACACGATGTTCTGCCTTCATTAAACTGTCGCACCCACGAACGCACTTTCGACACATCCATAACTCCATCACCACGTGTCTCCTTCAACTGTCGATGAATTTCAATTGGTTTCACACCACTCAAATTGAGAAAACGAATGATTGCACGCTGTTCAAGTAAGGAAAACGTCGCCATTTTGAGTAGTTAAAACAGTCCTCATTCTCGCCGCTGGCGGTAAAATTTCATCTGCCGTACGGTGGTGCCATCTCTGGGACGTATTGACAATGAACGCGGCCTCATTTTAAAATAATGCGCATGTTTCTATCTCTTTCCAGTCTGGAGAAAAAAAATCGGAGGCCTTAGAACTTGAATGCACCTCGTAGGCGTGACGCAGTGCAGTTATTCGGCAAGAATTCGAAAGCAAATGTAACGAAACACCCATTTATCACATAACCACATTTGTTTGTTTTAACACTTAAACATTGTGGGTTTACATTATTCCAGTACTACAAACAACCCAGAACACTGTACGTACAGAACAGTTTTGATGCATTACAACAGCGGCTCGATGTCGCTACCGCCAACGTTGTTACAGACATTGTACATTCGGAGCATGTCCTGGACACATACGTCATCCCACCTGATGTCTCCACAATGTCCAGTGCAGCGGCCAGCACTCGCACCAGCAAATCACCCTCTGTATCTACAGGAGACTCGTAAATTAAACTTTACATACAATCTCAGAAGAAGTAGTCCATAGGAGTTAAATCCCGCGATCGCGGCGGCAACGCAGTTGGACCACTTCGGCCTATATTCTTTCACCATATCGCCTGTTGAAGGGTGAGGTAATGCAACATCACACTAAAAACGCGTCGTTTCCTGAAGGACATTCAGTGGCACAGCTTCCAAGAAGGGGTGCAATACGTTTCGTAGGAAGCTCAAGGATGAAGGACCAGTTAGCTTGAGTGGAAGCAGATGTGGACGCGCTACACATCTGAACTGATACCATTGACATGGGTTTCTATTCAAAATATTATGTACCCACTCCCCTCTGCAAGTCCTACAAGTCTGTAACAAGAATTTCCGAACACCTTGTATACCGGCTGAGCGTCTTCTCTTGAACGTAAATATATTTATAAAGTACACACATCAAAAAAGTTTTACATCACCCTGGCTCCCAGAACTGCTGATGATATTGTATCACAGTCCTTTCGACTGTTCAGAAATGTCACAAAACTCGCCCAATGATGTAAACAACCGTGCATGAGCAGTGCCTATTAGACGGGGGGGGGGGGGGGGGGGGAGGGGTGGGGAAGGGGGCACAGCCTATCAGTTCTAATCATTCTACCGCTCGCCTGTAGTTCAACCATGCCTAGACGGTCAATACCGCGGTTCGATCGCGTCTGCATTGTTACTTTGTGCCATGTGCCAGGAAGGGCTCTCAAGAGGGGAAGTGTCCAGGCATCTTTGAGTGAGCCAAAGCGCGACAAGAACTGGCGATGACATGCTTCCCTCAGAGGCCACCCAAGGGCTACTACTGCATTGGATGACCGCTACCTACGGATTATGGCTCGGAGGAACCATGACAGCAACGCCACCATGTTGAATAATGCTTTTCGTACAGCCACAGGACGTCGTGGTACTTCACTCCCGACGTCCATGGCGAGATCCATCTTTGCAACCACGACACCATGCAGCGCGCGGCACAGATGGGCCGAACAACATGCCAAATGGACCGCTCAGGATTGGCATCACGTCCTCTTCACCGACGAGTGTCGCATATGTCTTCATCCACACAATCTTCGGAGACATGTTTGGAGGCAACAGGGTGAGGCTGAACTCCTTACACACACTGTCCAGCGAGTGCAGCAAGGTGGAGATTCCCTAATGTTTTGGGGTGGCATTATGTGGGGCCGACGTATGCCGCTGGTGGTTACGAAAGATCCCGTAAAGGCTGTGCGATACGTGAATTACATCCTCCGAACGATAGGGCAACAGTATCGCCAGCATATTGGCGAGGCATTCGTCTTCATGGACGACAATTCGCGCCCCCATTGTGCACATCTTGTGAATGGCTTCTTTCAGGATAACGACATCGCTCGGTCAGAGTGACCAGTATGTTCTCCAGACATGAGCCCTATCGCACATGCCTGGGATAGATTGAAAAGGGCTGTTTATAGATGACTCGACCCAACAACCACTCTGAGGGATCTACGTCGAATCGCCGTTGAGGAGAGGGACAATCTGGACCAACTGGCTGTGGATAGTATGCCACGGCGAATACAGGCATGCATCAATGCAAGAGGACGCACGGGGAATGGGGGTATTAGAGGCACCAGTGTGTACACCAATATGGACGTCCACTTTTCACGGTCTCGCTGTACGGTGGTGCAACATGCAATGTGTGGTTTTCATGAGCAATAAAAAGGGCGGAAATGATATTTATTTTGATCACTATTCTAATTTTCTGTACGTGTTCCGGAACTCTTGGAACCGAGATGATGCAAAACTTTTTTTGATGTGTATATAATAGCGAACACAGAAACATTGTTAGCAACACCTTGAAAAGCTCTTGCCTGATTTACTTCAAATATATCTATATAAATCGACTAGGAAAAAGGGGAAGGAAGAGATGCTCAGAGAGAGTGAGTAGGGGGAAACGGAGTAAGAGGGGGGAAAGTGATCTACAGTGAGATGTGGTCGGAATCGAGGGACAGAGACAGGAGAAGGAGATGCGGAGGGGGAGAGGAGGAGATTAAGACATATATCTAGTTCCCATACATAATTAGCAACTGCAAAGCATAGCCTAGTACATAATGAATTCAAACTTGAAAACGTTAAATTGTATCTTTGACAAAATATAAAAAGCAATATAAATTGTAATTCACTCAGGACGGATAGTTATTGAAAGTCTGTTGGTAATGGTTATGATTTATTTAGAAAGAGACTGAACTTCTTTCTTCATGCATCTGATTCTGCACTGAAACAAAAAAATACTTAACTGTAACTAAATATTGATTAGCAATAATTCATTAGCAATAACATCAACGATAAAGGCAGTCGTTTCGTAACACTCAGCAAAACATGAATTTTTATTATCTCTAAATATAAAATGGGAACTTCGTTGCGTGTAACAAAGCGACGTTTCTTGTCAGTATAAAGGTTAAAAAAACAACGATATTACTTTTCGAAATCCTCCCCGAAATAGGGGTCAGCGAGCAAAAGTATATGCGATGGCAGAGATTTAAATTACCTGCGTTGCATCTCTGATGTAGCCAACACACACTGCTAGACCACAGGCATAAGTTATTTTCTCATAAAGCATAGTATTTTATGCTTTATTTGACTGTGACTACAAAGCCCCCAATGGGAAAAGACTTCCTGCTTGTAAACATCTCTGACACCGTTCTAGCATTACTCACTTTCTGGCCACTACTAATTTTAAAATCATTTCCTTTTAAAATATCTCTGTTGCGGAAGGCCTTACTAAAATTATGTTATCAGAGTGATTTTTATATGCAACATTTCTTGTTTTTTGAGAGGGGGTGTTATTCTTCTTTAGTAACAATCTTTGACTTAGTATTAGGCAAAACCGTAAGCGATATCTCTGGATAGACACACATGTCAGCCGTTACTGACTCGTAAAACAATTCCTTATGTACAATTAAACTGAATAAAGTTACACCAATAAAATGAAGTGAACTTTTCAAGTGTAACTTTGCATACTGTAGACAATTATTTATGGATATTATTTTAAAGAGTGCAGTTCGAACATGTACAAAGAAGTGACTAAATATAATGCAACTCAACAATACAAATTACATTACGATAGCAATTCTTTGTAATTTGGTGGACACAGATGTTTTTACGGCTTTAGCAGTTTCTGTAAAACTGTTATACCTTTAGAAAAAAATGGTTCTCTTATGTATATATTCTCTCTCCATATATATATATATATATATATATATATATATATATATATATATATATATACACAACAAAAAGTGCATACGTAGCTGTGTACTGATTTGTTTTCTTTCTGACAGATTTCACAGAAAACAGGAAATTTGTATTTATGGCTTATCGGCTTATGGTTACACATGTTTTGACGTTGTTGATAAATGAAGAGATGTCACTCACGATTCGTTGGTATATTTAGATACTGGTGACATTGATATAAAGGGTAAGATCACGGTGCTTGATTTGCAGAGAAAAATCCTCATCTAGTGTGGTCTGAGCCAGTGTTTGGAGATATTGTGGGTTAAGTGAGGAAAAAGTATGAAGCATCAGACCATACATGGTGTGGTCTCACCTGGCGGAATATCTTAGATAAGGTTGTCCGTTTTCATGGAAATGTGGGACTATGAAACCAAGAATGGACTTCTGCGAATTTAAGTGTTACAAGGAGAGCGTGCAGCTTAAACTGACTTGTTCAAGTAGCTGAAGATGGAGTGGTCTTCCATATGAGAGCTGATACAATTGACATGATGATGAAATATAGGGCAGACATCCGAGTTTCCCGAGTGGATGGATACATTCTGTAGGATGACTGTTAGAAACCTTCATCTATTGGCTTCTAGTGATGGCGATCGTTCGTTAACAGGGCACATACAGGGTGTTTCAAAAATGACCGGTATATTTGAAACGGCAATACAAACTAAACGAGCAGCGATAGAAATACACCGTTTGTTGCAATATGCTTGGGACAACAGTACATTTTCAGGCAGACAAACTTTCGAAATTACAGTGTTTACAATTGTCAACAACAGATGGCGCTGCGGTCTGGGAAACTCTATAGTACGATATTTTCCACATATCCACCATGCGTAGCAATAATATGGCGTAGTCTCTGAATGAAATTACCCGAAACCTTTGACAACGTGTCTGGCGGAATGGCTTCACATGCAGATGAGATGTACTGCTTCAGCTGTTCAATTGTTTCTGGATTCTGGCGGTACACCTGGTCTTTCAAGTGTCCCCACAGAAAGAAGTCACAGGGTTTTATGTCTGGCGAATAGGGAGGCCAATCCACGCCGCCTCCTGTATGTTTCGGGTAGCCCAAAGCAATCACACGATCATCGAAATATTCATTCAGGAAATTAAAGACGTCGGCCGTGCGATGTGGCCGGGCACCATCTTGCATAAACCACGAGGTGTTCGCAGTGTCGTCTAAGGCAGTTTGTACCCCCACAAATTCACGAAGAATGTCCCGATAGCGTGATGCAGTAATCGTTTCGGATCTGAAAAATGGGCCAATGATTCCTTTGGAAGAAATGGAGGCCCAGACAAGTACTTTTTGAGGATGCAGGGACGATGGGACTGCAACATGGGACTTTTCGGTTCCCCATATGTGCCAGTTCTGTGTATTGACGAAGCCGTCCAGGTAAAAATAAGCTTCGTCAGTAAACCAAATGCTGCCGACATGCATATCGCCGTCGTCAATCCTGTGCACTATATCGTTAGCGAATGTCTCTCATGCAGCAATGGTAGCGGCGCTGAGGGGTTCCCGCGTTTTTATTTTGTATGGATAGAGGTGTAAACTCTGGCGCATGAGACGATACGTGGACGTTGGCGTCATTTGGACCGCAGCTGCAACACGACGAACGGAAACCCGAGGCCGCTGTTGGATCACCTGCTGCACTAGCTGCGTGTTGTCCTCTGTGGTTGCCGTACGTGGTCGCCCTACCTTTCCAGCACGTTCATCCATCACATTCCCAGTCCGTTGAAATTTTTCAAACAGATCCTTTATTGTATCGCTTTTCGGTCCTTTGGTTACATTAAACCTCAGTTGAAAACTTCGTCTTGTTGCAAAAACACTGTGTTCTAGGCGGTGGAATTCCAACACCAGAAAAATCCTCTGTTCTAAGGAATAAACCATGTTGTCCACAGCACACTTGCACGTTGTGAACAGCACACGCTTACAGCAAAAAGACGACGTACAGAATGGCGCACCCACAAACTGCGTTGTCTTCTATATCTTTCACATCACTTGCAGCGCCATCTGTTGTTGAAAATTGTAACTACTGTAATTTCGAAAGTTTGTCCGCCTGAAAATGTACTGTTGTCCCAAGCATATTACAACAAATGGTGTATTTCTATCGCTGCTCGTTTAGTTTTTATTGCCGTTTCAAATATACCGGTCATTTTTGAAACACCCTGTACATTTAATTCAGTTGTAAGTTAAGAAGTTATGGTTGCTATGTCCAGCTGTATGTGGGGTGGGATTGGTTGCATATACTATGTATGGCCCAAGGGAAACATGCGTGAGGATAGTTTCCGCATGATGTAAATTTGGAGTTAAGTCATTATGCGAAAACATCTGCGTAGTTGCGGATGGGAGCTGAGGGTTCAACATTAAGACTCTGTGGTAAGTCTCCTTTGTAATGAGTTGATGATTATCAGGTGCAGTTTCGGTGATGAAGTGGCCTTAGTTAGATGAGTGGGCACCATTTAACGTTTTCAAGAGTTTTAGGACTAACGTAAGTTTACAGTACTGTGTACTATAACGTGGGATAATGAAGAAGTAATAATAATACTCGCGACAGTAATAATAATATATTTGTCGTATGCTGTGTGCAGCACCCAAAACCTGTGGCGACGGTGGACGGTGAGCTGGTGTCGCTACAGCTGCCCTCTGGGGAACACCACAAGTTTCCCGTCATGTGGCTCAGGGACAACTGCCAGTGCCCTAAGTGCTTCAACAGCCAGCAGATGTCGCGCATCATCTACTGGGACGAGCTGGACACCAACATCAAGCCAGCTGACATACAGGTAAGTCTCAATGCCTTGTCCCTTGGATCGGTATTAACGTCAGTTCTCTAGACATTACGAACTGTTTTATAATAAATGAAAAGCAACAGTTTGCTTTTGTTCTACAATATAACTTTTATTGTTAACCGGTTTTCGGCTTACAAGGCCATCTTCAGACATTTACTGAGTATTATCAACAAAGTAGTTACTATATTTGCAAACAACATTGGAAGAGAAGTAACACGTCAAGACTGAAGTAGAAACATACAGTAAGTAACATCTTTGACAGCGTGGTGGTAATGGAATGAAAAAGTAAAAATTGAACAGTACATAAATAACAATGAAGTAGACAAGAAAACCTTTAGCACAAAATAAGAATGGCATGCCTTCATAACAGTTTCTATTAATAAACAGAACTAATAAAATAAAATAAAATTAGTGCTAGACAAGGATACATCAGGAGGTCTGAAACATGGAGAGTGATGCACAAACCAAATAAAGAAGAGGCAATTATCAATGTAACTACAGAATACACAAGGAACTTAAGCAATATCAATAATATAAACAGAAATAAATAAATGCAGGAAAGTGGAGGTGTTTGAGGGAACCTACAGTAAGTGCAATCTTTGAGAATGCGGTGGTACCGCATTTTAACATTAACAATATAATGTGGTCCAACTAAAACATTTGTATCTCTTTACGTACTACACTAATATGTAATAAAATTGGGGTTCTTATTTTTAAAAAACTCAGTTGTTATCCGTTTGACCTTTGGCAGCACCATCTAGCGGGCCAACCATAGCGCCATCTGGTTTCTCCCATCAAGCTAGACGAGTTTCGTTCTTTGCAGTTTTTTCGTTTGGCGCTTATTTCGTGAGGTATCTGGCCCAGTCACGATCAATGGACCACCCAGTATAAATAAGCTGGAGAAGATTAAAGCATGGGAGGCATCATTTCATGGAGGCAAACGTCCTTCATAGAAGAGGATATCTGGTGTGCCATGACAAACTGAACATATAACACATTTTTAGTGTCATTAAACGACTAACTAGACAAAAAATGTTTCATTTTATTGGCATTTTGAGCAAGGACATCAAAGATATTTTAAAACAATCGTGGTAATTGCCCCCCTGTGCTGGTAACGTATTCTACAAATTCGCCACACACACCATTCACATTCCTTGCTGCTTGCGTTGGACCTGTTGACATTTAACGTAAACCACAAGTAGTCAGAGTGTCCTCAGATCTGTATTCATCTCAATCACGTACATAATTGTGAAACACACACGTGCTTCTTGTAATACGAGGACTGTTCGGAAATTAAGGTCCGATAGGGCGCGAAATGGAAGCCACTGTCAAATTGTTTAATTTCCAACAGTTAGATATACTTTCCAGATACTTCTCTACATAGTCGCTGCTCCGACTCGACATTGCATATGATCAAGCACTTCACATCTTCATTGACCCTGCAGAGCGCGGCCGAGAATTGTCATGAAGGAAACGCATGACAGCTCTGCTATGCGGGCTGCATGACATCAAGCGAATCTCTCACCAGGCCTTCATACTTGGCAGGAGACATTGCTTTCTAGGCATCTTTACGTGCTCACTGTGCCCTCAGAGCAAAGAATGACGTGACACGATCAAAAGGGCACACAAGAGATACTGCCCAACTCCTCCGTGCAAAGCCTCAACAGGTTTTCACTGTCATTTCCATTTCGTGCCTTGTCGAGCCGTACTTTCCGAATACGAATAGCCCCCGTATCTTCGGGAATTTCTAGAGATTGATTGTCGATGAAAAAATCTACAATCGTTGAAAAGTATGCCGAAAGCACTTTCAGCAAAGTTCGTCAAAGGAGCTCCGCAACATTCAGAAATACGGAGAAAGACTTCCCGTCATCCTGTATGTGGATCATCGACATTCTCAACAATACTATTCAGTGAATTTGAGCTGTGGATATCTTCCTCTTTCTTACAGGCCGACAGAGAAAAGTTATCTGTGAAGTGGTCAGACGGCCATAGCAGCCAGTACAAGCTGGAGTGGCTCCAGGACCGCAGCTTCCACCCAGAAGACCAGAAGAAGTGGCTCGATGAGACCTACAGGCTGCCCAAAGCTGGCTGGAATGCCGAAAACTTCGAATCCATCCTCCAGAGATTCAAGTATAGCGACGTCGTAAACAGGTAAAAGCTACGACATGAAATGAGCCACGACTGTGTAGTGGAACGAAACAATTTCCAACATCTTCATGACCGCATTTAACATCACCTTGCTCTGCAGTTTTTCTTCTTTGGGTTGCTGCGTAGGTATTCATCTACTTTCATTAACTTTAAAACTGACAGTAACTGATGTTTTACTGGATAAATACTTAGATGTTCTCTGGAGAGGGAAGAACGTCCGTTACAGTTCGTCAGCAACAACGAAAATTTTCTCTCGGCGTTAATTCCTTGCTGTTTCCACTTCTTGTCATGCATTACTTCCTTTTTAAGTTCGCAGTATTCATTCTGTCGAAACGCCAAGCTTTCCATTGCTTTTCGTTTTCTATTTCTTTTGTATACCTCCTTTCAGTCTCTATTCTTCTTACGAGATATTTGCTTTCGCGAACATAATTTTCAACGATTTCTCTTAAGTGCATCGTATCTTTTTTTGTACAATGATTTTTATTATGTGAGCAACACTGTCCTATTCCTATCGTTTTCAAAAGTTTTTATGTTTTCTAAGAGGACCATTCAGTCTTCATGGTTGGTCTACTCCACACACGCTTTTTAAAAATTACTACCTCCAAATATACTATAATTTTTAGTAAACTCAAGAGACACAACCAAAGGATGATACCAGATCAGTTTTTGTTATTTTTCTTACTCAAAAAATAAATTTTTGCGTTTTATTTACTTAGCTACTTTATCGCCTCCCGCTCTTCTTTTCTAGCCAGGAACATTTTCGTGGGTGGCTAGAAGCAATGGCCAAGTATGGTGTCGCTATTATGTACGACACACCTCCAACGGTAGAGTCATTGCGTGAACTGGGAGACAAAGTAATGTACCCTAGAAGGACTCATTATGGGTAAGATCTTTTTGTTTTTAATTGTATGAAACACTGGATAGCACTCTGTAGTGCAACGTTTTCTCTTCGTTACCTTGTGGCGACTGGTGAACATGCAAAACCCACGTAGACTACACACGTTCATTTTTCGTTACTTTGCAGTTTGCAGTACCATGTGAAGATCAAACCCGACGCTACAAATGTGGCGTTCCTCAAGGATAAGCTAGAGATGCACACGGATCTTATGTATTGTGAAAACAAGCCCGGGGTAAGATATTCTCACTGATATGGTGGAACGAGTGAAGACTACTAAAAGTCTAGTCTACATAAATCCCACAGTATGATAACTAATAAAACATATATTTTTTTCCAGATAAATATGCTTCACTGTGTGGTGCAGACGAAAGGAGTTGGAGGTGATAACCTCTTGACTGACGGTTACTATCTGAGCGAAAAGCTGAAAGTTACCAACCCTGAGGCGTACAAAACTCTGAGCACCGTCCCTGTAACGTGGTCAGACGTTGGAAAGCATGGAGGGAGGCTCTTCTACTTCTTGTACAGGACACCTGTCATCACGTAAGTCTGGTGCTATACTTCCGTGCTTTAAGGACGGGACCTCCTACGAGGGTTGGAACTTTAATAGAGCAACTATTTACTTACAGCTCGTACAAAATAGATACGTTAAGGAATGCATTAAGGAACACGAACGGCACATGCGGCTAAAACAAAGTTCAAAATCGGCAGTAACGGAACATCATGAGAACTGTGGCTCTGACATCGATTTTAATAACGTACGTGTTCTGGCTAAGGAAACAAACTTTTATAGAAGAAAGGTCCGAGAAGCGATTGAAATTTCTAAGAATGCATCTAGTTTCAATAGAGAGGACGGCTATAGGCTTCCGGCATCGTGGCTCCCCGCCATCAAGGAAGTAAATACGCATAAACAACGCGCTGCAAGTCACCTCTGCGGACAGTAATTTGGCTAAACATTCCCCCTCTCTTGCTCTGTTCGTTTCGAATTTAGCCACTGATGACGACTAACTAATAGCGGTAGCAGGAATTTCAACCAATAACCCTATTTCCAGCTTAAGTGTGGAATAGCGCCCTTCTATCCAAAGACGATGGGCCGCCAATGGTATCCACTGGAGATTAGCTAACAACGCCCCTTCTTCTGCGTCAGAGCGGGAATATTAGTGTTGTGGCGGCGACCGGACTTATCTTAGAAGAAAGATTAAGGAAAGGCAAACCTACGTTTATAGCATTTGTAGACTTACAGAAAGCTTTTGACAATGTTGATTGGAATACTCTCTTTCAAATTCTGGAGGTGGGAGGGGTAACATAGAGAGAGTGAAAGGCGATTTTCAATCTGTATATTGAGCAAGCAGTGAAGGAAAAAAAGAAAAAAAATTGGAATAGGAATTAAAACCCATGGAGAAGAAATAAAAACTTTGAGATTCGCCGATGACATTGTAATTCTGTCAGAGACAGCAAAGGACCTGGTAGAGCAGTTGCACGGAATGGACAGTGTCTTGAAAGGAGGGTATAAGATGAACATCAACAAAAGCAAAACGAGAATAATTGAATGTAGTCGAATTAAATCGGGTGATGCTGAGGGAATTTGATTAGGAAATGAGTCACCTAAAGTAGTAAAGGAGTTTTGCTATCTGGGGAGCAAAATAAGTGATGATAGTCGAAGTAGAGAGCATATAAAAAGTAGCCTGGCAATGGCAAGGAAAGCGTTTCTGAAGAAGAAAAATTTGTTAACATCGAGTATAGATTTAAATGTCAGGAAGTCGTTTCTGAAAGTATTTGTATTGAGTGTAGCCATGTAGGGAAGTGAAACGTGGACGATAAATAGTTTAGACAAGAAGAGAATAGAAGCTTTCGAAATGTGGTGCTACAGAAGAATGCTGAAGATTAGATGGGTAGATCACGTAACTAATGAGGAGGTATTGAATAGAATTGGGGAGAAGAGGAGCTTGTGGCACAACTTGACGAGAAGAAGGGATCAGTTGGTAGGACATGTTCTGAGACATCGAGGGATCACCAATTTAGTACTAGAGGGCAGCGTGGAGGGTAAAAATCGTAGAGGGAGACCAAGAGATGAATACACTAAGCGCATTCAGAAGGATGTAGGCTGCAGTAGGTACTGGGAGATGAAGCAGCTTGCACAGGATAGAGTAGCATGGAGAGCTGCATCAAACCAGTCTCAGAACTGAAGACCACAACAACAAACAACAAACGACGACCGGAACGGTCGCGGGGTTAGTATTGGAGGGCAGCGAGGAGGGTAAAAATCGTAGAGGGAGACCAAGAGATGAATACACCAAGCAGATTCAGAATGATCTAGGCTTCAGTAGGTACTGGGATATGAAGAAGCTTGCACAGCATGGAGAGGTGCATCAAACCAGTCTCAGGACTGAAGACCACAACCTAAGGACAATACACAACACCCAGCCATCACGAGGCAGAGAAAATCCCTGACCCCGCCGGGAATCGAACCCGGGAACCCGGGCGCGGGAAGCGAGAACGCTACCGCACGACCTGCGAATGTCTGAAGTTTCTGTATAGTCTTGTGGTGAGTTTGTGGATTACCTCCGTGAGAGTCTCAAGTCGGTGTTCCCGGTGAAGGTCCGCGATGCGTGTGTATCGTGGAGCATTGCTTATGATTTTGAGTACTTTGTATGAGCTGCAGACGGCGCAGGCGTGTGGGCGCAGCGTATCCCCAGACAGGGGCTGCGTACGTCATCAGGGGTCGAATAAGTGTCATGTGCGTGGACCTCGACACCCTTCTGTTCAGTGTGCTACGCCTGTTCAGCATAGGGTAGAGCTATTTGAGCCTCGCGCTTGCTCGGTTGGTCATGTGTTGTATGTGGTCCTTCCAGAGTAATTTCTGGTCTAGCCAGACACCGAGGTATTTGACTTTCTCACGGAAACGTATTGGGCGTGTATGTAGAGTTATTGGTCTGCAGTATCGGTGTTTGCGCAGTTGCTTCGGTCTTCTATTGAACAGAACGGCTTCGCACTTGTCGACGTTTACTCTAACACGCCATTTCTCCAACCAAGGCTCAGCCACTCTGAGTGCAGTCTGTAAGCGTGACGTAATGTTTGATGGTTTTCAATCTTGCGCGAGGATGGCAGTGTCATCCGCGTCGATTGCCATCGTTGTGTTGTGTGTGGTTGGGAGATCGTTTATGTAGAGGTTAAACAGTAGGGGCCCTAGGATGCTTTCCTGGGGTACTCTCGCATGTATACCGTGTCGTGTTGATTGTTTTCCCTGCACGTCTGTGTTGAAACTCCTATCTGTGAGGTATTATTATTTAGCGTATGGCAAGTACAAATCACGTTTATAGAGAAATAAGCTGCTACAATAACTTTATAACTTTGGCACTAAAAAACAAGACATAAAGAATTAAAGACAGTTATGTCATGAACAACATATATATAATTACAAATTAACATTTAGGTTTTTAATATATTGAACTGCACTTCGGGTCGCATCCAGGAAGTCCGTTGTTTGACCTGGTTAGGCTCTCAGAGGGCACTATGCAATGATGTGCCGGATCGTCTGCTTCTCAGCGCCGCAGTCGCACATTGGGGATGGTGCTCTTCCCCATTTGTGTAGAGAGTCCGCACATCGACCGTGGCCCGTCCCGATCCTGTTGAGGATGGTCCAGGTTTTACGTGGTAACCCAAATCCTGGAGGTCTGTTCGACGGTTTCAGTAAGGTGTTTGCCTGTGGTGGTGCTGATTCTTCCCATTCCACTTTCCAGCGTTCTTCAAGACAGAAACCATTTTCCTCCAAATCTTTGGCCCTTATAAGAGGTGGATGTCTAGAGCGCAATCTATCACCGTCAATGCCATTGCTCAAAGCGTGAATCGGAAGTTGCGGGTTGTCTTGTATTTTTTTAAATTCTCTGAGAAGCGCATGTTCTCTTTGCAAGTGAGGTGGCGGTATGTGGCTCAGTACAGGTAGCCAGTGAATGGGGGTTAATTTTATTGCACCTGAAATAATCCTCATAGTTTGGTTCAGTACTGTGTCCACCATCTTGGTGTGAGCGCTCTTTAGCCGAACAGGGGAACAGTACTCTGCCGCAGAGTAGACAAGTCCCAAAGCAGAGCATCGCAAGGTAGAGGCGGATGAGCCCCAGCTGGTACCACATAGTTTCTGAATGATATTGTTCCTAGTACGGATTTTTGCAGCAGTGTTGATGAGGTGTTGTTTGTAGCTCAGGGTTCTATCTAATGTCACTCCCAGGTATTTTGGATTTTTATTATAAGGCAGAATATTGTTATCAAAATATATCTTAAGGCGTCTGTTAGCCAACTTATTATTCAGGTGGAGACACATAGCCTCAGTTTTAGTTGGACTAGGTTGTAGTCTCCATTCACGAAAGTACGTTCCCAGCAACGACAAGTCGCTTGTCAGGCCAGTCTCAGTATGCTCCATATCTCGATGTTGTGTAGCTGTGGCCCAGTCATCTGCATATTCAAACTTTTCAGATTTAGTATTAGGCATGCTATATACATGTTGAAAAGTAGCGGTTCCAGGACTGATCCTTGAGGCAAGCCATTATTGAGCTTCATTGTTTTGCTCCTATAATTTCCAAGTATCACCTGGAATGGTCTGTTGCAGAGCATCTCGTTGGTAAGGTTAGCCATTTTCAAACATGGCACGATGCGGAGTAGTTTGTAAATCAGGCCTTGCCTCCATACAGTATCATAAGCCGCCGTCAGGTCTATAAATACCACGGATGTTTTTTCTTGTCTTTGGAATCCTGCCTCGATGTAGGAAGTTAGTGAGAGGACTTGATCTGTGCAGCTCCTGTTTGGCCGGAGGCCTGCTTGTTCCACAGGGATACACTTTAGGATATCTTGACTTATTCTGTTACATATAAGTCTCTCCAGTAGTTTGTAGATCATGCTAAGAAGGGCAATTGGGCGGTAGCTGTTTGGTTGGTCATTCGGTTTACCTGGTTTCAGTATCGCTATTATTTTTGCTTTCTTCAGGGTATTTGGTATTCTTCCAGTTTCTATCATGCTGGAGAAGAACTGTGCAAGCCATAATTTTGCAAATTTACCGCAGTGAATCAGAAACTCTGGATAAATTCCATCAAAACCTGGGGCTTTCCGTGGCTTGATATCTCTCAGAACCAGTGTTATCTCTTCGATTGAGAAGGGCTGCGAGTGTAGTGAATTGTTTCCTACTAAGGATTTCAACTTTTTAAGTTCCTTTTTAACTTTTATGGTATGAACTTGATCCCCTGGAGCTCTAGAGGTTTTACTGATGTGCGCCGCAACTGTGTTTGGAGAAATAGAGCTTGGCCGTTGGTTCCTGCTACGACCAGCAAGCTTCCGAAGTAGCGACCATGCCTTTCTACTTGATTTTGTGAAGTCCATTTCCTCAACAGTCTCTATCCATTTAATGCGCCTGGCAGCGTCCAGACTGTGCAATAAGTCATCTGCAATCTCCCTATCCCCATGCTCTAGGAACTGTTTATAGAGCTCTCACTCTCTTCATTCCACCCCGGCACGTATTCTTTTTGTAAATCTCCGAGGAAAGCTGTTCTTAGCTGAGCTGATGACTGCTCCCACAAATCTTTTGTAATTTTTATAAGTTGGAGGTATCCATCCAAGGCGTTTATCAAGTTTTTCTGAGAAAGTAGCCCAGTCTTCTTTCCCAAAGTTCCATCTGGGCCGAGGATACGAGGAAATTAGGGGGATAGTAAGGCCTATTTCTATGAGCACTGGACGATGTTGGGAGTGAGGGAAGTCCCCAAGTATTCTGCAGGAGGCTGGTATAGGTTTGTTATTAGTGTCAACCGTAACAAAGCATTGATCAGGGTGGGATTCAGTTCCCCATGCAGCTGACTTAAACGTACTCTTTGGTCTTTGGCGTCAAAGATTAACTGTGTATTGCAATCTTCAGCCCATGAGCCTGTGAGGTATGAGTGTGTCAGACGGACCAGCTCATCGGGGAATCCTGCGTCGCTGAGTTTGCGAATTAGGCCGTTGTGCCATAGACGGTCGAAAGCCTTTTCGATGTCCAGGAATACCGCCCCTGTTCCTTTGTTTGTGTTCAAGCCATGTGTTGTATGTTCAATGACCCATAAGAGTTGTTGCGTTGTGGAGTGGTGATTCCTGAAGCCGAACTGCTCCGGTCTCAGGATTTCATTTGTTATGCAGTGCCTAGTGATGCATTTGACAATCACCTTCTCAACAATCTTGCTGAACGAGCTCAGAAGGCTGATGGCGGGACCCGCGGAGCAGCCCGCGAACAACAACACAACGGAAGAGGACAGACGTAACTAACGATGGACAGAAGAACAACAACAAGATCGAAACAAAAACAACGGAGTCACAAGAAAACCTAACAACCGCGTCCACTTGTACACAGAACCAGAAAGTAAATAAGCTGTCTAAGGCGAGGCGATGTGTCCAGAGACGTGCGCAAGATTAGACTGGCTGGCTGAGCTTTTTTTTTCTTTATTGCTATTTTAAACACGTTGTACAAAAGTGGGCTGTCAGCAGCATAGTATGCTGCTCTTCACCCGCGAGTGGTACAATATATGACATAAAGGAGGTACAGATAATACTATAAAAATTGTGGGCAAAACCTGTAGACACGAAAAACAATATACATGAAGCCGTTCATGCTGGACAAGAAAAAAACACTAAAACCTGTTGACACAGCGCACAAAACATGGACGACTGCGATGGCACAGGTGAACAGTGGTGGCGTGACAGCGAAAGAACACTAAACACAAACTCGAAGGCACACACACGAGACACTGATGGCAATGATCTCCGGTGGGCGAATGTCCACCGAGCGTGTATGAGTCTGGGGACCTGCCAAGAGAGGAGGAGGGGGGTGGGAGATGGAAAGGGGAGGGCAGAGATGCCAAGGGCAAGGGAGATAGGGGGAGGAAGGAAGGGAGGAAGGGGGAAGAGGGGTGGAGGAATGGGGGATGGGGGGGGGGGGGGGAAAGGAGAGAGAAGGGAGGGAGGGTGCCCAAAGGAACAAACACAGGAAGAGCGAGGGAGGATCAAAGTTGGTAGGAGGGGTAGATGGAGGGGAGGAGAGCATCATCAGGGATGGGGAGCTGGCGGAAGCCACCTTGGGAGAGGGTAAGGAGAGTGGAGAGATAGAGAGCATGTGGGATGTGGGAATACAGGCGCAGCAGTGGGCGGGGGTGGGAGAGGATGGGTGACAAAAGTGGGTGAGGAGGATCGAGTTTAGGCTGGCTTAGCAAGAGGCAGGCGCTTAAATACTCTATCGGGGGCGCTGCTATTGGCCGCTGGAACCACGTGTTCCACTGTGGCACCCGCACACTAAATGCGGGCCAGGAGGCGCGCGCCACCATAGCATACGGCGCGATGGCCCAGAGACCTCTAGGGGTCTTCGACGTCCATGACGTCTGGCGGGGATTCAAATTCCGTGACGCGTGGTACCAAATTTAGCCTATGACTATGGCTCACCAATGGTAGCCATATGATTTTTAACCAATACCATTACTTCTCTGACACGAAAACCTGACAACTCCTCCTTTATAAGAGGACGCGACACTCGTTCTAGCAGTAGATCGTAAGGAAGATCCCAGCAGAGGGGTCGGAACGTCGATCATTTTAGAAGACACATGACGCGGTCTAATACCCCAGAAGATTTTAACTTCAGTGACAACGGCCACGAAAGCCAGCAGACTTAAATAAAACAGATACGTGTTTCAAAGTTTTACTGACCTTCAAAGTAGTCACCAGAATTGTGTATAACGCTTTGCCAGCGATGTGGAAGTCGTAGGATACTCTTAGCAGTGTCAGCTATGCTGCCAGTTCGGGCGACGCGGTCTATTGTCCGACGAATTTGTAGCAGTTCTGAGGCGAAGCCGTGGTGAGGTTTTTCCTTCAGTTTAGCAGGACGTGTTTGAGCATTGTCCTGCAAAATGATGGTCAGGTCCTGCAGAATGTGTCATCGCTTCTGTCTCTAAGCTGGTCGTAGGTTGTGTTCCAAATATGAGCAGCATAGAGACAGAAGTGATGACGCGAGGCCGTTGGGATCCAGCACGGCGTTCTATATTACCCTCCTGAACCCACCGATTCCATATTTTGATAAGAGTCATTGGATCTCGACCAACGCGAGCAGCAATGTCACTATACGATAAACTGCAATCGCGATAGGCTACAATCCGACCTTTATCAAAGTCGGAAACGTGATGTTACTCATTTCTCCTCCTTACACGAGGCATCACAACAACGTTTCACCAGGCAACGCCGGTCAACTGCTGTTTGTCTATGAGAAACCGGTTGGAAACTTTCCTCATGTTAGCACGTTGTAGGTGTCGCCACCGGCGCCAACCTTGTGTGAATGCTCTGAAAAGCTAATCACTTGCATATCATAGTATCTTCTCCCTGTAGGTTAAATTTCGCGTCTGTAGCACGTCATCTTCGTGGTGTAGCAATTTTAATGGCCAGTAGTGCAAAACTCTATCACAATAGCATTCTGATATCAATTGTAGGATACAGGTGAGCAGTCTGGGGCCACAGGGTTACGAGGGTGATGCCTGCCATGGCCGTAAGGAGAGTGCAGCGAAATATGCTCCTGCGCTCTGTAGGGGCATGTAGGACAACTCCAAGGGGTAGCATTATCAGTGTCGATGGGACTTTGTCCTCTTAATATAAATATTGGTGTAATAGGTAAGAAAGGAGAAGAGAGACAAAATAATTTAATTTCTGGGGATTCACGTGGGGAACAAATCAGAAATTAAACGTAGGGTGGAGGATCTATGGCACGAACACTGGGACAACGACGAAACGGGTCGTAGAACACACGAGTTGCTGCCCAACATTATGGAGCGATTACAGCTACACTACTTTAAGCCATCAAGAGGACTGCAACACTTCCTTACTGGACATGGACCCTACCTGGCATACCTATGCCGGTTTGGGAAGCGGGCTACACCTACGTCTGACTGTGGGGCCACACCAGGCACCCAGGACCATGTGGTGTATCAGTGTCACTTCTTCGACGAGGTAGCGGCACATTTAAGACATCAGCTACCCAATTACGACACATACCACCTGCTCAGACAAGAGGACCACTTCCATATCCTGAATAAACTTGCAAATGAAATATCAAGCAAGGTTATAAAAGAATTCCTAAGGAACAACCATTAATAGATCATACCCGATCTAAAATCCGTACACCTATCTCGTTCCGCCAAGGCGTGGACCTGGCCAGGCGCTTCACGTCTAGGATTGGGGAGGGGGGGGGGGGGGGGGGAAGGGGGCACGTTCTAACCGATTCAGACATTCACCAAATATGACTATAGAATTAGTTTAGGTTAGACGTAGGATGAGACAGGATAACTCCATTAGCACAGTACTGCAGCGATTCACTGTTCTGGGCCAGCCTGGTGCCAGGGGCATGCCCACTAGGATTAGCTAAGTGGGCACGCCCAACTATGCAGGTTTGTAAACGATGGCACAGCTGTAACGCTGCAGGTAGAGTAGACTAGCAATAAGTAGTGGATAAGTAAGACCCTGGTAACCAGAAACACAGCAAGTAATGCCCATAGTGGAAACAGGAACAACACCACATTCTAGAACTAGATAAGCTGCAGTAAGTGTAATTGTAATAAGCATAAATTAGGACCCACTAATGTATTAGGTAGGGGGTTATTTTGTATCATGTATTTGAAGAATCTATTTACAATTTGTACAGAAACCAGATGGCAGTTATAAGAGTTGATGGGTATGAAAGGAAAGCAGTGGTTGGGAAGGGAGTGAGTCAGTGTTGTAGCCTATCCCCGATGCTATTCAATCTGTGTATTGAGCAAGCAGTGAAAGAAACAAAAGAAAAATTTGGAGTAGGTATTAAAATCCATGGAGAAGAAATAAAACGTTGAGGTTTGCCGATGACTTTGTAATTCTGTCAGAAACAGCAAAGGACTTGCAAGAGCAGTTGAATGGAATGGATAGTGTCTTGAAAGGAGGATATAAGGTGAACATCAGCAAAAGCAAAACGAGGATAGTGGAATGTAGTCGAATTAAGTCGGGTGATGCTGAAGGAATTAGATTAGGAAATGAGACACTTAAAGTAGTAAAGGAGTTTTACTATTTGCGTAGCAAAATAACTGATGATGGTCGAAGTAGAGAGGATATAAAATGTATACTGGCAATGGCAAGGAAAGCGTTTCTGAAGAAGAAAAATTTGTTAACATCGAGTATAGATTTAAATGTCAGGAAGTCGTTTCTGAAAGTATTTGTATGGAGTGAAGCCATGTATGGAAGTGAAACGTGGACGATAAATAGTTTAGACAAGAAGAGAATAGAAGCTTTCGAAATATAGTGCTACAGAAGAATGCCGAAGATTAGATGGGTAGATCACCTAACTAATGAGGAGGTATTGAATAGAATTGAGGAGAAGAGCAGCTTGTGGCACAACTTGACTAGAAGAAGGGATCGGTTTGTAGGACATGTTCTGAGACATCGAGGGATCACCAATTTAGCATTGGAGGGCAGCGTGAAGGGTAAAAATCGTAGAGGGAGACCAATAGATGAATACACTAAGCAGATTCAGAAGGATGTAGGCTTAGCAGGTGCTAGGAGATGAAGCAGCTTGCACAGGATAGAGTAGCATGGAGAGCTGCATCAAACCAGTCTCAGTTCTGAAGACCACAACATTAACATTTGAAGAATAAAGATTTAAAACAAAAACAAGATCGTACATAAATAAAAAATTAATTACCTGCCGTGAGGTCTGTCACTGAATGCGGCGTCGCATGCACGATTGACAGTTATTGCCATGTGGCTATCGACACACAAACATATTTATGTATTGTTCGAGGCATACAGTTATATCACTAAGTGATTACAGTTATAAATTAGGGCAGTAAACAAAGTCCAAACAATAGAATCAAATGATCACTTTAAATGAGAATTCTGACGCTAAATCGTGGAACTAAAGTTCATTTGTGTTCTAGTACAGTTACTGTACGTTAATCAATTACTTGGAGGCTACATCTAAATGAATGTTATCTATTCACCTAAAGATTAATTTCAATTAATGCTAGGTATTCTGTCACTTGAACGCTACGCCCAACTGGAAGACTGTTTACGTGGTGACTAAGTCCAACGAGGTAGTGGTCTCTCGTAATAGCAAAGATTCATCGTAGGAATAGCTTGACAGCTCGTTGACTTACTGGAGTAGCGTGTATCCTGCACTAGCTCAGTAACTGGAACTCGTTCACTAGGTGCTGGGCGGCCTCTTAAATGCTCGCTGTGCTGGTTCGTCATTCTATTACCAGTCGCCGGCCGCGGTGGCCGTGCGGTTCTAGGCCCTTCAGTCCGGAACTGCGGGACTGCTACGGTCGCAGGTTCGAATCCTGCATCAGGCATGGATGTGCGTGATGTCCTTAGGTTAGTTCGGTTTAAGTAGTTCTAAGTTCTAGGGGACTGATGATCTAAAATGTTGAGTCTCGTAGTGCTCACAGCCGTTTTTTATTAACAGTCGACCACGTGATCGGCCTAGAAATAGTCTGACGACTGTAGCAGCACTGGTGGCCATAGGTTGGCACGCCAGTAACCATGTTTATATTTAAAACTGTGTGCGTGACCGAGACTCGAACTCGGGACCTTTGCCTTTCGTGGGCAAGTGCTCTACCATCTGAGCTATCGAAGCACGACTCACGCGCGGTACTCACAGCTTTACTTCTGCCAGTATCTCGTCTCCTACCTTCCAAACTTTACAGAAGCTCTTCTGCGAACCTTGCAGAACCAGCACTCCTGAAAGGAAGGATACTGCTGAGACATGGCTTAGCCACAGCCTGGGGGATGTTTCCAGAATGAGATTTTCACTTTGCAGCTTCTGTAAAATTTGGAAGGTAGGAGACGAGATACTGGCAGAAGTAAAGCTGTGAGTACCAGGCGTGAGTCGTGCTTCGGTAGCTCAGATGGTAGAGCACTTGCCTGTGAAAGGCAAAGGTCCTGAGTTCGAGTCTCGGCCGGGCACACAGTTTTAATCTGCCAGGAAGTTTCATATCAGCGCACACTCCCCTGCAGAGTGAAAATCTCATTCTGAATGTTTATATTTATTTGCTATTGACGCCTGCCGGTGTGGCAACCTGTCAGCCGTGGCTGATAGACAGTGAAGCCGAAGTCGTAGGGTACAGCAAAAATCTTGCTAACTCCTTTTCTGTTTCTGCTGCGCGTCTCTGGAACAAGTTGTCGTACACTCTCTGCACAATTAATTACCCTGATGCATTTTTTAAATAAAGCTGAAGCACTTCCTTTTATGAGTGTCGTAAATTTTCCCTTTAAAATTAATATTCATGACCAGTTTCTCTCTGTCAAACAGGGAAGCAAATGCTCCCGTTTTCTCTGAGTTCAAAATGGTTTAAATCGCTCTGAGCACTGTGAGACTTAACATCTGTGGTCATCAGTCCCCTAGAACTTGGAACTACTTAAACCTAGCTAATCTAAGGACACCACGCACATCCATGCCCGAGGCAGGATTCGAACCTGCGACCGCAGCGGTGACGCGGTTCCAGACTGAAGCGCCTAAAACCGCACGACCACACCCACGGCTTCTCCGAGTTACTCCTCTTTGTGTCTTTACCTTTCACTACAAGATGTGCTATATTATTCGCCACTCTCTTCAATACTTGTGTTCTGTCAAGTTCCTCCTTTTAAGCACATTCCATCCCTTATCTCAGTCCATTGCTACCAGCGCTCTCTACCGCACATCAACTAGTCTTTGTCAATCTACTTTTGAAGAACTATTTTTTTCTGCTGTAGCTACTACTGTTTACACTGTTAATGGTACTGTTATTTCTAATTCGAAATAAATAAATAATAAAAACGTGCTGGGTCCGGTGGACAACGAGGTTGTGGCCCTCACAACTACAGCCCCTGGATCCGGAAGTGCCTGCGTGATGCCAGCGGTGCAAGCATGTCCTCGTGCTGCCGGACCTCTCTGCTGCTCCGTCCCAACCGAACTCGCGACACACCCGACCCAGAAAACACTTCCCGTCCTTCCAAAGACAGTACGGGTACTATATATCGATAAACACTGCTGCTGCCACTTGCGGACAGACAACGCTAGCAAACGTAGTGGCGCCAGTAAACAGAAGAAGAAAACGAGACGCCACTATCCCTATTACACGATGCCTATCTACCAACGGCACCAACCCGAGCCGCACATTGCTCAGCCGAAATCGAATTTCTTGACATCAACTTCATTAGGTATACAGGGTGTTACAAAAAGGTGCGGCCAAACTTTCAGGAAACACTCCTCACACACAAATAAAGAAAAGATGTTATGTGGACATGTGTCCGGAAACGCTTAATTTCCACGTTAGAGCTCATTTTATTACTTCTCTTCAAATCACATTAATCATGGAATGGAAACACACAGGAACAGAACGTACCAGAGTGACTTCAAACTCTTTGTTACAGGAAATGTTCAAACTGTCCTCCGTTATCGAGGATACATGCATCCACCCTCCGTCGCATGGAATCCCTGATGCGCTGATGCAGACCTGGAAAATACCGTATTGTATCACAGCCGTCCACAATACGAGCACAAAGAGTCTCTACATTTGGTACCGGGGTTGCGCAGACAAGAGCTTTCAAATGCCCCCATAAATGAAAGTCAAGAGGGTTGAGGTCAGGAGAGCGTGGAGGCCATGGAATTGGTCCTCCTCTACCAATCCATCGGTCACCGAATCTGTTGTTGAGAAGCGTACGAACACTTCGACTGAAATGTGCAGGAGCTCCATCGTTCATGAACCACATGTTGTGTCGTAGCAGCATGGTAGAGTATCCCGTATGAAATCATGATAACGTGCTCCATTCAGAGTAGGTGGAAGAACTTGGGGCCCAATCGCGACATCACCAACAATGCCTGCCCAAACGTTCACAGACAATCTGTGTTGATGACGTGATTGCACAGTTGCGTGCGGATTCTCGTCAGCCCACACATGTTGATTGTGAAAATTTACAATTTGATCACGTTGGAATGAAGCCTCATCCGTAAAGAGAACATTTGCACTGAAATGAGTATTGACACATTGTTGGAACCATTCGCAGAAGTGTACCCGTGGAGGCCAACCAGCTGCTGATAGTGCCTGCACACGCTGTACATGGTACGGAAACAAATGGTTCTCCCGTAGCACTCTCCATACAGTGACGTGGTCAACGTTATCTTGTACAGCAGCAACTTATCTGACGCTGACATTAGGCTTATCGTCAACTGCACGAAGAATTGCCTCGTCCATTGCAGGTGTCCTCGTCGTTCTAGGTCTTCCCCAGTCGCGAGTCATAGGCTGGAATGTTCCGTGCTCCTTAAGACGCTGGTGAATTGCTTCGAACGTCTTCTTGTCGGGACACCTTCGTTCTGGAAATCTGTCTCGATACAAACGTACCGCGCCACGGCTATTGCCTCGTGCTAATCCATACATCAAATGGGCATCTGCCAACTCAGCATTTGTAAACATTGCACTGACTGCAAAACCTCGTTCGTGATGAACACTAACCTGTTGATGCTACGTACTGATGTGCTTGATGCTAGTACTGTAGAGCAATGAGTCGCATGTCAACACAAGCACCGAAGTCAACATTAACTTCCTTCAATTGGGCCAACTGGCGGTGAATCGAGGAAGTACAGTACATACTGACGAAACTAAAATGAGCTCTAACATGGAAATTAAGCGTTTCCGGACACATGTCCACATAAAAGCTTTTCTTTATTTGTGTGTCGTAGCAGCATGGTAGAGTATCCTGAAAGTTTGGCCGTGCCTTTTTGTAACACCCTGTAGATGTAGAATATAATAGTGACATATGAAAATGTATGCCAGATTCGAACCTGTGTTTCCTGCTTATCATGAGCGGTTGACTTAATCACTTCAACTGTCAATGCGCCTCTCAGGCCGATCCAACTTCCGCGTGTCACACTGTTTACATCTATATATCACAGTCCACTGATTTCATCATCAGTGATCTACGAAATAGAGATGTGGACAGTGTGATACGTGGAAGTTTGGGTCGGTCCGGGCAGTGCGCACGAATAGCTGAAGTGGTTAAGGTGAGCACTCATAGTAGGCGGTAAATCCGGATTCGAGTCCTGGTCTGGCACATATTTTCACATGTCACTACAATGTATTAGATCTATACCTAATGCTGTTCATGTCAAGAAATTCGAGTCAGTGAATTTATTTCGAATTATTTCGTCACCTGTGGGTTTTAAAGTGTCTGTTCTTTCAGACGTACGCGTAAAAATTATTTCCAAGTATCCGATTTCATATTAAATGTAGAACTTATTATAACATGTACATTAAGGTGACAAAAGTCATGTGATACCTGCTAATAGCGTGGTGGAACTCCTTTTTCTTGACGTAGGGAAGCAAATCTACCTAACATGGACTCAACAAGCCGTTGGAAGTTCCCTGCAGAAATATTGAGACATGCTGCCTCCGTAGCGGTCCATAATTGCAAAATGTTACTTGTGCAGGATTTTGTGCACAAAGTGACGTCTCGATTATGTCCCATAAACGTTCGATGGGATTCATGTCGGGCAGTCTGACAGGCCAAATCGTTCGCTCTAATTGTCCAGAATGAGCAGTGCTGAGGCTCGTGTTGGTGCTGTTTGTAGGTTTCCGCCCTGTGTTGGAAGTCAGACCGTATCCATTAGTTGACTTGATTGCGATTTTTTGTCTTCTTCTCATCTTGACCGGCGCCACGCGTTTCGCAAGCGTTGCCTGCCCGCTAGTGGCAGCAGTGGCGGTTATCGATATGTAGTAACTGTTGCCCTATCTTTGGGGCGACGTCATTGTTTTTCCGGGTCGTGTGAGTGTGGCAGTGCTGGAACACGCCGGGACCGCTGGCGGAACGTATGGACTGCCGGATGAAGGGCTGTGGTCACGAGGGTGCACGACCTCGTCGTAAACCGGAGCCGGCAAGCTTTAAGATGAGAGCATTTCAATCCAAGTAGAGAAATCTCCACCATTGTGATATCTGGCGATTCTCCAGTGACTTCGTGTTACTGCTCGTAGTGTTCCAAAGGCGAAGAGCAGCGAGTGGAATGCTTGGGGAAGGCGGATCTGATTAGCTTTCCTCGACTTCTTATTACTATTTACTGCGTTCAACTTGGTACAATTTGTTAAGTTCAGTCAGATAACGCCCCACTTACCTGCCCTGGGGGCCGGTTGGTGATTCTTCTACTCTGGTGGTAGTGATTCCTTTCTCGTTCTGGGCACTCTAAGCACAGTATTCTGTGGACGTAGTGCACCCCGCCGGTTCCGGCTTTGACGTGTTACTCCGTTGTAGGATTTGGTTTATCGGACGTCAGGTAGCTTAAGCAAGATTATCATTAGTCATTCGTTAGACTGCCACTAGTCTGAGGTACCATCTTCTAAAGTGACTGCAACTCTTGGCTGCCTATCTCATCGGTCGCGAAAGTGTTTGTTGTCTGACATTCTCAGAGGTCGATTTCTGGAGCATCGCCTGTGACTGTTCGTTGTGTTTTATTATCGTATTATTTATTACCATACCTTGTAATTCCTACATTAAAGGTTATGTATGTCTAGTTAATAGTTCCAGTCGCCTTCTGGGATAAATATAGCAGTGTAAGGGTTGTGTTACAAGGTTACCATCATATTTCACCAGTTTGGTGGTTAGTTGCTTGTTTCTTTTAATTAACCTTTGCTTGTATTTGCTGTTTTACAGTAGGTTCCTAAAATTTTTATATAATTGCCGTTCATGGCGTGTAAAGCCTTCAGCCTTGGTTGTGGTCATTTGGTTTTGAAAAAATAATTCGATATTGGCATTTTAGCAGTAAGCCTTAAAACATTATTTACTGCCATTCCTGGCGTCTGATACCTTGTGCTGAGTTTTTGGCCACTTAGTTTTAATATTTCAGTACCTGTAAGTTGTAATTGCAGCAAGTTATTAATCATTCCTAATTTATTGCCATTCTTGGCGTGTAAGGCCTTCAGCCGTGATCACAGTGGCTTGTTTTTTTTTTTTTTAACATTATCTGTATCTATATTTTATGGTGATTCGCTAAATAGTAACGCACTGAAAACACAGTTGTTTATTCCTGTTGTGTCTGGAATTACTGTTTTAAAAATAAATGTGTGTAACTGATCACGGCCCCGTCCACAATCGTAGCCGAATCCTATCTTCCCTTGACCATCAGGTTTCACAGAATGTTCAAACCAGTTGCGAACAACTGTGGCCTGATGACGTGGGCATTATCATCCAAAAAAATTCCATCGTCGTCTGGGAACAAGTAGACGAACATAACTATTTCCAGTCGATGATCGATGCATTTGCACCAGAGGACCCAGCCAATTCCAGCTTGTACAGTGCATCGTCGACAACTTGGGTCCATGGCTTTGTGGGGCCTGCGCCACACACAGACCGTACCATTAGCTCTCACCAGTTGAAATCTGGACTCATCTTCCCGGGCCACGGTCTTCCAGTCGTCTAGTCCAACCGATATGGTCACGAGCCCTGGTGAGGCGCTGCAGCTCACGTGCTGTTGGCAAAGGCACTCCCGTCAGTCGTCTGCTGTCATAACCCATCAACGCCAAATTTCGCTCACTGTCCTATAAGTTCGATGTACGTCACGCACTCATGTCTGTGGTTATTTCACGCAGTGTTGCTTGTCTGGTAGCACTGGCGACACTACTCCAACGCCACGGCTCTCTGTCTTTAACTGAAGGCCGTTGGCCACTTCGTTGACAGTGGTGAGAGGTAATGCCTGAAAGCTGGCATTCTCGGCTCACCCTTGACGTTATGGATCTAGGGATACTGAATTCCCTAACGACTTCCGGAATGGAATATCCCGTGCGTCTAGCTGCACCGACCTTTACGCGTTAAAAGTCTGAACTTTCGTCGTGCGGCCATAACCACGTCGGAAAACTTTTCACATGAATCACCTGAGTACAAACGACAACTCCATCAAGGCACTTCCCTTTAATATCTTGTGAACACGATACTACCGCCATCTGCATATGTGCGTATCGTTTTCCCATGACCAGTCTATATCGTAGTGAACGTAGTGTAAAATATGTACAATATATCATTTCGTGTAACAGAGGGCCAGATAACTATAATACTGCCAGTATAAATAAATAAATAAATGAATAGTCCGTGCGAGTGTATGTTGCAAAGTATTGTGTCGGAAAGTCCTGATTCCCACTTGTGTCTCTATATATAAGAGAAACTTTGTCACTTCTCCAGATTTGGTGTGTCCAGTTTCACGGCTTTCTGGTTCAGTTACTGAATGCAATATTCCTTTTTTTCCAGCAATGACTTGTATGGAGAGTTCGTGAGGATAAATTACAGCCAGCCTCAGAGATCCTCACACTTCACTGCCCCCCTTGAACAGGTAGTCGCCTGGTACAAAGCATACGACATCTTCACCAAAGAGCTGAATAGTCCAGAGAACCAAGCTCGCATCAAGACAAGACCAGGTAATTAGATAGCTCCACACTTGCAAGGAAGGATGACTGATACACTACCTACAACGTGCAACTTTGAAATACACTACTTGCCATTAAAATTGCTACACCAAGAAGAAATGCAGATGATAAACGGGTGTTCATTGGACAAATATATTATACTAGGAGTGACATGTGATTGCATTTTCACGCTATTTGGGTGCATAGATCCTGAGAAATCAGTACCCAAAACAACCACCTCTGGCCGTAATAACGGTCTTGATATGCCTGAGCATTGAGTCAAACAGAGCTTGGATGGCGTGTACAGGTACAGCTGCCCATGCAACTTCAAAACGATACCACAGTTCATCAAGAGTTGTGACTGGCGTATTGTCACGAGCCATTTGCTCGGCCACCATTGACCAGACGTTATCAATTGGTGATATATCTGGAGAATTTGCTGGCCAGGGCAGCAGTCGTACATTTTCTGTATACAGAAAGGCCCGTACAGGACCTGCAACATGCGGTCGTGCATTATACTGATGAAGTGTAGGATTTTACAGGGATCGAATGAAGGTTAGAGCCACGCGTCGTAACACATCTGAAATGTAACGTCCACTGTTCAAAGTTCCGTCAATGCGAAAAAGAGGTAACCGAGACGTGTAAACAATGGCACCCAATACCATCACGCCGGGTGATACGCCAGTATGGCGATGACGAATACACTCTTCCAATATGTGTTCATCGCGATGTCGTCAAACACGGATGCAACCATCATGTTGCTGTAAGCAGAACCTGGATTCATCCGAAAAAATGACGTTTTGCCATTCGTGCACCCAGGTTCGTCGTTGAGTACACCGTTGCAGGCGCTCCTGTCTGTGATGCAGCGTCAAGGGTAACCGCAGCCAGGGTCTCCGTGCTGATAGTCCATGCTGCTGCAAATGTCGTCGAACTGTTCGTGCAGATGGTTGCTGTCTTGCAAACGTCCCCATCTATTGACCCAGGGATCGAGACGTGGCTGCACGGTCTGTCACAGCCATGCGGATAAAATGCCTGTCATCTCGACTGCTAGCGATACGAAGCCGCTGGGATCCAGCAAGGCGTTCTGTATTGCCCTCCTGAACCCACCGATTCCATATTCTGCTAACAGTCACTGGATCTCGACCAACGGCAGCAGCAACGTCGCGATACGATAAACCGCAAACGCGATAGGCTACAATCCGACCTTTATCAAAGTCGGAAACGTGATGGTACGCATTTCTCCTCCTTACACAAGGCATCACAACAACGTTTCACCAGGTAACGCCGGTCAACTGCTGTTTGTGTATGAGAAATCGATTGGAAACTTTCCTCGTGTCAGCACGTTGTAGGTGTCGCCACCGGCGCCAACCTTGTGTAAATGCTCTGAAAAGCTAATCATTTGCATATCACAGCATCTTCTTCCAGTCGGTTAAATTTCGCGTCTGTAGCACGTCATCTTCGTGGTGTAGCGATTTTAATGACCAGTAGTGTACGTATGCTACATAATCTATAACGCAGCCTAACTGGATATCGTGTTCCGATTTCAGGAGAAATTCTGATTTTCGACAACATTCGGCTGATCCACGGTCGAGCAGCGTACGACGACAATCCAGGCAACGAGAGGCACCTCATAGGCCAGTTCGTCGACTGGGACGAAGCGTTAGCCCGCCTCAGGGTTCTCCGAAAGGATGCCGGCCTCGTCAAAATCTAACGCAACTTCTCCAGAGCTCCGATGCAACATTCAGTGGTGAACAACAGCAGTTAAGCCACATCACCATAATGTACAGGATATATCTGAAGAATTGAGTGAGACAAATAAGACATTTTCCTGTTGACAGGCAGAAATATGACTCATTTTCTTCCAGAATGCAACACTGACTTATAAGATAATCTCTACTGTTGGACTTGTTTTCTGTAGCTGTTTGTGTATGAATGTGTTTTTGTGTCTATTTGTGAATGACAGCATTACGTGATTTAATGTATTACAAACGTAATAAAACTGATGTCCTTGTTTAATTATTGAACCGCTCAGTCACTGCGCTATTGTTAGTGACTTTCAATGCATTTCATTATCGTTGTGCAGCAGTTTTTGTCTATTTTTATTCTCAGAATGTAATAACAATAAATTATTTTTATGTTCATTATCTCCAGTCGAATTACCGACCAAAATCGTAATTTCCTTCTTATACCTTCTTACAAGGTTACTACAATTTAAGCTGTAGCACACCACAAATTTCCTTCTGAAACGCTGCTAACACATTTGTTGGAGAAATTCTTGTCTGTGATGTACCTAGTGCGTCAGGTAGCATGTCAAAAAACGTTTTAAGCTTCAATTAATTATTCATCTTATTTCAGGCATTTGACGGGACATTCAATCCACCCCATAAAAAAAAAAGAAAGGCTGCTCTTCTAACTATTAAAAGGAAAGGAGAGCATCATAATCAAATCTCTCTTTTCTGCACACGCACACGCACGCACACACGCACGCACACACAGACGCACGCACGCACACACACACACACACACACACACACACACACACACACACTACCGCTCGCGCGCTTTTCCGTGTGACTTACATTACTTGCATAGAGTGATATTCTTTACTGAAATGGAGATCGTTTCGTCAAAACACCTTGGCATGGAATTACATTTCCTTTGCACGAGTTGACCAAGCAGCCCGCTTCCATCGATCTCAGTCTTTCTCCTATGTACACTCGCTTCTACCATCGCATGCAATTTTGATCATCCAGCATTATATACCCTTCTGACTGTCGACTCTCAGAACTAATTCTGTTCAATTGTAGTTGTAGTTGAGAGCTCCAATGTCAGGCGCGTAATGGGGCCCCTTAGGGATATGGCAGCAAGAGAGGGGAATAAAACCAATGTGCACTCCGTGTGCATACCGGGGGGAGTCATTCCAGATGTGGGAAGGGTCCTTCCGGTTGCCATGAAGGGTACAGGGTGCACCCATCTGCAGGTGGTCGCTCATGTCGGCACCAATGACGTGTGTCGCTATGGATCGGAGGAAATCCTCTCTGGCTTCCGGCGGCTATCTGATTTGGTGAAGACTGCCAGTCTTACTAGCGGGATGAAGGCAGAGCTCACGATCTGCAGCATCGTCGACAGAACTGACTGCGGACCTTTGGTACAGAGCCGAGTGGAGGGTCTGAATCAGAGGCTGAGACGGTTCTTCGACCGTGTGGGCTGCAGATTCCTCGACTTGCGCCATAGGGTGGTGGGGTTTCGGGTTCCGCTGGATAGGTCAGGAGTCCACTACACGCAGCAAGCGGCTACACGGGTAGCAGGGGCTGTGTGGCGTCGACTGGGCGGTTAGATGGCCTCGGGCAACTACAGAAAGGGCAACAGCTTCAAAGGGTGCGGGGCAAAGTCAGGACATGCGGGGATCAAGCAGCAATCAGTATTGTAATTGTAAACTGTCGAAGCTGCATTAGTTAAGTACCGGAACTTCAAGCGCTGATAGAAAGCACCGAAGCTGAAATCGTTATAGGTACAGAAAGCTGGCTGAAGCCAGAGATAAATTCAGCCGAAATTTTTACAAAGTCACAGACGGTGTTTAGAAAGGACAGATTGCATGCAACCGGTGGTGGCGTGTTTGTCGCCGTTAGTAGTAGATTATCCTGTAGTGAAGTAGAAGTGGATAGTTCCTGCGAAATATTATGGGTGGAGGTTATACTCAACAACCGAGCTAGGTTAATAATTGGTTCCTTTTACCGACCTCCCGACTCAGCAGCATTAGTGGCAGAACAGCTGCGAGAAAATTTGGAATACATTACACATAAATTTTCTCAGCATATTATAGTCTTAGGTGGGGATTTCAATTTAGCAGATATAGACTGGGATACTCAGATGTTTAGGACGGGTGGTAGGGACAGATCATCGAGTGACATTATACTGAGTGTACTATCCAAAAATTACCACGAGCAATTAAACAGAGAACCGACTCGTGGAGATAACATCTTGGACCTACTCATAACAAACACACCCGAACTTTTCGACTCTGTAAGTGCAGAACAAGGAATCAGTGATCATAAGGCCATTGCAGCATCCCTGAATACGGAAGTTAATAGGAATATAAAAAAAGGGAGGAAGGTTTATCTGTTTAGCAAGAGTAATAGAAGGCAGATTTCAGACTACCTAACAGATCAAAACGAAAATTTCTGTTCCGATACTGACAATGTTGAGTGTTTATGAAAATAGTTTGAGGCAATTGTATAAAGCGTTTTAGACAGGTACGTGCCGAGTAAAACTGTGAGGGACGGGAAAAACCCACCAACCCTCCGCGGTTCAACAACAAAGTTAGGAAACTACTGCGGAAGCAAAGAGAGCTTCACTCCAAGTTTAAACGCAGCCAAAACCTCTCAGACAAACAGAACCTAAACGATGTCAAAGTTAGCGTAAGGAGGGCTATGAGTGAAGCGTTCAGTGAATTCGAAAGTAAAATTCTATGTACCGACTTGACAGAAAATCCTAGGAAGTTCTGGTCTTACGTTAAATCAGTAAGTGGCTCGAAACAGCATATCCAGACACTCCGGGATGATGATGGCTTTGAAACAGAGGATGACACACGTAAAGCTGAAATACTAAACACCTTTTCCAAAGCTGTTTCACAGAGGAAGACCGCACTGCAGTTCCTTCTCTAAATCCTCGCACAAATGAAAAAATGACTGACATCGAAATAGTGTCCAAGGAATAGAAAAGCAACTGAAATCACTCAACAGAGGAAAGTCCACTGGACCTGACGGAATACCAATTCGATTCTACACAGAGTACGCGAAAGAACTTGCCCCCCTTCTAACAGCCGTGTACCGCAAGTCTCTAGAGAAACGGAAGGTTCCAAATGATTGGAAAAGAGCACAGGTAGTCCCAGTCTTCAAAAAGGGTCGTCGAGCAGATGCGAAGAAATATAGACCTGTATCTCTGACGTTGATCTGTTGTAGAATTTTAGAACATGTTTTTTGCTCGAGTATCATGTCGTTTTAGGAAACCCAGAATCTACTCTGTAGGAATCAACATGGATTCCGGAAATAGCGATCGTGTGAGACCCAACTCGCTTTATTTGTTCATGAGGCCCAGAAATTATTAGATACAGGCTCCCAGGTAGATGCTATTTTCCTAGACTTCCGGAAGGCGTTCGATACAATTCCGCACTGTCGCCTGATAAACAAAGTAAAAGCCTACGGAATATCAGACCAGCTGTGTGGCTGGATTGAAGAGTTTTTAGCAAACAGAACACAGCATGTTGTTATTAATGGAGAGACGTCTACAGACGTTAAAGTAACCTCTGGCGTGCCACAGGGGAGTGTTATGGGACCATTGCTTTTCACAATATATATAAATGACCTAGTAGATAGTGTCGGAAGTTCCATGCGGCTTTTCGCGGATGATGCTGTAGTATACAGAGAAGTTGCAGCATTAGAAAATTGTAGCGAAATGCAGGAAGATCTGCAGCGGATAGGCACTTGGTGTAGGGAGTGGTAACTGACCCTTAACATAGACAAATGTAATGTATTGCGAATACATAGAAAGAAGGATCCTTTATTCTATGATGATAGCGGAACAAACACTGGTAGCAGTTACTTCTGTTAAATATCTGGGAGTATGCGTGCGGAACGATTTGAAATGGAATGATCATATAAAATTAATTGTTGGTAAGGCGGGTACCCGGTTGAGATTCATTGGGAGAGTCCTTAGAAAATGTAGTCCATCAACAAAGGAGGTGGCTTACAAAACACTCGTTCAACCTATACTTGAGTATTGCTCATCGGTATGGAATCCGTACCAGATCGGGTTGACGGAGGAGATAGACAAGATCGAAAGAAGAGCGGCGCGTTTCGTCACAGGGTTATTTTGTAACCGTGATAGCGTTACGGAGATGTTTAGCAAACTCAAGTGGCAGACTCTGCAAGAGAGGCGCTCTGCATTGCGGTGTAGCTTGCTCGCCAGGGTTGGAGAGGGTGCGTTTCTGTATGAGGTATCGAATATACTGCTTCCCCCTACTTATACCTCCCGTGGAGATCACGAATGTAAAATAAGAGAGATTCGAGCGCGCACGGAGGCTTTCAGACAGTCGTTCTTCCCGCGAACCATACGCGACTGGAACAGAAAAGGGAGGTAATGACAGTGGCACGTAAAGTGCCCTCCGCCACACACCGTTGGGTGGCTTGCGGAGTATGAATGTAGATGTAGATGTAGATCGCGAAAGGAGTTCTTCTCCGAATGTCGAAAATACACTGAGGGGGAAAAAATCACAACAGCGAAAAACAATTAATGTAGAGAAATGAAATTTCGGGACTACATTTGTCTAGGCAATGCATTTGAGTGACTGCCGTCGTAAGATCACAGGTTAATGAAAGCCCGGGATAAGCCATTGAAAATGCGAAATCCTGGTACATTAATAACCGGTGTAACCGCCAGACAGTTTAATGCAGGCATGGAGATGTCCTTGTTAATGACTGAACCGTTCAGTCATGTACAGGTGCTGGATGTCAGTTTGTGGGCCGGTGTTCCATGCCCGTTGCATTTTGTGAGTCAATACAGGCACGATTAATGCTGTTTGTGAATGACAGTCGAGTTGTCGTTCGATGATGTCTCACATGGCTCCATTGGAGACATATCTGGTGATCTAGCAGGTCAAGTCAATATATCGAAACTATGTAGAACATATTGAATTACAACAACGGTGCCCGCCGATGTGGCCGAGCGGTTCTAGGCGCTTCAGTCTGGAACCGCGCGACCGATATGGTCGCAGGTTCGAATCTTGCCTCGGGCATAGATGTGTCTGATGTCCTTAGGTTAGTTAGGTTTAAATAGTTCTAAGTTCTAGGGAACTGATGACCTCAGATGTTACGTCCCATAGTGTTCAGAGCCATTTGAACCATTTTGAACAACAACAGTGTTGTGTACACAGTTCCGCGTAGTCAGCGTGTACACAACTTTCCCCCTAGAGCGCGCCCCACTAAGCATAAGAGCGCAGGCGCAGCACTCGTCCATCTCCGCACTACGAGATGGCGCTGCCTTAGAGACAGACCAAATTCTGCTTCCGCTGATCCGCCTATTAATATGTAACGCAGCCAATGAGATTGCTGCTAATGTAGAACCTTTTCTCCTTGTGGATCACACTCATGCAGTGATACTTGAATGCACGAGGTATTATAATGAGTGTACAGACCTCTGATTAGTCAGTCTGCATTTGAATGCATTAGTCTGTACCAGTCTGCATTGGTCTGCACCAGTCTGTACCAGTCTGCATTAGTCCGTACCAGTCTATAGTCAAGTTTCAGTCTGCACCTAAGAGACTGTCATATTCCTGTACATATCCATGAAAATAAATGTATAGACACTTTGCCAAGTATCAGAGATATGTGAGAATAAGATTAACGTGCCAAGACCAAAGGAACTTCAGACTGTCAATTGTAAATAGCATCCAGAATCAAGTTACGTAATTTTTATACTTGTTATTATTTTACTAAATGTGTGTGAAAGTTAATCAAGTTCTGTTTAAAGTTGGTCACCGTCAATCTGCTGCTCTAAGCGTGCAAGTGGCATTTCTATCGTCGGACCTAAAGGCAGCAGATAAACACGCCATGATGAGACCACAAATAGATTGCTGACACTCGCCTACTTCGGTAGAGCGACAAGTCAAATAATCTGATGTTGTGTGTACCGAAGGTATCACAGTATGCACACCACAAACGGTATTTGATCGAACGTTATCCTGTTAGTAAACGCCCACAGGAAAGCTGTTTAAGAATGGCATCACGGCAGTTCGAGTCACCAGACTGACGTACAATTTTCAGTCTGGCTGCATGGGATAACCACGAGAGTACTCTTGCTGTCATGGGAAATTGAACCCCAAACCATAGCTTCAAGTGTAAGTCTAGGATGTGTAGTAGGTAGACAGGTTGGTTGCGGGCCCTCAACTAATCTCCTTCGAACCAATACACAACCATCACTGGCACCGAGGGAGAAACAGTTTATCAGGAAACAACACAACATGCACCCAGCCCTCCAGTGAACCTCCACTTTCTCACCACCGTTACGTGTGCTTACAGCGACCTGTTTTGCATCCTCATAGCGGCACTATTGGTGCCACTCTTATGCGACTATCGCGAAATTTGAATAGACGTCATCTTTCAGATGAGAAACACGCCAGCAACTTTCGTTTACGTCACATAACTTCACCTTGCTGTTGCGATATTTTTTTCCGTCTGTGTATACCTTTCTTTTTGAAAACCTTATTAATCATTGCGTCCCAAGAAGTTTTATTTAATTATATCTGTATATGTCATACATACAGGGTGTGTCAAAAAATGTATACACACTTTGAAGCGTCATAGATAATTTATTTCCCGTTCTACAACGTTAAATTTCTGGAAATGGGAAGCTTAAAGTCCAATTGGAAAAATAAATGTACTTTGCAAATGTGATTAATGTTCAAACTGGTGGCCTTCAGCATAAATACATTTCTGAGTACAAGTCACCACCACTGATTCTGTACAACATACCAAAGTGTCGAATGAGATTTCTGCGCACACCGCCTGAATCTCATTCCAAAGTGCGTCCAGGTTACGTGGTTTACGTTTGTACACCTCATATTTTGCTGTGCCCCATAAGAAGAAATCCTTTGGCGTGAGGTCTGGAGAGCGTGCAGGAAACTCGATTGGTTCCCTGCGTCCCATCCACTGGCCTGGCACACTGTGATCCAGGTATGCTCGTACGTCCCTATGATAGTGCCACGGGGCGCCATCTTGTTGGAAATAAAACTCATCATTACCGTATAATGCACGAATGACAGATAATATGGAGTCAGAAAGCTTTGTTAGGTAAGTTTCTCCAGTAACAGTACATTCAAAATGGAAAGGCCCAATGAGTCCCCTTGGAGACAAACCACACCACACATTTATGTTGGGCAAATTCACAGCCTTTTCAACAGTAATGTTAGGATTATCTTCAGCCCAGTACACACAGTTGTGCCTATTGACAGTTTCATTGAGTTTGAACTGGGCTTCATCCGACCAAATTATGCTACCCATAAATCTCGGTTCACGTCTCACTATCTACTGAACCCATTCACAAAATTCTAACCTTCGATCTGGATCGTCGTCACTTAGCTGTTGCACCAGCCTTGGAATGTACACATGAAACTTGCCTTTCTTCAGAATGCATAGCACACTACTAGTACCTACATTACTCTCACGTGCCGCTTTCCTTGAAGATTTTTGAGGCGAGGGCTGAAACAGTTCCAAAACGGCAAATCATCACTTGTAGCTGTACGAGGTCGCCCTGGTCGACCTTTATGCACATCACACATGTTCCATGGATTTGGAATTTGTCTCGTAGACATGTAATTCTTATCCTTGAAGGTGGTTCTGTACCATACTCACTTCTCCACTGTCTTCGAACCGCAGCTACAGTCTCAAACTTCCAGTACCACTTAATTATCTGCTTCCGCGCTTCAAAGCTCAAACGCACGTCCGCCATGTTGCAGTTACTTCCTAGCCACTGCTGCCACCTGTTGAAGAAACATAACATTACTTTCTCACAAATATTTAACCTTGTAGAACGGGAAATAAATTGTCTGACAGTTCAATGTGTGTACACATTTTTTTGACGCACCCTGTATATTTCAGGTTTTATGAAGACCAACGTTAGGATGCATAACATGAAGCTATATTCTCGAGTTTTTCCCCATTTTAAAGTGTCATACGTCGGCCTTTTTTCTCCATCGTAATAAATAAATATGTTTATGTCCATACTTCTTAAAATCTTTGGCAGCTCAAATTGTTAGAAGTGTGACGGCACCTCCCTTGTTCATGTCAGTTTTCACCGGCAGCTGAGAAACTTTTTGTTTCGTACTCCAGCCCAGGTGAAATCCGAGAACATTTTTCGGCACAAGCAACGCATAATTTGGCGTCCTGCTGCCTCCTGCTGCCTACCTTTGCTCAGGTATTCAATAACTTTCCATGGACTTTTACTCATTTTGCTGCCTGTTGCTGAATAGTGGCTTTCACCCTTTTCCCACTGTGGACCTGGGTTCGATTACTGGAATGGTTACAGTTTAAACTGACACGTCCATCACAGAGATGATATCAGATGGTAGAACTGCACCAATTTATGAGCAACACGAGATTTATTATTTTCTTACCTGCAGTAAGGATAATATTGAAATACGATGAAGGAAACACCTCCTAACGTTCCGCAAAATTATATTTATTCGCACAGGAATCGGCTTTCGGCCTCTCAAGCAATCTTCATGTGACAACTGAATGTCGCAAACACTAATAAAATGACGAGCGATTTACACACACATTATTCACACGGATGATAGAAAAGACACAAAAATGGTGACGTGTTGGGTGTTAACGTTGGAAAGTTATACTTTTTTTGTCAGATAGAAATAATTGGACCAACTAAACAAAATGAAAAAAAAAATATATATGCTTTTGTAATGACGTGATAGGCTTTCAAAATCCAGAAACTTCAGTCAAATCTCGAACTATGAAAGGTTTACGCTTCCGTCAGACAAGCACAAGATGCCTGCCCTCTTCTTTTGCTCTCAACTTATTAAAGAAAAATCCGTGCCAAAACTCAAGCAAAGTTATTCTAGAACAAAGCTAGTCATTCAAATTCCATTACATGATAACGACTGTTCATAAATATTCTTACCTCCGTCATTTGTTCCGCTGAGAGATTCATACGCCTATCCGAGGGTGTGGTAGAATGAGTAGTCGCTGGAAAAATGCTTATTACTTCCTTAATCGCTCGATGGACTTTGTAATGCTGATTCATTTTTCTGTGCAAAGCGTCTGTTACTGTTGTGCATTTCACTGACGCGCAGCTCTAATTCCGAAAAGATACAAGCAAACAACAACGTTAGACTTGTGTGCAGCAAAGAGTTTATAATGCACAGGAACAATTGTCGAAACCAAAGAGAATATGAGTACTGTCGAAACTGAAAAAATAAGGGACATGAGACTTTGACATAAACAACAACTCTATACTAATTTTTACAAAATATGCATTCGATCATTGTTATAAAAAATAAGCACCTATTTTGACTTTAATATAACAAGTTACACGAATTCGAAACTATAAATCACAATCGTAATAATATCTTGCACTTGGATCACTTCAGCTATGGCACCAAATTAGTGCCGTAATTTGGAGCCATAGCGATCTGGTGTGGTTTTTCACCTGGACTAGTATGACGGAATGTATTTTTCAAAGGAAGATCAATTCTAAACTGGGAGGTTCAGACGTTCTTGCGGAGAACAGTGGTTTTTATACGTGGATAAATGTGTCATGAAAATTTATATTTTCTCCAGTGCATCCATGCGAAAAGCTCGAACAAAGAAAAAACGTCACTTGGATCAGTATGATTCTACGGTCCCCAACGTTTTGGTTAAGTTTCAATTTAACTTGGCTCGAATTTCACCCTTGGGTCGTGGTTGAGGAATGTGATACATTTATGATGGGCCAGCGGCACATTTTACTGTTAATGGGAAGCAACATCCAATGCGTGAGTTTGCTCCTAGTTAGGTAGACTCAGCACAGCCTGTACTTTTGCCTCCAAGCTCACTTGACCTTAGTTCTCTGGATTTTTATCTCTGAGATAATCTAAAAAAAAATGAAGTGTGCAGAACTTCTTTCCGCATTACTGAAGGACTGGAGCAGCGAATTATACATTCATGTCAAGATTTTCGACATGATTCAGTAATTTCTGAAAGAATTCGTACCTCACTGAAGAGACTTGTTCAGTATCACATCCAAATGTGAGGATGCCCTTTAACAGACAGGAGTGTACTTTAAAGTAAAGTTTACCATATAAAACACTAAAGTAAAGGGTGGGGCGAATAAAATAGCCCAAAGGACAGAGCTCCCGGCCGCAAAGAAACACAGCAATGGAAAGGAAATACAGTACTAACCTCATTATAGCTGATTTTGAAAGTGTCCACCGTCATCTGTTGCCACTTTTGGGCCCTGGTCAGCTAGGTTCTGAAGGCGGATCGAAGGTGGACTGCTGGAATTGCTTCAGTTTTCCCCGAAATGTTGTGCTGCAGTTCTTGAAGACTATGTGGACTGCTGCGATACATCTTAGACTTTAAGGTCCCCCACTCAAACGAATAGCACACTGACAGATCAGCTGTTCCAAGATTCGGTCAGCTGTATCGGCAATTGCACCATCCTATTGGAAGTAACTGTAGGCCTTTTCCTCCTCCGATATTGCTGCCAAAAATGGCTTCAATATGTTGGCAATGCTGTGCGCCAAAGACCAGGCCACTTTTACTTGTCCCATCCTGTAGTTACATATTTCTTGTCAATGTAGGCCATTTAGGTCGTGTTTTAATAGTAAAGTTTATATTTCAAATATTAATCAGGACAATATTTGATATTAAACTCAGTGGCAGCTCATAACCACAGATTAGCGATTATCTTGCTCCACATTTGTGGATCCTTGTTTACTGAAACGTTTTTGATTCAGTTCTCATATACTTTCACTTATGACAGTTTTCACTCCTGAGTAAGATACCATGAGCGCAAATTCTGCACTTGCATGTCACAGGCTTCTCTTTCAACTCGGCACCCCGAGTCGGTGCTCGTATCGCTTGGACCTTAAAACCAGACCTGTTTCGGTCAACGAATTTAGTAAACTCGAAGGTCACTTACTGGGGTCTTCCATAAGAAACAGACACTAGGGTTATTTCAAAAGTGCTACACACTTCACACGTAAGACCGTTACGGTGGTTTGATCAAGGTGAAATTCGTGTGAGTTGTGAGCGAGCCTTTAGACGCGACGGTCGTATATATGTTTAATGGTCCGCGCGGCTGTGCCGTGAGTAATTAACTTTTAAACTGAAACCGAGTCAGGTCGGATACATATAGTTACTTGCGTTCCTACATCAAAATAGAATCCCTAAATGAAAATATACTAGAAGGTATCAGATAGATTATATAATGGTAAGACAGAGATTTAGGAACCAGGTTTTAAATTGTAAGACATTTCCAGGGGCAGATGTAGACTCTGACCACAATCTATTGGTTATGAACTCTAGATTAAAACTGAAGAAATTGCAAAAAGGTGAGAATTTAAGGAGATGGGACCTCGATAAACTGAAAGAACGAGAGGTTGTACAGAGTTTAAGGGAGAGCATAAGGGAACAATTGACAGGAATGGGGGAAAGAAATACAGTAGAAGAAGAATGGGTAGCTCTGAGGGTTGAAGTAGTGAAGGTAGCAGAGGATCAAGTAGGTAAAAAGACGAGGGCTAGTAAAATCCTTGGGTAACAGAAGAAATATTGAATTTAATTGATGAAAGGAGAAAATATAAAAATGCAGTAAATCAAGCAGACAAAAGTGAATACAAGCGTCTCAAAAATGACTAAGCGGAGATGGCTAGACGACAAATGTAAGGATGTAGAGGCTTATCTCACTAGGGATAAGATAGATACTGCCCAAAGGAAAATTAAAGAGACGTTTGGAGAAAAGAGAACCACTTGTATGAATATGAAGAGCTCAGATGGAAACCCAGTTCTAAGCAAAGAAGGGAAAGCAGAAAGGTGGAAGGAGTATATAGAGGGCCTATACAAGGGCGATGTACTTGAGGACAATATTATGGAAATGGAAGAGGATGTAGATGAAATGGGAGGTAAGATACTGCGTGAAGAGTTTGACAGAGCACTGAAGGACCTAAGGTGAAACAAGGCCCGGGGAGTAGACAACATTCCATTAGAACTACTGACAGCCTTGGGAGAGCCAGCCCTGGCAAAACTCTACCATTTGGTGAGCAAGATGTATGAGACAGGCGAAATACCCTCAGACTTCAAGAAGAATATAATAATTCCAATCCCAAAGAAGTCAGGTGTTGACAAATGTGAAAAACCTACGTTTCTAGCATTTGTAGACTTAGAGAAAGCTTTTGACAATTTTGACTGGAATACTCTCTTTCAAATTCTGAAGGTGGCAGGGATAAAATATAGGGAGCGAAAGGCTATTTACAATTTGTACAGAAACCAGATGGCAGTTATAAGAGACGAGGGACATGTAAGGGAAGTAGTCAATGGGAAGGGAATGAGACAGGATTGTTGCCTATCCCCGATGTTATTCAATCTGTATATTGAGCAGGCGGTAAAGGAAACAGAAGAAAAATTTGGAGTCGGAATTAAAATCCATGGAGAAGAAATAAAAACTTTGAGATTCGCAGATGACATTGTAATTCTGTCAGAGACAGCAAAGGACCTGGAAGAGCAGGTGAACGGAATGGACAGTGTATTAAAAGGAGGATATAAGATGAACATCAACAAAAGCAAAACGAGAATAATGGAATTTAGTCGAATTAAATCGGGTGATGCTGAGGGAATATGATTAGGAAATGAGACACTTAAAGTAGTAAAGGAGTTGATATTTGAGATGCAAAATAACTGATGATGGTCGAAGTAGAGAGGATATAGAATGTAGACTGGCAATGGCAAGGAAATGGTTTCTGAAGAAGAGAAATTTGTTAGCATCGAGTTTAGATTTAAACGTCAGGAAGTAGTTTCTGAAAGTATTTGTGAGGAGTGTAGCCCTGTGAGGAAGTGAAAGATGGACCATGAATAGTTTAGACAAGAAGAGAATAGAAGCTTTCGAAATGTAGTGCTACAGAAGAATGCTGAAGATTAGATGGGTAGACCACATAAATAATGAGGAGGTATTGAACAGAATTGGGGAGAAGAGAAATTTGTGGCACACCTTGACTAGAAGAAGGGATCGGTTGGTAGGACATGTTCTGAGGCATCAAGGGATCACCAATTTAGTACTGGAGGCCAGTGTGGAGGGTAAACAGATTCAGAAGGATGTAGGTTGCAGTAGGTACTGGGAGACGAAGAGGCTTGCACAGGATAGACTGTCATCTGTCATGGAGAGCTGCATCAAACCAGTCTCAGGACGGAAGACAACAACAACAACAACAACAACAAAAAAGTGGGTAAATTATTTTAATAAAATATAATAATAAATATAACCTTAACTATTAGTTAATATTTCATAACATAAAATGGGTACTTTACTTTTTTCATAGGAAGTATAGGGTGTTGACATTGTTAAAAACAATTCAGAACTATGAGACTGCTAGTTTGTCTATAAATTGGATTTTCACAAAACTCTATTTCTGTCATAACTTCGATAGTGCGCTTTGGAGCCTTAAGGTTCTCAGTGCCTCAATTGTCGTGTATAGAAGCAGTGGTGGTAATATTTCATTTAAAAATTAGAACTTCACTCTATCATTAAAATGGAGACAGAAGATTTTAATAAAAAACGAAACACAGTTTTCAAAAAAGTAAAAAGTAAAGTTCAGATTTGAGTGTTGACATTCTCGGCATATGCTGTTGATGAAAAGCTCTCCGGTTTCCAGGCGGGTGGCAGTGTTATAAAGCCGCGACGCTTCGACAAGTGAAATACGCATCATTTTCTGGCAAAGTGTCCAGAGAGTTTGCGGATGCCGTCGCACTTATATCTGCAGTGTGACCCCCCCCCCCCCCCCCTCCACCGCGCTCCGGGAGGTTGGGTACAGTGAGGCCGGCGAGTGGGTGGGGGATGACGTCGCGGTGGTGGGGGTAGCGAGAGCGTCGTTCGCATCTCTGTCAGAGCATTCCGGCTCTGTCTCACGAGCAGGACGGCGGAGGGCGCGCTTTCGACGAATTGCTGCTATCGCTCGATTCCATGCCGCACTAATATCCTTCGTCTCTGTTAACCAGATTTTCGATGGACTCTTTTATGGCGCTGTCCCAATCGGCGGCTCGGCAGAGCACCTTGGTGTTCTCGAAGTGAAATGTGTGATCTTTCTTGATGCTGTGTTCTGCTGTCGCCGATTTCTTCGTCTGTCCCAGCCGCACATATCTGAAATGTGCTCGCAGCGTTTGGATCTAGAGCCTCGCCGTACATTTGATTATAAAAATCGTTCGTCTTCTGTTCGCTGCAATGTGAAATGTAGCCGCTTGGAACAGTAGCATCGCTACAGCTATTTGATGTCTCTGCAGTGTGTTTGTATACATGTCTCAAAGTTTCGTTGGTGTGTTCCTTCGACTTTTTTTAACGAACTTGCTTCGACTGGGCAGAGGGGTCAGCAAGGGGCACTACGCATGCTCTTAACGGTGTGCCGATATTCAAGTGTAATATGCTGCAGGCGACTTGTCCACAGTCACAGCTAAAGCCATCCACCTCTACATCTGGAAACATCCAGGCAGATATTCAGCAAGCCGAACTAGAGAAGGTGGTCACAGTCCAAAATTATAAAATAAAAAAAAACTTAGCTTTTCCTTCCACTTTCCGAAGTGAGGTGGCTCAGTGGTTAGCACACTGCACTCGAATTCGGGAGGACGACGGTTCAAACCCGCGTCCGGCCAACCTAATTTAGGTTCTCCGCGATTTCCCTAAATGGCTTCAGACAAATGCCGGGATGGTTTCTTTGAAAGGACACGGCCAACTTCCTTCCCCATTCCTCCCTCATCCAATGGGACCGATTACCTCGCTGTATGTTCCTTTCCCCCGAGCCAACCAACCAAGCAACCCTTCCACTTTGTTTACTTTTGAACTCTGCATGCTGCAAGTGAAAAAGTGCTTCACCTGCTTCGTACTTTTTGTTAATATTGTTGTTGTTGGAACAATAATACTATTAATTAAATTATTCAGAAACAAAAATAGTTCTTATTGCCCATACGGTGTACTAAACATTTATTTTCCTTCAGATATTTCTCCTTCGGTATTTACAAATCGCTTCACACGTTTCTGGAATTATTTTGGTTAATGTGCACTGTGGTATTCGAGTACTATATTGTGAACTATGGTAGCTCTCTTCTGTATCAAGAAATCGCAGTGTTACGGTGAGACTGTCTTCTGAGCATATAGCATTTCTGAAGTGAGTATTCTGTTTTGTAATACGAGAAGCCACTTTACTGAGCAAATACTGAAATGCACTCTTATCTTTTCATAATTAATTTATATAAAACTTAACGTCCCCCATTTACAGCTCTTATAACAAATTTTGCTAAATGCTTTTATCGTCTCGTCGTAAAACCCACGGCTTCACCCAGGTACGTTTCCTTTTTTTTCCCCCACTTCTCTTCCAAATGTACACACAGTGCAGTAGTGGTCCATGCAACTGCCGCGGTTAATAACAAGTTCTTGTTGTCAGCCATCTTGAACTTTGACGAAAACTATGGTGGCAGTGTAATACCCCTTTTCAGCGCCACGTCAAAGATCTTTGTAAAATACATTTGACGAATATTTGATCATATTTCTTTGTCAAAGAAATATAATAGTGGAACACCGGCCTAAGGCCGGTATTACACTATCAAATTTCTTTGTCAAAGATTTGATCAAAGAAATGTTCAAATATTCGTAAAATATATTTGACAAAGATCTTTGACGTGGCGCTAAAAAGGGGCATTGCACTGACATCATGCTTTTCCTAAAAGTTCAAGATGGCTGACAGCAACAACTTGTTATTAACCGCAGCAGTTGCTTGTACCACAATTGCACTGTGTGCACATGTGGAAGAGAAGCGGGAGAAAATAAGGCTACGTACCTGGGTGAAGCCGTGGGTTTTACGACGAGAAGACAAAAGCATTCGCCAAAACTTGTTACGTGAGCTTGTAGTGGAGGACGTCAAGGCGTACATAAATTACTTAAGAATGGATGAGCATACATTCCAGTATGTGCTCAGTGAAGTGTATCCTCATATCACAAAGCACGATACTCACTTAAGAACTGCTATATCTGCAGAAGACAGGCTCATTGTTAACACCGATTCCTTGCTACAGGAGAGAGCTATCATAGTTCACAATATAGTACTCGAATACCACAGTGCACATTAACCAAAATAATTCCAGAAACGTGTGAAGCGATTTATAAATACCGAAGGAGAAATATCTGAAGGAAAATAAATGTTTAGTACACCGTATGGGCAATAAGAACTATTTTTGTTTCTGAATAATTTAATTAATAGTATTATTGTTCCAACAACAACAATATTAACAAAAAGTACGTAGCAGGTGAAGCACTTTTTCACTTGCAGCATGCAGAGTTCAAAAGTAGCTTACAGTACAGCACTAGAATACCACAGTGCTCATTAACGAAGATAATACCTGAAACGTGTGCAGTAATTTATAAAGCACTAAAGGGCATCTCGTGGTCGTGCGGTAGCGTTCTCGCTTCCCACGCCCGAGTTCCCGGGTTCGATTCCCGGCGGGGTCAGGGATTTTCTCTGCCTCGTGATGGATGGATGTTGTGTGATGTCCTTAGGTTAGTTAGGTTTAAGTAGTTCTAAGTTCTAGGGGACTGATGACCACAGATGTTAAGTCCCATAGTGCTCAGAGCCATTTGAACCATTGAACCAAGCACTGAAGGACCAATGTCTGAAGGTAAATAAATGTTCAATACACTTTATGGACAATGTCTTACACATTAGTAAATGACGTACCTTTCACTATGAATTGACGTAAGAGGTAATAAACAAATTGTAGTTACTGCCTGATGGGGTGTTTTTAAAATGCTACTACGAACGCTGCCGCACCCTGTACTACATATATTCAGAACAACACAGGTATTCGGTATCGTGTTTATCTACAGACACCGAGCAAGCGAATTTCGAGTAAAGTGTCTCACCTGAACAGTAATATGCAGGGTGATTATAAGTTAACTTTCAAAAAGCTGTAGAAGTTACACCAGATGACGTCAAATTGGAACGGAATGTTATCGGAGAAGGGAAAAAACATATGGTAGAAGAAAAATAAATAGTTTCAAAATGTAGAAATAGATGGTGCTGTAAGCATCATATGCAGTCATGGACTTTGCGGCTGGTCCCGGCGGAGGTTCGAGTCCTCCCCCAGGCATGGGTGTATGTGTTTGTCCTTAGGATAATTTAGGTTAAGTAGTGTGTAAGTTTAGGGACTGATGACCTTAGCAGTTAAGTCCCATAAGATTTCACACACATTTGAACATTTTTGATAAGCATCGTAAATTAATAGTGGTCAGCTACAAATGACAAATGAATCATAAAACAATGCCTGAGAGGTACGTTTGACGTTAAAGAAACTGTACTACTCAGTGTGCATGGGTGGATAGGTGTGATACTGTTAGTTACGTAAGCCCATCCACCACGGCAAGGTCATATCTCATCGCATGGTAAAAATCGGTTTTCAAATGTCCCTAGGCCAAAAACCGCAAAAAAAGCATCAATCACATCGCTTTTTAAGTGTCATGAGGGCAAAAACCGCATAAAAAGTATCAATCAAAATCAGATCGGATTATTAATTTCCATGTAGCTGGCGCAAAACATGTTCAGTATGCTGTCCACCGTTTCCTGCAACAAGTTGAAATCGAGAAACAGCATGTCACACAACTGAACCAAGTGTTTCCGGGCTCACGTTCAGAATGTGTTGCGCAATGCGTGCCTTCAATGCAACTACGTTTGCAATCGCGGCACTGAACACAATATCTTTCATATAGCCCCACAGCCAGAAATCACACGGATTAAGATCTTGTGATGGGGATGCCAGGCTGTAGGAAAATGGCGGCTGACAACTCTAGCATTTCCGAAATGGCGCTTCAGCAACTGCTTAACTGGATTTGCAATGTGCGGAAGTGCTCCATCTTGCATAAAAATGATCTCATCCGTACGTCCACACTGTTGGGGAGCTGGAATGACGTGGTTGCGCAAGATACTAACAGCGCTTACCAGTGACGGTACAGTTAACAGGACCGGAAGCACCTGTCTCTTCGAAAAAATATGGCCCTATGATAAGTGATGCCGTAAACCCGCACCACAGTGACATTCTCAGGATGAAGTGGTACTAGTTGATTTGCTTGTAGATTCTCCGTTGCCCATATTCGACAGTTCTGTGTATACACATATCTTGTCAGATGGAAGTGGGCTTCATCTGTTCATAAAATCTTCCTCGGCCAATCATAGTCCACTTCCATGCGAGCAAGAAACTCTAAAGTAAAGATCTCTCTTGCTGCCAGGTCAACAGGAAGTAGCGCTTGCACGTGGGTAATTTTAAATGGACAACAAAGGAGGATGTTTCGCAGGATTTTACGCACCGCGCTCACGAGTAAGTCTAATATTCGGGCAATTCTCCGTGCACTACAAGTTTGTCCACCACCACTCGTCTCCTCCTGCACTGCTGTGGCCGCTGCTTCCACTGACGTCGAATCAGCCAATTTGTAAGGCATTCACTCGTGATAAGCGGGACATGTGAGTTCGAGACCCGGTCCGGCATAAATGTTCACTGTGGTTGCTCCATTATACAGCTGACGGTCGTCCATATTCTCAGCTGGGAACCCATTTATGTGTTTCGTAATGGCCGTAGTCGCTGCAGTGCCTGTTCCATCTGACATGAGTCGCAATTCTGAACAACACAGGCACTGCAATATAGTATTCTCTGGTTTCGTATCCGAGGGAGAATGAGTTTCCACTCCTCCACAGACATTCAGACACTTCACTGGAAGTGTCCAAACCTGAAATCAAGCCGTCACAAAGGCAAGGCTGGACACATCCGATATTAATGTCCTATAATAGCCGTCCGGATACTTTTGACCAAGTGGTGTACATCGGCAGCTTATAACTTTTCTTGCAAATTTTTCAAGTTTAATTAGCTGCAGAGCTCGACTGTTTAACGTCGCGATTCCTTATGTTCGCATAAAGGTCATGCAATCTATTCGCGGTAACGTCTCACGTTCTTCAATTATCAGATCTGGACTACGACTCCTGCCCCATGCCCTGTCCTCTCGGAGCTGATTATACGGTTCTTGTGATGTTTGAAGCCTCCGTCGTCCGTACGTCTGTGGGGGATTCCTCAGTTTCATCAGCCCAGTTTCCCGTAAAAGTGCGTTTCGACGAATCCTTTCCACTTGAATCGATAAAACCAGAAACTCCCCAGGTCCTCACTTTTTTGCAAAATGAGATAACGGCAGATTTTGGATCTTGGAATATACCGACAGTGATTATGGAAGGAATGCTTAATGTCTACTTAACGGTTCCATGTTGTGAGACGATAAATTTTACTGGTTTGTTCAGAAATGTCTCTTTGATTTGTCGTTGGTTTCCTTGATGGTTTGCTTTGTTTTCTAAGGTTGGTGTACCTGACTCCTAAACAGCTAACAGTCAATAATATAAGGAAACGTTGTATGACTGTAGTGCAACCAATACTATACTTAGATTTCATTACATTGTTGCATTGTTTAACTACATTTACATCTACGTGACATCTACATCTACGTGATTACTCTGCTATTCACAATAAATTGCCTGGCAGAGGGTTCAATGAACCACCTTCAAGCTGTCTCTACCGTTCCACTCTCAAAGGGCGCGGGAGAAACGAGCACTTCAATTTTTCTGTGGGAGCCCTGATTTCTCTTATTTTATCGTGATGATAATTTCTCCATTTGTAGGTGGGCGTTGACATAATGTTTTCGCAATCGCAGGAGAAAAATAGTGATTGAAACACCCTGTAAATATGGGATATTTCTCAACAACTTTCAGTTATTGATTCAGTCACAACCCGACAATAGAATAAGCTTCGTCAGTAAACCAAATGCTGCCCACATGCATATCGCCGTCATCAATCCTGTGCACTATATCGTTAGCGAATGTTTCTCGTGCAGCAATGGTAGCGGCGCTGAAGGGTTGCCGCGTTTGAATTTTGTATGGATAGAGGTGTAAACTCTGGCGCATGAGACGATACGTGGACGTTGGCGTCATTTGGACCGCAGCTGCAACACGGCGAACGAAAACCCGAGGACGCTGTTGGATCACCTGCTGCACTAGCTGCACGTTGCCCTCTGTGGTTGCCGTACGCGGTCGCCCTACCTTTCCAGCACGTTCATCCGTCACGTTTTCAGTCCGTTGAAATTTTTCAAACAGATCCTTTATTGTATCGCTTTTCGGTCCTTTGGTTACATTAAACCTCCGTTGAAAACTTCGTCTTGTTGCAACAACACTGTGTTCTAGGCGGTGGAATTCCAACACCAGAAAAATCCTCTGTTCTAAGGAATAAACCATGTCGTCCACAGCACACTTGCACATTGTGAACAGCACACGCTTACAGCAGAAAGACGACGTACAGAATGGCGCACCCACAGACTGCATTGTCTTCTATATCTTTCACATCACTTGCAGCGCCATCTGTTGTTGAAAATTGTAACTACTATAATTTCGAAAGTTTGTCCGCCTGAAAATGTACTGTTGTCCCAAGCATATTGCAACAAACGGTGTATTTCTATCGCTGCTCGTTTAGTTTTTATTGCCGTTTCAAATATACCGGTCATTTTTGAAACACCCTGTACTACTATGCAGTATGTTATCCTAGACCTAAAACGTTGCATATGCCCATTACAGGAACCGAAATATTAATATGTATAACTACTGGATGTGAGGAGTCTCTGCTCAAAATGTGAACTTGAGGTTTCTACATCAAATAAACTGCAACAAATAGCGTTTTAGTGGTAGTTATTAATGTATTAATAACAAAATAGTTTACAATATGTGCTGCATTGTAAATCATGAGCTTTCGGCAAAATGTCTTTCCCTTGTAGTTGTGTATTTTCTTTGGTTCACTCTAGCTTACTTTATAATATGACATTTATGTTTGCTGCGAACGCTTTTCCTTCCCTTTCTTGGTTTGTCTGCATCACTCATATTACAAACGCCTGAATAATGCAATACATGTTTTTACGAGCTTCAAATAGGATCGACTTATTTTCAGTTACCTGTGTAGTTACTAGTCTATTTTTGCAATTTCTTGCGTGTTTGAGTGCTTACTGGGAACAACCTTTTATTTTAAAAACATTGTGGCATACAGTACTAACGTTGCAATCGACTCTTGTATCGATCCTCATATCGTACAGGCTTTTGTTTGTTTTGGTTAGAACAGCTCAGTGTCGTTTAGACCGTAACTGAGAGAGCACTTCGAATTCCTGCTCCTAATAAGCTGAATACACCATTTGTTTATTACGTATTTTTACGAGTTTCAAACAGGATCGACTTCAGTAATGGATAAGAACTGTGATTGCTGTGTACATATGCGAGCTGAGTTGGTGACCCTTCGCTCACAGCTCCAGGCTGCATTGGCTTCCGTCACACAGAATGAAGATGTTGCCAAGGGATGGAGGGCCGGGCGCAGGGATGTGAGGGACGTCGAGCATGTCCCACGTGTCCCCCAATAAGTCCACTGCTGTGGCCGCCCAGGATACTGCCTGCACTGAGATTGACCCCTTACCCATGGTCAAGTGGCACCCAGTGAAAAACTTCCCGAGGGGCGGCCGATTATAGGGCCTCCCCGGTTCATTTGACGAACAGGTTTCAGGCGTTATCTGTGACTTACTATGCCTCTGAGCCTGATGCAGTCGTCCACCCTGTTCCCGAGGAAGCCTCTCAGCCCACAAGGTCTTGACATTCACAGAGGGTGTGTTTACTGGTAGTTGGGAGCTCCAACGTTAGGCACGTAATGGGGCCCCTTAGGAAGATGGCCACCAAGGGGGGGGGGGGAGCCAGTGTGCATTCCGGGGGGAATCATTCCGGATATGGGAAGGGTGCTACCAGATGCCATGTAGAGTGTAGGTTGCTGTGAACTGCAGGTAGTGGCTCATGTCGGTCCCAATGACGTATGTCGCTTTGGATCGGAGGAGATTCCCTCTGGTTTCGGGTGGCTAGTGGAAATGGAAAAGCTGCCAATCCTGCTTCCGAGATTAAGGCGGAGATCACCATCTGCAGCATCGTCGATTGAACCGACTGTGATCCTTTGGTGCAGTGCCGACTGGAGGGTCTGAATCAGAGGCTCAGGCTGTTGTGTGACCGTGTAGGCTGCAGATTCCTTGACTTGCGCCATCGGGTGGTGAGTTTTCGGGTTCTGCTTTATATGTCAGAAGTCCAGTACACACAGGAAGCGGCTACACGAGTAGTGGGGGCTGTGTGGAAGGGACTGGGTGTTTTTTTTTTTTTTTTAGATTAGAGGGTCTCAGGAGGCCACAGAAAGGGCGTCCGTCTAAAAGGGGGCAGGTAAAACACAGTAAGGTAGTTGTAGAAACGATCGGTATTGTAGTTGTAAATTGTCGTAGCTGTGTTGGGAAAGAACCAGAGCTACAAGTAATAATAGAAAGCACTGAAGTTCAAATAGGTATAGGTAAGGAGAGCTGGCTAAAGCCGGAAATAAGTTCAGACGAAACTACTTTAAACGACCTAATATTGTTCAGAAAGGATATGTACCCCACTCATACAATTATAGTCAGTGGCGACTTCAATCTACCCTCGATATGCTGGATAAATCATACGTTTAAAGCCGGCGGCAGGCATAAAACGTCATCCGAAATTATACTGATAGCTTTTTTAGTAAATTATTTTGAACAATTAGTTTACGAGCCCAGTCGAAGCGTAAATGGTTGCGAAAGTATACTTGACCTCTTAGCAACAAATAACCCTGGACAAATTGGAAGTATCATGACGGATTCAGGGATTAGCGATCATAAGGCAGTTGCTGCTAGCCTGAATGTCGTAATACCTATAATCATTGTAAAGAATTGCACAGTAAATCTATTTAAAAAAAGCTGATAAAAATGCTGTTAACGCCTATTTAAGAGAAAGTCTGCACTCCTTCCGATCTGATCACGTAAGCGTAGAAAAGATGTGGAATAATTTCAAAGAGATAGTATCGACGGCAAATGAGAGATGTATACCACATAAATTAATATGTGATGGTATTTATCTCCCCATGGTACACAAAACGGGTCAGTTCGCTGTTGCAGAAGCAACGAAAAAATCATGCCAAATTTAAAAGAACTCAAAATCCTCAAGATTGGCAAAGTTTTGCAGAAGTTCGAAATATAGCGCATACTACAATGCGAGATGCTTTTAATAATTTCCACAACGAAATTCTGTCTCGGAATCTGACAGAAAACCCAAAGAGATTCTGGTCATACATAAAGCACACCAGTGGCAAGACGCAATCAATACCTTCACTGCGCGATAACAGCGGTGAAGTCACTGATGACAGTGCCACTAAATCAGAGTTATTAAACACGATTTTCCGAAACTCCTTCACCAAAGAAGACGAAATAAATATTCCTGAATTTCAGTCAAATATAATTGTCAATATGTGGAACATAGAAGCAGGTATCCTCGGTGTAACAAAGCAGCTTAAATCACTTAATAAGGGCAGGGCCTCGGGTCCAGATTGTATACCAGTCAGGTCCCTTTCAGAGTAAGCTGATGCAACAGCTCCATATTTATCAATTATATACAACAGCTTGCTTACAGGAAGGTCAGTACCTAACGACTGGAAAATTTCTCAAGTCACACCAATACCCAAAACGGGGAAATAGGGGTAATCCCCTGAATTATAGACCCATATCACTAACGTTGATTTGCAGTAGGGTTTTCGAACATATACTGTGTTCGAACATTATGAATTATCTCGAAGAAAACAATTTATTAACACAATCAACACGGATTTAGGGAACATCATTCTTGTGAAACACAATTACTTCTTTATGTTCATGAAGTAATGAGTGCTATTGACAGAGGATGCCAAATTGATTCCATAATTTTAGATTTCCCTGAAGGCATTCGACACCGTTCCTCACAAGCGTCTTCTAACCAAACTGTGTGCCTCAGTTATGCGACTGGATTCGTGATTTCCTGTCAGAAAGGTCACAATTCATAGTAATAGACGGAAAGTCATTGAGTAAAACAGAAGTAATATCCGGCGTTCCCGAAGAAAGTGTTATAGGCCCTCTATTGTTCCTGATCTATATTAACGACATAGGAGACAATCTGAGTAGCCCTCTTAGATTATTTACAGATGTTACTGACATTTTCCGTCTTTTAAAGTCATTAGATGACCAAAACGACTTGCAAAATGATTTAGACATCTGTTCGGTGCGAAAAGTGGCAGTTGACCCTGAACAAAGAAAAGTGTGAAGTTATGAGTACTAAAAGAAATCAGCTAAATTTCGATTACACATATCTGAAGGCTGTAAATACAATTAAATACGTAGGGATTGCAGTTACAAATAACGTAAATTGGAACGATCACATAGATAATGTTGTGGCTAGAGCAAATCAAAGACTGGGATTCATTGGCAGAACTGTTAGAAGGTGCAACAGATCTCCTAAAGAGACTGCTTACACCACACTTGGCCGCCCTATTCTGGGGTATTGCTGTGCGGAGTGGGATCCGCATCAGGTGGAACTGACGGATGACATCGAAAAAGTTCAGAGAAAGGCATTCGTTTTGTATTATCGGCAAATAGTGGAGATAGTGCCACAGACATGATACGTGCATTGGAGTGGCGATCATTAAAACAAAGGCGTTTTTCGTTGTGACGCCCTACCTTTCCAGCACGTTCATCCATCACGTACCCAGTCCATTGAAATTTTTCAAACAGATCCTTTATTGTATCGCTTTTCGGTCCTTTGGTTACATTAAACCTCCGTTGAAAACTTCGTCTTGTTGCAACAACACTGTGTTCTAGGCGGTGGAATTTCAACACCAGAAAAATCCTCTGTTCTAAGGAATAAACCATGTCGTCCACAGCACACTTGCACATTGTGAACAGCACACGCTTACAGCAGAAAGACGACGTTCAGAATGGCGCACCCACAGACTGCGTTGTCTTCTATATCTTTCACATCACTTGCAGCGCCATCTGTTGTTGAAAATTGTAACTACTGTAATTTCGAAAGTTTGTCCGCCTGAAAATGTACTGTTGTCCCAAGCATATTGCAACAAACGGTGTATTTCTATCGCTGCTCGTTTAGTTTTTATTGCCTTTTCAAATATACCGGTCATTTTTGAAACACCCTGTAGATAAGGCGGGATATGCCTTTGCAAATCTTATTTAGATCTGGCTCTATTTGGGACAATAAATTTTTGGAAAGTTGTCTGTTTTTCCTCATTGTTACTTACGACAATTCCCACACACATTTATCTTCTCTATATAAGATTCAAATGGTAGATCAAATATCTAGAGAGGTGTAATTCCAAGACCTGCGTGAGTGACCCTAACTTGTATACTTTCATCATACCGGTAACTGAAAGAAATACGCAGTGGGGTGGACGGAAATGACGCTTTTAACCAAAGATAAAAATTACACTGAAGTCACCGCGATGTATTATGGTGCCCTGAATATTACATGCACTATGTGATAAAAAGTATGTGAACACCCCCAAAAACATACGTTTGCATATTATGTGCATTGTGCCGCTACCTACTGCCAGGTACTCCATATTAGCGACCTCAGTAGTCATTAGACATCGTGAGTGACAAGAATGGGGCGCACCGCGGAATTCACGCGCTTCGAGTGTGATCAGATGATTGGGTGTCACATGTGTTACATGTCTGTACGCGAGATTCCCACACTTCTAAACATCTCTAGGTCCGCTGTTTCTGATGTGATAGTGAAGCGGAAACGTGGAGAGACACGCACAGCACAACAGCGTTCAGACCAACCGCGTCTGTTGACTGACAGAGATTGCCGACAGTTGAAGAGGGTCGTAATGTGTAATAGGCAGACATCTATTCAGACCATTACACAGGAATTCCAAACTGAATCAGGATCCACTGCAAGTACTGTGCAGTTAGTGGGAGGTGAGAAAAAGTGGATTTCATGGTCGAGCGGGTTCTCGTAACCCACACATCACGATGGTAAATGCCAAACGACGCCTCGCTTGGTGTAAGGAGCGTTAAATATTGGATGATTGAACAATCAAAAAATTTTGTGTGAAGTGACAAATCACGGTACACGATGTGACGATCCGATGGCAGGGTATGGGTATGGTGAATGCACGGTGAATGTCGTCTGCCAACCTGTGTAGTACCAACAGTAAAATTCGGAGGCGGTGGTGTTACGGTGTGGTCGTGTCTATCATGGAGGGGGTTGCAACCCTTGTTGTTTTGCCTGGCACTATCACAGCATAGGTCTACATTGATGTTTTAAGCACCTTCTCGCTGACCACTGTTGAAGAGCAATTCAGGGATGGCGATTGCATCTTTCAACATGTTCGAGCACTTGTTGATAATGCACGGACTGTGGTGGAGTGGTTACACGACAATAACATCCCTGTGATGGACTGACCTGCACAGAGTCCTGAGCTGAATCCTATAGGATTCACCTTTGGGATGTTTTGGAACGCCGATTTCGTGCCATGCCTCACCGACAGCACTCTGTGAAGAATGGGCTGCCATTCCCCAAGAAACAGGATTGAACGTATGTCTGCGAGAGTGGAAGCTGTCAGCAATGGTAAGAGTGGGCCAACAACATATTGAATTCCAATTTCACAGATGGAGGGCGCCACTAACTTGTAAGTCATTTTCAGCCAGGTGTCCGGATACTTTTGCTCACATAGTGTAAGGCAAGTCGTGGTTGTTAATAGGGTATGTGATCACCACGGACGCAGTATATGCTCTGCAACGTGCTCCCACGCTGGTCAAAACCCTAGTGCGTTCCTTTCCTCGTCCGATGCAGATAATAACAGCTCGATGGTCGTTGGTGCACGTGCTCTTGCTGCACTACGATCCCCCAACAAATACCACGCATGCTCTATGGGACTTAAGTCGGGGGACGAGCAGGCCAGTCCATTCGTCACAGTAAGACTCAGGCTTTAACACACAATTCAACAAAATCTGACGTTTTGAAAATGGTTCAAGTGAGACTGAGCACTATGGAACTTAACATCCAGGTCATCTGTCCCCTAGAACTTAGAACAACTTAAACCTAATTAAGTTAAGGACATCACACACATCCATGTCCGAGGCAGGATTCGAACCTGCCACCGAAGCGGTCGCGCGGTTCCAGACTGAAGCGCCTAGCACTGCTTAGCCCCAGTGGCCGGAACTGACGTTTTAATTTCTCATAATGGGCATATGATTAGTGAAACTGAACAGTTCAAATCTCTAGGTTTTCAGATAGATAGTAAACTGTCGTCGAAGGGCCACCTTCAGGATCTTGTTCAAAGACTTAATGCTGCCATTTTTCCTATTCGAGCGGTATCTGAAGTGAGTGATCGTTCGACAAGAGAATTAGTCTACTTTCTTATTTTCATTCGCTTATGCCGTATGGTATTATATTCTGGGGTAACACTTCCAATTCTAAAAGGATCTTTTTGGCTCCGAAAGAGCAGTTCGCGCAGTAAGTGGTGTTAAGTCCACGAACATCTTGTCGACCCCTGTTCACAAGTCTGGGTATTTTGACATTGGCCTCTCAATATATATATATTCCTCACAGTCATTTCTTGTTAACAATAATAGCTTGTCCGCAGCTCGTGGTCTCGCGGTAGCAATCTCGCTTCCCGAGGGCGGGGGCCCGGGTTCGATTCCCGGCGGGGTCAGGGGTTTTTCCTGCCTCGAGATGACTGGGTGTTGTTGTGTCGTCTTCATCATCATCATTCATCCCCATTACGATCGGAGGAAGGCAATGGCAAACCACCTCCACTAGGACCTTGCCTAGTAAGGCGCGCTGGTCTCCCGCGTCGCTCCCCTACGCTCTGTAAAGAAGTATGGGACTCATCATCATCATCAATAATAGCTTATTCCCAAGAATAAGCAGCTTTCACTCAGTTAACACTCGGCAGAAATCAAACCTGCATTTGAATCGGACTTCCTTAACTCTTGTGCAGAAAGGTGTGCAGCATACTGTTGCATCCATTTTCAACAGGCTACCACTCGAATTCAAAAATCTTAACAGTAATCCACGCGCTTTCAAATCAAAACTGAAGAGTTTCCTAATGGATCACTCCTTCTATTCTGTCGAGGAGTTCCTTGAAAAAGTAAGCTGATTCTTGTTATACTGTAGATTGCGTTTACTTAAACTTATGGACTGACTTTTTTTCGGGTTCATAAACATTTTATTTTTATCTGTTTTTACTTTTATGTCGTAATTTCATGTACGGACACGTTCCATGAGCTTGGTAATTTGTTCCTCAATTTGGTCCTACGGAACTCGACGTGTAAATAAAATAAAATAAATAAAAATATCTTCTCGTTCGACGGCTGTTGTGACCGAGCGATTCTAGGCGCTTCAGTCCGGAACCGTGATGTTGCTATGGTCGCAGGTTCGAATCCTGCCTCGGGCATGGATGTGTGTGATGTCCTTAGGTTGGTTAGGTTTAAGTAGTTCCAAGTCTAGGGGACTGATGACCTCAGATGTTAAGCCCCTTAGTGCTCAGAGCCATATGAACCATATATATCTTCTCGTTTCACTTACACTGTTCGATGTGGTCGCCTATCGTTATCCATAAAAACGAAGTCAGGGCGCAATGCAACCCCGAAAAGACACACATGAGAAGGAGAATAGCGTCACGATAACGTTGAGTGGTAGGAGTCCAGTGTTCAGAGATTTGGAGGTCACTGCGTCCGTGCAACATTATGCCTTCCCACACCATAACACATGCACCGCCAAAACGACCATGTTCGACAATGTTCCTGGGTGCGTTAAACGTCCCCACCTCTCGCTTTGTGAAGGTACTCCAACCCTCTCATTTCTGTTCGTGTCCTTCAACTACCTTATGTGCTACAGTGCAGCAATTCTTTTTGTTTATGGTCCAAGTTTCATAGAGCTATGTTTAAGGTGAGCATTTAACTTTTATTTTTGTAAGTTATCGATGTGCAGGTCGGAGAGAGCAAGTTATGTTACTGTTAAACAGTCTGTGGTCTTGTTGTGGCACAGTCTTCAGTCGGAGCGGTAGCTCAGCGTGTTATGTCAAAGGGTTAGCTACCCTCCGTAATAAAAAAATAAAAATAAAAAAACGTGAGTGAAAGGATCAACGAAGAACCTGAAGGGGTGTCATCGGACGTCCGCCCCGAACAAATTCAACGAGAAATATAGAACAAAATGAGATTTAAAAAAAGAGAAAGTGGTCAGCGCGACGGGCTGTCATGGCATGGGAGTCGTGTTCGATTCCCGGCTGGGTCGGAGATTTGCTCTGCTCAGGGACTGGGTGTTAGTGTTGTCTTCAAAAAGGTGGCGACAGGGCGGGAATCCGGCTTCCTCTTAAAGCAACAATGCCAACTCCGCCTGTATCCATGCTGACCCTGCGAAAATATGGGACACAGGCACAAGCAAAAGAAGAAGGCTACGATGTTTGATATTTATAGAAATTCTCTGTTAACATTGCACCCTTTTTAAATCATTGTTCCCTTGTTAAGGATGTATTATTGAAACCAATGTTACGTGTGAAGCTCACGTGAAATTTTACTGTCTTGTCTTGAAATATCATTTAATAGGAATATTTACACTTTCCATCTCACTGTTTAAAGAAGGTTTATCTTTACACATTACTACATTGCACCATGTGGTACGCAGCAGTTTGAATACTTCTTCGAAATTTTATTTAGAAAATAGAAATCTAGTTTAGCTGGTGTCTGCTTGCTGTGTGCTGTTATGCTTTTGATATATATGCAACAATGTTATCAAGTCACGAGGTAAGTGGAAATTTTGATTAGGGACAGATAATTATTTTATTTCGGCTGAGCATTTAAAATAAAGGCAAATGTATTGAGACCAGTTACAGTTCAATTTAAACTAGGTTCTGTTTAGTAAAGTTTAGCATAGGAGAGTGTAAGTTGCATAACATGTTTTAGGCACATAGTTTTGGCAACACGTAGACTTTTTCACTTCGTACAGAAACATATAGTGGGGAGCTAACATGTTATTTGACAGTAAAACATCAAGCGAAAGTTACTTTCATCCTTATGTTTTTCGCACCTACCTACAACTTACAAATGAATCCCCATTACATAATCAACATTTATTTACCTTTACTACTTCTCCTATAAACGTTTCTATTTCTGTTTCTCGTACTGGTAGTTGAATCACCCTTCTTTACATACACTACTGGCATAAATCCCCGATTAATCCATAACCCGAATAAAGTTCCTGTCAAATTGGAATATTCAGTTGCGTCATCTTTAGATTCAGTACATTTTCTACACTACCAATAGGTGCTTCGAAATGCTGCGAAACGTCTGACTCTCCAAGCGCTTCTCAAAGCGAACCATCGCACATTCGAGGGTAAATAATACGTATTGCACGCCTTTACTCGGCCGCTCTATTAAGAGCTCTGGATCTCATTTGGGATCTCCTGTACCGAGATGTCTTACGGGTCAAATGACCCAAGTTAGAACTAAATTAACTCTAAATGTCTCGTATTTTTCAATATTTCACAGAAATATCCGAGAATTGAAATGTTGTTGACGTAGCTATCTACAGATAAAACTTCTAGACCCGTGCCTAGGTCAAGGGTAAACCCCGTTTCACAATACTTCCCGCAAACGCGACGTCATTTTGACGTCACACGCAATATCGGCGACCGTATGATCGACTTCAACTACCGTTACCGTTCGATACGGCCCTCTCGTAAGACTTCATGCGTGCGTACCGGTGATTTACAGAAACACGTCGTTTTTGGAATGATTAATTATAGTTGTTGCTGTGATAAAATGTCACGTAATGATTTACGGACGGTTAATGACTTCATATAAGATTGCTCTCTCAGGAGTGAGTCGTTATGGTCAATAATTTATAAATTAAGCATGAAATTGTTTTATAATTTGCAGTGTGCTGTTTCAAGGTAATGGAGCATTGAAAATTTATGACAGACCGTCACCGCTACTATTAAATGTCACTTAATAACGCACCAATGATATAAGCCTTCAACAGGCAACACGATAACCAAGACAGCAGACAAATAACACACAAAGTGCTAGGAAAAGAAAAGGGTAATCCATAATGTTGTTTCTGGAGTCGAAACATGTGAGTTCGCATCCTGTCACATACAATTTATTTTCATGTTAGCGTTGTTAATATGTTCTGGGATTTTCTTATGACTGTAACACAAGTATGTTCTGCAATATTTTATGTTATTCACATTCCGTGTGATTTGAGAACGAAGAATGAAATAAATATTTGCCAATTTCCGAGTGTGCGGCTTGGAAGGATCCTAAGAGGATAGCTTAAATAGCTGCGTCTGAAACGAGAGGCTATAACATTCATATTCTGTTTTTCACAAATACTTTGCTGTATATTTACCAATATGTGGCGATTTCCAAGAATATAGTTAGGCGGCAACCTGAGGGTACAGCTTTAAACGCCGCGACAAAAGCGAGCTGCAATAAAATTCGTAGTCTTCTTTCTCACAAATATTTCGCTCTATGTTTCCGAATACGTGATGAAAAAAACGAGGGAAAGAAATATAGTAGGAAAGAATGGGTAGCAGTGAGAGATGATATAGTGAAGGCAGCAGAGGATCAATGAGGTATAAAGACGAGGGCTAGTAGAAATCCTTGGGTAACAGAAGAGATATTGAATTTAATTGATGAAAGGAGAAAATGTAAAAATTCAGTAAATGAAGCGAAAAAAAAAATACAAACGTCTCACGAAAGAGATCGACAGTAAGTGCAAAATGGCTAAGCAGGGATGGCTAGAGGACAAATGTAAGAATGTAGAGGCATGCATCACTAGGGGTCAAATAGATACTGCCTACAGGAAAATTAAAGAGACCTTTGGAGAAAGGGAACCACTTGTATGAATATGAAGAGCTCTGATGGAAACCCAGTTCTAAGCAAAGAAGGGAACGCTGAAAGGTGGTAGGAGTAAGTAGAGGGTCTATACAAGGGCGATGTACTTAAAGGCAATATTATGGAAATGGAAGAGGACGTAGATGAAGATGAAATGGGAGATATGATACTGTGTGAAGAATTTGACAGAGCACTGAAAGACCTAAGTGGAAATAAGGCCCCGGGAGAAGACAACATTCCATTAGAACTACTGATAGTCTTGGGAGAGCCAGTACTGACAAAACTCTACAATCTGGTGAGCAAGATGTATGAGACAGGTGAAATATCCTCAGACTTCAAGAAGAATATAATAATTCCAACCTCAAAGAAGGCAGGTGTTGACAGATGTGTAAACTACCGAACTACAGTTTAATAAGTCACAGCTAGAAAATACTAACACGAATTCTTTACAGAAGAATGGAAAAACTAGTAGAAGCCAACCTCGAGGAAGGTCAGTATCGTTTCGAGATAAATGTAATAACACGCGACGCGATACTGACCCTACGACTTGTTTTAGAAGCTAGATTAAGGAAAGGCAAACCTACGTTTCTAGCATTTGTAGACTTAGAGAAATCTTTTGTCAATCTTGATTGGAATATTCTCTTTCAAATACTGAACGTGGCAGGTGTAAAATACAGGGAGCGAAAGGCTATTTACAGTTTGTACAGAAACCAGATGACAGTTCTAAGAGTCGCGAGGCATGAAAGGGAAGCAGTGGTTGGGAAGAGAGTGAGAAAGGTTGTAGTCTATCCCAGATGTTATTCAATCTGTATATTGAGCAAGCAGTAAAGGAAACAAAAGAGTAGGTATTAAAATCCATGGAGAAGATATAAAAACTTTAAGGTTCGCCGATGACATTGTAATTCTGTCAGAGACAGCAAAGGACTTGGAAGAGCAGTTGAACGGAATGGACAGTGTCATGAAAGGAGGGTATAAGATGAACATCAACAAAAGCAAAACGAGGATAATGGAATGTAGTCGAATTTAGTCGGGTGATGCTGATGGAATTAGATTAGGAAATGAGACACTTAAAGTAATACATGAGTTTGGATATTTGGCAGAAAAATAACTGATGATGGTCGAAATAGAGAGGATATAATATGTAGACTGGCAATGGCAAGGAAAGCGTTTCTGACGAAGAGAAACTTGTTAACATCGAGTATAGACGTAAGTGTGAGGAAGCCTTTTCTGAAAGTATTTGTATCAAGTGAAACATTGAAAATAAGTTGTTTAGACAAAAAGAGTATACGAGTTTTCGAAATGTGATGCTACAGAAGAGTGCTGAAGATTAGATGGGTAGATCACGTAACTAAGGAGGAGGTACTGATCAGAATTGGGGAGAAGAGGAATTTGTGGCACAACTAGACTAGAAAAAGGGACCGGTTGGTAGGACATGTTCTGAGGTATCAAGGGATCACTAATTTAGTATTGGAGTGCAACGTGGAAGGTAAAAATCGTAGAGTGAGCCCAAGAGATGAATACACTAAGCAGATTCAGAAGGATGTAGGTTACTTGGAGATGAAGAAGCTTGCACAGAATAGAATAGCATGCATCAAATCAGTCTTTGGACTGAAGACCATAATAACAACAACAACAACAAGAACAACAAAACATCAGCAACATGTGATGACTTCCGAGTGTGCTTTTAGGTAGGACCTAAGAGGGCAACTTAAACTGCTGCGAGTGAATCGAGAACGTATAAAATTCATATTCATCCTAGGCTCAAAGTCGATAGCCGATCATATGGTCGTCGATATTGCGTTTGCAGGATGTGTTGTGAAACGAATGTTTCCCCGAGGTCATGTCGGGTTTTTATATTTCTAGTCCTTCTTAATATTACTTGTAACTCCGTCTTCAACGTCAATTTTTAGAGTGGTTTGTGTTCCCTCATTGACTAAGCAGACAAACGAGTCGCAATATAGCCATCCCTTATTACAACAAATCCAATCCGTCGCTTACTCTTCATAAGAGTGCTTAGGATTTCAGCGTATCGGCGATCCACTGCTAGGATCTCCGATTTACAGACACACATGCGATCTCTAGAGACAGATGGCGCCATCTGGCGACGCACTGCTGCGATACGTCCTTGTGTGTATGATTCTAACACAAAAACTCAAAACTATTTCACGGTCGACTTAGAGCTCTTTTTTAAAATAATGTTATCAATAAAAGTGTCCAACGAAGGAGTCCCTGATTCCACCATGTGACCAAATGTATCCAGATACCTGGCTGAAAATGACTTACAAGTTCGTGGTGCCCACCATAGGTAATGCTGAAAATCAGTATGGTGTTGGCCCACCCTTGGCCTTGATGACAGCTTCCGCTCTCGCAGGCATACGTTCAATAAGGTGCTGGAAGGTTTCATAGGGAATGGCAGCCCATTCTTCACGGAGTGCTGCATTGAAGAGAGGTATCGATGTCGGTTGGTGAGGCCTGGCACGAAGTCGGCGATACAAAACATCCCAAAAGTGTTCTATAGAATTCAGGTCAGGACTCTGTGCGGGTCAATCCATTACAGGGATGTTATTGTCGTGTAACCATTCCGCCATAGACCGTGCATTATAAACAGGTGCTCAATCTTGTTGAAACATGAAATCACCGTTCCCGAATTTCTCTGGAGCAGTGGGAAGCAAGAAGATGCTTAAAACATTAGTATAGGCATGTGCTGTGATAGTGCCACGAAAAGCAACAAAGGATGCAAGCTCTCTCCATGAAAAACACGACCACACCACACCACACACCGCCGCCTCCGAATTTTACTGTTGGCACTATACATGCTGGCAGATGACGTTCACGCGGCATTCGCAATACGCACACCCTGCCAACAGATCGCCACATTGTGAACCGTGATTCGTCACTCCACGTAACGTTTTTCCACCGTTCAAATGTCCAATGTTTGCGCTCCTTACACCAAACGAGGCGTCGTTTGGCATTTACCGGCGTTATGAATGGCTTATGAGAAGCCGCTCGACCATGAAATCCAAGTTTTCTCACCTCCCACCTAACTGTCATAGTAGTTGCAGTGGATGCTGATGCAGTTTGGAATTCCCGTATGATGGCCTGGAAAGATGTCTACCTGTTATACATTACGACCCTCTTCAACTGTCGGCAGTCTCTGTCAGTCAACAGACGAGGTCGGCCTGTACCCTTTTGTGCTGTACATGTCCCCTCACGTTTCCACTTCACTATCACATCGGAAACAGTGGACGTAGGGATGTTTAGGAGTGTGGGAATCTCACGTACAGTCGTGTGACGCAAGTGACACCCAATCACATGACCACGTTCGTAGTCCGTGGGCTCCGCGAAGCGCCCCATTCTGCTCTCTCACGATGTCTAATGACTACAGGGTTCGCTGATATGGGGTACCTGGCAGCAGGTGGCAGCGCAGCGCACCTAATATGATAAACTTATGTTTTTGGAGGTGTCTAATAGTGTATTTTAATACGTCAGTATGCCATCTTAGGCACTGTATAACATTAAAACCCTTGATAACGGTGCTTTAAAGCAGAAATCATGATCGCGTAAATGTAACACTGCAAATTAAAAAAAGTCTTTAAAGAAATATATTATGACTGTGGCCCCACATTATGAAAAAATTATTAAAAAATAAACCTCATTAGTAGCTTCTCCTCTATCGGAACTCGGAGTAAACCAATCTTTTTTTTTTTTAATGCTTCTCGTATACAAGTCCTGAGCTGATTCCGGTCTAGCGAAGTTACAACACAGTAAGCAATGTTTTATGTGAGTGAGCCAAGTTCGCATTCGTTTCTGAAAATATTTTTTGGTAAATATTTTACTTTTTATATGCGTATTGCTATTATTATTCTGCGTGCAGTTTCGTTCTCACAAGCGTCAAATTGTTTGACGTACAAGTCATCAGCATTTCAGTGCAACAGCACAAATCAGGTAGGAGTAACATCACGCATTTACATACCATGTATAGGAAAAGAGTTCGAAGCGTGTGTGTTATTTACAAATCACATTTGCATCATGGTTGATAGCGAGATGAGCACGTTACGCCTCGTATAAGGAGGAAAACGTCTACTTGCGAGCGCGTGTCGAAATTCGACAGTCACGGTATCGTGAGTTAGCGAGACCGTGATTTATTGTTCGTCGATAATGCTGGTCGTAATGGTCAGGGTCTTGCAACTGTCATACGAGTATTATTGAATGGATGGGATCAGGAGGAGCATAACACCTTGCAGCGATCCTTCGACCCCTGGTGACTATCATCCGGCTGGACACTGGACAGGCATACTGTTCGGTTTTTCGTCACAGGTCCACAGGTACGACGAGTGCTTAGGATTGCCAACTGTCCCGATGTATCGGGACCGTCACCGTTATGGACGTTCTTCTCCCGACTCCCAGACAAGACATAGTTTTGTCCTGATTTGGCAAAATACTGTTCCCTGCTCCGCTCCAGTACTTAAGTAACGCCATCTGTTAGCGCAACATGTGCATGCAGCCTCAGTTAGTTTTATTTATGTCCACAAGTTTATGATGACATGGTTGTCTCATAGATGGCGTTGCATGTTGCGTATCCTGTATCGACGATACAAGCGCCTTCTGTACCTAGCGCCATTATTCGTCAAAATACCAGACTTATCCAGAAGTATGGGGCTGGAACTACTTACGCAACGCCGCGCGGAAGAATCGGGCACTTCCGATTTGAATAGTGATCCGATAAGACGATTCTTTAAAGAAGAAGTAGGAAAAAATGGGGAAGGAATTGGATGCCCTGCACTTGTCCTCAACAATACTACATCAAACAGTGAAATAATCGTCATGAAAATATTTAATTACTTTTCAATATGCACGATAAGGGCAGAGAAGTTGAAAGAGTTCGGCTTATGCGTTGATATCAATCATCAGACTTTTCTATCTCAATGAAAAACAATATGGCTATCGTTAATGCCCTCAGTTGTGAGAATTTTTAAGCTCTGGATTCCATAAAACAATGTTTTGACGCCGAAGACTGGCCACCTAAAATAATTTCAGGCTTTTACAGTATGCCGATATTGAAATTTACTTAATGTTTCTGCAGTAAAACTTGGCTCTGTCTGAAAAAAATGTAAAAAGCATGGAGAATAATAAAGACTCGATAACTGAAACGAGAAATATATCAATCATCACTCAAAGATGTCTGAATGAAAGGAAACTTCCATATGTATTGGCCTGCAAACCAAGACAAAATTGAACCAATAAAAAAATGAGAATGCTACCCAGGAAACAGTGAATTTGATTTCAAAATTTGAGGAAGAGACAATGGCTTCCTACACCACAGCATTTGATTACTTAGAGAAACGAGCTGTTTCTTTTAAAAAATATCAAGTATTTAACTGGATAAAGCTTCTGGAACCCCAGAGCTTATGATGACTGAATACACTATTACATACCTGACTAAAAACTGAGCAGCTGTGGGACTTAAAATTTGAGGTCAGAGAACTTAGAACTTTTTAAACCTAACTAATCTAAGGACATCACATACATCCATGATCGAGGCAGGATTCGAACCTGCGACCGTAGCGGTCGCGCGGTTCCAGAATGAAGCCCCTAGAACCACTCGGCCACACCGGCCGGCCACAAAAATTCAGAAAAATTGCTTTCACTGACAGAAGGACTTAATTTCTATGCAGGGAAAAGACATCTGAAATTTTGTCGAAATATAGCATAAAAGGACGTCTGACGACTAGCCAAGAAATTCTTCAGCATCATAAATAAGACCCAGGAAACCATAGTGTGATGGCTGGCTAACACCCGCCAGGATCCCAAGGAAGTAGCTGTTGACACGGCAGCAATTATAAGAACGAAATAATGGAATCAAGACTCTCGATCATTTGTGTCCGTTATCGACACTGCCAAGATATCGGTCTCACGGATTCCAATATTGTCGAAAATAGTCTAAAGTCAATAATATAAACGTGGCATTAAGTCATACAGGAGGCGGGCGACCATTATTGTAACTATCAGTAGTTCTCCAATCAGGCTGACTGGATCACAATGCTAAAAGCCACAACATCAGACAAGGGACGACTTTATTGGCCATATGACGCGTTTCGGAATTTATCCATCATCAGCTATCCAGGAATGATTACTGCACGTAAATATAGAGTTTCAAGTTGTTTGTGAAACAATCACTGTTTTACCATTGCGACCAAGTTAGCCTGAAAGGAAAACCACTGGCCGTTTTAATTTCAAGTTTGGCATCATATGACAAGGAACAAAAGAAATACTTTTCTGATATAACAGTTTTAAGTTTTTTTCCTTTACTTGCGCTGTGAAATCTTGTTTCTTGCCAAATTTCATGAATATAAGTCACCGGTAAGTACCCTATAGGTTATGGTTGAGTTAGCGGGTGTAAAAATATGTAATATAAATAGCCGTATCTTTTCATCTCACTGACTTCAATGCTTCAATGCTTTGCATCGTCAAGAGACCATAGACCTCATTACGTGACATAAATTTTAACTTGATACTTCTACCCGTTCCTGAGAAGAAAGGTATTTTAATAGTCGGGTAGAACGAAGACAGGAGCATTTTGATACGATGAAGATTTTTGAAGATAAGAACAAGGACAGTGAAACTATCTAGTGAAAGAACCGAACGAAATACAATAATAACAAATAAAGATAATGATAATTTAACTCACCTCATTATTTCACTATCAATTTATAGCGAAATTGTTACAGAATAAACAAAAACTCGTGTAAGTTTTCATGAGCACCATTCTTAACGCCCCATAAACCTAACTTCCCCACTTGAAAATGTACTTCACCGAACAGTAGGATCAGCATGTATGACGGCTTCCTTGAGTTACGCGGAACTGCGGAATTTCTTCGGTGACCAGATGCGCCTCGCAGATAACGGATTACAGATCGCACAGGTCAGGCCGTGATGCAATGGGCCCGGCCCTCTGATAACACCAAACACGATCTCCGCTCGCGGGTATTCCCTCCTATCCTCGACGGCCCAGTGCAAGTCTTTCCGTTTCATGCCACTTTGGCGACTTGGACATCCACGATCATGAAATGTTGATGAGAGCAGCACAACACCGAGGCCCCAAGAGGAAAAATATCCGTGCGGACCAGGAAGTGAAACTAGAACGCCAAGATCTGGAGGCAGCAACGGAACCACTAGAGTATAAGCCAGACGTCACGTCTGAGGGTCTTGCGTCATAACAACATAACGAAAATAATTCCACTGCCGCAACGTCAGAGAACACAGAGACATCTAGTGATACCTAGATAGTGATGAAACAAGCTGTAAGTGCATAAAATAAACAGACAAACACTCACTCTTTCTTAGAGTTCATCCACTCCTTCGGTGTGCGCTGTTTTCGTGATATGGAAAATTTATTTTGTTATTCCAGATACCTTTCCCATTGCCGCGGTCGTACATTGTCTGCCTCTGACTCGTGGAAATCGTCGTATTTTAGCTGTTTGTGCATCGTATTGTCTGAGGCGAACGTTAGGGACCAGCCCAGCAATTACCTAAAAGAGAGTTGAAAACAGCCTAAAAACCACAGTCATATCATTCGGAAGTAAATTATCTCCCTGTGCCCAAGATTTTGAAACAGAAACTTTCATTCACTTTCCAAGCCTGTTGAAACAAGACCAAGAAAATAATTTCGCTATTGACATTTGGCATTTCAAAACAACAGAAACGAGAGAAACTTTTCTCAACAGCTTTCACGATTTCAGAAACAGCGAAGCGACGTTTGCCTGATGAGAAAAAAACCTCTTAATTCCACTGTAACAGAAATAAATGTTTCTCCCTTTAAATGAAACTGCTGGATTAAAAAAATAAAAAAAGAAGATCAGGAAATGGTGGGGCTCGAAACTGTAATGTCCTTGTGCTAATACAAGAATATTGGACAAATACACCTCTTAACTTAGTAAGCAACTCAAGTGGTCGCTTTTAAATACCTGAAGAAGCAAGACATGTTGATTTTTAACACATGGAACAGTATTCGTGACTCATTTAATCAGCTGAAAAATCTAGTGTTTGCTGTTCTTTCCTTATTCAGTTCTAAACATTCATGCAAACAATCATTTTCAAGCATGAAACTTATAAGTAGTAAACTGAGAAGTCGTGTTATTGATGATAACATGGAATCATGCCTAAAATTATGAACAAGAACGTACAAATTTGACTTAGCCCTTCTTCTGGTCAAGTTGTGCCACAAACTTCTCTTCTCCCCAATCCTATTCAATACTTCCTCATTAGTTATGTGATCTACCCATTTAATCTTCAGCATTCTTCTGTAGCACCACATTTAGAAAGCTTCTATTCTCTTCTTGTCCAAACTATTTATCGTCCATGTTTCACTTCCATACATGGCTACACTCCATAAAAATACTTTCAGAAATGACTTCCTGACACTTAAATCTATACTCGATGTTAACAAATTTCTCTTCTTCAGAAACGCTTTCCTTGCCATTGCCAGTCTACATTTTATATCCTCTCTAATTCGACCATCATCAGTTATTTTGCTCCCCAAATAGCAAAACTCCTTTACTACTTTAAGTGTCTCATTTCCTAATCTAATTCCCTCAGCGTCACCCGACTTAATTCGACTACATTCCATTATCCTCGTTTTGCTTTTGTTGATGTTCATCTTATATCCTCCTTTCAAGACACTGTCCATTCCATTCAACTGCTCTTCCAAGTCCTTTGCTGTGTCTGACAGAATTACAATGTCATCGGCGAACCTCAAAGTTTTTATTTCTTCTCCATGAATTTTAATACCTACTGCAAATTTTTCTTTTGTTTCCTTTACTGCCTGCTCAATTTATAGATTGAATAACATCGGGGAGAGGATACAACCCTGTCTCACTCCCTTCCCAACCACTGCTTCCCTTTCATGTCCCTCGACTCTTATAGCTGCCATCTGGTTTCTGTACAAATTGTAAATAGCCTTTCGCTCCCTGTATTTTACCCCTGCCACCTTTAGAATTTGAAAGACAGTATTCCAGTCAACATTGTCAAAAGCTTTCTCTAAGTCTACAAATGCTAGAAATGTAGGTTTGCCTTTCCTTAACCTTTCTTCTAAGATAAGTCGTAAGGTCAGTATTGCCTCACGTGGTCCAGTGTTTCTACGAAATCCAAACTGATCTTCCCCGAGGTCGGCTTCTACTAGTTTTTCCATTCGTCTGTAAAGAATTCGTGTTAGTATTTTGCAGCTGTGGCTTATTAAACTGATAGTTCGGTAATTTTCACATCTGTCAACACCTGCTTTCTTTGGGATTGGAATTATTATATTCTTCTTGAAGTCTGAGGGTATTTCGCCTGTTTCATACATCTTGCTCACCAGATGGTCGAGTTTTGTCAGGACTGGCTCTCCCAAGGCCGTCAGTAGTTCCAATGGAATGTTGTCTACTCTGGGGGCCTTGTTTCGACTCAGGTCTTTCAGTGCTCTGTCAAACTCTTCACGCAATATCATATCTCCCATTTCATCTTCATCTACATCCTCTTCCATTTTCATAATATTGTCCTCAAGTGCATCGCCCTTGTAGAGACCCTCTATATACTCCTTCCACCTTTCTGCTTTCCCTTCTTCGCTTAGAACTGGGTTTCCATCTGAGCTCTTGATGTTCATGCAAGTGGTTCTCTTATCTCCAAAGGTCTCTTTAATTTTCCTGTAGGCAGTATCTATCTTATCCCTAGTGAGATAAGCCTCTACATCCTTACATTTGTCTTCTAGCCATCCCTGCTTAGCCATTTTGCACTTCCTGTCGACCTCATTTTTGAGACGTTTGTATTCCTTTTTGTCTGCTTCATTTACTGCATTTTTATATTTTCTCCTTTCATCAATTAAATTCAATATTTCTTCTGATACCCAAGGATTTCTACTAGCCCTCGTCTTTTTACCTACTTGATCCTCTGCTGTCTTCACTACTTCATCCCTCAAAGCTATCCATTCTTCCATTCTTCTTCTACTGTATTTCTTTCCCCCATTCCTGTCAATTGTTACCTTATGCTCTCCCTGAAACTCTGTACAACCTCTGGTTCTTTCAGTTTATCCAGGTCCCATCTCTTTAATTTCCCACATTTTTACAGTTTCTTCAGTTTTAATCTACAGGTAATAACCAATAGATTGTGGTCAGAGTCCACATCTGCCCCTGGAAATGTCTTACAATTTAAAACCTGGTTCCTAAATCTCTGTCTTACCATTATATAATCTATCTGATACCTTTTAGTATCTCCAGGGTTCTTCCATGTATACAACCTTCTTTCATGATTCTTAAACCAAGTGTTAGCTATGATTAAGTTGTGCTCTGTGCAAAATTCTACCCGACGGCTTCCTCTTTCATTTCTTACCCCCAATCTATAGTCACCTACTACGTTTCCTTCTCTCCCTTTTCCTACACTCGAATTCCAGTCACCCATTACTATTAAATTTTCGTCTCCCTTCGCTACCTGAATAATTTCTTTTATTTTATCATACCTTTCTTCAATTTCTTCGTCATCTGCTGAGCTAGTTGGCATATAAACTTGTACTACTGTAGTAGATGTGGGCTTCGTATCTATCTTGGCCACAATAATGCGTTCACTGTGCTGCTTGTAGTAGCTTACCCGCATTCCTATTTTCCTATTCATTATTAAACCTACTCCTGCATTACCCCTATTTGATTTTGTGTTTATAACCGTGTAGTCACCTGACCAGAAGTCTTGTTCCTCCTGCCACCGAACTTCACAAATTCCCACTATATCTAACTTTAACCTATCCATTTCCCTTTTTAAATTTTCTAACCTACCTGCCCGATTAAGGGATCTGACATTCCACGCTCCGGTCCATAGAACGCCAGTTTTCTTTCTCCTGATAACGACATCCTCTTGAGTAGTCCCCGCCCGGAGATCCGAATGGGGGACTATTTTACCTCCGGAATATTTTACCCAAGAGGTCGCCATCATCATTTAATCATACAATAAAGCTGCGAAAAAAGCGAAAAAAGTAGTCCGATGCTTATTTCGTGAGATATTTAGCCTGGTCACTATCAATGGACCACGCTGTATAGAATGTTCGAAAACCCCTATTACAGACTTCTAGGATTTACAGAGGAAACTGAGTAGACAATATTTTGGGTTGGAACCTATGTCCGGAAGCAGCCGTTTGAAAATGTGTTTGCTAGGTAGGTACAAAACAGGGTAATCGTGGTGGGAAGTGCTTACGTCAGTTGACTGATGTAATGTGACGTCGATCCTACCTCACTGACCTAGTTCGAGCGTCATTCAGAAGTGTTAAGGTAACATGGTTGAGTACACATATGCAGAGTACACCGATATGATCGTTGTACATGGCGAAGCTCAGCGTAATGGAAGAGCTGCTCGTCGCCTTTCTCAAGACCGTGATCCAGAACATATGGCTCTATCGCACGCCCTATACGCCACAATTGCCCAACGGCTTCGAGATTGAGGTACCTTCGCCGTCAGAAGGCGCGACTGTGGTGCTTCAAGGAGACGTCAAATACCCGAAGTGGGTGAGGGCATAGTGCATCATGTTGAAGATAACCGTCACCAGTACACGAGCCAAAAAAAGTGGAACACTTGCCTAATATCGTGTAGGGACACTGCCTACAAGCAGAAGTGCCGCAGCACGTCGTGGCATGGACTCGACTAATGTCTGAAGCAGTGCTGCAGGGAGCTGACACCAAGAAGCCTACAGGGCTGTCGATAAATCCGTAAGAATACAAGAGAGCGGAGATCTCTTCTGGACGGCACGTTGCAAGGCATCCCAGATATGCTCAATAATGTTCTTGTCTGGGGAGTTTGGTGGCCAGTGAAAGTGCTCCTGGAGCCACTCTGTAGTAATTCTGGACGTGTGGGGTGTCGGACTGTGCTGCTGGAATTTCCCAATGTCGGAGATTTGATGTTTTGCCTGACTACTGATATTCACGGTACGCTTGTGAAATATTCGTACCGTAAAATCTCCACTTCTTCGCTACCTCCGAGATGCTGTATCCCATCGCTCGTGGGCCGTCTTACTTAAATCTTGATAAACTGTCATAGAAGCAGCAGTAACCGATGTAACAACTGCGCTTGACGCTTGTTGTCTTATACAGGCGTTACCGATCGCAGCACCTTGTTCTGCCTGTTTACATATCTCTGTTTTGTATACGCATGTCTATACCAGTTTCTTTGGAGCTTCAGTTTAGATACACCAGCTTAGGTCCAAATACAGCTGCCCTCCCTACTGTATATTGGCGTGGTCCACGATAACTGGACGACAATATACATAGTAAAATTTATTTTCAGCTATAACTTGGTGGCCAATCATATTTTAATGTGTACCCTAGGCGTGCTAACTCTCTCTCTTACTTTACAGTTTTATTTACATATTCTGCAAGTTTTATTTCCAAGTCCATGGCGCAGCGAAGTGCACGTTAAAAGGTATAGACCACAGTTTCATTATTGCGGAGTAGCCGCTACACGCCTTTTGCAAGGTTACGCTAAGTTAAGCAAGGTTCGTCGGGCGTGCACGTCCTAGGTCCGTCGGCGCAGCATGGCTAGGTGGTACGGTTTGTGTGCATAATTTTTAAATAACGACGAATTCCACGTCGTTAAAATGTCCATACAGCTGCTGTGTAGGATATTGTGTATACGAGAGTGCGTCATTGAGAGTTTCCGATGCTGCAACGGAAACATTTCCGACCTGTAGTACTTGGAACCACGTCATGCGCCACAGATTTCAGTGTGCGAGGCCAGGCCGTACATTCAGCATCACGTCGAGATCTCGCCAAATTTCAGGTGCTTCCATAAACGTTTTCACCTTATATTGTCCCTTGTAGCAAAGACTAGCGTCCCTCGCCGCTACAAACGAACCTAAAACGTTTGGCTCATTGTAAGCACCCGCACCTTGGCTCAGTATAATACACGTAGATGCAACACTTTTACAGCACACGCCAAGCGTTCGATAATTAAATAGTTCCCCTTGACGTCTGTTTTGTCAACACATATGTCGTTTCACATTGCATACACAAAATAAGGATTAAAATTCACCATCGTCTGATTTAACCTATGCATAGGTAACCCTATATCTACATGTTGCTGATACGTCTGATACAACTTACACATATTGATATCCAGATGATTATAACATTTGAAACTCATGCAGAAAACTTTTCAGTATCCTGAAACATCGTACTATAGCTCACAGGACGCTTATAACACGTTAAATACACAACAGTTGACATTTCCTCTGATCAATGACTGCTTGTCTCTTACAGAATTGTTAGGAGCAGACAACTCTCTTAATCTTTGATTTCATGCAACCTTACATAGAATAACAGCTAAAATCTTTTTTTTCAATTTCAACGTTGCAAGGACACTATACATATATACAGTTTAATGATATGCATAACCCACTGTCCTATAGCGCCTGTAAATCCAGATAGGTAGCGAAAGAGAAAAAAAATCTTAATTACGTGTTAACCAACTCTAGCTGACGTTGCTACGCTTAGTCCCGTCTCCCCCTAGTCTACTGATCTACAAGGAATGATGACAGAGAGTGGAAAGAAGCCTTTTTTATATACTGTAGCGCCAAAGAAACTGGTATAAACAAGCGTATTCGATTGCAGATATACGTAAACAACCAGAACACGGCGCGGCAGTCGGCAACGCCTATATAAGACGACAAGTGTCTAGCGCAGTTCTTAGATCGGTTACTGCTGCTATGAGAGTTTATCGAGATTTAAGTGACATTTCAGTGGTGTTATAGTCGGCACACGAGCGAATAAGCACAACATCTCCGACGTAGCGATCAAGTGGGGATTTTCCCGTACTACCATTTCACAGAGTGTACCTTGAATATCAGGAATCCGGTACAACGTCAACACTCCGACAGCGCTGCAGCCGGAAGAAGATCCTGCAGGAACGGGTCCAACGACGACTGAAGAGAATCGTTCAACGTGTCAGATGTGCAACCCTTCCGTACATTGCTGCAGATTTCAGTAATGGGCCATCAACAAGTGTCACATTCAACGAGACATCATCGATATGGGCTTTCGGAGCCGAAGACTCATTCGTGTACACTTGATGACTGCACGAGACAAAGCCTTACGCCTAGCCTGGGCCCGTCAACACCGCCATTGGAATGTTGATGGTTGGAAACATGTTGTCTGGTCGGAAGAGTCTCGTTTCAAATTGTATCGAGCGGATGTACGTGAACGGGTATGGAGACAACCTCATGAATCCATGGACCCTGCATGTCAGGAGGGGACTGATCAATCTTGTGGAGGCTCTGTATTGGAGTAGGGCGGGTGAAATTGGAGTGATATGGGACCCCTGATACGATTAAATACAACTCTGATAGGTGACACGTACGTAGGAGTCCTGTCTGATCACCTGCATCCATTCTTGCCCACTGTGCATTCCGACGGACTTGGGCAATTCCAGCAAGACAATGCGGCACCCCACACGTCCAGAATTGCTACAGAGTGTCTACAGGAACACTCTTCTGAGTTTAAACACTTTTATTGGCCTTCAAACTTTCCAGACATTAACATGATTGAGCATGTCTGGGATGCCTTAGCAGCGTAATGTTCAGAAGAGATCTCCACCCCCTCGCACTCTTATGGATTGAGGACAGCCCTGCAGGATTCGTGGTGTCAGTTCCCTCCAGCACTACTTCAGACATTAGTCGAGTCCATACCACGTCGTGTTGCGGCACTTCTGCGTGCTTGTGATGACCCTACACGATATTAAGCAGGTGTACCAATTTCTGTGGCTCTTCAGTGTACATTGCTGAAATGCATCGTCTACATATCATCGAATAATTGAGAAAACTCTTTGTGTTGAGTTCTTTGTAGCTTTGTAAAAACACTTAGTGTTTGCCGAACTAACTTCAAAATACTGACAGTACAGTCTCATAATATTAAGTTATAAATGTTACTTGTTTGATAGTATCCGTAGTGAGTGTAATTCAGTCTTCCTAACTTACATCCATATTTTCAGGATACCTCTCTTGTTTTTATAATAATACACTTAAATATGTCACTACGAAGGTTGTGCTGAGAAAATATTTCTAGAAGAACATTCACATAAGTCGTGATCCCGTGTAAATGCACCAAGAGTATAAATATTTTGCACTCATATCAGTAGCTTGCGCTTTTTAATATGCTATCTGAATCCTTTTTGCCATTGTTGTACTAGTCCTAAACTTCATTTAACCACATTCTACGTACTGTAATCTATTCATATACGTACACTCAATCAATATGACTTATTCATACACATATTTATATAAATGTAATCTCATATTGTGGTGTGACCCGTTTTCTTTGGTACCAGCTACCCAAATTTTCCCTTCTGTCTTTATTACGGCATGTTCTTGCATCGTGATCTTGAAAATAACCTTAACAATAACTTATAACCTAACAACGTTATCGTTCCACGGCTAACTAACGTATCATTTTCCCCATCATACACATCTTTTTACTTTAAGTACATGGATGTGTAAATTCATCAAGTCTTTGTTAATTGTCGAAACCAGTCCTTTTTTTATGAGCGTGCAAATATGCAAAACATGTCCTTCGTTTCGACTTATCTTTTTCTTTGCTTCCATATTCATACTACGATTACACCTTGAATTAATATGTGTTGTTGTAGTCGGGTACAACTTCATTGTCTTTCGTAGCTTGCTCGTGATGTGTCCACACTCTTGCAACTATTCTTTCTTTCGTTGTATATAGATACTTTCCTTATAGCGTTTTATTCGTTATGTATATAACTACCGTGTAAATTTGTATATACGGTAAATAGTAGTGTGGTGTGTAGAAAGGTTTCTGTAGTTGGTCATTCTTTGTTCCTCTGTAAACTATCTTTTATTTTAGAACTCCTTACTGTATTAGTTTTATCCTTATAGTGTAGACACTGTAACGACGCTATATTCTTGAATGTTACTTAAATTAACTTAACTTGGCCTGGGGTTCATTTGATGAATGAAAATAACAGTTTCCAACTTCACAAAATTTATTCACAACTAAGCTGTATACTCGTCACGATAACAAAACACTGACATACTTCACTGATCTCTTTGACTTCAAAACTGACTGACTGGCAGCATTGCTGCTTTGCTTTATATAGAATTTTAACAACAAATTACAAAATAGTTCATTATTAAATTTGTACAATTTCAATGTTACAATTAAAATTTACAAAACGTAAAGAAACTGATGTTACAGCTGACTAAAGAAAAAATACAATATTCATTGATGTAATTTTTATAGTACCATCACTAGTTTTAAATATGAAAATCGATCTGAACTTTAATTACAATAATGTCCCTTGTATTACTTTAGTTACGAAATTAATTACAGTTTGGATTTGGTTACTAACATTACAAATGTGGTACTTTATCCGACTGCATACGAGAAAGTTACAAATAAGGTCTCAAATTCTGAAAATCGGTAAATTGTGTGATGTAAACAATTGGAGAGTTAATTAAAAATGCAGTTACAAATGATATTAATTCAGAGAAGAACATAAAAATAGATAACAAATGAAAATACATCGCTTGGTAATAACTTTTAAACTGTTTCTCAAGATAAAGATGTTTTCTGTGTTTACTTATTATTCAATTCTCATTATGGTAATTAGAGGCGCCAACCACTTATGCCAACATTTCTACAGCCCTTTTACATTTGTTACTAAATATCTGTTACTTCAACTTCTAAACTAGGTTTTTCATTGGGAACCTGTACATAATTTTGTTAATGACAACAATCCCCTGACAATCATGATAATATACGTTTTTCCAGAACCTTCTATTTGCTTTCCCAATGAATATCAAGTGTTTTAGGAAATTGGACAGAAAGATGTACATAAAGACACACATACAAGTCCCTAAGAAGCACTAAATTGTCCGATAATTGTCAGGATGCATATATAAAAAGGGTGGTATCAGACATTTCATTAGAATTTTCGGGATGGAACTTGGAGAATATAGCTTATTCGGCGGCTTGACGCCAAGTTTGTGTTGCATCCGGCGTGCAAAGCAGCTTGTTGTGCTAAACTCTTTGTACGCTTACGCTAAAGATGCTGACGTGTGTGTTGGCTCCTATTACGCCTGCGCGTCCTCTCACTCGCGTAATGCTGCCTCACATGTTTATATCTCAAGGGCACTATCACATTTTAAAAATGGTTCAAATGGTTCTGAGCACTATGAGACTTAACTGCTGAGGTCATCAGTCCCATAGAACCTAGAACAACTTAAACTTAACTAACCTAAGGACGTCACACACATCCATGCCCGAGGCAGGATTCGAACCTGCGACCGTAGCGGCCGCGCGGCTCCAGACTGTAGCGCCTAGAACCACTCGGCCACTCCGGCCGGCTATCACATTTTATTTGGGAAATTTACGTACTGCAGAATGACACGGCACCACTGCGATCGTGTTTGATTTTCAGGCTTTAAGTAGTCTTTTGACATTAAATAGAATATTAAATTACCATAAGTTACCCTAACATATAAATAAATAAAATGAAAGTGTTCTCTTAAAACTGTAAGTAGGCTGTTTAGGTTTTTATGTTGGTAATGCCACGTAGTGCTGTGTATGAAAACGCTGTGTGCAGTCTGTGGCTGGTTGGACTCATTCCTGGAATAGTTGCTTGTGTAGTGTTGGGCTGTTGGATGTGAACAGCGCGTAACGTTGGGCAGTTGGAGGTGAGCAGCCAGCAGTGGTGGATGTGGGGAGAGAGATGCTATAGTTTTGAGAGCGGACGATCTGGACGTGTGTCTGTCAGAAAAAGGAAATTTGTAAGACTGGTTGTCATGAACTAATATATATATATATATATATATATATATATATATATATATATATATATATATATATATAATTACTTTTGAAAACTATTAAGGTAAATACATTGTTTGTTCTCTATAAAAATCTTTCATTTGCTATGCCTATCAGTAGTCTTTTATTTAGGAGGCAGTGTTGGTGCTCGCTGTATTGCAGGAGTTCGAGTAACGAAGAGTTTTGTGAGGTAAGTGATTCATTGTTAGTCAGGGCCATCCTTTTGTAGGGATTATTGAAAGTTAGACTGCGTTGCGCTAAAATATTGTAATGATTAGAGTAAGTAAAGAGAGAACTGTCTGGTAGGGAAGCTAAAAAATATGAAAAGGGAAATGCAGAGGCTCCATCTAGATATAGTGGGGGTCAGTGAAGTGAAATGGAAAGAAGACAAGGATTTATGGTCAGATGAATATAGGTTAATACCACCAGCAGCACAAAACGGTATAACGGGAAGGTACGGCAGAGAGTGAGTTACTAATAACAATTCAATGATAAGTTTCTTCTCATCAAAATCGACAGCAAACGGACACCGACAACGATAGTTCAGGTATACATGCCGAGATCGCAGGCAGAAGATGAAGAGTTAGAGAATGTATATGAGGATACTGAACGGGTAATCAGTGCAAAAAAAGAGACGAGAATCGAATAGTCATGTGGGATTGGATTGCAGTTGTATAGGAAGAAGTAGAAGAAAGGGATCAGGGAGAATATGGGTTTGCTACAAGGAATGAGGAAGGAGAAAGACTAATTGAGTTCTGGAACAAATTTCAGCTGGTAAAAGCAAATACTCTGTTCAAGAATCACAAGCGGAGGAGTTACATATGTGAAAGGCTGGAAGATACTCGAAGATTTCAATTAGATTACACCATGGTCAGACAGATATTCCGAAAACAGATACTGGATTGTAAAGAGCGGATATAGACTCAGATCACAATGTAGTAGTGATGAATTGTAGACTGAAGATTAAGAAACTGGTCAGGCAAAATTAGTGCGCTAAGAACAGGGATACAGAAGTACTGGGGAATTAAGAGATACGCTTGAAGTTCTCTGAGGATATAGATTCTGCGATAAGGAATTGTTCAGCAGGCAATTCAGCTGAAGAGGAATGGACATTCTAAAAAGGGCAATCACAGAAGTTGGAAAGAAAAACAAAGGTAGAAAGAAGGTGACTGAGAAGAAGCCATGGACAACAGAAGAAATACTTCAGCTGATTCACGAAAGAAGGAAGCACAAATATTTCAGGGAAATTCAGGAATACAGAAATACACGTCACTTAGGAACGAAATAAATACGAAGTTTATATAAGCTAAGGCGAAAAGGCAGCAGTAAAAATGCGAATAAATCGAAAAACAAATAATTGAAGGATTGACTCATCACATAGGAAAGTTAAAACCGGTCAAATAAAAAGGAAGTGCGATAACATTAAGATTGGAATGGAATTTCCTTTGTTATACACAGAGTAGAGAGAGGATAAGTGGTAAGAGTGCATTGAAGGCCACTGGGGGAGGGGAGGGGATGGGGGGGAGGGGGGGGGGAACTTGTCTGACGACCTGACAGAAGAAGAAACAGAAGTCGATGTAGAAGAGATAGGGGATGCAGTACTGAAATCAAAATTTAAAAGGGCTTTGGAAGACTTATGATCGAATAAGGCGGAAGGGGTATATAACATTCCATCGGAAATTTTAAATCATTGAGGAAGTGGCAACAAAACATTGGTATGTAGAATTTATGAGTGGCAATATACCAGCTGACTTTCGGAAAAACAAATGGTTCAAATGCCTCTAAGCACTACGGGAGTTAACATCTGAGGTCATCAGTCCCCTAGTCTTAGAACTACTTAAACCTAACTAAACTAAGGACATCACACAAATCTAAGCCCAAGGCAGGACTCGAAGTAGCTTTAGGAACGATAAAGATACCAGAGAGTCAGTTCTGACGTTGTTGTGGATAATAGAGGCAAGACTGAAGAAAATTCAAGGCACGTTCACAGGATTTGTCGAGCTGGAAAAAGCTTTCGACAACGTAAAATAGTGCAATATGTTTGAAATTCTGAGGGTAATATACAATATACATAAGAACCATGACAGAACAATAAGAACGGCAGACGAAGAACGAAGTAGACGAAGTTAAGAAATTCTGCTACCTAGACAGCACGATAACCAATGACTTTCGGAGCAAGGAGAAAATAAAAACAGACTAGCAATGGTAAAACGGGATTTCCTGGCCAAGAGAAGTTTACTATTATCAAAGATTGGGCATAATTTGAGAAAGAAACTCCTGAGAATGTACGTTTGGAGCATACCATTGTATGATAGTAAAACATGGACTGAGCCGCCCGGTGTGGCTGAGCGGCTCTAGGCGCTTCAGTCTGGAACTGCGCGACCGCTACGGTCGCAGGTTCGAATCCTGCCTCGGGCATGGATGTGTGTGATGTCCTTAGGTTAGTTAGGTTTAAGTAGTTCTAAGTTCTAGGGGGCTGATGACCTCAGATATTAAGTCCCGTAATGCCGAGAGCCAGCCAAACATGCACTGCGGGAAAACCATAAAAGGAGAGAATCGAAGCATTTGAGCTGTGGCGTTATAGAAGAATGTTAAAAATTAGGTGGACTGATAAGGTAAGAATGGGGAGGTTTTCCGGACAGTCGGTGAGGAAAGGTATATGTGGCTGGTTGGTTTGGAGGAGACCAAACAGGAGGTCATCAGTCCCATCAGATTATGCAAGGATGGGGAAGGAAGTAGCTCGTGTCCTCTCAAAGGAACTTTCCCGGCATTTGTAACGGATAGTGCAGCCACGTCTCGATCCCTGAGTCAACAGATGGTGACGTTTGCAAGACAACAACCTTCTGCACGAACAGTTCGACGACGTTTGCAGCAGCATCAGCTTGGAGACCATGGCTGCAGTTACCCTTGGTGCTGTATCACAGACAGGAGCGCCTGCGATGGTGTACTCAATGACGAACCTGGGCGCACGAATGACAAAACGTCTTTTTTTTCGGATAATCCAGGTTCTGTTTACAGCTTCATGACGGTTGCATCAGTGTTTGGCGACATCACGGTGAACGCACATTGGAAGTGTGTATTCGTCATCGCCATGCTGGCGTATCACCCTGCGTGATGGTATAGGGTGCCATTGGTTACACGTCTCGGTCACCTCTTGTTCGCATTGACGGCACTTTGAACAGTGGACGTTGCATTTCAGATGTGTTACGACCGGTGGTTCTACCCTTGATTCGATCCCTGCGAAACCCTACATTTCAGCAGGATAATGCACGACCGCTTGTTACAGGTCCTGGACGGGCCTGGCGAGCACATTCTCCAGATTCTCACCAATAGAAAACGTCTGGTCAATGGTAGTCGAGCAACTGGCCCGTCACAATACGCCAGTCACTACTCTTGATGAACTGTGGTATGGTATTGAAGCTGCTTTGGCAGCTGTACCTGTACACACCATCCAAGCTCTGTTTGGCTCAATGCCCAGGCGTATCAAGGCCGTAATTACGGCCAGCGGTGGTTGTTCTGTGTACTGATTTCTCAGGATCTGTGCACCCAAACTGCGTGAAAATGTAATCACATGTCATTTCTAGTATAATATATTTGTCAAATGAATACCAGTTTATCATCTGCATTTCTTCTTGGTGTAGCAATTTTAATGGCCAATAGTGTATACAGGGTCGGTTTGTGTCTAGAGATGAAGCTTTAGCTATTGGCGTCACGTGCAGACTTATTTTGAAGAATTCAGCAGGGCAGGGCTGTGCGAACTATATTCGCGTTCGAACAGTCTCACGATCTCCCGACACGCCGAAACGCTCGATAGAGTATCGATCGACCGTTGCTCGAGGCATCACGTGATATTTGACTCGGGTGGCGCTAGTGCAAGGGATACGCGAGAAACTGTGAACTAGACACTACAATTATCTATTTCCCTGCTTAAAATTTGACAACTTAGTGAAACACAAGGGGGAATAGTATTAAATTCTGTCGTTTTAAAACTCTTGTTGTTTTTGAATACATTTGCAATAAGAATAATCATACTTGTATGGATTACCAGCTAATGATCCTTCCTAAGTGGAAATTTTGTCCTTTTGTCCTTTAGATTCTGAATCCAGATCAATATTTTGTTTGATTATGAGAGACTTTAATGATTTACTAAGTGGGTTGTAAATGGAAAATTCGATCGCTATTCACGTATTAGAATACCTGATAAAATTGTTACTAGCTTTTAATCAGCTTTAAAACATAGTGGCATTCAGGAGAAACAAGAAGGAAAATTAATCCAGAATAAAATGTCTAACAAACGAGGTAAATCATAATAAACTGTTACGAGAATAAATTACTGCTGGAAAACCCGTGGTGGAGATAGTAGCAACAGACGTCACTAGATCGCAGACACAGCGCTACCGAATGACTGGAGGGGGAACTATGATACCAGCTTGGCGAGAACTAGTAGAGAGCGGGGAGGGGAGTAATGAGTGAGCAGCAAATTACGTCATGTTGCCAACTATTGGAATCTATAGCGCGTTCTTTGCCTTTTTAGAAACATCTACCACTTTTAAACTACCACTTTTAAACTGTTTGTAATCGGAACTGAATTGACTTTAAAATTGGACAAATACTGAACAACAGTATTCATTTCTACTGGAGACAGTAAAATAAGTTGGGGACAGTGGCGTAATTGCGTGGATTCATGTTGCAATGTTGTCATGTTATCCACGACTTGACGGGAACGAAAGGGCGCGCGTCGGCTGCTGGTTCTGCGCAGTCAATGAGAAACCGGCGGGCGGACAATATGTTTAGCAGCAAGGGACACTGTAACATACATCAGTACAGAGGCGAAATTCGACACGTATTCGGATAGAAACAGCTGTGTTCTCACGCCCAGCGGTAACCACAACCTCAGAAATCGGAACATATCCCGAAGAAATAGCTAAATATTTATGAAAACGAAGATGTAAATTTCACAGCTCTGCTATTAGGATGATGGTTAAAATACTGATGCCACAGACGATAGGGTTAGTAAGCGAAAAATGTAGAAAAGAAAACGGTCCGCAAATTAATATAAACCATTCCTTTTCATTTATTTTATTTATCCTTCGGTGAAATGAATAAGTGAAATTAATTTAGAATTGGTATAATTTTAAAATTCCAGGCAGATATTGTCTGTCAATAAGACAGCTTGTAATTTTGATCAGTCAGTATATCTTAAAAATAATTTTTTCTCAAGAAGCTTCTTGAAAATAAGGGAGTAGTCTTATAACAAGTGTCGTCTTATATTCTGGTAAATACGGGCTTCCGATCCACTGCTGCACCTGATAAAAAACCCTGAAGGTGTATTGTTGAGCTGCAATTTCAGTGGGAGGTATGGAAGCTGTGTTTTCTGATGCCTTATACGTCGACGTCACACACTGTCTATACCTCACTTGTTGAGCGGTGTGATTGGGTGGTTATTACCATAAACGTGCAATTAGAAATTTCTCAGCAGCAGCTGTTATTTCCATTGGGCGCGCTGATGGATCAGTGAATAGGGACAGACGGGCAAACCTAGCAATGGCAGCGCGTGGATTCATCACCAACGAAAAAGGGGAAGATGGGGTTGTCATTGGCCGCGATTAGAGACTGCCATCTGGTTTCTGTACAAATTGTAAATAGCCTTTCGCTCCCTGTATTTTATCCCTGCCACCTTCAGAATTTGAAACAGATTATTCCAGTCAACATTGTCAAAAGCAGGGTTATCCAATTGCAAACTGCACAGTATTCTTTGCATCACCATTACTTCTAGCAGAAGACATTTGCAGTAGGTTTACTTGTCTCCTTCTAAACTTCTTATTCTGTCAGAAACAGGTTTTGAAAAGCTCGTGTATTGATCAAGAAAATGTATTTCAATTTCTTTAAAAGCGGACAATCCGAGTTTCCTTAAGTTTCATTTAATGTATCCGTCACTGTGAGCAGATCTTTAATAGAATTTCATCGTGTTAGACATTGATAACTGGGAAATTTCCCAGTTGATTGAAAACAGTTTTCACAATATTTAAGGGACCTTGGATACAGATTCCAAAGTGGTTGATGTTTCGACATGTCTGCAACATGATTTCTTTTTTCTTTTTTGTATACGTATATGTTGAAGCTGTTAAATGTAAAGTGTGTGGCCTTGCTCCCTTCTTCATTCAGTTCCTTTGGCCTTGTCAGATGACTTCGTTACATCTGACATTAAGCAAACAATAATGGTCAACATACATGTAATGTATACTCACGTCTTACTGCCTTTCCTAATCATTATGGTCTTGGTCATATTCACTCGACATTTGTGACTTTTGTGGTTATTGTGCCATGTGTATCCGTCGTGGTACAACTTTTGCTTAAACAAGTGGCGCATTAAATGAGTGAAAACTAAGAAAAACTGAAACAGAATTCAAGATAAGAATTTTGAATTCTACAGATACAAAATATCTATACAGGCTGAGGCAAAAACGACTTTACAACTTTTGAACATATTTATTGAGATAGCTTACAGAAACGGTAAATGTGCCGTTTTGTAGCAAACAACCTTACGTTTCACATAAAAATGTCAAGTGTCACCATTTGTGAAGCAGGAAACACACCACCGGTAATTAATTTCTTCCCAGACTCGTTGCAGAAAATAGGGCATATATTCTGCTTGAAAACTTTTTAATCCTACAGATTGATGAAGATGACCGAGTTCGGTTTACTACCAGCGAGACAGTACACCGCCTGATCTCCGCACGGAATAACGAGGTTTCCTCGATAATATCTTCCCAAGTCGGTGGATTGGCCGCGAAGTGCCAATCGGATGGCCAACTCACTTCCCAGACTTGATAGCAGTCGATTTCTTTCACTGGGTTTTGTTTAAAGACCGTGTTTACTAAAGAGTTAAGTTGACTTGAAAAAGCGAATCTACGTTGCCGTTGCACAAGTTACGCCCTATTTGCTGCAACGAGTGTGGGAAAAAGTTTATTACCGGTGTGATATTTGCCACATCAGAAATGATAGTCACATCCAATCAATATGACACTTGGCACTTATGTTAAACCTGCGGTGTCTGCTACAAATGATATATCTACCGTATATATCAAAATATGTCTATTCTGTAAGTTATCTCAATACATTTTTATATCATTCCAAAGTTGTGAAACCCTTTTTGACTCACCTTGTATTTCAACCATTTCTGGCAGAACAGAAAATGTTTTGGAAAAAAGTATTTCAAATGCAAGATAGAAATAGTTTAACATCATATATTTTTATTTCAAATATCTGTGTTTCACGTATTACACATTTCCAGCAGCGATGCTTGTGCCCGTACTATTTTTTGTATCAGACCATGCTTGTAAAGAGGAAACCATCATTGGAGCATGCCCGTGTGACCGAGTGGTTCTAGGCGCTTCAGTCTGGAACCGCGCGACCGCTACGGTCGCAGGTTCGAATCCTGCCTCGGGCATGGATGTGTGTGATGCCCTTAGGTTAGCTAGGTTTAAGTAGTTCTAAGTTCTAGGGGACTGATGACCTCAGATGTTAAGTCCCATAGTGCTCAAAGCCATCTGAACCACTAATTGGAGGCTGTCAAAAGGAAGTGTCGTGGGAAGCTCTGCAAAGGGCCGTTTTCGTTCCACGACAACACCCCAACTCGTTGTGCACAATACACAGACACAACGCTCCTTCTGTGGGTGTCAAGGTTTGCCTCGTCCCCCGTTCTCTGGTTAAGACGCGCTGTGACTTCTTCGCCTTTCTGCTAGAGAACAAACCATTGTGTGATAGATATTTTCCAGAAAGACGACGTGAAGATTGGAAGGTGACACGTGTCCTGAACAGCCCAAACGTGGTCTACAGCCAGTGCTGCTACCTTGATCTTTTGGAGGTGATGAAAGTCTCTGCAGAGTCCCTTCATAACACTTCTTGTCCCATGTGATTCTGTTTACGTCATCCTCTGCACAGTTTGTCTGCAGTATAGTTCTATTATCTCATCCAGAAAGACTGAGCTGTGGAGTTGATGAAAATTCAATGTTATTCATGCAATTAGTGCTTTGCATCAGTATGTCAATACTTTACATGATCCATTTATTTTCCATGAGTAATCCAGAACCATATTTATCACGTGCTTCCTTTACCTTGCCTTGCGTGTGTTAGAATGTGAGTGAATGGAGATTTTCCTGTGTCTTTTCGGGTTTGTTTGTGCTTAGTAGTTGAGATGCTTTTCGTCTGCTGGAAGCACAGCTTAACCAGGCTTATATATCTCACCTGGGCAAAGAGATCTGTCTCTTTTGTTCGATAGGTATCTGTCTGTGAGGCTGGTGACAGAAACGACTCCCCTGATCGCTTCCATTTCACACGTGGTTGTCAGGCCGCGCTGAGCAGAGCATCGCTCTGCTACTAGCCGTTGGTGAGTGTGGTTCATACTTCTTAAGTAAGTAGTGTGCTACCAGTGATGAGATGGGTCGTAGCTTTAACCATGGTCCTCATGAGTTGAGTCGTTGAAGATGCTTAATTTCTCCAGCTTAACTGAAATGTTCCTATTAATTCATCGGGGTGTTCTACGCAGTGCTAATTTTATTATTTTATCTGTGTTCGAAGTTGTTTGTTCGTTAAGAACATTGCTGCGTGGAGTGTGCTCCACGGAATATATTTAGGCTGAGGTAGGGTACTTTTGATCTTGTGTGAATGTGAGAGTATTGTGACTTCATATGCGTGCGATAATTTTTCTCATTTATTCTACTTATCAAATGGTTCAAATGGCTCTGAGCACTATTGGACTTAACATCTTAGGTCATCAGTCCCCTAGAACTTAGAACTGCTTAAACATAACTAACCTAAGGACATCACACAACACCCAGCCATCACGTTCTACTTATCTTTCGCCTGTTAAAGTGTCAGCCTTGTTCTTGTTGTCCCATGTGTTCCTGAGTCTGTGGGCATTCAGCCCCATTACCTCGTCTCCATGTGTTGTCCGGTCTCGTTTAATTGATCAGTGCCGGATGATTTAATTGAGCTATTGGACGGACCTTCGTGTTTTGGGAGAGCTTTTGGTAACTGCCTTTGTATTTCACCTCGCTTGTTTTGATAACAATTCGGTGTAATTCATGATTTCTTCGTTCCTGATTCCATACTTCCCGTCATTTTCCATTTATTTCTGTTTGGAACGGTTAAATGTGTGATTAGTCCACTGCGTGGTCAGTTCGGTTCATTGTATATTGTGTGTGTGAATTCTCGCATAGTGTATTTATGATAACAAGATGTTTCAGTTTGTACAAACCTCTCTGAGGTTTGTGCTTGGACGCAATTGTGGTGCTTTGTTCCTGTGAACTTCGTCTTTTTTCGTGTGAATCTTGATTGGATCAATGAAGTCGTATGTTTCCTGTTCCTTTTCTTCTCTTTCCCCTCATGTAAATACAAAGTAATTTTATTTTCTCAAAGCAGATTAATTTACTTTATGTTCAGACTACAGTTAAGAATGTTGATAGGTTGTCCACCACTGATTTTTTGTGGCTATCCATGAATAAATATGTTTAGTAAAAGCTCATATCATGTGTCCTGTTACCTTCCTTCTTTTTTGCAAGGTAATGTTCTTTAAAATACTAGCCTGGTTTTACATGCTGCCCAAAGACAAGTTTTTGGTTAATTTTTGAGTTTATTTATCAATATTACGTTCTCTGATTTTTTATGTAGTTCACTACCGTTAACGTCTTCTTACCCTTTCTTTTGAACAAATTTCCAGGTCAGTCTTTTCTCGTATATTAAGAAGGGCTGGACTGGTAGCGACGCTATGATAAAATTAAGCATTTTACTTTGAAGGTAGTTTAACCATAGTTCGTAAGCAAATATTAAGTGTACATGCAAACTGGCACTAACATACATCAGTTTAGTCAAGTACCTAAAGAAGGATATAGACTTGTAGTTTTTAATGATATTTACTGCTTTATGCCTATCTTTAGTATAAAATCAACAGAGCAATAAAGAACAGGTAATCAGTTACTTTAGGTGGTTCATTGTTATGTTGTACAGGCACCTTCATATCTAACAAAAAGAATGTAGAAAGTTGTGCTTAGTAATTCTACAAGTACAGTCTGGGAACATAATTCTGAATGAGGAAAATACGCGAAATGGGTTTCCCCAATGCTCAGTCTTAGGATCACTATTGTTCCTCATATATCTAAAACGATCTTCCATCTAATATACAAGCCGAATTAGTTCTTTTGCAGATAACACTGGCATTGTTTTCAATCCAAGCATACATACAGAAACAGAAAAAAATGGTAAACAAATTACTTAAAAGTATCATTGACTGATTTTCCGCGAATGGTTTCACACTAATTTAAAAAAAAATAACATATTTAGGTCTGCACATTTAGGGGTACTACACCTATGATAAATGTAACACATGGCGAGGAACTAGTAAATAGAGTTGAAACTTCAAAATCCTTAAGTGTCCATATTGATGAGTACTTGAATTGGAAATACCACATCTTGGAATTTCTAAAACATCTTAGTTCAGCCACACTTGCCCTTAGAATCATTGCAAATCTTGAAAAGAGACAAATCAGTAAGTTGAAAAATTTTGCACATTTTCATTCAGTAACATCATATAAAATAATGTTCTGGGGTGATTTATCCTTCAGAAAGAAAATCTCCACTGCGTAGAAACGTGCTGTAAGAATAATATGTGGATCTCACCCACAATCACCTTGTAGACATCTGTTTAAGTAGCTGGGTATTCTGCCCACTGCTTCACAATATATTTGTTCCCCCGTGAAGTTTGTTGTAAATAAACCACTACAGTTGAAAAGGAACAATGATGTGCATAATTACAGTAACAGAAGGAAAAATGACATTCATTACTCCACATTAACGTTTTCTTTAGCACAAAGAGGGATGCACAGTACTGCAATAAAAATTTTTGATCACTTACCCAGCGATACAAAATATCTGACGGACAGCAAAATAAAATTTGAAAACAAACAAAGTTTCTCCTTGGCAACTCCTTCTGTTCCGTAGAAGAATTTCTATTCCAGTAATATATAAAAGGCGGTTGTTAGGACTTACTCGCAACATTTGAATGTCTTTTTTTCTTTTTGGACAAATAACTTAATGTTCAGAATGTAACCGTATATACAAATTAAAGTGCAATGGGAATGTAGAATGATTCGTTCCACCTCATTACAATCTACTGTGCAAAATGATCAAGGGAACATGGAACTAGGTAACTAACTAACCTGTGAGAACGCTCCTGGATACAGGGTGAGTGACGTGGCAGCTTGATAAGTTACTGAGCGAATAGACATCGAAATATTGTGGGGTTATGCAAAGGACTTTTGTAACTTTCCCTGATGTCCGCGTGCTTGAGGAAAACGTGAAGTTATTTTCCTGGGTGACCGGCGTCACGTTTCACTGTATTGTCAAACAGAGGCCTTACAGGTCATCCGGTGGGGCAAAGGCGTGCAGATAAGACGCACGCGGAGCTAGTTTGCGGGGATTCTACGATGTGCGATCTAGCGTATATAAACCGCGGCCACATACTAGGTGGATACAGTCTCTAGCCTGACAAAGCCCAGACTTCGGATCAGCCTTCTAGAGTGCTTGTACTCTTTCACTCTCTCCCGACGCAACCACAAGTAAGTGTCAGACTATTTCCAGTTTAGCATGTATTCCATTAGTTGCACACTATTTTAAATTTTTCGTAACAACCAATAGTAACCTGTCTTCAGCCCGAAAACTGGTTTGATACAGGTCTCTCTTCGCTAGTCGATCCTGTGCAATCCTCCTAATCTCAACCACCGCAACCTACGTCCATTTGAATTTGTTTGCTGTATTCAAGCGTTGGTGTCCCTCACAATTTTTATTGCTAGCCTATCCCCCATTATTAAACTGAAAATTCCTTGATTCCAGGGTGTGTCGTGTCAAACGATCCCTTCTTTTATTCACATTGTGGCACAAGTTTTTCTCCCCATTTGAATTCGGAACATACGCATTAATTATTCTATCTATCCACCTAGTCTTCAGTATTCTTCTGTATCATCACATTTCAAAAGCTTCAGGTAACGCTTCCTATTGCGAAATATTATTGTATTGCTCTATTAATATTAATTATAAGATGAGCTAAAATACTTTTACTAAGACTAACATCTTGGCATGTTGAGAAACGCGTCTGTAGTACTATTATAAGGTTTAAAATTTAAGCAGTAGTCAGTCACATGTATGGTTTAAAAATTTGTTTACTCAAATCACAGTTGCTGCTTAAACTAGAAATCTTATAATTTTGAGAGTTTCTTCGAAGATACCCCTTCAGTGAAGTAGGAAGAGTTGTTGTTAGTAAGTTCTTTAATTCAGTCTTAACTTCCACCTCATTACCCATTATACAATTTAATAAGTTCTGGCATGCTGCTAAATGCATCGGATTCCTTTGTATGATGTTGAGCTCCTGAAGTCTTCGTTGAGCTTGTTTTTTTCGTTGCAGCAGTACATTCGTGTTTCGTGGTATTTTCTGAGAAAAGTGAAATATTGCTAACAATAAATGATATTAACTAACCTAATTGTTCTGAAGCACTTGTCAAAATGTAATATTTCTTAAAGACCTTTGCAGCATATTCTAGAACTATCGCTAAATGGAATTCTTATAATACACTCACTCATTGTGAAAATATTTGTTGAGTCTCCCCTGAACATTATTCTGTAACTCCAGATTTAACTAATTCGTTCATTTTTACATCACCTATAGTAGTAATCATGCGTACTGTACATGTAACTGCACAAATTCACTTCATTATTTCTGATGTGGGGGTTGGTAATTAAGGTTGCGAACTGTCTGTTGTCTCAAAACGTGATTACTTTGTACTTCTTGTATTTAACTTTTAAAACAGAATGTTTTATAGTTTTTAAGGTCTACGGTTATTACTATATGGCATGTACTGAGTCTCTCTCTCTCTCTCTCTCTCTCTCTCTCTCTCTCTCTCTCTCTCCCTCTATTCATTTAGTCGATTCCGACTCTCCGTGACCCGTGAACCAAAGGGCGCCAGTTTCTTCTGTCCTGCACTTTCTCCCGCAGACTTTCCAGTTTCTAATCCATTACTTCTGTGATTCAGTCGATACATACCATATTTTGCCGCTTTCTTCTTCTGTTGTCGATCTTCTCCAGCATTAACGTCTTTATCACCGACTCGTGATTTCTTATAGTACGCTCATCGCAGGTCAATTTTTGTTTCAGTATCAGATCTTTCAAAGAGAAACCTGGTTTTATTTGCTGTAATCTGACCTATTCGTTCTCCTTGCGGTCCATGCAACTCTAAGGAGTTTCCCACAATACCACAATTCAAAGGAATCTTTGCTGTTCAGCCGTTATTATTGTCCAGTTATTACATCCGCGTATCACAACTGCAAAGACCGTAGCCCTTACTATACGGTCCTTTGTTGTTAAAGTTATATCGCTACTCTTTAAAACATTGTCAAGGGTGGACATTATGTTCCTGCCAAATAGCAAGCGTCTCTTGATTTCGAAGCGCAGCCACCATTAGCAGAAATTTAGGAGCCGTGAGAACTGAACACAGAAACTACCTCAATTTTTCTGCTCCTATATATTATGAAGTGATGGGTATAGAAGCCATAATTTTCGTTTTCTTGACATTCAGCATTATATGCATTCAGCATTTATCTTACTTCAACTTCCGCCATTAGTATGGTATCATCAGCTTATCTAAAGTTCTTTATATTTATCCCAGCTACTTTAATTCCAGTTTCTTCCTCATCTAGCCTAGCATTGCTCATAATGTGCTCTGCAGAGAGATTTAATAAATAATGTTCGACGTCATCGAATATTTTGTAGCCTTTTCAGTATGAGTTGTTGCTATTCCTGTACCATCTGTAAAAAAAAAAGTCAAAATTAGCATCTACTGACGATACAAGTTTGTGAGCAATTCTGGATCCAAAATAGAGCCCAGCAGAACACTTTGTCCCAATGTTACAAAATTATGAGTGTTAACTGGTATGTGAGGGACATGAAACTGCTAAATCACGCTTTCTGTCATGCTTATAAGATAAAATCGACAAACCCACTTCTATTTTCCCACAATATTTAACTTTTGTTTGTGAATATCATGGTTTACACCAAGGGCGGCCAATAATTCCGCCCACAGGCCACGCCCTGACACGAATGTCATAGAGCACAGCCGGGATGGGTCTGCACCGTCACACCAAGATGAGCGTGTGGGAGAAACTGCGAACTGGCCGCATTTAAATGACAATGCAGTCGCATTTGTAGAACTTGGTTTTATATTTCATAGTTTTCAACAACACACATAAAAGGCAAAACATATTTTCAGTGTTACTCAATTTTTTTTGCACAGTGAAGCTACATAATTTTTATCTGGTACAAACTGTGGACATACCGACAGGCGCAAACAATTTCATAAATTTTCGCACTCAAGACGCCGCATAATCATGAATTATTTAGTTTCATAATCGAAAAAACGTCTTTAACACACACATGCTGATCATCTCATTATGGAAAAGTGGAAACACTACCCGAGAAAAGCAATGTAAACATGCCATACAGCATTCATGTTAAAGGGATTTGTCTTTAAACCAGGACTTTCCGTGCAGGTCAGTGAGTCACATCTGCACACACACAATGTCGCTTTCAAAAGAAATGGCAAACGGTCTCAAAAACAGATGTAAGTTTGGCAGCGTCCTCAAAACGAGTAGATGACATGTAAATCTTTCAAGACCACAATTTGTTCTTCAAAACTCGCATTTTATTCAACGCCAGTGAACGTAGCGAACTGGACTACGTTTCTCAGTATGTGTCCCTTCTAAAAGGCGATTTTTTCTTTAAATGTATTCCCAAAAAATTAGAAACAAGTTGTTTCTCTCCTTGCAGCGTCCTACTGTAGGTGGTATGCAGTTACGTCCACTTAAAATGAGAGGTCTGCAATCGGTTCCAGGTGTTCTAATTTTCGCTCCTGCATTCCTTTTTCCTTCATAAATTCAACGATAGTAAGCGGTTCTAGGTGCTTCAGTCCGGAACCGCGTGACTGCTACGGTCGCAGGTTCGAATCCTGCCTCGGGCATGGATGGGTGTGATGTGTTAGGTTAGTTAGGTTTAAGTAGTTCTAAGTTCTAAGGGACTGATGGCCTCAGATGTTAAGTCACATAGTGCTCAGAGCCATTTGAATCATTTTTAAATCGAAAAATCGTTCCAAGCATATCTCTTCGCCAACGTGCTTTGCAATAATATGTAAAAGCTCCAGTGTCTTCGTTCAGTTCTATCGACAACTGCAGCAACTGCGACTTCAGAACTGTTCTGTTCGTATCACCAACCTCTCCACGTGCTCAATGACTGCAAATTTTGCAAAAAGCGCTTCTTGAGGTAGAGAATAATGAATCCCGTCTGTCGATCGTAAATTTTGTGGTTTTCATTGCCGATTAGCTTTCAGTTCTTTGTGCACGGTATTGTAATATCGTTTCATAAGAAATTTGCAATACCCGTCGCTTAATCCCGAGCTTAATAAAGTTGTACCGACCTAAAAATGCCACACCACAAGACTAAATGAAACGTGGCACTGTATCGGCTGCTTCCGAGAAGAACCGTGTAAACGCCAGTGTCAGGGTGCGCCTTGCCTAGCTCTGCCAGCAACCCGCACAACCTGCACGAGTGAAATTTGGCTCACCGTGGCCGGCCCTGGTTCACACAGTTAAAAGCCTTTGCCAACTGACAAGGATTTCCAACAGCAATAATTTTAGGAATTCGGTCATCGTCCTGAGTGAAATCCACGTTGTCCAGAGGTCGTTTTTGTTGCTTGTTGTAACCACTTGTTCTTTCCTTCTTTCAGAAAAGGGAAAGATGCTGCGTAACCTGTTGGTGAGCGCCTCACGTTCTCTAGTGCCAATGAGCAGGCAGAGCCGCCTGGTGGCTACTCAGGCTGCCGCAGCCGTTCAGCAGGTACGTCCAACACTTAAGACTGGAGCACCACTAGCTTAGCCTTATACATGCCTGTCTTCCCCACTGCTTTAGGACCTCTTAAATTCCTTGTTCCACGTTTCTCTGCTGAAGAGATAGCTGTGCAAAGAAATTCTTTAATTGTGATGCCGCCGGCCGGAGTGGCCGAGCGGTTCCAGAAACTTCAGTCTGGAACCGCGCGACCGCTACGGTGGCAGGTTCGAATCCTACCTCGGGCATGGATGTGTGTGATGTCCTTAGGTTAGTTAGGTTTAAGTAGTTCTTAGTCTAGGGGACTGATGACCTCAGCAGTTAAGTCCCATAGTGCTCAGAGCCATTTGAACCATTTAATTGTCACACAACAATAATATCTCCACTGTTGTATGGTCTCTGTAGTTAAAACATTTATCATTTCGTTTCCGTTCATATCTGTTTTAGAAAGACGTAGATTTCTCATTTAAGTAACTGAGTAGCTCGAAAGGAATGATATCCTCTGTGCAAACGTCATGGATTCGGGAAACATCGACAATGCAAAAACCCAACTTACGCATTTATTACATGGCATTTCGAAAACCAAGGATCGAGATAATCAAGTAGACGATTTCCATAAGTTATTTGACTTCCACTGTGTATAGCCTCTGTAGTCAAAACATCTATCATTTCGTTTTCCCTCATACCTGGCTATTCTTAATGTTTTAGAATGACGTAGATTTCTAATTAAAATAATGGAGTAACTCGAAAGGAATGTCATTCTCCATGGAAACCAGCATGGATCCCGAAAACGTCATCATGCGGAAAGGCACTTTCACATTTATTTCATGACATTCCAAAAACCATGGATCGACCTATTTAAGTACACGGCTTCCGGAAAGCAATTGACTTGGTACCACAGCAACACTTTGTAACAAAATATTTTATGGGGTACAGCGGAGACTCGATTAACTGGACTAATTATTTTCGTAAGTCACTTGGATAACCGATAATCCGGATGTGAAGAACGGTGATTGTTGTATTATTAAGTCTAGAAAGATAAACTACGTCGCTTACATATGGTTATATTTTCACATAATTACCTCTCTACGGTTAATACATAACGTTAGGTGTTTATTCAAAACAATAAAAACAAATTAAACTTACCAAAATCAACAAAAATCAAGGTTTGTTAAGAGGCTAGAGACACGTTTTCAGACATACGTACATATTTCCTTCAATTACTAAGATACTGCAACCTTAACCGCGGAATATCTAACAAAAGTCGCATAGGACCTTCACTGTAGTTTAAGTTTGTTTGAAAAACAGTTTTTCGCCATTGCGGCTACATCCCGAATTCATTCTGTTTGTTTTTAGAACCGCGTGAAATTTGTTTCCAGGGATTGGAATGTACTTGCATGAGATGTTTCTGGATGATTTCCTGCACGTTTTTTTCCTTCTGTTTCACCTTCTTACCTTTGCTGCTGTTCATAGTACACGGACTAGACAGTACAAAGACGCTTTCTCGCGGTTCACAGTCCGGATAACCGCGAATCCGTGTAACTGAGGTCCATATAATCATGTCTCCACTGTATCAAACAAAATATATGGCTGGGTTGAGGATTTCATAACAGGAAGGACGCAACATGTAATCCAAGATGGAAACTAGACGTAAATGCAGGTGTGCCTTAGGTAACTGTGTTGGGACTCTTCATGTTGTATGTTAATGACATGGCAGACAGTATTTATAGTAACCTCGGCCTTTTTGAAGATGATGCAATAATCTATAATGAAGCACTGTCGCAGGCTGGTGTGGCCGAGCGGTTCTAGGCGCTTCAGTCTGGAACCGCGCGACCATTACGGTCGCACGTTCGAATGCTGCCTCGGGCATGGATGTGTGTGATGTCCTTAGGTTAGTTGGGTTTAACTAGTTCTACGTTCTAGGGGACTGATGACCTCAGATGTTAAGTCCCATAGTGCTCAGAGCCATTTGAACCATTTTCTTGAAGCACTGTTTGAAAATAATCGCACTAATGTCCAGTCAGGTCTTGAGAATAGTTCAGTGTAGTGCAATGATTGGAAATCTGTTATAAATGTTCACAAACGTAAAACTGTGCAGTTAACAAAACGCAGAAAAGAAGTATCGTACAAAATCAGTGCATTACAATTAGAAGCAGCCGGCTCACACAAATACCAAGATGTAACATAAACATAAAAGGACGGCAAGTATGTGGCAGGTTTGCCTCACGAGAGGAAGTCATGGAAATGATGAAAAAGCTGAATTGGCAGACGCTAAAAGGCTACTTTCAAAGTATCAGGAAGGAGTATTAAGCGACATATCTAGAGTGTAATCTTTAATCTTCAGGGCTGAAGATACGCTCGCGTACGCAGCGCGAATATTTGACTAATTGCACCACCTACAGAGGCACTTAATCACTGATTCTTCCTTCGCTCTATACGCGATTTGAATGGGTAGAAAGCCGAAGCCCCTGGCATGCGCTACATTGTGGTTTGCAGAGTATGCATGTAGATGTATATGTGTAAGGTGGAAAGTGAAGCTGATAGCAAACATCATCTGCGAAAGGATTCTTTGGACGTTTGGATACAGTGAACGAACACTTACATGTACTTCAATTCAGTTTATAAGTCTTGTAAGCCAACATATCAGGAAATGTAAAAACCTTCAGTTCCACACAACTACTATGTCCAGAATAACAAGAAAACCCAATAGACACCCACGTTGCACCATCACGATTTTCAACTTGAAAATGCCTATATACTGATTACACCTGCAGCCTTTGCCATCATGTGGAACGAGTTAAAGGGATGGGACTCTCTTCGCCAGACAAGTTTTTATTGCTAGGTGTTGAGCATTTCATTGCTTCGTATTTTTTTTATATTTTGAACAATATCTGATATTGAACTAATTGTATGTAGTACACGGGTTGGGAGAAACATGCCAGTGGTCAGCTTTCCGTTGACGTCGAGTAGGACTGTAGCCATCTGAGGCTTCATCATCGCTGTAAGCAGGACACTTTGGGGCAAAGTACCTAGTGGTGGAAAGAGATTCACTGACAATGCGAACTAGGTAAATTCGTTGCAGTAATTTGTGATCGCAACAGTTCCTCTGAAGTGATTTACAATGACTTGAAGTCGATTTTGAGACAACGATAACGGGTCTAGTGGTAATGTGAGTGACTGCTGTTGTTTGCAGCAACCAAAACCCGTGGCGACTGTGGACGGTGAGCTGGTGTCGCTACACCTGCCCTCTGGGGAGCACCACAAGCTCCCCACCATGTGGCTCAGGGACAACTGCCAGTGCCCCAAATGTTTCAACAGTCAGCAAATGTCACGCATCATCTACTGGGACGAGCTGGACACAAGCGTCAAGCCCGCCGACGTGCAGGTAAGTCCCCTATCCCTTATCCTCTATATCGACAGTAAGACACGTTTCTCACTTTAAAAAATGTAAGCTTGCAGATTGTCTAAAAAATTCAGTGAATAAGTTGCTTCCGTCTCTCCATGGATTCCTGCCCTCGTCAGTACTTGGCTCCGCCTGCTATGTATGGATCACGCGTGCATGTAGACGTGAATTTTCAATAGTAGAAGAATAACGGGGGCGGACTGTAACCTTGGCTTTTGAACTGGCCTCTGGAGAAGGCGATCGTTGAAAATCCGACACGAAAGGTGTCACACTGGGGACCAAAAAGATAGTATCTATGTAGATTGCCTTGCATTCGCAGACGACTTTTCCTTGATAACAGATACACCAGGAAATGCCAAAACCCAAATAGGAAAAATGAGTTTAAAAATTGCTTTCCCAGAGATAGAATTTACAACAAACTCTAAAAATCATTCACACAATTTACTCATAAATCAAAACAAAGCAAAGGAAGTCGGCTCCTTCAAACATTTGGTTGAGTTGCTGAGCACAAACGACAGTCAGAAGGACAGTGTCGAGATAAGAGTAAATAAGATGAACATTACATTCCAGAATACCAGAAACATACTCAAGTAGAGGGCTCTGTCGTGTGACACCAAGATTAAACATCAGAGTGAAATAGTGAGACTCGAAGCTCTCTACAGTTCCGAATCACTATAACAAGTGCGGAAGTGTGCGTAAATAAAATCTCGAAAATACAGGGTGATTCAAAAAGAATACCACAACTTTAAAAATGTGTATTTAATGAAAGAAACATAATATAACCTTCTGTTATACATCATTACAAAGAGTATTTAAAAAGGTTATTTTTCACTCAAAAACAAGTTCAGAGATGTTCAATATGGCCCCCTCCAGACACTCGAGCAATATCAACCCGATACTCTCAAGTCGTTCCACACTCTCTGTAGCATATCAGGCGTAACAGTTTGGATAGCTGCTGTTATTTCTCGTTTCAAATCATCAATGGTGGCTGGGAGAGGTGGCCGAAACACCATATCCTTAACATACCCCCATAAGAAAATATCGCCGGGGGTACGATCAGGGCCTCTTGGAGGCCAGTGATGAAGTGCTCTGTCACGGGCTGCCTGGCGGCCGATCCATCGCCTCGGGTAGTTGACGTTCAGGTAGTTATGGACAGATAAGTGCCAATGTGGTGGCGCTCCATCCTGCTGAAATATGAATTGTTGTGCTTCTTGTTCAAGCTGAGGGAACAGCCAATTCTCTAACATCTCCAGATACTGTAGTCCAGTTACAGTAGCACCTTCGAAGAAAAAGGGAGCAAAAACTTTATTGGCTGAAATGGTACAGAAAACGTTCACCTTAGGCGAGTCACGTTCATACTGAGTTGTTTCCCGCGGATTCTCAGTGCCCCATGTACAGACATTGTGACGGTTGATTTTCCCGTTAGTGTGGAAAGTTGCTTCATCACTAAACACAATCTTTGAAACGAAAGATCCATCTGTTTCCATTTGAGCAAGGATAAAATCACAGAAATCGATTCTTTTAATCTTATCAGCTGTAGAAAGTGCTTGAACCAATTTCAGACGATAAGGTTTCATAACTAACCTTTTTCGTAGGACTCTCCATACAGTTGATTGTGGAATTTGCAGCTCTCTGCTAGCTCTGCGAGTCGATTTTCCTGGGCTGCGAACAAATGCTTGCTGGATGCGTGCTACATTTTCATCACTCGTTCTCGGCCGTCCAGAACTTTTCCCTTTGCACAAACACCCATTCTCTGTAATCTGTTTATACCAACGTTTAATACACCACCTATCAGGAGGTTTAACACCATACTTCGTTCGAAATGCACTCTGAACAACGGTCGTCGATTCACTTCTGCCGTACTCAATAACACAAAAAGCTTTCTGTTGAGCGGTCGCCATCTTAGCATCAACTGACGCTGACGCCTAGTCAACAGCGCCTAGAGCGAACAAATGTACAACTAAATGAAACTTTATAGCTCCCTTAATTCGCCGACAGATAGTGCTTAGCTCTGCCTTTTGTCGTTGCAGAGTTTTAAATTCCTAAAGTTATGGTATTCTTTTTGAATCACCCTGTAGAATGCAAACTGATTAGAAGCATACTTGGCCCAAGGGCAACACTTACCACAGAAATCTATGAACATGTAAAGAACACAACACACCATCTTCAAAAGAAGAATGTTGTTCTTTGGACATGTACAAGTATGAGGACACAGTGACGAAGCATATCTGTAATACAGTTATGAAGCTGAAACGATGACTAGTTTGGTTTACACAGACACCGAAAGAACTCAAAGAAGCAACCATCAACATAATGGACATATATAGCAGGGCTTTATTAATGAACAACATTCAGAAAGTTGTCTTTAGTAACGAACAAGAAAGATCTCTGCTTTAAAAAGTTCGCGAAGCAGAGATCGGAACTCATGAAACGAATAAGGGCGAAGAGGAAAGAACTGTGTGCAGCCAGAATTGAAATATTGTTTTAACGTGGGCTGTAAACTCCTATTCGAATAAATAAATAATAATAAAAAAGCACTCAGTCGTCAGACCACGAGTGGCCTACCGGGACCATCCGACCGCCGTGTCATCCTCGGTGGAGGATGCGGATAGGAGGGACGTGTGGTCAGCACACCGCTCTCGCGGTCGTAAGATGGTATTCTTGACCGGAGCCGCTACTATTCGGTCGAGTAGCTCCTCAATTGGCATCACGAGGCTGAGTGCACCCCGAAAAATGGGAACAGCGCATGACGGCTGTATGGTCACCCATCCAAGTGCCGGCCATGCCCGACAGCGCTTAACTTCGGTGATCCCACGGACACCGGTGTATCCACTGGGGCATGGCAGTTGTCAAATGAACAATAATAAAAAATTAATTCTCATGAGGAAAATGAACTTCAGCTAAAAGACACATTATGAACGTTGTTTTATTTTTATAATCACGACCCTTTCCTAGGACTTATTTTCAGACGCTCAGTCTTACGTGTGTTAATACCTAATCGCAACGCTTTTCAAATATTGCAAATGGGAATCTTTTCATTAGGTGGAACAGCCATGTTCACAGCTAAAATTCAAGGAAAATTTGTGGTGTGACTCCATATTTTGCTCTTTCTGACAGGCGGACGAAGAAAAGTTAGCTGTGAAGTGGTCGGACGGCCATAGGAGCGAGTTCACGCTGGAGTGGCTCAAAGACCGCAGCTTCCTGCCGGAAGACCAGAGGAAGTGGCTCGACACGACCTACAGGCTGCCAAAGGTTGCCTGGAATGCCGAAAACTACAACTCCATCCTCAAGAGATTCAAGTACAGTGACGTTGTAAACAGGTGAGAACGAAATCAATAAATGAGCCACTGTTGCAAGGCGGAACGAAACACTGTCAAATGACCGTGCGCGGTGTCTGCTCTATGACCTCCGAATACGTAAACTTCGTAAATTATTCTCGCTGTTGCAAGAAAGTAAATCTACATTGAGACAGTTAACTGTGTATAATTTTATAACTTTGAATTCCGATGGTATGTGCTTTCGGATGAAAAGCTATGGATTACAAATTTATGCAAGCCCATTAGTTTACCCCTTTCCCACACCCCAAAAAACTAATGAAAAATCACATTTTTTTCGTATTCTGGAGACATTCATCAAGCGAAAAGAACTATTGAAGAACATTACACAAGCATTTTTTTTTCTTTTCATTAGTGTACTGACTGGTTTGATGTGACCTACTACGATTTCTTCTCGTGTGGCAACCTCTTCATCCCAGAGCAGCAATCACACTCATCGTCCTCAATTATTAGTTACAATTATTTTCATTTTCTGCGTTCCTCTACTGTTTTGCCCTCTACAGCCATCTCTAGAACTACGGGAACTATTCACAGATTTCTTACCACGTGTCTTCTCATCCTATCCCCTCCTTTTGTTGGTGTTTTCAACTTATTCCTTTCCTCGCGCATTTCGTGGATAAGCTCATTTCTTACCTCATCAGCCACTTAATTTCCAGGATTCTTCTGTTACCACAGGTAAACATTTATAAAGTTTTAGTTGTTGCCGGCCGAGCGGTTCTAGGCGCTTCAGTGTGGAACTGCGCGACCGCTACGGCTGCAGGTTCGAATCCTGCCTCGGGCATGGATGTGTGTGATGTCCTTAGGTTAGTTAGGTTTAAGTAGTTCTAAGTGCTAGGGGACTGATGACCTCAGATGTTAAATCCCATAAAGCTCAGAGCCATCTGAACCATTTATTTTTAAGTTGTTGCCATTATATTGCTCTTATTTTGATAAGTATTACACCATTTTCATCTCTTGACTTCCAGCAAGGAACATCTTCGAGGCTGGCTTGAAGCTATGGCTGTATATGGTGTCGCTATAGTGTACGACACACCACCAACGGAAGAGTCATTGCTCGAATTGGGGGACAAAGTGATGTTCCCGCGAAGGACGCATTATGGGTAAAATTCATTACATATTTATTGCTGTTTTATATAACACTTTGGTTCTCTGTTCGAAGTATTTGTTGTTTTTATGGCAGCTAAAATTTGTTAATACATAAAATACACAAACTCATATTCAATTTTCGTTAAATTGCAGCGTGCAGTTCCACATAAGGGACAAACCCAACACCACAAACGTGGCGTACCTTAAGGAGAAGCTAGAGATGCACACCGACCTTATGTACTACGAGTACAAACCTGGGGTAAGACACTCACACCAAACTACAGTAAACAATAATGAGTACTTGAAATCCTGTAGATAGAAACAGCTCAGAGCCACAAGTAATATGAACAACATTTTTTTGCTTTTCAGATAAACATGCTGCACTGTCTGGTTCAGACAGAGGGAGCTGGAGGTGAAAACCTATTGGCTGACGCTTATTACCTGAGCGAAAAGCTGAAAGTTACAAACCCAGAGGCGTACAAAGCTCTGAGCACAGTCCCTGTGACGTGGGCAGACATCGGAGAGGACGGAGGGAAGACCTTCTACAGCTTGTACAGGGCACCTGTCATATGGTAAGTCCAGTACAACAATAGTGTAGTGCCCACCTGTGACAGTAATGACCGACATAGAATGTTTTACACAAGAGTTGTATTGAATACGTAATTACTGAAGGATGCCATGAGTTAGACTCTGTTAGAACATGTGTCACAACTAAACTGAAATTTACTTGAGCATGCAGAGTGTACTCCACATAGAAACAGACAACAGTGTAAGATTTTTCAATATTGTACAGGGTGAGCAAAATAAAAACTGGCCCAGAAAGTATTTCATGCGCTTTAAAACAGGCAACCCAACTTATACCATCTGGCACTAGAGTGGATGATGTAAGTTGGGCTGTCTGTATTGAGGTGGATGAAATATTTTCCGGGCCAGTTTTATTTTGCCACCCAGTGTAAATGTATTTTACGCTTGACGACAGTGATTCATAATGACTACTAATACAGAGGGGTCCAAAAAAATGTATCCACTGTTTAAAAGTCCATAACTTGCAAATTAATTGACGGAGTTGTCTCATTTTTGGTGAAAGTGTAGCTTAAAGTCCACCTTAAAGATACCGCTGTAGATGTTCGAAATGGTCACCATTAACATCCACACACAAACGATGCCGCCGAACTGCAACACCAACTACTGACTGCAACGTGTTCAGTTGGATATTTGCACATGAATGTACGATGGATTCACGAAGTTCATCCAATGTGCGACGTCCTTTAGCGTTCCCCACAGGTAAAAGTCCAGGGGAGTTAGGTGTAGGGAACGTGGTGGTTACTCCACAGCACCTCTTCGGCCTGTCCATCTTCCTGGTAGATTTTCGTCGAGATACGCCCTAACACGATTTTGGTAGTGGGCTAGGGCACCATCCTGTTGAAAGTAAACTCTACCCTCTCCATACAAGTCTCGGATGGCTGGTAAAATGGATGTCTGAAGCTTTTGAAGGTACACCTCACCGTTAACTGTGCCGTCAAAGAAGAATGGCTCAATCAAGCTCCGGTAAGACAACCCACGCCACACATTTACTCATGGCAAATTCACAGCTTTTTCTACATGGACGTTCGGATTTTCAGCGGCCAAGTAGTTGCAACTGTGGCGATTTACTGTACCACTGAGTTTGAACTCATCAGGCCACACAGTCATCTCTGCAAACTCTTCACCGTTGCGCACCACGTTAGTAAACCACTCGTAGTACTCCATTCTACGATCTGGGTCGTCCTCGTTCATTGCGTGTAGCACTCGTGGGATGTAGCACTTCCACTTCGCTGTCTTCAAAGTTCGCCGACCACTTGAGCGATTCACTCCAATTTCACGGGCACACTGTCTCACAGACTTCTGTGGTGAGCGTGTGAACTGTTGTAACATAACACACGACGGGAGTTAGCTGGACTTGTTACTGACACAGGTCGTCCAGATCGTTGTTTGTGTACATCTTTAACACAGCCTTCGGCTTCAAATTTGTCTCGAAGGCGACGAATCGTTAAACGTGTCGGTGGCTCTGTTTGATACTCATTTCGCCATTGCCGTTGAACCTCATTAATGTTTTCGTACTTAAAATACCACTTCAAAACTGACTTCCTTTCATCGAATGTAAGCCTTGCGCCAGCCATGTTTACTCTAGTAACTTGGTGCAACTAAGAACAAAACACTGACTATCGGCGACTGTCATCTGACAAAATCAAAACAACGCAATACAACGCTTGTGTGGCGATTGCCGGAACTACAGACTACTACACTACCAAAGATGAGGCAACTCCGTCAATTAGTTTGCCAGTTATGGACTTTTAAACAGTGGATAAATTTTTTGGACCCCTCTGTATGTTAATTTGATGCCAATTTCGCCGCTACCCATTTTCTATGTTGTCTAATGACCGTTTTGCTCGTAACTGGTAGCTAATAAAATTTTATCAGCAGATATTGGTGGTACACAAAACAAACTTTCTTTAATTATTGTAGGCAATTTAAAACTTGGGCACTGAACTATGTTTCGTCTGTTTTCAGTTTGACACCCAACACCATAATAAGCACCTCGTCTAATAATGCTACTTCTTTTCAGTAATGACATGTTTGGAGAGTTCATGAGGATAAATTACAGCCAGCCTCAGAGATCTTCACACTTTAATGCCACTCTTGATCAGATTGTTGCCTGGTATAAAGCGTACGACGTCTTCACCAAAGAGTTAAACAGCCCAAAGAACCAAGTTCGCTTCAAGACCCGCCCAGGTATTTTCGAGGCTAAAAACCTTCTAGTCATAAACAATATTGTTTTCTCCTATGAACATTCGTACATGTAAAGAGAATGTGTTGTGTAGTGCAGCCTGGCTGAATATCGTGTCCTGATTGCAGGAGAGATCCTGACATTCGACAACATCCGGCTGATCCACGCCCGTGAAGGCTACGACGACAAACCGGGCAACGAGAGGCACATCATAGGCCAGTTCCTCGACTGGGACGAAGTCTTTTCTCGCCTCAGGGTTCTCCGGAAGGAAGCGGGTCTCATCAAATACTAGTATTACATCTTAATTCGCTCTCTGCGATGTGAACAAGATTCCGTGCCGTGGAAAGTGACTGGAAGACAGTTGTGACACTGCATCATCACAAGCGCCTGTGTTCATCAAGGAATGTACATGGACAGACTACCATTTGCCTGAAGTACTGAGATTGTGATGGAATATAGTCTCTTGTGTTTCGCAGCACAACGCTGTATGTGACTGTAACTAATTTAAACGTTTTGTATACATGTGTATATGTTTGTCATTACATTACATACTTAAGACTGATAAGACACGATTCAAGCTTGTGGAGCATTAGCCGTAGCTCCGTCATATACATTTGGTTCACAGTTTTATTTTTGTAAAATTATTTAGTATTTATTTTTGTTGGCTGAAATAAAAAAATAAATTATGTGTTGAACTTGATCGTTGAGCCTAAATCTGTCACACGTACCTTACCCTACCGCGATCTGAAGGTGGTTATTTAATCTTTGTTGATGTAGCCTACAGTCCGAAGACTGTTGTGATGTAGCACTTACCATGTGCAAATCTCATCATATCAGTATAATTATTGCATCGTACCTCTGTTCGACTGCTTACTTGTCTGTTTATAAGCCTCCGTCTGCCGCGCGGGATTAGCCGAGCGGTCCTAGGCGCTGCAGTAATGGACTGTGAGGCTGATACCGGCGGAGGTTCGAGTCCTCCCTCGGGGATGGGTGTGTGTGTGTGTGTGTGTGTGTGTGTGTGTGTGTGTGTGTGTGTGTGTGTGTGTGTACTTAGGATAATTTAGGTTAAGTAGTGTGTAAGCTTAGGGACTGATGACCTTAGCAGTTAAGTCCCATAAGATTTCACACACATTAAAGTCTCCGTCTACAGTTTTTACCACCCAACCAAAACACACTCATCCCTCCCAGTTAACTATGCCTTGAGGCCTGAGGATATGGTTTCCTGTCAACCTATACTTCCTACCCAAAATGTGTCATAATCAGAGGTAATTTAGATAAACGCGAGGATACTGCAAATAATTAACCGCACAGTTTTCCATGATGTTTTGGTAAGCAGAACAGATAAAGACAACAAACAGCAACGCCGCTTCAAATTGTATGTCTTCGTGGGTAACCTTGCGGTAACACACAATCAAAGTGAAATCTATTCAAAAGCAATAATCATTCGCTCTCTGTTCGCCAAGGCCTTCGATTGTGTACATCGCGTGAGTAATAGAAAACTAGAGTATAAGAGGCACTCTAATGAAAACGAGATACATGGAAAAAATGGAAGTAAACTGTTTATTAGTTCCAAAATAATCGCCGTAGCTGTTAATACATTTATCTCACTGTGAGAGAAGACGGTCAGTGTCTTCATTAAAAAATGTTTGCGTTTACCTGCGGAACCTTGATTGTATCCAGACGTGCACTCTTCGTTCGAAGCAAATCGACGACCATGAACTTCTTTCTTCAGGGGTCAAAAAAATGTAAATCGCACGAGGAGAGATCGGGACTATATGAAGATTGTATAGTCTTCTCCGCGAAAGTTCCGCAGTAGTCCAAATGCCGAGGAATGCTGACGGATCGGAATCATTCTGTTGCAGGATAATGCTTGCCCACAATTTGCCAAGGTCGTTTCGACTACGCTGCAGAAATTTCGGTGGTAAGCCCTTACAAATCCTCCACACAATCCCTATAACTCCTCATACAATTTCCATATTTCTGGAGCCCTGAAGAAACATATTCGTGGCCGTCAGTTCTTTGGACATAGAGATGTTCACAATTATGCTTCCGAAGGGAACCGCAAACATCTTTCCACAAAAGCACTGACCTTCTTTCAGAAGCTAATTTCCGAAAGGTACCAAATCCGAAAAACTGAAAAATGAGGTAACAGGTGCTTGCACTACTTGGAAAAATTACCTATGTAATATGAACTGTTATGTATGCCAAAAGTTACCATATCCGTTGTTCATTTGCGATTCATGGTGAAGAGTATCAAATCTACTCTTGCTTTGTATTCAAGACGTGCCAAATCCCAGCAGACAAGCGTTGCTCTTTTTAGTAATGACGTCACACACATGGCCGACATTTGTTTACATAACATTATGTTGTAAATACGTGTCTGGCATTTTTTGTTCATTACGAGTTTTTAATTAAATTATGGAGTTTGATATATCAGATGAATACTGTGAATCACAAACAGAAACTGGAAACTCAAAGAAAAGGGCATGTAGACCGCAAAAATGGAAGAAAAATGCAGCGAAGCAAGGTAATCGTGCAAAAAAAGGCTAGTCTAAATTCTCAAATTAGTTGCGAACATGTCAGTGGCTTCTGCAGTGCTGCTCGTTTATTACCAAACGAAATTCAAGAGTCCCATGACAGTTTCTATGAGAAAAAAGATTCTGCTTCACAAAGGATGTTCATTTCGGCATACATTGATGTAGTTCACCGCAGAGGCACACACCCAATTAGGAAAATGGTAAAGATGTCAGGAAAACAATGTCTGTAAAATAAAAAATTAAAAAATTTCAGTCTGAGGTGGTGAATGTATGTCGAGATACATTTCTAAGTGTATCGAACATTGGTAGTTGAATGATTGGAAGAGTTGAAAAGGCAAAGCGAGAGACAGGTGTTACTCGTCCATGCTCATAAATTAAGGATAATGCTGACACATGGTGAAACACTCCCTGGTGGGCGGTTTGCGCGTTTAAATCAGCTCCGGGTATGACCAGGCAGTGCATTTGACCTGCGGTCGTCGCACGGTGGCGCTGGCAGCAATCCACATACGCAGAGGTGTGTTGGTGCATGTCAGAGTACGGTACAGCGAGTAAGTGTGCAGACGTATTCAGACGTGCTAATCGTGACTGTGTGTTGAAAACGGCTCAAAGAACACATATTGACGACGTTATGAGGGCTAGAATACTAGGACGACTGGAGGTATGATCTCAAGATTATGGCAACGATTCCAGCAGAAAGGAAATGTGTCCAGTCGCTACAGCACGGAACGTTCTCAGTGTACAATACCACAAGAAGACCGATATCTCACCATCAGTGCCCGCAGACGGCGACGCGATCCTGCAGGTAGCCTTGCTGGGGACCTTACCGCAGCCACTGGAACAGTTGCCTCCAGACACACTGCCTACAGACGACTGAACAGACATGCTTTATTCGCCTGGAGTCCTGCTTGGTACATTCCACTCACCCCTGGTCACAAGCCAGCCCGTAACGATTGGTGTCAAGAACACAGTACATGGCCATTGGAACAGTGGTCTCAGGTTATGTTCACGGACGAGTCTAGGTATAGTCTGAATAGTGATTCTCGCCGGGTTTTCATCAGGCGTAAACTGGGAACCAGATACCGAACCCTTAATGTTCTTGAAAGGGACCTGTATGGAGGTCGTGGTTTGATAGTGTGGGGTTGGATTATGATTGGTGCTGATACACCCCTGCATGTCTTTGAGAGAGGAATTGTAACAGTTCAGGTGTATCGGGACGTCATTCAGCACCAGTATGTCCTCCTTTTCAGGGGCGCAGTGGATCTCACCTTCCTCCTGATGGATGATAACGCACGGCCCCACCGAGGTGCCATCGTGCAGGAGTACCTTGAAACACAAGATATTAGGCGAATAGAGTGGCCTGCCTGTACTCCAGACCTAAACCCCATCGAGCTCGTCTGGGATGCTCTCGGTCGACGTATCGCTGCACGTCTTCAAACTCCTACGACACTTCAGGAGCTCCGACAGGCACTGGTGCAAGAATGGGAGGCTATACCCCTGATCCAGAGTATGCCAATCCGTTGTGCGGCCCGTGTACGTGAGCATGTAGATAATATCCCATATTGATGTCGGGTTACATGTGCAGAAACAGTGACGTTTAGTAGCACATTTATTTCGTGACTGCTTTCTCAGCTTATCACCAATGCCGTGGGCTTACAGATCTGTGTGGTATGTGTTCCCTACGTGCCTGTGCTTTTAGCGTCAGTTTTGTGTAGTGACACGTTGTGTGGCACCACATTCTGCAATTATCTTTAATTTATGAGCATGGCTGTACATTGATAGATGAAATGACTAGACTTCAAAAAGAAATTTCTTCCCATATTCAATCATTCAAACGCAGACAGAGGCATTAAGGCCGAGATGGAGCACCAGGGAGAAAATATATTCATGTAGACCTTAATATTCGAAAAATATGGATGTTATTTTGTGAACAATATGAAATTTCTTGGGTATCACCTTACTGCACCTACAATTTGTATTACAAGATGATTTGCTATCTTCTCTCATTTAATATTACATAAAATCTACTGCATTTTAAATTTAAAGGTTAGGAAATCACAGTCATTTTGATTAGTATTCATACCATATACCCTCATGTTCAGAATAAAACAGAACACCTTGAACGACTGGAGATAGGATGTTCGTATTCACAGGACATGTACATTATTGTGTTCTGCAGAAATAGTAAGCTTTTCATTCACCACGGTTCAGCATGTTTCCTGTTGCCTTGTGGGCACAGGATCCGCAATGAACCCTGATAACTTGTGCGAATGGCTTCTTGTGATATAGCCATAAACGCTGCATTCACCTGGTCACAGCACTACACCAGTCGTTTCACTATATCCCACACATTTTCGATTGGCGAGTCGTCTGGTGGACCAGAGCAAAAGCCTGACATCCTGTGACACCAATAAGCCACATGTTCGTGCAGCAACATGGAGTCATGCATTGTCTTGCTGAAAAATGGTGTCGGGGCTGCTGTGCAGAAAGGATATGGCTACAGGTCACAGGATGTCATTCATGTAGGTCACACTGGTCACAGTCCCCTGGAAACGCAATAACTGTGATTTGTGGTTGTACCCAAACAGCACCCACACCATTAGGCCTCCAGTTGGTGCTGTGTATCTCGTGCAAATGCATTCAGTGTGATGCCGCTCCCCCTGTCTGCGGCGAACCAAAATGCAGCCATCATTTTCAAACCTGTATTCGTCCGAATACACTATCTGATGCCATTCCTGTCTCCAGTGACGTCGTTCCATAAATCATTGCCGCCTAGCATGTTTTTGCACAGTCGCCAAAGGTAAGCGGAGAAGTTACTATCCCTCGCTGTAGGGGCTGCAATTTTGATATTATTTCTGAACCAGCAAGGTAAAACAGAGGCCACTACTTCCACCACATCAAGTGGATTTAGTGCTCACGTACTCACACTGAGCCGTGAACACTTCCCAGTTTATTAATGGGGGATAACTGAAAATTATTCTTAATATTATCGGTACCATGCATGCAATGGTCGTGCCAGGCGCGAGATATTGAATCTTTATCATATCATTAAAGGCGCGACACCTGCACGACCTTATAGCAAACCGTTATCATGAGAATAGTTCTGCATTATTCCACTGTGACACTAAGGGTGATTTCACGCAATGAAAGGGAGAATGTAAAGATTAAAGGACTCATTTATTTACCAGTTGAATATTGAACAATTAGACAATCAAATGGGGGTGGAGGAAGAAGGAATTGAGTTCAGCAGCCTGCCCAGAAGCCACGATGGCAGGAGAAAAGGAATTTTAGGAACGATCGCCGTATTATCAAACGGACTTCAATTTACGAAAGGGAGGGGTTGCAGGCATGCAACGACCACCACCATGAATCAGCCAAAGACTAAGAGAGATGCTACTGGGGATGAATCGCTAGGTAGCGTCCTGTACTAAAGGAATAAAACCAGCAAGACGCGAAGCTATTCATACAGGCGATACTAGATAACTGTGGTTCGCGGTCCGACTACGTTAACGAAACATGAAGGGGCGCCAACACTCACCACGTGCCGTAGGACAAAAGGGCACAAGTTTTCAAGCTAGGAAGAGCTAAATTCTGAGTCAAATTTTGCACGGGAGAACTGAAAGAGCAACTGCCAGACGAAGCGGAAAAGTGAGCATGAAAGTGCCGAGCTGCAAGCTACTGTGACTAACCAACACATCGCGCACTTTATGCCCAACTGTACACGGAAAATCTACGGTCTTATAACCCAGAAAAATTGCATAAACCGTAATTTAAGGAACGCACATCAGTAAAATGACGTATAAGATTTCCTCTGGGCCGCAGGGAGCGAAGCTACAGTGCGCGTCGGCGCTCATGCTTACCGAAACTTTATCTTCTGGAAGCAGCACCTCCAGCCTCAGGCACGGTCTCACTAGAACCGCCCGCAGCCCCTTTGTCCCCTATCCACCCGCGGAGGGCGGTTGGCGCCCACCAGCGAAAAACGGGCGCGCACCTGAACTCACCAGAGGCCCGGAATCTCACTGGGAGGCGACCTCGCGATGTGAAAGGTTGGTAAGCCAGTTTGGGGAACTGAGAAGAGGAGAAACTTTGGCCAGTACTGAACGTTCAAACGACACCATGTGCTACCCTGGCGATCGGAAAAAGGATGGGGAACGGGAAGCCATCATGGCTGCTAGGAAGACTGCTGCCCTCGCCCACAAATAAAGAAAATCCTGGCGCCAAGCTCCTCTCACAGATCAGAGTGAGACAAACTGTAAACATCGTCAAATAAATTAGGCAACCCATAGAAATTATTAACATGGCCTGAATTATAATATTACCGAATACCAGAATGCTGGGATTAGAAAATGTGATATACGAGCATTGAATGGTGAACGAAGTACACGTCTTTCACCATGCCGTGATAAACGGCGGCGGACTACCACCCAGATAGTGTACGATGTCTTACACTGTTCCACCGTTGCGTCAGAGCTGATGAGGACGAAAATATGTCCCGCAATGCCATTGGGATGAGTGAGGGGTGCCGGCTGGTGTGTCCGTGCAGTTCTAGGCGTTCCAGTCTGGAGTCCTGTGACCGCTACAGTCGCAGGTTCGAATCCTGCCTCGGGCATGGATGTGTGTGGTGTCCTTAGGTTAGTTAGGTTTAAGTAGTTCTAAGTTCTAGGGGACTGATCACCTCAGAAGTCCCACAGTGCTCAGAGCCATTTGAACCATTTGAAGGAGGGATGATGTCTGGGTGGTGCAACTTGACCCATCCTCTCGTGTTCAACGGCCTTCCGTGAACCAAGCTGCACACATCTTATGCACTGTCGAAATACTTCGTCCCACACTTCGTCCCGGATGAATGCATCACATTCTCTCATGCCAATAACGCGCGCTCTTTAAAACTCATTAATTTGGCGGCACGGTTCGCTCTTACGTCTGCGAAGCATCCTGCACGTCTGCTCGAGTCACATTGATCCATTACCTTCGGTTTATAGAGACAACGAGAGCCTCAGGCACATTTCACCGGTAGGTGGTGTTGCGCTCTGATATCGACGTTTACCTTGAACCTGCGGGCCGACATGGTTCAAATGCTTCTGTAGAACATACTAATGTACTTGTCCTGTGAATACGAACATATTGTCTCTAGTCGGTCAAGGTGCACTGCTTTTTTTCTGAACATGAGTGTGTTTTGGTTGTAAACTGAAAAAAGTTTTGTAATGGGCTTTGCAAGGAAGCATACTCTCATATTCCTTACTATTCACTTGTATTTCTATACTGGGAGTTCTTATGATTCTTTGTGATTTTAAATAATTTACTCCAAACGAAAATATTTTATCGCTACAACCGGTTATCCTTTTTTAGAGACATTGTTGTCAAATTCAAACTAGGGTCTGGAAGCATGAAACAGGACACTTACAGCGAATGTCTGAAACACAGAATACAATTTAAATCAGGTTGTTCAACGCATGGTTCATAAATCCGGGGCAAAGGCATTTTTCAGAATCTTAACCAGTTGTTTGAAAATTCACTGACTATAAATTTTGATTTGGTGCCTAAGATTACCATTGGGTAGACCTATTACTCAAGGTAGCTGTTTTATTATATTCTTGGTATTGCGGTGTGGAAAAAGATAAAACTGTTGACGAGAATGCAACACACTTCAACAGATGGCTGGAAAATGAGGGGGTAGGGCATCCAACAAAATAAATTCTTATTTGTGGGACTTTTTCTTGCAAACACTCTTTCCCCCCTCCCCCCATGAACCATGGACCTTGCCGTTGGTGGGGAGGCTTGCGTGCCTCAGCGATACAGATGGCCGTACCGTAGGTGCAACCACAACGGAGGGGTATCTGTTGAGAGGCCAGACAAACGTGTGGTTCCTGAAGAGGGGCAGCAGCCTTTTCAGTAGTTGCAGGGGCAACAGTCTGGATGATTGACTGATCTGGCCTTGCAACATTAACCAAAACGGCCTTGCTGTGCTGGTACTGCGAACGGCTGAAAGCAAGGGGAAACTACAGCTGTAATTTTTCCCGAGGACATGCAGCTTTACTGTATGATTAAATGATGATGGCATCCTCTTGGGTAAAATATTCCGGAGGTAAAATAGTCCCCCATTCGGATCTCCGGGCGGGGACTACTCAGGAGGATGTCGTTATCAGGAGAAAGAAAACTGGCATTCTACGGATCGGGCAGGTAGGTTAGAAAATTTAAAAAGGGAAATGGATAGGTTAAAGTTAGATATAGTGGGAATTAGTGAAGTTCGGTGGCAGGAGGAACACGACTTCTGGTCAGGTGACTACAGGGTTATAAACACAAAATCAAATAGGGGTAATGCAGGAGTAGGTTTAATAATGAATAGGAAAATAGGAATGCGGGTAAGCTACTACAAACAGCATAGTGAACGCATTATTGTGGTCAAGATAGATACGAAGCCCACACCTACTACAGTAGTACAAGTTTATATGCCAACTAGCTCTGCAGATGATGAAGAAATTGAAGAAATGTACGATGAAATAAAAGAAATTATTCAGATAGTGAAGGGAGACGAAAATTTAATAGTAATGGGTGACTGGAATTCGAGTGTAGGAAAAGGGAGAGAAGGAAACATAGTAGGTGAGTATGGATTGGGGCTAAGAAATGAAAGAGGAAGCCGCCTAGTAGAATTTTGCACAGAGCACAACTTAATCATAGCTAACACTTGGTTTAAGAATCATGAAAGAAGGTTGTATACGTGGAAGAACCCTGGAGATACTAAAAGGTATCAGATAGATTATATAATGGTAAGACAGAGATTTAGGAACCAGGTTTTAAGTTGTAAGACATTTCCAGGGGCAGATGTGGACTCTGACCACAATCTATTGGTTATGACCTGTAGATTAAAACTGAAGAAACTGCAAAAATGTGGGAAATTAAGGAGATGGGACCTGGATAAACTGAAAGAACCAGAGGTTGTACAGAGTTTCAGAGAGAGCATAAGGGAACAATTGACAGGAATAGGGGAAAGAAATACAGTAGAAGAAGAATGGGTAGCTCTGAGGGATGTAGTAGTGAAGGCAGCAGAGGATAAAGTAGGTACAAAGACGAGGGCTGCTGGAAATCCTTGGGTAACAGAAGAAATATTGAATTTAATTGATGAAAGGAGAAAATATAAAAATGCAGTAAATGAAGCAGGCAAAAAGGAATAGAAACGTCTCAAAAATGAGATCGACAGGAAGTGCAAAATGGCTAAACAGGGATGGCTAGAGGACAAATGTAAGGATGTAGAAGCTTATCTCACTAGGGGTAAGATAGATACTGCCTACAGGAAAATTAAAGAGACCTTTGGAGAGAAGAGAACCACGTGTATGAATATCAAGAGCTCAGATGGCAGCCCAGTTCTAAGCAAAGAAGGGAAGGCAGAAAGGTGGAAGGAGTATATAGAAGGTTTATACAAGGGCGATGTACTTGAGGACAATATTATGGAAATAGAAGAGGATGTAGATGAAGACGAAATGGGAGATACGATACTGCGTGAAGAGTTTGACAGAGCACTGAAAGACCTGAGTCGAAACAAGGCCCCCGGAGTAGACAACATTCCATTAGAACTACTGACGGCCTTGGGAGAGCCAGTCATGACAAAACTCTACCAGCTGGTGAGCAAGATGTATGAGACAGGCGAAATACCCTCAGACTTCAAGAAGAATATAATAATTCCAATCCCAAAGAAAGCAGGTGCTGACAGATGTGAAAATTACCGAACTATCAGTTTAATAAGCCACGGCTGCAAAATACTAACGCGAATTCTTTACAGACGAATGGAAAAACTGGTAGATGCAGACCTCGGGGAGGATCAGTTTGGATTCCGTCGAAATGTTGGAACACGTGAGGCAATACTGACCTTACGACTTATCTTAGAAGAAAGATTAAGAAAAGGCAAACCTACGTTTCTAGCATTTGTAGACTTAGAGAAAGCTTTTGACAATGTTGACGGGAATACTCTTTTTCAAATTCTAAAGGTGGCAGGGGTAAAATACAGGGAGCGAAAGGCTATTTATAATTTGTACAGAAACCAGATGGCAGTAATAAGAGTCGAGGGGCATGAAAGAGAAGCAGTGGTTGGGAAAGGAGTGAGACAGGGTTGTAGCCTCTCCCCGATGTTATTCAATCTGTATATTGAGCAAGCAGTAAAGGAAACAAAAGAAAAATTTGGAGTAGGTATTAAAATTCATGGAGACGAAGTAAAAACTTTGAGGTTCGCCGATGACATTGTAATTCTGTCAGAGACGGCAAAGGACTTGGAAGAGCAGTTGAACGGACTGGACAGTGTCTTGAAAGGAGGATATAAGATGAACATTAACAAAAGCAAAACGAGGATAATGGAATGTAGTCAAATTAAATCGGGTGATGCTGAGGGAATTAGATTAGGAAATGAGACACTTAAAGTAGTAAAGGAGTTTTGCTATTTAGGAAGTAAAATAACTGATGATGGTCGAAGTAGAGAGGATATAAAATGTAGACTGGCAATGGCAAGGAAAGCGTTTCTGAAGAAGAGAAATTTGTTACCTTCGAATATAGATTTATGTATCAGGAAGTCGTTTCTGAAAGTATTTGTTTGGAGTGTAGCCATGTATGGAAGTGAAACATGGACGATAACTAGTTTGGACAAGAAGAGAATAGAAGCTTTCGAAATGTGGTGCTAGAGAAGAATACTGAAGATAAGGTGGATAGATCACGTAACTAATGAGGAGGTATTGAATAGGATTGGGGAGAAGAGAAGTTTGTGGCACAACTTGACTAGAAGAAGGGATCGGTTGGTAGGACATGTTTTGAGGCATCAAGGGATCACAAATTTAGCTTTGGAGGGCAGCGTGGAGGGTAAAAATCGTAGAGGGAGACCAAGAGATGAGTACACTAAGCAGATTCAGAAGGATGTAGGTTGCAGTAGGTACTGGGGGATGAAGCAGCTTGCACAGGATAGAGTAGCATGGAGAGCTGCATCAAACCAGTCTCAGGACTGAAGACAACAACAAACAACAAACTCTTTCCCCTTTGAAAGGAGAAGTGCATTGATGCAGAAAGAGTGTTTTGTGACAGCTGTTCATTTCAGAACAAAAACTAATATACTCTTTTGATGTCGTCAGAAACTGCACATCAGTTCAACTTGAGGTATAATGGTTCTCTCTCTCTTAGAGGTCATTCCTACATGACTGCAGATCGAGCCTTTGGACTGGCTGAAAAAAAAAGATCAGTGCAAAAAGTTGTATCATTTGTCAGAAGAGTATGATATGCTTTTTAAAAATACTGGAAAATTGCATGTGTCAGATGTTGATTTTAATTGGGTCAGCTGATGAGATATGTTAAAAGCCTGAATGCTACCTCCAAAACAAGCAAACGTATGAGGATTACTTTGCGGGCACAAACAGGTATGGTTGGTGTACACCCTTTCTATGCGGAAACATCTCATTGTGAACATAAAATTCTAAAAAAAAAAGAACCAGTTAATTATGAGCATAGTATGGCAGGGATTAGGAAATTTGATGCTAAAAGTCACGTACAACTTGCAAAAAAGAGTGATGTAATTGAACTTTGCATGAGATATTCAGTAGCGGATTTGTTTTTTTATAACAGAGCTTGAACGAAGATAACAGAATCTTCCAATAATGTTAGTGACAGTGAAGTAATTAATGAAGACAATCTGTAGAAAGTAATACTATTCTTTGTTTTGAAGCATGTTTATTTTTATGTTCATAATATCACTATATTTTCATTTACACAGGAACGAAAGTCATGTACCACACACCCAGGAAAAGGACGTAATGACGTTAATCTCCTTATGCTGATAAATGTTCGTCAGTTGTCACCCGTACACTTTGTAGTAGTGTATATCTTTAATACTGTTCTGCGTGGATGTGACAGTACTGCAGAAAGTGCCAGGGAATGCCATTTGCTCAGGTTTTGTGGAAGTGAAAATAATGAGTAAAATACTTTGTGAAATGAGTTTATAACAGTTCAAAATAAGCCATAAAGAGTGTGAACTGTAGTACGAAACAGTGCAAATGACGCAATCAACTACATTTTACTGTTTGTAGTGATATAACTCCAGAACAACAGTTACCAAATTAACGCACTTCTCTGCCAAAAGGTAGCAAAGCCATTTTTATTCATGCAATAACTATTACACAAATAAACATTTAATAGAGATACTTGGTGTAATATGTCTCAACATCTGTCCGAATATAACAACAAAGGTACAAAACATATTCTGATGTTACCGTGGTTGTAAAACGCACGTTTTTGTCTCTCCTGTTAAATTAGATTTTATAGGTTTGGCACCTTTTGGAAATGAGCTTCTTGATGCGTATTAACAGTTGTGACGATTACTTTTGAAATAATAAACATTTTCCTTAAATGTTTTCCATCTGTCTCATTTTCATTTGACTGCCCCTTAGAGAACAGTACAGAACATTATTCCATTAAAGGCATTCATCTTATATAGAGCCACTCTTATCTTAATAATAAAAAGTAAAAAAACAGAGAGACCCATCGACAAATTATTCAACAGGAATACGACTAAATTCAGAGTGGAGAAACAATAAACATGGAATTTAGCAAGGTTCAGCAATTGGTTTGCGCCTATTTCTTGACCTACATAATTGCTTAATCTGGGACTTCAAAACCTGTAATTTTTACTTATGTACAAGTTCACTGATAACGGGCAGAAACTGAATTCGTACCAGACACCGCTAGGAGAATAGTGGAACAAACTTACGACTAATCCACAGCAAACAGCTTATCCTTTAATCTAATAATCTTACAAAATATTACGACATCCTAAACGAATAAGAACGGCTTACTCACCAGAAATAGAGATCAGTGGATACACACTGTATGAGGTTCCTTGAGTGGCGTTCGTAAGCATCCAGGCGGATAACTAATTGAGGGGGCAAATTAGCAAGAAAACTCCGTTCTTTCAGGTTTACACTTTGAAGTCTCTCTTATGTGTTGACCTGCAGATGGGATAGCTAATGTAGTTTTGCATGTCAGTACTAATCTACGGCATAATCTTTTGTCCAAGACAATCAAGCTAAAGTCAAAAGGGTATTTATTCGAGAAAAATGTATAGTATGAATATTTTGTGAAGCCGATAACAGAACATCTGTAGAAGTTTCTTCTGGGACCTAGTGATTCTAAAACTTATTTTCCAATATACGTACTCCATAATGGTATTGAGTGACTTTAGGATGGTCAGCACAACTCAGAAATAGGCCTATATTACTGGAAGTAAAAATATTTTCGATATAGACTATGCGTCCCTTTAGAGAGTGAAGAGGAGTTTCGTACCCTGGTGCTAATGTCCATTGTAGGTTGCGAAAAGGAATCAGGCAGGAAATTAGAAATCTATAAATATTCAAAATCGAAGTGAAAGAACACCACATGTTATATCTCACCTCCTAGTAGCCAGCTGTTACCACATCTATCTCTTGTAGGTCGTATGGCAACAAGGAATGTCTATATAAGGATAATATTACCTGGTGTGGATAATATAACGCCACGGGTTCGTCGCCCTAACGTTATTTAAAGCAGTTAATTACCGAGAATAATAGAACAAATAACTTTGTTCCCAGCCCTCTGTAGCCACATTACGCGGGAATGCAAAATTCTGACTGGATTAATAAACAGAGAAACAACAAAACAGAATTGTTTTTACCTCTTTGGTTTTTTACTGGGTAAAACACGAAAGTTGTGGCGGAATTCGTAATAGGAGCGTGTAATTCAACGAGCTGATGAACGTAAGCTGATCTCTCTGGTATGATTATCGCCTCCGTAAAGAGGAAGACAATTGAACGTCCCGGAGAGCAAAAATACATCTTTGCCTCACTGCCCGGTGTACAGAACAGCATCTTTAAATTATATAGTAAAAACTATAAACTTGCTACGCTGGAGGCATAAGAATGAAACTAACTTACCATAAGCATTAGCCAATCCTACAGTTTATCGGAACTAGGGGATGTAAATTCCGAAAAACTGATCTTGTCTTTGCCAGTATCACAGACAATACACAGATGGTAATCGTCTCTGTAAAGTTACATAAATGCTATGTTCCAAGTATGAATAAGAACAGATGCTGAGCAGTATCTACATCTACATCTACATCTACATCGATACTCTGCAAATCACATTTAAGTGCCTGGCAGAGGGTTCATTTAACCACCTTCACAATTATCTATTATTCCAATCTCGTATAGCGCGCAGAAAGAATGAACACCTATATCTTTCCGTACGAGCTCTGATTTCCCTTATTTTATCGTGGTGATCGTTCCTCCGTATGTAGGTTGACGCAACAAAATATTTTCGAATCCGAAGCAGAAAGTTGGTGATTGGAATTTAGTGAAAAGATTCCGTCGCAACGAAAAACGCCTTTCTTTAAATGATGTCCTGCCCAAATCCTGTATCATTTCTGTGACACTCTCTGACATATTTCGTGATAATACAAAAATAGGAGAAGGAGCAGTGGCTCCGTTCAAAGTAGTTGTTTCAGTCCTAATGTACATATATAAAGTAATGTAGAAGTAGTTTCAATAATTATTACTGTGAATAGATTAGGATTTGTCAATATCTGTCATCAGTAACGTTACAGAGGCACTACAGTGGCTGCTTCTGAAGGAATGTATAAATAAATGAAATGTACGTAAATGTCCATGGAGCACTCATCGAATCTCTCTTAGGGGGCTCGGCAGCAGTAGTCTGATACATGTACTGCTTGTAATGCAGCCGAATAAGCAAATAACTACATCTAACAGCAGGTTCTTGTAACGTCTGTCTTTGAGAAATGACAGATACACTAAGAAACCCAGTTTGTCTCACAAATACACTCTCCATGCGAGGGTGCCATCAAAGTTTGAATTACACCCTATTGGAACAGGTACCATGCTTTTCGAAGAACTTACTCTAACGTGTTACACTTCTTATCAGTCTAGGCCATCTTTCACCTTTCGTGATACTTTTGACGTTGGTTAGGATTACTGACAACTAGAGTCGTGCGCTACTAGAACTAACGTTCGGTAGTTTTGGTACACTACATGGCAGGGGACTGGGTGTTGTGTGCCTTTCATCATCATTGACTAGCAAGTCGCCAAAGTGGCGACAACTAAAGAGGACTTGCAATACGGCGGCCGAACTCCCCCGAATGGGGCCTCCCGGCCAACAATGCCATACGATCATTGCATTTAATTTACTACATAAATGGTAGGATTACCGGTAGTCTTGGTAGCATTGGTAGGGGAAGAAACATAAATGAATGTGCAAAAGAGAAAGTGGGAGCTGAAAACTTCTCTTTTTTTGTTTTTTTTTTTTTTATTTTGCACGTAATTAGAGCCTCACATCATTCATTGTTAATCCACTGAGTATTTTGCAGCCTTACAGAACACAAATTGCGTTTTATAAACAATAAAAAATTTTGCTTATAGAGTAATTTCTGCGCTTTTATGTAACCAAAGCAATTACTTTTGATGCAAGTACAGTTTGACCAATTATTGAAGCAATGTTTGATATATTTTTGTTTTGCGGTTTCTTTTTATTTTACCTTTTTTTGTGGAGACTGCGTTTTCTAGCGCTATATGATAAATCTGTATTGTTTTCTTTATTTTTACTACAACTTCCCTCTGCTTCACGGCACAAATCAACAGTGTTCGAATAAAACCTGAATCAAACGCTGACAGTTTAGATTTTACTATAACAGAGCTTACCTTTAAATAACAAATTGGAGGATAACTATGTAAAATAAAAATGTTCCATAGGTTACGTGGCCTTTTATATATCCTCACTCAGTTTTTAGATGGTTCACCACTTCCGTGTTTTTAGGAAAATCTAGTAATAACTGATTACTTACATAATCACGTAACGCCCGATAGGTATGCAACATAGCTAACTTTCAGGTAATGCGGGTATGAGCTTAACTGACCAAAGCTACCAGGAAAACTATTGTAATCTGCACTTGCTTATTATAGAGTACACTGGTACACAGTAATTTTACAAGTCTACTGCAAATATTTTATTATTCTCCATGCCCTGCAGTGTACAGTTAGCTGAATCTTATGAGAATGTGGTTTAGCATAAGTTGGTTCAGCGTGATAATGACCTAATGCATTGCTCTTCGTATAGATTCTGTTACAACCTCAAATACCTTTGTCACTAACATCTCATTGACCATGGCAGCAGAGTGATGTTTGTTGTTGTGCTCTTCAGACTTGTCCAAAGACCTGTTTGATACAACTCTCCATGCTACTCTACCCTGTGCAAGCGTCTTCATCTTCGAGTAAATACTGCAACCTGCATCGTCCTGAATCTGCTCACTGTATTCCTCTCTTGGCTCCCTCTATGACTTTTACCCTCCACGTTTTTCTCCAATACTGAATTGGTAATCCCTTGATGTCTCAGATTTGTCTTATCATCCAATCCCTTCTTCTTCTAAGGTTGTTCCACAAATTTCTTTTCTCCCTAATTCTATACAGTACCTCCTCATTAGTTACGTGATCTATCCATCTAATCTTCAGCATTCTTCTGTACCACCATATTTCAAACACTTCTATTCTCTTTTTGTCTATACTGTTTATTGTCCATGTTTCATTTCCATACATGGCTACACTTCATATAAATACTTGGGAAATGAGAGGCTTAAAGTAGTAAATGACTTTTGCTATTTGGGGAGCAAAACAACTGATGATGGTCGAAATAGAGAGGATATAAAAGGTGGACTGGCAATGGCAAGGAAAGCGTTTCTGAAGAAGAGAAATTTGTTAACATCGAATATAGATTTAAGTGTCAGGAAGTCGTTTCTGAAAGTATTTGTATGGAGTGTAGCCATGTATGGAAGTGAAACGTGGACGATAAATAGTTTAGACAAGAAGACAATAGAAGCTTTCGAAATGTGGTGCTTCTGAAGAATTCTGAAGATTAGATGGATAGATCACATAACTAATGAGGAGGTATTGAATAGAACTTCAGAGAAGAGAAATTTGTGGCACAACTTGACTAGGAGAAGGGATCGGTTGGTAGGACATGTTCTGAGGCATCAAGGGATCACCAATTTAGTATTGGAGGGCAGCGTGGAGGGTAAAAATCGTAGAGGGAGACCAAGTGCTGAATACTCTAAACAGTTTCAGAAGGATGTAGGTTGCGGTAGGTACAGGGAGCTGAAGAAGCTTGTACAGGACAGAGTAACAAGTCTCAGGACTGAAGACCACAACAACAACAATATTCGAGGTTTTCCACGTTGAGGTCGGCAGCTAGACGACATTCTCACCCGGTATAGTTTACAATGCTGAGTGCGGAGCAGCTTCGTGTTTCTCTTTTTCGTATCTACATCTACGTCTACATCTACACACATGCTCCGCAGGCCACTGTAGTGTGTGTAGAACAGGTTACACTACTAATCATTTCCTTTCCTGTTCCACTCCCACGTAGAGCGAAGGAAAAACAACTGTCTGTACGCCTCAGCATGAGTCGTTATTTTTGGTATCTTATTTTGGTGGTTCCTATGCGCGATGTTTGATAGCGGTAGCAGAATCGTTCGGCAGTGAGCTTCAAATGACGGTTCTCTACATTTTCTCACTAGTGTTTCCCGAAAGGAACGCCACCTTCCCTCCGGGAATTCCCGTTTGCGTTCCCGAAACATCTTCGTAACACTTGTGTGTTGTTCGTATCTACCGGAAACAAATCAAGCAGACCGCCTCTGAATTGCTCCGATGTCTTCCTTCAGTCCGACCTGGTACGGATTTTAAACACTCGACCAGTACTCAAGAATGGGTCGCACCAGCGTCCTATATTCGGTTTCCTTTACAGGTGAACACATTTCCTGCAGATGGCCCCGTTTTGAATTTTTTCCTCGTCGGCGATCCAGGGTGTTTCCACTGCATTCTCTGGCGGATTGACTCAGGCTCGTAGGGATGCAGCCATGTTTCATCTCCGGTGGCAATTCTGCTCAAAAATGCACACGTTCCCTGTTGAAGCGAGTGAGTAAGCGCTGACAGACCCTAACACGGGTGAGCTTACGATTGTAGGTAAGTTTTCTTGGCACCCACTGTGCACAGACCTTATGGAAACCGCGCTTGTCGTGGATGATGTGATGTGCGGAGCCATGAGTGATGTTCAGAGCGGATGCTACCTCGTCGACAGTGATTCGCCATCGCCAGAACCATCTCTCTAGCTTGCTGAATGTTGTCATCTGTAGTGGAATTTGATGGCCGTTCCGCTCTCTCTTCGTGCGTTAGACTTGCCCGACCACTTTTAAACTTCTCGGTCCACAAAAACACAGTTTTACGTGATGGTGCACTTCTTCCATATTGTGATGACAGTCTGCGACGAATATCTGCCCCTTTGACACCCTCTGACCAGAGGAATCTGAACACTGCTCGTTGTTCCTCTTTGGTGCGCACTTCTAATGGAGCTGCCATGCTATATCTGCAACAGGAGTAAGAACAATGTCGGAAAAAAGATCAAACTGTCACAGCATTACCACAACAGTATAACAATCGCAAGTGCGAGGACAGAAGACAACGTGCGCAATGTAACAAACATTATGGCAAAAGTGTAGATAATTATTGACTTGCCCTCGTATGTAATATATAAAGGGGAAACGTTCTTAGCTAAAATCTATAAAAGTTCTTGACCGATTTACTCCAAAGTTTCCCATGGTACTCTAAGGCACCGTTCACAGTGAGATGATACGAAATGCAATCGAAGCACTGCAACAAATATCGTGCGATGCGATCCTCTTTGGTGTGACAATCATGTTCCGACTGGAGTGATTTGATAAGCAATACATGACTTGGCTCGCCATACAGAAGGCAATATGACATCATGAATCACTTTTCTATTTCAGTTTAAGTTGTAATAATGATCTATTCTGAAGAGGACATTATTGTCGCTTATCATTATTTAAAGCTCAAAAAATTGTTAAGGAAATGATGGATGCACCAAACAGTGCTATCTCAAGCATAGTTCACTGTGATTTCTCGTCAGCTCTACCACCACGAACACAAATTCCACTTATTCTGCAGAAGTAGTCCAGAGAGTTTACACATCCTGGAGCAACTAATATCAGCTACTCTGACAAACCAGTAGACAGATTTTCGATTTGCTGCTAGTCCTGCTGAGAAGCTACTCGCTGCAATTAAGCAAGCTGATATAAGTGTTTGAGTGATGTTAAAATGCTCAATGGAAATTTCATTTTTAGTAGGACCACCTACTATGCTACTTTTCTTCAATGTGTGCTTATATAAATAATGATTACAAATTGATAAAGCTAATATAGTATTGCTACAACTGTTTCATTCCACAAAGTAATATATGATTCCGATTGAGGAGTATTCAGAAGAGACGTTGCTGAATTTGAAGGCAGATCAGTCACCATAGACCGTGTAGCAGTAGGTGGTGAACTCTGCATAGGAGTAGACAATGTGTTTGAAAATGGAAGAAGCCCATGATGATCAGGAAAATCCTGATGTGTCCTTCTCGGCCTCGTCCAGCTACTCATGCAGAAATAACAGAAATTTAACTTTCAGGTTTGTTTTACAACTGTTGCAAAATAGCCTGAAATCGGGGAGCATGGACCGAAAGGAAAAACAGTCAACATAGCCAGCTGGCGAGTCCCACCGTTTTGTTTTTTGTTGTTTTTTTTTTAATTTCAGTAAGCATTTTCGTTTCCAGATCCGGCTTACAATGGCGGCCTACAGCTTGTTTTCACCGGCCACCCGATTCTGCAGATACCCACATAATGCAATATTACTTAGCGTAACCTTAACCTACTGAATATAGATTGGGACATTCATGAATTCGGTGCAAGAGATGCAGACACACTGTCTCACAAGAACACTCTGCGGCATTGGCCCTTCAATTAGCTTGCATTTATCCGTGAATCTCTCACTCAGTACAAAGTCCCTAGCGACTTGAAAAAAGCGCAGTTGACTCCATTATATCAGAAGGTAAAAGAACGGAGCAACACAATTACAGAGCAATATCCCAAACTTCGGACTGTGGCAGGATCCTTTAACATAGTCTCAGTTCGAATATAATAAACTTTCTTGAGAGTGAGAAGCTTATGTCCACAAATCAGCAAGGTTTTAGAAAGCATCGGTCATGCGAAACTCAGCTTGCCTTTTTTTCACAGGATACACTGAGAACTATGGATGAAGGGCAACAGGCAGATTCCACATTTCTAGGTTTCCGGAAAGCATTTGACGCCCCATTGGAGGCTGTTAACGAAGGTTCGAGCGTATGGAATAAGTTCACGCATAAGTGAACGGGTCGAAGATTTCTTAAATAACAGAGCCCCGTATGTTGTCCTCGACAGCGAGAGTTCGTCAGAGACAAGGGTATCGTCAGCAGTGCCCCAGGGAAGTGCGATAAGACCCCTGATGTTCTCTATATACATAAATGATTTGGCGGACAGGGTGGTTAGCAGTCTGCGGCTGTTTGTTGATGATGCCGTGGTGTACAGTAAGGTGTCGAAGTTGAGTGAATGTAGGAAGATACAAGACGACTCAGACAAAATTTCCAGTTGGTGTGATGAATGTCAGCTAGCCGTAAATGTGGAAAAATGTAAGTTAATGCGGATGAGTTGGAAGAACAAACCTGTAACGCTCGGATACAGTATTACTGGTCTCCTGCTCGAAACAGTCAAGTCGTTTAAATATCTGGGCGTAATGTGGCAAAACGACATGAGATGGAATGAGCGTGTGGAAACTGTGGTAGGGAAGGCAAATGGTCGTCTTCGATTTATTGGGAGAATTGTAGGAAGTCACAGGGACCCAAACTGGCAGATCATTGGAAACAGAACGACTATCAACAGTGTGGGGTATGGTGAATTGTTGGAAAAGAAGCTGAAGCCAGCAATTCGCACCAAACGCCGAGGTTAGCTGTCGGAGTAGGTGTTGTTGTTGCATGACGATGCATGGCCACACACGGCCCGTGACACTACATAAACCATCAATAAGATGAAATTTGATGTATTGGAACACCCTCCCTCCAGCCCAGACCTTGCTTCAAGTGACTTTCATTTTTTGTCACTCAAGGGTGCTTTGCGTGGTCGCCGATTTGCCTCAGACGTAGACGTGCGAAATGTGGTGCAAAAGTGGCTTCAGGACCAACCAGAAATCTTTTATTTCGAAGAAAAGCTCGTTGACCGTTGGGCCAAGTGCACTGAGAAGGAGGGAGATAACGTTGATAAATGATGTGCATTGTATACCCCTATCTTAATGTTAATAAACGGTAGAATGAAAAGTGCAGATAATTTTTGACTTGCCCTCGTTTAAATACAATATGTATAGCAAGAAATATATAACATATATCTGTCCGAATCTTTATGAGAGTGTTGGGTAAAAATTTGAAGTAAATCCGTCGGTGTGTGTGTGTGTGTGTGTGTGTGTGTGTGTGTGTATGTGTGTGTGTGTGTGTGTGCTGCTCCACATCTCCTAACCCAAGGATCGATTTCAACCAGTTTTGGTACTCATACTCTGGAGGAAGTACTGCGGTGGTAAGAACCATGTAGTTCCAATAGGGGTGGGGGTTGGGTTTTCTTTTTTTTCTTTTTTTTTAAATTAACTACTGTCTGCAATAGGTGACTGTCGAAGGTAGAGGATTATCGTTACAGAAAATTGCAAATATCAATGTAACGTATGGAGCGGCAAATGTCGCTCCCAATCTGAACGACGACAGCAAGAAGCGTGCAGCAGGCCACCTGCGGCTCCCGGCGATCAGCGTTGAGGCGGCAGGGGCGAAGGCCGCTGAGTCGGCCACTGGCGAATCCTGACGACGACACAACTCCGCGGCCGTAGGAGGCCACCACACAGCACTGTGTGCACGGATCGCTGAGGCAGCCATTCCGCGTCAAGCCGTTTCGCAGTCAGTGAAGTGGTGTCCTCAGCATTGCGGACACGGTGACACAGACTGACGCGAACGCAGCACTGTAGTTGAAAATAATAAATCACTTGGAAAGCTCGGACGAGTCTTAATACGGTGCCTTCTACCCCTTCCCGCTACATGGGGTGTTGCTGTTACATTCAGTGGCAGAAGTTGCCACTATAGTGATATTCCATGGGCGCTATGTTTAAGGTCCCGTTACTGTTTACGATTGTGGCCATTTTGGTTGATCAGATCCTTCCCATGGTATGGTATTTGTTCTCTAATGGTGATGCTGTGTTCCAAGACGATAGGGCCCCTTTTCATGCGGCTCACAGTGTCCATGACTGGTTCTGTTAACACGAAGATGAATTGTCACATCTCACCTGACCTTCACAGTCATCAGACCTGAGTATTGTTGAGCCTTTGTGATCTACTTTGGAGAGAAGAGTGCGTGTTCGCTATCTCCATCATCGTTTCCTAACTTTCCACTGTTTTGTAGGAAGAATGATGTAAGATTCCCTTGAAAAAGATACAGGACCCATATATACTATGTGACCAAAAGTATCGGGACTCCCCAAAAACATTCGTTTTTCATATCAGGTGCATTGTGCTGCCACCTGCTGCCAGCTACTCCATATCAGCGGCCGCGGTAGCCATCAGACATCATAAGAGAACAGAATGGGACGCCCCGTGGAACTCATGGACTTCGGACGTGGTCAGGTGATTGGGTGTCACTTGTGTCATACGTCTGTACGAGAGGTTCCGATACTCCTAAGCATCCCTAGGTCCACTGTTTCCGATGTGATAGTGAAGTGGAAACGTGAAGGGACACATACAGCACAAAATCGTATAGGCAGACCTTGTCTGTTGAGTGACAAGGGCCGGCCGCGGTGGCCAAGCGGTTCTAGGCGCTACAGCCCGGAACAGCGCGACTGCTACGGTCGCAGGTTCGAATCCTGCCTTGGGCATGGATGTGTGTGATGTTCTTAGGCTAGTTAGGTTTAAGTAGTTCTAAGTTCTAGGGGACATGACCTCAGATGTTAAGTCCCATAGTGCTCAGAGCCATTTGAACCATTTTTTGAGTGACAAGGACCGCCGACAGTTGACGAGGGTCGTAATGTGTAATAGGTAGTGATCTATCCATACCATGACACAGGAATTCCAAACTACATCAGGATCTACTGAAAGTACTATGACAGTTAGGCAGGAGGTGAGAAAACTTGGATTTCATGGTCGAGCAGCTGCTCATAAGCCACACGTCACGCCGGTAAATGCCAAACGACGCCTCGCCTGGTGTAAGGAAAGTAAACATTGGACGATTAAACAGTGGAAAAACGGTGTCTGGAGTGACGAATCACGGTACACAATGTGGCGATCCGATGGCAGGGTGTGGGTATGGCGAATGCCCGGTGAACGTCATCTTCCAGCATGTGTAGTGCCAACAGTAAAATTCGGAGGCGGTTGTGTTACGGGGTGGTTGTGTTTTTCATGGAGCGGGCTTGCATCCCTTGTTGTTTTGCGTGGCACTATCACAGCACAGGCCTACCTTTATGTTTCAAGCGCCTTCTTGCTTCCCACTGTTGACGAGCAATTCGGGGATGGCGATTTCATCTTTCAACACGATCGAGCACCTGTTCATAACGCACGCCCTATGGCGGAGTGGTGAAACGACAATAACATTCGTGTAATGGAATGGCCTGCACAGGGTCCTGAGCTGAATCCTAGAGAACACCTTTGGGATGTTTCGGAACGCCGACTTCGTGCCAGGCCTCGCCGACCGACTTCGATACCTCTCCTCGGTGCATCACTCCGTGAAGAACGGGCTGCCATTCCCCAAGAAACCTCCCAGCACCCGACTGACCGTATGCCTGCGAGAGTGGAAGCTGTCATTAAGGTTAAAGGTGGGCCAACACCATAATGAATTCCAGCATTACCGATGGAGGGCGCCACGAACTTGAAAGTCATTTTCAGCCAGGTGCCCGGATACTTTTGATCACGTAGTGTATATCCATTCCGAGACGACTGGAAGCTCTTTTGGATGCCCTCGGATCTGCCATCGGATCTATACACCGTATTAGGAATGGTATTGCGTTCTATTTCTTATGTTTCCATACTTTTATCCAACCCCTGTAGGCAAGGGCGCCTATTTGATGGTTTGTAGAGGAGGGGTCATTAAACCTGGAGTATTTTTAATATTTTGGGAAACTAATGGCGACTTGTATGTGGCTATAAATGAGTTTCAGTTCGGACAGTGTCAAAAACCTGCGTAATACTGACTTTTAAATATACAGGTACACTATTTTCCTGAGAGCTAGGGACGGGTGAAGGGGTGGGCGACCCCCCTTTTTCTCCAGGGATGGATGCCCTTGCCTGGAGGCACACAGGCATACGGCCAACCTGGAGAAAGAGAATACCGGACTAAGAGAGCAGATGAAGGTGACGAAGGGGGCAACCGATGAATCTTACCACATGGATGGCACCATTGGTTTACGGTCGTAGCACAATACACATTACTTGCACTCGCCGAGTAAAGAAAACAATGGCAATGTAAATGCGACACCGCTGTGTTCTGTGAAAGGTGCACATATCAGAAGAAATGGTTATGAAAGGTGTATATAACATGAGAAATGTTAGTTGTTTGGTATGCATGACACTTTATCTGAAGTGATTACCACTTTGAGAATCGTTGCATACTGAACATACGAGTGGTACGTTTTCTTTTCCTACCAGACGCTGTAGTATTATTGACTAGAGCTCGGGCGAGTCAGAGTCAGAAGCAGTTGTCAACCAGAGAGGGAGAGAGAGAAGGTTGTGTCATGGCGGAGAGAGGAGCCTGGGTGGCAGATATGCCGCACAGTTGCTTATTTGAGACATTCCATGATGCGTAATTGAGAACAGAGGATGATTTGCAATGACTGTATAGGGAGACGGCTTATTTGAAAGAACAGCTACTTTGCATTGAGTTAATTGTGTTGCTGGCGCTAGTTTAGTAGGTATTATAGTGCAAAGATTTCACTGTGTTTAACATTATGTACATGGTATCCAGGGAGAGTTATCAGTCATGTATTTTCTATGTTACTTAGTTTCCCTCACCAAGAGTAACTTAAAGTTATTTCGTTAGGAATCTAAAAGAGAAAATTTTACGTGTCTTACAAAGGTGCCTCTTATAATGACAATTCTGCGAAATATAATGTTGAGAAAGAGTAACAGTTCATGTTAGTGCGAGTTTATTCTGTGTTATTAAAAGGTTTAAATTGAATACCTTCTTACGTATTTGAGAAACATTTCACAAGCTTTTCCCCACTGTTTAAATGAAAAATCTATTTACCCCACTGCTTAAATGAAAAATCTGTTTGGTAAAAAGTTGTCCTGTCACGCGTTGCACCATGGCGTGAACAGTGTTATAATTTAAAAAATGGATAATAAAGTTTAATTTGCTAAGGCTGCCTGGTAAAGGAATTAAACGGCAACTAATATGCAGTGATTTACTCCACCCCATCATGATCTGGATTATTCCCTTCATCTACATCTACATGACTACTCTGCAATTCACATTTAAGTGCTTGGCAGAGGGTTCATCGAACCACAATCATACTATCTCTCTACTATTCCACTCCCGAACAGCGAGCGGGAAAAACGAACACCTAAACCTTTCTGTTCGAGCTCTGATTTCTCTTATTTTATTTTGATGATCATTCCTACCTATGTAGGTTGGGCTCAACAAAATATTTTCGCATTCGGAAGAGAAAGTTGGTGACTGAAATTTCGTAAAAAGGTCTCGCCGTGACGAAAAACGTCTATGCTGTAATGACTTCCATCCCAACTCGTGTATCATATCTGCCACACTCTCTCCCCTATAACGCGATAATACAAAACGAGCTGCCCTTCTTTGCACCCTCTCGATGTCCTCCGTCAATCCCACCTGGTAAGGATCCCACACCGCGCAGCAATATTCTAACAGAGGACGAACGAGTGTAGTGTAAGCTGTCTCTTTAGTGGACTTGTTGCATCTTCTAAGTGTCCTGCCAATGAAACGCAACCTTTGGCTCGCCTTCCCGACAATATTATCTATGTGGTCCTTCCAACTGAAGTTGTTCGTAATTTTAACACCCAGGTACTTAGTTGAATTGACAGCCTTGAGAATTGTACTATTTATCGAGTAATCGAATTCCAACGGATTTCTTTTGGAACTCATGTGGATCATCTCACACTTTTCGTTATTTAGCGTCAACTGCCACCTGACACACCATACAGCAATCTTTTCTAAATCGCTTTGCAGCTGATACTGGTCTTCGGATGACCTTACTAGACGGTAAATTACAGCATCATCTGCGAACAGTCTAAGAGAACTGCTCAGATTGTCACCCAGGTCATTTATATAGATCAGGAACAGTAGAGGTCCCAGGACGCTTCCCTGGGGAACACCTGATATCACTTCAGTTTTACTCGATGATTTGCCGTCTATTACTACGAACTGCGACCTTCCTGACAGGAAATCACGAATCCAGTCGCACAACTGAGACGATAGCCCATAGCTCCGCAGCTTGATTAGAAGTCGCTTGTGAGGAACGGTGTCAAAAGCTTTCCGGAAATCTAGAAATACGGAATCAACTTGAGATCCCCTGTCGATAGCGGCCATTACTTTGTGCGAATAAAGAGCTAGCTGCGTTGCACAAGAGCGATGTTTTCTGAAGCCATGCTGATTACGTGTCAATAGATCGTTCCCTTCGAGGTGATTCATAATGTTTGAATACAGTATATGCTCCAAAACCCTACTGCAAACCGACGTCAATGATATAGGTCTGTAGTTAAATGGATTACTCCTACTACCCTTCTTGAACACTGGTGCGACCTGCGCAATTTTCCAATCTGTAGGTACAGATCTATCGGTGAGCGAGCGGTTGTATATGAGTGCTAAGTAGGGAGCTATAGTACCAGCGTAATCTGAAAGGAACCTAATCGGTATACAATCTGGACCTGAAGACTTGCCCGTATCAAGCGATTTGAGTTGCTTCGCAACCCCTAAGGTATCTACTTCTAAGAAACTCATGCTAGCAGATGTTCGTGTTTGAAATTCTGGAATATTCCATTCGTCTTCCCTGGTGAAGGAATTTCGGAAAACTGCGTTCAATAACTCCGCTTTAGCGGCACAGTCGTCGATAACAGTACCATCGGCACTGCGCAGCGAAGGTATTGACTGCGTCTTGCCGCTTGTGTACTTTACATACGACCAGAATTTCTTCGGATTTTCAGCGTCGCTTTATTTCTTTCTCCCTCATAAATTTCGATAGCCCGAGCTTTTAACAGTTCGAGATGGACCCGGTCTCATTTATCTCGAACTATCGAGGCTCCGGATGCGGTACCTGATATAGATACGCCTTTGCTAGCCTACGTTGAAATACGAACTTGACTAAGAAAATTGCTTTTCATGTGTGTGATAGCAATTAATCTAGACTACATCTGACTGTCATTAAACTAATGTAGGCTATAGGGGATTACCAATAGTACTCAGAATGTAACAATCACACACAATGGCTAACTAACGCGTAACAAAACTGTCCTGTTATAAAACGCGTCCACTGAATTTATACAAAATTTCTTAAATGAAAACAGCAATGTGCTGTACTGACGGTGAAAAACCGAAAACACCACTTACAACAAAATCTTTGCTTGTGTAAACTATTAAAAACCGGGAGAGGCGGATGCGTGAAGCCATTGGCACCCACACAACTAAGAAGAGTGTGTGCTCTGACAGGGGTTGTGCTATGAGCGGGTGGTAGAAACGGATCTAGGATTGATACCCCGTACATAAGCTTTTTTGAAATGTTTTACGTGGCTCGGAATTATGCGAAATAATGTAGACTCTACTGTAGTGTCTGGCACGATAACTTGACGATTTCGCTAGTGCTGACAGAAGCGGAGAAAATCGGCGGTACTTGAAAGATATTCATTTGTCTCCGAGCTCAGCCGACGTCACGCTACCCCTAGATGCGAAGTATTACAACAGGCTTACGTCCACTGGTAGATAACTTCCGTAAGTACTTGCTGAGGTGTTTACATTAGAACAAAAACTAACTCATGTTTGCTTCTTCAAGTCACTGAGGCAAGTTTATATCAGGAACTCGCCGCAAGTACTTGCTACAGAAATGCAGTTATTCTTAAAAACAATTGTTGTTGCATTATTATTAATGAATAAAAAGAGAGGCGAAACACAAAAATAAAAAACCACAAAAAATATTAGTGGAGCACATACTGATGTCACCGATCAATCTGTTGAAGCAAACTGATTGGTAAACTCATATCGCAGTTCCCGGACTAATGGTCCCAATTATATGTGTTTAGGGATTCCAACGTTACATTTGTTTCGTCCCGTCTATCTTTGTGCCATTCTCCTTTTCGACAATGGTACTTTCGCTCCGGTACTGAATACACACAACTTCTGTAAGTCCGAGAAGAATTTCCACGAAAAGAGCAAGTCGGCAAGTACTTGCAACAAGATAAAAAAAACTAGAATTTTCAGCTCAGAAAGGAGCGTGCGCTGCTTTCTAACCTCCTTACAAATTAAAACTGTGTGCCATGCCGAGACTCGAACCCGGGAACCTGATTTGGCACGCAGTTTTAATTTTTCAGGAAGCTTCATGTAAGAAATGCGACCACTTACTTGTGAACGTCTTGAATTTGACGAAACTAGCGGACATAGATAGGAGAGGGCGTTGCAGATATGATCATTCGCAATGTTCCACCCAATTCTGTGATTGTATGGATAATGCGCCATACCATAGCAGGAAGTTCGACAGAATGTTTAATAAATATCATTTCAGGATTATGATGTTAGAGTGGTTGCAATATGGGCAAACTGACTGCGACTCAATGAGGAAGGCTGAACTATTATCTGCAATAAAGGAAAACAGCCGTGAAAGCGTACGTCGTGGATAAAATCGCTGAGAGCAGAGGTCACAAAGGTCCCAGAACTGTGATCTAAACCTGATGAAATTGGCGTTGGCCAAAATAAGACACAATTTTGAAGGAAAGAATGAAGAGTCTTGTTAATGTTGCTTTCCTTTCAGTTACTGCACAGGACTGGCGAGGAATGTACAGCAGAGGGAGGAAGAGCACTGGACAGGAGACGGAATTATGGAAATGGCCATCGACGAAGATATCATCAGTATCAGACTCAAGCGATGATGATGATAATGATCTTGAAACAAACGCAAATGACAGTGATCTTTAGTGAACAGTATTTTGACAGCTCTTTCAGGCATAATGAATTACATCTTGTAAACATTACAGTTGTATACGTTTAATAAATGCAATGTGCAAACAGATTTCTGAAATCAGTTTTTTACTTTCGATTCTTCGTGTCGTAAGTCGCACATTCATCTGCATTCATTTTTCATGTATTTTCGATGCATGGGAAATACATAAGTTAGAGGTAAAACTCACGAGCATGAATATGTCAACAAATTAGGTGATTTCCGATTCAGCGGAAGTGTCAGTTAAGGGATCAATAGTTGTACGAGTGTTAAGCGCAAAACACAGGTAGCGTTGCCACCAGCACTACTACAAGGAACGGACACTGCCTTTGCCTTTCCCTCGCCGCTCCTCTATCCTCGGCAGCAGTAATGTGAATGGGGGAGGGCGGGAGGGGGGGGGGGGGCGACGGTGCATGGCCGTTCCCGACAGCCACCGCGGCAGTCGTCAACTTATCCTGGACAAACAGTGGTTGCTTTCACATTGATAGAGAGGTGTCGGCAGACAGACAGTTTTGAACTAATAGTAAAAGCATATTATATACTTCAAACATCGTCAACGTGGGACGATCTCTATTATTATGAACACCGAATAAATTTTCAGCTGACAAGATTGCTAAAATCATTTATTCACATAGATGATAGGTTTCGGCAGTCCTCTGTTGCCATCTTCGAATCTGGAAAAAATGGGGCCGAAACCGCTAGCGTACATAACAGCAAACATTATTATAACCTAAATTTGCAATACATAGAATAGCAACATACCTATGTTTGCATCATGACATAATCTCCTCGTTCTGTACAGTTAAGTGGTTCTGTACAGTGTATGTCCATGTTGGTATCGTGAGCTATACAAGAAGTCGGCATGTAAGTTTTAAAATAACAGCTGTGTTCACACATATTATTGAGCCAACTACGACTGCTCACATTCATTTCCACTTTACAACTGGCACATCCCAGCGTAAACATTCTTAGTGATATGTAAGTACATCAGATGGCGCAAAGTTAGTAAAAATCGATGTTATCATTCACATCACATTAAGGCACACAGTTAGTATTCCATGTAACTGTATATGTCTAAATTATTATCGTATCATATAAGCCATGTCAATATTCTACAGTTTAAAAAAACCTGTAAAACAACGTGCAACATTCATAAAACGTAATTTATACAAAAAAAATGGTTCAAATGGCTCTGAGCACTATGGGACTTAACTACTGTGGTCATCAGTCTCCTAGAACTTAGAACTACTTAAAACTAACTAACCTAAGGACATCACACACATCCATGCCCGAGGCAGGATTCGAACCTGCGACCGTAGCAGTCGCGCGGTTCCGGACTGCGCGCCTAGAACCGCTAGACCACCGCGGCCGGCGTAATTTATACATAAACCATTTTTATATTATTTTATAAAATCTTTGGGAACGTTTTATAAACATTCTTAATAATTTTTAAGACTTTTCTTTTATGCAAACTCACAACCAATGTGGCAATATATTGCTCTATGGTCTGCTGATGGTATCATATGTTGATTTTAGTATATCCAGGAATAGCTCTATATCTATGGGCACAGATATGATATTTCATTAAGAATACATTCAAGGTATACTCGTATGTGTCAACAATGAAGTTATTTCATGTCTGTGTTTTCACAATGTTTACGCTGGGATCTGTTTGTTGTAAAGTGGAGATGAATGAGAGCACTTGTAATCGGCTCAATAATATGTCTGTACGTAGCTGTTATTTTAAAATTGACATGTCGACTTCTATTATACCTCACGATACCAACACGGATATATATTGTACAGTACCATTTTCTGTACTGAAGAAAGAGATTATGCAATGATGTAATTACACACATCAAAAAGAGTTTTGCATCACCCCGGTTTCCAGAACTCCTGAAGATAGACGTTGACTATGAATATTGTATCACAGACACAGTCCCTCTGACTGTTCAGAGAAGTCACTAAGCCCGCCCAAAGATGTAAATAACCATGCATGAGCAGCGCCTATTAGACTCAGGGGGTCCGACAGCCGATTAGTTCCAGTCATTCCACCAAGAAGAAGGTACACGGCTCGTGTTGTCTGTAGTTCAACCATGCCTAGACGGTCAATACCGCGGTTCGATCACTTCCGCATTGTTACTTTGTGCCAGCAAGGGCTCTCAATAAGAGAAGTGTCCAAGCGTCTCGGAGTGAACCAAAGCGATGTTGTTCGGACGTGGAGGAGATAAAGAGAGACAAGAACTATCGATGACATGCCTCGCTCATGTCGCCGAAGTGCTACTGCTGCAGTGGGTGACCGCTACCTACGTATTCCGGCTCGGAGGAACACTAACAGCAACGCCACGATGTTTACTAATGCTTTTCGAGCAGCCACAGGACGTCGTGTTACGACTCAAACTGTGCGCAATACGCTGCAAGATGCGCAACTTCACTCCCGACATGCATGGCGAGGTCCATCTTTGCAACCACGACACCATGCAGCGCAGTACAGATGGGCCCAACAACATGTTGAATAGACCGTTCAGGATTGGCATGACGTCCTCTTCACCGACGAGTATCGCGTATGCCTTCAACCAGACAATCGTCGGAGACGTGTTTGGAGACAACCCCGTCAGGCTGAACGCCTTAGCACACTGTCCAGCGACTGCAGAAAGGTGGAGGTTCCCTGCTGTTTTGGGGTGACATTATGTGGGGCCGACTTACGCTGGTGGTGGTCATGAAAGGCGCCGTAACGTCTGTACGATACGTGAATGCCATTCTCCAATTAATAGTGCAACCATGTCTGAGGCATATTGGCGAGGCATTCATCTTCAAGGACGGCAATTCGCGCCCCATCGTGCACATTTTGCGAATGACTTCCTTCAGGATAACGACATCGCTCGAATAGAGTGGCCAGCCTGTTCTCCAGACATGAACCCTATCGAACGTGCATGGGATAGATTAAAAAGGACTGTTTATGGACGACGCGACCCACCAAACACTTTGAGGGATCTACGCCGAATCACCGTTGAGGAGTGGGACAGTCTGGACCAATAGTGCCTTGATGAACTCGTGGATAGTATGCCACGACGAATACAGGGATGCATCAATGCAAGAGGACGTGTTACTGGGTATTAGAGTTACCGGTGTCTACAGCAATCTGGACCTCCACCTCTGAAGTTCTCGCTGTATGGTGGTACAACATGTAATGTGTAGTTTTCATGAGCAATAATAAGGGCGCAAATGGTGTTTATGTTGATCTCTATTCTAATTTTCTGTACAGGTTCCGATGCTGTTAAATTAGTTACCGTATGCTAGCATTTTCGGTATCATCCATTGCAGATCCGAAGATGACAACAGAGAATTGCTGAAACTACTCATCTATATGAATAAATAATTTTTAGCGATCTTGGCAGTTAAAAATTTATTCAGTGTTCATAAAAGCATATTAGTTTCAGCTGTTCAGGGTATTGTACAACTAAGCTGCTACTAACTGCAAGATGGCATATGCTTGTAGCAAGGCGCGTCCGAGAGGCTGATGGATCTGCAGCTACTGGTCCGCCTCAAAGCTCAGACTGGATGGGGTGGCGACGCCACACGCATTTTGCTGACGCCACACTCCTGTGATCTGCCGCATTCAAGAAATAGATCCATTGCCAACTACACAAGAAGGCAGAGATGTAGAAGCTGAGCACGTCTTTTTGTCGACAAGGGAATCCTTCTCCCGTCCAGTTCCAGCTACCAGAAAGATGGGTCTCACTGTATCCATGCGCGTCCACTAGGAAGAAGAACAGCTGCTAAACCGAGTGGTTTTTAATTATTGTCGCCATTTTGAGTAAATTATTAAATCCTCTCAGAATGACGGCAGCCGAAATCTGTTTCCTGATTTTGGTATCTCAGTGCGTTAAGAATCGTTATCATAAAGTTTCGTTCCTCTCGGAAATTTCGTTAATGGTTTAAATTGCGACTGAACTTTCAAGAAATTAGAAACAAAATTGACAGCGAAATTATGTGGTTGACTGGGTGTGTGAGTGACCAGCGTTATTTTAATTATTAGCTTCAGACTATCAGAGTGGAAATAAACGACTAATAGGAATAACAGGTGAGAAAGATTACATATTATCTTCTCGGCGTATCCAAGAGAATGAAATATTAACAGAAAATAATTTTTGTCATATCGCTACACTAAAAGTTGTCCAGTCCCGGATTAGCAGACGCTTTAAGTACTATTCTCGGGATAGCGCGTAAAACATCTAATCGGAGAATAAACGCGGGATAACTGAACCTGTGATTCTGGCGGGCTCAGTGAAGTTAATCAGAGAATAAGTTTTCACCATGGCAGGAATAGTTACAGAATCAGTGATGACAGTATTGCTTGTTAGAAGGAGGAAGGAGAACAAACGGTGACATCACACAAATTATATGGAAGAAAATGACGATTTCAAATTTACATAAAAATTTCATACTGCTACTTTTCGATCTCATGTTTGAGAAACTGGAGCGAATGAGTGAAATGTGAGACTATTTCCTAACATAAAACTTTTTGCTTGTAGCAGGCCTAATAGGCATTTGATATAAGTACTTCGTGAATTATGTTCTGTCGTGTTATGTATGTAAATGTGCTACGTAAAAATGACCATTTGTGCCAAAACGGTCTAGCTTATTTGGCGTGTGTTACAACTGCTGCAATATTAGAAAGGCCAATTTCATTTCATCTAGCAGGCAGCGGCAAAATAGACGTAATGAAATCGAGAAACCACACTAGTGGTGGATACTATTCGTATTAACAGCTTTTTCAGTATTAGACGACGACATTTTGATTTTTCATGTAGCAAAAGGTCTGGCAAACTTTGGTGACATAATAGATTATTTCCCAGAAAGGAAATCACGCCGTGTAAAGCTGTAGCAAGATTAGAGAGAGAAAAAATGCTGGGACCTAAGGATCGAAGAAATGTGTACTGCCTTGCTTGTCTCTTGTCTTTACTGTTTTTACGAGTCAATTATTATCCGCAAAGTAGTTTTAAGATTTTATTGTAATCAAATAATGACATCATTTTTCGACATAGTCTCCTTGAAACGCACTTGGTCCATCGTTGTACAAGCTTCATGATGCCCTCATAAAAGAAGGTTCTCGGTTGAGCTGCGGACCAGGAATGCACCTCTTCTTTCACTGGTTCGTCCGAGGCAAATCGACGGTCCCTTAATGCCTGTTTGAGTGGACCAAACAAGTGATAGTCAGGAGGGGCAAGATCGGGACTATGATGGAGGATGATCCAGTACTTCAAATTTGAGTTTCTGGAGCGTTTCAGCAGTGTGGGCAGCAGTATACGGACGGGCATTGCCGTGCAACAACACAACACCTTTGAACAGCAATCCTCGGCGTTTGCTTCCAATTGCAGGCTTTAGCCTGGCAGTAAACATCTCACTGTAACGGACACTGTTTATTATTGTTCCCCTTTCCCCAAAATGTTCCAGTACTGAGCCTTGTGTGTCCCAAAAAACCATAAGCATCAGTTTGCCTGCGGACTGTTGGGTCTTGAACTTTTTCTTGTACGACGAATTTAGAGGTTTCCATTCCATATTCTGCCGTTTACTCTCCGGCTTATAATGATGGATCCATGTTTTGTCACCAGTAATGATCCTGGCTAAGAAGTTGGCCCCTTCGTTACCATAGCGATCCAAATGGTTTTTTTTTTTTTTTTTTGCAGATTGTTTATGCAACTGTGTGAGTTGTTTTGGTACCCATCTTGCACAAACTTTGCGAAACCCGCGCCTGTTGGGGATGATTCCGTAGGCAGAACCGTGACTAATTTGCAGACGATGTGCCACTTCGTCAATAGTTAGTCGTTTATCTAAGGAAGTGACTTCAAGTGAACGCTCAATGGTTTCTTCATTTGTGGCTGTAAAGTGTAGTCCGGGTCCTTCAACGTGTGTAACACTTGTGCGACGATTTCGGAATTTTTGAATCGATTCGTAGACACTCCGTTGTGGCAAAACACTGTTCCCGTACTGTAACGAAAATCTTTGATGAATTTCGGCCCCTGATATGCCTTCCGACCACAAAAAACGGATCACTGAACGTTGCTCTTCTGTGGTGGAAATAGACAGCGGAGCAGCCATGATTAACAGCACGACAACAATAAGGAAACTGACCTATCAGCTTGAAAATTGCAAAAATATACAAAGAAATAACAACAAATAAACAAAGCATACATCACCAAGGCAAAACGACAGTACTACCAAAATAAACAAAAATATAACTAAATCGACGATAATAATTTTTTTTAGGGGGGTGGGATGTCAAACCGGCCGACAAGGAGCAGGAGATGCACCACAGCATATTTTAATTTCCCCTGTCCTGATGGTTTCCATTATAAAATATACACGCTTGAATTCCACAGAGCGAAATACAGTGACGTGCGATAGAAGAATGCTGTGTGAAGAGGCGTTGCACTGCACTTAACGCTACTGTTACCTCTGGGGAAATTGCTACGAAAACATTTTTCAAGGAAGCAAGAGCCTCATAAATATCTATCCCGTAGAGACCGTGCTGATTAATGAAGGTTCGTTACGACACGAACGGTGGTAGTCCTTCTTCCAACACTCCACTGGCGAATTGAGCGAGGGTAAACATTATTTAGCACACTTAAGACTGAATAACATGTTTTACGCTTCCTTGAACATATACGAGGGTGAGTCAAATGAAAACCTTAAAGCCGGCCAGTGTGGCCGTGCGGTTCTAGGCGCTTCAGTCTGGAACTGCGTGACCGCTACGGTCGCAGGTTCGAATCCTGTCTCGGGCATGGATGTGTGTGGTGTCCTTAGGTTGGTTAGGTTTAAGTAGTTCTAAATTCTAGGGGACTGATGATCACAGATGTTAAGTCCCATAGTGCTCAGAGCCATTTGAACCATTTTTTTGGAAACCTTAAATATTTTTTTAAATATTATTTATTGTGCAGAAGTGGTACAAACCTGTATCACTTTTCAACATAATCTCCCCCACGCTCAATGCAAGTCCTCCAGCGCATACGAAGTGCATAAATTCCTTTAGAAAAAAAATTCTTTTGGTAGTACGCGCAACCACTCATGCACCGCGTGGCGTACCTCTTCATCAGAACGGAACTTCTTTCCTCCCATTGCGTCTTTGAGTGGTCCAAACGTATGTAAATCACTTGGGGCAAGGTCTGGTAGGTATGGTGGATGAGGAAGACACTCAAAATGCCCCATCAGTATGGGGCCTTGCATTGTCATGTTGCAAAAGTACACCTGCTGACAGCAATTCACGTCGCTTTGATTTGATTGCAGGCCCCAGATGATTTTTTAGGAGATCTGTGTATGATGCACTGGTGACAGTGGTCCCTCTAGGCATGTAATGCTCCAAAATGACGCCTTTTTCGTCCCAGAAGAGAGTCAGCATAACCTTCCCTGCTGATGGTTCTGTTAGAAACTTCTTTGGTTTTGGTGATGAGGAATGGCTTCATTCCTTGCTCGCTCTCTTCGTTACCAGTTGGTGGGAGCGAACCCAGGTTTCGTCCCCAGTAACGATTCTTGCAAGGAAGCCATCACCTTCTCGTTCAAAGCGCCGAAGAAGTTCTTCACAAGCATCAACACGTCGTTCTCTCATTTCAGGGGTCAGCTGCCGTGGCACCCATCTTGCAGACACTTTGTGAAACTGGAGCACATCATGCACAATGTGGTGTGTTGACCCATGACTAATCTGTAAACATGCTGCAATGTTATTCAGTGTCACTCGGCGGTTTTCCTTCACTATGGCTTCAACTGCTGCAGTATTCTGTGAAGTCACAACCCGCTGTGCCTGACTTGGACGAGGAGCATCTTCCACTGAAGTCACACCATTTGCGAACTTCCTACTCCATTCGTAGACTTGCTGATGTGACAAACATGCATCACCGTACTGAACCTTCACTCGTCGTTGAATTTCAATAGGTTTCACACCTCACTACGCAAAAACCAAATGACAGAACGCTGTTCTTCCCTGGTGCAAGTCGCAAGTGGGATGGCCATCTTTAAACTGATACTGCGACGGTATGTGTGCATCTGCACTATGATGCTATCTACAGGCCATACTGCACGCTTTTTGTAGCAATCTAACCAACTTACAGGATAACGGCGCGAAATTTAAGGTTTCCATTTGACTCACCCTCCTACGTTCTATACATCAAAAAATGGTTCAAATGGCTCTAACCACTATAGGACTTAACATCTGAGGTCATCAGTTCCCTAGACTTAGAACTACTAAAACCTAACTAACCTAAGGACATCACACGCATCCAAGCCCGAGGCAGGATTCGAAGCTGCGACCGTAGCATTCTATACATCAGATTCTTCAGAAGTAAGTGCGCTACAAAATGAACACATCTTTGAAAAATCGATTTTTAAAAATTTTTGACGTCATATCTGAAACACCCAAGGGAGGAAGGGGGGCGCCAATGTCAAGTTTTTGACTAGTTCAGAAATGTTGTAAATCCGCGGCTGGCGGCCGCCCGTGCGAGCGATTGCCACATCTCTGTCCTGGGAAGGCTCTCTGGTGTTACAAACTCTCCAGGCTACGTCTCACGGTCTTGTTTTGGATTTGCTCTTTCGTTATTTTACGAGCTACGTTCCATAACGAATGCAACACACTTTTTCCTCTGCTAGTTTCAGTTGAAAAAAAATGAGGAAATTACGTTCCAGCTTCAGCCTCTATTGTTTTCTGAAGTTCCGATAGGCTGTGGAGCTATAAGTAGCCTTCAAAATGGCGGCTGTAACGGAGGTGCGATCCAAGCAGAGAGCTGTATTGAGTTTCTTCTGGCGGAAAAACAGAGCATCACAGATATTTACGGAGGCTTGGAAGTCAAAATAAGCACGTTGAGTCGCTGGACGAGACGTCTGTCATCATCGCAACGAGGTCACACAGAACTATCCATCCCCTGCGTGCCGTCCGGCCGCACGCAACTATGACTCCTGCAATGCTGGAACGTGCGGACACTCTCGTTCGATGTGATCGACGGATCACAAACAGCTCGTTGCACAACTTGACGTCTCTATTGGTAGTGCGCACACACTCTTCCACCAGTTGGGGCACGGTACTCAAAGATGTGTGCCGTGTTCCGCATCCGTCCTACAGCCCGGATCCCGCACCTACCGACTTCCATCTACTTTGCCCAATGAGGGATGCACTCGGCAGGAAGCAGTTCGTTGATGATGGGGAGGTTATTGATGCAGTAAGACGTTGGCTCTGACGTCGACTATCTACATCTACATCTACATCCATACTCCGCAAGCCACCTGACGGTGTGTGGCGGAGGGTACCCTGAGTACCTCTATCGGTTCTCCCTTCTAGTCCAGTCTCGTATTGTACGTGGAAAGAAGGATTGTCGGTATGCTTCTGTGTGGGCTCTAATCTCTCTGATTTTATCCTCATGGTCTCTTCGCGAGATATACGTAGGAGGGAGCAATATACTGCTTGACTCTTCGGTGAAGGTATGTTCTCGAAACTTTAACAAAAGCCCGTACCGAGCTCCTGAGCTCTCTCCTGCAGAGTCTTCCACTGGAGTTTATCCATCATCTCCGCAACGCTTTCGCGATTACTAAATGATCCTGTAACGAAGCGCGCTGCTCTCCGTTGGATCTTCTCTATCTCTTCTATCAACCCTATCTGGTGCGGATCCCACACTGCTGAGCAGTATTCAAGCAGTGGGCGAACAAGCGTACTGTAACCTACACCTATCAGAGTGGTACCACGTAGGCATACAGGTCCTCCTAGTAATGTGGTGTAAGGCCATCGATCTGAAAGGATATTATGTTGAAAAATAGGATTTTGAAGCCAAAAGAGTGACCAGTTGACATCACAGCAGCTGAGAAGAGTGCTCCACCTACCATCTTCGAAGGATGCCATGGGTCTGATTATGGTCATGTGATATGACCGAAACCGGCCACCTATGTTCTTGTAACATATGTGGTGTGATTAAGACTGAATTTTTAAAACAAAAATTTTTAAAAAAATTTTGTTCACTGTTCCAAAAATGTTCATTAAAATTGTTAAAACAGTGGGGAATTACATGGTATATTGGAATCCTGAATAAAAGAAATATGCTTTCAGGAAAAAATGTTGCATTTTTTACTGAACGCCCGTCTCACATTCGGATGACGACGACCTTGCTCCGTACTGGTTTCCGATTCGCGTGATTTTGTCTTTCGCGAATCGACACATCGTTTTCGCAACCGCCTGTGGCAGTCACGAGATCGATGGCAGCGACACTGCTCTGAACTTTCCTGTTTACGGTTCCACCTTCACCTCCAGTGCCCCTTGCGTTACTATGTTGCCACATAGGATAACATGCACCCTACCCCAGTTGCTCCAACGTATTTTCTAATTTTAAGAAGGTGCTGCCCCCCAACTCGTAAATATTTCAAGAACTTGATGATTTACCGCCAAGAGTTTCAGATAAAATTTCGTTGTTGATCAACCAGTTTCGATCAACAGGTAAGCATCAGGTTCATAAAATATTTACGACATCGTACTGGGCGATGTAAAATCAGTGGCCTCAAATAACAACATTCATGAATTCGTCACTGTTTTCATATAGTCGATCATAAAAATGTGCCGAAAGTATACTCATTCATTGCATATCGACAGTCAGCACTAACGCTACGAATGGAGGCATTCTACATACTCAGTTTTTACAAAAAAAGAACTGGCAATAGTAGTCATTGTTATCGGAAAACGTTTTAAGACTACTGCTTCCATTCGATACCATTTACAAGTGTGAAAGCAGACTTAAAGACTATTGTAGAAATGAAAACAGAAGCGAGAAACCGTATAAACATGGAGCCCATCTTGCGACGTGAATTGACCGACAAGAAACCAAAAATAAAAAAGAATTATTAGGTATTAACAGTATGAACCATCTTGGAATATTTATTTCTTGCTTTAGTAAGATGTATAATACCACATGAGTTTTACTTTTTTGGGTGTTAAATAATTATTAATTACGTTTCTTCACTTGAAAATAAAAGTGTTAATAACCCCCCACACCTCAGTGTTGGCAGGTACGACGATTTGAGTAGGATTGTCCAGATTTTTCTGTTCAAAACCCGAGTGCCGATTAAACATTGTCGGGATACATAAAAATCCCGATTACACCGGAACGTATAATATATCACACAGTCTTGTATGTTCATTATATGAGTCAATCTTGTAAATTTAACTCGACCTAAAAATGCTAAAAACCTAGCACTCAAATGCCTTTAAGAGTCTCATCCTTAAAGTTGGTCCATCAGCTCCCTAGACTTGAGTCGCTCTATGACGATGACTAAATGCAGTTTAGGACAAAAAAGTCCTCAATCGATATAAGTCGACAGGCTTCGAAAGCCAGTCATTTGTTTTTAGCTGCAGCCAACGTTACCTAAATAGCTGACAGTACTGTGTCTGCTTCGTTACAATATGTTGTACTTCATTCTATTTCCAGCGTTTCCTTGCCTTGTGAGAAGCGTACGTAATTGTTACTATCCTTAGTGGAAATGAAGAAGAATTACAGGAGATGCTGAATGATTCAAAAATGGTTCAAATGGCCGTAAGCACTATGGGACTTAACATCTGAGGTCATCAGTATTCTTGACTTAGAACTACTTAAACCTAACTAACCTAAGGACATCACACACATCCATGCCCAAAGTAGGATTCGAACCTGCGACCGTAGCAGCAGCGCCGCTCTGGACCGAAGCGCCTAGAACCGCTCGGTCACAGCAGCCGGTCTGCTGAATGGAATGAGCAGTTTAATGAGTACATAATATGGATTGAGAGTAAATCGAAGAACGACGAAGGTAATGAGAACAGCGAGAAACTTAACATCAGGACTGGTCATCACAAAGTGGATGAAGTTAACAAATTCTGCTGCCTAGTGAGAAAAATAATCCATGACGGTCGGAGGAAGGGGAACATAAAAAGCAGAATAACAATGGTAAAAAGCGCGTTACTGGCCAAGAGAAATTTACCAGAATTTAACACAGGGCTTAATATGTGGAAGAAATTTCTGACAATATACGTTGGAGCACAGTTGTGTGGTAGTGAAACATGGACTGCGGGAAAACCAGAAGAGAAAAGAATCGAAGCATTTGCACGTGCTGTTATAGGAAAATGTTGAAAATTAGATGGGCTGATACGATAATGAATGAGAATCGGTGAGGAAAGGAATATAAGGAAAGCACTGACAACAGGAAAGGACAGTATGGCAGAACATGTGTTAAGACATCAGGAAACAACTTCCAAGGTACTAGAGGGAACTGTAGAGTGCAAGGAGATTGGAATAAATCCAGCAGGTAATTGATGACTTAAAGTTGCAAGTGCTACTCAGGGACGAAGAGGTTGGCACAGGAGAGGAATTCGTGGCGGGCCGCATCATACCAGCCAGGAGACTAATGAAAGAAAAAAAAATGTTGTGGTTACGATCTTTATGAAAGATATCAATACATATGATTATTTCAGTTTCGATTGCGAACATCATTTAATCGATTTTTATCTCTATCTTCTGCTTGCAGAAGCAGCTGTGGTTTATTCACCCTGCATGATGGCGGTGAATTTGGGGGCAGGGCTTGCAGTCGGCTAAGTGACACCGAACTCAGTAACGAGTCAAAAATAAATCGAAACGGTTGGTTATTGTTACTGATGGAGAAGCGTTTTTACAGTACTGAATTCGCCGCCAGCCGCCGACGAAAGTAATGTAATACCATAGCCAAAATTGAAGCAAAAAGTTAAATTGAAAACCAATTTTAATGACGATTGGTGTAAAGTTTACTCATGGCTTCACGAAGGTGAAGATGATTGTCTATAATTCTCACTGTATTGTATACCTGTCATAGTTCAGTGGTCTCACAGAGGTGAAACTGACGTTAAAAACCCACGTTAAAAATCCCGATTTTTTCAGTTTAAAGTGTTACATCCGACAAAAAAATCCCGACTTTGATTTAGAAAAATCTGGTAACCCAGCCCTTCCCCCCCCCCTCCCCCACAAGAGCAAAGCTATGCAGCAAACGTCATTGGAAGTATTGAATGTGCCATTGCACAACGGTAATGGTTTCAGTGAGGCTGGCAACCAATATCATGCTAGACTCTGCAACGTGAAATGACTCAAATATTGTTACTAAGAGTGATACAAATCTGAGCAGAACTATATGTACATACTTACTCTGAAAAGTACTGTGAACTTCATGGCAAAGATTACTTGGAATTAAACCACTTGTTGATGTTTCTACCCGTCTCAGTAACATATGGAAAGCGGGAAGAATGGCTATTTATGCCCCTGTTCGTACTGTAACTGATCTAACCTTGTTCATACATGAGCGATACGTAGGTGGCTGAAGAAAACGGCTATAGTCTGTACTAAATACTGAATCCTGAAAATCTGTAGGTAGGAATTTGCAGGATAATTTATTGGTGGCAATTTTCAAGAGTGTGCTGATTCAGATTTTTCAGCATTTCCGTCATGCTCCTCACTGAATTAAACCTGTGACAATTCGTGCAGTCCTTTCTTGTACAAGGGCGCGCTGAAAAGTAACGCCTCCGAATTTTTTTGTGAAAACTCTTAAAGTTTTTTAAATAAAACAAACTTTATTAACATTCCACATATTTATTCTTCATGTCTACGTATTTGCAGCCCTCTGCCCCCAGCGGGCTCCGAATTGTAGCGTGTAATATGGTGGTGTGTAACATAAGTATGTCGATGCGTCAGAAACAGAGTGCAGTAATCGAGTTTCGAATTCTCCTTCAGTATGACAATGCCAGACCACACAAGAGCGTTGCGCCGTCTGAAACAATCCGACACCTTGGATTCACTGTCATCTATCATCAAATGTGTGAAATCTTATGGGACTTAACGGCTAGGGTCATCAGTCCCTAAGCTTACACACTACTTAACCTATATTATCCTAAGGACAAACACACACACCCATGGCCGAGGGAGGATTCGAACCTCCGCCGGGACCAGCCGCACAGTCCATGACTGCAGCGCCTGAGACCGCTCGGCTAATACCGAGCGGCATCGATCATCCACCACTCTGCCCTCATTTGGCCCCATCCGTTTTTGATCTGCTTCCAAAACTTAAACAGCATCTCGGAAGACTTCACTTTGATGAAGCGGTGCAAGCAGAGATAAGGTTGTGGCTCACTCAACAAAGTCAAACATTCTACAGTGACGGTATCAACGAACTGGTGTCTCGTTCAAAGAAAGGTGTACGCCGCCAGGGCGAGTATGTTGAGGAATAAATATGTACTCGTGAAGAACGAAGATACAGAGTGTTAATAATGTTTGTTTTGTTTAAAAACGCTGTAACGGTTTTCACATAAAAAATTCGGAGGTACCCCTGTACTACTTTTCACCACGCCCTCGTGTTCGTTCGTTCAGTTTCCTCTGTCCGTCTGTTTGGCTCGGGTCCCGCACACTTGAGCAGTATCTAAGATAAGACGCACGAGTGATTTAGGGGCAGTCTCGTCTGCCACCTGTCTTATCTACTACTGAACCTACGTCATGGTTTTATTTCATATCCCTATAAATGTTACATCGAAACCAAGTGATTCAATTTGTGACTTTATCGATGTCGTTGTTATAGGATTCTACTATTCCTCTTTTTGTGAAGTGCACATCTTTACATTTTTGACATTTCAAACTACACTCATGCTCATAGATTAAGGATAATGCTGATACCTAGTGAAACAACGCTCTGGTGGGCGGTTTGCGGGATTAAGTCACCTCGTGGTATGACCATGCGGTGCATTTGAACTGCGGTCGTCGCGTGGTGACGCTGGCAGCAGTCCACATACGCAGAGGTGTGTCGGTGCATGTCAGAGTACGCTGCACCGAATAAGTGTGCAGGCGTTTTCAGACGTGTTTATGGTGACTGTGTGCTAAAAATGGCTCAAAGAACACATATTGATGACATTATGAGGGGTAGAATATTAGGGCCACTGGAGGCTGGCAAACACAGCAGGTCGTAGTACGGGCCCTCCATATTCCACAAAGTGCAATCTCACGATTATGGCAACGATTCCAGCAGACAAGAAACGTGTCTGGGCGCTACAGTACGGGACGTCCACAGTGTACAACACCACAAGAAGACCGACATCTCACCATCAGTGCCCACAGAAGGCCTCGGAGTACTGCAGGTAGCCTTGCTCGGGACCTTACTGCAGCCACTGGAACAGTTGCCTCGAGACACACAGCCTACAGACGGCTGAACAGACGGTGCATTCGCCCGGAGACCTGCAAGGTGCATTCCACTGACCCCTGGTCACAAGAGATCCCGTAAAGCCTGGTGTCAAGAACACAGTACATGGTCCTTGGAACAGTGGTCCCAGGTTATGTTTATGGACGAGTACAGGTATAGTCTGAACAATAATTCTCGTAGGGTTTTCATCTGGTGTGAACCAGGAACCAGATACCAATTCCTTAATGTTCTTGAAAGGGACCTGTATGGACGTCGTGGTTTGATGGTGTTGGGTGAGATTATGATTGGTGTACGTACACCCCTGCATGTCTTTGACACAGCAACTGTAACAGGCCAGGTGTACGGGACGTTATTTTGCACCAATATGTCTTCCTTTTCAGGGGTGCAGTGGGTCCCACCTTCCTCCTGATGGATGATAACGCACGGCCCAACCGAACTGCCATCGTGGAGGAGTACCTTGAGACAGAAGATATCAGGCAAATGGAGTGACCTGCCTGTCCTCCAGACCTAAACCCCATCGAGCGCGTCTGGGATGCACTCGGTCGACTTATCGCTGCACGTCTTCAAACCCCTGATCCAGAGTATGCAAACCCGTTATGCGGTCTGTGTACGTGTGCATAGTGATCATATCCCATATTGACGTCCGGGTACATACGCAGGAAACAGTGGCGTCAGTGGCGTCCAAAGGTGAATGTGCTCACCACTGGATACATCCAGTCCCACCCTCCTACTGCCATTAGCAGCCAATATTGTGGCTGCATGGTAGACAATCTTTGCGGCAATGAAAGCTGTAGACATCATTGGCCTTTTACGACTTCGCACTCAAGGGGTCAAGGAGTTGCTTGTAAGTATAGTTGGTCGCTTACGTCATGGGTAGAGAGGTAAGTAACGCGGCCGCGGCGGAATTAGTGACGGGACAGCCGACTAGTTTTTAAAACCGCTTGGTCAGTTCTGTTGCTTCACTCAGTCGGCTTTTTCAGTGGAATGCAACTGCCGAATGAAACCAGTGTGTGTGACCATATCAGCTGTATGGATGCTGTTCATTCGCTCTCCGATTTAAGTGGTTTTACTCAGTGTGAGACAACCGACTGGCACAAGTTTCTGACGATTATGACAGCTATATGAATGATTCCAGGTTTGAGTGATTTTGCTTAAATACTTTTAGTCTTTTCGGTTAAACATGAACCGTGGCTAGCGTTGTCTACTTCCATAGAGGCAAATAACGCATCTTATTTCAAGGAGAGATCAATAAAAAGTAAATTCCTAAAAATGAAGCACTTTAAAAATTTATGTATTTATTTACTTTAACACGAATTTTTAAATCGCCTTCATGCGATAAGCAGGCATCTCTACTTCAGTGACTAGAAATGTCCCACCTCCTAATTCGTCTTGGAGGTCCAACAGAAACTCCAAGTTCTTCAAACAGGCTTCCGGCATAGCTCTAAGTCCAGTATACGAATTCCTCTCGTTTCTCAACCGATACCGTGCGTAAGGCGCGTATATTTTGAGCACATCGATGTACGTTAAGTCTGCCCATTTGCAAATAATTTCGTGTCATGTTTACTGTGTAGTCTCTTGCGCTTCAACGTGTGTACTGACTCAACCCTCTTCAATCTCTTGCCTGTAGCGAGAATCAGAACCTCCCATCGGTATATGGACATAGAAAAGAAAGCATAGCAACGTTCCAGTTTGCCGAAGAAAGTCACTGAATTCACCTCCACTGAAGTTGCCTGCAAGCAAACTAGGTTTAATGAGTGGTCTTAGCAGGGCACAAAGTCGGCATTAGGATTCAGATATTTCACATACCTATCTGTCTTTCAGCCACTGTAGCAGCATTATCGTACGTTTTTCCACTAGAGCAAATGATGTCGAACCTATCAGCGTCACCTTTGGCTGTTTTGTAATACTTTTCAACGAAATCTGTAAAAGATTCCTGCACTCGTACTTCCCAATTCTCAATCATCACGCACCGTAAGACTTCGTTTGTTTGATCTTTGTAGAAAATGTCCGGCGTACTGTCGAATATGATGGAATAATACGTACAAGGAACCCGCTGAGTGCGAGGTCGCAAAAGGCCAATGATGTTTACGGCATTCGACGCCACTTATATTGTCTACCATGCAACCACAATCTTAGCTGCTAATGGCAGCAGGCGGCGGGACTGGTGGTATCCAAAGGTGAGCATACCGTGAGGCTACGGAGAGTCGACGAGTTACATCAGTGCTGCAGTGCTAGTAGCGTTGATATAAAGCACAACAATGGCAACGATAAACAAAGCAAACATTGCATTAGATCTATACCATCTGCCAAAGTTTACACCTCATCCGAAAGGAACCCAAGGAATTCCGCAGAGTGAGAAAGAAGTGGCAGATGAAATATTGTCGCTTCTACGAGAAGAGTCAGTGGAATGTGTGGTGTCGTATACCCTGGACTATGCGGACAATGTACATGAGGTGTACAATGATGGCGATATGTGCTTAACAATTGAAAATGATGCTGAAAGAGGTGTTCAGTCATGTAGTTCACCATCCTTTTCGGACAGGGAGCCATAAATCTCATCTTCACTGTAACGTACTAAAGGAGAACTGTTGTCCAAGAAGCGGTTATTAAATATAATTACGTACATGGAACATCATCTGCAGGATAGCAAAAAAAACAAAAAAAAACTTATGAACAGATTTCGGATAAGTACGCAGCAGAATGACAATATAGTGACTTAGAAAAACGAAAGATATTAAAGGGAGGGAAAGGCGTACTTGTTACAAAAACTGATGTTTTCGCATTTTAAGGATACTCGACATATGGTTCAAATGGCTCTGAGCACTGTGGGACTTAACTTCTAAGATCATCAGCCCCCTAGAACGTAGAACTACTTAAATCTAACCAACCTAAGGACATCACACACATCCATGCCCGAGGCAGGATTCGAACCTGCGACCGTAGCGGTCTCGCGGTTCCAGACTGAAGCGCCTAGAACCGTTCTGCCTCACCGAGCGAGGTGGCGCAGTGGTTAGCACACTGGACTCGCATTCGGGAGGACGACGGTTGAGTCACGTCTCCGGCCATCCTGATTTAGGTTTTCCATGATTTCCCTAAATCGTTTCAGGAAAATGCCGGGATGGTTCCCTTGAAAGGGCACTGCCGATTTCCTTCCCAATCCTTCAATAACCCGAGCTTGCGCTCCGTCACTCATGACCTCGTTGTCGACGGGGCGTTAAACACTAACCACCACCATCACGTTCTGCCACATCGGCCGGTTACTCGACATAATTTACAGGATGTGCGAGGAAGTCACGTACTACCTTTTGCACATCAAACTGCACACAACATAGATTACAGTAATTTCGAGGGAAGCTCTGGATGGTTGCATAGCTTGAAACAGTGCTACAGAATTGAAAGACGTAAGATAACGAAATTTCCAACACATCATCAGCTTGACGATGCACAGCAAATTGGCCCTAAAATTTGTAGCTGAGATGAAATAAACTTGTCCCATCATACAGTAAGGAATTTGTTTTGATTTGCGGGCGGTCGGGGTTTGAAGAAAAAAGCACATGAAACGATTTCTGGAAATTAGCTAACATCAACGACTTGATGCATTCGTGCACAATTATGCCAACTGTTAGTCCGAGTGGTAAATTGGCTAGAATATTATTTATTGTGACGCGAGAAGTTGAAGGCGGTCTGCTCCCAACAATTCTTTCTCGTGGGCGTGATCTTGCAAGGACAGTGGGGAATACTTGCGTCGCAGCAAGCAAGAGTGATAAAATGGGCGTAAGATTCAAATGGCTCTGAGCACTGTGGGACTTAACATCTATGGTCATCAGTCCCCTAAAACTTAGAACTACTTAAACCTAACTAACCTAAGGACATCACACAATACCCAGCCATGACGAGACAGAGAAAATCCCAGACCCCGCCTGGAATCGAACCCGGGAACCCGGGCGTGGGAAGCGAGAACGCTACCGCACCACCACGAGATCCGGGCATGGGCGAAAGAGAACTACAACTTGGTATGGGCACTCTTTATAGCCAATACCTGGTCAAAGAAACTTGCTTTGTCTTGATTGCTGGCCTGCGTATAAAAGTATACTCCTTTAGAGTCAACTATCACACCTGAGAAGTATGTGACATTGAAATCCGTACCGGCAGGAGCCGCTCGACAAACTCAGCTTCTGGCTGTTTTGTTTGTTTCTCTTGCCTGTAGAACATATTATCGCACTATCTGCGACTATGCCCTTAAAGGATAGCTCCACGACAGACAGTCTCGCATTCGGTTGCATGCCATCACATTCCATCAGTACTCGTCAGCCCGTTACACCTGTATGATCATATATGCATTCTTTAAGAGTGGACACCTAGCTAAACGTCGTACACAGTTTGTCGTGCTCAAGGACTTCGCCTTCGATCTTGATGGTGCAACCAGTTTCAGCGTTTGACTACGCCATCTTCAGGCCCATGACCGACGTGTAGGAAAAATCTACCTCGCTTGTGGTCAAAACAGGGGCCAGCAGTACCGGTATTAGTAGATCATTGCTACAGTGATCACTTCAACCATCACCTGCCGACCATCAGGTAGCGAGGTAGATTCTTCCTACACGTCAGTCAGGAGCCTGAAGATGGCGTATTGAAACGCTGAAACTGGTTGCCAAATAAAATAAGGTTGAAAATTGACGGCTGAAAGGTGTTAAATTTGACCCCTCTATCGAACAGCCGAGTCCCGCAACCATCTCTAAAAAGATGGACATACAAAGAGTTTGTGATCACCGGGACACGACATTTATCATTCAGTCTACATGGGGCGAGTTAATGGTTTGTTTTGAAAATTTCTTGAATGTCGGCGACGTCCATTGCTTGAAGCGTAATACATACGTCACGTAGAAGATTGATTTCTGTCGCTCTTTTGATGCACGTGGTGGGTTATTAGCAGCTGAGTCATTAGCAGCTAATATTTTTCCTATAATAAATGTTAACACAACACTTTGAAATGAGCCATCCTAAAGACTGAACTTGCGACCTCTCACTCAAGGGGTTCCTTGTTAGCCTCTTGAAAATGACGTACAATGTTTGGCGTACTGTATTCCACAAATTTCAATATTTTCGTTCTGAATTTCTGGCGGCACCATCATATCGCAAGTATTCTACGGCTGGTGCTGCTTCTCACTTCCCGTATTCCATTTCCTCCCATCAGGCAACTCTCCTTGCCGTTCTCTGGCAGCCATTGCACCCCGACATCTCGACCCCATCTATGTAGGCAAAAATTTTTGCCCAATTTTTATTCGCTCTAAATTTTCTCAGTAAATAGGATCGCACATTGCCAGTAGATGCTCCAGTTCTAAAAATTTGCCGCTATAGGCACTGGTGTCATTTTCCCTGCAGCCACGTAACGCCAAATTTTGTTCTGCCAGCAATCTTATTACATAAAAAATTCATATTAGAATATCATGACAGTTTTTAATTTATTTTGACATGACTCCTCGCTCTTCTTTTCAATCAATAGTCAGTCCTTTTTAAAATCTTGCTTCAAACTTCTTCCATCTACAAAACTATGGTTGTGTGTAGTACTTGATTCATAGTTGGCGTCTTTGGGTTCAGTTACCACCAAGGAAACCTGCTGCAGGAGTAAAATCTCGATGCTTTCTGTGAGTTTGCTTCCTCAAACAAACGTTACTAGAAGCGAATGTTTAGAAGGAGAATAAACTTTTACGCCATTTGTCAACGTACGACGTAAATATTCTGGCGTTAGCTACTCCCTGTCTAATTGAATCCGCATCTAAATATGGCTGAGCAATACGTAACATTGTTGGCTCTTCAGTGAAGTGTTCATATGCTGATAAACTTCAGGACCTCGTCGTGTGAACAGCAGTCACGTGTTTGGCTCTATATTCCAATATTTTAAAATATCGTTTCCGACGAAGTTTAGCTGCAGTTTGTTGTAGTGTCACTATTTAAGCAATAGCTTCGGAAACACATGAAGCTGACAAATTCGTAGTAGCAATTACAGGACTTAACAAGTCAGGGGTTTCTGGTAATTGTGCTGTCTACTTCTTGGTTTTGAGCAGATCTGAAGAACTCCACACCTGATGGCCTTGATATAGATTTTGGTGTCTCCGAAAAAACCTTCACAAACTTTATTACAGCCGCATCATTTTCTCTGATACCTTTCTCCTTGGCTTTTTCCTTATTTACATACAGTGCTACGCTTTCTGTTACACTATTTGTGGTTGGGCTATAAAAACACAAAGCCATGGTACAAATTAAAACTAATAACATCACGAATGCATTGCCTGCACGTGAAATTAAATTGCTTTTAATTTGGTACGTTAAAATGAATAAATAACGTCATACGTTGGTAAAACCGCAGTGTCAGTGAAACGTTTAAAAACATGCAAGACGTACCTTAATACCAGTACGTATGCAACAGATTAATTTGACTTTACAATACAGTAAAATCGTGTGGTATGGATGGCTGGGAGACCCCGAATGGCAGATCAGCCTCTTAATTGAATGTTTCTCCCTCTCCCATGCTCCCATCAGCTCATTTCCAGTGAAATACGAAATAAGTGCATGAAAGAGTATGTGTTAAGTGTAGGTGATAGTAACTGGCGTTTGTGTAGTGTAGTTTCAAGCTCGTGCATGGGATAAGAGAAGGGACAGGATGAAACCCAATGTCGGATAGTAGACTACTATCCTCGAATAGCACCAATGGGGCCGCCGAACTTAAAATCCCCCATGGATCGCCATCAACAGTGTCGCGTGCCCTCACTCCATGAGAGGCTGCGGGGAGGGTTGCAAGCGAAACCAGGACATTGTCGCATAGCCGAACGGTCAGGGGCTTCACCTCAACAGCCCTCCTGTTCCCTCAGCCGGAAAAGGAAATATATTTTACCGCCTGTAATTACGTGAAATTTGCTTTTTATTCAGTATCTGATATTCAAGAGCATGAGCTGAACTTATTCTGAAAACTTTATCTTTGGCGCTAACGTTATAAGAAAACTCGAGCATGATAGTATTTTGTTTAATTTTAATTACTTTAGCAAAAATCAAGAACAGTAGTAATACTGTTAACTTTAATTTACTTTTGGAACTACAAAATAGCTACGGCCCACTGTTAGCCTGGAAATAACTCGTTTCGTATTTTACTGACCGTGAAAGTGAATGAAGTTTACTTTTGTAATAATCGCACTCAGAAAAATTATCAGACTTCGAGAAAAATAAATGATTGTAGATTCTAATGAATGTGAAATATAGATAGTAAAAACACACAAAATGGCTTTTAAAATAATCGCGAACCAAACAAAAGTTTCCGTATTTAATTTCATCACTCTTAATGAATGAAATCTATTTTTTCCTTTTGTATAAAATGAAAGTGGATCTTCAATAATGTAATCGTAATACGCAGTTTATTTTTTTATGCTTTAATGAATATCATGTATACACAAGCAAATGAGACTCATTTTTATTAGTACAGCTCAGCGACAAAGACCTAATTCCATCCAAGACCTAATGGCATGAGAACAAGGGCACAATATAAAAAGATAGCAAGAGAGTTTTACAGAGTCGTACATGTCCTTTTATAATTTCGTGACAGCGTTACCTTTGGCAATCTCAGTACTACACTCATGCTTATAAATTAAGGATAATTGCAGAATGTGGTGCCACAAAACTGGCGCTAATAGCATAGGCACATAGGGAACACACACGACACAGATCTGTGAGTCCACGGTATTGGTGATAAGTTGAGGAATCCGTCCCGAAGCGGCCAACTATACTTACAAGCAACCCCTTGAGTGCGAAGTCGCAAAAGGCCAATGATGTCTACAGCATTGAACGCCGCAAAGATTGTCTACCATGCAACCACAATATTGGCTGCTAATGGCAATAGGGGGGGGGGGGGGGGACTGGATGTATCCAGTGGTGAGCACTGCATGAGGCTACGGAGCGTAGTTTAACTGCTTTGTCGACAAGTTACACACAACAGTGTTACGTTGCTAGTGGTGTTGATACAAAGCAGAGTAATGGCAACGATAAGCAAAGCAAACTTTGCATTGTATCTACAACAAGAGATGCCGAAGTTGACATTTCGTTGCAAAGGAATCCAAGGAATTTCACAGAAAGAGAAAAAAGTGGCAGATGAAGTATTAGCGTTTCTTCAAGACGAGTTAGGAATGTGTGGTGTCGTATACCCTGGACTGTGCGGACAATGTACATGAGGGGTACAATGATAACGATACGTGCTTAAAAACTGAAAGTGATACTGAAAGAGGTGTCGAGCCATGTCGTTTATCATCCTTGTCGGACAGTGAGTCACAAATACCGTCTCCAGTGAAACGTAGTAAACAACAATCGTTGTCCAAGGAGCGGGTACTATGCATAATTACGTACATGGAAGATCATCCGCAGCATAGCAAAAAACTGGTTATGAACAGATTTCGAATAAATCCACAGCAATATGATCGTGTAGTGCATAATATTCACGCGAGGATAAAGAGCACTTCTTACAAAAACTGGTGTTTTCGCATTTCAAAGGTGTTCGGTACAATTTACAGGATGTGCATGACAGTCACCCACTACGTTATGCACATCAAATTGCACTCGACATAGATTACTGTGATTTCAAGGGTAGCAATGGATGGTTGCATAACTTCAAACACTGCTCCAGTATTGGAAGACGTAAGATAAGGAAATTTCGAACAAATCGTCAAACAGATGATGCACAGTAAACTGTGGTATAGGCCCGAAAATTTGTAGCTGATCTGAAACAAACTTATCCTACCATTCAGTAAGGAATTTCCAGAATGAGATTTTCACTCTGCTGCGGAGTGTGCGCTGATATGAAACTTCCTGCCAGATTAAAACTGTATGCCGGACCGAGACTCGAACTCGGGACCTTTGCCTTTCGCGGGCAAGTTCTTTGCCATCTGAGCTACCCAAGCAAGGCTCACATCCGACCTCATAGCTTTACTTCTGCCAGTACCTCGTCTCCTACCTTCCAAAATTTACAGAAGCTCTCTCGCGAAAGGCAAAAGTCCCGTGTTCGAGTCTCGATCCGGCACACAGTTTTAAACTGTCAGGAATTTTCAGTAAGGGATTTGCTTCCAACTCGGGCCAATCGCGATTGGAAGAGGAAATGCATATAAAGGAATCCTGGAAATTAAAGGTACCAAGGGAGTTGTATCAAAAATCAACTAACATCAATGACTTAACGCATTTAAATACAATTATGTACACCGTTAAGCAAGATGATAAATTGGCTGGAAGCTTGTTTATTGTGCTGCTTGAAGTTGGAGGTGTTCTGTTCCCTACAATTCCTTCTCGTGGGCGTGATCTTGCAAGGACAGTACGGATCATTTACGTCGCAGCAAGCATGAGTGGGAAAACGGGCGTAAGAGAACTACAACAATGGTATGAGCACTGTTTTTGGCCAATAGTTGGACAAAATAATTTTCTTTTGCTTGATTCCTGATCTGCGTATAAAAATCATACTATCTTATAGCAAAGTATGTGCACTGCAGTTCGTACCGCTTGGAACCATTCGACATATTCAGCTTCTAGATGTTTGTTTTTTCCGTGCCTGTAAAACATACTATCGCACTATCTGCTGCTATACATTAAAGGATAGCTAGTTTCACGATAAGCTCCGCGACTGACTGTTTCACATTCGGTTGCATACCACCACATTCCATCGGTTCTCATCACGCCGTTACATCTATATGATTCTACACGCATTCTTCGAGATGGGATACATAGCTGAATGTCCTGTGCGGTTTGTAACTCCCAAGGTGTTCGCCTTCGGTCTTAATGGTGCGAAAATTTGTGATCACTGTGGCGCGCCATTTTTCATTCAGTGTGCGTGGTGCAAGTTAATGGTTTTGTTCTGAACATTTCTGAAATGTCGACGACGTCCAGTTTGTGAATAATACATACATTCCATGGAAGGTTGATATCTGCACCTCCTGGACAATCACTTTCTGTCGCCCTGCTGATCATGTGGTTAGTCATTAGCAGATAATATTTTTCATGTCGAAATCATTAACACAACACTTTCAAATGAGCCTCACTAAAGATTGCACTCTCACACTCAAGAGGTTCCTTTGTAGCTCACGAACGAATTCACCAATGTCAGTAAAAAGTTAAGCACATTTTGAAATATTACTGTCTCTGTAAGTTTTCTTGTTTATTACTGTGCAGGAAAACAACACTCTTGAGAGTCTCTCACAGATAGCCGACATTCTTGGATTCACCTGCTGGATCATAATACTATAAAATACAGCTAAGAGCCGGGGGCAGCACGAATAGTCGATACAGGCCGCAGTTTGACGACCACTGTTCTATACTGGCCAGCCAGAACATTATGACCAGCTACCTAACAGCCGGTATGTCCACCTCTGGTACGGATAACACGTCGTGGCATGGAAGTAGTGAGGCCTTGGTAGGTCGCTGAAGGGAGTGGACACCACATCTGCACACACAAATCACCTGACTCCCGTAAATTCCGGGGAAGGTAGCGATGTGCCCTGACGCCACGTACCACCAAATCCCAGGTGTGTTCGATCGGGTTCCTATCTGACGAATGAGGACGCCAGCACATCAACTGAAACTCGCCACTGTGTTCCTCGAACCACCACACTCCTGCCCATGTGACATGGCGCATTATCTTGTTGAAAAATGCCAGTGCCGTCGGGAAACATGATCGTCATGAAGGTGTGTACGTGGTCTGCAAGCAGTGTGCGATACTCCTTGGCAGTCATGGTGGCTTGCATGAGTCCACTGGAGTCATGGATGCCCACTTGACTGTTCCCTTCGAAGGGGACGGATTCGCGTCCTCCCATCGGCATGATGAAGGAGATATCGGGATTCATCAGACCATGCAACGCTCTGTCACTGCGCCAACGTCCACTTCCGACGATAATGTGCACATTTCAGTGGCAGTTACCGATGTCGTGGTTTTAAAATTGGCACTTGTATGGGTCGTCGGTTGCGGTGGCCCATAGTTAGGAGTGTTCGGTGCACTGAGTGTTCAGACACACCTGTACTACACCCAGCATTAAAGTCCGATGTCAGTTCCGCCACAGTTCGCCGACTGTCCTGTTTTATCAGTCTACCCAGTCTAGACGTCCGACAAAGGTGATGAAGGGCGGCCGCATAACCACATGACATCTGGACGTGGTTTCACCTTGGTGAAGACACTCACCACAAAACTCCACGAACACCCAAGAAGTTGAGTTTCGGAAATGTTCGTGCCGAGCCTTCGGGCCATCACAAGCTGCCCTCGCTGAAACTCATATAGATTGCACGTCTTTCCCATTCCACACATGGACAGCAAGCTCACTGATACTACATACAACGTGCGTGTGTCTGATTAGCCGTCACCCCTCCCCAGGCGACGCTGCTATCGCCTGAACGGGTTTCTATCGATGGTATATCGGTGGTCTTAATGTTCTGGCTGATTAATGGATATACACTACTGGCCATTAAAATTGCTACACCACGAAGATGACGTGCTACAGACGCGAAATTTAACAGACAGGAATAAGATGCTGTGATACGCGAATGATTAGCTTTTCAGAGCATTCACACAAGGTTGGCGCCGGTGGCGACACCTACAACGTGCTGACACGAGGAAAGTTTCCAACCGATTTCTCATACAGAGCAAGCAGTTGACGTTGCTGTGATGCCTCGTGTAAGGAGGAGAAATTCATACCATCACGTTTCCGACTTTGATAAAGGTCGGATTGTAGCATATCGCGATTGCGGCTTATCGTATCGCGACATTGCTGCTCGCGTTGGTAGAGATCCCATGACTATTAGTAGAATATGGAATCGGTGGGTTCAGGAGGGTAATACAGAACGCCGTACTGGATCCTAATGGCCTCGTATCATTAACAGTCGAGATGACAGCCATCTTATCCGCATGCCTGTAACGGATCGTGAAGCCACGTCTCGATCCCTGAGTCAACAGATGGAGACATTTGCAAGACAACAACCATCTGCACGAACAGTTCGACGACGTTTGCAGCAGCATGGACTATCAGCTCGGAGACCATGGCTGTGATTACCCTTGACGCTGCATCACAGACAGGAGCGCCTGCGATGGTGTACTCAACGACGAACCTGGGTGCATGAATGACAAAACGTATTTTTTTCGGATGAATCCAGGTTCTGTTTACAGCATCATGAGGGTCGCATCCGTGTTTGGCGACATCGCGGTGAACTCACATTGGAAGCGTGTATTCGTCATCGCCATACTGGCGTATCACCTAGCGTGATGGTATGGGGTGCCATTGGTTACACGTCTAGGTCACCTCTTGTTCGCATTGACGGCACTTTGAACAGTAGACGTTATATTTCAGATGTGTTACGGCCCATGACTGTGCCCTTGATTCGATCCCTGCGAAACCCTGCATTTCAGCAGGATAATGCACGACCGCATGTTGCAGGCCCTGTACGGGTCTTTCTGGATACAGAAAATGTTCGACTGCTGGCCTGGCCAGCACATTCTCCAGATCTCTCACAAATTGAAAACGTCTGGTCATCGGTGGACGAGCAACTGGCTCGTCACAATACGCCAATCACTACTCTTGACGAACTGTAGTATCGTGTTGAAGCTGCATCGGCAGCTGTGCCTGTACACGCTATCCAAGTTCTGATTGACTCAATGCCCAGGCGTATCAAGGCCGTTATTACGGCCAGAGGTGGTTGTTCTGGGTACTGATTTCTAAGGATCAATGCACCTAAATTGCGTGAAAATGTAATCACATGTCAGTTCTAGTATAATATATTTGTTCCATAAATACCCGGTTATGATCGGTTTTTTTCTTGGTGTAGCAATTTTAATGGACAGTAATGTAGTGCAGGTAAAACATATGAAAAATCCCATTCGTCTCGAAAGCGAACTGAGTTTCCTGTTGGGTATGCAGAATTTTGCCGCAGTTCTACGCCGGTCGGAGCATATGCAATCGCAATAGCCTCACGTTAACAGATCCCGTTGTTACGATGCGTCAGCTACCGACACTCACGAGGCCCACGAACCACGATACGGCAGTTCAGACGAATTCCGATAAGCGTAGGTATTAAGTCACCGGCAGCAGCGTGAGGGGAAGTACCAGTTGTTATCTCAAGGTCTTCTGGCAGGCGACAACACAGCACTTTAGACTGCCTACCCACGATGTTTGTGTTTATGTGGTTGCATACGACCTTTAAAGTAACAGGGTCGAACTGTCTGTCAACGAGGAAACTCACTGCCTCCTTCTCCGTATTCGTCTGTGATGTTAGAAGGAAATTTTAAGAATGTAACATGGTGATAGAGTGTTGGAATTTGCACAAATTTCTCCGCAGCATTGAAGGAAAAAGTAAAGCATTCGTCAGTATCTAGGTTGATTTGGACACCACAGTGCTTTTCTAGACGCGATGTGCCTTCGCCTACTTCCGATACATGAATCTTCTAAATGAAGGGACGTTTAGGGTTTTACGTCCCGTCGACGATGAGGTCGGTATAGTCGGAGCACAAGCTCGGGTTGGGGAATATAGAAAAATTCTAACTTTTTCAAAGAAACCATCTCGGCATTTGATGTAAGCGACTTATAGCAAGCACGTAAAACCTAAACAAGAGACAGGTGCAGAGATTTGAACTGGAGTCCTCCCGAGTGTAAGTCCAGCGTGTTGCCAATGTGACACCTTTCTCAGTCTGAACTATTGATGCAGCCAGTTAAAGTATGGGAGAGTCTTGCAGTTTGGGCTAGTTTAGGTATCGGCCACTACCGTGGTATCCGTTTCCGCCTCTAAATGGCAGAACGCAGCATGTCATTCTCACTGGAGAGAAGTCTTCCGAAGTAAGAGTGATTTCAGGTGTACCGCAGGGGAATGTCGCAGACCCTTGCTATTCACAATATAAATAAATGACCTTGTGGATAACATCGGAAGTTCACTGAGGCTTTTTGCAGATGTCGCAGTGGTATATCGAGAGGTTGTAACAATGGAAAATTGTACTGAAATGCAAGAGGGTCTGCAACGAATTGGCGCTTGATGCAGGGAATGGCAATTGAATCTCAATGTAGACAAGCGTAATGTGCTGCGAGTACATAGGAAGAAGGATCCTTTATCATTTAGCTACAATATAGCAGGTCAGCAACTGGAAGCAGTTAATTCCATAAATTACCTTGGAGTAGGCATTAGGAGTGATTTAAAATGGAATGACCATATAAAATTAATCGTCGGTAAAGCAGATGCCAGACTGAGATTCAGTGGAAGAATCCTAAGGAAATGCAGTCCGAAAACAAAGGAAGTAGGTTACAGTGCACTTGTTCGCCCACTGCTTGAATACTGCTCACCGGTGTGAGATCCGTACCAGATAGGGTTGATAGAAGAGATAGAGAAGATCCAACGGCGTGCAGCGCCCTTCGTTACAGGATCACTTAGTAATCGCGAAAGCGTTACGGAATGATAGATAAACTCCAGTGGAAGACTGCAACAGAGATCCTCAGTGGCTCGGTACGGGCTTTTGCTGAAATTTCGAGAACATACCTTCACCGAGGAGTCAAGCAGTATATTGCCCCCCCCCCCCCCCCATACGTATATCTCGCGAATAGACCATGAGGATAAAATCAGAGAGACTAGAGCCCATACAGAGGCATACAGACAGTCTTTCATTCTACGAACAATACAAGACTGGAATAAAAGGGAGAACCAATAGAGGTACACAAGGTACCCTCCGCCACACACCGTCAGGTGGCTTGAGAAGTATGGATGTGTGCAATATGCAGGAGCAAGCTCGTGTATCCATGTGCACTGAAGACGGATATCATTTTCCTCTCTTCACTACCTTCTGCGCTCTGAGTACTTGAAGGTGCTGCTGTAGCTCTTAGTGCACGGAAGATACACTCTAATTCAAAATAAAACGACACACTACGAAGGAATTATCCGTATGAGACGAAAACCGGTAGACGCGATGTACGGGTGCAGACAAACAAGTGATTACAATTTCCAAAACGTAGTTGAGGATTTTATTCAAGAGAAAGAGCTTCACAACAGGAGTAAGTCAGTAACGCGTTGGGCTACCTTTGTCCCTTATGAAACCAGTTATGCGGCTTGGTATTCATGACCGACTTATTTGATGTCTTCCTGAGGGATATCGTGCCAAACTCTGTCCAGTTTGGGGCGTTATATCGTCAGAGCGTGGTTGAAGAGTACTGCCTGCTAATGTTCCAGACTTTCTCAATAGGGAAAGATCCCTTCTTGGAGTCAAAGTAAGATTAGGCAAGCACGGAAACAAGCAGCAGAAACTCTCGGCAGTGTGTGGCCGGGCATTTCCTTGCTGAAATGTAAGCCCAGGATGGTTTGCCAGAAAGGGCAACAAAGCGGGAACGAGAATATCGTAGATGTACCGCTGTGCTGTTAATGTACTGTGGATGACAACCGAAGGACGATGATGATGATGAGGTTTGGTTTGTGGGGCGCTCAACTGCGCAGTTATCAGCACCCGTATAAATTCCCAACCTTTTCTCAGTCCAATCTCGCCACGTGCATGAATGATGATGAAATCATGAGGACAACACAGACACCCAGACATCTCGAGGCAGGTGAAAATCCCTGACCCCTCCGGGAATTTAACCCGGGACCCCGTGCTCGGGAAGCGAGACCACGAGCTGCGGGCACAACCAAAGGATGCCAGCTATGAAAAGAAATGGCACAGTAGACTCTTCTCCTGGTTGTCAGCCGTACGGAGAGCTACAGGTTCGTATCCCACCACTGTGTCACGACATGTCTTTGCTCATCATGGCTCAATTCAAGCAATTCAAGTCCAGTCAGTGAAGTACCAGGCCGAAGACATGTCTGGAGGCTCCCCGTACAGCGGTGGTATACCAAGCAGACAGTCGCCCGCCATACGGCGCGACGACCAGGAATGATGGTTCGCGGTGCCATTTCTTTTCATTGCCAGAACCCGTTTGGTTGCCATCCGCGGTACGTCGATGGTATTCTAAGCCCCGTTTTGTTGCTCTTCATGGCAATCCATCATGGGCTTATATTTCAGCAAGATAATGCCCGCCCGCACACAACGAGTCTTCGTACTTGCCAAACCCTATCTTGACCACCAAGGTCGCCGGATCGCTCGCCAATAGAGAATTTTTGGAGCATTATGATATGGTCCTCTGGGAACGAGAAACATTTGTTAATGGTTCAAGGAATTCAGGAACTTGGTCCACAATTTTTTTCTACGTGTACCTTATTGTGCATGATCTCCTTCGCTCCTTAGGAATACTCTATAACTGATAGACAATTCCCAACACCGTTTCCAGTCTTAGTATGCCTCTTGCTGGATCGTGCGAAGCGCCGTCTGCGAATTTTCTTGTATCTCGTCTATCGTTGCAAATCTTCATCCTTTCAACTGGGTTTTTAACTATGGAAATAAAAAAAGTCCGCAGGAGCCAAGTCTCTCATTTGCGCGATCCAAAAGCTCTTCACAGATTGCGAGGCGAAGATCTTTCTGGGGCCGGCCGCAGTGGCCGTGCGGTTCTAGGCGCTACAGTCTGAACCCGAGCGACCGCTACGGTCGCAGGTTTGAATCCTGCCTCGGTCATGGATGTGTGTGATGTCCTTAGGTTAGTTAGGTTTAATTAGTTCTAGGTGACTGATGACCTCAGAAGTTAAGTCGCATAGTGCTCAGTGCCATTTGAACCATTTTTTTAAATTTTCTGGTCTTCAATCATGATTCCATCGAACGAACTTGGCGGCAACGGGATGCATTCCAAGCTGCTGTGTCAGGATTTCATGACCTGATCCGGCTGAAACGTTACATTCTTTTGCAATCTCTCGGAGAGTTGTCTTCGATAGACACCCACAATTCCGCTGACGTTTCTGATATGAGCGTCGTCGGTAGACGTCAGAGGGTTTCCTGAGCGAGGTTTACCTTTAAAGTTCAGTCCAGCCATTTTTAAACCGTGTGAACCATTCGTAACACCGAGTACGACTCACGCAATCATCACCGTAGGCTTTCTGCATCATTTGGTGTGTCTCTGTAAAGGTTTTCTTGAGTTTCAAGCGAAATTTAATGCTGACGCGTTGCTCGTCTAACTCTGCCATCCCGAAATTCGCAAACTGTGCGACACAACGTTCTACCCAGTACAGCACTGAACGATAAATAACAGACATACAACAATGAAACTTCCGGCAGTTGCACATTAACCGCAGGTGTGTGCAGGGATGCCAACCTCATTTCGCTCCATCACAGCATTGGCGGGAAATTATGAATGTTTCGGAATTTTGAACAGATCTCGTATACCTTCATAATCTTCCCACGAGAATGACGTGGATGGAGACGTATTTCTGGTAAATAAGTACATGCTGTTATTGATAACCAAACCACTTATTTCAGTAGCATTAGTATCACTACATGTATGAAAAATTAATTTTGCATTTTTCAGAGATTAATCACTCGCGGTACAGCTAGTTCTGGGGCACCGTTTATAAGACGGCAGATTCTTTTTTAAGTTGCTCTTATATTACATGGCTTAAAGTCAGAATGTGAAGGTTTACAATAAATTTCTTGAATAAACAGACTAAAGGCAAGTTAATTTCATTCATTTTGCAAAAAATAGTATCGATATCAAAAGAGATTCTTGTTGTTGCCGCTTCACGGCTATCTTTTGCTCTAGTGACGAGATTTTTCACAGTTAAGAAAGTGTTCAGTTTTGAATTAATAATAAGTGTACCATGCAAAAGGTGTTTCTCCATGCGAAGCTACGAAACTGTAAATTATAATTCATGCTAAAAGACGTTCCATTACAACCCTGAAATCTTTCAAAAAGTAAACGATTAAGGAGTTTCACATCGATCTGTTCGTAATTTATTTTACCTCTATACAGACACTCCAAAATGATTTATTTAGCGGCCAATTGAATATACAAGGTGTTTCTGTAAAAGCGTGCAAAAATTTTAACAGGACATAGAGGATGCTCCACACAATAATTTTTTTGAGCTAGGGAACCTGGGGTCAGAGAATCCAGCTTAAGGAGACAATAGGGATAAAACCATATTACTGCGTACTTTTTTTACTTACATTTGTTACTATTAAGTGCGAATATCATCACTGACCTAATGACGTACCATTTGTACTGTATCTTACAAAATAACCTGAAACTGACGGCCACCAACCTCAATACAAGCATGACATCTGCGAACAAGATTCTGACGCATCTTGACCGATATCCCTGGTGTGTTTCGAATCACATCACAGGCAGCTACAATTCTGGCAACTAATTCCATCTCCATATCTCTGGGGTCTCATACACAAGTGACTTTAGATACCCCCAAAGGATATAATCAAGGGGATTCAGTCAGATGACTTCGCAGGCCATGATATAGGACCTCCCCTTCCAATCCAGCGACCAGGAAATACAGCATTGGGATGGTTGCGGACATCCGCACTGAAATGAGGAGGTGCATCGCCATGTTGTATCAACACCTTCTCACGAACAGCCAAGGGGACGATCTCCAAACTCAGGCAGAATTCTTTGCACGAACCTCAAGTACAGGTGGCCATTCAGATGGCGAGGTAAAAGATATGGCCCAATGAGATTGTCGCCTTGCAGGAAATAAAGAACGTACATGTAAATAAGCAGCACAGAAGATGTAAACTTGTACGCATGTTAGTTGTAAGTAAGCTGAAAAACAGTAATGCTAGACAGGGCAATAGACAAATTCACTTCCGCATCTCCTTAAGCTGGCTTCTCCAACCCCAGGTTCCCTACCTCAAATTTTTCAGTGGAGCATTCTCGTTGTCCTGTTGCACGCTCTTACGGAAACACCTTGCAGAAAACCTTTACAATATGAAAGAAAAAATTACTTGTCCATGAAATGGATTTGTACAGAAAGCGTTGTACGTAGCCTCCTGTGATCTTATGATGTGTTAGTAACCACACAAGTGTAATCACACCTGTTGCTCAGCGAGTCGTACACACAGACACACGACACACACATACATACGCGTAAAATACACCACATTGACGCTACAACGGATCTACACACCAATATCCCCCAGAGCCCTCCAACTATCCCGGGATTTTGATGATATAACATGCCAATTGGGCAGAATTTGATACGGTATCTCTTCTCAGGAGGACATCAAACAACTACGTCAATCAAACCCAAGCTGAATAACTGCTTGCATAAAGGCCAGAGGAGACCAACGCGTAATTGACGTGCTTAATTTGTGAAGCTCTTTCTCTTGAATAAAGAATCCAATTTTTCTGTAATTGTGATCATTTGTTTGTCTGTCCATGTACATCACATCTACCTAATTTCCGTCCCATTCGGATAATTCCTTTGTGATGCGTCGTTTCTTTTCTTTTTTGGCTGTATTTTGAGACCTGTGGTGCCCGTTTTTGAGGTAAGTGATACATTTCGTTGCTATATCTCAATTATTTACGTTAAGAGTGACATAGTGACATCTAACAAACGTTTCATGATAATATCCATAAAAGACGTACAGCAGGAACAGATAGATCTTACTGAGTGTTTATCGTACAGTACCGGCCACCCAATTGTCTTTCAGTGACAGCCAGCAACTTCAATTTCTAAATTTTAGTTTCTCCTTCTTACTTCTTTTCAGAATGATATGGCGGAAAATGAGAAAATGTAACACGAAAGCCAATTATAAAGTGGCGAAGAAAAATGGTCCAAAGGAGAGACTGGAGAGTGCACTATGGATTTGGAGTCATTTGAAGAAGACTGAATGCTATGTAGGAATTGTAGAGACTGGGCCCTTGTTGACTGCGTGAATCAGGAGAATTATTTTGTATTTTATTTACTATCTCTACAAAACAGTGAGCTAAACATTGGTGAACTGAACCGAAATAGTAACAATAAGTTCCCATCCTTACTTGTTCTATTATTTTTTATAAACTATCGGTACACCGTATCATTGTCACAAAAAAAGACCATGGCCTATACTACAAGACACTTTCTAGAAGCCTTGTAATTGTAGCTCCTCTACTTCCGATGTAATTAGAAACTATAAGTAACAAACAGAAATCGTTACACTGCGCTATTCATAGCACATAGTATATTAATATTCTGATAAACCACCACAGTTAAACAGTAAAGTAAAAACCTTCAACTGGCCGCTACTGCACGGCTCATCCCTACTCTGAAACCAGGAGTGTGACTGGTTGTGTTTCGATATTCCGTTTATAAGGAACAGTATCAACTGTGTCCAGCAAAAGAGCTCTTAAAGGTATATGCTGGGCACCTTGAGTTTCGTAAGTTCCTTTAATGATGACATAAATAATTCTCTCTCCTTCTAAGATTGGCTATTGTCATTATCCTTTCCTGTAATTTGAATATTTTATTTGTATTCCCTGTAGAGGCGCCAAACCACCCGCCCTCGACCTCAGAGTTATACCATAACTTAACGTTGCACAGGCGGTTTTGGGACGGGTCACATACAACTTGCTGTCATCCCCAGTTTGAAAGTGCTACAAATGCCTAGGATTTTAAAAGTAATAACAATAAAATACTTCAATTGTTTTATTTAAAAAAATTCAAATGGCTCTGAGCACTATGGGACTTATCTGTGGTCATCAGTCCCCTAGAACTTAGAACTACTTAAACCTAACTAACCTAAGCACATCACACACATCCATGCCCGAGGGAGGATTTGAACCTGCGACCGTAGCAGTCGCGCGGTTCCGGACTGAGCGCCTTAACCGCGAGACCACCGCGGCCGGCTTTTATTCAATCAATGTGTATTGTAAAAGTAAGTGTACAATATGCGTGCCGCCAAAACTCAGAGACGAATCCCCATTCGTGAAAAAGATTCCCATTTTGATGTGAACGGTGTGCGTTTGACGATATAAGGGCTGGAAACTTCCGTTCTCTAGAAACTTCTACAACATTCTAAAACAATCTATAGTATTCGAGAACATTCCAGAACATTCAACGGCGTTCCACATCATTCAAGAATGTTCCACAATGATTCTGGATGTTCTGGAATGTTGGGGGAGTAGTCTGGAACATTCTGGAAGATTCCTGAATGTTCGGGAGCATCCCGGAACATCCCAGGTCATTTTGGAACATTCCAGAACACTCTCGAATGTTGTGGAATGTTCTGGTACATTGTGAACCATTCGAAGCCTCTGTGGTATATTGTGGAATTCGTCACTCGTGGGGCTACTCATTGGTAGGGGTATATAAAACAAAATCCGCCGTGGTTTCTAATGTCAGTTTCTTATCTGCGACGAAGGCACGAACCGAAAAAGTAGTGAGTGAATGAATAAAAACAAACATTGAAGTGTGACTAGTTAAAGTGATACAGTGACTGAATGTAAATAGAAAATACAGTGTGTAAAGTGTACTTAGTGTTTTTGTTAATAGAAAGTTGATTTGATTTCATAAAAAAAGTTGATTTGATTTATATTTTAGACAATACGCAAACGAAAAAGAGGAGGAAAACTAGGCAGTTCTGAAGAAAATACGGTGGAAACAAAAAGAACAGCGGACAAGCGAAACAGATGAAGAGCACGAAGCGAGTTTAAGTTCTCAGGAAACGAAAATGAGCACCGTCAGAAGCAGAGAATGTGAAGAAAAACGAAACTAACTGACTGAAGAATCAAGAAATTGCGACACAATCACGGAATAAACGACTTCGAACTCAAGCCAGCCATGAAGATACCACCCTACGAGAAGCGTGGAAGAGGACAAGTAAACAGTACGACGTAACAAACGAAGTATTCCACTACGACCTGACGAAATAATATAACAGATACAAACACGTCGGAAAGTAGCTTGCTCTCGAGTAGAAAATTCCAATAAATTTTCCATAGACATCCCGGACAACAATGGCAAGGAAGGGTTTCTGAAGAAGAGGAATTTGATAACACCGAGATTTAAGTGTCAGGAAGTCTTTCCTGAAAGTATTTGTATGGAGTGTAGCCGTGTATGGAAGTTAAACATAGATGGTAAACAGCTTAGACAAGAAGAGCATAGAAGCTTTCGAAATGTGGTGCTACACAATAACGCTGAAGATTAGGTGGATAGATCACGTAACTAATGAGGAGGTACTGAATGGAATTGGTGAGAAGAGAAATTTGCGTCACATCTTGACTAGAGGCAGCTAAAAAGTACCTGTTATGCAATACATTTTATACATTGAAGGATTACTTATCTAAAACAGAGTCGGGGTTTCATAAAAAAAATTATACAAATAAATAATAATAATAATAATAATAATAATAATAATAATAATGATTATAAAATATCCAACATTCCACATAACACCTTCACTTTATGTTTTTTCTTTCTTTTTTTCCTTTCTAGAAATAATTACCTCCAAGCTATGCATGGCACAATAGTAACACCTCTTCCTCTTTCTGTGCTCAACATCTCACTCATTATGGAGGGATGCTGACTCAGTTTTTCAGGATAGAAAATGGGAAGTTGCGGTACAGAAAATGACCCAGAGATCACCAGTGTGTGTGTGTGTGTGTGTGTGTGTGTGTGTGTGTGTGTGTGTAGTGAGTAAAGTATTGTGAAACAATGTGTGTATAGTGTGTGCAGGGACGATAGTGAGATGTGAGTGAACAATGTGGCATTACATTATTTAATAAGTTATTTGTAAAAAAAAGTATAGGATACCAGGAGTAAATCTAATGATTGTCTCTTACTAGAAGTCTGTAAATATATGTGTATACGAATTAGCTTGTTTTAAATTGATCTAAATTTGTAAATACCTTGTCATATCCTATATCCCTGTAAAAAGAGATCTACGGATGAATAAAGCTGCTACTACTACTACTACTACTACTACTACTAGAAGAAGGGATCGGTTGGTAGGACATGAATAATAAGTAGACGTTAATTTATCACGGATGTCAAAAAGTGTAGACTACTCGTTGCTGCATGTATATCAAGGATACAGTTACAAAAGAAAGAAAATTAAGTTTCGTCCTTTCCATTAAGCAATGCTACAAAGAAAACATCATTCTACATCTAAATCTACATCCATACTCCGCAAGCCACCTGACGGTGTGTGGCGGAGGGTACCTTGAGTACCTCTACCGGTTCTCCCTTCTATTCCAGTCTTGTATTATTTGTGGAAAGAAAGATTGTCGGTATGCCTCTGTTTTGGGTTCTAATCTCTCTGGTTTTGTCCTCATGGTCTCTTCGCGAGATATACGTAGGAGGGAGCAATATACTGCTTGATTCCTCGGTGAAGGTATGCTCTCGAAACTTCAACTAAAGCCCTTACCGAGCTACTGAGCGTCTCTCTTGCAGAGTCTTCCATTGGAATTTATCTATCATCTCCGTAACGCTTTCGCGATTACTAAATGATCCTGTAACGAAACGGGCTGCTCTCCGTTGGATCCTCTCTATCTCCTCTATCAACCCAACCTGGTACGGAACCCACACCGGTGAGCAGTATTCAAGCAGTGGGCGAACAAGTGTACTGTAATCTACTTCCTTTGTTTTCGGACTGCATTTCCTTAGGATTCTTCCAATGAATCTCAGTTTGGCATCTGCTTTACCGACGATTAATTTTATATGGTCATTCCATTTTAGATCACTCATAATGCCTACTCCCAGATAGTTTCTGGAATTAACTTCTTCCAGTTGCTGACCTGCTATATTGTAGCTAAATGATAAAGGATCTTTCTTTCTATGTATTGGCAGCACATTACACTTGTCTACATGGAGATTCAATTGCCATTTACTGCACCATGCGTCAATTCGATGCAGATCCTCTTGCATTTCAACAGGCGTGAATGGAGGGACGAATGGAGACGTGTCGTCTTCAGCGATGAGAGTCGCTTCTGCCTTGGTGCCAATGATGGTCGTATGCGTGTTTGGCGCCGTGCAGGTGAGCGCCACAATCAGGACAGCATACGACCGAGGCACACAGGGCCAACACCCGGCATCATGGTGTGGGGAGCGATCTCCTACACCGGCCGTACACCTCTGGTGATCGTCGAGGGGACACTGAATAGTGCACGGTACATCCAAACCGTCATCGAACCCATCGTTCTACCATTCCTAGACCGGCAAGGGAACTTGCTGTTCCAACAGGACAATGCACGTCCGCATGTATCCCGTGCCACCCAACGTGCTCTAGAAGGTGTAAGTCAACTACCCTGGCCAGCAAGATCTCCGTATCTGTCCCCCATTGAGCATGTTTGGAACTGGATGAAGCGTCGTCTCACGCGGTCTGCTCGTCCAGCACGAACTATGGTCCAACTGAGGCGCCAGGTGGAAATGGCATGGCAAGCCGTTCCACAGGACTACATCCAGCATCTCTACGATCGTCTCCATGGGAGAATAGCAGCCTGCATTGCTGCGAAAGGTGGATATACACTGTACTAGTGCCGACATTGTGCATGCTCTGTTGCCTGTGTCTATGTGCCTGTGGTTCTGTCATTGTGATCATGTGATGTATCTGACCCCAGGAATGTGTCAATAAAGTTTCCCCTTCCTGGGACAATGAATTCACGGTGTTGTTATTTCAATTTCCAGGAGTGTAGGAGCATATTTTCTCGGATATGCTAGTAGGGAAATGAAGCAGTTTCATTCCGTTTCAAACAGGTTTTTCACATCAATAAATTCTTTTTTGAACATTTGACAGATGTGAAAAATGCAGGGACAACCTACAGTCTTATTGCCAGACTGAATCAAGATTCTCCCTAAAACTTTCTCAGATGTTCAAATGTGCGTGAAATCTTATGGGACTCAACTGCTAAGCTTACATACTATTTAAACTAAATTATCCTAAGGACAAACACACACACCCATGCCCAAGGAAGGCCTCGAGCTTCCGCCGGGACCAGCCACACAGTCCATGACTGCAGGGGCCTAGACCGCTCGGCTAATCCCGCGCGGCCAAAACTAATTCCAGAATTCGTGGTCTTGGTGCATTTTACAATACCCCGACTCCCTTCTAGGTTGAAAACAGAATTCGCCTACTAATACTGACTGGCAATGTGACAGATATACTTTTGCCCTTTGATGTTTCCATTGCAGAGGACAAAGATCTAACAACTGCAGAAGAAACAGTGGGAGAGTTCGAGAACAATTTTATTTAAAATGAGTTTTGCAACAAAGTAGCTGACGCTTCAGATGAAGAAGATTTGCTTTGAGATTGCTATCTCAGAGGTTCAGCGGGCTCCAGTGAAGATCTTACTCGTGGGGCCTCAAAATACTTGACAGGGTACATCCTGTTACAGGTGCAAAAACATCGACAGTTTATTAGTAATTACAAGAGAAAAAAGCCATGTCGATGCAACATTAACAGCTAAACAAGACTGGATAAGATTACATTCGAAAGTTTGTGTTACTTCTCCACTACCTGAGGGGCTTGCTACGATATCAGCTCTCTAAATTATTTCTGGCTCTTTTCATGTAGCCAATACCTCAGGTTACAAATGGGTAACGGAATCGTTCGCAGCACTATTACAATAAAGATTTCCCGCAATCGAAAAGAAAATCATTGATCTGTTTGTAAGAACGAGAATTTCAATTGCATTAGACATTATAAAAAAAAGAAAAAGCAAAATTGGATGAAATGAAGCGGGTCTCTGCGAAAGGAAATCTTCTTTGGACTGTGTCGTCTTCAGCAACATCAAATTAATTTTTCCCCATCAGCGTCATCAGGTAAATTTCGTTATCTCTACCATAATTTTCTCTAAATATGTCTGAACTAAAGTAGCACGTGAAACCGTAAAATATTAGCGTAGTCAGATTCTTAAGCCGTAAGTTTTACTGACGATCATCTACAGATTGCTCTGTATTTTAACACATGTTATCATCAGTGTTTTTACTGCTTAATATTTCCTTTCGAATATTTCAGACACTGATTCTTTCGAATCATGTTGAACCCCATTAATGAGCTGCTCAAAATCGAATGAAAAGAGGCGTGAAAAATCGTTTTACTGTACGAGGTACGCATTAGTGAGAGCGCAGCTGCGCTACCGCCGGTCGCCAAGCGACGTAACGCATCGCTCAGCAATCAGAGCGTCGTATTCGCCGGAATGGCCTGTCTTTCTAGTCTATGTACTCTGACTTCGAGCCAGAGATTCCCAAGAAGATCTGTATTTTCTAATGCTAACACAAACTGTGTTAGCAATGCATGCCTTAAATAGTTGACAATGACCGGCATGCTCTATGACGAGAAGATCCCAGATGGACTCAGGTAGAAAATATACCTCTCTGCAATCCGGCCTTTTGCCTAATACGTTGCAGAATGTTGGCTCACAGCAAAAGAAACATAACAGTGATTTGCTATACTGGAAACCAAAATGCTTTGGTGGACAGTTGGTCTTACATTTCACGATCACGTGACCAATGACGAAATACGGAGGTGGTACGGATTGGTACCTACCGTTGAGAAAAAAAGGGTGGGGGGGGGGGGGGCGGGAGCCATCTACTGTGGTAGGGACACGCACTTCGAGCAGACCAAGATACAATAGCAAAACACCGGTTTTCGTTGAAAATCCTTATCTAGACACCCTCCATATAAGTGATCTATAGATAGGCCGCCTCCACCCTGATCCAGCAGAATATGGCGTCAAGTGGAGACAGAGAGACAAAACAGTAGACCCTGCTACAATGCCGGGCAAATGCTGAAGAAGAGGAGGAAGAAGAGAAGAACTGCTTACTATGTCGCTTTAGCATAACTTCGAAGAAACTGAAAATCAAATAAATACACCATTTGAAAAGTATTCAAGTGAATTAGGAATTTTAATAGCTACAAACCTCACAACTTTGACAAAGTCGTATATTTAAACGACATAATTCGTAGTGTGGCTTCACCTCACCTGCAGGAAAAACACTGAGGCAGGTACGTAAGAGCACATTTTTCTTCTTCTATAGACACTACTATTAATACCTGAACTGGGAAGATCTCTTCTTAGGTCTATAAAAATAATGGAATAATCTATCAATCTACATGGATACTTTGCAAATCACATTTAAGTGCCTGGCAGAGGGTTCATCGAACCACCTTCACAATTCTTTATTATTCCAATCTCGTATAGTGCGCGGAAAGAATGAACACCTATATCTTCCCGTGCGATCTCTGATTTCCCTTTATTCATGGTGGTGATCGTTCCTTCCTATGTAGGTCGGTGTCAACAAAATATTTTCGCATTCGGAGGAGAAATCTGGCGATTGGAATTTCGTGAGAAGATTTCGTCGTAACGAAAAACACCTTTCTTTTAATGATGTCCAGCCCAAATCCTGTTATCATTTCTGTGACACTCTCTCCCATATGTTGTAAAAATGTGGTAATACAAGTTTCAGTTGTTAAATATGAACCTGACTATGAACTTCAAACTGTAAGGGGATCCATATCTTCCTATGACCTACAGACTGGAGAACTTTAGTCTTTCATATGAACAGAAAGCATAGTCAACTTAGATACTCTTCATTATTTGGCCATATTAAACTTCAAAAAGTTTATCTAAAGTATTGTCGTAATTAAGTATTTCTTCAAGAAATGTGGAATTTGACTCCGCCAGATAACTTTCTACTAGTATAAGATCCATTTAGGGATTATAAACGTGCTACACACTTCATAGGAAATGGTAGTGAATTTGGCTTTATCAACAACTATCCTAATTTATGAGATAAACGTGACTCGTATGAAGAGTGTGTTAACAACGCAGAAAAAAACTGATAATACATTGACCTACACAGCTGTGCATGGGAAACAGAACTTGGTAATGATTCATAACACAGAATATTTACTGAAAACTTTTAGTTAAATAAACGAATAACGAAATTAGAAAAAAATGTGTATGTGTTAACTGTATATTTATATTCCTTTGTGGAGATTGTTAAGGGAGACAAAAATAATAAAAAATGAATATTTAATTTTTATGCTTCTTCGAAAGATAAAATTTAATTATTAATTTATCATTGACTCGGTCTGCTTTAGTAGATTAAAACAGCATTTTGAAGTTTTAAAATCGGTTGATATTTGGCTGAGAAATAAACAAAACGTATTTCGCCTCTTGCACTTGCGAGTTAGGCAGCACACAGTATTTTTGTGTACTGTAAGTAGCACTTTTTCAGGCGGGATCTGCTTTGTCCAAATATGCAATTAGAACTCAACTTTCTCTAAGAATAAAAAGCTGAGGGGCACCTGTAGATAGACTGCTCAACACATATAGCAAGTGTGCTGGCGTGTTGGCTCATAACACGAGATATTAAGAGCTGCCGTCTGTTAGCAAAGTATTGACTGTGATGAATTCAAGACATGATTCAGAAATGAATATGAATAGTGCACTTGATTGTCATTGTTGGTCCTGTTTTCTTAAATTAGTCAGAAAATGTAAACAAGTGAATAGATTTTTTATTTAGTACTTGACGAATATTAATTTTTAATTTATTTTTATACTTTTTAAGCTATACAACGATTAGTGTAATATTTATTAAAAATGTTCTTTTGTACAGTTTCAAAGTAGTAGAAAATATAGGACAATACAAAGGAGATTCTAACCTTTATACAATACCAAATGGTGAGAATGAGTTATCCAAAGTGGGTAGTGGCCACAGTCACTTGGTAGATGGGAAGAACTACTACTCAGTCAGAGCTGTCTATTTCGTAAAACATTCACTGTCTTCGCTTCTGTTCGATTCATCGCCAACAACAATGGTGGATCGTAACTGTTATAGAGAGTGGTGGTGCGTTTATGCCGAAATTAATGGTGTATTCTTACTCAGAGGTGCTCTCCGTTCTCACTGACGAGCAAATGTTCTGTACAGATGCCTGACTCCAAGCCTTGTTAAATCGTAACTATATTGTTCCAGAAACTAAGCATTTGCGCCAGGATCCTGACCACATCGTGTTACATTTCATGATTATATTCGAGGCAATTTTCGGCGACAGCTGGTTTGCTTTGTTATTTTAGTCGGCTCTGTGGCTGATGTTCCTTCCACCTCTCCTCCACTATTCTGATAGTATGCTCCATATAAGACAAGTCACATTCGCATGGAATAATTGTGGAAGTACCTTATCTTCGGGGGTAGTGCCCCGGTCATCCCAGCGCAGCTACGTCCTTACTATTATCGCTGGATAATTCCCTTAATTTCTCGTCGATTTTTCCTTAATTGTGCCTTGATTATTTTTGCATATCCTCTAACGTTAAACAATATAGCAACTTGGCGCAGTTCTCAACAATACAGGAAAGTCTGCTGCGGCCCACTTAAGCCGTCGGCGCACTGGACGAGTTTGCTAACGCTGGTGTGGCGCTCTACGAGTTTTGTGACGTCACTTCCTGCTATTTGTCGTTGAGAAGCCACTTCGCCACGTGAAACACAAAATAAGTTCTGCGATATTTTGGCATAGCCCATACGTAACATAGACCGCGCATGACCTTATCCTTGGCGCGCTAAGGCTTGGAACCAACATCTAACTCACGTTAACGTTTCCGTGAGAAAGTCAAATACACTCCTGGAAATTGAAATAAGAACACCGCGAATTCATTGTCCCAGGAAGGGGAAACTTTATTGACACATTCCTGGGGTCAGATACATCACATGATCACACTGACAGAACCACAGGCACATAGACACAGGCAACAGAGCATGCACAATGTCGGCACTAGTACAGTGTATATCCACCTTTCGCAGCAATGCAGGCTGCTATTCTCCCATGGAGACGATCGTAGAGATGCTGGATGTAGTCCTGTGGAACGGCTTGCCATGCCATTTCCACCTGGCGCCTCAGTTGGACCAGCGTTCGTGCTGGACGTGCAGACCGCGTGAGACGACGCTTCATCCAGTCCCAAACATGCTCAATGGGGGACAGATCCGGAGATCTTGCTGGCCAGGGTAGTTGACTTACACCTTCTAGAGCACGTTGGGTGGCACGGGATACATGCGGACGTGCATTGTCCTGTTGGAACAGCAAGTTCCCTTGCCGGTCTAGGAATGGTACAACGATGGGTTCGATGACGGTTTGGATGTACCGTGCACTATTCAATGTCCCCTCGACGATCACCAGAGGTGTACGGCCAGTGTAGGAGATCGCTCCCCACACCATGAAGCCGGGTGTTGGCCCTGTGTGCCTCGGTCGTATGCAATCGTGATTGTGGCGCTCACCTGCACGGCGCCAAACACGCATACGACCATCATTGGCACCAAGGCAGAAGCGACTCTCATCGCTGAAGACGACACGTCTCCATTCGTTTCTCCATTCACGCCTGTCGCGACACCACTGGAGGCGGGCTGCACGATGTTGGGGCGTGAGCGGAAGACGGCCTAACGGTGTGCGGGACCGTAGCTCAGCTTCATGGAGACGGTTGCGAATGGTTTTCGCCGATACCCCAGGAGCAACAGTGTCCCTAATTTGCTGGGAAGTGGCGGTGCGGTCCCCTACGGCACTGCATAGGATCCTACGGTCTTGGCGTGCATCCGTGCGTCGCTGCGATCCGGTCCCAGGTCGACGGGCACGTTTACCTTCCGCCGACCACTAGCGACAACATCGATGTACTGTGGAGACCTCACGCCCCACGTGTTGAGCAATTCGGCGGTACGTCCACCCGGCCTCCCGCATGCCCACTATACGCCCTCGCTCAAAGTCCGTCAACTGCACATACGGTTCACGTCCACGCTGTCGCGGCATGCTACCAGTATTAAAGACTGCGATGGAGCTCCGTATGCCACGGCAAACTGGCTGACACTGACGGCGGCGGTGCACAAATGCTGCGCAGCTAGCCCCATTCGACGGCCAACACTGCAGTTCCTGGTTTGTCCGCTGTGCCGTGCGTGTGATCATTGCTTGTACAGCCCTCTCGCAGTGTCCGGAGCAAGTATGGTGGGTCTGACACACCGGTGTCAATGTGTTCTTTTTTCCATTTCCAGGAGTGTACCTCGGTGTCTGGCTGGACCGGAATTTACTCTGATGGGACCACATACAACACATGACCAACTGAGCTAGAGCGAGGCTAAAACAGCTCTACCCTATGCTCAACAGGCGTAGCACAATGAACAGAAGGGTGTCGAGGTCCACGCGCATGACACTTATCCGACCCCTGATGACGTACGCAGCTCCTGTCTGGGGATACGCAGCGCCCACACGCCTGCGCCGTCTGCAGCTCATACAAAACAAAGTACTCAAAATCATAAGCAATGCTCCACGATACACACGCATCGCACACCTTCACCGGGAATACCGACTTGAGAATCTCACGGAGGTAATCCACAAACTCAAGACAAGACTATACAGAAACTCCATACATTCGCAGAATCTAGGGAACTACGACCACAACCATAGATGGAAACATAAAAGACATACTTGTAAGGACCTAACATCTATGGCCAAGCACACGAAAACACAACGGTACAGGTGAGCCCCTGTTAATCAGATGCCATAAATGGATATCCAGCTGGAATACACTGCCGAATAACTGGCACTGCGCAGGGAAGCCGTGCCGTACACTGCATGCAGGCAAGCTCCACACATCCCCCACACAGTGAGATGATCTATGGCCGAGCTCCCACTGCTGTATAACGATCTTGATAGTTCCAGGAATGCAGCGGCTGCAGCAACTGGGATACGTCGCCATCGCTTTCCACGGTAATGATGCATGATACCCATCCTAACATATCCAACCTTGCATGAACTATCGCAGCTAGTAAGCCACTACTGCTCTTACTACCCATCCCACTGTCGCAGAGGTTTTTTTTCCCCTTGGCACGAGCCTTGGCACTTATTTTTCCCTCTGCTCTTCAAACCGCTACCCTCACTCGTGTTTCGTCCACAATCAGCTGATGGACCGTGTTAATGCGTAGTTTTACCCAGACGCACGGAAAACATCACAGCCCAGCATCCTGTGATCCACTTACTAGATAACTAACATGTTGACGGAGGTGACAGTAGAACTTTTGGTTTGGTCACCACATTGGCGCGGGCGTGGAGGGGCCCCATCTTTATATAACTGACGTGTCTAGGAGGAGAAAGCCGAGTTAACTGTCTTTACTCGCTGTGTGGAATTGACAGTTACATTTCTCCCCATTTATATCTGAAATCAAGAGTTGATTTTGACACTTCAACCAACTGTAGTACTACTGTTACACACGTAGTAGCGCAGTTAAAGTAGTTTCACCAAAATTCCTGATAATAAAGCAATGGTTATCGTTTTGTATTATCACGTAATAGGGGAGAGAGTGTGGCAGATATGATACGCGAGTTGGGATGGAAGTCATTAAAGCAAAGACGTTTTTCGTCGCGACGAGATCTATTTACGAAATTTCAGTCACCAACTTTCTCTTCCGAATGCGAAAATATTTTGTTGAGCCCAACCTACATAGGTAGGAATGATCATCAAAATAAAATAAGAGAAATCAGAGCTCGAACAGAAAGGTTTAGGTGTTCGTTTTTCACGCGTGCTGTTCGGGAGTGGAATGGTAGAGAGATAGTATGATTGTGGTTCGATGAACCCTCTGCCAAGCACTTAAATGTGAATTGCAGAGTAGTCATGTAGATGTAGATGTAGATGTAGATGGTCAAGTTGAAAGTATTGACAGTTCTATTTAACAAGCGACAGAATAATTGTTGTTTAGTAAATACTATTTCTTGGCATTGTGAATTCGTGTAGTTCAGCACTTCCACGGGAGTGGAAGACAAAACAATAATTCCGCACGCAGCAATAGTTTTCTAACGATTCCACAAGTATGTGTGTGAAATTTTATATGCTTTTGTAAGAAAGGAAATTCGTCAGGTATTTACACAAAACAAGCGCATATATTTTCTGGCTTTTTCTCAGTTATTTCGGCTATAAATGAGAAAAACTGTGTCATATCAACCCCACAAGTGCTTAATAACAGAAACTCGGCGTCCTGCCTTGAATCATGTGACTTAGATGTTGGTTTCGGTGTAATGGCGTCACGAGCAGTCTATGTTATCTGTGGTCTATGTATTTCGGCAAAGTACGACGTTAAGTAGTACAAATAGGAAGCAACAACGCACCTTACGTCACAAGCAGAAAGCAAGACGCCATTCTGTATTCAGCGTGTTCAGCAGAAACTCATATTCAATTATTTTATGTATAGTGACACCGAATGAATATATACTAAGCACGCACGTCAAATATCTTGAGATCAGATCGTTAATGGTACGATTTGTTAGAACAAAATTACAGGAATCGTCATACTGGCGACTAATGAATTTTCGTGTTTAGTTATTTTCGTGTTATTACTCGCGTATAATGAGACTAAGCCGTTTTATGTCAACGACCCTTTTAACATTCATGAAAACGTGTCGTTCTCATTAGGATTTGTTAAGTAATCAAAAGCCTATAACACTCCGTGAATTAAAGTAGAGAAAACGAGGAATAGATCGGATGATGGTTCGCTTCCCTCTGTAGCCACCTTCGTGTTGTCTAAACGGTTGTGGGAGTTTTGTATGAAATTAATAGAAATAATTGCTATAATATTTGATGTTACGTAAATACACTCCTGGAAATTGAAATAAGAACACCGTCAATTCATTGTCCCAGGAAGGGGAAACATTATTGACACATTCCTGGGTTCAGATACACCACATGATCACACTGACAGAACCACAGGCACATAGACACAGGCAACAGAGCATGCACAATGTCGGCACTAGTACAGTGTATATCCACCTTTCGCAGCAATGCAGGCTGCTATTCTCCCATGGAGACGATCGTAGAGATGCTGGATGTAGTCCTGTGGAACGACTTGCCATACCATTTCCACCTGGCGCCTCAGTTGGACCAGCGTTCGTGCTGGACGTGCACACCGCGTGAGACGACGCTTCATCCAGTCCCAAACATGCTCAATGGGGGACAGATCCGGAGATCTTGCTGGCCAGGGTAGTTGACTTACACCTTCTAGAGCACGTTGGATGGCACGGGATACATGCGGACGTGCATTGTCCTGTTGGAACAGCAAGTTCCCTTGCCGGTCTAGGAATGGTACAACGATGGGTTCGATGACGGTTTGGATGTACCGTGCACTATTCAGTGACCCCTCGACGATCACCAGAGGTGTACGGCCAGTGTAGGAGATCGCTCCCCACACCATGATCCCGGGTGTTGGCCCTGTGTGCCTCGGTCGTATGCAGTCCTGATTGTGGCGCTCACCTGCACGGCGCCAAACACGCATACGACCATCATTGGCACCAAGGCAGAAGCGACTCTCATCGCTGAAGACGACACGTCTCCATTCGTCCCTCCATTCACGCCTGTCGCGACACCACTGGAGGCGGGCTGCACGATGTTGGGGCGTGAGCGGAAGACGGCCTAACGGTGTGCGGGACCGTAGCTCAGCTTCATGGAGACGGTTGCGAATGGTTTTCGCCGATACCCCAGGAGCAACAGTGTCCCTAATTTGCTGGGAAGTGGCGGTGCGGTCCCCTACGGCACTGCATAGGATCCTACGGTCTTGGCGTGCATCCGTGCGTCGCTGCGATCCGGTCCCAGGTCGACGGGCACGTTTACCTTCCGCCGACCACTAGCGACAACATCGATGTACTGTGGAGACCTCACGCCCCACGTGTTGAGCAATTCGGCGGTACGTCCACCCGGCCTCCCGCATGCCCACTATACGCCCTCGCTCAAAGTCCGTCAACTGCACATACGGTTCACGTCCACGCTGTCGCGGCATGCTACCAGTGTTAAAGACTGCGATGGAGCTCCGTATGCCACGGCAAACTGGCTGACACTGACGGCGGCGGTGCACAAATGCTGCGCAGCTAGCCCCATTCGACGGCCAACACTGCAGTTCCTGGTTTGTCCGCTGTGCCGTGCGTGTGATCATTGCTTGTACAGCCCTCTCGCAGTGTCCGGAGCAAGTATGGTGGGTCTGACACACCGGTGTCAATGTGTTCTTTTTTCCATTTCCAGGAGTGTAGAAGTATGCTGTCTGTCAGGAGTGAATTTTTTTGATTTAGTGAACTTTTATAAGCTGATGTCTTTTCAGACATGGATATGTATTTTTCATTTTCATCTTATTTTAAAGTTTTTATGTATACCATAGACAATACACTGTCACTAGTATATGGTGAGAAAAGGAAATGTTCGCTTTAATAGAGCTACCGCAGGAATTCTGCATTTTAGTGAATAAACTGTATGGCTTGCGAGGCAAATAAACCGGACAACACCCACTGGAGAGCGCAGAAGCACGGCAAACAGCTCGTGCCGTATATCCCGTCTGTGTGCACGTCAACGTTAGCTACCTCGTCCCATGTTCCGACGGCTTTAGTATCAGTTTTGAGTCGAGACGACTGGCAAGCAGCACCAATACACATGTCCCTAGCCAACAAAATCTTGACAAAACCGTGAAACTGCAGTAAGAGCACGGAGCAACGACAGCAGTCGGAAGGTTATGAGTTTAAGTTACGCCGATCTGTAGCACACATACATCAAGTCGATTGCGCCTTTCTGCGGATGCATATCGTAATTTGTCAAAGCCATGTAAATTTAATGGGTATGGATATCTTCAACACGGCCGTGATATTCAGCGTAATTTGATTTTATAAACCAGTCATCCAAACTGAGTACCGAGTTTTGTTTCAGGCAGCTGGAGGAACATGAATTTTATAACTACAGGAAAATCGGAATACCACAAATTATACGTTCTCCTACGAAGATTCTGTTCCAAGTGATCTCTGTATTCGCCCATATAAACATTGTTCTAGAAGTCTGGTTTGTCACCGAGGTGTCTTGAAACACAGGTTCCCCATGAACATGTAATAAGAAATAATACATCCAAGCTAATATTATCAATGCGAGGGGAACCCTCGTTTTACAACAATTCCACAATATCGAAGACCGCATGATCGGCTGTCGACTTTCGTTAGCTTTCGGTACTGGCCTCTCACAAGATTGCATGCACGCGTACCGGATATTTAAAAAAAAAAAAGTCATTCTTGGAAGATTTATTATGTAACTATAGCTATAACACCTACAGACATAGCAACCTCCTCCCCCCCCCCCCCCCCAGAACCATGGACCTTGCCGTTGGTGGGGAGGCTTGCGTGCCTCAGCGGTACAGATATCCGTAACGTAGGTGCAACCACAACGGCGGGGTATCTGTTGAGAGGCTAGGCGAACGTGTGGTGGTCACAGGGGCAACAGTCTGGATGATTGACTGATCTGGCCTAGCGACATTAACCAAAACGGCCTTGCTAAGCTGGTACTGCGAACGGCTGAAAGCAAGGGGAAACTACGGCCGTAATTTTTCCCGAGGGCATGCAGCTTTACTGTATGGTTAAATGATGATGGCGTCCTCTTGGGTAAAATATTCCTCAGGTAAAATAGTCCCCCATTCGGATCTCCGGGCGGGGACTACTCAAGAGGACGTCGGTATCAGGAGAAAGAAAACTGGCGTTCTACGGATCGGAGCGTGGAATGTCAGATCCCTTAATCGGGCAGGTAGTCTAGAAAATTTAAAAAGGGAAATGGATAGGTTAAAGTTAGATATAGTGGAAATTAGTGAAGTTCGACGGCAGGAGGAACAAGACTTTTGGTCAGGTGAATACAGGGTTATAAATACAAAATCAAATAAGGGTAATGCAGGAGTAGGTTTAATAATGAATGAAAAAATAGGAGTGCGGGTAAGCTACTACAAACAGCATAGTGAACGCATTATTGTGGCCAAGATAGACACGAAGCCCATGCCTATCACAGCAGTACGAGTTTATACGCCCACTAGCTCCGCAGATGACGAAGAGATTGAAGAAATGTATGATGAGATTATTCAGATAGTGAAGGGAGACGAAAATGTAATAGTCATGGGTGACTGGAATTCGACAGTAGGAAAAGGAAGAGAAGGAAAAGTAGTATGTGAATATGGAATGGGGGTAAGGAATGAAAGAGGACGCCACATAGTAGAATTTTGCATAGAGCATAACTTAATAATGAATAATGAAAGAAAGTTGTATACATGGAAGAGGCCTGGAGATACTGGAAGGTTTCAGATTGATTATTTATTTATTTTTAGTTATTTAGCGTATGGCCTTTAAGTACATTTCAGTATTGGATCACGTTATTCTACATTACATAACACCACATGTATTCACAGACAAACATCTAGACCTTGTGTACATTCAATGGATTTTTGGGATTACATGAGGAATTCTTCAAAGTCCCCACTGAACGCTCTGGCACTGCATTCTTCCCTGGTGTGTTGGATGGTCTGCTTAGGCCCGCTGCAGTAACATGCTGGCGAAGACAGCAGTCTCCAATTGACGAGTGAGTCAGCACATCTTCCACGGCCAGTTGTTAATCGGTTCATAGTTGACCAGATCTTGCGGGGCTGATCAAACCCAGGAACTGATTCAGTAATAAAAGGCATTAGGTGGCACGCTGTTGGGGCATTTTGAAGCTATTCTCTTCTCCAAAAGTTGACAGCCCCAGTGAGGATGTCGAGAGCAAGAGGAGGATGTTTTGAACGAACCCTCTTGATACCAAGATCATGTATATCGATGTGTACCAGTAATTCAGGGTTGCCTCGATCTTATTGTATTCCCTGACAAGGCTGCTTCTCGTCGCATTTTTGAGGGCGGTATATGACTCAGGTCCGCCCCGTTAGCTGAGTGATCAGCGCGGCGGTCTGTCACGCCAAGGGGCCCAGGTTCAATTCCCGGCTGGATCGGAATTTTTCCCCGCTGGGGGACTGGGTGTTGTGTTGGTCTCATTATCACTTCATCATCACCAGTGGAAGACAATGCGAAACCACCACTGGAATCACTTCCCTAGTCGCTCATGTGGTGGACCTCTCTGACGAGGCTTACCCCACGACAAGACCTGCCGTAAGGCAGAACACAAAATATATGACTCAGGACAGGTAGCCATATGTTAGGTGTAGGCCTAACCGTTCCTGAAATAATGCGCATGGTGTTGTTGAGTTCAACAGCGATTTTGTTCACATGGCTACTGTTTAGCCATACTGGTGCTCAGTACTACGCCGCAGAGTAGACCAGTCTCAGTCCAGACGTCCTCAGAGTTGTTGCCGTTGGTCCCCAGGTGGTTCCACAGAGTTTACAGATAAGGTTGTTTCTTGTTCTCGCCTTGCAAGCTGTTTGTAAGGTGTGATTTAAATGACAAGGTTCTGTCTAACAGGTAACTTGGCTCCTTGTTGCGGTTGAGGCGTGTGTCGTCAAGGTATACTTCCAGAGCTCTCTCGGCTTCTCTGATATTGAGATGGAAGCAAGTTACTTCTGTCTTCGTGGTATTATGCATAGGCCTCCATTTATGGTAGTATGCTCCCTGGGCAGATAGATCGGACGTCAGGGTTTCTTCAATTGTATCAAAATCGGTGTGCCTTGTTGCAATGGCCTAGTCATCAGAGTAGCCAAATTTCGTACAAGCTGTTTCTCGCATGTCAGCAATGTATAGGCTGAATAGCAATGGGGCTAATAGCGAGCGTTGAGGTAAGCCAATTTGAAGGAATTTCCGGCTACCGACTTTGTCTCCCATGATGACCTGAAATCCTCTGTTACCAATCATGTTACCAATAAGCTTTGTCACTTTTTGAGAGTGAATTATTTTCATCAGCTTATAGACTAGGCCTTGTCTCTAGACGGTATCATAGGATGCTGACAAGTCAATGAAGGCCACAGATGTTTTTAATTTCTTTTGGAATCCCTATTCAATATGTGTCGTAATGGCCAGACTTGGTCTGCACAGCTTCAGTCAGGGACGAAAGCCGGCTTGTTGTACTGGGATGGCAGTGAGTATTGTCTGGCCGATATGTTAAGTAGTACTCGTTCCAAAAGTTTGTACACAATGCAAAGCAGTGCTGTGGGCCGGTAGTTTTGCGCAAGATTTCCCGGTTTACTTGGCTTTAGGAGGGCGATTATCTTGGCACGTTTAAGTTCTTGGGTATGTTTTCTGTCTGCAGTAGTGATGTGAAGAACTTTGCTAACCAAATTTTCGTATATTTGCCAGACTTGATAAGAAGCTCTGGGAGGATGTCATCTGAGCCGGGGGCTTTACCTGCCCCGATTTTTTTTTTTTTTTTTTTTTTTTTCTGCCGAGAGCTCTTCGGGGGTAGCGTCGCATGAATATTTAGAGGGACAATGCTTGTCTGCTGGATACTTTAAAGTCCATAGCCTAAGTATTTTTCATCCACTTCCTTCGTCATGCAGTATCAAAGCTGTATATGAGTTCATCTGCTGTTTCTATGTCACCGCTGCTTTGGTAGTCATTATACAGTTAGTCACATTTCTCGTCCGAGCTTGGAGTGTATTATTTGCAGTTTCCTCTAGGTATGTGCTTTTTTGCTTTACTGACGACTGCTCCCACAAATCTTTTATAGCTATCAGCAAATGGAGGGATCCACATCAGGCATTTATGGAGGTCTTCAGAGTAAGCTTTCCAATCCGCTTTTTGTCGGTTCCATCTGGGTCGAGGAGTTGAGGTTATCAATGGAATACTTGTGCCGATTTCTACTAGGACAGGACCGTGTTGACTGTGAGGGAAATCTGGCAAAACATTTCGGCTTGTGTAGACCAACTGGTGATTTTCATCAGCTGTGACAAAGCATAGGTCTGGGTCATACTCTCGTTTCCAAGCTGCTGAAGGAACCGCAATCGTTAGCATCGAAAATGAGGTGGATGTTGTTTTCTTCTGCCCAGTTTGCTAAGACTTCACGATATGTATCAGTCGTTCTGTATCGCCATTGCGTGTGGTGGCTGTTGAAGTCTCCTACAAAGACCGCAGGATGGCGGTGTGATTGGAGCACACCTGCTGGCCATGCGGATCCCGGTGCTTTCTAAATGTTACTTACGACCAGTTCAGCTATTTTGATTATCACAGAGTGGATATTGTCATTTGTGGAAGTGGATAGCAGGTGAGCGTTCTGTATTTTATTTTTGACGTATGTGACTACTCCATAAGCATGGTTGTATGTTGCGCCACTGATGTCGTATCCTGGTATTCTTCACCTGGTGCGTAGTTGTTCGTTATCTGTGTGGATTTCCTGTAGGGCAGCCACGTCAAGGTTGTGCTTAGCAATAACTTTTGGAGAATTTGGCATTTGGTTTTGCTAATGCCCTCAATATTCAGTTGGCATATATTAAAACTTGGAACAAGTTTCCTAGACGTTTGGCCCTGAGAAGGGCTTTTGATGTGATTATCAGTCATTTCCTCTCGGATATGTACTTCTCGAATAGCCAGAAGATCTAGAAATATTGTCTGTTGCCTTCTTAACACTACCCAGCGGTCAGGTATGGGGCAAAATACAGGTTTACACCCATGGACGTGAAGCAACAACGACCCCCTCAGATTCATTATATAATGGTAATACAGGTTTTAAATTGTAAGACATTTCCAGGGGCAGACGTGGATTCTGACCACAACCTAATGGTTATAAACTGTCGATTAAAAATGAAGATACGGCAAAAAGGTAGGAATTTAAGGATATGGGGCCTAGATAAACTGAAAGAACCAGATGTTGTTGAGAGTTTCAGAGAGAGCATTAGGGAACGATTGACAAGAATGGGGAAAGAAATACAGTAGAAGAAGAATGAGTGGCTTTGAGATATGAAATAGTGAAGGCAGCAAGGGATCAAGTAAGTAAAAAGACGAGGACTAGCAGAAATTCTTGGGTAACAGGAGAGATACTGAATTTAATTGATGAAAGGAGAAAATATAAAAATGCAATGAATGAAGCAGGGAAAAAGGGATACAAACGTCTCAAAAATGAGATCGATAGGAAGTGCAAAATGGCTAAGCAGGGATAGCTAGAGGGCAAATGTAAGGATGTAAAGGCATATATCACTAGGGGTAAGATAGATACTGCCTACAGGAAAATTAAAGAGACCTTGGGAGATAAGAGAACCAATTGTATGAATATCAAGAGCTCAGATGGAAACCCAGTCCTAAGCAAAGAGGGGAAAGCAGAAACGTGGAAGGAGTATATAGAGGGTTTATACAAGGGTGATGTACTTGAGGACAATGTTATGAAAATGGAAGAGGATGTAGATGAAGACGAAATGGGAGATACGATACTGCGTGAAGAGTTTGACAGAGCACTGAAAGACCTGAGTCGAAAGAAGGCCCCCGGGAGTAGACAACATTCCATTAGAACTACAGATAGCCTTGGGAGAGCCAGCCCTGACAAAATTCTACTATCTGGTGAGCAAGATGTATGAGACAGGTGAAATACCCTCCGACTTCAAGAAGAATATAATAATACCAATCCCAAAGAAAGCAGGTGTTGACAGATGTTAAAATTACCGAACTATCAGTTTAATAAGTCACGGCTGCAAAATACTAACACGAAATTTTTCACAGACGAATAGAAAAACTGGTAGAAGCCGACTTCGGGGAAGATCAGTTTGGATTCCGTAGAAGTGTCGCAACACGTGGGGCAATACTGACCCTACGACTTACCTTAGAAGATAGATTAAGGAAAGGCAAACCTACGTTTCTAGCATTTGTAGGCTTAGAGAAAACTTTTGACAATGTTGACTGGAATATTCTCTTTAAAATTCTGAAGGTGACAGGAGTAAAATACAGGGAGCGAAAGGCTATTTACAATTTGTACAGAAACCAGATGGCAGTTATAAGGGTCGAGGAACATGAAAGAGAAGCAGTGGTTGGGAAGGGAGTGAGACAAGGTTGTAGACCATCCACGAAGTTATTCAATCTGTATATTGAGCAAGTAGTAAAGGAAACAAAAGAGAAATATGGAGTACGAATTAACATCTACGCAGAAAAAATAAAAACTTTGTGGTTTGCCAATGACACAGTAATTCTGTCAGAGACAGCAACGGACCTGGAAGAACAGTTGAACGGAAAGGTCAGTGTCCTCAAAGGAGAGTATAAGATAAACATTAACAAAAGCAAAACGAAGACAATGGAATGCAGTCGATTTAAATCAGGTTATGCTGAAGGAATTAGATTAGGAAATGAGACACTTAACGCAGTAGATGAGTTTTGCTATTTGGGGAGCAAAATAACTGATGATGGTCGACATAGAGAGGATATAAAATGTAGACTGGCTACGGCAAGGAAAGCGTTTCTGAAGAGCAGAAATTTATTAACTTCGAGTATAGATTTAAGTGTCAAGAAGTCTTTTCTGAAAGTATTTGCATATGAAACACGGACGGTAAGTCGATTAGACAAGGACAGAACAGAAGCTGTCGAAATGTGGTGCTACAGAAGAATGCTGAAGATTAGATGGGTAGATCACGTAACGACTGAGGAAGTACTGAGTAGAATTGGGGAGAAGAGAAATTTGTGGCACAACTTGACTAGAAGAAGGGATCTGTTGGTAGGACATGTTACGAAGCATCAAGGGATCTCCAATTTAGTGTTGGAGGGCAGCGTGGACGGTAAAAATAGTAGAGGGAGACCAATAGATGAATACACTAATGAAAAACTTGCACAGGATAGAGTAGCGTGGAGAGTTGCATCAGAGTAGTCTCCGGACTGAAGACTGCAACAATAACAACAGATAAAATAAAATGTCACGTAATGATTTATCGATGATTAATGCCTTCATATAAGAGGCTCTCTCGGGAGTGAATTACTATTGTCAATAATTTTCTAATTAAGAATGAAACACACTTGTTTTATGATTTGCAGTATGCTGTTTCAGTGTAACGGAGCAATGAAACTTTATGACAGACACATCACCATTATCATTAAATGTCACTTAACAATGTATCTACGATGCAAGCCTTCAAGATAGAATATGATAAGCGAGGCCGAAGTTAAACATTTCTTGGTTAAGCGCTAGCGTAATGAATAACGTCGTTGTTTCTGTAGTCGAAAGTTGTACTTTGCACCCCGTTTCATGCAATTTTTTTTCGTGTTAACGCTGTTAATATGTTCTGTTACTTTCTTATGAATGTAATACAAATGAATCGCTGATTGCAAAAACCTCCTATGTCCACTTTTGGTGAAAAGAGAGTTAAAGGCAAAAATGCGTCCTCTGCATGTACCTCCGCCAGACTGTCCATGAAAATAGCCAAAGTCATCGTTTGCTGCCGTTCAAACAGAGGTAGGAAGTTGGAGATGGGTGCAGAAACGTCGGTAGTCCAGGACTTCGACTATTTTTCTTCTCAAATGTTGGCACTACAGTAAAGCGCGGTACAACTGTACGGAAGAAATTGGCATTTTTGATTTTAGTATTCTTGTGAAGATGGATGAAGTGGCGTATACCAGCAGTTCTGGGAAGAAATATTATTAAGAAAGCTAAAATTCTTGGAGAGGAACATGTGAATTATAGAGGCAAAGCAATTCCGAAAAAGGTAACAGGAGAAGACTGAAAGTGTCGAAGAAGCTGTTTTACTGTTATCGCAGAAGACAACAGAACTCAAACTTCAGCACATGTTCTGAACATGGAATGCACGAATGACCGGGACTTTTTCCTGCAAGGACTGATCACAGTTAGTGACGTTAAAAGACACCTCCCAAGAAGTGAAAATCGGTGCAGGCGTGAAAAATCTTTTAGCTACTGTGTCCTCGTTGGAGACAAACGATATGAGGCATGTAGAAAAGCTTTTCTAAGTAAAGTTAAGGCAATAACAGCCCTCCGTCGCAAAAAGAAATCTTTTGGCGTATGTTTCGGCACTACTGTGTGTGCCTTCATCAGAAGTAAAACATCAAACTTGCCTATACCGTAAGTACAAAAATTATAGGAAATTTTTATAGCACAAGAGAGAAACAGTATTAACATGTTACGTATAAAATAAATATCAAGTAATAAAGCTTTAGTCATAAAATTTTGAAAAAGAAAACATGGAAGGCAAGGCACTATTGGCTGCTCACACCTGTCGAGCCACAGCTAGCAACAGACTGAGGCGTCCGCGTTGGCAATTGCGGGCAGGTGAACATTACACCAGGAGTGCCACCTAGTAGCCGCAAGTACAAACAGATTACTTGACATTCAAAACATAGACAGATGAACATTATGTTGTTGTTGTTGTGGTCTTCAGTCCTGAGACTGCTTAGATGCAGCTCTCCATGCTACTCTATCCTGTGCAAGCTCCTTCATCTCCCAGTACCTACTGCAAACTACATCCTTCTGAATCTGCTTAGTGTATTCATCTCTTGGTCTCCCTCTATGATTTTTACCCTTCATGCTGCCCTCCAATACTAAATTTGTGATCCCTTGATGCCTCAGGACATGTCCTACCAGCCGATCCCTTCTTCTAGTCAGGTTGTGCCACAAGCTTCTCTTCTCCCCAATCCTATTCAATACCTCCTCATTAGTTACGTGATCTACCCACCTAATCTTCAACATTTTTCTGTAGCACCACATTTCGAAAGCTTCTATTCTCTTCTTGTCCAAACTATTTATTGTCCATGTTTCACTTCCATACATGGCTACACTCCATACGAATACTTTCAGAAACGACTTTTGACACTTAAATCTATACTCGATGTTAACAAATTTCTGCTCTTCAGAAACACTTTCTTGTCATTGCCGGTCTACATTTTCTATCCTCTCTACTTCGACCATCATCAGTTACTTTGTTCCCCAAATACCAAAACTCCTTTACTGCTTTAAGTGTCTTGTTTCCTAATCTAATTTCCTCAGCATCACCCATTTAATTTGACTACATTCCATTATTTTCGATTTGCGTTTGTTGTTGTTGTTCATCTTATCTTCACCTTTCTAGATACTGCCCATTCCTTTCAACTGCTCTTCCAGGTCCTTTGCTGTCTCTGACAGAATTACAATGTCATCGGCGAACCTCAAAGATTTTATTTCTTCTCCCTGGATTTTAATACCTACTCCAAATTTTTCTTTTGTTTCCTTTACTGCTTGCTCAATATACAGATTGAATAACATCGGGGAGAGGCTACAACCCTGTCTCACTCCCTTCCTAACCACTGCTTCCCTTTCATGCCCCTCGACTCTTATAACTGCCATCTGCTTTCTGTACAAATTGTAAATAGCCTTTCGCTCCCTGTATTTTACCCTTGCCACCTTTAGAATTTAAAAGAGAGTATTCCAGTCAACATTGTCAAAAGCTTTCTCTAAGTCTACTAATGCTAGAAACGTAGGTTTGCCTTTCCTTAATCTTTCTTCTAAGATAAGTCTTAAGGTCAGTATTGCCTCACGTGTTCCAACATTTCTACAGAATCCAAACTGATATTCCCCAAGGACGGCTTCTATCAGTTTTTCCATTCGCCTGTAAATAATTCGTGTTAGTATTTTGCAGCTGTGACTTATTAAACTGATGCTCACCAGATGGAAGAGTTTTGTCAGGACTGGCTCTTCCAAGGCCGTCAGTAGTTCTAATGAAATGTTGTCTACTCCCGGGGCCTTGTTTCGACTCAGGTCTTTCAGTGCTCTGTCAAACTCTTCACGCAGTATCGTATCTCCCATTTCATCTTCATCTACATCCTCTTCCATTTCCATAATATTGTCCTCAAGTACATCGCCCTTGTATAGACCCTCTATATACTCCTTCCACCTTTCTGCTTTCCCGTCTTTGCTTAGAACGGGGTTTCCATCCGAGCTCTTGATATTCATACAAGTGGCTCTCTTTTCTCCAAAGGTCTCTTTAATTTTTTTGTAGGCTGTATCTATCTTACCCCTAGTGAGATAAGCCTCCACATCCTTGCATTGGTTCTCTAGCCATACCTGCTTAGCCATTTTGCACTTCCTGTCGATCTCATTTTACAGACGTTTGTATTCCTTTTTGCCTGCTTCATTTAATGCATTTTTATATTTTCTCCTTTCATCAGTTAAATTCAATATTTCTTCTGATACCCAAGGATTTCTACTAGCCCTCGTCTTTTTACTTACTTGATCCTCTGCTGCCTTCACTACTTCATCCCTCAGAGCTACCCATTCTTCTTCTACTGTACTTCTTTCCCCCTTTGCTGTCAATTGTTCCCTTATGCTCTCCCTGAAACTCTGTACAACCTCTGGTTCTTTCAGTTTATCCAGGTCCCATCTCCTTAAATTCCCACTTTTTTGCAGGTTGTTCAGTTTTAATCTACAGGTCATAACCAATACATTGTGGTCAGAGTCCACATCTGCCCCTGGAAATGACCTACAATTTAAAACCTGGTTCCTCTGTCTTACCATTATATAATCTATCTGATATCTTTTAGTATATCCAGGATTCTTCCATGTATACAACCTTCTCTTACCATTCTTGAACCAAGTGTTAGCTATGATTAAGTTATGCTCTGTGCAAAATTCTAACAGACGCCTTTCTCTTTCATTTCTTAGCCCCAATCCATATTCACCTACTGTGTTTCCTTCTCTCCCTTTTCTTTGTTGAATTCCAGTCACCCATGACTATTAAATTTTCGTCTCCCTTCACTACCTGAATAATTTCTTTTATCTCATGATACATTTCTTCAATTTCTTCGTCATCTGCAGAGCTAGTTGGCATATAAACTTCTACTACTGTAGTAGGCGTGGGTTTCATGTCTATCTTGGACACTATAATACGTTCACTATGCTGTTTGTAGTAGCTTACCCACTCTCCTATTTTGTTATTCATTATTAAACCTACTCCTTCATTACCCCTATTTGATTTTGTATTTATAACCCTGTATTCACCTGACCAGAAGACTTGTTCCTCCTGCCACCGAACTACACTAATTCCCACTATATCTAACTTTAACCTATCCATTTCCCTTTTTAAATTTTCTAACCTACCTGCCCGATTAAGGGATCTGACATTCCACGCTCCAATCCGTAGAATGCCAGTTTTTCTCCTGACAACGACGTTCTCTTGAGTCGTCCCCGCCCGGAGATCCGAATGGGGGACTATTTTACCTCCGGAATATTTTACCCAAGAGGACGCCATCATCATTAACCATACAGTAAGGCTGCATGCCCTCGGGAAAAATTACGGCTGTAGTTTCCCCTTGCTTTCAGCCGTTCGCAGTAGCACAACAGCTAGGTCGTTTTGGTTTGTGTTACAAGGCCAGATCAGTCAATAATCCAGACTGAAAAGGCTGCTGCTCCTCCTCAGGGACCACACGTTTGTCTGGCCTTTCAACAGATACCCCTCCGTTGTGGTTGCACCTACGGTACGGCTATCTGTATAGTTGAAGCACACAAGCCTCCCCACCAACGGCAAGGTCAACGGTTCATGGTGGGGGATGAACATTGTAATGAACATTATTTAATACACGAAGTAAAAGGCAATATTTTATCTGACAGCAGCAGGCATTGTAACATTTTGTCTACATAAGAGCTTAGAGGTATAGTTTAAAGGCTGAAAACGCCATTATAGAATTACAAAGAGAGCTGAACAACGCAGCGCGTGGAAAAACGATATAAACTGAAATGCAGCCAAGTGTAAGAGTGTTAATGCTATGCCATCAGAGAAAATTGTCAAATTACAGATCACATCAGATCATTCCCCATTAAGGAGAGCCATTATGGTAGCCAGACTATTCACTACCTTGACTGTGAGCTATCTGTGAAAAAAAAAAATGCACCAACTTTTTATTGCCAAACATCATAACTCGCCAGTGAAATACGAATACTACAACAAGATTTTTCGTGAAAACCTTTCATTTGCTTTCGGGAGACCTAAAGTAGACACGCCAATCCGCCTTCAATTAGCTCTTGAGGAGTTGGACAGATATGAAAAGATTCAACATTTTTACACTATCGGCAATCGTTCGTTCCTGCCATGTGATAGGGTACCTGGGGTAATAAAGATAGCTCTCGAGAAAGTTGAGAGAATGTACTCAATCCATGAATTAATGGAGCTTATAGTAACTGCAAACTATAATTTCATTGTGCATTTGGTGGATGGAAATGAAATAGTAGACTTCAAGAAGTGGTGGCCATCAATTTATAAGAAGACTTGTTTTTCTATTGAAACATCGAAACGAGATATTCCGAGGGCTGATAGGGTGCCACTAAATATTACAGAGTTTCATCATTTCCGTTATAAATCATCAACGCCAGGAGTTGTGGAAACAATGGAATTCATTAATGTGATTCAGACCAATAACTTCTCCTTGAAATTTGACGGAAGGAAGAAACCACTTTGCCAGATGAAAAGTGTTACAAGGATACGAAAGTACCTATTGGGGTGAAGAAGATGGAAGACATTAAACAATATGTATGATTTGTTCCTGACAGTGAAAGTGTGTCATCCTTCTGGAATGAAATATTAACTTGGCCTACAGCAAATATGGAAGAAACGTTGGGTGGGCTTCTCTACTGTAAATATTAAATACTATTTCGTCTTGTTACTTGTTTTTCCTTTTGTAAACAGTGATAATTAGCGAAAGCATTCAAATATGCTATACTACAACTCTGCAAGAAACGCAAGAACAGTGTACTGTATTCTAAATAAAAATAATTAATTGGCATTTGTATTTTTTAATTTTTTTATCATCAAATGCGTTGACTGCAAAAACAACCTACATCCACAGCGTAAAAAGTTTTTTTGCAATGCAAACGGCTTAGCATGTAGGTGTGAGATGTTGACAATAAACCTGTTGAGTGTTACTTTATCTTCAGCTTAAGTTTCACCTTATTCTAATAATTTGTATAGTACTTATATTGTTTTTCTCACTTTCCTTAAAAGTAGGCGAATATGACTTGGTTGTTTTTGCAATCAACGATTCAAAAATGTTATGCAATGTTGGATGTTATTTACATTCAGTCTGATATGAGAACGGAGGATGAAATAAATATTTAGCGATTTCCGAGCTTGTGGTTAGGTAGGAACCAAAGACGACAGCTTAAATTGCTGCGGCTCAAACGAGCAACAATATAATTCATGTTTTTCCTTCTCACAAATATTTGATTGGCTCTTGATTTCCTTTTGACTATGCCGTTACGCAGGAACCTAAGAGGGCAGTTTAAATTGCTGCGTGTGAAACGTGGAGCATTAACATTCATATTCTTCCTTGCCACAAATTCGATGGCCGATGATGTGGTAGTCGATATTATTGAATGTGATGTAAAATGACGTCACGTTTGCGCGAATTGTGACACAAGCATTACTCAAATGCAAAAGAAACTCCGTCTGTTACGCTCTCACGACTAAACCGCTAACCCGATTTTGATGATATTCGGTGTGCAGACCGCTTGAATATTGAGGAAGAACATAGGCTACTTTAGAAAGTATGTAGTACAAGATATGTATTGTTTTGAAGAATATAAATGGAGTATGGAGAAACAGTTACTCTTTGAAAAAGCTATTTACTAGTTTCATTTGAACTTTAACATGTTTGTGGAAGTGCTTTTGTTGGTTTATATATTCCACACAATATAGTTCAACTTAATGAATAGAATGCTTATTCGATCCCCAATGTGGTTGATCCATACTTCTATACTAATACTAGTCATAAGCTAGCCACTGAGCGTCATGCATCACTCATAGTTTCCCAGATGTTTGAAGACTCACAACGATGGTTTAAGTAAATACTGTATGGCAACCAGAGAGATATCGTACCTTTACATGTTGAACGTTGAAGACCTTTCGTGTGGTTGCATTTGATAATGATATGTGAGTGCAGCCGCAGGCAACGCCCACACGTGTGAGGGCAGCTGATCGATTTTGCGCTACATAGAACTGCAACGTATTTCTTTCTTCCTTCCTCAGTTTAACGCTATTTATTAATTTCAGAAAGTTCACATTTTATTTTAGTGGTGTCAGTATCACTCATGATAATAAAACTACTGATATATGTGAACAGCTTGTGGTCTTGTGGTAAGCGTTGCTTACTTTCGATCAGGGGGTTCTGGGTTAGATTTCCGTCTGGGGCAGGTTTTCTCCACTCGGGACTGGATATATGCGTTGCCCTCATCATCATCATCATCGCTGAAGTGGCATCAAATAAAAAGAAATGGTTCTTCCAGATAATAAAGTCATGTGCACATTTGATTTCATTTTGCTTACATGGGACCACAGCCAGTGGAAACAGCTAGAATAATGTAGGCTGCAGCATTCACTGTGGTCCCGTTTCAACCAGAGTTCACCAATAACACACCATGCATATTCCAGAGCACTGTCACAAGCACTTCCCTAGCAGATTGAGCCACTTTGATTTTTATTTTATTTCTCTCTCTCATACTGGGGAAACAGCATGTTTCCACCCCATAGAGGCCAGCTTGGTTTCAGGCATATAGTGGTACACACACGATTCATCGCCAGTGACGTTGCTTTCCAGAAACTCACGCCCTTCTGCGGCATAAAACAAGTGATCCAAGCTTGTCATCATTCACTGGTCCTTGCGATTTTCTGTCATAATATTGTATACCATACTGTAGGAAACGCTGAACTGCTGCAATAAGGTTCGGAGTTGCACGCACCGATCGATCAAAATTCCTGGCTCATTGGCTCCTATATTCTGCCGTGTTGCAGCTGTTACCAACCGCCAAGAGCGTGACGAGTCATTAAGGTTCACACGGCCCTCTCGTGTATTTAACGTAGTTCTTGCCCTTTGGCTCACGAATGTCGAACTACTGTTCGCTACTCTTCACAAATTACAAATGAGCGCTGTTTTTGTTTCGTAGTTCAGGTTTCTTCTGTCGCTGCAGCAGGACATGAAGACAAAATATCCTATGTAGCGCAAACTTCAAACTGGATCATCGTGAAATTTCAACCTTCCAGATGCTATACCAGGGGAGAAAATAATTATTGTGCATTACTTTTCGATCCTCCCTCGTACAATCCTCAACGTGTTTAATCCATACATCCATAGTAATATTACTAAGTAATACAAAAGTTACTCTGCCTGTTACGTTTTCATGCCATAACTATTTAACCGATTTCGATTAAATTTGATATGGCGATAGCTTGAACCTTAAGAACGTGGGGTACTTAAAAAAAAAAAAAAGAGTCGATCCATTAAAGGATGAAGTAAGAAATTGAACATCTTTTATTTACATCAGTGAACATAAACCATGTTAAAATTATTAAATTAGTCTTATAGTGAACATATTGTATAATGTATATAAATGCCCGCACCGATCTGCGCACACTGGGTCATCGTAATCTTATCTTCATGGTCTCGGATGTTATTTAATTTAGCATATGTTAAAATGAAGGACTAAGTGAGGAACACGCATTTTTGTTTTCTCCAAAAAATGTCTGGTCCCAGATACAGCCCTCCAAAGATGACGCTGCGCATATCATTTTGAAGATGCAAAAATTTGGAACAGTTCTAGGTATTTTGTTGGGTTTTTGTAATTTGAAAGATAATTGCTTTATGATTACAAAGAAATCCTCCATTTGGACTTATCTGTCAAAGTTCTTTTACTATAGTGTTCTGAAATTTTTTATAATTTATGGCAATTTTTTTTCAAAAATGCCAATCCATAAAATTTTGATTTTTTTGTTTGTTGATTAGTACCATATAGATCTACATTCCCTGAAAAGGAGAGCTTCCACTTTTAAGTTGAACAGGTTTTAAAAAGAATTGAAATTTTTGCCATACATAAAACCTGTTTTATTACCATATTATCACATAACAAACCCATAAAAATGAGTAAGGGACTCATTATTCAAGTATTTTAAATGGTTCCAAAATATATGTGAAAGGTTCAAAACCTTAATGGTTTCAATTTATACAACTTCTGTGCACTCTGCTTTGCACAGAAATTAGCCAGTCAATGAACTAATGCCTTCCTGTTGAACCAATAGGAACTGGAGCACTTACAGTCAACAAAACGTTGTGAACAGGAAGTGAGCACTGATGGCATTGTTGCTGTCCTTCAGCTGGAAACCTATATGCAGCAGCTAGTCCATGTGGTAGCATGAAGTTCATTACCAATTTTGTTTAACTCAAAACTGGTGTCTATAATCTCTGCAATCCACCAGTCACAGTCATACACACGCTCCACAAATATCGCCCTTCTCATGTTGTGAATCTGAATATTATCCTGCTGTTTCTAAGGTGTTGGCTGAACGAACAAAATTCCTCCTTTCTTGCTCTTTAAAGTGCGTACAATATGAGTTTGCCCATCACTTTGTGTCCAAAAATGTCTCTTCTGAATTCCTTTCAATGGAGAAGTTTGTTTGGACCATTCTTCTTTTTACTGCTCACACAGTTCTTTGATTTCCTCTTTGGACAAAAGAATGAGGGCTGTGGATGTGTGAGATTTTAGGACTTGTAAAATCATCAGCATTCTGAATCGAAGCAGTATTTGGTCTGGAAAGATTATGTTTTGCAGCATGGTGCAAGGCCCCTTCCCATGACCAGTTCCACTGTGTACCCAGTCAGTTGACACAAGCGACTTACTCAATTCAAACAGCTGGTAATTATTTTTAAAATGACTGGGAGCACCATCAGAAATAATGATGATCTTTTCTGTCCCTGTTTGCAATTGAAGAATTTTGCACATTGCTAGCAAAGCGTGTGCTGAGTAATATCCGGTGTCATCAAGAACTGCAACACTTGTGGTCTTGTTTTTAGAATATGTCACTCATGTTAAAATTGAAACCTGGTCATTACTCCAATGATACCCTTGTACTTGTTGTGTGAGAATTACAAACCAGTTTTCAGCAAAATCACAGTGAAGCACTAAACATAGTTCTTCAGCCTGTACACACCCTTTCACTTCTACGATTTGTTGTTGTTGCAATTTATTCAGTTGCTGGTGTGTTACTGCTTTCACTGACCATTTACCAAGTTCATCAATGAAACTGTCAAAGACAACAGGTTTCTTAATTAGCTTATTTTCCTCTCATGTCGCACATTTAATTTCTGCAGAGTTATCTGCTACGTCTTCCAGGCCACATGTTAGTAAAGACAGTCCTTCCTTTCCAGGGCAGTCACCACTTTCTTGAAACAAACAAGTCTCTCACTTTATGTCACAGACTAGTAATGACTTCACACACCCAACCAAGGTGTCATATGTCACGTGCTTCAGTAATTTCTTCAAAGTTACCACACAAAATTGAAAATTCGCACAGTACACACATAAACAGGCATCTATCGGTGGGTGAGGAGCTACCCACTTAGATCATAGTGCATAAAATTTTGATCTTCCAATATGTTAAGTTCTATAGTTGTTCTTACAAATTGCAAAAGTTTCTTTAATACTGCGAGTCATGTACCTCTTGACTTCACAATTTTTTGACCTTCAGCTGTTACAGTTATAGTGTCTTTTTTGTTGGTACTCTGGTGAGGACAGTCCTAGTTATCTTCCAGATAAAATGACTGCACTGTCTGAACTTGAGATGCTTCTACAGGATGTCCATACTAGGGATCTGGTGTTCCAAAAACTCCTTTTACAGACACCCCATATCTTAATTTGTCTACCATTTATTTTGATGCTGATGGAATATGGTTCAAAATTGTTTCCTTTGAAAATGTCTCTGGAATAATAGTTAAAACTGTTGATAATATTTATTCAGAACAAAGGTTAAGTACAAATCATGGTACAACTACACAAATCCATCTTTTTACAGTGAGTGAGAAAACATACAAAGAACAAACGGTTGTGCTATAAAGATATACCACTCTTCATTGGATTCCATATATCGATATAATTGTACGAACATTCCAACAAGCCTCCTTACATTTATACCATCATCAGATTACATTTAACATGTCTTGAAATTTTACAAACTTATGCTTGCTCAGATTTGGTAAAAATGTCTGCTACATTGCTTTCTGAATCTACTATAATTCCGTTTTTAAAACATTCATTCACAAAATTGTAATACACTTCAATGTACTTTGAATTTTTAGTAAGATTTCCATATCTAGCAATATTGACTGCCTCTGAGCTGTCTTCATAAATTTTAATGGGCTTATCAGACTTTACATCAAAAATATTCAAAATATCTATAAATAACTTAATCTCAGTGACAGCTTCTGGCAATGTTACATACTCAGAGAAAGTAGAAGATTTTGTAACACTTCTTTGTTTGGTGGATTTTCAAAATATTACATTTCCAAATAATCTAATTACATAGCCTGATGTGGACTTATGATCCACAGAATCACCTGCCCAATCTGCATCTACAAAACAATGTAACAAATCCATATCTTCAGTCCTTCTATATGTTAGCTTCAAATATTTTGTTTCATACAAATATTTCAGTACTCTCGCAGCATACTTAAAGTGAGTATCATTGTAACAGCTTTGAAATCTACTCAAATAATTCACACTGTAACTTATATCTGGCCATGTTCCAGAACTAATGTACAGGAGAGAACCTATCAAGTTCCTGTACTTGCTTTCAAGACTTTCATTATATGCTACATCTAGTTTCAAATTTTCTTCCATTGGTGTACTGTACAATTTTGCATGTTCAATCTGACATTTCTTAGCTAGATATTCAATATAGCTACCCTGACTGAGAGTCATTACATTTTCTGCATAATTATAATTAATATCTATCCCAAGATAATTCTTTACTTCACCTAAGTGTTTCATCTCACATCGCTTGGATAACAAACATTAGATTTCTTGTATTTTCTCTTTACTTTTACAACAAATTAGCAGATCATCAACAAACACAATTATATAGACAACACAAATTGTAGTCCTCAGTAAATACAGACAATAGTCATAGTTACTTCTCTGAAACCCTTGACCTTTTAAAAACTCATCCAAACAATCATACCATTCACTAGGGCTTTCCCTCAAGCCATAAAGTGCCTTAAATAACTTACAAACTGTATCTGTTCCATCCATGTATCCGGGGGATTGCTTAACATAAATTTCTGACAAAATTTTTCAGTTAAGAAATGCAGTTTGTAAATCCATTTGTTCTACAATTATGCCCTTTTTACAACAGAATGACAACAACATTTTCAATGTTTGCATCATAGCAACTGGTGAATAAATATCATCCACAAATTCCTTTTGTTGGAAGCCCCTTACAACTCATCTTGCTTTACAAGTGTTATCTGATTTCCTTGTAAAAAAACCACTATACATCAAGAACATTTACATTTATTGGTTTATTTACTAGTTTCCAAGTTTTATTTTTATTTAAAAGTTCAATTTCTTTATCCATTGCTTCCTTTCACATTTCTGACTCATTACTATTCATTGCCTCCTCAAAATTTTCTAGACTATCAGCACAACAAAAGTTTACATAAATGAAGTTACTCAAGACATAATCTTATAATCTATCTGGTTTTGTTTTTGCTTACTTAGACAATGCTCAACACCTATTCCTTCCTTATGCTCATTTATTGTTTCATTGTTTATGCTTTTGCACTCAGAAACACTAAAATGTTCATTCCTTGAATTGGATGCCTTAATAACAATACACCTAACATCCTCTTCCACAATGTCAACATGTCTGGCAAAGATTACTTTCTTATTAATCAATACTCTGTACCCAACTTCACTGTACCCTATTAAAATTCCCAAGTCTGCTTTACAGTCCCACTTTGACTTCCTCAACTGTTCTGGTACACATACAAAAACCCTACTTCCATATAAATGTTTAACATCAGGTATCTTCTCAAATAATATCTCATAAGGAGTTTTCTTTTCAATAGTATTAGCTAAAGTTCTGTTCTTAAGGTATGCAGCTGCATCGCCTATCTACTCTCGCTCCAGATATCAGACATTGTGACATATCCATAATTGACCTGTTGTATTTTTCAGCTGCACCATTTAATTCATTTACATAGGAAGGGCATGCATTTAATGATTCCTTTCTGTCTTATAAACTGAAACACATATTCTTTCCCATTCTCACATCTCAATTTCTTAATAGTTTTACCAGTTAAATTTTCAATTTCATTTACATATTCCACAAAACAATCATAAACCTGACTTTTAGATTTAATAGTATAACCTCTAGATGCTTTACTGTAATCATCAATGAAAGTGGGAAAATATCTTTCCCCAAGCAAACCATAAGTTGAGTGAGGCCCATTTAAATCAGTACAAATTATCTCCAATGATTCTCTTGCTTTGCTTCTTTTGTTTTCGAAAGGTAAATTGTGCATTTGATTTTCAATACATACTTTACATTTCATAAATTCCGGTACTAAATTTGTTGGCAATCCATAAACCAACTGCTGTTTACACAATGTATTCAGATCGTTAAAATTTACATGTCCAAGTATATGATGCCATTTCTCCTTAACTGACATACTATCCCCACTACTGACAGTGTTTACATTTATCTCCTCCTTGTAGATTTTACTTGTCACTTTATACGGCCTATCTTCTTTCAAAGCAATCACAAGTAAGTTATTGTATTTATCAAAAATCTTTGAAGTATTTCCCACAAATACAACTTTATGTTTTTCTGTTACTTTAGCATAGCTAATCAAATTTCTGTCCATGCCTTTGACATAAAAAAACATTTTTCATTTCAATTGCAACCATATCATCACAAACTGGAAAATAACTAATTATGTTTCCTATTTTTGTAGCCTGCAAGACTTTTGAACTCGCAATTTTAACATTTACAGGCTCTCTTAAGGTTACGTACTCAGAAAAATAACTCTCATTATTAACAACATCATCCGTACAACCGCTATCCAATAACCAATCAGTCTGTACATTGTTACCTGACTGAAGGTTGTTATACATCACTGTAGGTTGTACCTCTGTTACAAAGCTGATCATGCTGACTCCGTTCTGTTGACATCCTCAGCATCCAGGATGATGACTTCCTCTTGTAACATGATGTTTACTCTGACCAAATGACCAGTTGTTCCCACTGGAGTGATCCCTCTGCCCATTTTGCCAACTGCTGCGAATGCCTCCTCGGTGATCTCCACCGCGTGTCCTTGAACCTCTGCTTGTTCCTGAATGGCGACAGTCCCTCCTTATATGAACTGGTTTGCCACATCCGTAATACAATAGCTCTTGGTAGCTCATACTAGTTTTCTTTTCAGTGTGGAATGCATTGGATTTTACACATTCACTTCCATCCTTTTCTTTTAGATCAATCATCTGAAGTTTACTTTTAACATATTCCACTGTCTGATCTTCTACTTTCAAAACTTCGATCAAGTCCCCAATAGCTCAAGATTTCCAGCAATGTTCTCAACACATAATTTAGCTTCTCCTTTTCTGTCACTTTTGCACTGGATAATTTTAATTCGTTCACTGTTTTTTCAAAGACACTGAAGAATGTTGCTATATCACTATAGTCTTTTAACCTCTGTTTGTCCAGCTTATTTCTGCACACTATTTGCAGTGCTGTTGATTCTTTGCAGTATAAATCATCAAACTTTTTCATTATTTCAAATGCAGTTTCCTTATCACTCACAAATTCTAGTTGTTTGTTCAAAATTGCTCCGTATATGTAGTTCATTGCAATCAGATTTTCTTCTTCCCACGTATCCGCTCTGTCCGCACTTGTTTTTACTCTTGAATCCACTGTATAGCATTTCTTCATTTCCAACTAGATTTCTATTCTTCTTTTCCAGTTTGTAGTCTTCTCCATCAAATACCGGTATCTTAATATCAGTCATGTTGTTTCACAAATCACACTTTTTGAAATAACAGTCTTCCATTCAATTTACAACCGATCACTATTATTTTGAGGGACACACTTCGTTTGTGGTTTACAACCACGGGCTGCTACCATGTTGATAATATTTATTCAGAACAAAGGTTAAGTACAACTCATGGTACAACTACACACATCCATCTTTTTACAGTGAGTGAGAAAACACGCAAAGAACAAACTGTTGTGCTATAAAGATATACCACTCTTCATTGGATTCCATATATCGATATAAATGTACGAACATTCCAACAAAAACTTGCACGTTTTCACTGTAGGATGCTCAATATTCAACAGCTGAATTGATATTTGTGAAAAATTCCTGGCAAGAGGTGCAAGAGCGCTTTGGTTAATTTTCTTCTGAAAATGGAATTTCTACTTTGAAGAGTGTGGTCAGTTTTGCTGTAGTGTATTCATCCATAGCTTTAGTAATTTCTCTGTACTTTCTTGATGCATAGAGCTTACAACTCGACCTCACTGATCACAGCTTCTTAACAGGACCAACACCTACCTCTGTAATTGATTAATTCAGGGTATTCAATTCTTCCTCTATTGATGCAAAATCTGCATCATCTGCACCATGGGAGGCTTCACATTGTTCAGATACTATCATTGTTGTTATTCTATCACAAAATTTAGAACACAAAAAGTAATCACTGGAAACATCTTCACTTTGAAACAGAGTCTTCAAATGAGGGCACTTATGCCCAAACTGAACAAAGTCTATTTTTTTGTTTGTCTTATATAACAATCTTATAAGGGCATGCAAACAGTCAGCACACTTCGCTCTCCTGTGTCCCTAGTCAGAAGACATTTCAAACAGTCCTTTTCACAAAACACGCTGCAACTGTGTCAACTGACAGATTCCTCATGAAAACACAGAACTCACTGAATGGTCTCAGATTTCTTAAAAGCCTCTTCAGTAAACAAATTAGCACTGACCAACTACAATACAGAAACCTGCAATGAACAACCATGACAAAGACACTGGCAAGAAACTACAACAAAGTGTAAGAAATATCTGCAATAATGAAAGTGTAAGAAATATCTGCAATAATGAAAGTGTAAAGAAATAACTGCAACAAAGAAAGTGCTAAGAAATAACTGCAACAAAGACAACAGAAATAAACATTGTAACAAAGAAATTAATAAGAAACAACTTCAGTGAAGACATACATTACACTTGAAAGTTAAAAAACAGATTTTTTAAAATAAAACTTGTCCAACTTAAAGATGGAAGCTCTCCTTTACAGAGAATATAGTACGAAGTGGTACTAATCAACAGAAAATAACTAACTTTTCTGGATTAGCATTTTTGAAAATATGTTTCTGTAAATTATAAAAAAAAAAACTCAAAATGTGGCAGTAAAATAACTTTGACAGATATGTCCAAATGGAGTATACCATTCTAACCATAAAACAATTATCTTCAAAATAAAAATTCTTAAAAAAATATCTAGAACTGTTACAGAGATACAGAATTTTAAAAAAATTGCCGAAATTCAAATTTCCAAAATGGTGTCCATAGTGTCACCCGTAGAGAGCTGTATCTCATGACAGGAATTTTTTTGGAGGAAAAAACAATGTGTTTCTTACTTACTCCTGAATTTTAACTTGTGCTAAATTCAATAACATCTGAGAGACTATGAAGGTAACCCCCCCTGTCTGAAGTGACACGGATTATGACAATAGCTAACTTACTCATGAGAACTCATCATAACAAAACTACTGATATGCAAGCACAACTGTGGGTACTAATTTTATTATAATTTGTAATGATCACAGATTAATTTCATACACTAAGCTGTATTTTTGTTGGAAAACTAATTTACACTTTGAATCACAGGCATCTTATAAATGGGATTTTAAATTACTGTTGGTGCTTAAACTATAATTAAATACAGGTGGGTCATCTTTCGTCATTGTGCCAGTGCAGTTTGTATTCTTAATCCCAGTAAAATGCGCCCACATGTTTTTGACTCTCTGCTCCCTACTACTGAATTGGTAGAAGTCGCTAGAATTTGAGATGGTAACATATTGATTCTTGTAACTTCCACTTTTGCCAATCAAATGATACTGTTTGCAATGGGCCTGGCGCTACAGTCACTATTTATGCAGTGTTTCATTTCAATGATAAGTAATTTATAGCAGTATGCCAGGCTTATTATACAAACTAGGCAACATAACTTAATTAAATATTAAGATAATGAGGCAAATTCTTTTGAGATGTTTCATTTCTTTTATTGTTTGTAACAGTCACGTTTTTCTTCTTAAAATAAATGTGTGCGAGTGTACACCTGTCCTTTTTTTCCCCCTAAGGGAAGTCTTTCTGCTACCGGGATTGGAATGACTCCTTACCCTCTCCCTTAAAACCCACATCCTTTCGTCTTTCCCTCTCCTTCCCTCTTTCCTGAAGAAGCAACCATCGGTTGCGAAAGCTAGTAATTCTGTGTGTGTGTTTGTGTGTTTTGTTCATTGTGCCTGTCTGCCGGCGCTTTCCCACTTGGTAAGTCTTGGAATCTTTGTTTTAATATATTTTTCTTCTTAAAATTTAGATTTTAGTTGCCATTACACCCTAACACTATTGTTGAAACTGTTTGCAATATGGTATTCACAGAATATCAGAAACCAGCTGTTTTTTTTTTTTTTTTTTTATGTTCTGTAAAGATTTTACAAACTTTTGAGATCATTTGCTAAGCAATCTCAAGATTTTTACATATATAGGAAGCACTTGTACAAAGGTTCCCTTCCCGATAAAATTCACTCTTTTTGCTGTTAATCTTTTAATTTTACCTATGATCCAATATGGAGGACTAGTTCCTTTATTAACCTTGCAAGTGGTTTAGCCACCTGCATCTTTAACACGTTATAAAGTAGGAACCAAACTCATCCAACAAACAAAGGAAAACAAACAAAGGTCTGCCATAAAGAGGCTTAATATGCCAACTACAACAGATGTTCGCCAGGTGTCTTCGCACTGTACATTAGACAATGTCTAGCTTCAGCACCTATGCTTTTGACACTGCTGGCAAATACGTCTACAGATTTATAACTTCCCCATATTTAAATAAAAATGGCTGCATCTTTCACCTTCGGAATCCAACACCACAGCTGTAGTATTTACTAATTTATGAACAGTTTCAGCTCTAGTAACACTAATCTGTCCTCAGCTTGTGTGGCTTAATTAATGTTACAAGTAGTGGAAACAGTATCCATCACTATGTTTGCATGAGGCACCCAAAACCAGATTTCATAAACTGATTTCACAATACCATTTCTGTTTGGGCATGTAAACACTTCAAAATCAATTCTGGAAATCTGTTTTTAGCAATCGATATTCATTCCCATGAAAACACACAACAGGTTATTGTGTGGTGAATGAGAAGCAGAAATATTAAACTGAACATGAAAATGTCTACCTCTAACATTCAAGTAAAAGGAAATAGCAATTGCGCTGACTAAATGGGAAACTGGAACAGCTGTTTTCTAGACGCCATATTTAACTGGAACAGCAACTCCACTTCAGACCTAAACATGTAAACACAACAGCTAAAAACAGTTTCCAAATTTTGGTTTTTGTCTTTTGAAAGATCTGTCACACACAAACATAGTGCATATGGCACCCACTAAACTGCCACTCCAATTATAACCAAGATGATGGAGGGGGAAATTAAAGGCAAAAATCTAACAGGCAAGTAGTGAAGGAGAAAAGGTCAAAATTGAACACAAAATAGCAGTACAATTGTTGCCAAGAGATGAAGGCAGCTCACAACCCAATACGTGGCATGATTCATAAGGGACATAACACAGATACGTAACACAGTGTGGAATATAATGGCACATGTAGAAATAAAATCCTTATCATGAACAGATATTTGCAAGAGTGGGATGAGAGCCATTGTCTTATGAGTACAGCAGTTTAACTCTAATTATTGATAATTAAAAGATTACTAGCACCTTTGTCTTCCCTTGTCATGACAGAAGTTGGCTCTCTCTCAACCCGAACTTTAAGTGACCTGACCCTCCTACCTTCCCCAACAATCCTCCTTTTCTCAATTAGGTCTCACATTTAAATGAGGTGTGTGTGCCTTCAAGCCAACTCTGACCAATATGTGCCTTTGAGCCCACTCTGATCAATCTCTGTGAGCTGTAATTAGGGGCTGAGTGGTCTTGGAAAAGTATTGTTCCACAGTGTTTTCAGTATCTCAAGTAATTCAAGTTATGATACATCATTGCCATCATTTGGCTGAAAGGAGATACTACAACCAGGGACGCATTCAGGGTTCAGTTCTAGGGGGTCACATTCTTTTACTCACCCCATATATTACTAGCTGTCACATTCACACTCAATGAGCCACAGACACCTACAATTTTAATAATAATAATAATAATAATAATAATAAAATATTCAAAATATTTTAATATGATCATTATAATATGTTTATATCAGTAGTTAGTAGCAGTAGGTAGGTGTTGCTTTATTTCTTTTTTGGGGGAAATGGGTCATGACCTCCATAAATATCCCTTGGATTTGCACCCGGCTACTTTCTACTAGGTGGGTTGTCTACTTCAATTGCTCACAGATGTGTGTAGATGAAAGTATAACAATAAGTTGTACAAAACTGTTACTGTTCCTGTGTCAAATTCTGAATCATCATAATATGGATATAAAATTACTATGTAAAGTATTGCATGGGGTATGCTAGCCTTGGTGTTAATATGGGCTGTGACAGGGGCATGCAAACCCTGAAAAATAAGTGTCATATCCAACCCTTTATGATGATAAATACAAAAGTGACACAAACTGCTCCTCTTTAGCTGGGTTGCTAAGCCTAACCCATCCAAGGACTTTCTCTTAGGAATGATTCCCTTAGCCTTTGAAGATCTCTCATTGCCACATTGTTCATTCCTTTGTTCACTCTCAGAAAGAAAAAAGTGACTCATCTGCCAACTGATTCATACCAATGATCTCCCTCTGCTGTAGATATCAATGGGGTCTTCACACATATGCCTGAGCTTGGTCTATTCATATTTGAGACACGTGGAGAGAGGATGTCCTACTACTTTTGAGCTCTCAGGAACTAGGGCCAGTACTAGGAAAGTAATGTACCAGACAATCAGTTGTCTGCTTAGTGGGAAGTGGCTGGACCAAATTAAAGAAGACCTTGAAGGGAAAAGAGAGGCACAGAATGTTGTGGTGGGGAAGGAAATTGACTAAGACAAAAAGAAATGGAGCAAATCGTTCAAAAATATCCTACCCGGCTTTCGGGAACACCCCATAACGATGATTATAATGAATACAAAAGATAAATAACTGTCTTTCAAGCAATTTATTATTTGCTTGTTATACTTTAAACTAAGAAACTACAACTAAAATAAAACTTCTTGCAAAAGGACATAAAAATCCAATATATACATATTGGAAATACTAAAAATTACACCACATGGAGAAATGTTAATGTACATGTAAAACTTTTATAAAATAAGATATCTGCAATGATAAGCAGATGTCACTGGCATATGTTGCTGTTTTGTAGTTGAAAAATTATAAGTTTATAAACTATACATGCCTTGGTGAGCCTAATATTGATGGTACAAATGTTTCAAAATTAAGTACTATACATATATAATATTTCAGAATTAAGTAAAAAATTGTGGACGGAAGATTGGTCATCTCTAGACAAACATTTTAGGACATTCGTTGCAGCTGGTACTTATAAATGTCAACACAAGTCCAAAAACAAGTCCACTAGTCCAGAGTAGCTGACTCTTGTAACCACTTCCACAACCAACAAACCAGTGTGACACTTATAAATGTGCATGTTCACAAGCCTATTATGAAGTCTAGTTTTGCAGCAGTGAACACATGTTAGTAAAAGCAACAAAGTCACAGGTAACAGGTTTTTTGCATCTACAGTTTGGCTTTCCTGTGATTATCACACACTCAAATATAATCTGAATATGTCAAGTACTGATAAGCAAAATCAGATGCTGTCATATTATTTAAGTGAACGGTATGCCAACTGTTAACTTAAAGAACTATTCTTTCATATAACTGAGATTTTATTTTTCAATTAAAAGTCATTCAATGGTAATGTTTAAAAACAATACTGTATCAAGTCAATATACAACCATAAAATAAACATGATGTTTTATTCTCCAATATATTATCATTTTTAAACAGCAGAAAGTTCAAGTTGAAGTTCCTAGTGTCATTATTCATTATGTCCTTGTTTCTGTGGGTATCACAAAGTAGGTAGAAATGTTTGATAGATTTCTTGTAATGATCTTCACCAGAAACCACATTTAAAAACTGATTTCAATCTCTTTCACAGCTCCTGCAGTCTTTTTAGTCTTGGAACTATCACACAGGCATACACATCCAACTGTAAACAAATAAAATTCCCTGTATTCAGAAACACTACTTTAACATAATTCATATATTTTAAAATCAAAGAACAAGATGTACTTCACTGCAACTACAAAATTACGTAGAAGGTGAATAGCAAACATATTTTTGTTATAACTGTGTCAAATTACTGAGAATTAATACTGTGTCCAGAAATTAATTTTTATGTAATATGTTTTATAATATGTACATAAGGAAGACATTACATGACAGGCCAGTGCAGTTCAGGTGAGAAACTGAAAAACATACGGCAGAGGGCATAATTTTAAAATATGGACAATATTCTGTATCAAATTTAAAACTGCTAACTGCTTTCAACTCACACCCATATTTGTCTGTTCTTTTTTTATATTGTTCAGTTCCCAAGTATAATGTGTAAATAGCTTCCAACCAACTTTATGCAAGGAATATTGTAATCATAGACAGTGAATATCTTTTTCGTCTTAATCTCCAATCCATAAGCAAAATAAAGAAAGTAGGCAGCAGAGCTGCTGTGCAGACTACCTCAAATACAACATTTTTAAATTTATGTAACAGTGTTTTACAAAGATGTCACCTTTCTTTCAACAATTCTCACTAAAGTTTGCTGAGTATCTTTGTTACACTTTGATACAAGCTAAATTGATTTTTCACAACCCTAGCAGCATATCTCTGCACTCTTATGATGTCTGCTGTCAGGCCTACATTTTAAGCCTTGGTTGTCTGCACTCTATGCTGCTGCCAAGATGGAAGAAGCATGGTTGGGGTGGATATTTTAATATATTTATGGTACATATAGAATCCCAATAAAAAAATTAAATGTCCAGAATGTTAAAACGTTCATCAGGACTTTATTTTGGAATACTGCTGATGATCTAGCAGTAAATGTTGGCCTCAGGCAAATGCAGTACCTCTGAAAATGTCACCACAGTTTCTGGAGTTACTCAGCAAAATCCAAGGAAATCCAACCAAAGAATTACAGCAGAGACTGGTTTGAAGCATTCCAGTAAACAGAAACTACTGAGACAGAGCCTACACATGTTTTCATTCAACATACATACTTGTATGAGCAGTGTGACAGAAGTCTGATTTTGCAAAATAGATTTTTTCAATGATTGATAATTAAGGATTTGATGGTAGCTGCATCTGGGTCTCAGATGAAGCACATTTCCACCTGAATGGAGTGATGCTTAAACAAAACTGGTAATTTTGGAGTTTCCAAAATCCCCGTTTGTCTGAATCAAAACCAATTTGTCCTCCCATAGTTACTGGTTGAGCAGCAGTATGCAGCACAGGAATTATCGGCCCTTTTTCCAGGGACAGAACTCATTGTTTTGGGTTCTTGCAAATTTACTGGTGAGTGGATGGACTGGCCTCCATATTCATCCACTCTCACTGCTTGTGACTACTTTTTCCGAGACACATTGAAAGACACTGTCTATCAAAAGGATCCTAGTATGTTAGACAAGCTCGAATCGGCAGCCTGTGTAGCATCTGAATCCATTGCCACTGCAGCACTACAGGATGTGATGGCAAATTTCATTTCCAGCACACAGTTTTAATCTGCCAGGAACTTTCATATCAGTGCACACTCCACTGCAGAATGAAAATCTCATTCTGGCAAATTTCATTGTTTGTTTGTGCCCTCTCCATACTGTGAGTGGTGGAAATTTTGTACTCACTGTGATGTGATAGCACAGACTGCTTGGACAGGACAAGTACAATATGCACACTAATACTGTCTGAGTTGCATAGTGTACATGCCACCTGTTAGCAGCTTTTTGAACTATTTCAAAACTTTTGTATATAATTCTTAAAGCTTTCACAATAAACATACTGTCTGTAGCATTCATCTATTGCTCTTAGCTTTTAAAACAATTGGGGACTCCTCTGCTGGATGCCCTGTACTTACAAAGGGAACAAGCATCGAATCAATTGCAACATCATCAATTTTTTGGTTGGTTGGCAGCTCTCCATCTGGTTCCATTAGAAGCTACTTTTTTCATTTCTGCATAATTAACTGCTTTGGTATTGACTGTGCTATATGTTGATTATACTATAATTTTAATGTTTTATATTGCATTGTATTGCGTGCTTACATTAGTTATGGTACTGAATTAATTTTACTGTAATATACCACATATTTAAACATGTTAATGTTTAAAGTAAGACAATTAGTAAATAAATAAAAAAAAATTTAGCTGCAGTCTTACTCAAGCTATCTCTGTTTGTAATGTCCTTTCCCAGACATTTGCAGGGAGCTGACTGTATCATATCATGTGACCAATCCACTAATGTCTTACTTGTCCTTTTGTTTTCCTAAATGACATTTCTTCATCATATCTTTGCAGGACTGCCTGGCTGGTGGTTTTATCTGTTCACATTATCTTCAACAGATGTTCCCAGCATTCAACATCAAATGTTTCAAGACGTTTCATTTCATTTTTCCCTTTCATCTACATTTCACAGACATAAAGTGCTACACTTCAAATATTGCTCGTAACTGCTTTTTTCCTCGAATCAGTACCTATGTTGTTTGAACAACACATTTTTTTCTTTCATTCACGAACACTGGTTTTGCTTCTCAATTATTTGTTTTATGTTTTCTTTCCTTCTTCAATCTTCAGTTATCTTATTTTCTACATATCTGTATGATTCTGTTTGTTTTATTTTGTTTCTTCTACTTTTAATGTTTGCTCCATTCAAGGCATAGCAGAAGAATCCCGTGAGGGACATAGCAAAAAACATGGCACAGTGGCATAAGAAACCTTAGTGGGAGGTACCAGTTAGGTGTTCCAGCAAAATAAGCCATATGCAGACTACACTGACATCACAGAAGTCATCACCTGGGTCTACTGAAAACTGAATTTCTGTACTGTACGGCCAGAGCAGTGATACAATGACAAAGTGGAAAGACAAGGACACCAAGAGAATGATGTTATAACTGCCCAACAACCATGCCCTGCACCTTGATTCTGCTGTGACTTAAGTTAGGGAAAGTGCTGCCATTTCAGAAACAAAGGAGGACAGAGCTTGTATAAATACTGTCCATATTAAGCAAGCATTGTCAGCAGCCAGGTCCAAAGGGAAGTCTACACCGGTCATCATTCTGAAATATGTTATCAAGCTGTCACTATTTGACGCTGTCTTCATTACCTGTGGGTCAACCAGCTACACCTAAGTCTGAATGATCCTGACTTGGGTTCTAGCTGGAGGACCATGTGCTGACTGAATTTCATCCACTGCAGGCCACCTCTTTGGGAGGTAAGCATTTCACCTGGGCCACCTAGCTACCAAGCCATTGTCACCGTGTGTACACAAAGTCTGCTGGTGCTCATCACCCTGTCAGGGCACACTCCTCAGCTGCCTGCACTGGGATCACAGTTAGACTTTACCACCTTGGCACACCCCGCTCTGAGACGTGCACTTACATCTACAGCAAGGATGTCCTCCTGGAGACCGCCATAGCTGTACGCTGCCAATGTGGGAGTCCTGATGGGCCAGTTCCTTGTCACGACACAGCTGATGGGGCAAGCTGCAGCTATGACCTGCTTTTGCCAGGGCCATCCAGACACTGCTCGCTGAGATCAGCAATTTTGAAACTCAACAGATGCCCAACTTTGGTCGCAACATCATTATTGTTGTAAACTTAAGAAAAAAACGTATGATAGTCCTATGTTCTTGATTTATTGGAAGGCATCCAACCAGTTCACATCGCCTTGCTGGAACCACATCCAGGGATGGAGAGCTGAATGCCACACTGTTCACTAGATGTTTGGCTCCACCACCCACCAGACATCATTCACCCTTGACCCCTACATAATCATTCATTACATACGCCAGCATAACTATGACTCTTTGGAGAGGAAAAGGATGACCTATACCAGAGAGGGAAAGGAGAATATGTAAATACTTGTGAATTAAAGGAGAAGCAGAAGCAGATACAGTGAATTGTTGACACACAGACACGAAAGAATCAAACTTGCTAGCTTTAGGAGTTATTCTTTGATGAGCTAGAGTAAAAAACACACACACCTCCCCCCCCCCCCTCTCTCTCCCTCTCTCTCTCTCTCTCTCTCTCTCTCTCTCTCTCTCTCTCTCTCTCTCTCTCTCTCTCTGCAGGCATGCATAGTCCTACAGAAAAACAAGAAAACATGCATTTTAATGAACCCCACAGCCTCAAGACTAAAAGCTCAACCAAAGACCCATAAACGCCATGTTCCATTGAGGCCCACTGTTAATTCTAAAAATACACCTGCCTTTAAAGTCTCCCTACTGCTGAATCAAATTCTGAAACAGTACTATACGTTTGAGATACATCATACTCAGTTAAGAACACAAATGAATTAGCAATTAAAATTAAAGATATAAATATTCCTGCAGGTGCCAGGTTTGCCTCTTTTGATGTAACTAACCTATTTAAAAACGTACCAACTCGAGAAACAATAGACATAATCTTTGAAAACTTAATAAAACATACAAAATTGTGAGTTGCAGAAATACCAGAAGTCAAGGACATGATACAGCTAATATTTTCTCACAATTACATCCTTGATGTAACTAACCTATTTACAAATATACCAACTGGAGAAACAATTGACATAATCTTCGAAAACTTAATAAAACATACAAAATTGTCAGTTGCAGAAATACCAGAATTCAAGCACATGTTACAGCTAATATTGTCTCACAATTACTTTACATTTAATGGAAAAGTTTACCAACAGAATGAGTGTCTTGCCATGGGTAGTAGGATATCAAGTTTTCTGGCAGACATGTTTCTCAATTATCTGGAAAGTAAGTTCTTAAATGAAGACAATGCACTCAAGAGTAAAATAATATATTACTGGAGATATGTTAATGACACCTTGCTGCTATTTGAGGGAACAAAATTCAATTCTTTACACAAAAACATAAAAAATTCACAATGAATGAACATGAGGACAACAAAAGCATAAATTTCCTGGATCTTAAAATCACCAACCACCAACAAAAACACAAGTTCAGCAAACACAGAAAACGCACATACAAAGACATAACACTGGACAACTCATCATGCCATCCCACCACACAATGAAACATGCTGCATTTAGGTCCATGCTACACAGAGTACACTCCCTTGATTTAGAAGAAGATACTGTCAACAATGAGATAGATAGAATAAAGAGCATTGCCATAAGCAACAGCTACACAGCCAAGACAACTGACAATTTAAGCAGACAAATAAAAAAAAGTAAGACAGTGAATGGAAACACTGTGAAAGAGGAGAATATATTCACCAGTATCCTATACATGGGCCCCATATCACAAAAAATCGCTACCTTTCCAGAAAAACAAATGTAACAGTTGCACTCTCAGTCAATATAAGTTTGAAAACTTACTTGTCCATAATGTAAAATCAAATACGCAAACACACAACAGCGGGGTGTACTAAGTATCATGCCCCAGTTGTCATGCCTACTATGTAGGGAGAAAAGGCAAAAACTTCAAAACCCGTTTTCAAGAACACATAAATGCTTCTAAGCTCAACCATTTCAAAAAACAGTCACTGCACAACATATGTTGGAAATGAAACATGTCATCAACAGTCTAGAAAACTATTTGGTAGTACTACATAACGAAGTCAATGGTAAGACCCTACATCTGTTGGAACAACTGGAGGTTTACCTCCACAAAATCAAAACACCAGAATCTATGTTAAATGAACAAACAGATTTCACAAGCCATAGTTATTTCAGTAATTTTAAAGGCCTATTCTAAAGTTATTTCTTGCATATGCCAATATTGTTCAATAGTTACATCTTTAGCACTACAAATAAATTCATCTTTGACAACACCATGTACAAAAACATCTGTGAAGTGTTTACAAACATGTATGTGCAAATGTGCCTCTTGGATGAAGTGACGTGTATGAAAACAACAGACAAAAAAATGTTTGCGGGTAAATAGTCTTCATGGGTTTGTCGCCAGATAACATTGTGAAAATTCCACAATGCTTCCTCTGAGCAACTGTCCGACACCTTCATGTGGTTCAACCTAGCTGGTGGTTAGGTACAACTGACGGTATCCCCATGTCGACACCCCATTTCTAGAGTATGTGCGTGAAGAATGCGCAGGTGCAAAAATTACGCATGCCCAATTATTTACAGATAGGTGGTGCCCTATTCAAACTCCCTCTGTCGAAAATTGCAGAGTGGCTCTCCTGCACATGTGCTGTACACTGCATTAACCAACAGTGTGGCCAGACGTCACTCACCAATGGCAGTACAAGACCAATGTTATGACCAGTCTGTTATCAAAGAATCTTGATTTTTTGCATCATGATTTAACAGCTGACAATGGAGGGTTCCAGGCTGTGCTCAGTTGAAATCCTGCATCCTTGTTGATGAGATTATCGGCTGTATAGATATGTATTGCTTCATTAATGACACAGTCCCAGAAAGATGATGCTGGGGATAAAATTTCCATCTCATCATAAATCATCCATTTTCCTGTATTTAGACAGTGTTCTGCAACTTCTAGTTGACAAGGGTGCGTATGATGCTGATGTTCATCACAGCGTTGTTGTACTGTGCGGCATGTCTGGCCTATATATACTGCCTCACATTGACTAGGAATCTTGTACACACCACATTTCCTCAGGCCAAGGTCATCCTTAACTGAACCCAACAGATTTCTCAGTTTTGCAGATGGTTGAAAAACACATTTAATTCCATATCTTCGAAGGACTCTTCCGATTCTTGACGATATGACACCAAAATATGTGAAAAAGGCCAAAGTGGTGAGTGTTCCATAGACTGAACTCACCTGGGCCTGAATGCATTATGTAACTGTCTCTCAGAATAACCGTTTTGTCGGTCGGAACACTGTCTTAAAATGTTGTACTTCACTTGACAGGCTTTCAGGATCAGATACCACATGTGCCCTATGAACTAATGTACATAACGCACAACCGCATTGTGCAGGATGATGGCAGCCCCATCTGCTTTCCTTCGTACCAAAACATCAAGAAAGATACAGTACCATCATTTTCCACTTCCATTCTGAAGTTTATATTCGGATGGAGTGAACTCAGATGCTGAAGGAACAGGAATACAGGATATTGGATGACTTATGAAAAGATGGAAGTTTTATCCCCAGCATCATATAGGAATCAATACTTATTTGTACAGCCGATAATCTCATCAACGAGGATGTGGGATTTCAACTGGGTGCAGTCTGGAACCCTGCATTGGCTGCTATTAAATCACGACGTGAAAATCAAGATTCTTCGATAACAGACCCGTCATAACATTGGTCTAGCACGGTCATTGGTAAGTAACACCTGGCCGCACTGTTGGCAAATGCAACATACAGCGCACGTGCAGTAGAGCCGCTCTGCAATTTCTGGCAGAGGGAGTTTGAATACGGCACCATCTGTCTGCAAATCATTGTACATGTACGATTTCTGCACCTGCGAATTCTACGCGCGCATGTTCTATAAATAGGGCATTGACATGCAGATACCGTCAGTCATACCTAACCAATAGCAAGGTTGAACCACCTAAAGAGGTCAGACAGTTGCTCCAAGGAAATATTGTGGAATTTGGACGTGATCCGGCAGCAAACTCGTAAAGACTATTTACAACACGTCTGCCGGGAAAGCTTCAAGAGTCACAATGTTTGCTGGTGCTAAAACATTAGAAATGGTTTTCTTGGATTTTGTGGTAAGTTTAAATTGTTCATCTTGTTGATGAAAGTTTTTCGGGTCTCCAGCCAGGTGGTAGCGTTGATGTATTGTGACGTTTCGGGAAGTGTCATACTACCTCATCACCTGGCGAAGTGTTGAGATTTGCGGAGAGCGGGCTATTTATATGCGCGGTCACCCCCTTCACTAGACCTCGGGCGTCTGGGTGGACCGGCGGCGGGCACATGGTGGTGGTGGTGGTGGGGATAGTGCTTGCCCCCGGTGGCCGCGTTTCGTTCTTGATGTAAGCATTCTGTCTGCGTCCGCAGTGGAGGACGTTGACAGGCGCAATCCCGACGGATTGCCACTATCTCAGGGTTCTATGCCGCACTGAGTTGGTATCTCTGTTGACCAGATGGTTGTGAATCCTTATTTCTATAGATTCTTCGATAATGCTTTCCCAGAAGCCAGATGCTCGGCACAGTATCTTCGTGTTTTCGAAGTTGAAGGTGTGTTCTCCATTTATGTTGTGTTCTGCTATGGCTGATTTTTTCTCTGTGATTTAATTGCATACATCTGATATGTTCTTTGCAGTGTTTAGATATACAGCGCTGTGTTTGCCCAATGTATTGTTTACCGCATTCACATGGTGTGCTGTGTACTCCTGGTGTGCTAAGGTTCAGTGCGTCTTTGGCAGAACATAGGTGCTCCATTGTCTACAGTGGTAGTCAGATAATGGTTTTGATATTGTATTTGCCCAGAAGTCATGCAATTTTGGCCGAGTGTGGATCCGCATACGGAAGGAACGCGAGTCATTTGTTTTCTTCTTCATCATCTTCTTCTGGGGTTCTCACTACTTCCTTATTCCTTTCAAGTGTCCTGTTGATCTGCATTTCACTGTAGTCATTTTGGTGGATAACTTCCCTCAGGTGTTGCAGCTCGGATGGTAGGCTGTCTTTGTCGCAGATGGCACTCGTCCTATGTACCAGGGTGGTCAGTACTGTTTGTCTGGATGCTGGCAGATTGGTGCATGAAGGTATAGATCTGTGTGTGTCTTCTTCCTAAGTACTGCAGAGCCTAGTGAACCATCTGCCTTCCTCTTAATTAAAATATCAAAGAAGGGGGGGGGGGGGCATCCATTTTCCTCAACTTCCATTGTAAATTTGACATTCGGATGGATGCTATTGAGGTGTTCCAGAAACTCATCTAGCGCCTGTTTGCCATGTCCCCACACGACAAAAGTGTCGTTGACATAGTGGAAGAAGTGCTTTGGCTTCTGTCTGGCAGTTTGAAGGGCCACCTCCTGGAAATGTTCCATTTAGAGGTTTGCAAGCGCAGGAGCCAGTGGGGAGCCCATGGCCACACTGTTGATCTGCTGGAAGAATTCCCCGCTGCACTGAAAGTAGCTGGTTGTTACTGCATGTTCAAAGAGGCTGACTGTTTGTGGTTCAAAGTGCTGGGCTAAAAGTGCCAAGGAGTCTTGAAGGGGCACTTTTATCAAAGGCAACGTCACATCCAAGCTCACGAGTAGGTCCTCCCTTAGTAGTCGCATGTCCCTGAGTGTTTTTATGAATTTGGCTGAGTTTCTCACATGGTGACTGCAGTGTCCCACAAGGGGTTTGAGCAGTGTCACTAAGTATTTAGCAAGTCCGTAACTGTGAGAGTTGATGGAGTCCACAATTGGTCTCAGAGGTACCCCTTCCTTACAGATCTTGGGGAGTCCATAGAGGTGTGGTATTGCTGGCGCTCTGGCGTACAGCTGCTTCTTCATTGGCTCAGGTAAGTCAGATTTCTTCAGCAGAGCTATCGTCTTTCTACTCATCATCGGGGTTGGATCTTTCTACAGCTTTGTAGGCCTCATCTTGTAGCAGCAGGTTTATTTTCTGTACTCGGCATTGCTTAATAGCACTGTAGTGTTCCCTTTGTTTGCTGGTAGGATCGTTATATCACGGACATCTCTAAGGGACCGGAGAGCTGCTCGTTCTTCCACAGATATGTTATTTTTAGGCAATTGAGATCTGTCGACTATTCTGCAAGTTTCCTGTCTGACTTCCTCTGCTTCCTCCTTTGGAAGCCCTCGTACTGCTTCTTCCACACTGCTGGTAATGTCTCATTTTGGGATCGTTCTGGGGATGAGGGCGAAACACCTGAGGGAAGTCTTCCACCAAAATGGCTACAGTGAAACGCAGATCAACAGGGCGCTTAAAAGGAAAAAGGAAGTAGTGATAACCCCAGAAGAAGATGAAGAAGAAGAAGACAAACGACTCGCATTCCTTCTGTATGTGGGTCCACTCTCGGCCAAAATTGCACGACTTCTGGGCAAATACAATATCAATACCATTATCTGACCACCACCAAAGACAAGGGAGCTCCTAGGTTCTCCCAAGGATGCGCTGAACCTTAACATACTAGGAGTATACAGCATACCTTGTGAATGCGGTAAACAATACATTGGGCAAACACAGTGCTGTATATCTAAACACTGCGAAGAACATATCAGATGTGTGCGACTGGGTCACACAGAAAAATCAGCCACAGCAGAACACAGCATAAATGAAGAACACACCTTCAACTTCGAAAACACAAAGGTACTGTGCTGAGCATCTGGCTTCTGGGAAAGCGTTATCAAAGAATCCATAGAAATCTGGTTAATTAACAGAGATGAGGGATACCAACTCAGTGCAGCATGAAACACTGTGATAGTGGCAATCTGTCAAGAGTGCACCCGTCAATGTCCTCCACCGTGGATGCAGACAGAATGCTTACACCAAGAACCGAACGCGGCCACTGGAGGCAACTGCTAGACCACCAACAACACGCGCACTCCGCAGGTCCACCGCAGCCACCCGAGGTTTAGTGGAGGGGAGTGACTGCGCATATAAATAGCCTGCTCTCCACGAATCTCAACACTTCACCAGAAGATGGGAAGTATGACACTTCCCGAAATGTTGTGAGATATCAATGCTACCACCCAGCTGGACACCTGAGAAACCTTCATCAACAGTTTATGCCGGGAAAGCCTACAGTCACATATCGTTCATCTTTTCCACTGTTTTGCACATATTTTCCACGTTTGACTTACGAATTTCATAACCTAACATTAAACCTTTTTGTGACACCTGATATCACTTCAGTTTTACTCGATGATTTGCCATCTATTACTACGAACTGCGACCTTCCTGACAGGAAATCACGAATCCAGTCGCACAACTGAGACGATACCCCATAGCTCCGCAGCTTGATTAGAAGTCGCTTGTGAGGAACGGTGTCAAAAGCTTTCCAGAAATCTAGAAATACGGAATCAACTTGAGATACCCTGTCGATAGCGGCCATTACTTCATGCGAATAAAGAGCTAGCTGCGTTGCACAAGAGTGATGTTTTCTGAAGCCATGCTGATTACGTGTCAATAGATCGTTCCCTTCGAGGTGATTCATAATGTTTGAATACAGTATATGCTCCAAAACCCTACTGCAAACTGACGTCAATGATATAGGTCTGTAGTTAAATGGATTACTCCTACTACCCTTCTTGAACACTGGTGCGACCTGCGCAATTTTCCAATCTGTAGGTACAGATCTATTGGTGAGCGAGCGGTTGTATATGAGTGCTAAGTAGGGAGCTATAGTATCAGCGTAATCTGAAAGGAACCTAATCGGTATACAATCTGGACCTCAAGACTTGCCCGTATCAAGCGATTTGAGTTGCTTCGCAAACCCTAAGGTATCTACTTCTAAGAAACTCATGCTAGCAGATGTTCGTGTTTCAAATTCTGGAATATTCCATTCGTCTTCCCTGGTGAAGGAATTTCGGAAAACTGCGTACAATAACTCCGCTTTAGCGGCACAGTCGTCGATAACAGTACCATCGGCACTGCGCAGCGAAGGTATTGACTGCGTCTTGCCGCTTGTGTACTTTACATACGACCAGAATTTCTTCGGATTTTCTACCAAATTTCGAGACAATGTTTCGTTGTGGAACCTATTAAAGGCATCTTGCATCGAAGTACGTGCTAAATTTCGCGCGTCTGTAAATTTTAGCCCATCTTCAGGATTTCGCGTTCTTCTGAACTTCGCATGCTTTTTCCGTTGCCTCTGCAACAGCGTTCGGACCTTTTTTGTGTACCACGGGGGATCCGTTCCATCTCTTACCAATTTATGAGGTATGAATATCTCAATTGCTGTTGCTACTATATCTTTGAATTTGAGCCACATCTCGTCTACATTCGCATAGTCAGTTCGGAAGGAATAGAAATTGTCTTTTAGGAAGGCTTCTAGTGGCACTTTATCCGCTTTTTTAAATAAAATTATTTTGCGTTTGTTTCTGATGGATTTGGAAGAAATGGTATTGAGCCTAGCTACAATGACCTTGTGATCACTAATCCCTGTATCAGTCATGATGCTCTCTATCAGCTCTGGATTGTTTGTGGCCAAGAGGTCAAGTGTGTTTTCGCAACCATTTACAATTCGCGTGGGTTCGTGGACTAACTGCTCGAAATAATTTTCGGAGAATGCATTTAGGACAATCTCGGAAGACGTTTTCTGCCTACCACCGGTTTTGAACAAGTATTTTTGCCAACATACCGAGGGTAGGTTGAAGTCCCCACCAACTATAACCGTATGAGTGGGGTATTTATTTGTTACGAGACTCAAACTTTCTCTGAACTGTTCCGCAACTGTATCATCGGAGTCTGGGGGTCGGTAGAAGGAGCCAATTATTAACTTAATTCGGCTGTTAAGTATAACCTCCACCCACACCAATTCGCACATTGTCACATACTACTTCTACAGGAATCTCTATGGTTTAAAAATTTTATTGGATATGATAAGTAATGTGGTTTGGTTTAGAAGAGTTCTCTATGAGAGGTTAGGGTACTTTAATCCATGGAATTGGTTTGATCTGAATGTGGAATTTACAAAGGTAAAGAGTATTACTGAGTTTTGTTGCTACCATCTCCACTTACATCAATAGAAAGGTGTCAGAACCAATATTTGGGGCCTGTATGGGTGAAAAAGTTACCTGTGGTTTATAGCTAGCATCTCTGAGTAGTAATGAAAATGTCCGGGTCCCTGGGTTGGAACTTCACCACCATTTAAATTTTGAATAAAAATGATCAGCAATGGTGACTGAAGATTTCCATCATAAGAAGTCACTCTCGGCCTGCTAATAGCCTTTTCAAACACAACAGAGGAGCTGACAGAGGTTCAGAGCACTCTCTTGTCCTTGGGATGGGAAACTGTCCCCAAAAGGCAGATGAATCAGCAATGATCTACACCATGAAGATTCAGAAGGCAATGGGAGTTCATGCATTACAGACACATAATATGTAGCCACAGGACTTGTGGCCTGTAACTGAAAAAGTGTCATGATGGTGACACCACTAGTAAAAGATTCCGCACTAGTCCCCCATTCGGATCTCTGTGAAGAGACTACCAAGGAGGAGACGGTCATGAGAAAAAGACTGAATAACTGACAAAAGGGTAACCTTCTATGAATTGGAGTGGGGAATGTCAGAAGCTAGAAACTCTGAAAAGAGAAATGCTAAGGCTCAATCCAGATATAATACGGGTCAGCAAAGAGAAACAGAAAGAAGAGAAGGAGTTCTAGTCAGACAAGGATAGGTCAATATCAACAGCAGCAGAAAATTGTATAACAGGAGTAGTATTTGTTATGAATAGAAAGGTAGGCTAGAGAATGAGTTACTGAGAACAGTTTAGTGATAGAATTGCTCTCATCAGAATCAACAGTAAACTAACATAGACAAAAAGAGTTCCAGCATACTTGCTGATGTCGCAAACAGCAGATGAAGGGAGAGACAAAATATATGAGCATACTGAACAGGTAATTCAGTAGGTAAAAATTTAATAGTCACAGAAATCTGAAATGTGGTTGTAGGGGAAGGAGTAGAAGAAAGGGTTATGGGAGAATATAGGCTTCATAACAGGAATGAGAGAGAAGAAAGACTAATTGAGCTGTGCAATGAATTTCAGCTAGCAATAGTGAACAGTCTGTTCAAGAATCACAAGAGAAGGAGGTATACTTGGAAAAGGCCAGGAGATACAGGAAGATTCCAGTTACATTACATCATGGTCAGCCAGAGACTCCGAAACCAGATATTGGACTGTGAGGTATACCCAGGAGCAGATATAATTCCAATCACAATTTATTAATGATGTGAAGAGTAGGCTAAAGTTTGAGAGACTAGCCAGGAAGAATCAATGCACAAAGAAATGTGAAACAGAAGTACTAAGGAATGAAGAGGTATGCTTGAAGCTTTCTGATAATGAACACAGTTCAGTTGAAGAGGAAGAAACATGTCTAAAAAGAGCAATCACACAGATTGGAAAGAATAACATATGTTCAAGGAAGGTACCTGTGAAGAAACCATGAGTAACAGAAGAAATTCTTCAGTTGTTGAATGAAAGAAGGGAGTACAAAAATATTCAGGGAAATTCAGGAATATAGAAATACAAGTCACTTAGGAATGAAATAAATAGGAATTATAGAGAAGCCAAGGCAAAATGTTAACAAACCAAAAAAGAAATGATTGTCAAACCAATTGACTCAGCATAAACAAAAAAGTAAAAACTATGTTTCAGTGAAATTAAAAACCAAGGGTGGTAGCATCAAGGGTAACATGGGAATTACACTATTAAATGCAGAGGAGAGGGTAGATAGGTGCAAAGAGTACATCAAAGGCCTCTGTAAGGTGGAGAACTTGTCTGATGACTTGATCAAAGAAAAACAGGAGTCAACAAAAGATAGGGGATCCAGTATTAGAGTCGGAATTAAAAGAGCTGTTGATGACTCAAGATCAAGTAACGCAGAAATTCTAAAATCACTGGGGAGATGTGACAACAAAACAGCTATTCATGTTGGTGTGTAGAATGTATGAGACTGGTAACATACCATCCGACTTTTGGGAAAACATCGTGCTTACAATTCCAAAGACAGCTGTGGCATTGACTAATATCCAGTCGGAGCGCCTTCACTTACGTGCGCCACCAATTACACTGACACGGCTGCATTTCCTGCAGCCACCACAGCAGCCAGAGGGGGATCATAGAGGACCTGTTAAGACATCAGGGAGTACCTTCTATGGTAGAGTTTGTGCAGTACAATGTGGCCAGTAGATGTGCAGACGGTAGGGCAAGCACGGGGAGAGGAAGTGATGTAGATTGTGGGCAGGGAGTCAGCACATTGTAGGGGAAATGCCGAGTGCTGGAGGGGGAAGTGCTGTTCTTAACAGAAGCCTACACTCACATTTTTCGTAAATATTAGGTGGAGCCCCTTCATGCTCACAATTGCATAGCGACCACCCAAAATGATCTACTGTCACCTTTGCTTTGGTTAGCATCTAAAAAGAATTCCCTTGAAAATGCAACAAAAGCAATGATATATTTGTGGCTGACTTGTTACCTATTTGTAACTTTCAGAGAAGCAACATGAGTGGTGAATTTTGATTAAAAACTTTATTTCTCTTGTTGCAGTTTTAGGATTTCCTTTGTGTGAAAACACAGTAGAGTTTACACAATGTCATTTCACTAACATGTTGAGAAGATGCAACTGTGAGAGGATTCTGAAACAGTTGTTTATTAAGTTTATTACGCGAAGAGAGGTACGGTTGACAGCTTATGAAAAACCACATAATTGGTACACGAATATATATGTAATGTCTTCACTTATGTTGTTCCAACACCCACAGCATTTCTCATTTCAACAGCTACCAATAGGCCTTAAAAATTACATTATCTCATCGAACAAATCTGTAGTTTGTGGAATAACAGTAGATAACAAAGTTTCGCATAATAACCATATGGCAAGTCTTTTCTTTGCGTGTTGTCATTTGCCAAAGTCTTGTTCGGATATCTCAAACCATGTATGAAATATGACAAATGTTATGGACATTTCATTTTTGCTTTATCGCTGGTGCATACGATCACAAATGGGGAGGGGGTGAAATCAAGGAAGTCTTCTGTAGAGTATTCCAAAGTCTACCTTTTTCCTTTCTTAAGTTCTAACATCCTTAGACTTTATTCTCCTTCCTGGAGTACCTTGGCAAGCTTCCCTCTTTACCATATTCAATAGTTTTAATTATGGAACCCTTCTTACATCCATTTATGAAAACCTATATTCACAGGCTTGCCCGAGGTGCAGAATGTGTCTGGTGATTTCCAAAACAAAAGTGCACTGAGCATGGCTAGAAAAGGCAGAGTTCTGGAAGCAATATATTTGAATAGATGAAATATGGATGATTATATTAAATGGCTACTGGACTGTAATTTCTGGTAATGAGCAGCTCACGAGATAAAACCAAAAAATGTTACAAAAAACTGTTTAATGGCCAGTAAATATCAAACTATCAGGTTAATAAGTCAACATACTAACACAAATTCTTTACAGAGCAATGAGAAAACTGGTAGAAACTGACCTCAGAAAAGAGCAGTTTGGATTCTGGAGAAATGTAGGAACAAGTGAGGCAATACTGATCCAACAACTCATCTTAGAAGAAAGTTTGAGGAAAGGCAAACCTATGTTTACAGTCTTTACAGACAGACAGAAAGCTTTCGGCAATGTTAACTAAAATACTCTCTTTGAAATTCTGAAGGTAGCAGAGGTAAAATACAAGGAATGAAAGGCTATTTACAACTTGTACAGAAACCAGGTGGTAGTTGTAAGAGTTGACAGGGCAGTGATTGAGAAGAGAGTTAGGCAGGATTGCAGCCGATCCCCAATGTTATTCAGTCTATACACTGAGCAAGCAGTAAAGGAAACCAAAGAAAAATTTGAAGTAGGAATAAAGGTGCTGGGAGAAGAAATAAAAACTTGGAGGTTTGCCAATGACAAGGAAATTCTGCCAGAGGCAGCAAAGGACATGGAAGAACAGTTGAACGGTGTCTTGAAAGGAGGATATACGATGAACATCAACAAAAGCAAAACAAGGATCATGGAAAGCAGTCAAATTAAATCAAGTGATGCTGAGGGAATCAGATTAGGAAATGAGACACTTAAAGTAGTATGGGAGTTTTGCTTTTTAGACAGCAAAATAACTGATTATGGCCAAAGTAGAGAGGACATAAAATTGTAGACTGGCAATGTCAAGAACAGTATTATTGAAGAAGAGAAATCTGTTAAGATCAAAATATAGATATAAGTATCAGGAAGTCTTTGCTGAAAGTATTGGTATGGAATGTGGCCATGAGAGATGTGGATGATGGATAGTTTGGACAAGAGGAGAATCAAAACTTTTGAAAGTGGTACTGCCAAACAACTCTGAAGATTAGATGGGTATATCATATGACTTAAGAGGAGGCACTGAACAGAATTGGAGAGAGAAGAATTTTGTGACTAGAAAAAGGAATCAGCTGACAGGACACATTCCGGAACATCAAGGGATCGCAAATTTAGTGCTAGAGGGAAATGTGGGGGATAGAAATTGTAGGGAGAGACCCAAAAGACGAATCCAGTAAGCAGATTCAGAAGGATGTAGGTTGCAGTAGTTATTCAGAGATGAAGAAACTTGTACAGGATCGAATTGAGAAGGATGGAGAACTGCATCAAACCAGTCTTCAAGACCATGACAACAACATCCAAGGTCCCATGTCCACAGTAAAAGAATGATTACCTGACAGAAAGGTTAATAAAAATTAATCAAACTGAAATTGAGACAAATAAATAGCTGTGACTGACGGTTTACACTTCATTGCAGAGCATTACACATATAATAAACATGAATACATGTATTTATTACAAATGACACACAAGTACATCAAATAGACACAAATACTGGTATTAATACTTGTAGTATGAAGGTTAAAACTAGTTTTGAACTTTGAATATTTGCTGTTTGGTTAGTATTTCACAACAGTGACGCCATCATTCGCCTAAGGACAGGAACCTGCAGTGAAACATTTCAATTTGATGAAATGATGTGTTGCACTGTCTCAAAATGCATGGACACAGTGTATCTGCAAGCCAGGATGACAATAAAAATCATACAACTTTCACGGTATCTGATGGTCAGGAGGTTCATTCTGTGTCGTCGGGCACTGTCTTGCCGATATGCTGTGAGCCATGGAGGAAGAGCGGCCAAGACAATGACTAAAGCGTCATGGGAACAAGAGAAAACTTGTTATATACTCACTCAATTGGAATCTGTTAAATAAAGACAGAACATTTTTGGACTTAGTCCTTATCAATGTAAATGTAATATTCGAAATATTAAAGCAATTTTATAATTCATGGTCACTGTAAACAAGAGTACAATATACAATATGTTGTTTATGAGAAGTGTCACATTTATTTCAAAAATTAGATGTTGGGTTTGTACTCATCTTCCAACAGTAACTGCATCACTTCAAGAAACAAAGTTTGATCAGAAGACATTGGCAAGTATGTTGAAACAATAAGGTGAGCAAGACTGGATAATAGGAAGTCCTAGTTCCCAATCAGACATCACTTCGCTACCCCATATCAGGGTACAGAACCAGCAGAACATCGCACAACTATGTGCTCGGCTGTGTGTATTCAACAAGCAGACAGGCAGAACATCCAGAATCATATACTTCAAGACAGTTAAATGGAGTGGAGAAAAAGTACTCAACAGCAGAGAAAGAGATGCTAAGTGTCATACATAAAACAACATATTTTTGTTATTATTTGTATGAGAGAAAGTTTAAGATAAAAACCATACAATTTTGAAGTGGGTATTTAGACTGAAAGACCCATACAGCTGGTTAACAAGCTGGGCATTAAAACTATGTGAGTTCTATTCTGAGGTGATGCATTGATCTGGCAAGTCCCCTGAAAATGCGGATGGCCTGACTCGGAAAATGTGCATTATAACTTGTATCACCTTTGCAGTATTGTAAAAGACAGACTGTCAGCTATCTGCAACACAACCACTGTTCACTGAGCATGAAGGGTTATTACATAAACAAATAAAATTCAGATATCATACTGTGACACCAGCTATGTTGTGAATTGAAGTGTTACAACAGTCACATGGCCCCATATTGCCAGGACATGGAGGCCATAGAACAATAGAGGCACATGTATTGCTGGCAGGCATATAAACAAGATTTGTTGCAGAATGAGAGATACTGTGTACTACGTGTGCAACAAGCCAAATTAAGTCATGAGTCTATTCCACTGCAGAGATTACCATATGCCAGAAAAGCGTTTGAGATGATAAGATTGGAAATCTTAGGTACTTTTGTGGAAACACCAGCACAAAATCGTTATGTAATAATGATAATTGACCACTTTCCCTGCTATGTAGCAATGGTGGCTATGCCAAATCAGCAAGCTGTGATAGTGGCTCAAGCCATGGTTAGTAGTTGGTTACCAAAATTCAGATCTAGATTACGGACCAAGACAATAATTTCAATTTAGAATGAATGAAGCAGCTTTTGTTATTGGCTATGAATTTGTAAATTAAGGGAAAATTTGTTACACCAAAAAGTGAATGGCAGAATGGAACAGGTGCACAGAACACTGAGGAAAATGTTGAGTCATTGCATCAACAGTCAATATAATGACTGGGATACTCTGTAGCCTTATATAGTGGCAGTGTACAAGAGCATGGGACTTGCATCGTGTGAGTTAGTGTGGATGGGAGATGTTGTCCATATGAAACAGTGAAATTCAGAGTGAAAGAAAACTATACACCAGTGTGGAATTTTGAAAATAAAAGGGTAGGGTTGATTAAGAAGTGCAATGTGGTGCAACATGATACTTTGCTGTATGCACTAAGAGTGAGAGATGGGATGGTGCAGAGAAGAGAGGAAAGCAGAATGGTGACTTCAAAGAAGTTTGTCTAGCTCAAAAGGGAGGAGAACCTGTTAGTCATATCAAATAGGAAGACACAAGTGTTAATGGCAGCAGAAGAGCTGCACCAGTGCCAGAGTGAGCAGGTTACATTATTCCCTTCTATGATGTTCCAAACTGTTGCAGGGATCACAAAACAGAACTATTCCTCAGGGGAATTGACACCGGCAGGTGCCAACAGCACATCCTGACCCATTACCCATATTTTCAGAAGGTGGGACCCCACTGGGTGCACTTGCTGTGTAACTCACTCATCGCTGCTACATAAAGAGATCCTCAAAGGGTAAGGAACAGTTAGATTTGCGGAACAGTGGAATACTGTTAAATGGGACTCAATGTGACATCTCTGGGACTACTTTTTAGCTACTTGTGTCAATAACAGGGACTGTGGCTCAGGACCTCACATATCCTCTGACAACTTACAACCAGCGCAGAAAGGGTGCCACAGAACGGTTATATCAGCATATTCAACAATACTATAGTGGATATCAGCACCGAGTCTGTTAATAGGAATTTCAACCTGGGAAACTTCCTTAATCTTGGTCATTGCGTGTGTGGCCTATGTCTGCCATTGGCATAAAGTCATTGATCCACCTAATCTTATAGTCCATTGCCTACCAATCCAATGCACCAGAAACACAAACAGAGTGAAAGCATAAGTGATGGAACAATCTGGGTATAACAGTTCCCATACACCCAGTAATGGAGTGTTCAGTGAACAAGAGTACACTCTGTATAAAATGTAAAAACTGTAAATAGTGGTATGGGAGATAGTGCAGCTCAAAGGCGATGAAAACTGTAGACCCAAAATTATCAAGTCATTTCCAGCCCATTCACAGGATCACCAGTAGCCAAGGGGGAAGGAGTGTTTAGGCCAAAGTTACAAGCAGGCCTTTGCAACAATCTGAGTTACATGCAAGTCAGCTGCAGTCACAGTAATACAGCTGGACACTTTTATGAGACCACCAGAAGATTGGCAACACTGTTTTCTCGCACCTGGCACCTATGGCATGCCGTCTTGCAATATGATATAGCACTGTGCAGCATTTCCACAGCCTATTATATGACAGGTGCCTGTATCCTGTGACAAAACAGCTGGGTAGAGAGAGAGTAAATACTACTGGTTACACAAAAAATTGGAACACAAACCAGCATTGCAGTTCTGAGTTTCAAACAAGTTCTGCTGGGGTGAGATCACACAGCTGCCATCATTGCCTGATCCACCAGCCAGTCTCTGAGGGTCTTGAGTTCAATTTAGGGCACCTGCACATTTCTGCCAGCCACAGTTGGCAGTAGGCGGCATATGGCAGACGACGACACACTACTTGGTCAGCAAGGATGTGACATTGTTTCGCTGCACCAGCATTCTTCTGGGGGGACATCACACACTGCTTGTGGGACACTGGCCTCACTGCAGCAGCAATACTGCAATGGTGTATTGAGTCATCAGTCAATAAATGCAATATAATCTCCTCCTGCTTTCCTATCTATGCACCTGCCAAGGTACTGGAGAACATACCCCACACACAGCACTTAAGTCAGAAATGGCCACCTTTGTAACAGGAGACATGTACCCCAACTTTCCCTGGAATCATAAAAAGCCTGCAATGTAGGAGCTTATAATGATCACAGAAATACCAGTGACTTGATGCTGTTTCTGGAACACTGTCCTGATGCGTTATGCACTTCAGCAACACACTCCGCTCTGTCTGTAGTATCTCTAAGTGTCTTTGAATTTGCTGTTGTTGTCGCTGTTGTAGCATCATCTAATACTGCTGCCACAATTCAATAAACCTTGCATACAGGATGCACTAATAACGCACAAGGTATTGATTTCATGATCACCATTTCTGTGCCCAAATCTGATACAAACTATGTAGGTCACTGCCACAAACCATGTATCACATGAAAACCAAGACAGATGCCAAGCCAATGACTGAAAACCAACTGGAGAATTAACTTAATGACTGTAAGTAATGTGGGCTTAAATCAGCACTGATAAAAAGAGCCAGAATTATCTTAAACAAAAACACATGACCAAATCAGGTTCTACAAATCAGGTTCTACGTTAAACTCAAGATTCCCAAAAGTAAGGTAACAGTAGTCAAACAATGGAAAATCCAGGATGAAATGTAACAATATTATGAGAAGGATCGTTGCTACTCACCATATAGTGGAGATGCTGAGTTGCAGATCTCTCTCTCTCTCTCTCTCTCTCTCTCTCTCTCTCTCTCTCTCTCTCACACACACACACACACACACACACACACACACACATCTCCGCTATATGGTGAATAGCAACTTTGAAAGAACATTAAAAAGTAATTGGTTGCAGGTCTCACACAAATTATCCACTACCTAATCACAAACACAGCGTTCAGTGTACAGAATGCATTGCAATAAAGTCACTTTAGGTAATTCTAAATTTAATTAGAAAATGTAAAATGGCCTTCTCACTAGCCTTTTGTATTACTGGATGGAAACAACAATTCTTCAATGACAGCAGCAGTTGAATATCACCATACATTTTGTTGAATTATTATTCGTCTTCATCGGTGTCACTTTCCACTATAATATACGGCCAAGGTTTCTTCTTAATTCTTTTTCGATAATATGTATAATCTGAAAATGGTAGAAATATGAATTTTAATTTCAACAGTAAATTTAACCTGAATTCATGTTAAAAAATAAAATAAATAACTAAAAATGTCAGAACGAAATCATGAAGGAATTGTAGGGTGGCAAGAAGGAAGGAGGGACAGAGGGAGTGTGTATCCAATGATGCACGCTTATCTCTTGTGGCATGAAGACCCGCTGGAATGCAGTGTTTGGAGCATCACACTCACGGTACACCATGATTTAATGTCCTGTGTTTTGTATGCTGATGGGAGGGAAGCCTTTGTTACTTCTCACTCTGCACTTATCATCTCTATATTGAAGCTGATAAAGTGCTTACCATTGTACTACCCACCAAATTCTACATCTAACAATGGAAACTCCATGTGGGAATATAAACAATGTGGAAAAGACGGATTGCTACCAACCATTTTAATTGTGCCTTTCTGCAACTTAATGTGTCTTATTTACAGTAAATTCTACATCTACATACATAAGCTGCAAACAACTGTGAAGTGTGAGGGTTCAGGTACTTAGCACTAGACCACATTTTAGTGTTTCTTCTTGTTCCATTCATGTATGGAGTGTGGAAAGAAAGACTGTTTAAAAGTGTCAGCGGATGCTGTAATTAGCATAAAATTGTCTTCATGACTGCTGTATGAGTGATACATATGGGGATGAAAAATATATCCAGAACGTTCAATTAATATTTGTACTTGAAACTCTGTAAGTAAACTTTTATAAGGTGATTAATATCTTTGAGCATCTGTCAATTCGTGGTTTTTAGCATTTCTTGTGACACACTCCTGTGAGTCAAACAGACTTGACACCATTCATGAAGCCCTCCTTTGTATCATTCAATTTCCCCTATGAGTCCTATTTGGTGTAGATCCCACACACTTGAGCAATATTTTAAGGATGGGATGCACAAGTGATTTTTAAGGAGTCCTCTTTGTAGATTGACAGTACCTGCCCAGTACCCAACCAATAAACTGAACTATTACAATTGCTTCACCCATGGCTCAGCCTACATGATCAATCCACTTCATATCCCTGCAAATCGTTACACTCAGGTATCTCTGAGTTGGCTGGTTCCAATGGTGACTTGCTGCATTTTGCCAACTGCACAATTTTACATTTTAGTACATTAGAAGCAAGAAGCCAATCTTCACACCACTTTGAAATATTGTCAAGTTTTGCCCCATTATTTGTGCAGTTTTTGTTTTACATAGTACTTATTATAGACAATGTCACTGTCTGCAAAAAGTTAGGAAATCCTCAGTCTAGTCACAAATTTCGTTTGAAACCTCATATGTTCATACCTAAGTTAATAAATGTAGGTGTAGTACTGAGTTAAATGCCTTTCCAGAAGTTAAGAAATACTTTACCCACCTGATTACCTTGATCCATGACTTTAGGATGTCGATCACTCTGTTTGAGACATGTCATTATGCTTCAGTTCACACACATTCTAGGATTCTACAAGTGAGATTCCATTGAAACTGGACATTAGTTTTGTAAATCACTTCTGTTACCCTTCTTGTAGAAGGATGTGTCCATTTTTTTCTAATCTCTAGGCGCATGTTTTTATTCAAGGAATCTACAGTACCTTATGTAATGGTTAAAATGGAAGTTGACTCAGCTGCAAATTTGGTTCAGAATAAGACAGGGAAACTGCTGTGCAGCCTTGTTTAATTTAAGCTACTACTCTCACTGATGCCTCCTATCTTTGTCTACCGTTCTTCGTAATAAATATTTATAATGCTCTCTGCACTTTGAGAAGGACTGTCAATTCCTTCTTCCTCCCTTCCAGAGATCGCCATAACTCGATTTGCAAATTTTGTCTGTGGGGAAATTAAGACTTCTTAAGTGAAAAGAATCAGTTAATATTTAAAAATAATATTTTAATGCAGACATTTGTGCTTTTGAATAATTGTTTAATGAACACTGGATCTTGCCTGCTTGAAAGTAAGTAAACTGAAGAATGTTGTAGATGCAGGTGAAGAAAAAATGTTGCTGAGTTTGAAAGATCAATGTAGTGTGGATACAAGCATACAGGTTATGTGATCATTTAGTCACCTGATCAAGCAAGTTGAGCATGGTCATCAACCATAAAAGAAAAGCAACAACATATGTGTATTTCCATACACTGTAACTTTGTTTCAACAGCACATTTGCTGTAATTAACAAGTAAAGTGGGATTAGAAACAAATTGTATCATAAATAAATTTGGTGAAACAGTTAGAGAACATGCTACCATTGTCACCTACTTTAAAAGCACCTACTTTGATTCAAATTTATTGGCTAACTAGTTATCGCATTGTCCTAGAGGAGATTAGGCAATCAAAGTACGAGTTGTGATAAATACCATTTAAGAGGAGTGATGCGTATACCTATGTCTTCTTCTCAATGAATAATACTTGTAAATGGAAACTATAAAATAAGGTCTCGCAGGTAACAGCAGATATTGTGCGGGATATTTTTTTTTTTTAAAATACATGCTGAGAGAAGACCCATGTCTTCAGGATGGGATGGCGATTACAGTAACTCGGCGAAAGTAAGTACTGTTTGGACTCAAATACAGAAGTTCCTGGGATCACTATCCAACTTTAATGGGGCACAGAAGTCCAGAAAAAGGTACATAAATAATTGTGACATCAGTTACTATGTGGTACAAAGAGATAAATGATATGTCCTTTTAATACTCATTCTGTGTTGAGAATCCTTGGTAGAATTATGACTGTCAGAAGCTATTGATGTGATCAGTTCAATGTTGTACTTGTTTAATGTCAGTATATGGTTTATTAATATGTTATTTATAAGAAGTTAGGATTGTGGTAATGCATTTCTTAATAGCAATAACACCACAGTTGGAGGAGGAGTCTACCAAGTCTTTCATAAGATCACAGCCAAGAATACATATAAGTAATGAAGAAACTGCATTAAACCATGCAACATCCACTGGAATACCTCCAAGTAACAAGTCAGGAAATATGTAATTTAGGCAGGTAAGTGAAATTGTAGATTTGCAAAGGAGGTAAGTCAGTGAAGAACTGAAATTGCAAAATTTCAATTCTCAAATAAAGAAAAAAATATAGAGTTGGAATGCCTGAAAGAGGTACACTTCGTAAAAGATTTGAAAGAATGCAAATGGATGTAACTTTTCATGCTGGAGAGATGGTGATCATAGTATTTTAAAAGGAAAATTCAGTGGAAGGAAGTGGTTTTTCTTTCTGTGAAAGGATGTGTAAGGTAAAAAGCAGTCTTTAAGTGAGAGAAGTAATCAACTGCAGGCTATCTATATTTGTTCAGTGAACAAGACCTGAATGCTGCTTAGCTTAATCCGACTATTATGATGTATGAAATCAATTAACAGGATTTCGTTGCAGTGCATTTAAAGTTCTCAAAATTTTAGGTAAGGGAAGCAACTCCGAGATTGAAAGTAAATAGATGAAATATTGAAAGCAGACACTGAGGAACAAATGGTCTTCAACGATGATACTGAGTCCACATGAACTTCATCCAATTCTGTTTTGACTTGTGTGGCAGTCCAGTCATTGACACGAAAAGGTCTAATAACAGTACGAAACTTTATTTTCTCCATTTTCAGTTGCAGTTGACACATTGACCAATTCAGATGGCTGTCAATAATGAATTCTATGCTGTAAATTGTTGAAATTCTTTATATGATCCTTGGAATAATCAAGCTTACGAACCACAAAAGTGCAACAAAAAGGTTCCATTCTTTCATGGAAATTTACCAGAGCCATCAAACCATCCTTGTATATTAAAGGAATTTAATTCTGATACACAAGTTTATTGCAGAAGGGCACTGGAATGGATACTTCGCATTTACACACTTACAAAGTGTAAATACCAATCTTCCTTATTTCTAAGTGCCATGAATCTCTAAGATATTTATTATTAGACACAATTTTTTTAAGTTTAAAGTGAAAGTTATTACCTCGAGACATTAACAGTTTAGAGTGTTGTGAGTGAGAACTATTTGTAACTGTATCAGTTTTCAAACTGGAATTTGGTCCATCCAGTCCATTATGTATGCACTCTCCTGGCACTGAGTGCAATACCTTATCTGTAGATCCATTTCTGTGACCTGTGAAGAAGCATGCTTTTAGTAAAAACAAATCATACCAAATGAAACTAGACAAATACTGTGCAACAGCTGCTGCTGCTGCTGCTGCTGCTGCTCTTGTTATTACACTACTCTATCTTCCTCTTCATCCCTGCAACCTACATCCATCTGAACCTAGTTTCTAAAGACAAGCCTTGATCTCTGTCTACAAGTTTTTACTCCCTACACTTTCCTCCATAAGCAAACTGATGATTCCTTTATGCCTTCTTTTTGCCAAGTTGTGACACTTTTTTTTCCAATGTGATTCAAAACCTCCCCCTTAGTTATTTGATCTGCTCATCTAATCTTCAGCATTCTTCTGTGGCGCCACATTACAAAAGCTTTTCTCTTCTTGTCTGAACTGCTCATCATCCATTTTCACTTTCGTGCACGGCAAATATATCAACTACTTTTAGTGCCTGATTTCCTAATCTAATTAGTTCATCTTCATCTAATTTAATTCAACTCCATTCCATTCCATTATAGCTGTTTTATTTTTGTTAATATTTGTTTTATAACCTCTTCTCAAGATGCCACACATTCCATTTGCACCGACTGAATAGCATCAAAGATAAGATACAACTGAGTTTCACTCCCTTCTCTTTAATGTCCTTTAACTCTTATATTTATGATCTGGTTTTTGTACAAGTTATAGATTACATTTCACTCCATGTATCTTATCCCTGTTACCTTCAGAATTTCAAAGTGTGTATTCCATTCAACACCATCAAAATTTTTCTCTAAATTTAAAAATGCTATAGGCATAGGTTTGTCTTTCTTTAACCTACATTCTATGATAACTCATGTTGACTCACGTGTTCCTACAGTTTTCCGGAACCCAAACTGATCTTTTCCGAGCTCAGTTTCTACCAGTTTTTTTTCCATTCTTCTGTAAATTTCAGTATTTTACTTATTAAACTGATATTTTGGTAGCACACACGCCTGTCAGCACATGCCTTCTTTGGATTTGGAATTGTTAAATTTTCTTGACATCCAAGGGCATTTCACCTGCCTCATATGTCTTGTAGACCAGATGGAATTATTCTGTCACAGCTGGGTCTTCCAAGGGTCTCAATAATGTCGAGGGGAGTTGTCTACTCCAGGGGTCTCGCTCCTGCTTAGGTCTGTCAATTCTCTTTCAAAGTTCTCTTGCACTATTGTATCTCCCAACCTAATCTTCATCTATTTCCTCCTTCCCTTCTATAATACTGCCTTCAATTTAATTTATCTTTTTGAGCCCTTCTACGTGCTCCTTACACCATTCAGATATCACTTCTCTGCCGAATACCAGTTGCCAGTTGGATCACTTTTCTCCAAAGGTGCCTCTAATTTTCCTATAAGCAGAATATATTTTGCACTTTACGTTACTGTAATTTTTAGAAGTCTGTATTACTTTTATGTTCGATTCCTCTGCTGGATTTAAGTGCAGTATCTACTGCATTAAACATCCTTGCATATAGGTCATACTTGAATCACTGTTTTTCAAACAATGGATCTCCTATGCATCTTAAGCTTGAAAGTAAATGTATCTTTGAATCAGACACTAATAATGAGAACATTGCGACTGAACTTCAAACATCAGTATATAAAAGGCATCATACTCAGTAAAGCAATCCAGATGTATTCTCTCAACTATATCCATTGTTTGTCTTCTAACAAGGAAATTTAATTGTGATAGTCAAATTTAATTTATCATATTAAAGGCAAAGCACCTGAGATAGAACCTTCACATTTACATGTTTAACGTGCATAAATACTGGGTGGTTATAATTAAAATGCAGCTACTCACAGAGGTCCACCATGGGGTGTAATTATCATATGGCAGTGGAACTTGGTATATACTGTAATGCGTTAATGCAAAACCAATTTACAATGCAAAAATTAGTTCCAATTTTGGCCAACAGGTGCAAATCTGGCACTGTGAATGTAAGAAAGACATACAGATACGTTCCCATATGTTCCTACATGAAATGGATTAGGAACAGGATGTGGGTAGAAAATATTAAATAAAGGAGAAAGGCACAATATTGGTATTTTATTACTCACTGCTACATACATAACTTGTTCAATATGGGAAATATGAGCATGGAGACACTGACGAGATGCTGCATCTGTAAAATAATATGTTCAACAGTTGATTGCAGCAGTCCGAGAGGAATCTGAGCATCATATTCCTATATACTGGCCTTCAGATCAGGTACAGACCGAACATGTCCCTGGTAAACAGGTTCTGTTACATATCCTCAGAGCCAAAATTCACATGGCTTTACATCATGTGATCTTGCAGGCCATGCATCCGGAAAACCTCTAGAGAAAACACATTCATAGAAAGTTGTATTAAACATGTCTTTCACTGGGTGAGCAACACGAGATGTTGCCCCATCTTGCATAAAAACAGTGGTTTCACACAGCTGTGCTCTTCCAAAGCAGGAATCACATGCTGTACAAGGAGGTCTCGATTACATGCAGATGTTGCAGTGCTACATCCGACAGGCCCTCTGGGAGTACCCTTTTCAAAGAAGAAAGAACAGAGAATAAACGTGTTTGTGAATCCACACCACATAGTTGCAAACAGTGAGCGCAATTGCTCTTCCAGCACAGCATGTGGAATAACAGTACCTGAAATTTGGCAGTTCTGCATATCACAGCATCCCCTTGTGTAGAATGTGCCCCGTCACTCCATAGAATGTTGCCCAGCCGCATTTCATCAACCTTGATCCATGCCAGGCCTCAAAGAACAAATTCAGAACATTGCAGTGGATCATAAAGTTTCAGATGCTGCATCATTGATCTTGTATGGGTACTATTGTCAAACAGACCATAAAATTTTCCATACTGTTGACCATGGGATGGACAATTCTCATGACACTGCACCAGCAATAACATTATGCAAGCACATGTTACTTAGTCAGTTGAAACAAAAGCAAAAGTCAATAACTTCCACATGCTACATGAAGGTCACCTGTGTTTCTAAAGTTCATTATCATATTCTTTTAATGAAATCGGCCCTCTACTCTGGTCTTTCAGTCAGAAACACTCTCTCAATGAAGCCCTGTAATCACTGGCATTCACATGAAGCAGTTCCACTAACAGTGCATGGTCTCTCTACATGATAGCCATACTCTTCACCCACATTATGATTTGTCAAATGACAGTGCAGATGTCATACTGTGATGCAAACTGTACAGCACCAGATTTAGACCTGGTGGCCACAACTGGAACTAATGTTTCTTCCCAGTGTAATCAGTTCTGCAATAATGTATTAGCAAATGTACCAAGTTTCGCTGCTATATGATAATTACAGCCCACACTAGACATCTGTGAGTAGCTGCACATTAATTATAGCCATCTGGTACCAGGCTGTTCAGTTTCTGTCATGAATCATAAACACTTATTATCATATACAAATTTTGTTTCGTTTAAAGTGTCAACTTTTAGTCCAATACTTTGACAGATTTGAGCTTTGCGAATGAGATTTATTTGCAGCCACATCAGTGTTCACACTAGAATTTGGTCCAACTAGTCTACTAAGCATGCCCTCTCCTGGCACCAAGGGCAGTACCTTATATTCACATCTATTTCTGTAATCTGCAAAGAACCATGAACAAAACATTTCATTATTAGCATATTGTAAGAAATGAAACCAAACAAATAAAACAACAGTAGTTGTTGTTATTACACTACTATATCCTGTGTAAGCCTCGTCTCTCCATAGCTACTAGAACCGAAATCCATTTGACCCTGGTTTCTAGAGTGAAGCCTTGGTCTTCCTCTACAGTAAATACTACATTTCCCTCCCTCCATAGCCAAACTGAGACTGCTTGTGCCTTAGAATGAGTTCTATTAATCAATCACTCGTTTTAGTGAATTTTTGTCACATATTTGTTTTTTTCCCCAATGTGATTCACAACCTCCCTGTTAGGTAACTTGATCTGCCCATCTAATCTTCAGTGTTCTTCCATAGTACCAGCTTTCAAACTACATTCTAGACAAATACCTTCAGAATAAAGATTCTTTAACTTCTCGATGTGTAATTTAAGATAAAATATTTCACAGGCACAGAACCAGACATTAGTGGACAATGGGTCTGATATTTAGCCAAGCAACCGTGTTATCATCTACTGCGCTGATGAAATGACTACCTGGAAGGCGACTTCTGAAATTTTCCCGTCGTATTTGTTCTTCTAACAATTTCCGGGTATGCAGCCGGATCCCGTCAAAATTCTGCCAAACTGTGGCAGAATGTCGACGGGATCCAGCTGCATACCCGGAAATTATTAGAAGTACCTGGAAGGCATTTCTGGGATTTTATCTCCTTCTCGTCTCTCCAACCTGCCACTACATCATAATTCACATCCTGGAGTAGGTGCACAGCAAGTAACCAAGTATCGTCCCCAAGCCCATTGCCACACTCAGTCTGCCACTGGTGGCATCTTCACTGTTGCTGCAACAGCCCTAAGAGTCATATTTGTGGTGTGATATCTCCTTCTTCTTCTTCTTCTTCTTAATCAGACTAAGTGCAGGTTCCTAGCCATTACTAAGAATGTAGCCACTTACACAATTGATCAGCTGTTCACTTATTCAAATTTCAATAGATTCAAAGAACTAAACTGATTGCACTAGAAGACAAGAGATAAAGACATGGCAGATCTCAAAGATCCTGGCTAGTGAGATGCAGTTGTTAAAAAGCTACGACAGAGACCATAGACTTTACTAACATTTGAATGACTACCAAACATTCACAAAGAGGGATGGCTTTACACCCCAAATGAGAGCCACACTGATGTTCTAACTGACATACATGCCACGGATTTTCAACCGATACAGACTGAGAAAAAATATGTGTTGCATTACTTACTGAACACCCCTAGTGCTTTTGTGACCTCTTCTCAAGACAATATCAATTCCAATGAACATCTCTTCAAAATCTTTTTGCTGTCTATGACAGAATTATATTGTCACTGTGAAAATTCAACGTTTTTATTTCTTCTTTCACTTCTTTGCTTAGTACTGCCTTGTCACAGGAGTTCTTGATATTCACAAAGCTGGATCACTTTTCTTCAAAGATGCCTCTTGTTTTCCTATACACAAACTCTCTTTTTCCCCCAGTTATGCATGCCTCTACAGCCTTACATTAATCGTCAATACAATCCTACTTTGCTATTTTGCATTTCCTGTCTATCTCATTTTTTTGAGGTCTATAATCACATCATTCAACTCCCTCGGCTGCATCTTTATAAAAATTTTCTCCTTTAGTCAATGTAATTCAATGTCTACTGTGTTATACAACCTAACATATGGGCCATACTTGAATCACTGTTAACGAAGCAATGTATCTCCTCTGCAACTTAAGCTTGAAAGTAAATGTATCATTGAATGAAACAGACAATAATAAAGAAAACATTGTTGCTGAACTTCAAATGTTAGTACAAGAATCTGGTGGATATTTACAACAACATGAACATGGCTGTACAGAAAGGCATCATACTCAGGAAGGCAATTCAGTCAGAACACATGAGGCATCAACGCTTTCTCTCGACTACATCTGTAATTTGTAATCTAACAGGAATTTTAATTGTGATAAATTCAATTGATCATATTAAAGGCAGAGACCTGAGATACATTTACAAATTTACAATGCATAAATACTAGGCTTTCCAAATTCTATGTGACATGAAACATAAAGGCCCTTATCAAACATAATTTATGTGAAGTTTAAAGTGTCAGTTATTATTACCGTGTGGCTTTGAAAGCTTACAGCTTTTTGAATCAGACTTATTTGTAGCTACATTAGTTTTCACTCTGGAATTTGGTCCATCCAATCCATTATGCATGCATTCTCCTGGCACTGAGGGCAGTATCTTATCTTCACATCCATTTCTATGATCTGAAAGAGGCATGAACAAAATCTTTTAGTAAGAGCATATCAAACAATATGAAACCAAACAAATGTAATAACTGTTCTTCTGCAAACCTCTCCATTTCTCCTTAGTTACTGCAACCTACACCCATGTGAAACTCATTTCTAGAGTTAAGCATTGTTCTACCTCTACAATTTTTACCCCTTACACTTTCCTCTATAATCAAATTGATGATGTTCTTTTAACAGATCACATATTTTACTAAAGATATTCACAAATTATTTTTCCCCCTAATTTGATTAAGTTCCTCTCAATTACTTACTCATTTTACCCACCAAATTTTCAGCATTCTTCTGTACTACCAGATTTCAACTACATTCTAGTCAAATACCTTACAAAATGTGATTCTTCATTGTCTCCCTGAGTAATTCATCATAAAATAGTTCACAGACAAACAAGCAGTCATGAGTGGACAATGGGCACAACATTTTACCAAGCAATCAGGTAGCATGTTGATGAACTGACCGACTAAAAGCTGGGCACTAACACTGGTGACACCTCCACTGTTTCTCCCTCGGCGTCATATTTGTTGTCTGCTATCTGCTTCCTCTTCTTAAACAGACCAAGTGCGGGTTACCGGTCTTTTCTACATATGTACCCACTTATACAACTGATCAGCTGTTCACTTGCACAAATTTCAATAGATTCAAAGAATTACACTGATTTGCACCAAGAGAGAGGAGATGAAGACATGGCAGATCTCAAAGAATCTGGCTTGTGAGATGCAGTTGTTAAAAAGCTATGATGGAGAACATAGTTTTTACTGAGACTTGAATGACTTCCACACATTCACAAAGAGGGATGGCTTTAAGACAAAATTGTGAGTCACATTGATGTCAAAACTGACACACTAGTTGTATACCCTTAGGCTGGCAAAATACCACATTATACTTTCAACTTTGTGGATTTTGTTGGATGTCTCAACAACTTGAAGCTTAGTTTTCGTAATATGGGTCCACAGCTTTTAAAAATTTTTTAAATGTCATCATCTGGTTTTCGGTTGTTAGAATGTTATTTGATGATTACAGTTTGCGCATTATGCCATTTTCAAGCATAAGGTTATGATATGTTTCAAACAAAAACATTTTTGTAAAAATCTTATGCTTTAAAATGGCTTAATACAGAATTTGCAATTAAAAAAAATTATAGCATCTGAGATCATGACAATGACATTTAAAAAACTTTACGGGTATGGCTTGATGTTGAAATACTTTCTTTTTGACAGCGGTTGCTACAAACAGACAGAAGGAGTAGCCATGGGGAGTCCACCTTTACCGATTTTTGCCAATGTGTATATGGAACATTTAGAGAAGCAAGCCCTGGCATCAGCCCAATGAAAACCATCAAATTTCTTACCAGTATTTTGATGTCACACTCATCATACGGCCACATGGAAGACATAAGCTGAATGCTTTCCTCATACATCTCAATTCCATACACCAATTTTATCATGGAAGTCAAGGTGTTCCTCTTTCTGGATGTCCTCGTAAAAAGAAGAGCAAAAACTACTTTGTGTCACAGTGTGTACCTTAAGAAAACACACACCGACCTATACTTACACACGGACAAGGGACACCAATAGCCATAAAGGAACACAGTGCTTGAAACATTTTTACATAGGGCTCGCATCCTCTCCAACAACGAGAGTCTCAACCAATAAGTAGCACACCTGTGGACAGTGTTCAGTGAAAAGGCTACACAGAGAGGGAAATTAGGAGACTGCTATGTCCTACACTGAAGGTGCTGTCAATGGAAACAGAGGAAGACCCTCAGGAGGATGGAGCCACTCTGTTTATTCCATTCTGTGGAATATTATCTACAAATATAGGATGAAATCTACACAAACATCAAGTGAGGACCATTATACACCTGCCAGCTAAAACATGGGCACTGCTTGGTAGTGTCAAGCTAATCTTGGACACCAAAAATCCAGGAACTATAAAAGTCCCATGCCAGTGTTGCATGTACAAAGGTCAGATAGTACATGTTGTCATAGACCATCACTGTGACCAATGGCATATCAAGGTGCAACAGCCTAACATGTCGGCACTTGCAGAAGACTGACTATTGTAATTAAATGGAATGGATTATGACCATCTAAGGTTTAACTTCTGGAACTGTGTCATTATAGAAACTATCAAGAGTCGAATCAGACAACAGATGACCAATAGGGATAGTGCCTACAATCTTAGTAAGGCCTGGGAACCTGTACACAATCTGGTTAAGAAAAGGGAAGGAGACATCCCACAACAAACTGACTTAAAAAAACAGGTGGATCAACAGTGGAGATGCTTCCAAAACATACCCCTGTGTGGAAACCACAGAAAAAGGCTAGTGAGAGGGAACGGGATGAAGAGATTACTAATTATGAGGAGTGCTAAGTTGGAGGATGAGGCGGGGATGGGGGGGGGGGGGGGGGGGGGGGATGAAGACCTGTGCCAGCTTGAAGGCAGTCAGTTCATCAGTACACCTCATAATGGCAATGAGGTTACTTGCTGAAATATTGTGCCTCTTGTACAATGACTTCTCGCCATTCACCTGTGAACTATATTGGATATTAAGAAATCCCTCTTTTTCAGAAGTGCTTTTTGTTCTAGGGCCAGGTTACCTTTTATATCCCCTTTACTGTAGCCATCACTGATTATTTTGCTGGCAAAGTAACAAAATTCATCAACTACTTTTAGTATCACATTACATAAGCAAATTCCATCAGTAACACCTGATTTAATTCAACTACATTCCATTGCCCTCATTTTACAAGGGGCATTCAATAAGTAGTGTAACACATTTTTCCCCCTGAATGGTTTTATTTGGGATTCCAATTCGCCATTTTATTCCCCACTCTTTTGTATAGAAACCCTATTTTGTAACATAATCCCCATTCAGTGTGACAGCCTTATGCCACCTTACTGGGAGGGCCTGTATGCCTGCATGGTACCACCCTACTTGTAAACATTGGGGCCAAAGTTTTGCTGCATCAATAACCACCTCATCATCATCCACATACTGCTTCCTGCAGAGTGTATCCTTTGATGCACAGATTGTCCTTCACTGCTCTGTAAGGTCTTCTGCTAGTTGGCAAGGAACCCAGCGAGCACGCACCTTTACATACCACAACTGGTGGACAAGTGTGTCAGCACTACCAAAAGCAACATGCAGTTTAGCAGTGCGATGTTTGATTGTGATTCGTTAATCGCCTCGAATGACTGTGTCTGCACATTCAGACATTGTTGGAGTCACAGCTGTGTGCAGCAGGCTGGAAAGTGTGATATCAGACACACTATGTGATCAAAAGTATCTGGACACCCCGCACAAACATACGTTTTTTATATTAGGTGCATTGTGCTGCCACCTACTGCCAAGTACTCCATACCAGTGACCAAAGTAGTCATTAGACATCATGAGAGAGCCCAATGGGGGTCTCTGCGGAACCCACGGACTTCGAATGTTGACAGGTGATACAGTGTCACTTGTGTTGTACGTCCGTACACGAGATTTCCACACTCATGAACATCCATAGGTCCACTGTTTCCAATGGGATAGTGAAGTGGAAACATGAAGGGACACATACATCACAAAAGTGTACAGGCCAACCTAGTGTGTTGACTCACAGAGACTGCTGACAGTTGAAGAGGGTCGTAATGTGTAATAGGCAGACGTCTATCCAGACCATCACACAGGAATTCCAGACTGCATCAGGATCCACTGCAAGTACTATGACATTTAGGCAGGAAGTCAGAAAACTTTTATTTCATTGTCATACGGCTTCTCATAAATCACGCATCAAGCCAGTAAATGCCAAGCGACGCCTCGCTTGGTGTAAGGAGCAAAAACACTGGATGATTGAACAGTGGAAAAACGTTGTGTGGAGTGGCGAAACACGGTACACAATGTGGCGATCAGATGGTGTGGTGTTGATATGGCGATTGCCCAGTGAATGTCATCTGCCAGCGTATTTAGTGCCAACAGTAAAATTTGTAGGCGGTGGTGTTCAGTGTGGTAATGTTTTTCATGGAGACGGCTAGCACCCCTTGTTGTTTTGCATGTCACTGTCACAGAACAGGCCTACATTAATGTTAGAAGCACCTTCTCTTGCTTCCCATCTTGAAGAGCAGTTTGCGAAAGCAATTGCATCTTTCAACATTATCGAGCACCTGTTCATAAACCATGGGATGTGACGGAGTGGTTACATGACAATAACATCCATGTTATGGACCGGCCTGAACAGAGTCCTGACATGAATCTTATAGAACACCTTTTTGATGTTTTGGAACACCGACTTTGTGAAAGGCCTCACAGGCCGACATTGATACTTCTCCTCAGCGCAGCACTCAGTGAAGAATGGGCTGCCATCCCTCAAGAATGTATGCCTGCAAGAGTGGAAGCTGTTATCAAGGCTGAATCTGAGCCAACACCCTATTGAATTCCAGTATTACTGATGGAGGGTGATACGAGCTTGTAAGTCATTTTCAGCCAGGTGTCTGGATACTTTTGATCACATAGTGTAGGTAAGCATGGCCTTGTAGCAATGATGACAGACACCTCACCCAATGACTGATCATGCCTTTGTTAACTGACGGGTCTCTGTAGATATACTGCAGGCACCTATGAATATCTGCAATGTTCTGGATTTCTGCCAAAGGAAACTGAATGATAGTTCTCTGCTTGCAACATACCTCTGTTACAGATGCCATTTTGAAAACTACATACAGCACTGCCACTTATTTGAACTTCATCAAACTATAGGGGCGGAAGCGCGAATATTCTACGATGACCCACAACAAAATGCCCCGATTTTCAACCAACACAGACTGAGAAAAAATATGTGTTGCATTACTTACTGAACACCCCTAGTGCTTTTGTGACCTCTTCTCAAGACAATATCAATTCCAATGAACATCTCTTCAAAATCTTTTTGATGTCTATGACAGAATTATATTGTCACTGTGAAAATTCAACGTTTTTATTTCTTCTTTCACTTCTTTGCTTAGTACTGCCTTGTCACAGGAGTTCTTGATATTCACAAAGCTGGATCACTTTTCTTCAAAGATGCCTCTTGTTTTCCTATACACAAACTCTCTTTTTCCCCCAGTTATGCATGCCTCTACAGCCTTACATTAATCGTCAATACAATCCTACTTTGCTATTTTGCATTTCCTGTCTATCTCATTTTTTTGAGGTCTATAATCACATCATTCAACTCCCTCGGCTGCATCTTTATAAAAATTTTCTCCTTTAGTCAATGTAATTCAATGTCTACTGTGTTATACAACCTAACATATGGGCCATACTTGAATCACTGTTAACGAAGCAATGTATCTCCTCTGCAACTTAAGCTTGAAAGTAAATGTATCATTGAATGAAACAGACAATAATAAAGAAAACATTGTTGCTGAACTTCAAATGTTAGTACAAGAATCTGGTGGATATTTACAACAACATGAACATGGCTGTACAGAAAGGCATCATACTCAGGAAGGCAATTCAGTCAGAACACATGAGGCATCAACGCTTTCTCTCGACTACATCTGTAATTTGTAATCTAACAGGAATTTTAATTGTGATAAATTCAATTGATCATATTAAAGGCAGAGACCTGAGATACATTTACTAATTTACAATGCATAAATACTAGGCTTTCCAAATTCTATGTGACATGAAACATAAAGGCCCTTATCAAACATAATTTATGTGAAGTTTAAAGTGTCAGTTATTATTACCGTGTGGCTTTGAAAGCTTACAGCTTTTTGAATCAGACTTATTTGTAGCTACATTAGTTTTCACTCTGGAATTTGGTCCATCCAATCCATTATGCATGCATTCTCCTGGCACTGAGGGCAGTATCTTATCTTCACATCCATTTCTATGATCTGAAAGAGGCATGAACAAAATCTTTTAGTAAGAGCATATCAAACAATATGAAACCAAACAAATGTAATAACTGTTCTTCTGCAAACCTCTCCATTTCTCCTTAGTTACTGCAACCTACACCCATGTGAAACTCATTTCTAGAGTTAAGCATTGTTCTACCTCTACAATTTTTACCCCTTACACTTTCCTCTATAATCAAATTGATGATGTTCTTTTAACAGATCACATATTTTACTAAAGATATTCACAAATTATTTTTCCCCCTAATTTGATTAAGTTCCTCTCAATTACTTACTCATTTTACCCACCAAATTTTCAGCATTCTTCTGTACTACCAGATTTCAACTACATTCTAGTCAAATACCTTACAAAATGTGATTCTTCATTGTCTCCCTGAGTAATTCATCATAAAATAGTTCACAGACAAACAAGCAGTCATGAGTGGACAATGGGCACAACATTTTACCAAGCAATCAGGTAGCATGTTGATGAACTGACCGACTAAAAGCTGGGCACTAACACTGGTGACACCTCCACTGTTTCTCCCTCGGCGTCATATTTGTTGTCTGCTATCTGCTTCCTCTTCTTAAACAGACCAAGTGCGGGTTACCGGTCTTTTCTACATATGTACCCACTTACACAACTGATCAGCTGTTCACTTGCACAAATTTCAATAGATTCAAAGAATTACACTGATTTGCACCAAGAGAGAGGAGATGAAGACATGGCAGATCTCAAAGAATCTGGCTTGTGAGATGCAGTTGTTAAAAAGCTATGATGGAGAACATAGTTTTTACTGAGACTTGAATGACTTCCACACATTCACAAAGAGGGATGGCTTTAAGACAAAATTGTGAGTCACATTGATGTCAAAACTGACACACTAGTTGTATACCCTTAGGCTGGCAAAATACCACATTATACTTTCAACTTTGTGGATTTTGTTGGATGTCTCAACAACTTGAAGCTTAGTTTTCGTAATATGGGTCCACAGCTTTTAAAAATTTTTTAAATGTCATCATCTGGTTTTCGGTTGTTAGAATGTTATTTGATGATTACAGTTTGCGCATTATGCCATTTTCAAGCATAAGGTTATGATATGTTTCAAACAAAAACATTTTTGTAAAAATCTTATGCTTCAAAATGGCTCAATACAGAATTTGCAATTAAAAAAAATTATAGCATCTGAGATCATGACAATGACATTTAAAAAACTTTACGGGTATGGCTTGATGTTGAAATACTTTCTTTTTGACAGCGGTTGCTACAAACAGACAGAAGGAGTAGCCATGGGGAGTCCACCTTTACTGATTTTTGCCAATGTGTATATGGAACATTTAGAGAAGCAAGCCCTGGCATCAGCCCAATGAAAACCATCAAATTTCTTACCAGTATTTTGATGTCACACTCATCATACGGCCACATGGAAGACATAAGCTGAATGCTTTCCTCATACATCTCAATTCCATACACCAATTTTATAATGGAAGTCAAGGTGTTCCTCTTTCTGGATGTCCTCGTAAAAAGAAGAGCAAAAACTACTTTGTGTCACAGTGTGTACCTTAAGAAAACACACACCGACCTATACTTACACACGGACAAGGGACACCAATAGCCATAAAGGAACACAGTGCTTGAAACATTTTTACATAGGGCTCGCATCCTCTCCAACAACGAGAGTCTCAACCAATAAGTAGCACACCTGTGGACAGTGTTCAGTGAAAAGGCTACACAGAGAGGGAAATTAGGAGACTGCTATGTCCTACACTGAAGGTGCTGTCAATGGAAACAGAGGAAGACCCTCAGGAGGATGGAGCCACTCTGTTTATTCCATTCTGTGGAATATTATCTACAAATATAGGATGAAATCTACACAAACATCAAGTGAGGACCATTATACACCTGCCAGCTAAAACATGGGCACTGCTTGGTAGTGTCAAGCTAATCTTGGACACCAAAAATCCAGGAACTATAAAAGTCCCATGCCAGTGTTGCATGTACAAAGGTCAGATAGTACATGTTGTCATAGACCATCACTGTGACCAATGGCATATCAAGGTGCAACAGCCTAACATGTCGGCACTTGCAGAAGACTGACTATTGTAATTAAATGGAATGGATTATGACCATCTAAGGTTTAACTTCTGGAACTGTGTCATTATAGAAACTATCAAGAGTCGAATCAGACAACAGATGACCAATAGGGATAGTGCCTACAATCTTAGTAAGGCCTGGGAACCTGTACACAATCTGGTTAAGAAAAGGGAAGGAGACATCCCACAACAAACTGACTTAAAAAAACAGGTGGATCAACAGTGGAGATGCTTCCAAAACATACCCCTGTGTGGAAACCACAGAAAAAGGCTAGTGAGAGGGAACGGGATGAAGAGATTACTAATTATGAGGAGTGCTAAGTTGGAGGATGAGGCGGGGATGGGGGGGGGGGGGGGGGGGATGAAGACCTGTGCCAGCTTGAAGGCAGTCAGTTCATCAGTACACCTCATAATGGCAATGAGGTTACTTGCTGAAATATTGTGCCTCTTGTACAATGACTTCTCGCCATTCACCTGTGAACTATATTGGATATTAAGAAATCCCTCTTTTTCAGAAGTGCTTTTTGTTCTAGGGCCAGGTTACCTTTTATATCCCCTTTACTGTAGCCATCACTGATTATTTTGCTGGCAAAGTAACAAAATTCATCAACTACTTTTAGTATCACATTACATAAGCAAATTCCATCAGTAACACCTGATTTAATTCAACTACATTCCATTGCCCTCATTTTACAAGGGGCATTCAATAAGTAGTGTAACACATTTTTCCCCCTGAATGGTTTTATTTGGGATTCCAATTCGCCATTTTATTCCCCACTCTTTTGTATAGAAACCCTATTTTGTAACATAATCCCCATTCAGTGTGACAGCCTTATGCCACCTTACTGGGAGGGCCTGTATGCCTGCATGGTACCACCCTACTTGTAAACATTGGGGCCAAAGTTTTGCTGCATCAATAACCACCTCATCATCATCCACATACTGCTTCCTGCAGAGTGTATCCTTTGATGCACAGATTGTCCTTCACTGCTCTGTAAGGTCTTCTGCTAGTTGGCAAGGAACCCAGCGAGCACGCACCTTTACATACCACAACTGGTGGACAAGTGTGTCAGCACTACCAAAAGCAACATGCAGTTTAGCAGTGTGATGTTTGATTGTGATTCGTTAATCGCCTCGAATGACTGTGTCTGCACATTCAGACATTGTTGGAGTCACAGCTGTGTGCAGCAGGCTGGAAAGTGTGATATCAGATACACTATGTGATCAAAAGTATCTGGACACCCCGCACAAACATACGTTTTTTATATTAGGTGCATTGTGCTGCCACCTACTGCCAAGTACTCCATACCAGTGACCAAAGTAGTCATTAGACATCATGAGAGAGCCCAATGGGGGTCTCTGCGGAACCCACGGACTTCGAATGTTGACAGGTGATACAGTGTCACTTGTGTTGTACGTCCGTACACGAGATTTCCACACTCATGAACATCCATAGGTCCACTGTTTCCAATGGGATAGTGAAGTGGAAACATGAAGGGACACATACGTCACAAAAGTGTACAGGCCAACCTAGTGTGTTGACTCACAGAGACTGCTGACAGTTGAAGAGGGTCGTAATGTGTAATAGGCAGACGTCTATCCAGACCATCACACAGGAATTCCAGACTGCATCAAGATCCACTGCAAGTACTATGACATTTAGGCAGGAAGTCAGAAAACTTTTATTTCATTGTCATACGGCTTCTCATAAATCACGCATCAAGCCAGTAAATGCCAAGCGACGCCTCGCTTGGTGTAAGGAGCAAAAACACTGGATGATTGAACAGTGGAAAAACGTTGTGTGGAGTGGCGAAACACGGTACACAATGTGGCGATCAGATGGTGTGGTGTTGATATGGCGATTGCCCAGTGAATGTCATCTGCCAGCGTATTTAGTGCCAACAGTAAAATTTGTAGGCGGTGGTGTTCAGTGTGGTAATGTTTTTCATGGAGACGGCTAGCACCCCTTGTTGTTTTGCATGTCACTGTCACAGAACAGGCCTACATTAATGTTAGAAGCACCTTCTCTTGCTTCCCATCTTGAAGAGCAGTTTGCGAAAGCAATTGCATCTTTCAACATTATCGAGCACCTGTTCATAAACCATGGGATGTGACGGAGTGGTTACATGACAATAACATCCATGTTATGGACCGGCCTGAACAGAGTCCTGACATGAATCTTATAGAACACCTTTTTGATGTTTTGGAACACCGACTTTGTGAAAGGCCTCACAGGCCGACATTGATACTTCTCCTCAGCGCAGCACTCAGTGAAGAATGGGCTGCCATCCCTCAAGAATGTATGCCTGCAAGAGTGGAAGCTGTTATCAAGGCTGAATCTGAGCCAACACCCTATTGAATTCCAGTATTACTGATGGAGGGTGATACGAGCTTGTAAGTCATTTTCAGCCAGGTGTCTGGATACTTTTGATCACATAGTGTAGGTAAGCATGGCCTTGTAGCAATGATGACAGACACCTCACCCAATGACTGATCATGCCTTTGTTAACTGACGGGTCTCTGTAGATATACTGCAGGCACCTATGAATATCTGCAATGTTCTGGATTTCTGCCAAAGGAAACTGAATGATAGTTCTCTGCTTGCAACATACCTCTGTTACAGATGCCATTTTGAAAACTACATACAGCACTGCCACTTATTTGAACTTCATCAAACTATAGGGGCGGAAGCGCGAATATTCTACGATGACCCACAACAAAATGCCCCGATTTTCAACCAACACAGACTGAGAAAAAATATGTGTTGCATTACTTACTGAACACCCCTAGTGCTTTTGTGACCTCTTCTCAAGACAATATCAATTCCAATGAACATCTCTTCAAAATCTTTTTGATGTCTATGACAGAATTATATTGTCACTGTGAAAATTCAACGTTTTTATTTCTTCTTTCACTTCTTTGCTTAGTACTGCCTTGTCACAGGAGTTCTTGATATTCACAAAGCTGGATCACTTTTCTTCAAAGATGCCTCTTGTTTTCCTATACACAAACTCTCTTTTTCCCCCAGTTATGCATGCCTCTACAGCCTTACATTACTCGTCAATACAATCCTACTTTGCTATTTTGCATTTCCTGTCTATCTCATTTTTTTGAGGTCTATAATCACATCATTCAACTCCCTCGGCTGCATCTTTATAAAAATTTTCTCCTTTAGTCAATGTAATTCAATGTCTACTGTGTTATACAACCTAACATATGGGCCATACTTGAATCACTGTTAACGAAGCAATGTATCTCCTCTGCAACTTAAGCTTGAAAGTAAATGTATCATTGAATGAAACAGACAATAATAAAGAAAACATTGTTGCTGAACTTCAAATGTTAGTACAAGAATCTGGTGGATATTTACAACAACATGAACATGGCTGTACAGAAAGGCATCATACTCAGAAAGGCAATTCAGTCAGAACACATGAGGCATCAACGCTTTCTCTCGACTACATCTGTAATTTGTAATCTAACAGGAATTTTAATTGTGATAAATTCAATTGATCATATTAAAGGCAGAGACCTGAGATACATTTACTAATTTACAATGCATAAATACTAGGCTTTCCAAATTCTATGTGACATGAAACATAAAGGCCCTTATCAAACATAATTTATGTGAAGTTTAAAGTGTCAGTTATTATTACCGTGTGGCTTTGAAAGCTTACAGCTTTTTGAATCAGACTTATTTGTAGCTACATTAGTTTTCACTCTGGAATTTGGTCCATCCAATCCATTATGCATGCATTCTCCTGGCACTGAGGGCAGTATCTTATCTTCACATCCATTTCTATGATCTGAAAGAGGCATGAACAAAATCTTTTAGTAAGAGCATATCAAACAATATGAAACCAAACAAATGTAATAACTGTTCTTCTGCAAACCTCTCCATTTCTCCTTAGTTACTGCAACCTACACCCATGTGAAACTCATTTCTAGAGTTAAGCATTGTTCTACCTCTACAATTTTTACCCCTTACACTTTCCTCTATAATCAAATTGATGATGTTCTTTTAACAGATCACATATTTTACTAAAGATATTCACAAATTATTTTTCCCCCTAATTTGATTAAGTTCCTCTCAATTACTTACTCATTTTACCCACCAAATTTTCAGCATTCTTCTGTACTACCAGATTTCAACTACATTCTAGTCAAATACCTTACAAAATGTGATTCTTCATTGTCTCCCTGAGTAATTCATCATAAAATAGTTCACAGACAAACAAGCAGTCATGAGTGGACAATGGGCACAACATTTTACCAAGCAATCAGGTAGCATGTTGATGAACTGACCGACTAAAAGCTGGGCACTAACACTGGTGACACCTCCACTGTTTCTCCCTCGGCGTCATATTTGTTGTCTGCTATCTGCTTCCTCTTCTTAAACAGACCAAGTACGGGTTACCGGTCTTTTCTACATATGTACCCACTTACACAACTGATCAGCTGTTCACTTGCACAAATTTCAATAGATTCAAAGAATTACACTGATTTGCACCAAGAGAGAGGAGATGAAGACATGGCAGATCTCAAAGAATCTGGCTTGTGAGATGCAGTTGTTAAAAAGCTATGATGGAGAACATAGTTTTTACTGAGACTTGAATGACTTCCACACATTCACAAAGAGGGATGGCTTTAAGACAAAATTGTGAGTCACATTGATGTCAAAACTGACACACTAGTTGTATACCCTTAGGCTGGCAAAATACCACATTATACTTTCAACTTTGTGGATTTTGTTGGATGTCTCAACAACTTGAAGCTTAGTTTTCGTAATATGGGTCCACAGCTTTTAAAAATTTTTTAAATGTCATCATCTGGTTTTCGGTTGTTAGAATGTTATTTGATGATTACAGTTTGCGCATTATGCCATTTTCAAGCATAAGGTTATGATATGTTTCAAACAAAAACATTTTTGTAAAAATCTTATGCTTTAAAATGGCTTAATACAGAATTTGCAATTAAAAAAAATTATAGCATCTGAGATCATGACAATGACATTTAAAAAACTTTACGGGTATGGCTTGATGTTGAAATACTTTCTTTTTGACAGCGGTTGCTACAAACAGACAGAAGGAGTAGCCATGGGGAGTCCACCTTTACTGATTTTTGCCAATGTGTATATGGAACATTTAGAGAAGCAAGCCCTGGCATCAGCCCAATGAAAACCATCAAATTTCTTACCAGTATTTTGATGTCACACTCATCATACGGCCACATGGAAGACATAAGCTGAATGCTTTCCTCATACATCTCAATTCCATACACCAATTTTATCATGGAAGTCAAGGTGTTCCTCTTTCTGGATGTCCTCGTAAAAAGAAGAGCAAAAACTACTTTGTGTCACAGTGTGTACCTTAAGAAAACACACACCGACCTATACTTACACACGGACAAGGGACACCAATAGCCATAAAGGAACACAGTGCTTGAAACATTTTTACATAGGGCTCGCATCCTCTCCAACAACGAGAGTCTCAACCAATAAGTAGCACACCTGTGGACAGTGTTCAGTGAAAAGGCTACACAGAGAGGGAAATTAGGAGACTGCTATGTCCTACACTGAAGGTGCTGTCAATGGAAACAGAGGAAGACCCTCAGGAGGATGGAGCCACTCTGTTTATTCCATTCTGTGGAATATTATCTACAAATATAGGATGAAATCTACACAAACATCAAGTGAGGACCATTATACACCTGCCAGCTAAAACATGGGCACTGCTTGGTAGTGTCAAGCTAATCTTGGACACCAAAAATCCAGGAACTATAAAAGTCCCATGCCAGTGTTGCATGTACAAAGGTCAGATAGTACATGTTGTCATAGACCATCACTGTGACCAATGGCATATCAAGGTGCAACAGCCTAACATGTCGGCACTTGCAGAAGACTGACTATTGTAATTAAATGGAATGGATTATGACCATCTAAGGTTTAACTTCTGGAACTGTGTCATTATAGAAACTATCAAGAGTCGAATCAGACAACAGATGACCAATAGGGATAGTGCCTACAATCTTAGTAAGGCCTGGGAACCTGTACACAATCTGGTTAAGAAAAGGGAAGGAGACATCCCACAACAAACTGACTTAAAAAAACAGGTGGATCAACTGTGGAGATGCTTCCAAAACATACCCCTGTGTGGAAACCACAGAAAAAGGCTGGTGAGAGGGAACGGGATGAAGAGATTACTAATTATGAGGAGTGCCAAGTTGGAGGATGAGGCGGGGATGGGGGGGGGGGGGATGAAGACCTGTGCCAGCTTGAAGGCAGTCAGTTCATCAGTACACCTCATAATGGCAATGAGGTTACTTGCTGAAATATTGTGCCTCTTGTACAATGACTTCTCGCCATTCACCTGTGAACTATATTGGATATTAAGAAATCCCTCTTTTTCAGAAGTGCTTTTTGTTCTAGGGCCAGGTTACCTTTTATATCCCCTTTACTGTAGCCATCACTGATTATTTTGCTGGCAAAGTAACAAAATTCATCAACTACTTTTAGTATCACATTACATAAGCAAATTCCATCAGTAACACCTGATTTAATTCAACTACATTCCATTGCCCTCATTTTACAAGGGGCATTCAATAAGTAGTGTAACACATTTTTCCCCCTGAATGGTTTTATTTGGGATTCCAATTCGCCATTTTATTCCCCACTCTTTTGTATAGAAACCCTATTTTGTAACATAATCCCCATTCAGTGTGACAGCCTTATGCCACCTTACTGGGAGGGCCTGTATGCCTGCATGGTACCACCCTACTTGTAAACATTGGGGCCAAAGTTTTGCTGCATCAATAACCACCTCATCATCATCCACATACTGCTTCCTGCAGAGTATATCCTTTGATGCACAGATTGTCCTTCATTGCTCTGTAAGGTCTTCTGCTAGTTGGCAAGGAACCCAGCGAGCACACACCTTTACATACCACAACTGGTGGACAAGTGTGTCAGCACTACCAAAAGCAACATGCAGTTTAGCAGTGCGATGTTTGATTGTGATTCGTTAATCGCCTCGAATGACTGTGTCTGCACATTCAGACATTGTTGGAGTCACAGCTGTGTGCAGCAGGCCGGAAAGTGTGATATCAGATACACTATGTGATCAAAAGTATCTGGACACCCCGCACAAACATACGTTTTTTATATTAGGTGCATTGTGCTGCCACCTACTGCCAAGTACTCCATACCAGTGACCAAAGTAGTCATTAGACATCATGAGAGAGCCCAATGGGGGTCTCTGCGGAACCCACGGACTTCGAATGTTGACAGGTGATACAGTGTCACTTGTGTTGTACGTCCGTACACGAGATTTCCACACTCATGAACATCCATAGGTCCACTGTTTCCAATGGGATAGTGAAGTGGAAACATGAAGGGACACATACATCACAAAAGTGTACAGGCCAACCTAGTGTGTTGACTCACAGAGACTGCTGACAGTTGAAGAGGGTCGTAATGTGTAATAGGCAGACGTCTATCCAGACCATCACACAGGAATTCCAGACTGCATCAGGATCCACTGCAAGTACTATGACATTTAGGCAGGAAGTCAGAAAACTTTTATTTCATTGTCATACGGCTTCTCATAAATCACGCATCAAGCCAGTAAATGCCAAGCGACGCCTCGCTTGGTGTAAGGAGCAAAAACACTGGATGATTGAACAGTGGATAAACGTTGTGTGGAGTGGCGAAACACGGTACACAATGTGGCGATCAGATGGTGTGGTGTGGATATGGCGATTGCCCAGTGAATGTCATCTGCCAGCGTATTTAGTGCCAACAGTAAAATTTGTAGGCGGTGGTGTTCAGTGTGGTAATGTTTTTCATGGAGACGGCTAGCACCCCTTGTTGTTTTGCATGTCACTGTCACAGAACAGGCCTACATTAATGTTAGAAGCACCTTCTCTTGCTTCCCATCTTGAAGAGCAGTTTGCGAAAGCAATTGCATCTTTCAACATTATCGAGCACCTGTTCATAAACCATAGGATGTGACGAAGTGGTTACATGACAATAACATCCATGTTATGGACTGGCCTGAACAGAGTCCTGACATGAATCTTATAGAACACCTTTTTGATGTTTTGGAACACCGACTTTGTGAAAGGCCTCACAGGCCGACATTGATACTTCTCCTCAGCGCAGCACTCAGTGAAGAATGGGCTGCCATCCCTCAAGAATGTATGCCTGCAAGAGTGGAAGCTGTTATCAAGGCTGAATCTGAGCCAACACCCTATTGAATTCCAGTATTACTGATGGAGGGTGATACGAGCTTGTAAGTCATTTTCAGCCAGGTGTCTGGATACTTTTGATCACATAGTGTAGGTAAGCATGGCCTTGTAGCAATGATGACAGACACCTCACCCAATGACTGATCATGCCTTTGTTAACTGACGGGTCTCTGTAGATATACTGCAGGCACCTATGAATATCTGCAATGTTCTGGATTTCTGCCAAAGGAAACTGAATGATAGTTCTCTGCTTGCAACATACCTCTGTTACAGATGCCATTTTGAAAACTACATACAGCACTGCCACTTATTTGAACTTCATCAAACTATAGGGGCGGAAGCGCGAATATTCTACGATGACCCACAACAAAATGCCCCGATTTTCAACCAACACAGACTGAGAAAAAATATGTGTTGCATTACTTACTGAACACCCCTAGTGCTTTTGTGACCTCTTCTCAAGACAATATCAATTCCAATGAACATCTCTTCAAAATCTTTTTGCTGTCTATGACAGAATTATATTGTCACTGTGAAAATTCAACGTTTTTATTTCTTCTTTCACTTCTTTGCTTAGTACTGCCTTGTCACAGGAGTTCTTGATATTCACAAAGCTGGATCACTTTTCTTCAAAGATGCCTCTTGTTTTCCTATACACAAACTCTCTTTTTCCCCCAGTTATGCATGCCTCTACAGCCTTACATTACTCGTCAATACAATCCTACTTTGCTATTTTGCATTTCCTGTCTATCTCATTTTTTTGAGGTCTATAATCACATCATTCAACTCCCTCGGCTGCATCTTTATAAAAATTTTCTCCTTTAGTCAATGTAATTCAATGTCTACTGTGTTATACAACCTAACATATGGGCCATACTTGAATCACTGTTAACGAAGCAATGTATCTCCTCTGCAACTTAAGCTTGAAAGTAAATGTATCATTGAATGAAACAGACAATAATAAAGAAAACATTGTTGCTGAACTTCAAATGTTAGTACAAGAATCTGGTGGATATTTACAACAACATGAACATGGCTGTACAGAAAGGCATCATACTCAGAAAGGCAATTCAGTCAGAACACATGAGGCATCAACGCTTTCTCTCGACTACATCTGTAATTTGTAATCTAACAGGAATTTTAATTGTGATAAATTCAATTGATCATATTAAAGGCAGAGACCTGAGATACATTTACTAATTTACAATGCATAAATACTAGGCTTTCCAAATTCTATGTGACATGAAACATAAAGGCCCTTATCAAACATAATTTATGTGAAGTTTAAAGTGTCAGTTATTATTACCGTGTGGCTTTGAAAGCTTACAGCTTTTTGAATCAGATTTATTTGTAGCTACATTAGTTTTCACTCTGGAATTTGGTCCATCCAATCCATTATGCATGCATTCTCCTGGCACTGAGGGCAGTATCTTATCTTCACATCCATTTCTATGATCTGAAAGAGGCATGAACAAAATCTTTTAGTAAGAGCATATCAAACAATATGAAACCAAACAAATGTAATAACTGTTCTTCTGCAAACCTCTCCATTTCTCCTTAGTTACTGCAACCTACACCCATGAGAAACTCATTTCTAGAGTTAAGCATTGTTCTACCTCTACAATTTTTACCCCTTACACTTTCCTCTATAATCAAATTGATGATGTTCTTTTAACAGATCACATATTTTACTAAAGATATTCACAAATTATTTTTCCCCCTAATTTGATTAAGTTCCTCTCAATTACTTACTCATTTTACCAACCAAATTTTCAGCATTCTTCTGTACTACCAGATTTCAACTACATTCTAGTCAAATACCTTACAAAATGTGATTCTTCATTGTCTCCCTGAGTAATTCATCATAAAATAGTTCACAGACAAACAAGCAGTCATGAGTGGACAATGGGCACAACATTTTACCAAGCAATCAGGTAGCATGTTGATGAACTGACCGACTAAAAGCTGGGCACTAACACTGGTGACACCTCCACTGTTTCTCCCTCGGCGTCATATTTGTTGTCTGCTATCTGCTTCCTCTTCTTAAACAGACCAAGTGCGGGTTACCGGTCTTTTCTACATATGTACCCACTTACACAACTGATCAGCTGTTCACTTGCACAAATTTCAATAGATTCAAAGAATTACACTGATTGCACCACAAGAGAGGAGATGAAGACATGGCAGATCTCAAAGAATCTGGCTTGTGAGATGCAGTTGTTAAAAAGCTATGATGGAGAACATAGTTTTTACTGAGACTTGAATGACTTCCACACATTCACAAAGAGGGATGGCTTTAAGACAAAATTGTGAGTCACATTGATGTCAAAACTGACACACTAGTTGTATACCCTTAGGCTGGCAAAAGACCACATTATATTTTCAACTTTGTGGATTTTGTTGGATGTCTCAACAACTTGTAGCTTAGTTTTCGTAATATGGGTCCACAGCTTTTAAAAATTTTTTAAATGTCATCATCTGGTTTTCGGTTGTTAGAATGTTATTTGATGATTACAGTTTCCGCATTATGCCATTTTCAAGCATAAGGTTTTGATATGTTTCAAACAAAAACCTTTCTGTAAAAATCTTATGCTTTAAAATGGCTTAATGCAGAATTTGCAATTAAAAAAAATTATAACCTCTGAGATCATGATAATGACATTTAAAAAACTTTACGGGTATGGCTTGATGTTGAAATACTTTCTTTTTGACAGCGGTTACTACAAACAGACAGAAGGAGTAGCCATGGGGAGTCCACCTTTACTGATTTTTGCCAATGTGTATATGGAACATTTAGAGAAGCAAGCCCTGGCATCAGCCCAATGAAAACCATCAAATTTCTTACCAGTATTTTGATGTCACACTCATCATACGGCCACATGGAAGACATAAGCTGAGTGCTTTCCTCATACATCTCAATTCCATACACCAGTTTTAGCATGGAAGTCAAGGTGTTCTTCTTTCTGGATGTCCTCATAAAAAGAAGAGCAAAAACTACTTTGTCTCACAGTGTGTACCTTAAGAAAAACACATACCGACCTATACTTACACACGGACAAGGGACACCAATCGGCATAAGGGAACACAGTGCTTGAAACATTTTTACATAGGGCTTGCATCCACTCCAACAACGAGAGTCTCATCCCATAAGTAACACACCTGTGGACAGTGTTGGGTGGAAATGCTACACAGAGAGGGAAATTAGGAGAATCCTATGTCCTACACTGAAGGTGCAGTCAGTGGAAACAGAAGAAGACCCTCAGGAGGATGCATCCACTCTGTTTATTCCATTCTGTGGAATATTATCTACAAATATAGGATGAAATCTACACAAACATGAAGTGAAGACCATTTTACACCTGCCAGTTAAAACATGGCTATAAAAGTCCCATGCCAGTTCTTCTTTTTTAAGGGCGCAAAACTGCTATGGTCAATAGCGCCCAGTCTGTGACTTAGGAAAAGGTAAAAATTCAAAATGGAAACCAGCAGCAATGGGAACGAAACTAAAAAAACTAAAAAAATTGGAGAAACTAAAAGCAGAAGGAAAGCTTAAAAAACCACTACAGAAAGGGGTTGTTTGTCCCAAAAAGAGCGTCAAATGACTGACGTCATCTCACTGGCACTAATAAACTCGAGAACGCGATCGGCTGAGCGCGTTTCATATGCTTACATGGACGATATTTCAGGCGACAGCTGTAGACGGGCGCGTAACGGAGTAAAATAGGGGCACTCAAGTAAAAAGTGTCTTACCGTCCACAGCTGAGAGCAGTAGGGTAAAAGTGGGGGAGGATCGCTGCTTAAAAGATGTCGATGACTAAAAAGACAGTGCCCAATCCAGAGTCTGGTTAAAATTACCTCCTCCCGGCAATGCATTCGGGAGGAAGAGGTCCAAGCACAGGGAAGAGCTTTCATGTCCCACAATTTATCATGGGGAAGTGTCGACCAATGTGCATGCCATAAAAGAACAACATGACGACATAAAACTGTGCTGTCACCGCCAGACACCACACTTGCTAGGTGGTAGCCTTTAAATCGGCCGCGGCGCGGTAGTATACGTCGGACCCGCGTGTCGCCACTACCAGTGATTGCAGACCGAGCACCGCCACACGGCATGTTTAGAGAGACTTCCTAGCATTCGCCCCAGTTGTACGGCCGACTTTGCTAGCGATGGTTCACCGACAAAATACGTTCTCATTTGCCGAGACAATAGTTAGTATAGTCTTCAGCTACGTTATTTGCTACAACCTAGCAAGGCGCCATATTCAGTTACCATTGATATTGTGAATCATGTACTGTCACGAGCGACATTCATCATTAATGAATTAAAGTTAAGTATTTCACCAGCTACGTCCGTTTTCCTCAATTCTAATTCCCTTGTCATGTTCCAGGCCTCACGCCAGCCTGCGTGAGCTAAAACGCGTGCATTTCGGCCTCCTTTAGTAACACTATGTTGGCTCTCCTGCCAACCACAACAAAAACACTCTGTAGATCGGCGAAGGGAATCGTCCTAATAGCTGGCCGAAGAAGAGAGACTGCAGCCTTTGCCGCTATATCAGCCGCCTCATTTACACAGATACCAACGTGACCTGGGATCCAGAGGAACACCACCGAGACGCGCCCCAACTGGAGCAAGCGTAGGCAGTCCTGAATCCAATGGACCAGAAGGTGGACAGGGTAGAGAACTTGGAGACAGAGGAGAGAGCTGAGAGAATCTGAACAGATAACATACTGTATCTGCTGATGGCGACAGATGTATTGGGCAGCCTGGAGAACAGCGTAAAGCTCCGCAGTATAAACCAAACACTGGGCAGGAAACCGAAATCAATTTGGGGTGTTGCCAACAATATAGGCACTCCCCCTACACCAAACAATGTTTTTGAGCCATCAGTGTAAATAAATGTGGTATCCTTCACTTGTGCGCATAGAGCAGAAAATGCCCGACAATAAACAAGTGAAGGGGTACCATCCTTAGGAAACTGAAAGGTCACGGACCAGGCAGGTCCGGGGATGGAGCCAATGCGGTGCTGTACCGCGAGTTGTTAAGAAAGTTTTAGGAAAGCGGAAGGAAAGAGAATGGAGCAGTTGACGGAAGTGGACTCCCGGTGGTGGTAGGGAAGAAGGGCGGCCTGCATACCCTACATACAAGGAGTCATCGAAAAATATGTCATGGGTCAGATTAGCAGGCATGGAAGACAGATGGCTAGCATAACGACTCAGAAGGACAGCTCGCCGATTGGACAGCGGAGGTTCAGCAGTCTCAGCATAAAGGCTTTCCACAGGGTTGGTGTAAAAAGCTCCAGACACTAAACATAATCCACGGTGGTTGATAGAGTCAAGACTCCAAAGAATAGACGGCCGAGCAGAGGAGTAAACTATGCTTCCATAGTCCAATTTCAAGTGAACTAAGGCACGATAGAGGCGGAGAAGGACCACTCAGTCCGCTCCCCAGGAGGTACCATTCAGGACATGGAGGGTGTTGAGGGATCGCAGACAGCGAGCCACAAGATAGGAAACGTGGGAGGACCAGCACAGTTTTCTCTCAAACATAAGACCCAAGAATTTAGCGACGTCCAAAAATGGAAGGTTGACAGGACCTAGAGGTAAGGAAGGTGGAAGAAACTCCATATGACGCCAAAAAGTAACACGAACGGTCTAACTGGGAGAAAAGCAGAAGCCTGTTTCAATGCTCCAAGAGTGGAGGCGATCGAGACAGCCTTGAAGAAGTCGTTCAAGAAGGCTGGTCCGTTGAGAGCTGTAGTAGATCGCAAAATTGTCCACAAAGAGGGAGCCTGAGACATCAGGAAGGAGACAATCCATAATTGGATTTATGGCATTGGCAAAACAGTACAACACTTAGCACGGAGCCATGGGATACCCCATTTTCTTGGGAGAGAGTAGTGTTCACCCGCACTCTAAATGTGTGCTCTGCCATAAATTCGAGAAGAAAAATGGGCAGTCGACCTCGAACCCAAGAGAACAGTGTGCGGATGGTGCCTGTCCTCCGACAGATATCGTATGCTCTCTCCAGATCAAAAAATATTGCTACTGTTTGGTGTTTCTGGAGAAAATTGTTCTCATGATATAAGTGGAGAAAGCAACAAGATGGTCAACTGCAGAACAATGCTTTCAGAAACGGCATTGGGCAGGTGTTAAAAGACTGCAGGACTACAGCCACCAAGCTAAAAGGCAATTCACAATATGCTCTAAAACCTTGCATACACTACTCGTGAGAGGATTGGGCCGATAGCTAGAGGGGAGATGTTTGTCCTTTCCAGATTTCGGAACAGGAACGACGATAGCTTCCCGCCATCGTCTAGGAAAAGTACTGTCAGTCCAAATTCGATTATAAAGGCGAAGGATATAATGCAGACTATGGTATGATAAATGCAGCAACATTTGGATGTGAATACCATCCGGTCCTGGGGCAGAGGAGTGAGAAGAAGAGAGTGCATGTTGGAGTTTCTGCATGGAGAAAACAGTATTGTAGCTTTCGCGATTTTGAGAGGAGAAAGCAAGAGATCGCACTTCTCCTGCACGTTTCTTCGGGAGAAACACTGGCGGGTAATTTGAAGAGCTCGAAATCTCAGCAAAGTGTTGACCCAATGAGTTAGAAATTGCGACGGGGTCCACTAATGTATCATGCGAGACAGTGAGCCCAGAGACCGGGGAGAAACTAGGCGTGCCTGATAACTGTCAAATCCAGCTCCAAACTTCCGAGGAGGGAGTGAAGGTGTTAAATGGGCTAGTAAAGAAGTTCCAGCTTGCCTTCTTGCTATCGCGGATGATGCGACGGCACCGCGCACAGAACTGCTTATAAGGGATACAGTTGGCCAATGTAGGATGGTGTTTGGAAACGCGAAGAGCAAGTCGCCCCTCACGTATTGCGTCACGGCATGCCTCGTTCCACCAAGGAACTGGGGGGTGCCGGGGCAATTCGGAGGTGCGAGGTATTGAACGTTCCGCAGCTGTAAGAATAACATCTGTAATATGAGTGACCTCATCGTTGACGCTAGGAAAGTGACGGTCATCGAATGTTGCTAGAGACGAAAAAAGTGTCCAATCAGCTTGGGCAAACTTCCAGTGTCTTGACGCATAAATGACAGTTGTGGCTGCAATCGAAGGACACATGGAAAGTGGTCACTCAAGTGTGTATCAACATGGGCGAACCATTCAAAGTGCCGAGCTAGCGGAACAGTACCGACCAAAAGGTCCAAATGAGAGAGATTTGTCGTGGAGGCAGACAAAAATGTAGGGTCCCCAGTGTTGAGGCAAACAAGATCCGCTTGATGGAAGACGTCTAGCAATAGTGAGCCACGCGGACAAGGATGTGGAGATCCCCAAAGCAAGCGGTGGGCATCGAAGTCCCCAAGCAGCCAATACGGGGGTGGAAGCTGACCAAGAAGATGAAGGAGATCAGCTCGTGCCATTGATGTGGACTATGGAAAGTATACAGTACAAAGAGAGAAGGGGTATCCAGAAAGGGAAAGACGGTCAGCGACTGCTTGGAAGTGTTTAGGGGGATTGGGTGATAATGGAGAGTATTATGGAGAAGAATCATGAGTCCTCCATGTGCTGGAGTGCCTTCAACAGAAGGGAGATCAAATTGGACTGACTGAAAATGGGGGAAAACAAAGCGGTTGTGGGGACGCAGCTTTCTTTCCTGAAGACAGAAGATCACCGGCAAGTAGGATCGTAAGAGGATCGTCAATTCATCCTGATTGGCTCGAATGCCGCGGATATTCCAATGGATAATGGACATAGGGTGGACAGAAAATGGAAGAATGTGACCAAGGTTGCCGTCAACTCAACGGCTGCTCAGAGCTCGCGACAAACAGCGTGGAATGGCACTCAGCCGAAGGCAGAAGAGCCTGATCCATAGGTTGTTCAGGAGCAGCTCCTGCCACCAGTGATCGGCTGGTTGATCAACCACCAGCAGTGTGCTTCAGCGACACAGAAGACGGTCAAGGGCGGTTACCGCCAGGTGGTGCTGTAGAAGAGACACGCCGTGACAGAGAAGGAGAGGAACTGGGTTTCTTATTAGCCTTCTTGGAAACATGATGTTTAGATGAAGGAGGAACCGATGGTTTTGAAGTTGGGGTATGTAAAAAATCTTCACGAGTATGCTCTTTTTGGAAGTCCGGGTGTCTGACTTTTGGGATAGAGATTTAGCGGAACCCGATGAAGGGTGTGCCGGGAGCAGGTGAAAGTGGGGAGGTTGAATGGGAGATCTTTGCGCTGGCCGATCTGACGATCGTGTCACTAAAGGTGAGATCACAAGTCTGAGTGGCCGCCTCCTTTGTTGGCCAAGGAGAGGTAAGGACAGTGCTGTATTTTCCTGTCTGAGGCACAGTGGGCTTTCGACTGGCGAATAATTTTTGAACAGCAAAGGTCCACAACTTTTCCTTCACTCTGATTTCCTGATTGAGCTTTTCGTCTTTAAAAATGGGGCAATCTCGAGAGGAAGCAGCGTGGTCACCCATACAGTTGAAGAGACGAGGGGATGGAGGTGGACAAGCACCCTCATGGGCGTCCTTGCCACACGTAACACATTTGGCCGGGTTGGAACAGGACTGGCTTGTATGATTGAACCGCTGGCACCGATAGCAACACGTAGGGTTTGGGACGTAGGGGCGAACGGAAATTATCTCATAGCCCGCTTTTATTTTCGATGGGAGTTGAACTCTGTCAAATGTCAAGAAGACAGTACGGGTTGGAACGATGTTCATGTCAACCCTTTTCATGACTCTATGAACAGCCATTACGCCCTGGTCAGACAGGTAGTGTTGAATTTCCTCGTCAGACAATCCGTCGAGGGAGCGTGTATAAACAACTCCATGTGAGGAATTTAAAGTGCGGTGCACTTCCACCAGGACAGGGAAGCTGTGGAGCAGTGAAGTATGCACCAATTTTTGTGCCTGGAGGGCACTGACTGTTTCTAACAATCAGGTGCCATTCCGTAACCTGGAACAAGACTTTACAGGACCTGCAATTGCATAGACACCTTTCTGAATAATGAAAGGGTTGACCGTGGAGAAGTCGTGACCTTCGTCAGACCGAGAAACAACAAGGAACTGTGGCAACGATGGAAGAACTGTCTGTGGCTGAGACTCAGTGAACTTACGCTTGTGAGCAGACATAGTGGAAGATGAGGAAACCATTGCGGAAGAATCCCCCATGATTACCGGCGTCTCCGATGGCGCGCTCCTCCCTTGTGGGGACCCTCTCTGAGGGCACTCCCGCCTTAGGTGATTGTTCACACCTCCCGAGACATGGACGGAGAGACCAATCGGCACTTTTGGAACGTTATCAGCTCGGGTAATCACCCCTCCCTGGGCCTGGCCGTTACCAGGGGGTACGTACAAGTCCTACCTGTCTACCCGGGGCGGGGAATTACGCGTTACCCCGTCGCCGGCTACGCAAGAAAATGCGTGGGTCAGCCTTCGGACACGCACAGGGAGGAAGAAAGAGAAAGGGAAAAACAAAGAAAGAGAAAGGAAAAAACAAAGAAAGGGAAAGGAAAGAAGAGGGGTCTCATATGCCGCAGCGGAGGAAAGGGCAAAGAGTTAAGGAAAAGAGAAGGACAAAGGAAAGATCAAGATGGGGAATACGGAAGGATGCGGAAAAGGAAGGTATGCAGCCTGGAACGGAAGGAGGGCCGCATTAGCTCGGGGTCCCATGCTCGCTACACATGTATCCACAAAAGAGTTGTGGACTCCCTGGAGGGCCCATGCCAGTGTGGCATGTAGAAAGGTCAGACAGTCAGACAGTACATACAGTCAGAGATCATTATTGTGACCAATGGCATATCAAGGTGCAACAGCCTAACATGTCCGTACTTGCAGAAGACTGGCTATTGGAATTAAATGGAATGGATTATGACCATCTAACGTTTAACTTCTGGAACTGTGTCATTATAGAAAGAGTTGAATCAGACAACGGATGACCAATAGTGATAGTGGCTACATTGTTAGTAAGGCCTGGGAACCTGTAACACAGTCTGGTTAAGGAAAGGAAGGAGATATCCCACAACAAACTGATTTCAATAACAGGTGATTCAAGAGTGGAGTTGCTTCCAAAACATACCCCTATGAACAAACCACGGAAAAAGCAAGCTAAGAGGGAATGGGATGAGGAGATTACTATGTGGCAGCTTCTGCACCCAAACGAAGGACGGAGTGCCAAGTTGGAGGACGAGGCTGGAATTGGAGGGAAGAGGGCTGCGGGGGGGGGGGGGGGGGGGGGGGGGGGGGGGGGGGGGGTGAAGACCTGTGCCAGCTTGAAGGCAGTCAGTTCATCAGCACACCTCATAATGGCAACGAGGTTATTTGCTGAAATATTGTGCCTGTTATACACTGCCTTCCTGTGAACTATATCAGTTATTAAGAAATTGCTTTTTTTAGAAGTCGTTTTTTGTTCTAGGGCCGGGTTGCCTTTTATATCCTCTTTGCTTTGGCCATCACTGGTTATTTTTCTGCCCAAAGTTCATCAACTACTTTTAGCATTTCATTTACATAATCAAGTCCGCAGCTCGTGGTCTCGCGGTAGCGTTCTCGCTTCCCGAGCACGGGGTCCCGGGTTCGATTCCCGGCGGGGTCAGGGATTTTTCACCTGCCTCGTGATGACTGGGTGTTTGTGTCGTCTTCATCATCATCATCAATCATCCCCATTACGGTCGGAGGAAGGCAATGGCAAACCACCTCCACTAGGACCTTGCCTAGTATGGCGGCGCGGGTCTCCCGCGTCGCTCCCCTACGCTCGGTAAACGGAGTATGGGACTCATCATCATCATCATCTACATAATCAAATTCCATCAGTAACACATGATTTAATTGAACCACAATCCATTACTCTTGTTTCACAAGGGCCATTCAATAAGTAGTGCAACACATTCTTCCGCACCTGAATGGTTTTATTTGAGATTCCAATTTCACCATATTATTCCCCATTCTTTTGGACATAAACCCTAGTTAGTAACATAATCCCCGTTCAGTGTGACACCCTTATGCCACCTTACTGGGAGGGCCTATGTGCCTGCATGGTACCACTCTACTTGTAGACATTGAAGCCAAAACTTTGCTGCTCAATAACCTCCTCATCATCCACATACTGCTTCTCGCAGAGTGCATCCTTTATTGCACAGATGGTCCTTCATTGCTCTTTAAGGTCTTCTGGTAGGTGGCAAGGAACCAAGGGAGCACACACCTAACAAACCGGAAAGTGAGATATCAGATACGTATGCATGACCTTGTAGCAATGACGACGTATGCCTCACCCAAGTCTCTGTAGACATTCTGCAGGCACCTATGAATATCTGCAATGTTCTGGATTTCTGCCAAAGGAAACTGAATGATAGTTCTCTGCTTGCAACATACCTCTGTTACAGATGCCATTTTGAAAACTACATACAGCACTGCCACTTATTTGAACTTCATCAAACTATAGGGGCGGAAGCGCGAATATTCTACGATGACCCACAACAATATGCCCCGATTTTCAACCAACACAGACTGAGAAAAAATATGTGTTGCATTACTTACTGAACACCCCTTTTGCTTTTGCAACCTTTTCTCAAGACAATATCCATACCATTCAAAATCTCTTCAAAGTCCTTTTGCTGTCTATGGCAGAATTATATTGTCCCTGCCTAACATCAGAGTTTTTATTTGTTCTTTCACTTCTTTGCTTAGTACTGCCTTGTCACGGGAGTTCTTGATATTCACAAAGCTGCATCACTTTTCTCCAAAGAAACCTCTCGTTTTCCTATACGCAGACACTCTTTTTCCCCAGTTATGCAAGCCTCTACAGCCTTACATTGCTCGTTTAGCCATTGCCACTTTGCTGTTTTGCAGTGCCTGTGTATCTAATTTTTTATGGCTCTATAATCACATCTTTCAGCTCCCTTGGCTGCATTTTTTTTAAATTTTCTTCTTTACTCAATTTAATCCAATGTCTACTGTGTTACACAACTTTACATAAGGGTTCAACTTCAATCACTGTTTTCCAAGCAGGAATTTTAATAGTGATACTCAAATTTAATTCATCCTATTAAAGGCACAGACCCAAGACACATTTACCAATTTACAATGCATAAATACCACACTTTCCAAACTCTATGTGTAATGAAACATGAAAACCCTTATCAAACAACTTTTGTGAAGTTTAAAGTGTCAGATATTACCCTGGGCCTTTGAAAGCTTACAGCTTTTTGAATCAGATTTATTTGTAGATACATTAGTTTTCACACTCGAATTTGGTCCATCCAATCCATTATGCATGCACTCTCCTGGCACTGAGGGTGGTATCTTATCTTCACATCCATTTCTATGACCTGCAAAGAAGTATGAACAAAATCTTTTAGTAAGATCATGTCAAACAAAAGGAAACTGAACAAATGTAACAACTGTTCTTGTTGGTGTTTTTGTTGTTACACTACTCTATCCTGTGCAAGCCTCTCCATTTCTCCTTAGCCGCTGCAACCTACACCCATGTGAACCTCATTTATAGAGTCAAGCATTGTTCTATCTCTACAATTTTTACTCCTTACCCTTTTCTCTATAAACAAATTGATGTTCTTTTAACTGATCACATCTTTTAGTAAAGATGTTCACAAATTATTTTTCCACCCAATTTGATTAAGTTCCTCTCCATTACTTACTCATTTTACCTATCTAACCTTCAGCATTCTTCTATACTGCCAGATTTCAAACTATATTCTAGTCAAATACCTTCGGAAATGTGATTCTTCAATGTCTCCCTGTGTAATTCTTCATAAAATAGTCCATAGGCAAACAAGCAGACATGAGTGGACAATGGGAACAACATTTTTTTTCCCAAGCAACCATGCCGCTGTCATGTAGTGTGTTGATGAACTGATCGATTAGAAGTTGGAGACTTGCACTGGTGGCATCTTCAATGTTTCTCTCCCTGAATCATATTTGTTATGTGATATCTGCTACCTCTTCTTAAACAGACTAAATGCAGGTTCCTGGGCATTACTAAGAATGTAGCCACTTACACAACTAATCAGCTGTTCACTTATTGAAATATAACAGATTCAAAGAATGATACTGGTTGCACCAAGAATTTTGAGATGAAGATATGACAGTTCAAAAGAATCTGGCTTGTGAGATCCAGTTGTTAAAAGCTCCAACAGAGAGCATAGGTTTTACTAAGACTTGCATGAGTTCCAGACATTCAAAAAGAGGGTTGGCTTTACACCCCAATTGTGAGCCATATTAATGTCCCAACTGGCACACTTGCTAAATACCCTTAGGCTGACATCATATTGTCACAGAAGAAGCTGAGTAACACCATAGTGTAGTGGTTATGATACTAAACTGTTGCATGGAGGGTCACGAGTTCAGATCTCACCTGGACTGTACAATTTTAATTTCTATATTCGGTTCGATCACATTCTAGAAGTATCCATAAAGGTGAAGAATCACTGGACTGGAATGTTCTGTAGCTGTATATATACTGTTTGTGTTCTGGCTGGTGCAGATGACTTCATAAAATGGTGCCAGTATATTGAATCAATGCATAAAAAAAGAATTACATGCAAGAAGTTTGAATGGCTTCGAAACGTAGTATCGATGTCTGTGATGGACTAAGCAACTGATTTCACAAGTGTTCTTTGTCAGAGAGTGAGAGAGGAAATTCAGAAGGCACTTGGATTGCACGGTGAGCAAAAAACAGAGACGCTTCAAGAGGTCATAAGAGAGGAAGTGGAACGGCATTGAACCCAATCTCTCGTCCTTCATTTCCCTTTAAAAAGGTGATAAAGTCAAGACCCAGGCGGAGTTACATTCCTACAATGCTGCATGAGGAACCTGTTTGGGCTCCAAGGAAGACTGACATCTGGAGCACCCAGGATAACCAACCAGTATGTTTCCACTGTGGATGACTGGGACATGTGGTGATGACTGGGACATGTGGTGATGACTGGGACATGTGGTGTGTTATTGTCGAGAAAGGCGGCGGATATTTGATGATGCCTGCGGCAGAAGACAGCAGACCGATCTTGGCAGACACCAACTCCGGGACAACGAATGTGAACAAGATGATGTGGGTGCAGGACGACGTAGGTTACCATTGCAACAAGCTAGCCGCTGGAGAGGATGCTCCCCAACACTCTGATCAAAGGTCTTAATCACCGTTTAGAAGCTCCAACTGATCACCTAGCCGTTGCAACCTGGAAAACTAAAGGGTGCAACATTCCTTGGAGGTGAGAAAACTCCTCCGCTGTCGATTACTCCAAAAATGATAGGAAACTATATCGATATTCTCATGGATGGCCAACCAGCCCAAGCTCTTGTGGAATCTGGAGCATCATATTCAGTCATTTCGGAGAAGTACCACCATCAGTTGCTAAAAACCATATTCATCAACAGCAAAACATCTCTCCTGAAGGTGGCTAATGGGAAATATGTAAAACATACAGGAAGCTGTATCATACATGTGGATATAAGTGGCCATACACAGCCCTTAGAATTCATCATATTACAAGAGTGTAGTCATGATGCCATTCTCGGATGGGACTTCTGAGACTTTTTGAAAGCTTCTCAGGCAATTATAGATTGTGGTTGCTCGGAGATTACACTAGATGAGATACTGTGGACTGGAAGATGTGCATCTGAGTGTGTGGAGACTATGTGTGCTGGATGAAGTGATCATTCCTGCAGTCAGCGCTAGAAAGGTAACAGTCACGTGTGATACTTTGCATCAACCCATGGATCTTGTAGTGGAATGTAAGAGAAGCATACCACTGAAGAATAACTTGGTCATCCCAGCCTCTGTCGTCTCATTTAAGAACGGATTCATTGAATTGTGGATAATTAACTATCGCCAAGAATCACAGATCCTTCCAAGATGCATAAACCTCCCATGCTTAGTCAGTGGGCGAGATTAGTGCTACCACTATGAGACAAGATCTTCTAGCTCAACCATCACCATATCTCACTAAGGAACAACAGAAGAAGCTACTTGCCATTCTTCAAGAGTTCTCTGAATGCTTCAATCCACATGTGAAGAGCAAATTAGACAAATCGACTATGAAGCACCGGATTAGCAATGGAGACTATCAGCCAATAAGCCAGAGAGCATACCGTGTGTCAGCAACAGAACATTGAATAATTCGCAATGAGGTACAGAAAATGATGAAGAATGTCATCATTCAGCCTTCGCAGAGCCCATGGTTGTCACCAGTGGTCCTGGTCAGGAAGAAGGATGGCGGTTGGTGCTTTTGTGTTGATTACAGGAAGCTTAATAAGATAGCTAAAAAGGACATTTATCTTCTTCCACAAATTGATGATACACTAGATTGTCTGAAGGGGGCTAAGTTTTCTCAATCATGGACTTGTACTTGGGATACTAGCAAATTGAAGTAGATGAGTCTGATCATGAGAAAACTGCATTCATCACCCTTAAGGGCCTGTATGAGATTAAGGTAATACTGTTTGGTTAGTGTAATGTACCAGCAACTTTTGAAAGAATGATGGATAATCTTCTAAGGCAGCTGAAGTGGACGATGTGTCTTTGTTATTTAGATGATATTATAGTGTTTTCAGGGACATTTGATGAACAAATAAAAAGACTGAGGGCTGTTCTTAAGTGTCTCCAACAAGGCGGACTGAAAATTAATCCAAGAAAGTGTCTCTTTGGAGCAAAAGAAATCAAAATAGGTGGACACCTTGTGTCAAACGAAGGTGTGTGGCCAGACCAAGAACAGGTGAGATCTATAATGGAATATACTATTCCTAAAAGTATTAGAGATGTGAGAAGCTTCCTCGGATTATGTTCACATTACTGTCGTTTTATCAAAGACTTCTGTATCAAAGCCAGGCCATTCCAAGAGTTATTAAAAGCTGATGCTAAATTTATCTGGGGCAGTGCTCAACAAGATTCTTTCGATGTGCTGGGAAAAGCTCTGACAACTGACCCTGTACTTGGTCTGTATGATGAGAGAGCATCTACAGAACTACACACAGATGCCAACAGGTATGGGATTGGTGCTGTTCTGTTGCAAATTTCGGATGGAAAGGAGAAGTTTATAGCCTAAGCTTCTAGGACACTTACAAAAGCCGAGAGAAACTACTCAACTACAGAAAGAGAATGTCTTGCTATGATCTGGGCTGTGTGCAAATTTCGACATTATCTCTATGGAAGGCCATTCACAGTTGTTACAGAGCATATTCACTTTGTTGGTTGACAGGTTTTATAGATCCAACAGGACGACTCGTCACGTGGGCACTACATCTTCAAGAACATGACATTACCATAGTGTATAAAAGCGGAAGAAAACACCAAGATGGCGACTGTCTCTCAAGAATCCCTGTGCAACAAGACCATCAAGACTTTGATGAAGATAGTGACTGTCTCGCTGCACTCCAGGATCTCTCTGCTGAGCAGAAGGAGGATGCCAAGATATTTTAAATTATGCTTGCCTTAAATCGGTCAGAGGATGTGAAGGGACAATTTAAGGTGGTTAATGGATTACTTTGCAAGAAAAACTTTGATCCGTTAGGAAAGAGGTGGCTACCAGTGATTCCTAAACACATGCACTTAGATGTTCTACAGAAATTCCATGACACACCTGAGGCCGCACATTTAGGATTTATTAAGACACACAATAGAATCCACAAGAGAATTTTCTGGCCAGGTTTATTTGGGAGTGTCCATCACTATGTGTCGCACTGTCAAGAGTGTCAGAGGAAAACGGCAGATTCTCAGAAACCACCTGGCCGACTCACCAATTCCACCAGCTGAAACACCTTTCCAGCGTGTTGGGATTGACCTCATCGGACGATTTCCAACATCTGCTAGTGGCAATAGATGGATTATTGTTTGCACTGATTATCTGACACGCTATGCCATTACAAAAGCTGTGAAAACAGCCGAAGCATCCGATGTAGCCAAAGTCATCACGGAGGACATTGTATTAAAACACGGGCCCCAAGGTAATTAATTATGGATTGAGGGAAAGTTTTTTAATCGAATCTCATGAAAGAGATAAACTGTCGGTGCAACAATACTCATCACATGACAACTGCCTACCATCTGCAAACTAATGGGCTTACTGAACCCCTTAATAAGACCTCGGCCGACATGCTATCAATGTCCGTCAGTGTTCAGCAGAGCAACTGGGATCAGGTGCTACCTTTTGCGATGTTTGCCTACAACCCCACCAAACAAGACACCACAAAATTTAGGCCATTTTTCCTGGTGCATGGGCGAGGCGTCGACGACAATGGACACTGTGTTTCTGGTACATCCTGATTACGTCAATGATGACTACATCGACCATGTGTAAACCAGAGCTAAGGAAGCTCGGCAGTTAGCTCCACTATGCACCCTGCAGGCTCAAGAAAACAATCACTGAAGGTATGACGCGAGTCACTGCCCAATTGTCCACCAGCCTGGTAACCTCATCTGGATCTCCACACCTGTTTGGAAGGTTGGTCTCTTTGAGAAGCTCTTCAGGCGCTACTCTGGACCTTATAAGGTTGTAAGTCAGTTATCTGATGTTACCTATGAAGATGAAGATTTTGACCCTGACAGGAGACGACGAAAGATCAGAGATACGGTCCAAGTCCTTAGAATGAGGCCCTATAAGGATCCTGCAACCTAGGGTAAATTCGAAGCTCCTGCAAAAGGCAACAAACAGAAAGGTGACAAAGAGCATAGTGGTAAAAGAAGTTCTAAAAGATCACCGCCAGCGCAAGAATCAGTCATCAGGAGTCGGAGTATGTAGTATCGATAACTCATTCCCAGATTAGGAAGACGTAAGCTGGCCGCGATGGTCTAGCGGTTCTAGGCGCACAGTCCAGAACCACGCGACTGCTACGGTCGCAGGTTCGAATCCTGCCTCGGGCATGGCTGTGTGTGATGTCCTTAGGTTAGTTAGGTTTAAGTAGTTCTAAGTTCTAGGGGACTGATGACCACAGCAGTTGAGTCCCATAGTGCTCAGAGCCATTTGAACCATTTTTTTAGGAAGATGTAACACCGAGATTCCGTTCTCTTAAGGAGGGAGCAATGTCACAGAAGCAGCTTAGTAGCTCTGTGATGTAGTGGTTCGATACTAAACTGTCGCATTGAGGGTTGTGAGTTCAAAACTCACAATGTTAATTTCTATATTCGGTTCGAGCACATTCTAGAAGTATCCACAAATGTCAAGAATCATGGTATTTGCAACTTTATGGATTTTATTGGATGCCTTAACAACTTAAAACTTACGGATTTTGACATCCTCATGAGCTTTGATGATGATGCTTTTTTCGTCCGAGTGCCTCTATAAGAATCCCTGGAACTTATTGGTCACAGATTTGACATACATATTACCAATGTACAGCCATCTACTTTCTTGTAATATGGGTCCACAGCTTCTACAATTTTTTTAAGTGGCATAATCTTGCTTTCAGTTGGTAGAATTTTATTTTATGATTACAGCTTCTGCATTTATTGTTCTACGTTGAGGTTGCCTTTTATATCGTCTCTACTTTGGCCATCACTGGTTATTTTGCTGTCCAAATAGCAAAACTCATCAACTACATTTAGTACATCTTTACATAATCTAATTCCTTCAGTAACACATGATTTAATTGAGCCACATTCCATTAATTTTGTTTCACAAGGGCCATTCAATAAGTAGTGCAACACATTCTTCCGCACCTGAATGGTTTTATTCGAGGTTCCAATTTCATCATAAAATTCCCCACTTGTTTGGATACAAACCCTATTTAGTAATGTAATCCACGTTCAGTGTGACAGCCTTATGCCAACTTACTGGGAGGGCCTATATACCTGCATGGTACCACTCTACTTGTAGACATTGAAGCCAAAACTTTGCTGCTCAGTAACCTCCTCATCATCCACATACTGCTTCTGGCAGAGTGCATCCTTCATTGCACAGATGGTCCTTCATTGCTCTTTAAGGTCTTCTGGTAGGTGGCAAGTAACCAAGGGAGCACACACCTGACAGACCGTAAAGCGAAATATCAGATATGTATGCATGACCTTGTAGCAATGACGACATATGCCTCACCCAATGACTCGCCATGCATTTTTAACTGACAAGTCTCTGTAGACATCCTGCAGGCACCTATGAATATCTGCAATGTTCTGGTTTTCTGCCAAAGGAAACTGAATGATAGTTCTCTGCTTGCAACATACCTCTGTTACAGATGACATTTTGAAAACTACATACAGCACTGCCACTTATTTGAACTTCATCAAACTACAGGGGAGGAAGAGGGAATATTCTACTATGTCCCGCAACAAAATTCCACATATTTTCAACCGATACAGACTGAGAAAAAATATGTGTTGCATTACTTACTGAACACCCCTTGTGCTTTTGCAACCTTTTCTCAAGACAATATCTATACCATTCAACATCTCTTCAAAGTCCTTTTGCTGTCTATGGCAGAATTATATTGTCCCTGCCTAACCTCAGAGTTTTTATTTGTTCTTTCACTTCTTTGCTTTGCCTTGTCACATGAGTTCTTGATATTAACAAAGGTGGATCACTATTCTCCAATGATGCCTCTTGTTTCCTATACACAGACTCTCATTTTCCCCCAGTTACGCATGCCTCTATAGCCTTACATTGCCCATCTAGCCATTGTCACTTTGCTATTTTTCTCTGCCTGTCTATCTCATTATTTAGGGGTCTACAACCCCATTTTACAGCTCCCTTGGTTGCATTTTTAAAAATTTTCTCCTTTAATCAATTTACTTCAATGTCTAGAGTGTTATACAACCTTACATATGGGCCATACTTCAATCACTGTTATCTAAGCAACGGTTCTCCTCTGCATCTTGAGCTTGAACGTAAATATATCATGGATACAAATAGAAACCATTTCTGCTGAAGTTCAAATGTTAGTACAAGAGTCTGGTGGATATTTACAACAACATGAACATGGCTGTACAGATAGGCATCATACTCAGGAAGGCAATTCAGTCAGAACACATGAGGCATCAACGCTTTCTCTCGACTACATCTGTAATTTGTAATCTAACAGGAATTTTAATTGTGATAAATTCAATTGATCATATTAAAGGCAGAGACCTGAGATACATTTACAAATTTACAATGCATAAATACTAGGTTTTCCAAATTCTATGTGACATGAAACATAAAGGCCCTTATCAAACGTAATTTATGTGAAGTTGAAAGTGTCAGTTATTATTACCATGTGGCTTTGAAAGTTTACAGCTTTTTGAATCAGATTTATTTGTAGCTACATTAGTTTTCACTCTGGAATTTGGTCCATCCAATCCATTATGCATGTACTCTTCGGGCACTGAGGGCAGTACCTTATCTTCAAATCCATTTCTATGATCTGAAACAGGCACGAACAAAATCTTTTAGTAAGAGCATATCAAACAATATGAAACTAAACAAACGTAATAACAGGTCTTGTTGGTGTTTTTGTTGCTACACTACTCTATCCTGTGCGAGCCTCTGCATTTCTCCTTAGCTACTGCAATCTACACCCATGTGAAACTCATTTCTAGAGTCAATCATTGTTTTGCCTCTACAATTTTTACCCTTACACTTTTCTCTATAATCAAATTTATGATGTTCTTTTAACTGATCACATCTTTTAGTAAAGATGTTCACAAATTATTATTCCCCCCAATTTTATTAAGTTCCTCTCAATTACTTACTCATTTTACTCAACTAATCTTCGGCATTCTTCTGTACTACCAGATTTCAACTACATTCTAGTCAAATACCTTACAAAATGTGATTCTTCATTGTCTCCCTGCGTAATTCATCATAAAATAGTTCACAGACAGACAAGCAGTCATGAGTGGACAATTGGCACAACATTTTACCAGGCAATCAGGTAGCGTGTTGATGAACTGACCGACTAAAAGCTGGGGACTTGCACTCGTGACACCACCACTGTTTCTCTCCCAGCATCATATTTGTTGTTTGCTATCTGCTTCCTCTTCTTAAACAGACCAAGTGCGGGTTACCTGTCTTTTCTACATATGTAGCCACTTACACAACTGATCAGCTGTTCACTTGCACAAATTTCAATAGATTCAAAGAATTACACTGATTGCACCAAGAGGTGAGAGATGAACACACACTGCCCTATATTTACACACAGACAGTGGGCACCAATGGGCATAGCGGAAAACAGTGCTCAAAACATTTTTACATATGGCTTGCATCCTCTCCAACAACAAGGATCTCAACCAGAAGTAACACACCTGTGGACAGTGTTTGGTGGAAAGACTGCACAGAGAGGCAAATTAGGAGAGCCTTACATCCTACACTGAATGTCCAATCTGATTCGTTAGAATGACTATAGTGAACAGCAAAATGAAATATGCCATTATGTTATAGGAAAGAATACACCCCCCTCCCCCTGCAATTAGGAGGCAGAATACCTACACAGACAATATCAAAGAACAAGAAACACAGTGCTGGGACACAGGATCTTACAATCTATCAATGAATTGCACAAGAAATGATGGATTCAAACTGCAGAAAATCTAGATTTCACCAATAGCAGTAGGTAAAGCACAGTCCCTCCTAAGGAAACGAGGTGGAGCAAGTCATCCAGAATCAGGAATCTGACCTAACACCTACTCAAGCAGCATTGCACATGAAGAAATACGCTGAAAACATACAAGTTATCCTGTTTTCGAAAAAGGAATTAAGAAATAACATAGGAACAAGAGAGGGAGATAAATAGAGGGCACTAATCACTAATCTCTCTCTACCCTTCACAGAGGACACAGCAATGAAATCCCTCAAAAATGTGAAAGCTGCTGAACCGGAGGATATATTTCCCAAGTTAGTTAAAGAACTAGGAAGGAAAGCATTACAGTGGCTAGTACAATATTACATAAAATAGTACACAGCAGAAAAATCCCTCAGCAGTTTAAAATTTTAAAAACTATTGCTATACTCAAACCACGGAAACCTACAGAAAACCCAGTGAGCTATCATCCATTTGCACTAATAAGTATTTGTTACAAGATGTTGGAAAGACTTCTGTATAATCAAATATACTGAGGTGACAAAAGTTATAGGGTAACTTCTAATATAGTGTTGAACCTCCTTTTGCTTGGCATTGAGCAGCAACTCAACATGGCATGATCTCAAGAAGTTTTTGAAAGTTCCCTGCAGAAACATTGAGCCATGTTGTCTCTTTAGCCATTCATGATTGTGAAAGTGTTGCAGTGCAGGATTTTTGCACAAATTGGTCTCTCAATTATGTCTCATAGATGTTCCATGAGATTCATGTCAGGCAATTTGGCTGGCCAAATCACTTGCTCGAATTATCCAGAATGTCCTGCAAACCAAAATGTTTTGTAAACTAATTGCGAACAATTGTGACCCAGTGACAATTACATCGTTGTTTGGAATGAGAAGTCCATGAATGGCTGAAAATGGTCTCCAAGCACCCGAACATAACCGTTTCCAGTCAATTATTGGTTCAGTTGGACCAGAAGACACAGTTCACTTGTTTTAAATAGAGTCCACACCATTATGGAGCCACCACCAATTTGCACATTACTTCGATGACAACTAGGGTCCGTGGCTTTGAAGGTTTTGCACAACGCTCGAATGTTACCATCAGCTCTTACTAACAGAAATCGGGATTCATCTGAACAAGCCACCGCTTTCCAGTCATCTAGGCTCCAACTGTGCCTAGTTATGCAATAAGGATCCAACCACCATTTTCTGGATTTTTTTTATTTATATTGCAAAATGTGCTTGAAAGTGTGTACAATGTTATGCAAAATAGATACAGCTCCTTTCTGTAATGTGCTACCATCTAGAGAGTGCAGAACCGATGGCCAGCACTGTAATTAAAGGTGCAGTAATTTGCAATAAGGAACCAAGTCATGTCTTCATTAGCCGTCTATGTGTAAGTGTTTTTGTTATGACTGAATTGAACAAATTATTGTAGTTTTGGTTTATGTTATTCATATGCATAATATTAAAACACTTCCTTGGGAGAAATCAATGACAATGAACTAGTTATCTAGAGGAAAATACCCAGTCTCTTTGTGTTTACATGACAATGTGAGTTTGCAGGTTAGTGGAATAAATAATATTTTTAATACTTTGTGCACATCTGGAACATAATATTTTGTAGGTGATATTACTTACAAGGCCTTGCTTGTTATTGTTGCAGGAAGAGTGTGTTACAGAACAATTTCAACAGACCCAACATGAATCAAGAGAAAGTGAGGTTAGTATAACGTTTTAACTCACTTATTTTTTATGACTGTCATTGATATTGAACTGGATGATATATTCTTGGTACTGTGTATTAACAAGAGCCTATTTTTGTGTATTACAGGAAGAAGATGGAAATATCATATGTGGCTTAAGACGAGGTGATTGGATATTTATGGATCTATTGATACAGAAAATTCAGTTAAGGTAAATGATGCAGAAGACAGCTATATTAGTGCTGCACATAAACATAAAGGGCAGCCCACAAAAGGAAGGAAGACAAAATTTGGAGGTTTGTCAAGAGAGCAGTGGAAGATCCTAAGAAACAGTAACAAAAAATATGTCTATGCTACAAAGAAATAAGTGGAGCCAAAACAGTTTAGAGATTACATCCGTAACTGTTCAAGAAGATGTGGTGACAAAATAAGCATACAGGAGAGGAAACTGCTTTGATAAAAAGTGAGAATTATAATATACAAACTACAGTGTTAGGTAGAGTGATTAGGCAACATGAAGTCTGCTGTCACAGATGAAATAGAGACAATACTAAAAGTACTTACAGCAGGATTTACACAATAAATGATATTACCTTTTACACGGATTTCTTCTGTCAGACATTGCTTATTTCAACAAAGAGGGTGAATGCAGCAATGAAGAAGAGCAGATCCAAAGATAACAATGCATTACTAGATAAAAGGGGACGTAGTGGGGGTCATAACAAGATTACAGATCAGCAAAAATGGGGCATTATGCACAAGTAACCAAAATATGTACGTCACTACAGTAAAAACAAGTCAGATGCAGAATACATTTCAACTGATTTAACGATAAGCAAAATACTTGAATTATATGAGGAGGACAAAAGTGATACTGTCTCATTTTCCAAGTATAAGGAAGCATTTCTGAATGAGTTCAATTTCAGAAGGAAGACAGTTCCAAAAGATACGTGTAATGTTTGTGACAAATATAAGGCACAAGTTGTAACAGCAAATGCTGCAGTGACTAAGGCAATGCTCAAAGACCGGCATGACAAACACGTATATAGAGCATAACAAGCTCAGAAAATGCTGAAAGATAATATGATTAGGGCTCAGGAGGAAGATCAGATTGAAACATTCACTTATGATTGCCATTACCATGGATACCAACAAATATCATCATCTACAAAAGACAACTCTGGGTGTACAACTGTGAAATCCATACTGATAAATGTAATGAAGCACACTGCTATACCTGGACTGAAGGCACTGCTGGCCATGGGGTTCAAGAAGTTTGGTCACATCATCGACGCCTCATACTTCACAATAAAAATTATGGTGTGAAGGAATTGGTTTTGTGGTCGGATTCATGTGGGGGACAAATCCGTAATATAAAAATGGTCTTAATATTACAAGCAACTCTAGAAGAGCATAGTTCTTTGGAGACAATGACATTGGAATATCTTATCTCAGCCCTTTTTTTCCCCCTAATGATAGTGACTTTGGTGATATAGAATGCACTCTGAAGATCCAGGACAGAATCTATACGCCAGAAGAATACATCCGTGTAAGGCAGAGGACAAGGAAAAAGGATCCCCTACAGGTCCATAGGATGCAAAAACATGACTTTAAATGAACCACACAACCTGAAAAGAGAACTATTAATAGGAAACAAGACATACATCAGAACAAAGTAAGAAGGCTGCAACTCCATCAGATGAGAATCTTAAAGAGCAAACCCTTCTCTGTATTTGTGAATACAGAATTAGATGAGAATTTTGTTGAAGCTGATGTGAAGAAAATAAGAGCTGGTTGCCCAAAGTAAACTTCTCATTGCTCCTGTTACCTTTGCGGCCTAACGGAAAGCCTATATCACAGCCAAAATTGGACAACATCGCATGCATTATGAATCGCATTCTGAGTAATACCACCAGGTTTTACACTAATCTTTCAGTAGATTGCGGTATTGTGGATGGTACTGATGGGGTTGATGGAGAGCTGGACTTCATCTTAGAATAACATTGGATTCATTATGCAAAATGTATTATTTTTCTTGCTATTGCATTGCATTGTGTTTATACTGTTTGGCAAATATTTGTACTTTAATATATTACTACATGCAAACATCACTACTGCCATGTTTATTAAGCTCCTGCTGCACACTACCCAGTCCCTCAAAATACAACACAAAAACTCCAAGTACCATTTCATCTTACCGAGATAAGCAATAAGGAACCAACTCCCATTTAGGCCCTTTCCACCCAGGGAAATCTATATTTTATACTTTTCTTTATTTTAAACATTAGTATCTAAAATGTACATTGTAATAAGATTCTCACCTTGTTATAGTGTACTTCCAGAATTTTATTTTTAATGTTTTGCAAAACGTGATGTAGCTCAAAACTATAAATCTTGAGTTGGTTCCATATTGCATAACTGGGCCCATCTGATATGGTAATGTGTCCAGGAACGGTGCTGCAGGTGATGTCATGCTGTTAGCAAAGGCATTTGCAGAAAATGGGTAGGAGAGGTAGGTCTTTTTTAGGATAAATCCAGACAGCAGGTTCCCCTGCCTAAAGAGTATCTCCAGCGGTTTAAAAAATACTGAAACAACCACTCACAAGACAGATTTTAACACTTCAAATATCACACATACCAGATGTCAGAAAGAAAAACAAACCATTGAAAAGAGGAACATGGGGCATTTCACAGACTTAACAATCCTCCATGAAAACATGCAACCAATAAAAAAATAAAATATAACTATTAGAAGTTAAGCTCCAAGCTCTGACTGCACAGTAATTTGGGTTACTGAGCACTAGTGTAGAGACACAGAAATCCAACATATAGTATTATCATTGTATAAAATGGCAAAGTCTTACTACAGAACTGCTTCAAGGGGTGGAGGATCATGCATTTATATCAGAAAAGGAACACAGTTCAAATCAATACATGACCTCGGTACAGTAAGTGAAGACAAACACTTTGAAATATCAGCTATTGAACTAACAGGGCTTGATATCTCCAAGAAATAAATCATTTTGTGTGTGTATAGATCTCCCAGTGGTAGTGTGGATACTTTTTTCAATAAATTAAAAGAAGTTCTAGATAAAGTCTCAAGTAAAAAGGTCAGCATAATTTTGTGTGGGGACATTGACATCAACACTAATATCATAAATGAATCCAGCAGCACCCTCATTAATATCATTCAAAGTTTTGGCATGTCCCTATTGGTCAATAGTGCAAGAAGTGTTACTACAATGACTCCATCAGCAGTTGACCATGTGGCCACAAATATGGACAGGGAAAAATCTGATGTAGCTGTAAAAGATCTTGGACTATCAGACCATCTCTGTCAAATAACAACAGTAAAATCAGGCATCGAACCATTCCCTAAACTACAAGCCTGCAAACAACATCCATCAGAAATCAAAATACAAGATTTTTCAAAAGAAATAGCAACACAAAGCTGGGGTGAAGCATATGAGGAAACCAATGTGAATAAGAAATTCACCAAATTCTCCACATTATTTAAATTGAACTTTGAAAAGGCATTTCCAAAAGTATGCATGTCTGTATCAACATCACACAAAAACAGATGGATAACAGCAGGTATTAAGAAGTCCTCCCAAACACTTAAATACCTCAGTTCCATGAAAAAGAGTCCCAATGATGCAGAATTCTTAAATTTCTATCATAGTTACAAAAAGATCTATAGGAAGGTCATGATCACTGCAAAGTCATTTAATGACAAAATAATATATAATGTAGATAATAAAAGCAAAGCAGCCTGGCATGTTATAAAAAAAGGGGGGGGAGAGGAAAAAATGCAGAATAACATACTGCTAAGGGAGGGGGATAAGGTAATAAAGGATCCACAATGCTTAGCAAACTATGTAAATGAGCATTTTTCAATTATTGCAGAGAAGTTACAGCAAAAATTCCCCAAAACAAATACAACACCAGTAAATAATGTTGCACTAAATACAATGATGTTACTTCCAACCACAGAGAATGAAGTCAATAAAACTGTTCAAAAATTTTTTAAAAAAATGTCAGTAGGTTTAGATGAAGTACCAATGTGTGTACTAAAACAATGCATAGAGATTATACAAGGCCCCATAACAAATATAATAAATGAATTCTTCACATCAGGGACATTTCCAGAGCAGTTAAAACAGGCAAGAGTTGTACCTTTGCTTAAGAAAGGTAATACAGAAGACATAGAAAATTACTGGCTCATTTCCCTGCTGTCACCATTCTCAAAAATAATAGAAGCAATTATGAAAGACAGATTAATGAATTACATGAATACATACAATCTTTTAAGTGAATCACAGTTTGGTTTTCGAAGTGGCAAAAATACAGTGTCAGCCACAGTAGAATTCACTAAAGTTGTGTTTCATGCTCTTGATAAAGATGAGTGTGTCACAGGCATATTTTTGGATCTTTCTTAGGCATTTGATACAGTCAACCACAAGATTCTATTAAATAAATTAGAAGCATTAGGAATAAGAGGAGTAGCTAATGACTGGTTTCGATCATATCTAGCAGATAGGGTACACAGAGCAGAGATAACACATACTTCAAATAGATCTAAACATTTAGTAAAACACTTATCAGAACCAAAATACATTAATATATAGGTTCCATAAGGCAGCATATTAGGATCAATACTATTCCTGATATACATCAATGACTTTCCCAGTAGTGTTACTCATGGTGAAAAAATTCTCTTCGCTGATGACAGCAATATTATAGTGAAAGAGAAAACAAGAGAACTCCTCTCAGAGAACACAAATGAAACTTTCAAGGAAGTTTTATGATTGGTCAATCAGAAGTAAAGTGACATTGAACATGAAGAAAACTTAAGCCATGAATTTCAGCTTGAAGAGGGAAAATGACAATGTTAAATTAAATATAGATGGCACCTCTACAGACTGTGTAACAAATGCAAAATTTCTAGGAATGAATATTGATTCTCAGTTGAAGTGGTGTGAACACACAAAGGTACTTGCAAACAGAATGTCATTGCATGTGATGCCCTTAGAATCCTATCATCAGTGTGTAACATGCAGTGTCCTTTTAGTTACATACTATTCATATGTACACTCAATTCTTAGCTATAGCATTCTGTTTTGAGGAACAAAAACACAATTTTCGAACTCAAGAAAAGAGCCATAAGAATAATAACCAAAAATAGTAGTCGAGCTCATTGTAAAGATCTGTTCAAAACACAGGGGATTTTAACTGCACTATGTGAATACATTTACCAGTCAATTGTAAGACATTAAAAATAACATTGGTAATTACTGCACCAACATCTCAGTCCATGACCATGGAACAAGAGCTAGATCCAACTTACATTTACCAAGAAAAAATAAACATAAACGTCAAAACAGTATTTTCTACCAAGGAATTAAACTGTACAATAAATTACCAAAAGAAATTAAAGAAATTGCAAAAATACACTTATTTAAAAAGGCAGTTAAAAAGTATCTGTCATACAACACGTTTTATACATTGAAGGATTACTTAGACAAAACAGAGTAGGGGTTTGGTACAAAAAAGTTATACATAATAATAATGATTACAAAACATCCAACATTCCACATAACACACTCACACTGTTCTTTCCCTTTGTTTTTCCTTTTCTATAAATACTTACCCCTAAGCTGTGCATAGCACAACACTAACACCTCTTCCTCTTTCTGAGCTCAACATCTCGCTCATTATAGAGGAATGCTGACTCAGTTTTTCAGCATAGCAAATGGGAAGTTGTGGTATAGAAAATGGCTCAGAGATCACTTGTGTGTGTGTGTGTGTGTGTGTGTGTGTGTGTGTGTGTGTGTGTGTGCGCGCGCGCGCGCACATAGCGAGTGACGTGTTACGAAACAATGTGTGTGTAGTGTGTGCAGTGACTGATAGTGAGATATGAGTGAACAGTGTGGCATTATATTATTTAATAAGTTATTTGTAAAAAAAAGTATTGTATACCAGGAGTTAACCTAATGATTGTCTTTAACTAGAAGTCTGTAAATGTATGGGTATGTGAATTAGCTTATTTTAAATTGGCCTTGTAAATACTTTGACATGTCCTATATCCTTGTAAAAAGAGATCTATGGATGAATAAAGCTGCTGCTGCTGCTGCTGCTACTACTACTACTACTACTACAATACCTACAGCTGTCCACTGCTATAGCTCATTAATGACAAATTTTGCAGTATTGTACTAATGGATATGGTCATCGTATTCCACACTGATTTCTGTGGTTATTTCAGAGTTGCTTGTCTGTTAGCACTGGCAACTTTACACACACAATGCTGCTCTCTGTCGTTAAGTGGATGCCATCAGCCACTGCACTGTCCATGTGAGAGGTAATGCCTGAACACCATAATGAAAAGTGAGTTCCAGACTGGAAGCACTGGGACAAGTGTATTATATCTGACACAGATTACTTTGAAGGGGTCGCAGTTGATGATGATGATGACGATGAATAAATAAAAATACTTTTCAGAAAAACATAAATTCCTATACTTAATTCGTAGAAGGTTAGCTGCATTCCTATTTTCTTATTTATTATGAGACCAGCTCATGAACCAAACTGCTGTTGAACCTGAAATGTTAGTAAACCATGTGTAGAAGAATATCCCAGGTGCTTGCAATATCAATAATGTGTGTTAAATGAATGGCATCTTCCTTTTTAATGCAGTTCAATCAGAACCACCAAGATACAACATATACATTATCATATAAATACATTCTCTGCAATCCACCTACAAATTTTAATTCTCAAATTTATTTTACCATATGCTATGAATAAAAAACTGAATTGTACGCAGTCTTGTTAAGTTTAAAATACAGCTATTACCTTGAAAATTTGCTGTTCTAGAGGCTTTTGAGTGAGAACTATCTGAAGTTACATCAGATCTCAAACTGTATTTTTGTCTATCCAGTTCATTAAGCATGATTTCTCCTTGCACAGAGGCCAATAAATTATCTTCACATCCATTATTGTGATCTGTAAAGAAGCATAAACACAACATTTTACTAAGAGCTTCTTGTACAAACTGAAACTAAGAAATACAATAATAGAAAGTAATTACAGAAGAACAGTTTTTCACGCCTACTGTTTTGTTTTCTTGTGCTTCATTATCTGTGATGATACTGACTGAAATGCCAGATAACCAACCAACACCAGGACCTAATACCACTAAAAAGAATAGGAATAATGAAATGTTTATTGACACTCAGTTACTGAACATACTAGAAAATAGCAGTTTTGAGTATGAAGACAATGAACCAAAGGAAGGTCGGTGGAATCTTGAGTATGTAGAAAGTTATAATGACAATAGTGTGGAACCATAACTATGAAATATGTCTGAGGTGGTGAATTCTATGATTATGATGATGATGACGGTGGTGATGAACTCACACTAAAGGAAGTTAATATAGAAGGTGAGACCTGACATTGTGATCCAAATGAATGTGATATCATCTGTTAACAAAATAAGTATGTTTGCTTATTTATCCTACTATCAACAAAGCAATGGATTTCTTTAGGCTACTACTTACTACGCCATGGCAGTGTATAGTTGGTAAAACGAATGAAAACAGTGGTAATAGTTTACTGAGCAAAAACAAGAATGTTTGCTTATTTATATTACTAACTACATTTCTTTAGGCTTCTATTTACTGGCAACATACTTCAGTGTGTAGCTGATGAATTAATCGACAACAGTGGGACTAGTTTTCTGAGAGAAGATGTTTAGTAAAAGTGACAAAAAGCAGATTTCAGAGTACTTGATGGCTCAACACAAAAGTTTGGTCTCAAGTACAGATAGTGTTGAGGATCAGTGGACAAAGTTCAAAACTATCGTACAATATGTGTTTGGTGAGTATGTGCCAAGCAAGATCGTAAGAGATGGAAAAGAGCCACCGTGGTACAACAACCGAGTTAGAAAACTGCTGCGGAAGCAAAGGGTACTTCACAGCAAACATAAACATAGCCAAATCCTTGCAGACAAACAAAAATTAAGCGAAGCGAAATGTAGTGTGAGGAGGGCTATGCGAGAGGCGTTCAATGAATTCGAAAGTAAAGTTCTATGTACTGACTTGGCAGAAAATCCTAAGAAATTTTGGTCCTATGTCAAAGCGGTAGGTGGATCAAAACAAAATGTCCAGACACTCTGTGACCAACAGAGGATGACAGACTAAAGGCCGAAATACTAAATAGCTTCTTCCAAAGTTGTTTCACAGAGGAAGACTGCACTGTAGTTCCTTCTCTAGATTGTCGCACAGATGACAAAATGGTAGATATCGAAATAGACGACAGAGGGATAGAGAAACAATTAAAATTGCTCAAAAGGGGTAAGGCCGCTGGACCTGATAGGATACCAGTTTGATTTTACACAGAGTAGGCGAACGAACTTGCCCCCCTTCTTGCAGCGGTGTACCGTAGGGCTCTAGAAGAGCGAAGTGTTCCAAAGGATTGGAAAAGGGCACAGGTCATCCCCGTTTTCAAGAAGGGACGTCGAACAGATGTGCAGAACTATAGACCTATATCTCTAACGTCGATCAGTTGTAGAATTTTGGAACACGTATTATGTTCGAGTATAATGACTTTTCTGGAGACTAGAAATCTACTCTGTAGGAACCAGCATGGGTTTCGAAAGAGACGGTCGTGTGAAACCCAGCTCGCGCTATTCGTCCACGAGACTCAGAGGGCCATAGACACGGGTTCACAGGTAGATGCCGTGTTTCTTGACTTATGCAAGGCGTTTGACACAGTTCCCCACAGTCGTTTAATGAACAAAGTAAGAGCATATGGTCTATCAGACCAATTGTGTGATTGGATTGAGGATTTCCTAGATAACAGAACGCAGTATGTCATTCTCAATGGAGAGAAGTCTTCCGAAGTAAGAGTGATTTCAGGTGTGCCGCAGGAGAGTGTCATAGGACCGTTGCTATTCACAATAAACATAAATGACCTGGTGGATGACATCGGAAGTTCTCTGAGGCTTTTTGCAGATGATGCTGTGGTGATATCGAGAGGTTGCAACAATGAAAAATTGTACTGAAATGCAGGAGGATCTGCAGCGAATTGACGCATAGTGCAGGGAATGGCAATTGAATCTCAATGTAGACAAGTGTAATGTGCTGCGAATACATAGAAAGATAAATCTCTTATCATTTAGCTACAAAATAGCAGGTCAGCAACTGGAAGCAGTTAATTCCATAAATTATCTGGGAGTACGCATTCGGAGTGATTTAAAATGGAATGATCATATAAAGTTGATCGTCGGTAAAGCAGATGCCAGACTGAGATTCATTGGAAGAATCCTAAGGAAATGCAATCCGAAAACAAAGGAAGTAGGTTACAGTACACTTGTTCGCCCACTGCTTGAATACTGCTCAACAGTGTGGGATCCGTACCAGATAGGGTTGATAGAAGAGATAGAGAAGATCCAACGGAGAGCAGTGCACTTCGTTACAGAATCATTTAGTAATCGCGAAAGCGTTACGGAGATGATAGATAAACTCCAGTGGAAGACTCTGCAGGAGAGACGCTCAGTAGCTAGGTACGGGCTTTTGTTAAAGTTTCGAGAACATACCTTCACCAAAGAGTCAAGCAGTATATTGCTCCCTCCTACGTATATCTCGCGAAGAGGACATGAGGATAAAATCAGGGAGATTAGAGCTCACACAGAAGCATACCGACAATCCTTCTTTCCACAAACAATACGAGACTGGAAAAGAAGGGAGAACCGATAAGAGGTACTCAGGGTACCCTCCGCCACACACTGTCAGGTGGCTTGCGGAGTATGGATGTAGATATAGATGTAGATGGTGCATCTATGATTTCTAACTTGGACCTCTTAGTATTGAAGAAATATTTGACTAGTTGTATTTTATTACATACAACTAATGTGAAAACTGTCAGACTACAAGACAACCGAAAAAAAGATGTTCTGTTTCAAAACATAACAACAGCAATAAGTATTACCACAGATATATACATGTGATCATCTTACACTTATTACTTTTTTCTAAATATCTACAGCCAATATAGTCAAAACAAAATGACCAACTGTGCAAAATGTCACCCACACTAAATTCTTTTCACAACATAAATTGTCTGGGGTATTACACAGGAAGAGAACTATCTTCAGATGAACAATGAATCTTTGACAGGAGAAGTTGTCCTTTAGACAATATATTCAACATGGAAGGCATAAATTTGATATAAAAATTTACATGCTGAAAAATGTGGATAGTTTTATAAATAAGTGCCCTGTGTACAATAAGATGTTTGACAATGTGGGTACACAATCTCATGCTGAAAAGGTCATTCTGAATTTATTGGAGTAAAAGCTACATGTTGGCAATCATATTTGAATGGACGGTTATTTCAATAGCTTTGTAGTAGCTAAAACCCTGTTCAATGTGAAAACACATAGCACAGGGACAGTACAGTTGAAAAAGAGGGACACCCATCAAGACACTTTGTCCGGAAGGACAGAGCACAGTATGCAAGCTTTATCAAATGATCCATCTCTCACTGGCACTTATATGTGTTTTGACATCTAGCACCCTTTCATGTGCAGACATGAAATTTCCTGTCAGTATCATATAGATACAGAACTTCTATATTTTGTCTATGTAAGATTTTGGCTCAAAGCACATGCATCCTGTCTCATGGGATGATAGATAATGCTGTTAACTGCCGCAAATCTGTTCAGACCAACTAGCAGCATGATAACTGAATGAGACGTATAGGAAAATTAGCATCACAGGTAACAAGTTAAAGGACTTGGATAGAGGGATTGATGAGGTTAAAGGTATCAAGGTTAAAGGTATCAAACTGCATGGTCATGTGTCCCTCAGTCGCCCTCAGGGGCTCGGCATTCAGGTGCCAGGTACAGGCTTGGCAACCTCGGGGTTCCTGAGGTGGAGACTGGTAGGTGCTGCCAGTCCCCATTCACCGTAAAGTCTGGGCATAATAAAGCAACCACCATGTGGCGCAGCAGTGGAACGTTGTGTGTCTCATGGAATGGGGATCTTTGGCTTGACCACCTGAATCGCGAGGATGTAATAAACCTCTACAAACAACTCCTCAATCTCAAGGTGTGCTGCGTGCTGATGAGATGCATGGCTGTTGAGGTGGAACAGTCGTTAGCAGGGAACCTGCCTCATGTCAGTTGTATAAGACTTACCTAGGCACGTGGGGCTCTGTCTAGGCGGACTTCTAGTTCCCTAGCTGCTCGTGGGACCAAGATGGATCCTTCAAAATCCTCTTTTCTTCCTCCCAGGGGAAAGCATTGATCGCTGGAAGGTTTTAACACCCAGTCTCGTGCAGTCAGTCCCACTGACTCCGGCACTTCTTTGACAAGTACATTCTTTGGTAACAGAATGCATTCTGCTAATCAGAATGTGTTTCTCATTGTGGAACAGAAGGAGGCTAGTTTTGAGAAGGTTTTGCCCTTCTATATACAAAAGAGTTTGGAGGGAATCTGTGGCTCCTTAAAATTGGTGAAGCATTTACATAATGGAACCTTGCTAGTGGAAACTTCCACTTCCCAGCAAGCAACTAACCTCCAATCTGCTAAATGCCTTGGGGAGTATGCCATAGACACTGAACTGCACAGCACCTTGAATTATAGCAAAGGTGTTGTGATATGCCAGGATCTAGTTGACATTCCCAAGGAAGAACTGCAATGTGAGTGGGCTCCGGAAGGTATCACTGATGTCCAACATATCACAAAGAGGGTTGATGGCAATCTTATCAAATCTGACTCCTTTATTCTGACCTTCAGTAGCACGAATATTCCTGAACATGTTAAAGCTGGCTTCCTTCGCCTTAGTGTGAGGCCTTATTTCCCAACCCCAATGCGCTGTTTTAAATTCCAGTATTTTGGGCATACCACCTTAGGGTGTAAAGGCGAAGCGACTTGTGCCAACTGTGGTAAGGTTGCTCATGAAGGAGTTAGTTGCTCATCTTCAGCCAACTGTATCAATTGCTCTGGAAACCACCCTGTATGGAGTAGGGACTGCCGAATATTTTTAGAGGAATGCAAAGTCCAGGAAATAAAACAACCAAGCGTATCCCCTATGAGAAGCTAAAAAGATCTACAAGTCAACACAACCTCCCATATTTGCTACATCTTTTGCGTCCGTGGTTCAGAAGCCTACTCCAAAAGCCGATGCTTCTACGCAGACAGAGGTGGTGAGTGTTGGCACTAACACCTGCAGATCGGAGAGACAGGATGAAGGTGCTACCCCCGTCATAGATGGTTCCCATACTTCAGTGGAACTTGCACGGGTTCAGGACGCATGTGAAGAAACTTTGTCTACTCTCTCAGGGTAGACATCTGTGTCTGTGTATCCAGGAGACTTATTTCCATCCATCTTACTCCCCTTAGCTATAAGGCTATACACTCCATGAAAAGGATGACCTGCACGGAGAGAGAGCTAGAGGAGGCGTAGATATTTTCATCAGGACGGACTATCACTCCTCGCCTCTCTAGCTTACAACGAGTTTACAAGCCATCACTGTGTCCGTGCACGTCTGTCATCCATTGACTGTGTGTTCTCTTTACTTGCCCCCACATGATGCACTTGAAGCAGCCCTCACCGACCTTCTTACACAACTCCCCCAGCTGTTTATTATTTGTGGTGATTTTAATGCCCACAATGTATTTTGGGGCTCTGCAATTATCTGTCCCAGGGGTAGAGCAATTGAGAGGCTTCTCCTGTCATCCTGTGCCTACTTGCTCAATGCAAGACAGAGCACTTGCACAGTGACTGGATCATTCTCTACCATTGATCTCTCGCTTTGCTCTCCAGCTCTTGCTGCCAGTGCTCAATGAGAAGTGGTAGCTGACTTGCACGGCAGTGATCGCTTCCCAATCTGGATTCACCTGCCAGATGGCGTGGGCCCTGAAAGGAGACCACCACAATGTGTGCTCAGTGGGGCCGACTGGACACTTTATAGCCAGTTGGTCCAGTTCGAACACTGTGCAAATGTTGAGGCGTGGGTGGATCATATTACCAAAATGGTCTACCACGCCACTGCAGCATCCATTCCCCACAGCCCACCGAAAGAGACAACCTGTCCCTTGGTGGAGTGCCGAATGCCGCTCTGCAATCAGGACCAGGCATGCGACTCTGCGTGGGTTCCAGGGTCGGCCAACTGCTGAGAATCTTGCAGCCTTTCAGGTGGCGAGGGCAAAATGTTGCTGCATTATTCGAGAGAGCAAGAAGAGGTCAAAGCAACAGTTCCTGCCTGAACACCATTAATCGTTCCACCAAATGTTCCATTGTGTGGAAGACCATCAGGAGAATTTCTGGGAGAGGAGGGAGGTGCCCTATGGCTTCTGTAATGAATAACGGCACTCTCCATGCGAATCCATGAGACATTGCCCAGACAATGGCAGAGTATTTTGCCATGGTTACTGCAACAACCAGTCAGGATCCGGGTTTCCAGCGCCATAGAGCGGTTCCTGAGAGGTGTAGTCTGGACTTCCAGTCCACCTCTAATGAAGTTTACAACTGCCTATTTTCTATGTGGAAGCTGGATTCTGCATTGTCTTCAGCTCGTGACACATCCCCTAGTCACAACAGGATCCATTACAGTATTCCACGGCACCTCACAAGGCGCAACAAAGAAATACTCCTCAGACTTTTTAATACAATTTGGGCGTCAGGTCACTTTCCTGACTCGTGATGTGAGGCAGTTTTAATTTCTTTTTTTAAAATCTGGGAAAGACTGCACAAGCCCGAGTAGCTGATGTAGTGTTGCCCTCACAAGTTGCATGGGAAAGACCTTGGAGTGGATGGTCAACCGCTGCCTTGTCTGGATGTCAGATTCCAGGCAACTCCTTAGTCGCTTTCAGTGCGAGTTCAGGAGGTTTCGTTCCACCTGAGATATACTTGCCCTTCTGGAGGCTGCTATACAACAAGCTTACCTATGCCATCATCACCTTCTAGGTGTATTTTTTGACATCAAGAAGGCCTACGATACCACCTGGAGGCATCTCATCCTGGAGCAGCTTCACGAATGGGGTTTTCGTGGTTGTCTTCCTCTTTTTATTCAGTCTTTCCTCTTGTCACTGATATTTTAGATACCGAAATGGTGACATCCTGTCTGACCACTTTGAGCAGGAGAACGGTGTCCCTCAGGGTAGTGTTGTAAGTGTGACTGTCTTTGCCATAGCTATCAATAACATTACCTCTATAGTGAAAATTCCTGTCAAGTGTTTCTTGTTTGTGGATGATTTCTCTTTGTTTTGCTCTTCTTCAAGCCTTGCAATGACAACGCGTCAGTTGCAACTTACTCTTAGACGTTTGAATGACTGGACGCATAAGAGTGGTTTTAAGTTTTCCACCGAGAAGTTCGTATGTGCTCTTTTTCACCATTCTCGTTCAATTTTAACCTTTCCTGAGTTGCGGATGAGGGACACTGTCCTTATTTTTAAAGACATGGTGAGATTTCTGAGGCTCATTATTGACTCGAAGCTCACATGGTTACCTCATCTTAAAGACCTGACATGACGCTCACTTAAGGCTTTAAGTATTTTAAAATGTCTTAGCCACAGTACATGGGGAGACGACAGAACGTATCTGCTCCAGTTTTACAGGGCATTTGTGCAATCTCGGCTCGATTATGGGCTCACGGTGTATGGGTCTGCAAGGCCTTCTTACTTAAAGATGTTGGACGTTGTACACCATGAAGGGCTTCAGTTGGCCACTAGGGCATTCAGAACTAGCCCCATACCAAGCCTCTGTGCACAGGCTGGTGAACCGCCACTTCATATGCGGCGGCAGCTACGTACGGTGCATCAGGAGTATAAAACTTTGTCCATACCACACTCACCTGCATACCATACTGTTGCTCAGCTTCCTCTGGCACAGCACTTCATAACCGGCAACGAGAGACGTGGCCCTCTGAGATGGATATGGCTGGTCTTCATGTTTTCCGTTGCGGTTGGAGCAGATTTCCATCATGGCTCCTCTGGAGACCCAGACTTATTTTAGATTTGACTAATTTTAAAAAAAAGGTAGTACACCAGATTTTACATTCCAATCTCAGTTTTCTAACATTTTAGATGTGCATCATGGTTTTATCATTGTTTACACTGATGGCTCCAAACAAGGGAATTTCCTTGGCTGTTCCCTGACCATGTTAACCCGGATTCACCTCCCTGATGAATATACCGTTTTCGCAACGGAGCTCCACGCGATCCTGAAGGCACTGGAGCAGATGAATCGTGTTCAGGGCAATCGATTTCTCCTCTGCTCCAATTCTCTTAGTGCCTTACAATCATTGCAGAATCTGTACCCAACTGAGGAGATGGGCCAGCTGATTTATGACCAACTGTACTTACTCCAATGGCAGGGTAAGGAGGTGTCCTTCTGCTGGGTGCCTGGTCATGTAGGAATATGGGACAATGAACAGGCCGATCAGGCTGCCAAGGAGGCCTACAGAGAGCAGGATGTGGTCCAGTGTCCTATTCCCTTGCAGTCTGTCATTTCTGCACTCCACACTCCACAAGATGTGCATGGAGTTGTGGGACGAAGAATGGCTGGCAGTGACGGCCAATAAACTGCGGTTGGTGAAATCAACAACTCGGCCGTGGCGTTCCTCCTGCTGGTTGCTCGGGAGGGAAGAAGTGACCCTCATGCGTCTTCGGATTCAGCACTGTCCTCTCACACATAGCTTTCTATTACGGTGGGAGGATCCACTGTTTTGTGGTGCGTATATCTCTGTCCGGCACATGTTAATAGACTGCATTTCATACCGCATTGCAAGGGCAGAAGCACAAGTTGATGGGGATCTGCCCCGTGTTTTAGCTAATGATGAGATGTGGACGTCTGGCCTAAACATTTAGGCTGAAGGTTTTAGTGTATTGCAAAGTGGCTGGCTCTTCCCTTTTTTCTTGTGGTCAGCCAGCCACTTCCATCTGCTATATTGTTTTAGCTCCCTCTACCACTTTTTTCCTGTGTTGTCCGTGTTTTACTGCTGACGGCATGCTTCATCCCACCTGTGTTTTATGTTCTGTTTTATCTTACTGTTCTGAGTATTTTCTTGACACCCATCTCAATCTGTTACTGAGAGTGCGCTGAAGACCTTGCCGTCGTGCGCCCATACAACCCTCTCTATCTCCATCTCATGTCCCTCAGTCCTTTGTGTGTCCAGCTGGGGATGGCCCCAGAGAGGAGGGCTACATCCCAATGAACTAAACAGTATCCAAGACTCCAGAAAACAAAGAGATAAAAGCAAAAGCAAGCAGAGAGAGAGAGAGAGAGAGAGAGAGAGAGAGAGAGAGAGAGAGAGAGAGAGAGAGAGAGAGAGAGAGAGGGAGGGAGAGGGAGGAGGTCAGAAAGTCATCCAGTCCAGAAAGCAGCTGAGGCCCCCAGGCATTTTATGCAGTGGGAGACGCACCCTCCACATCTGATCCGTGCTTCCACACCCTCCATTACCAAATGAAAACTAGCTACATGGACAAGCTGACAAAATATCAGGAAAGAGAACAATAATGATAAAACAGTAAACCCATGACAGATGGGAAAAAAGGAAGATTAAAAAGGGCAGGAGCCAGGACGGACCACCAATCAATTTCAGCCATAAGGTCCCTGGACAGGACATGCGACAGGGCACCCCTGCAATCCCTTAAGTGACAAACAAAACCAGGTCAGATGCTTCGATGTCATCTGCTAGTGACAGAGGTAGCATGTCAACAAGTTGAAGGTTTTGCCATAAGGTGGCCAAATTAGGGCAGTCCACTAGGATGTGGGCCACCATCAGATGGGTGCCACAGTGACAGTGAGGTGAATCCTCGTGTCAGAGAATTTGGCCATGGATCTGCCAAGTATGACCAATGCTAAGCCAGCAGAAAATGGTAGATACCCTGCGAGAAGCATTAAGGGAAGACTGCTGCATGGTCGTGGTCTCCTTTCTGATGCACAGTTAGGAACCAGGGTGTACCAATTCATATTTCAAGCCTCCAACAACTGATGGCACAGAGTTGACCGGAGGTCTGGCTCTGGTACCCCCAAATCTAAAGTCAGCATCCTGGTAGTCAACTTGGCCAAGCAGTCAGCTGGCTCATAAGTCAACCATAGAGCCGTCAGTGTATACAGCTTCTGAGCCTGGAAATGTGTCAAGGATGCCCAGGTACAGGCAGTGAAAAACCATGGGGTCTACAGAGTTGGTCTAAAGGCTAGCTTGAGACAGATCTGAGATACACACCATGAGGGCACAAGCGATTTCTCCTGGCAAAGAGGTGGCAGTGGGGAAGTTGGCGTTCAGAACAGAGACACTGTATGCAAACTGCTATCATGACTCTAGTTCTTGGCCTGTGATGTGGGAGGTACCTCTTCTTCCAGGGAAAAGGGCATGGTAGTTCGGGTGATCAGGAGCGCAACAAATGTTTACTGTATAGTTGAGCGGCAGTTGGCACTTGATCTGTACTGAATGGACCCCAGCCTCCGTGAGTAGATTCTTCGCAGGGCACCTGTCGCAAGTCAGGTTCCACAATGATGTATCAAGCCCAGCATCTGCAGCACTGGAGGTGATTCTGAGCCATATGCCAGGTTCCCATAATCAAGATTGGACAGGATCAGAGCTTTGTAGAGCCACTAGAGTGTAGAGCCATCTGCAGCCAAACCAGCTGCTGTTGCTGAGACAGTGAAGAGTATTAAGGTGCGATCAGAACATTACCTTAAGATGGCAAAATGGGCAAGACACGTCAATCAGGCATTGAAGACCAAGCCTAAAAAGCGATAAGACTCCAGCACTTTGAGCACTTGGTCACTGAGGTAGAATTCTGATTGGGAATGGACATTTCGATGGTGACAAAAGTGCATGATGCATGTCATGGCAGTAGAAAAACAAAAGAGCCCAGGTCAGTACCTTTCGTATGCCACACTGCAGATGCTGTCAAGCAACACCCACACTTGAGATGCAAAAGCCATCAGGATGCAGGGAGGGTGCCAGTGCAGATCCCACAACTGCAGCTACACCATTAACAGCCATGAGAAAAAGTGGCACATTCAATACAGAGCCCTGTGGATCACCATTCACTTGTAGATAGGGCGTACTGTGGGTGGCACCAACATGAAGATGGAAAGTATGTTGGGACAAGACATTCTGGACAAAAAACAGGAGTGGGCCATGGAGACTCCACTCAAGTATGATAGCTGTAAAATTGATGTCATGTGATGTCAAGCATTTTATAAGTGTGTGTGTGTGTGTGTGTGTGTGTGTGTGTGTGTGTGTGTGTGGTTTGAGGTTTTCGGGTGCTAAACAGCATGGTCATCAGCGCAAAGAAGACAGAAATAAGATGCTGAAATTGGGCAAAAACTGATTCAATAACAGACTCCAGGCAGACTAAAGTGTCAAAAGTAGAACAGCCTTGGTAAAAATTGCCCTGGAACAGAACCAAAATACTCTAAGGGAGGGTCAACATGAGCCGAAAATGATTGCTGTCACACAGGTCATCATGGACTCTCCAATGGATGGACAGGAGAAGACCTGGGCTGTAAATGGAAAGCACAATGGCTGAATAAGATATGTATGCTGCAATGAAATGTATGGGAATATGAGGATTTAAAAGGAAAATATGGAGCTCTGGGAGCAACTTTTTGACAGCTTTACAGTACCCAATAGCCATAGCTCTATGCTACAAAGAGTTGTGGGAATTGAAGTCACCCAATATTAGGCAAGGGTCTTACAGTCTGGGATTCTATTTTCCCACTGGAAAATGGTGCTGTCCAGTGAACAGGGGGAATGGTGCTCCCCTCATTTGACACGGATGAGGGGAAATCCACAATTCCTATTGAGAGGGCTGGCTTTGCAATGTGAAAACTTGTGTCCAAATCGTGTGCATTTGTAACAGCACATGGATAGCAGAACATGTGGCTTGATATCACAGCAAAGCACCTTCACCTTGACATTCCCAGGCAACAAGTCACCTTCAAAGGTCAAGGTGAAGGCTCCAGTATCCATCCTGTCTTTTAATCCCTGCAGGATGTGACAGACAAAATGCACATGCCATGATTCCAAATTGGCACGCAACTCATTTTCATTCTGTACAAGGAGATCCCAGTGGAAGATGATTCCCTGTAACATATTAAACTGCCACCCATGTAACCCAGCTTGATGCATGCAAGCTGTACATGTGACTGAGGAGGAGAGAGGCCATTTTCAGTCAAAACGGGACCACTTTTCATTTTTGAGACTGCTGCTACTTCCCCAAATCTATACTCAAAGTGGCAACGAAGAACAGTGGTTTTAAAGCCAAAAAGGAATCCATGACAGTGCCTAAAAAAGTACTTGGGGAAGGGGGGGGGGAGTATTTCTCCCCATTTCTGAGTCCTAAAGTACCTCTCACAGTGTAATTATGGAAGGGAACATTTTGAGGTCATACATCTCAACACTGTATTATGTCTTACCCTGATAAGCCAGCCAGCAAACCATTGCTTGGAGCCCCCACGCCCCAGCTATGACTTGAACATACTCATTGGCAAGCATGGGGAGTTTCCAGCACAGGCACCAGAAGTGCAATCTTGGTGTGATCAGGGGGCTACTACCATACATATACTTGACGAACCCCCTCCCATCCCTCAACACATACCACGAAATGGCTATTGTACTGCAAAAGCATGAAAGGAGGTGCACAAAGAGAGAAAGGAACAAAAGGTGGAATATATGCTGCACTGGGCGACCTTACTTGGATGATCCACATTCCTGTAAAATTAGGAAAAAAAGAGATATCAGGTCAAACCCAACAAAGGGAACCACTTAGTTAATGTTGTAAAATGTCACAAGGGAAGAAAATTATAGCCCAAAGTTACATGCTAAATCCATGCACGGTCGACGCTAAAAAGACCACCCTGTGAAAAGGCATGGGGAGGGTGAGGGGGGGGGGGGGGGGGGGGAGGAACAGTAGAAGAACCGACTTGCAGCACAGAAAGGGAAGCAGCACTGGCCCGGGGTTGACAAGCACATACTAACAAAAGAGATGCGAGTTCCCTGGGGGTAGTTAAAGAACAGAGATTTATTCAGAATTCTTGAGAAACTGAGAAATGGAACCAACAGAAGCTCGAAACAACAAAACAAAAAAGTTCAGAAAGACGATGAAGCAATCTTGGAAGAAGAAGAAAGCTTATATCAATTGCCTCTCATGATCACTGAAAGCTTATTTCAACTTCCTAACATGATCATTAACTGTTCAAAAACACAATGGTGGTAATAAATGTGATGTTTCCCAAAAAAATCTAGTAATTCAACAACAGAAAATAGGACTGGTGGATAAAAACCTGGAATTACCTCACGTACCTCTGTGAGTTTCCTTAAAATCTTTACATGCCCCGAGGCAATGTATCATATGAATCAACCTGGTAAAGCTGTTTAAAACACCAGCTACACTAGCATGCATAAAATGCTCTGTTTCCTTTTGCAAAGAGGTTTCTTTATCACAAATATAACAACAGATACTACTCAATACAATAAGTTATTGTATAAAATGTTTGTGCTTTATTCTGATATTAACAATACACAATCTGCTACCAAGTCTGCACTAAAACACAATCCTTTCTGTAAAAACATTTACCTGTTTATAGTTTGTAGTGTTGCATTCACTCAGTTCACATTCCCTCAACAACAGCCAGCATAAGCACACAACTCATGATATACTGTCTAAAAACAGCAACTTGAATTTACTATATGATTTGAAAAGTCGGTGATGATTATCAATTTGGGTACACTCGTTCAACACTACACAGTTCACCAATATATAGTAATCAGAAATTTCCAGAATTATGACTACATAGCATGACATGTGGAATTCTTTAGCCCATCAAAAGAATCACAAAATTATCTAATATTCTCAAAAAATTTCAGAAATGTTGTTTAAACTGGATCCAATATTTTCTGAATCACTTTCTCTCTCTCATCAAAAGCAAATCACAAAATCTTTAGTAAAACACCTCAACATGGTAGCACACAGTACTACAGCTGTATTACGAATCCTTGACAGGAAAGCACGCAAAAATGCAGAGCTCTCCAACGCTCTCTCTCTCTCTCTCTCTCTCTCTCTCTCTCTCTCTCTCTCTCTCTCTCTCTCTCTCTCTCTCCCCCCCCCCCCCCCCTCCCTCCTACCATACACGGATGAAAAACCATATAATTTTCTCAGAGAGATATTGTTACAACTTGATTAGTAAAGTTATTTCTCAGAAGTAAAACTAAAACACATGGAATGAAAAAGTTACCACTAAAAACATGACAAATTAAATTTGACTATTGCAATTAAAATTCACCGGTGGAATACAAACAAAGTATTTATTTGAGAGGATCCATTTGGATCTTGTTTGTTCTGACTGAGCTGTTTCTGTGAGGAAGCTGCCTTTAATGTACTTCACATTCACACAATGGTGTTGATGCAGGCATCCAGCAGGTTGTTCTTCACATCCTGTACTGCCATTTTGAAGGTCACTGAAGTGGACTGGGGTTTGAATTTAATGCCTAATTCAATCACCTAATTTCAAATTTTCAGATAACACAAATATTAGTAACTTCAACCTGAAATTATCTACCCTGTATTAATTTCAACTGAGATGGACATGTGAGTACATTATTTTCTGTAAAATTCATTTTATTGGGATGGAAATTGGGTCTCTGCCACAATCAGAATTAATCTGTATTTGCAAAGGAAGCTTAGGATGATACCGCCAGTTGAACTTCAGGACAACAGCTGCAAGACATGAATGACATGTGGTTTGGAGGTTCTTAGCTCCAGTTACTACTGATTTCATAAACATTACAGCATCAAATGACACATATTATATTACTGGTCAGAAGCACTGCCTTCCATTTGTGCACGTGTTCCTCCTATTGATTACCCTTCCCGTAAATTCTGTGTCACTTCGTCATCATTTTACCACAATTGCCACTGCGAAGTACTTTACTACTCTTGGCCAGTAAACTGACAACCAATTGTTTGCACTAATGTCCATAATGCAACAATTGGATTTATTTAAAAACTTGTTCTCTTCATAATTCCTAAACTGATGTAACATCTCATCATTACAAACTGTACAAAATGTTTATTCCTAGATTCCATTCCATCATCCAGTGTGAATATAACATTCTTCTTTGTACATATACTTACAACAAGCCACAAAATTTCAAATCAATTTATATCTCATTAGCAAGGATGCGTCTTAAGGATTGATGTCTCTGCTTAGTGAGGACACAACTTACATCTTTCCTTCTTGCTTTTAACCACATACCTGCTGAATCATAAGCAAAGCACTAAATTGTCATACAAACTAGATAATAAAATCATGAACTCCCAGTCCACCAGTGAACCTGTATACAAGGCGTACCCCAGGGCTCAATTCTTGGACACTTTCTCTTCCTTATATATACATTAACTACATTGCACAGCCCATTAACTCCCATATTTTTGAAGCTGAAAATATCTCCTACCTTCAGAGATGAAAAGGATGGGGGATAGAGGAGGAGGAGGAGGAGGAGATTACCGTTTAACGTCCCGTTGAAAACGAGGTCATTAGAGATGGAGCACAAGCTCGGATTAGGGAAGGATGCAGAAGGAAATCAGCCATACCCTTTCTAAGGAACCATCCCGGCATTTGCCTGAAGCGATTAAGGGAAATCACGGAAAACCTAAATGAGGATGGCCGGACGCGGGATTGAACTGTCGTCCTCCCGAATGCGAGTCCAGTGTGATAACCACTGCGCCGCCTTGCTCGGTGGGGAAAGGGGGGGGGGGGGGGGGGTGTAGATTAACAACTTAGTAACACTAGAGTTGATAAGAGATTTGAGAATAATTTGCTTAGGGGCTATTTCATGGACTTCTTGATGGCCATATAATTGTGTTAGCTACAAAATTTCTTTCTAGACTCGGCCGTAAATAATGATTTCAGCAAAACATGTAAAGGGAGCTTTCTGGTACTCCTTATTGAATCACAAGTGTTGCATCCAATTTCATGAATAACTTCTTTTTCTGTTAATCTTCTCAGATTATTTGACTTTTTCTGTACATAAATCCTAAATTAGAAACAATCTTAGAAAGGAATGAGCTCATTCCAGTTATATTAAATAAGTTTACAGAGTTTTGCTGTCACATCTTATCTTCATAAATTCAACTGAAGTTTACCACACAATATGCACCTGTAATTTTTGGTGCATAAGTATCAACATCTAAAATCTATTTTTGTCATCAACGAAATATATGAATTCATGTATCCATTTTGTGTGCTGGTCATTACCTTGAGGTTTCGGTAAATTGGAAGCTTCTGGGACAGAAACACTTACTGCCACATCCTTTTTCAAACTGCAATTCACAGTAGCCAGTTCATCAACCATGCATTTTCGTGGCTTGGAGAAAGATGCTGTATCTTCATTTTCAAGCTTGCAAACTGTAAAGAGGAGTTAACTAAACAATACATTGTGCTGATCACAAGCAATATAGCCTAGCAATGAACACAACAGAAAATAAAAACAAAACATAGAGAACAATCACATAGCTAATGTGAGTACAGGAACAATTGAACTTGGACACCACTAGAAATACATAAGTGCTTGATAGCAATTACATAATGCATAGAATCAGTCAGAATTTCATTCTAGTTGAATTAGCTATTTCATAAGAGAACATATTCTCACTCTGGTCAAGTGCTTGGCATGGAATGTTTGCCATATGAAACATGTAAAATTCACTCAGCATATACACTCATGTCAGTCGAACCTCAAAGCTTGCTGATTACCTTGGCAGAATGCAGTTGAAAAATGTACAGAAAGTCACAGCTCTATGTTATTTTTACCCTTACTGCTCAATGGATTGCTTTTTACATGGCAATTGTGAAGTAACAGAGAATTGTTATGTATGCGTTGTAAAACATACACAAATATCTCAAGTTGAAGAAATCTGGAAGTAAGAAACGGGATAATGTGCCATTACCAGAAACACCATAGAAAGGCATAATAGTTTTCTAAAACACAAAAGAGAGCAAATTCTGATTTACAAAAATCATTCAAAATACAGTTTATGCATAAAACCATTTGAATGTATAAAATCGAGCAAATTTGCACAGAAATGATAAAAAGTGTGATTTTTTTATAAATTAAATTTGCTGAAATTTGTTGCTAAAATTTGTTGCAGCTGATTTTGAGAAGCCACTGATAAATGATCCAAATAAAGAAATGTTCACAAAACTATTTCTATTATTACATACATTGTATTCAATAATCTATAGTCATGGACATAGAACAAATGCAAAAAGGAATTCCATTAAACACAGGATGCACTTTGGAAAATGGAGCTAGCATGGAACAGAGTACAAACTCAAAGATAATAGTTTGGCAAGGATACCCAAGCACACAGAGAAAACAGTTGCACCATAATAATTTGCACCCATTTCACCTTGTAAGCCATATGTAGTCAACTAGTTGCTACTTATATGTTTCAACTCATGCCAGTAGCCCAGTGTTGCTGACATTTATAAGCCTTACCGTGACAAACAAACAAGTGTGACACGTCATACGAGGGCTAATCAGAATGTTGGGAACGTTCCTCTGTGTATATTTTGGTATGCACATGTTCTGCAGCTTAGTCAGGATCCATCCATGACAGCGGGAACGTCTCTGTGTGTCTGATATTTTCGATATTCGAATTTGAAATATGCGCTGCAATCAAAAATCCCACCAGTCGTGAGATACAGTTTTTGTTGGCGAAAAAACCTAAAACCTACAAAAATTTATTGTGAACTGTGCAAAGTGTACAGAAACAACATAATGAGTGAATGTTTTATCTCGAAATGGTGCATTCGGTTTAAATGGCTGAACCAATGTTCATGATGAAGAGAAGAGTGGATGCCCAAGCATTGTGAATGACAAGCTTGTTGCTAAAGTTGATGAAACGATTTTCTCGAGAGTGGAGCAACCATAAATTCTGCCTGGTACTGTCAAACTTTGCACAGCCTTAGAGGAGCAGTTCAAAACAAAAGCTGAGGGAAGCTGACATCCAAAAATTTTGTTTATGCACGACAATGCCCGACCTCACACGGCAAACTGCACTAAAGAACTCCTTAATTCATTCAAATGGGAAATTTTCCCTTATCCACCCCACAGCCCTGATCTGGCACCAAGTGACTTCTAATTGGCTCCGAAGATGAAGAACTGGCTTGCAACTAAGCGCTTTGATGACGACGCATAACTCCAGGCAGCCATGACTCACTGGCTGAAGTCACCAACGGCAGAATTTCATGATGAAGGTCTTTCAAAGCTTGTCCACCGCTATGATAAGTGCCTCAATGTGTTTGGTGACTATGTGGAAAAGTAGTATGTCAGTCGCTCTTTCAGATATATACAAACAACAAAGCCCCCCTAATTTGTTTTTTCTATGTAACATTTTGTTTTCTTGCACTTAAATGTCTGTGCTGGACACTGATCGAAATGACAAATAACCTAACAACGCCAGGATCTTCTCAGCACAACGAAACACATCATAATGATCAATTAATACACATTTTACAAGAACACAGCAATTTTGAGTATGAAGACAATGTATCAAAGGACAATACATGGAATCTTGAAACTGTGGAAACAAGACTAAGCTGCAGAATGTGAAGACACAGACATTGTGGTAATGAATTCTATGATGAAGAACTCCTACTGGGAGAAGTTAATAAAGTAAGTGAGAATTGGTTTAATGATCTACAGGAATGGGGTCTCATCTGCTAACAAAACAAGAATCATTGCTCAATTTTTTAGGCTACTGGTTACTGATGGCATAATTCAGCATGCAGTTGGCAAAATGAGGAACACTGACAATAGTTTTCTGGGTGAAGATACAAATAATACATTTTCCAAACTTAGTATTTTCCAAAAAGCAAAGAAATTGAACATAATATCATTTTCACGTCTACTTTACTTTATGCACATCATACTGTATATATGATTAATTGCTCAATTACACAATATACTGTCATTCAGACTCACATTCATCATTAATTATTAACAGATTTCAAGATTCATACATCATCTACATGTAGCATTCGCTTCCTCACTCACTCAATTGTCTGCTGTGTATTGATATTGCATTGTACCTTGTCTTCCACACTTGTATACCATGTATGCGATTCACTACTCAATTACACAATATGATTCACACTATAATACCTCATTAATTACTTGCACATTTCCAGATCCATAAATCAACTATGTTTAGAATTCACCCCCTCACACACTCTTCAGAATATAATACATGTAATTAAGTAAGTCAGCCAGGTAAGAATAGTAATACAGTGGGGAAACTAAAATACTATGAAACGTTATTGTTATAAACAAAAAACTCTTGAGCTACATTTCATTGACAAAGTACTGACTTTAAGCTATCCTCTAATGTACTTAGTAAAACATATTAACATATCAGAATGGTTTTTTTTTTTTTTTTTTAATGGAAAGATACAAACCGTAGGTTTTAGGTAATTTTATGTATCACCAAAATTGTTTTGAGTTTGGAACTGAAACTCGGACAACAATTAATGATTGTTATTCTGAAAAGTTCTATAAAACTACGTCTCTATTGGGTACGGTAAATTAATTTTCATGGTCACGTGGTAACTAAATGATCTGCAAACTAGGACTACGCTAGCAACCATTAATCGCACACAGAGACGACAGATGGCACTTCCCAACAGTGTGGCAATGTGCACAGTAGGTCATTGGGCCAGTGAGCAGCAGCAAAAGGAATCTTACAGCATCCTAATTGTTATTGCCTATGCCACATGTTATTACACCTCTGAATTGTTCCATGCAATCTGTATAAGATGAACACTCAGAGAGGGCTACAGTAATGACTTGATTAATAAAGTTTATCTGCCAGAAGTAAAACTAAAACACATGCAATGAAAAAAGTGAAATGTTTTAACATTACATACATCAGAAATCTGATATCTGTTTTCTAACTGATCATCTCTGCAACAATATGCTTGGAAATAAAAATGTAAACAAAACTGCACAGTAAAACTGCTACTGCAAGAGAAATATCACTACAGCACATATTGAAGAATTTCCCAGATGCTTGCAACATGAGTAATATGTGAAGTACATGATTAGTATTTACCTTATATAGGCAGTTCACTCAGTACAGACAAGATACAACTCATGCCTTATCACATAAATACATTATTTGTAATCCACCCACAGACCGTAAATGAGTGAGTCAGAAGCAAATGGATTCAAGTGATATTTCCCAGAAAAATGAAATAATGTCTAGAGCATAGTAAAGCTTCCTGCCTTGATTCCATTTATGTTCCCTACCCATCACGAATTGTTCAACTTCCTTGCACATAAAGAAAGACAACCAAAACAACAACTGTCAATGATCTGCTTAAGGGACTTGAACCAGATCAGATGATCAGAAACACCTTCAGGAACGAGGATATGAACTCTGTCTCATTTTGTAGCACTATTTTAAATGCTTAATCAAACATTTGCATTATGTTCATGCAGCATTGTACTGATGTTTTTTAAGTTGTTTGTTATCTAAATAACCTTCCTATGGCAAGTGAGAAGAGGGTAGTGATCCACTTGATACAAATACACTAGGGTGACAAAACTAATGGAATCGCAATATGCACACATATGGATGGCGTAAGTGTTATATGCACCAGGTATAAGAGGGCACTGCATTGGAGAAGCTGCCATTTGTACTCAGGTGGTTCATGTGAAAAGGCTCCCAACGTAACTATGGTTGCACAACAGGAACAAACATACTTTGAACATGGAACGGTAGTTCGAGGTAAACACATGGGACATACCATTTAGTTAATCATTAGAAAATTCATTATACCAAGATCCACACTGTGAAGTGTGTCATGAGAATACCAACTTTCAGTCATTAGCTCTTTACCATGGGCAATGCAGTTGCTGACAGCCTTCACTTAACAACCAGGTGCACCAGTGTTTGCATAGTATTATCACTGGCAACAGACAAGCAACACTGCATGAAATAGCCAGGAAAACCAATGTGGGGCGTAGGAAAAATACACCCTTTACGATGGTGTTGTGATATTTGGCATTAATGGTTGCGTCAGCAAATGACCAACACGAGTGCCTTTGCTAACAGCACAATATGACCTGCAGAGCATCTCTTGAGCTCTCCTGGCATCGTGCAATCTCAGTTGCACCCAAGACAACTGGAAAACATTGGCCTAGTCAGATGAGTCTCAATTTCAGCGTGTAAGTGTGGATGGTAGAGTTTGAGTGTGGTGCAGACCCCACAAAGCTATGGAACCAAGCTGTCCACAAGGCATTGTGCTATGAACATTTGAAACCATTCATGAATTTCATGTTCACAAACAACCATAACATGTCACAAGGCCACAATGGTTCACGACTGGTTTGAAGAATATTCTGGGTAACCGGGAAGTGGTACATGGCTGGCGAGATTACTAGACATGAATCCCATCAAACATGTGTCAGACATAATTGAGAGGTCTGTTTGTGCAGAACATCCTGCACCAGCTACTTTTTCACAATTGTAGAAGGCTATACAGGCAGCATTCTCAATATCTCTGCAGATTTGTTGAGTCCATGCCACACCGAGTTATTGCACTACGCTGGGGAAAAGGAGTTCGGACACAATATTAGCAGGCATCCCATGATTGTCACCTGGGTGTATTTTCAACAAGGGGATAATGCATAAAACAGTATTCCTTCTTATTTTGTTTCATTACTATAAGCGACAAAAGGCATGACATTCCTGTAGATGTACCTGAATGTTTTGTTTGCCAATTTTATGGTAACTCAATTGACAACAACCAACAATAAAGTATTACGGAGAAAACATAAATCATATTCCTCTTAATTCACAATATTCTGGAAGCAAAGGGATACATGTGGTAAAAGCTTAGTATTTACATTAACAAGTTATTCTGACTTGCAAGCAGAGACTGCTACAAAATGTTTTTTGTTTTTTTTTAAAGTCTAATATAAACCCCAAAAAAATTGAAATTTTGTTTTGCAATCTATAGACAATTTTGAAATCTTGTTAACTTTAACTTCACTTTTTTTCAAAATTACAAGAAGTGTAGTTATACCACTTTCCTTCTGACCCTGTCTACTGTACTACTTAAATTTAAATTACTATTTAACACATCACGAATAGAAAACACTTGTATTACACATACTGTTTGGTAAATTAAAAAACTAGCTATTAGCTTGAAGATTTGCTGTTTTAGAGGATAGTGAGGGAGAACTATCTGAAGTTAGACCAAATCTCAAACTGTACTTTGGTCTATCTGGTCCATTAAGCATGCATACTCCTGGCATGCACGCCAATTAGTTATCTTCACATCGGTCCCTATGATCTGCAAAGAAGCATAAGCATAAACTTTGACTAACAGCCAATTGTAAAAAATGAATGTTAACATATACTAGACTGGAAACTAATTGCAAAAGAATATGACAAATTAAATTTGACTATTTCAATTAAAATTCACCGGTGGAATACAAACAAAGTATTTATTTGAGAGGATCCATTTTGTATCTTGTTTGTTCTGATTGAGCTGTTTCTGTGAGGAAGCTGCCTTTAATGTACTTCACATCCACACAATGGTGTTGATACAGGCATCCAGCAGATTTTTCTTCACATCCTGTACTGCCATTTTGAAGGTCACTGAAGTGGACTGAGTTTGAATTTAATGCCTAATTCAATCACCTAATTTCAAATTTTCAGATAACACAAATATTAGTAACTTCAACCTGAAATTACCTACCTTGTATTAATTTCAAGTTCATTTTATTGGGATAGAAATTGGGTCTCTGGCACAATCACAATTAAGCTGTATTCGCAAAGGAAGCTTAGGATGACACCCCAGTTGAACTTCTGGACAAAAGCTGCACGACATGAGTGACATGCAGTAAGGAGGCTGTTAGCTCCAGCTACTATTGATTTCGCAAACATTAGAGCATCAAATTACTGGCCTGAAGCACTGCATTCCATTTGTGCATTTATTCCTTCCATTGATTACCCATGCCCGTAAATTCTGTGTCACTTCATCATCATTATTACCACAATTGGCACTGCCAATTACTTTACTACTCTTGGCCAGTAAACTGACAAGCAATTGTTTGCACTAATATCTATAATGCAACAGTTGGTTTTATTGAAAATATAGTTCTCTTCATAATTTCTAAACTGATGTAACATCTCATCATTACAAACTGTACAAAATGTTTATTCCTAGATTCCATTCCATCATCCATTGTGAATACAATATTCGTCTTTGTACACATACTTACAACAACCCACAAAATTTCAAATCAATTTATATATTTTTATATGTCTATGCTAAGTGAGGACACAGCTTACATCTTTCCTTCTTGCTTTTAACCACATACCTGCTGAATTGTAAGCAAAGCACTGAATTGTCATACAAACTAGATAATAAAAACCTCCCAGTCCACCAGTGAACCTGTATTACAAGGTGTACCCCAGGGCTCAATCTTTGGACCCTTTCTCTTCCTTATATATATTAACTACATTGCACAACCCATTAACTCCCATATTGTAAGCTATGCAGATGACATGTCAATCTTATTCTATGGGGGTGAATATAATCAGCTAGAATCTCTTGCTGCTAGTGGTGTAACAGAAGTAACAAAATACTTCAATGATTAGAGACTCAAGGTGAATTTCACCAAATCTCAACTACTGACATTTAAAACAGGCAGTTCTTACCACAACAATATAAATAGTGTGTGTAATATCTCTGCAACAGAAAATGGTATCTGTAAATTCCTTATAAAGGAGTGAGCTCATTCCAGTTATTTTAAATAAGTTTACAGAGTTTTGCTGTCACATCTTATCTTCATAAATTCAACTGAAGTTTACCACACAATATGCACCTGTAATTTTTGGTGCATAAGTATCAACATCTAAAATCTATTTTTGTCATCAACGAAATATATGAATTCATGTATCCATTTTGTGTGTTAGTCATTACCTAGAGGTTTCGGTAAATTGGAAGCTTCTGGGCCAGAAACACTTACTGCCACATCCTTTTTCAAACTGCAATTCACAATAGCCAGTTCATCAACCATGCATTTTTGTGGCTTGGAGAAAGATGCTGTATCTTCATTTTCAAGCTTGCAAACCGTAAAGAGGAGTTAACTAAACAATACATTGTGCTGATCATAAGCAATATAGCCTAGCAATGAACACAACAGATAATACAAACAAAACATAGAGAACAATCACATAGCTAATGTGAGTACAGGAACAATTGAACTTGGATACCACTAGAAATACATAAGTGCTTGATAGCAATTACATAATGCATAAAATCAATTAGAATTTCATTCTAGTTGAATTAGCTATTTCATAAGAGAACATATTCCCCATTTGGTCAAGTGCTTGGCATGGAATGTTTGCCATATGAAACATGTAAAAATCACTCAGTATATACACTCATGTCAGTCTAACCTGAATGTTTGCTGATTACCTTGGCAGAATGCAGTTGAAAAATGTACAGGAAGTCACAGCTTTGTGTTATTTTTACTCTTACTGCTCAATTGATTGCTTTTTACATGGCAATTGTGAAGTAACAGAGAATTGTTACGTATGAGTTGCATAACATAGGCAAAATACAATGATTTAAATGTGATTAATATGAGCAAATTCGCACAGAAATAATAAAAAGTGATTTTTTTTAAATGAAGTACAAAAAAACCATGTCAAAATATCTTCTGGTTTTACATCAAATACTTGAGAAATTAGATGTGTAACACAAAGACACAAAGTCAAAATATAATCAATGTTTAATTGGCAACCACAACACATAGGACAATAATGAGGAAAGAGGCAGACTGTGTTCTTTTCAAAGGAGGCATGCTAAACTTTGTTACAAGTGATTTGGAGAAGCCACTGATAACTGATCAGAATATAGAAATGTTCACAAAACAGTTACTGTTGTTACATACATTGTATTCAATAACCCAACGTCTTGGACATAGAAAATATGCAAAAAAGAACTCCATTAAACACAGGATGCACTTTGGAAAATGAAGCTAGCATCGAACAAGGTACAAACCCAAAAATAATAGTTTGGCAAGGACACCTAAGAACTCGGATAAAACAATTGCACCATGATAATCTGCATCCATTTCAAATTGTAAGCTATAGGTAATCAGCACACTTTTAGTAACTATGCAGCAGAAGGATTAACGTGATGAAACATGTTTATACTATCTAATTAATGGAAAATCTCATATAAAGATGTGAAACAATTACTAACAAAGAGATAGAGGGGCTGGCCAGTACTTACCTCAGCTCAGTACAGCCGATAGAGACACAAAAAACAACCGAAAATTTAAGCTCCTAGCTTTCGGAATAAATGTTCCTTCATCAGGGAGGAGAGAGGGGAAAGAAAGGGAAGAAGGGAAAGTGGATTTAGTTACTCACAACCCAGGTTATGAAGCAACAGGGAAAGGAAAACAGGGAAGGTAGCAAGGATGGAGGCATGGTTGTTTTTAACATGGTATATATTCTACAGAAACTCATACAGTTATCATGTGACAAGGAAACAAAAAACCTAAAATTCACTACATCGGCTGCAATGTCTTGCCCCATTCACACTTACTGCCCTTCTCTAACAGTTACACTTTTCCATACAGGTTTTGGTTCATTAAGAGTTACCTGTGATACAGGATGGAAGCACTTCAGGAAAGAAACAACTATTAGCTGAAGTAAGCATGATCAACAATGCAATGAAATCTTCAAGCTACTAGAATACTGTGTTATACAATACAAACATATGCAATCAGTACCTATGTGTCATTAAGATAAAGTGTCTGACTACAAATTGGAAGGTTCTTCAGGGAAAGAGTGGAGTAGTGAAAACTGAATTTGAGGATTTCAGAGGGGGAAAATGAAATTGTGATGTGGGGAAAGGAAACAGGAAGTTGCCAGAGAGAGAGTAGTTTGAATAATTTGGTTCCCATTGAGCTCAAGAACAGATAGAACCTGATACCTGTTTATAGCAACCTCACATCCAGATGAGGGCTTTGTAAGGAACTGTGGCGGTACTATCAATCCTGGATGAACAAGTATCGGGAAAATTGACCAAGAACTGATGGGATTGTTGCTGGCTTCAGTGGGGCTCACATGTGAGCTATGCCATTTGCTGCTACTGTGAGGATGGATACATAACACATGGCCGACACTTTAACAGGAGGGGGAAGTTATATCAGCAGAACTGGCAGCTGAAACAGTGGTGGGAGGGGGGGAAGCAACATCACAAATGATACAACTCCTATGACTACATGTGTGAGAGGTAAGCCTTATTACAGCTATAAATCATTCAAACAGACTGCTTTAAAAAAGGTTTAGATAAATAAGTGTCTCAGATAAAAGAATGAGATTATTGTGATGCATCAGAATGTAAATACAGTAAATGAACCTCTTTATGTCTTTACACGACCCAGGACAGGCTGTTCCAGATCAGGTGTCTGCCCGCAGGCAGCATTGCACAGGGCTGGCTAAGCATCTGTTGCACGGGCAGTCGGTCAGCTGGGCCACAACTTACACAATCACACTGCTCTGACCTTCTGGATGGGAGCAAGGATGTACAAGTCACTCACACATGCATAGATCATGTGCTACAGGACTATTGATTTTATTATTTTGACCAATAATTTTTAACTCTGTGTGCCCACACTTCAACATCATTAAGCATGTGATTGCATGCACCAGATGGAGCAATATTCTACAGAGGGCTCCAAACTTGACAGAGGGCAGTCTTACAGTGGTAATACATCCACATGCACCACCGTGTCAATTTTTGGTATAAACTTAGTGACGTTCATCAGCAACCTCAAGTATAAAAGTCACCTTAGATAGGTGCCTGGTTGTCAGATGAAATATCATTATAAGCTGTCAACATCATCTGGCTGCAATCCTGAACCCTCATGAAATACCAAGTTCTGCTGTTAATGTACCCACCAGAATTATATTTAGAGGAGAGCCATACACCAATAGAAAACATATCAACACTTCATCAATGTTATGAATGTTTATCCAACAGTGAATGGTCTCTATGATCATGATGCACGAGTAGTCACACTAATTAACTTACCTGGTCATGAGAAAATGGTATAACGGGAAACAATTAAGAGTAATTAATAAACAGAGAGCAGAATGTTTCAAGCCAGTGGAAAGCTGAATGGGAGGGTGTGTATAACATTATAGATGCCAATTCTAATTTCATGTATTTAAGATGGGTTTCTACCACTTGTTAACAACTGTTTTTCCAAGAAAACAATAAAATATGACACTAATAAGACATCAAAAAGTACTAGATTTCAAAAGGAATCAAAATATCCATGCACAACTAAAAGGAAATTGTTTTTAATGGTTAAGAAAAACAGAGAAGCACGACTGATTTAACTTTACAAGAAATACTGTGCTTATGGAAATTGATTAACAAAAACATAAAATCTCTGCATGATGTATGAAATTAATAGCTAAGATACAAAATTAAATCTATACATCAATAGTTAAAAGAGAAACTGAGCAAGTGAGGAATTCATAGTTAAAGAAAACAGACAAATAATAAATGATAGTATTCAAGTGGCCAACGTACTACATAATCACTCAGAGTAAGGAGATCTGGAGATTGGCATAGACTATTCAAGGGACACAGAGGTAAAATACAAGCAAGAAACAAAGTCACACAGATGCAAGCACATTACATTTATTCCTTGTCCTGCCAAAGAAATTAAGAATGTAATTAATTCCTTACAAAGCAAAAATTATCATGGAGATGATCACAATTCGTGTGGCTTCGACTAAATCACTCAAGCTCTCAATAGCTGTCTCCACCATCATCATCATCATCATGAGTAAAAGACCACTGACTGCCAGGGTTGGAATGGTGTTCCATTTACATAGATGTGATAACGGTGTCTGGAAATGCCAAGAGCAGGCCAAAGTTATGCTTGTATGGCATGGTGAATTGGGCACATCATAGCATCTCCAGCTAGCTGTGGAATCAGTGACATCCAGTGGTGTGAAGCGCTGGCACCCCATCTGAACTGTCACCACTCTATAAGTGTCAAGTAATTCTGATTTCACTATTAGAAGATCGGCCCCATGCCGTAATTGTTGTGGTTTATCCTAATCTCGCCCGGCTCCTTTATAATGCTATCCCAATATGTTAATGCTTGAGCTAAGACCCTTTCTTTTCAAATTGTATTTGGTGTCCATTTTCCAGGCAATTTTCATCTAAAGCTGACTTCTCTAATTCCCTTTGTGTAATATGCTTTGCGTAATATCACTTTCACACAATGGATACTTCCAGACATACTGAACAATATAATTATCAGAACGCTTTACAAGAAAGATAGTAAAACTGATATTAAAAATTACCAACCAGTCTCACTCGTTACCATCATCCTTTTCCTCCTCCCCTTAGAAGGTTCTGGAAAAAAAAATCACATATGCACAAAACATAACACACCTCTCCCAAAATAAAATGCTTAGTTATCCTCAATTTGGATTTTAAAACATTTCCTACAAAGAACATGCTGTTGTTCGATTCATGAATCAGATTACACAAAATTTAAATTGAAAACTAGTTTCTCTGTGACATGTACATTCATTTGTATATGAAGTTAGTAAATCCCATTATGAGGGATGTGGAGCAAGTCAAACTGTACATTAACCTGCAGATACTTCAGTGAAACATAATAAATTATCATTAGTACTAATCTACTCAAACTAATAATTATGGTAATTAAACAATGTAAAATCCAGGGTGGAATGTGACAGCATTACAAAAAGTATAATTGCTACAACAACAAATAACAACAGTTGCTACTCACCATATAGCGGAGATGCAGAGTTGCAGACAGGCACAACAAAAACACTGTCAGAAAGTTAGCTTTTGGCCAACTAGGTCTTCATCAGAAATAGGCAACATACACACACATACTCACATAAACGCAACCCCCCCCCCCCCCCCCACACACACACACACACACACACACAAGACCAGTCTCTGCCTGCTGAAGCCAAACTGGCCCACAACAATGGTAATTATTTCTAGACTATTCCACATACGTATATCAGGAGGAAAAAAGCTGCTCTGAAAAAACTGCTGCTCTTACTCCAGTATTACTCAGCTGCTGTTTTCATCCAACACTTGAAACAAAGGACCTATAAAACTTTACAAAGACTATCAGCTATACATACACTGACAAAGTTAGGATCTATATAATAAAAGTTTTCCAAAAACTGCCTTGAACAGCTAGTTTGCGATCCCACACACAATGGAAATACTTCAGACTGGGTAGCTACAACTGGCCTGACCTTATCGGAGGCATAAGTAAAGAGACAAGGACAGGTGATCATGATGTCATCATAGCAACAATGGTTACCAAAGTTAACAAATCAATCAAGAAGGCTAGGATAGTATTTTTGCTAGAAATAGCAGATAAGCAGTTGCTAGCATCTCACTAATGAACGGACATAATTCAATTCAGCTATAGTGAAAGTAAAGGAAGTATGGAAAAAGCTTAAAAATGTGCAAGTCACACTCTGGAGTAGTATGTGCTAACTAAGTGGATTAAGGATGGAAAAAGAAACACCAAGGTTTAAAATGAAACTTGGAAAATGCTGAGGAAGCAAAAGCTGTTGCACTCTCAGTTCAAAAGATCACGAGCAAATGACAACAGGCTAAAGATAGTATAGATCCATGCATATGTAAAAATATTGATGTGTGAAGCATATAGTAACTACCACCATCAAACAGGAAGTGGCAAAAAGATCTGATGTTTTCAAAGTACAAATAACCCAAATATTAAGAGTGACAAAAAAATGTTTCAATGGTTATTACAGAATTGTGTTAATGGAAATTAACATTGGAACTACTGATTTCATCACTTTAAGATTTGAAGATGACATCCTTCAAATGGTGCACTTCTGTGATGAAGCACTCTTTCAGTCTCACACCAATACTGTCGAACACCTTCCCTAAGGTTGTAGGAGAAAGGTTAGAGATTTCTTGAGTTATGACCACCTTAAGTTTGCTCAATGTGCGGGACTTGTTTGTGCAGACTCTTGATTTCAAGAAGCCCCACAGGAAAAAAAATCACAAACGCTTAGATCAGGGTAGCATGCTGGCCATGCAATATCCCCGAAATGTAAGATTACTCGGCCACGGGACTTACTTTTCAAAAAGTCCATCACCTCATCGGCTGTATGGGCAGTTGCCCCATCCTACTGAAACCACATTCTATTGTGCACTAAGCGTTTTCTCCTAAGTTTAAGGATCAAGAAGTTTTGTAACATCAACAGACAATGTTGCGAATTGGCCGTAACAATTTCACCACCCTCTTCAAAGAAGTATGGTCCAGTGACACAAGTTTTTGTTACAGCACACCACACAGTGACCTTAGGACTATGCAGAGGATGTTCATGCAGTTCTTCAGGATTTGTAGCTGACCAATAACAAAAGTTCTGTTTATTTACATAAACATCCAGATGAAGATGCACCTTGTCGCTCATCACGAAAAAATTTTTGTCTGAAATTTTTGTCTGTCATTAAATCAATCATTTGCTCTGAAAATGCTTTTCCCTTTGCATAGTCATTGGGCTTTAGTTGCTAAACAATAGCCATTTTGTATGGATGGAAATGCAGAACGAACAATAAAATTCGTCTTAACGAGTGGTCAGACACAGGCAAAGCAGCAGCTTGTTTACGGGTCGGCTGCCGAGGACTGGCTTCCACAGCTTCTCTTACTCTATCGATATCTCCAGTGTCCGAGCTGACCTTGGATGGCCTGTTGACTGCCTTTTCGACACTGAACCAGTAGCTCTGAAGTTAGTCACCCACAGCATAATCGTATTGCATGTCAGAACTTTTCCTTGTGGACCTAAATTAAAATGCCTATAAACTGCTGCTGCACAGCAACACAGGAATCGCCACTTTTAAAAAACACCTCAACAACAAATGCGTGATGCTCAACTGACCACTGCTCCATGGCTACTAAAAAGGTTCATGTATAGGCTCTGAAACGCGCCTATTCCCACTACCCCTCACCACCTACTTGCTCAACCGCACGGTGGCGAAAACCATCAGGTCATTTTGCCCCTCCCTGCATCTTAGCAAAGGATCTAGTCAACAACTCAAGAAAATTCTGCTCCTACATAAAAAACCACTAAGTGGGTCAAAGACCTCTATCTAGCCACTCACTGACCAATCTGGTGTGGCGATAGAAGATAGCAAAATGAAAGCTGAAGTTTTAAATTTTGCATTTAAGAAATCATTCATGCGGGAGGAACATACAAGCATACCATCATTTGAATGTTCCACAGACTCCTGTATGGAACATATAGTAATAAGCCACCCTGGTGTACAGAAGCAGCTAAAAAAAGTTGAAAACAAGTAAGTTGTCAGGTCTGGATGGAATCCTAATTCAGTTTTACAAAGAGAACTCCACGGCAATGGCCCCTTACTTAGCTTCCATTTATCATGAATCTCTCGACCAGCGCAGAATCAAAATCGATTGCAAAAAAGCACAGGTGACTCCTGTATATGAGAAGGGTAACGGAACATACCCAGAAAATTACAGACCAATATGCTTAACTTCGGTTTGCTGAATAATTCTTGAAAATATTCTCTGTTCACACATAATAACACTCCTAGAGACATAAAGCATCTGTCCACAAATCAGCACAGTTTTAGAAAGCATCACTCATACAAAACTCAGCTTGCCCTAAAGCTCAGACGATAGCTTGCAAACTACAAGGGCAACAGGCAGATTCCATATTCCTAGATTTTCAGAAAGCATTTGACACAGTGCCCCTGCAGGCTCGTAATGAAAGCTACTTAAATAATAGGATCCAATATGTTGTTGTCAATGGTAATGTTACTAGAGACAATGGTATTGTCAAGAGTGCCCGAGAGAAGTACGATAGGGCCGTTATTGTTTTCAATATACGTAAGTGATCTAATGGACAGAATAAGCAAAATTTTGCAACTTTTTGCGGATGATGCTGTGGTGTACACGAAGGTGATGTCGTTGAGTGACTGGAGGAGGATACAGGATTAATTATGACAAAATTCCTAGTAGGTGCTAGTCTAAATGGAGTCTAAATGCAGAAAAAGGTAAGTTAACACAGATGAATAGGAAAAGCAAACCTGTAATGTTCAAATGCAGCATTAGCAGTTCACTGCTTGACACAATCATGACTGCAGAATATCTAGGCATAATTTTGAAAAGCAATATGAAATGGAATGAGCATGTAAGGATTTAGTGGGGAAAGTGAATTGTTGACTTTGATTCATTGGGAGAATTTTAGGAAAATGTGTTTTATCTGTAAAGGAGAGAGCATACAGAACACTAATGCGACCCATTGTTGAGTACTGCTCAAGTATTTGGGATTCCCACCAGATGGAATTAAAGGAAGGCAGCGAATCAGTTCAGAGGTGTGCTACTAGATTTGTTACCGGTAAGTCTGACAGACAAGCAAGTGTTACGGAGATGATTCTGGAACCAAAATGGGAATCCCTGGATGGAAGGCAACATTCTTTTTGAGGAATGCTATTGAAAGATTTCAAGAACTGGCATTTGAAGCTGACTGCAGCGCAATCCTACAGCTGCTAATGATATTTCATGTTAGGACTGTGTACATATAGAGATGTTTTTGCTTGTACGGAGGCATACAGATGGTTGTTTTTCCCTCGCTCTACTTGCAAGTGGAACAGGAAGGGAAATGACCAGCAGTGGTAAAACGTATCCTCCACCATGCACTGTACGGTGGCTTGCTGAGTATGTATCTATGTAAAAGCAGATGTTGATGCAGATGCATAGCGTAAGAGTGTATTATGTCTATTTCTAGTATTCTTGTTGTGAACTGCTCAGTTCATCCTAATTTTACTCTTTTCATTAACAATCAATAACATTAGGAAGTAAATTTGTTGGTATTGAAGTGTAAGACTCTTCAAATTCCTGATGAGCATTCCACAAGATTTTTTGATTATCAACATCACACAATATTCCAATTGCTCAATTCTGTAGCTAGAAAGCCCCAGAAGGTTATGTCGTGGAACAAAATTGAGTACTATAGCAATCCTGTTTGCAGGTCAACAAACTGAGAGATATTCTTAGTGCAAAGAAAGCAGAACTGAGCTTTTCGCTAGTCTGTTTATATACTGGTGCCACCTCAGTTTATTATCAACCCAACGCCGAGGAATGTCACACGTTGAGCCTTATCAAATTTATGATGATACCTGCCAGTCATTTTTATTGCATAATAAGAGGTTTTCTTTAACGAATAAAGGTTAAGCAGTTGGCTGTGAAGCAGTTGGAAGCGTGTTCCATTATTCTCCTAGCTATGTCTGGCATGGGGGTGATTTGGCCATTTATCAATATAGATGTACTATAAGCAGATGTTATACTGGTCCAGTCACATTAGTGTGAGCACCTGTCGAAAACCTTTTGCAATGAGGGTGTGCAGGAAGAGTGTCTGTGATATTCTGGAAGATACCAGCAGGGATGTAGAGCCGTGACAACTCCCGCGCCTGGCCAGATGTGCTAGATTTCCCTGATGAGGATCCCAATCAAGCTGGTCCAATGGATTCTCAACTGGGTTTAAATCCAGTGGGTTTGATGGCCAGAGGAGTATGTTAAACTCATACTGGTACTCTTTGAGCCATACAATCTGTTTGACATGTTGCTTTTGTCCTGCTGTTAGATGCCATCAAGGTGAGGAAAAACAAACTGCATCTAGGGGTGGACATTGTCCCAAAGGATAGATGCATACTTGTGTTGATCCACTGCGCCTTTCAGAGTGACAAGATCACCCAGGCAATTCCATGAAAACGTTTCCCAGACCACAGCACTCCCCCTCCAGACTTGACCCTTCCAACAATTGTTGCTGGGCCATACATGCTAACAGCCAACTGTCCAACAGAGCATAAAACACGATTCCTCCAAAAGGCCACCTGTCATCCCTCTGTGGACATTAAGTTACCCTGTTGGCATGTAAATTCGAGCTTTCATCGCTGATGAATAGCAGTCATCCTGGATCCATGAACCAGGTGCCTGCTGTGCAGCACCATTTGCTGAACAGTCATTGAGGAGACACTGTTGGTAAGCCCTTGATTCATCTGGACGGTCAGTAGCTCAACTGTTTCATGTCCATTCATCTGTACACATTTCTGAAACCAGTGTTCACCCCTGTCATCTATGGCCCATGGTGGCCTACAGTTGCCTTGTTGCCAGTTTTGGATTGTGCAATTTCGATATGCACGGTACACTCTAACCACAGCAGCACATGAACAGTTTAGAAAAATAGGAATTTCAGAAATGTTCCCATCCTTGACCTGAAAGCCAATGTTCATGCCCTTTTTGATGTCAGATAAATTGCTCTCTTTCCACAACAATGACTGCATTGTTTTTTGCATCTCTCAACAAGCATTATATACCCTCCACTGCTAGTGCTGTCACCTGCCATCTGTGACTGGTTATTGCATGTTGAATTGTTGACATCAAATATAGGTAGTAGTCACATTAATGTGACTTGATGATGTGGCATTAATGTGACTTGATGGTGTGGGTTCCCTGAAAAGTCTTCTAATGACTCAGGTAAACTGTTTATGTGGACCAGGAACAGAAGTGGACCAAACATCAAACCTTGTAGCACATCATAAGATTTTCCCACTCAGATTCTAACCTTATTCCAGTCATATTTTCTAATGTGACCCTTTGTTTTCTACTGTTAAGATATAACTCCATTTATGCAAGGGGAATACTTTTTATGCCATATCATTTTAGTTACAACAGCAGAATTTATTGCTCTACACATTTCTGGGCCTTAGGAAGATCACAGAAATTGCCAAACAGGTCATTTTTATTGTTTAGTTCTATTAGAAATAAGTTTGTGAGATAACATATGTCCTTTTCATACATAAACCTTTACAGAAACTAAACTGAACTGTTAACAGGCTATTATAAAAAAGAAGGTTCAGTATTCTATTTAACATTGCTTCTCAAAATTTTTGAGGACACAGGAAGGAGGGAGATCAATCTATAATTCGAATTCAGTTTCTTATTGCCATTTCTTTATAATAATGTAACTACTGTGCACTTCAGTCTTTCAGGAAATTAAACTTGACTCGTTGACTGACTACAAAGGAACCTTAAAGGTGGCACTATCAAGTCAACACAAGATGTTAATATATTTTGGCTGAGATGGTACTGACCTAATGATTTTCATTATCCTCTACCATATGACTTAGCAAAACTAGTCTACGAAGATTATTGGGTCTGCTTTTGGGAGACCATTTTCTTTTTTTATTCCTCTATTTTCAGTATTTGGCTGTGCAGTTCGAAAGCTCAAATATTATGGTATCAGAGATCTTGCTTGTAACTGGTTTTCATCCTATCTAACTGAATGGCTGCAGGGTCTCACATTAAGAAACCCAGTGAGTTTAAAGAACAGAACAGCATCTTCAGAATGGTGAATGCAATATTCACTACAGGTTGACCGCAGTGAGAAATATCGGGCCTGCCGTTGTTCTTATTAAATATAAATGACCTGTCATCATATACTCAACAAACAGAAATACGTCTCTCTGCTGATAGTGCAAATATTATGATCGAGCCTGCAGATGACTAAACTTTGATGAAACACAATAAATGCAATTCTGTACTGCATGAGACCTGAGCATGTCATTAGAAATAATACATGAGAATAAATCAAAAAATAAAACACAATATTATAAATTCTTAGGTGTTTGCAATGATTCAAACCTGAAATGGAAGTCACATGTTATAAATGTTCTTAAACATCTAACATCTGTAACTTTTGCTTTGTGGTTAATATCAGATTTTGGCGATGAAAATATCTAAAAGTTGACTTACTTTTCCTATTTTCATTCATTAATATCTCAATTTATCTTTTTCTGGGTAGCTCATTATTGAATATAAAGCACCTGTTGCACAGAAGAGTGTAATGTGGGTAAAATGTGGCATTTACTCTACAGCCTCTTCTAGAGATCTCTTTAAATCTGTTGGGCATACGGAAAACACAATCTTTCAGTGTCAATGTTGTTAACAAGAATGATGCAATGTTCCTTCGGACATGCAGGTATGTCTGAAGGAGCAGGTACTGTGGCAATTACAGCCATCATGAATACATGAAATGTATTCACAGCTGCGAATATGGACAATCATCAGCCGTACAATGGCTGACAATAATGAAAATTTGTGGTGGACTGGGACTCAAACCCAGATTTCCCGCCTCACACGAGTGGTCACCCTAAAACCTTTGGGTATCTGTGCACGAACCATAGCCACACCCAAAATTCCATATGTCGTCATCCATGTGTCAAACCTGCACTCGTACACATTATGTATTTCATTGAAAGTCGCTGCCCGGTATTGGAGGATAAATATGCTATTGCACTGACTATGTTGTTAAGAAGTATCATGTGATACCCTATTAATATTATATTACACAGTAGTACTAGTTTATATGCCAACTAGCACTGCAGACAGTGATGAGACAAACAATGTGTGATGAGATAAAGGAAATTATTCAGATAGTTAAGGGAGACAAAAATTTGTGATGAGTGACCAGAATTTCGTGGTAGGAAAAGGAAGAAAAGAAAAATATAAGGAGAAGAGAGCATGAATGAGAAAGCCACCTGAAAGAATTCTGCACAGAGCATAACTCAATCACTGCTAACACTTGGTTTAAAAATCACAAAAGAAGATAGTATACAAGGAAGAAACCTCAAGGGACACTGTAAAAGTTTCAATTTGATCATAAAATGGTAAGACAGAGATTCAGAAACTATATTTTAAACTATAAGTCATTTCCAGGGGCAGATGTGAACTTGGGCGTTAATTTACTGCTCAAAGCTGAAGAAATTGCAAAAAGATAAGAAATTAAGGTGATGGGACCTGGATAAATTGAAAGAACCAGAGGTGGTTTTTGAAACTTTTAGAGGTAATATTAGGCAATGTTGACTGAAAAGGATGAAACAAATACAACAGAAGATGAATAGGTAGCTTTGAGAAATTAAATAGTGAAGGCAGCAGAGGATCACATGGGTAAAAAGGCACAGCTTAGTACAAACGCTGAATAACAGGGGAGGTACTGAATTTAATTGGTGAAAGAAGAAAGTAAAAAATGTAGCAAATGAAGCAACCAAAAGCAAATGCAGATGACTAAAATATGAGAGAGAGAGAGAGAGAGAGAGAGAGAGAGAGAGAGAGAGAGAGAGAGAGAGAGCGCAGAGTGGCTAAACAGGAACAGTCCGAGGACAAATGCAAGAATGCTGAGGCATGCATAGCTAGAGGAAAAGTAGATGCCACCAATAGGAAAATTATAGAGACCTTTCAAGAAAGACAAGTAACTGCATGAATATCAAGAATTCAGTTGGCGAGCCCGAACTAAGCACGGAAGGGAAAGCAGATAATCTACCTAATGGAAACAAACTTTAGGATAATTCTGAAGAAAGAGAAGAGGAGGTAGGTGCAGATGAAATGGGAGATCCTTCGGAGAGCCAACTATGACAAAATTACTCCATCTACCTGGTGTGCAAGAGATATGAGACAGGCAAAATATTCTCAACATCAGGAAGAACATAGTAATTCCAATTCCAGAGAAGAGAGGTACTCACAGGTGTGAATACTATCAAGTATTTTCTTTCATATCCCACTTGCAAATAGAACAAGGGAAGAATAACTGTCTAAAAGCCTCTGTGCGAATCCCAATTTCTCACTTATTTTTTGTGGTCTTCATGTAAAATGTACGTGTACGCCAGTACAATCATTCTGCAGTTGTCCTCAAATGCCAGTTCTCTAAATTTCCACAATGGTGCCTCATGAAAAAAAAGCACTGTCTTCCCTCACATTTGAGTTCCGGAAGCATCTCTGTAATACTTGTGCGATTATTGAACCTACCGATAACAATTCTAGCAGCTCACCTCTAAATTGCTTTGATGTCTTTCTTTAAACCCATCTGGTGGGAATCCCAAACACTCTAACAGTACTAAACAATGTGTCACACTAGCACTCCATAAGTTGTCTCCTTTATAGATGAGCAACACTTTCCCAAAATTCTTCCATTAAATAAAAATTGAGCATTCACCTTCCCTACTAGCAAATGTGACATGCTTATTCCATTCCATATTGCTTTGCAATGTTATGCCTAGATACTTAACTGATGTGGCTGCTGCCAATGGTACTGGTCATGTTTGTGTGAGGTGTGCTTGCTTGTGTGAGTGTTTACTCTGCTGAAGAAGGGTTTGGGGAAAGGTTTCTACGTGAGACATTCTTTTTGTTGTGCACATCTGCAACACGGTGAATAGCAATCTAATATCCAACTTAGGATTTCCGTTGTGTAACATATTTATGTATATTTGGAGCAATCTGTCATTCATTATATCAACTAGAAATTCTGTCTAAGCCATCCTGTATACTACTAAAGTCACTCAATGATGAGACTTCCCCATACAAGTTAGAGTAGTCCTATCACACTTACCTGGGGCATTTCTGATGACATCCTTGTCTCCATTGAACACTTACTGTCAACAAAAATGTACTGGGTCCTGTTCCTTAAGAAGCCTTCAAGCCACTCACATATCTAGGAATCTATGTATGCCAGTACCTTTGTTGACAGTCTGCAGGGCACCGTTTCAAATGCTTTTCGAAAATCTGGAAATATGAAATCTGCCTGCTGCCCTTCATCCATGGTTTGCAGGATATCATGCGATAATAGGGGCAAGCTGAGTTTTGACGAGCGATGTTTCCTAAATTACTGCTCATTTATGGACAGTAATTTTTCTGTCTGAAGGAAATTTATTACATTTCAACTCAGAATGTGTTCAAGAATTCTGCACCAAACAGATGGCAAGGATATTGGTCTGTAATTATGTGGATCCATATATCTATACAGGAATGACCTGCACTTTTTTCCAGACACTTGGGACTTTGTGGTGAGTGAGAGATTTGCAGTAAATGCAAGCCAAGTAAGGGGCCAATGGTGCAGAGTACTCTCTGCAAAACCAGATTTGGATTCCATGTGGACCTGAAAACTTATTTGTTCTGAACTCTTTCAGCTGCTTCTCTAAGCCACAGATGCCTATTTCCTCCATGTGGGATTCTGTGTGACAGTCAAATGACAGTATGTTTGTACGATCATCCTGCATGAATCGTTTCTTAAATGTGAAATTTAAAACTCTAGCTTTCCATTTGCTGTCTTCTACTCCCACAAGACTGTTCAACAAGTGACTAGACAGAAGACATCAACCCACTTAGTGATTTTAAGTCATGGCTGCCAAATATTTAAACAATGATTTACATAAGAATGGAAACTCTGGTAGAAGACAACTTCGGGAAAAATCAGTTTTGCTTCCAGAGAAATATAACCTATCCCTACTGTTATGGAATCTCTACATTACTCAAGCAGTAAAGGAAATCTAGGAGAAATATGGAAAAGGAATTATTGTTCAGGGAGAAGAAATAAAAACTTTAAGGGTTTCCCATTACATTATACAGTGATGTGCCAAAGAAACTGGTACACCTACCTAATATCGTGTAGGGCCCCCACGAGCACACAGAAGTGCCGCAACACAATGTGCCATGGGCTTGACTAATATCTGAAGTAGTGCTGGAGGGAATAGACACCATGAATCCTGCAGGGCATGAATCCTACATTTTCCATGAATCCATTAGAGTATGAGGGGTGGAGATCTCCTCTGAGTAGCATGTTGTAAGCCATCCCAAATATGCTCAATAATGTTCATGAACATGTCACCTGTCAGAGTCATATATACGAGGGTCGGTCAAAAAGTAATGCCTCCCATTTTTTTTCTACTTAAAAAAATTAAGTTAAGTGAAAAATTTGAATTTGGTGCCATTCCTCAAACCTTCTTCTGCAATCCACTGCAGTAGTAACTTTCTGTGTCAACAGGTGGCAGCACAGCAGAAGTTTGTAAGATGGCCGACATCGATGTTCGTTTGAGACAGCGTTGTGTGATTGAATTCTTGAATGCAGAAGGTGAAACGCCCATACGCATTCATGAAAGACTGAAGAAGGTGTATGGTGTTGTGACAGTGGATGTCAGCACTGTTAGACGATGGGTTCGTCGTTGTAAGGAAGCTGAAGGGCAAACACCGTTGACTGACGAAAAGCGGAGCGGCAGGCCGGTGAGTGCAGTGACTCCACACAACATTCAGCAAGTTGATGACATCATTCGTGGTGACCGTCGGGTGACTGCAGATGAAGTGTGTCGCATTATTTCTCTTAGTAAAGGCAGTGTGATCACGATTATTAAACAATTGGGGTACTCAAAAGTTTGTGCACGGTGGGTTCCAAGAATGTTAACCGATCAGAATAAAGAGGCAAGGAAAACAATAGCCTCCCAACACTTGCAGCGCTTCCGTTTGGAGGGAGATGAGTTTCTGAAAAAAATTGTGACCGGGGACGAAACATGGGGGCATTTTTTTGAACCCGAATCAAAGAGGCAGTCAATGGAGTGGCGTCACACAAGCTCGCCGAGGAAGAAAAAATTCAAAACTGTGCGATCGGCAGGGAAAGTTATGGCAACAGTTTTCTGGGATACAGATGGTGTGATTCTGGTTGATTTTTTGGAGCAGGGATGCACAATAAATTCTGTTCAATACGTCACAACCCTCAAAAAACTTAAAGCACGTCTTCAGCGAGTTCGCCCAACAAAATCAATGGCAGATGTTCTTCTTTTGCATGACAATGTAAGACCACACACCAGTCGTCACACCTCTTGACGAGATTGTCAAAATTGGATGGGAAGTTTTGCCTCATCCCCCATACAGTCCTGACCTGGCACCATCAGACTTCCATCTGTTCGGGCCACTAAAAGAAGCTCATCGTGGGATTCATTTTGAAGATGAGGAGGCCATCAAAACATCCGTGCGTCAATGGCTTACGAAGCAGAGCTGTGATTTTTACCGTGCTGGGATACATGCCCTTGTTCAAAGATGGACCAAAACTGTAGAGATGGGTGGAGATTACATTGAAAAATGACAAAATGATCCTCAATGTTGTGGTTTTCAACCTATGTAATTGCATTTAAATTTCCTGACAATTAAACGTAGAAAAAAAATAGGAGGCATTACTTTTTGACTGACCCTCGTACATGTACCAGGGGTCCCACATCACTCCAACTGCACATGCACCACACCATTACAGAGCCTCCACCACCTTGAACAGTCCCCTGCTGGCATGCAGGGTCCAAGGATTCATGAGGTTGTCTCCATACCCATTCACGTCCATCTGAATGATAAAATTTGAAACAAGACTTGTCTGACCAGGCAACATGTTTCCAGTCATCAACAGTCAAATGTCGGTGTCGACAGGCCCAGACGAGGAGCGTCAGGCAGTCATCAAGAGTACATGAGTGGACCTTCGGCTCCAAAAGCCCATATCTATGATTTTTCATTGAATGATTTGTACACTGACAGTTGTTGATAGCACAGCATTGAAATCTGCAGCAATTTGCAGAAGGGTTGCACTTCTGTCACACTGAACGATTCTCTTCTCTTGTCGTTGGTCCTGTTCTAGCAGGATCTTTTTCCGACCACTGCGATGTCAGGGATTTGGTGTTTTATCGGATTCCTGATATTCATGGTACACTCGTGAAATGGTCATATGGGAAAATTCCCACTTCATCACTGCCTCAGAGATGGTGTGTCTCATCACTTGTGCCCCAACTATAAGACCACATTCAAACTCACTTATATCTTGATAAACTGCCATTGTAGCAGCAGTAACTGATCTAACAACTGTGCCAGACACTTTTTGTCTTATATAGGCATTGTCAACCGCAGCACCATATTCTACCTGTTTGCGTATCTCCATATTTGAATACGCATGCCTATACCAGTTTCTTTGGCACTTCAGTGAAATTCTGTTAAGAGACAGCAAAGAAATTGTAAGAAAAGTTGCTTGGAATGGATAGTGTCCTGAAAATTGATTATAAGATGAACATCAACCAAAGTACAGCAATGGATATTGAGTGTACTCGAACTCAATCAGGTGGTCCTGAGGGAATTACATTAGGAAATGTGAAACTAAAAATAGTAGATGAGTTTTGCTGTTTGGGCAGTGAGGTAACAGATTATGGATGAAGCGAAGAGGGAATAAAATGCAGACAAGCAATCGAAAGAAAAGCATTTATGAAAAAGGGGTATTTGTTAACACCTAATATGAATCTGTGGTTTAGGAAGTCATTTTTGAAGGTATTTGCCCGGACTGTAGCCTGTACGGAAGTGAAATGTAGACAATAAGCAGTTAGACAAACAAATGCTTGAACATCTCTCTGTGCACTGTAATTGTATAATCTTGTCTTCACAGACCCTAAGGAAGCAATATATAAGATGTCGTCTATTCCAAGATTGTTTATTTAGTGCCAGTTACTGAAACTTTGTAAGCAGGCTAATGCAACATACTCTCCATCTCCAAGTGTCTGCCACTTCAGGGTTTTCAGTATCTCTGTGATGTTCTCCCTTGAGTCAACAAACCTTTCACTGTATGTAATGCTCTTCTTCACATGCATTCAAAATCCTGTTAATTCTATAGTACGGGCCCCACATACTTGAGCAACATCCTTGAAAGAGTAACACAGGTGTATTGTAAGTTATCCCCTCTGTTGACTGATTGCATTTTCCCATTATGCTACCAATGAATCACAGTCACCTGTTTTATCCACTACTGAGTCAATGTGATCATTGCATTTCATATCTCAGATGACCACTGTTGCTCACATTTGCAGGTATTACCTCTCTACTATCGTGCACATGCTCCCAGGGTGGTGCTAAGGGAGAAACAACTATTGAGACTGAACTCTCTTAAACACCCTCTCAGTCAGAGTCTCTGAGGAAATACATTCGAACAGGCTCTTCTCAGGACCCTCAAGTTTGTTAAATTGGACTTCAATACCAATTTAGCAACTAAACATAGAAAACAAATGTTTAACCAGGACACTGAAAGAACATCAAATTGACATCAACTTACTCCAAGAAACCCACATAGAAGATGGTGTACAACTTCACAGCAGAACAACATTTTCAGGTTTTAAGCTGTTAACTGTTAACAATCATCCTAAATATTGATTGGCAACTGATGCACAAAACGACATTAATAACAACCAAGTCCTATCATCAGCTTCACAGTTACAATTAAAGTGGGGAACTTGATAGCCAACATGTATGAAGTATCAGGATGCAACTGGCCTTCTCCGCCTCTGCCCTCTCCACAACACACAAGCATTGTGGTTGGTGACCTCAATAACCATCATATGCTCTGGGGACATCAAGAATGTGACAAAAATGAGCAAAAACCTGTTGACTGGATAAAAGCAGAAAACCTAAAACTTATATACAATGCAACCTTCTTCTCTGGCCGATGGAACAAAGGCTACACACCTAACATATGCTTATCATACAGTCTCCAAACATGACCAACTAGGTGCAACACAGAGTGCTGTCTCTCCATTCAGAATCGTCCAATAATGCTCCATACAGGATTGTTCATAGCCATCATCCACTCGTACCTAAAACCGAGATGGAACTTTAAGAAAGCCAACTGGTGCGAATTTTCCAAACAGACTCCACACATAAGATGGAAAAAACCACCTTTAACAACCACAACAGATTCACTGGTGTGCTGAAAGGTGCAGCAAAACAAAGCATACCAAGGCATGACTGCAAAGAATGCATTCCTGGATGGATTAAAGACAGGCAAGGGCTTCTCCAGGACCTCGATGACGGTGGTGATCCTGCTACTGCCTCCAACTTTCTACAATCACTACATGAGAGCATACAAAACAGAGTGAAAGAAACCTTAGCTTCCTTGGACTATATTCCTGCAGGAAGGTCTTGTCCTTAATCAGAAAACTGGATACAGCAGGCAACAACACCCAACAACAATGTAACATACACCTGGATGATGTGCCCAATTACACGATCTCTGCCTCTAAGTGAACAAGAGATAAACATATCAAAGAGAAGTTAAACATCTCTTAAAAGTAAATATCATTTGGGTTCACAAACATCTGAATTTTCCATCCCTTTTCAATTGGACAAGAAAATAGAATCCATAAAGCACATGAAACCTCAAAAGGCAGCAGGTGTTGATAGTATTTACCCTGAGTTTCTATTACATTGTGGTCCTGCTAGTGTCAAGAGGGTGGACACCTTCCGTTACACATCTTCGACTCAGAAGAAAACAATGATCATTTCTGTACTAAAACCAAACAAGGATCTGCCAAAAGTTGAAAACTATCACCCCACTGCCACCCTTAACGTCACATTCAAGTTCCTGAAGAGGCTCTTTCAAAACAGAATCTTGTCAGCCATCAACAAACACATCCCCATAGAGCAAGTTGGCTTTTGACCAGGAAGAGGATGTGAGAAACATGTGCCAGCAACAGCAACTCATATCAAAAATGGCTTTGAGAAGCAGAAGGTAAACATGAGGTCTTCTTAGTAAGTACGTAAGTAACTGCAGTCTATGATACCATCTAGTGTGAAAGACACCAGCTCGAATTCATCAGTGTCACTTCGCGCCCGGAACTAACCCTCTAACTGGAAACATAGTGAACAACAGATAGTTCCAGGTTTCTCATAGAACTTCAACAGCAGAGATCACAAAATAAATGATGGTATTCTGTTTTGGTCCCACTTCTTTTAATTTATAAACATACGACCTGCCAGAAACAAAGTCCAGGGAATTCATTTACTCTGATAATATTGCTCTGATCACTCAGGATCAAAGGTTTAGGGAAGCTGAAGCAACACTAATATCAGACCTGAAGATGCTGGATGAATACTTCAAACAGACCTCTCTCCAACAAAATCCTCCTACAGAATAAACAAGCAAACTACAAATCCACCATCACATTTAGAGATCAGACTCACCAACAGTGCAACACTCCAAAATATCTAAATCTCACTCTAGACAGATCTTTGTTATACAAAATGTACGTTCGGAATGGGGCAACTAAAATGAAAACGTGGAACAGCATAATCCAGAAGTTAACAGGAACCACCTGGGGTACCACTACAACAGTTCTCAGATCATCAGCTCTAGATCTTTCACACTCAGTCACAGAATACTGTTCCATCTGACTAAACAGTGCTCACACTAAAGTAAATGATATGCAGCTCAATCAAACAATGCACCTCATCCCAATCCATATAACCTGGGAGCTCTAGGAACTCGAACTCTAAAGATTTTTCAAGATATCCTCTGGCAGACCAGAATTCTGCAGAAGCTCCACCATTTTTCTGCCACGTAACAGAGTTTTATCACATTTTAGGCATTAGTATATGCTATCATCGAACAATGATGCCATTTTGCTGTCATGTTCAGTAGCTTTAAGAACAACTGTGGCATTTCCATGGTCAGCAAAATGGCTTTGTTGTTGAAGGATGGCATATACAATTGCCTAAAACAGAACTCAACTCTGTCATAAGCTGAAAAACAGTATGCCTATGGAATATCACCTCAGTTGTGCAACTGGATTCATGATTTCCTGTCAGACTATTCATGTCAATGCTTCAGCTTCCTCTAGACTTCATCGAGGCAGTGAAAAATTCAGAAGTGAAAGAAGAGTCAGGCAGGAATACATTCTATTAGCACACCAGCTCTCAGTAGACCACGTGGAAGTTTCTGGATCCTTACACTGAGAAAACAAAGAAAGAATACCTCATGGAACATATGTGAAAGATCTTCGTTTCACTGGTGATATTGTACTGTTTGCCTCTGGTGCAGATAAACTTTAACAACAAATGGAACAATTTAATAAAGCAAGTTTGAAAGTAAGGCTACTACAGGTTTGGGTATCTGTAGTTCTGCAGCATTTACAGCAGCTGATGAATAAGGTACTGTATGGGTTGAAGACATACATGCAGTAACTTGTGTGGAAACCCACAGCAGCCACCTTCTTGGGAATACTGAATGCAGAATGTCTCAACAGCTATGTCGCTGGCTGCCTGCACACAGTAAACTATCAGTCTTTCTTGATTCACACTGATGACTCTTGATAAGTCTGTAACTATGTGGACAAGGTGACAAACAGAGAGATGGTGGGTTGGCACAATATGTGTATTATTGAAACTTGTAGTTGGGAAGCCATTGGTAAACATTATTTACTTGTTATTTGCACATTTCTGTTCCTTGTGGACCCAGTGCCTACATTACCTCATAACTAGCATGTGTGCCCTTAGATAAAATAACCAATTATAGTATGTAACATAAAAATTGGATACTGAATACAGAGTCTACATACATTACCTTCTATCATTTCATATTATTACCTTTCTTCCTCTTCACTGGCGTGTCAACATTCTGATCAGCAGTATCTATTTCGAATTTCCTTATACATTGAGCAAGCAGTCTGCGCTTTTTGAAAATAGGGGATAACTCGTCTTCTTCATATTTATACCCTGAGAAGAAAGATTGTAAATGCAATTAGAAACATTTTTAACTACCCAAATGTATAACTCTATAGCTAATTATAATAAACACTGCCCACTCACAAAATTTTGTATGTACTATACAGGGTGGTTCAGGAAGAATGTCACATAATTTGTGAGGTGATTCTATATGTGAAAATAAACCACAAAAGTCCTATGAAGATGTGTCCAGTTTTCGATCATTACTCAACTGGAGTGGATTGAAGAGTACAATATCCATGAATGATTATAAAGACAAGTATGAATATTACTTACCAAAATGTTGTGTAGGTGCTGTGGCGGACAGAATCATGGTGGAACAGATAACTGATCCATCCTACAAGAGGTTTGGAGGTCCTACAACAGATGGCAGCAATGTGACGTCACACTGAGGCAACAGCTGCAAGCTTACCCAGTGTGCAATTGTGAGCTGGATCAGTGAACAGTCATGAGGCTGTGTGCATGTTTTGCTTGGGTGGCACTTAATTGAGCAAAGTCCATTGTGTACGGGTACTTTCATGGCAGTGCCCATGAGGCTGAGACAGACTACCAGAGACGTTTTCCTGATCAACGAACCCCTGCGTCAGGCTGTTTCCCAGGATTTTTCAAACATTACATGAATCTAGAACACTACCCGGTGTACATGTAACATCAGAACATGAGGCCATCCAGTCAACTGAGGAAAGGGAAGACATCATTGCAATGGTACACTGGAGTCCATCATCAGTACATGACCCATTAGCTATCAGTTTGATATTCTACAAACACAAGTGTGGTGTACATTACATTCCAAGGGTCTGTACCTGCTCCATGTTCAGCTCATGCAACATCTGCATCCACGTGACTCAGTAAGCAGACAACAATCCTGTGAATGGTTGGCTGTACACAGAGATGTTGTGCAGTACACTCCATTTAAAGATGAGGCTACATTTACATGCAATGGTATCATGAACACCCACAATTCTCATACATGGACGATGGGGAACCCACATGATACTAGGGAAACAAGACACCAAGTTAGGTTCTCAGTGAACACTTTGTGTGGCATGACTGATGACCTGGTGACAGGACCTTTTGTTCCTGCCAAATTGCATGACAGCAACAGCATAAGACATTTCCTGGCAGGAAACCCACCTGCATTTTTGGAAGACATGACATCAGAGCAACAATGGAAAAGGTACTTGTATCTTGATGGCTCACCTATCCACTGTACCTGACAAGTATCCCAGTATCTGAATAATACATTCCCTCAATGGGGAATGGGCTTTGATGGATCCATTTAACTGACCTGCCAGATCACCTGACCTAACCCTATTACACTTCTGTTTATAGGGTTGGTTAAAGTAGGACTTGTACGCTACAAAAGTGGATGGATACACAGAAGAATTTGTCACTCATGGCATCAATGCTGTTGCCCACATTAAAGTCCACCATATGATGTTCAACATACAATACAATACACCCTCCAATGCATTGGCAAGTGCATTGAGACAGGTGGGGAACTTTCCAAATACCTCTTGCAGAATGGATCAGTCATATGTCCCACCATTATTCTGTCCACCACACAGTGCCTACACAGCATGTTGGTAAGTAATATTCACATTTGTCTTCATAATCACACGTAGATGTCGGTAGGCTTCAACCCACTCCAGTTCATTAATGATCAAAAATTGGACACATGTTCCTAGACTTTGCTGATTAATTTTCATTCGTAGAATCACATCACAAGTTATGTGACATTCCTCCAGAATCACCCTGTCTGTGGCTTTACTGACTTGTTATTGTGTTGTTATGACAGAATTGGTTGATTAAATGGAGAGACTACAGCTCTATCATCAGACAAAAAAATTATAGTTGGGTACATGATTCACGGCACATACTGTTCCCTGTCTCCTTCAGTGTCATACGAACAGCTGTCTGTCATTTCCTGGTATTTGTGACTTCTTGTCCTCCTTTTATTCTTCTTCTTCCTTCTGTTCTTTTCGAGTGTCATTTCCTATGCATTGCTCTGTCAGATATTTTCACATAGTTTAGACTTCTGTCCATGATGAATCTGACATTATTTGTCCTTTGCACAACTCAGTTGTTTATCAAATTTTATATTTTAATTGCTTCTCCAAAGTGACAAAGTATCCCTCAGAGACAAAATCTTCATCAGATCTAAAGAAGATAAGTTCGCTGGACAAAATCTCAGGCACACTCTTAAAGTACACCAGTCACTTTCTAATGCTGTATATGGCATTGAAATGGTACCAGGTTGTCATGTTATTCTGAACTGCTTATGTAAGTCATGGCAGTGAAGTAATGTGACTTTCGGTTTCAAACCTGAAAGGAATTGCTGTTACCAGTGAATGCAGCTCCATCTCAACCAGTTTCCATGTGAATATTGCAAAGGGAAAGATGCACAGTGGACATTTGGAGTTAGGTATCTCAAAAAAAGGCCACTGCTCACACTATCACACAAAAAGTTGCACATCTACAATGTGCCAAAAAACACAGAAACTGGATACGAGTTGACTGGAGGCACATGACATATTTCAGTGAGATATGATTTTCCCTCTCTTTAAATTAGGCAAGGAATCAGGCGTGATAATTGCTCATTGAGGTGTTTAATGTGCAGTGTGTGTGTGGGGATGGGGGATGGGGGGGGGGGGGGGGGGGGGAGCTGTACTTCATGCTGGAAGTAACTGTGTGAAATGACTCCAGGTTACAGTGAACATGAACCAAGATGTCCATTTCAATATTTGCAGTGACCAAGTGTTATCCATTCAGGGTGGCTACTCAAACTTGGAAATGAAATTCGCTGAGAATTCCAAGTGTGGGGAGGAAGATGGTGTCGAGAAAGTGCTCCTGATAAATTAATGGTGAGCACCAAGAGGGGGAGGGGGGGGGCAGCATGCCACAATAATGGCTTTTTTCCCCTCTCAACTGAGCTATATACCAGCTACAAGCAGCAGTTCAACGATACCTTTTTTAAGCATCAATAATTTATACAGAATAATATTCACTTCAAAATATTAAGTATTTTAAAATTTGTGATTTATTAAACTCAATAAAATTAAATTTCAATGCTAGGTTAAAACACAGAATTCCCTGAGATTTTACGAAATCCCTAAAATTCCCTGAGATTTTCCTGATTTCTCCAGGTGAAATATAATCCTCTGAGAATCCCAGGTTTTCCAGAAGAATCACTACCCTTCCTTTCTTCTCCACAATGGACATCACAGTCATAAATTTATTAAATGAATGCAGCATTTTGTGATGGTTCTATTGTGTCCTTTTATACACAGTTAAACAATAGAAAATGACTTAAAAATCCAAAACCAGTTGTGGAATAAGAGAGAAGGCTACATACATACAGTCAATGCTGTTCTGGCTGGAGCAGCTGGAGATAGCGATCATGTGTGTGTGAGGTGCGCTTGCTTGTGTGTGTGTGTGTGTGTGTGTGTGTGTGTGTGTGTGTGTGTGTGTATGTGTGTGTGTATGTGTGTGTGTATGTGTGTGCGTGTGTGCGCCATTTGTGTCATCTTTACAGTGAGTAGCAATCTATTCTTTTCATACTATTTGACTGAAGAACTTCCTCATTTTGATGAGACTGGAGGAGTAATCTGTTTCACTTGCTAAAAACAAATAACAGTCAAGATCACAAAAATATTTCTTTATTTAAAACAACCAGTTTCAACAGACCCTGTTGTCATCTTCATGTCTTAAAAAACCTTTTTGTTATGAAAAGTGCTCATTTTACATTCAACCTCACACAGAGTTGTCATGTCAATAAAATCATCAAATTACAAAAGGACCAGCATACATTGAACACATTTCATAACAAAAAAATTCTTTAAGACCTGAAGATGACAGCAAAGTGTGTCGAAACCACTTGTTTTAAATAAAGAAAAATTTATGTAATCTTGTCTGTTGAATGTTTGTAGTTTCATAATATTGTTGATATCCCAATCAGGACTTCCCAATATTTGAGTTTTGGGAGAATGTATGCAATCAAATGGATTAGCATACAAACGTAGCCAAAACTGGCAAAATAAAGGATCAGTATCATTCCAGGCAAAGATTACGAAGTATGTGACAGTAATTAAACTGGAAACACTAAGCAGATCTGAATGCCTAACACTGAGTAAAACAGATGAACAAGAAGAACTGGGAAAGAAAGAAGGGAAAAATTTTGGGATCAAATCTTTGAAGTTGTATTGAATAATATTATTTCTTCATTTTTTTCTTTTCTTATACATACGCAATACGTAAACTGAATGAGTTATAGACACCGCCAAAGGGAAATTAGTGAGTTATTTTGTGGCAAGGGTAAGTTTTGATACAACGTTAAATATCTGTGTGAAACAAAGTAAGAAGTTGAAGTTGTATTGAATCATATTATTTTTTCGCTCTTTTCTTTTCTTACCTTCATTTCTGCCCTTTGTCCAGTTCCTGTCTTTGTTCTTTTGTTGTGTTTATGTTCAATATATTCCATTTTCTCATACGATTCTTGTAGTCTAGTTATAGCTGCAATTTTGTGAACTGTTTCTATTATTATGTTTGCATGTTTTGTGCTTAGAAATTATTACAATATCGTCAGCAAAAGCGAGAAACTTCACACTGAATCTTACTCTTCTTTATCCTATATGGAATCCTTCGATGTATTTCTCTTGTAGTTCTTTATCCTACTCTCTCATGATCTAGTCTAAGACCAGATTGAAGAGAATCGGTGAGGGCCCACCACCCTGCTGACCTCCTGGTTTGATTCTGAAGGGTTCAGAAATTTTTCCTACGAATTTAACTTCTGAAGTTGTGCCTGTAAGCATCTCTTTGGCAAACTGTCTGGTGATTTTGTCGATAGTTGCTTCTCTCATCATTAGGAATGCTGTCTGTCTGCCTATGGAATCACAGGCTTTTTTTAAAACTAATGAATGTGAGAACTGTCTTTGATCCTGAGGATTGTTTTAAAATTAAAAATTTGCTCCACATTTGATCTACTTTTTCTGAACACCACCCGGTACTTGCTAACTGTGTTTTGCTTAGTCTTCTACCTCATTCAGTAGAGCTTCGGATATAATTTTGTTTGTGAATAGAAGCAGAGATATGCCTTGGCAATTTTTGATGTCTGTGCTATCTCCTTTCTTATGCAGCAGATAGACTATAGTTGTCCAGTATTCGTTCTTTCTCCCAACAAACTTTAATAATCTCATAAATTGTTTCAGCTGCCTGCTTCCCTCCCAGTTTCCACACCTCAGCTACTATACCATCTTCATCTGGTACTCTGTTGTTTCTCAGCTGGCCAAAGTATTATTTAATATGATGCAATGATGGTTTTCCCTTTGAGACAGAAAATTAGTCATTAGTTGGTTCCTTGCCATTTAGAAAATTCTTAAAGCATTTTGATACTAACTCACAGTTGTCTTTGTTACTAGTAATCAGATTGCCTGTTGAATCTTTGAAGTTGTATTGAATCATATTACTTTTTAGTTCTTTTCTTTTCTTATACATATGCTATATGTAAACTTAATGAGTTATAGACACTGCCAAAGGTAAATTAGTGAGTTATTTTGTGGCAAGGATAAGTTTTGATACATCGTTAAATATCTGTATGAAACAAAGTAAGAAATATGCTCTTCGATTTATTAATTCCTGCATCTTCACTCTTTTGTTTTGATAAGTGGTAGCGTACGGACATATGCTTGGATCTGTTGTACCAGCATTATTAAAAATGTGTATTTCAACCCTTCATTAAAAAGTGTTATAATAAGTTATTAGAAAAGCAATAGTTATTTGCACTATTAAGAGGTCAACTCCTATCTGTTCACCATTTCACTCACTGTCGTGATCCTGCATCAAGGTGCAGACAAGAAGAATTTATGTGGTATCCAGAGAAGCGTTCCTGTATTGACATTGTAACAATCAAGGCTAAACACAATGAAATTAATGAGAAGCAGAACATAATGCAAATTACGTTTATTGACCTTGAATGTCTTGATATTAAAGGTCTGCTGATACTGGTATCAGTTAAATTACAAATTACCTTCAAACTTCTTTCAACTATTCTTTCCAATCAATTTTTCCAATTATTCAAGCAATTATTACTCCATTTCCATTACCACATAACTATTCAAAATGAACATTCACCAGATTGTTTCCTCAATATTTATTATTTGAAAACTTTGTAGAAGTCTCTAGTGTTCTATAGTCTGACATTTGTGTCTATTCCTTCAGTCATTTTGTATCATACCGTCATTTCTCTATTTGAATTATTATTAGTAGCATTACTATTTTGAATATAATAATTCCAATCCCAAAGAAAGCAGGTGTTGACAGATGTGAAAATTACCGAACTATCAGTTTAATAAGTCACAGCTGCAAAATACTAACGCAAATTCTTTACAGACGAATCGAAAAACTGGTAGAAGCCAACATCGGGGAAGATCAATTTGGATTCCTTATATTGGAACACGTGAGGCAATAATGACCTTACGACTTACCTTAGAAGAAAGATTAATGAAAGGCAAACCTATGTTTCTAGCATTTGTAGACTTAGAGAAAGCTTTTGACAATGTTGACTGGAATACTCACTCTAAACGTGGCAGGGGTAAAACACAGGGAGCGAAAGGCTATTTACAATTTGTACAGAAACCAGATGGCAGTTATAAGAGTCGAGGGACATGAAAGGGAAGCAGTGGTTGGAAAGGGAGTGAGACAGGGTTGTAGCCTCTCCCCGATGTTATTCAATCTGTGTATTGAGCATGCAGTAAAGGAAACAAAAGAAAAATTCGGAGTAGGTATTAAGATCCATGGAGAAGAAATAAAAACTTTGAGGTTCGCCGATGACATTGCAATTCTGTCAGAGACAGCAAAGGACTTGGAAGAGCAGTTGAATGGAATGGACAGTGTCTTGAGAGGAGTATATAAGATAAACATTAACAAAAGCAAAACGAGGATAGTGGAATGCAGTCGGATTAAGTCAGGTTATGCTGAAGGAATTAGATTAGGAAATGAGACACTTAACGCAGTAGATGAGTTTTGCTATTTGGGGAGCAAAATAACTGATGATGGTCGACATGGAAAGGATATAAAATGTAGACTAACAATGGCAAGGAAAGCGTTTCTGAAGAAGAGAAATTTGTTAACATGGAGTATAGATTTAAGTGTCAGGAAGTCATTTTTGAAAGTATTCGTTTGGAGTGTAGTCATGTATGGAAGTGAAACATGGACGATAAATAGTTTGGACAAGAAGAGAATAGAAGCTTTCGAAATGTGGTGCTACAGAAGAATGCTGAGGATTAGATGGGTAGATCACATAACCAATGATGAAGTATTGAATAGAATTGGGGAGAAGAGGAGTATGTGGCACAACCTGACAAAAAGAAGGGACCGGTTAGTGGGACATGTTCTAAGGCATCAAGGGATCACAAATTTAGCATTGGAGGGCACTGTGGAGGGAAAAATCGTAGAGGGAGACAAAGAGATGAAGACACTAAGCAGATTCAGAAGGATGTAGGTTGCAGTAAGTACTGGGAGATGAAGAAGCTTGCACAGGATAGGGTAGCATGGAGCGCTGCATCAAACCAGTCTCAGGACTGAAGACCACTACAATAACAACAACACTATTTTGCCAAGCAATATGGGTGGGGTGATAAAACAAGTTGCCAACAGAAGTGATCCTCATTGATTTACATTTGTTGCATCTACTTTGGGAAATTAACCACACATGATCACAAATGAATTACGTATTTCATGTAGTACAGTGGAGGGCATCATAGCCATACAGTTGTTATACTGGAAGAACTTGTCTGTTACAGGAGGGGTATGGAAAAATGGCATATCCTAACATGGAGTTCAATCTTGCACCCTCCCCACAGAAGGTTTGGACTTTGATCTTGATTTATGAAGACCACCAATGGAACATTTAGTATTTAACTATCGCTATAATTAGAGATGATAACAGCATATTCCAATTGCATGCAAATATTTGTATATTCCTTGACAGGAGTAGAATGCTGACAATACCAGTTTCAAATGTTATTTGATGTAACAGAATGCGTAGAACACACACCAGCAACTGTCACTTTATTTAAGAATCAGTGGTGCTTGTTTCTAAATTACAAATTCATTAGATGCCCCTAATGCTTTTACAAAAACACATGGGACCTATATTTACAGGTGAGTAGCCCTAGGAAACATATCATACGTGTTGACCTAACACCCAAGCTGTATAATGATAAATTTGCAAAATTCAAAACTCATAATGGAGTTTCTCAGTGAAGTGATTCCACACCAAATTGTGGCTGTTTCCTGCTGTACATAATAAACATTCTGTATACATCACAGTCATGATATTTTCAGGTTGACATATTAAGATGCAGACAGGCACAATTAAAAGACACTTACACATACACTTTCAGCCATAGCCTTCATCAGAAAAAGAGAGAGAAATACGCACCACTCATTCACACACACACAAGTGCACCTCACATACACATGATGACCAACTCTGGCACCCCCAAGCTGCCGGAATTGGTGGTCATGTGTGCATGAGGTGTGTTTGATTATGTGAATGAATGGGGTGTGTTTCTCTTTCCTTTTCTGATGCAGTGGGACACGAACCACCTACACATCATATTTTTCCTCACGAATTGGTAATGCTACTCACTGTGCTAAACCGACCACAAGACCTAGATGACTAATGGTAGCATCTTAGATCTCCTGAAAGTTTTAATCATAGCTATGTTACTAACTGAAATTTAATTATGACAAAATGTACCAAGAACTATGGATTTTGTCATGGATCCTCAATGTGATGTTGCCTTCAAATAGCATACGACATTTCTCTTTATTACAACAAATCATACAATTAACTATGGGTTTTGGAGAGATGCTCAATTTTCTGCTCAGAAATGGCATGCCTCACGACATTCTACTACATGGATATGGCATGCATGTGACATGGGTGGCCATCTCAGTGGGCAAGCTTCATATACGCATTCAGAATAATATTGTTCTGTGTGTTTAGAAAGACTGCCCAATGTGCTATTCCACGCCATGGTGCTAAAATGCTCAATTTATGAAAGCATGGTCCATGTGCCAACAGCTTAGGCTTTTTCTATCTTGTAGCCTTTAATATTGTGGTAAATGGATGTCTCTTGTGAAGGGCTACCTCAATAAGTATACCAACAATCCTGTGACTGCCTGTGCACAGTAAAATAATCTTGAATGAAAGCCAATCTTTCAGGCTATTTTGGCTCAATCAAAGCAAGATGCTCCTTCAATACAAATAAATGGTATTACTTCATGATTTATAGTGTAAGAAAATGTCTCCTACCTTGTCTTTTTTATTTGCATTCTGTATAGTAACTCCCTGCCTTCATTTCCAAAGAAGCCTCTGTCAGCTCTTTTGTCTTCAATCCTTGCCTACTCATTCATTTTTGTTCTGTATTATATTTACTTCAAAGTTTGTCCCTCTTACAGTCCATCATTTATTTTTACCCATTTGCTTTAACAACAGGAAAAAAATTCACAAAAATGAGTTAACCACTGCTGTTGGTCTGCTGTGAACATATGCAGAGCCCATATCTTGTGCAGACCTTCTGATATCCCAAGGACCATTCCATCATGAAATAAATTGTTGGGACACAGTGTTTGACAAACCTGACTACCATGATTTAGATTTCCCATAATTCTCATACATTAGGTCAGGCATATGCCAAGATAGTTTCTTTAAGAAAGTCACAGAGGAATTTATTTCCTTCTCTTGATCAAATAGGTAGTATATAATAACTATGGTGTGTGTCAACAGGACACAAAACTTTTAACTGTCATTCAGAACGATTCTCTCAATACTAATCTTTGGCTACATCTCCAAAGACCACTGTGATGATGAGATATTATTAAACTCTTCATCCATCCACTGCATGTGGCAACTGTAATTGATACCTTAGAGGTTACATCCAGTACAACATATTTACCTGGAGATGTTTCCTTGACTGTTAGTAGTGTTTTCCTGCTTGTATCTTCCAGCAGATCTACATAATTAACAGAAATACGTGGAAATACATGTACCATCTGTCTTGAATCTCTTCTTTCTATACAAAGTCTGCCAACACACACACACACACACACACACACACACACACACACACACACACTTGTTTATTTCATAATTACCTTCTTGATGGTTCTGTTGTGATTGAGTATCATGCAGATGAGACCAAGTAAAAATGGCAGTATTTGGTTTCCCACTGGCATCCACTGGAGACTCTTTCTGGCACTTGCTGGATACATGGTCATCTGTAATTGATACTGAATTTGGACTCAAGTTCTGTAAGAATTAGAATTAAAAATGAAGATATAGGAGATCAAATATCATTACTGTGAACAAGACTTCTGGTCAGGTGACTACAGGGTTATAAACACAAAATCAAATAGGGGTAATGCAGGAGTAGGTTTAATAATGAATAGGAAAATAGGAATGCGGGTAAGCTACTACAAACAGCATAGTGAACGCATTATTGTGCCCAAGATAGATACGAAGCCCACACCTACTACAGTAGTACAAGTTTATATGCCAACTAGCTCTGCAGCTGATGAAGAAATTGAAGAAATGTACGATGAAATAAAAGAAATTATTCAGATAGTGAAGGGAGACGAAAATTTAATAGTAATGGGTGACTGGAATTCGAGTGTAGGAAAAGGTAGAGAAGGAAACATAGTAGGTGAATATGGATTGGGGCTAAGAAATGAAAGAGAAAGCCGCCTAGTAGAATTTTGCACACAGCACAACTTAATCATAGCTAACACTTGGTTTAAGAATCATGAAAGAAGGTTGTATACGTGGAAGAACCCTGGAGATACTAAAAGGTATCAGATAGATTATATAATGGTAAGACAGAGATTTAGGAACCAGGTTTTAAGTTGTAAGACATTTCCAGGGGCAGATGTGGACTCTGACCACAATCTATTGGTTATGACCTGTAGATTAAAACTGAAAGAACTGCAAAAATGTGGGAAATTAAGGAGATGGGACCTGGATAAACTGAAAGAACCAGAGGTTGTACAGAGTTTCAGGGAGAGCATAAGGGAACAATTGACAGGAATAGGAGAAAAAAATACAGTAGAAGAAGATTGGGTAGCTCTGAGGGATGTAGTAGTGAAGGCAGCAGAGGATAAAGTAGGTACAAAGACAAGGGCTGCTAGAAATCCTTGGGTAACAGAAGAAATATTGAATTTAATTGATGAAAGGAGAAAATATAAAAATGCAGTAAATGAAGCAGGCAAAAAGGAATACAAACGTCTCAAAAATGAGATCGACAGGAAGTGCAAAATGGCTAAACAGGGATGGCTAGAGGACAAATGTAAGGATGTAGAAGCTTATCTCACTAGGGGTAAGATAGATACTGCCTACAGGAAAATTAAAGAGACCTTTGGAGAGAAGAGAACTACGTGTATGCATATCAAGAGCTCAGATGGCAGCCCAGTTCTAAGCAAAGAAGGGAAGGCAGAAAGGTGGAAGGAGTATATAGAAGGTTTATACAAGGGCGATGTACTTGAGGACAATATTATGGAAATGGAAGAGGATGTAGATGAAGACGAAATGGGAGATACGATACTGCGTGAAGAGTTTGACAGAGCGCTGAAAGACCTGAGTCGAAACAAGGCCCCCGGAGTAGACAACATTCCATTAGAACTACTGACGGCCTTGGAACAACCAGTCCTGACAAAACTCTATCAGCTGGTGAGCAAGATGTATGAGACAGGCGAAATACCCTCAGACTTCAAGAAGAATATAATAATTCCAATCCCAAAGAAAGCAGGTGCTGACAGATGTGAAAATTACCGAACTATCAGTTTAATAAGCCACGGCTGCAAAATACTAACGCGAATTCTTTACAGACGAATGGAAAAACTGGTAGATGCAGACCTCGGGGAGGATCAGTTTGGATTCCGTCGAAATGTTGGAACACGTGAGGCAATACTGACCTTACGACTTATCTTAGAAGAAAGATTAAGAAAAGGTAAACCTACGTTTCTAGCATTTGTAGACTTAGAGAAAGCTTTTGACAATGTTGACTGGAATACTCTTTTTCAAATTCTAAAGGTGGCAGGGGTAAAATACAGGGAGCGAAAGGATATTTATAATTTGTACAGAAACCAGATGGCAGTCATAAGAGTCGAGGGGCATGAAAGGGAAGCAGTGGTTGGGAAAGGAGTGAGACAGGGTTGTAGCCTCTCCCCGATGTTATTCAATCTGTATATTGAGCAAGCAGTAAAGGAAACAAAAGAAAAATTTGGAGTAGGTATTAAAATTCATGGAGACGAAGTAAAAACTTTGAGGTTCGCCGATGACATTGTAATTCTGTCAGAGACGGCAAAGGACTTGGAAGAGCAGTTGAATGGAATGGACAGTGTCTTGAAAGGAGGATATAAGATGAACATTAACAAAAGCAAAACGATAATAATGGAATGTAGTCAAATTAAATCGGGTGATGCTGAGGGAATTAGATTAGGAAATGAGACACTTAAAGTAGTAAAGGAGTTTTGCTATTTAGGAAGTAAAATAACTGATGATGGTCGAAGTAGAGAGGATATAAAATGTAGACTGGCAATGGCAAGGAAAGCGTTTCTGAAGAAGAGAAATTTGTTAACATCGAATATCGATTTATGTATCAGGAAGTCGTTTCTGAAAGTATTCGTTTGGAGTGTAGCCATGTATGGAAGTGAAACATGGACGATAACTAGTTTGGACAAGAAGAGAATAGTGCTTTCGAAATGTGGTGCTACAGAAGAATACTGAAGATAAGGTGGATAGAGCACGTAACTAATGAGGAAGTATTGAATAGGATTGGGGAGAAGAGAAGTTTGTGGCACAACTTGACTAGAAGAAGGGATCGGTTGGTAGGACATGTTTTGAGGCATCAAGGGATCACAAATTTAGCATTGGAGGGCAGCGTGGAGGGTAAAAATCGTAGAGGGAGACCGAGAGATGAGTACACTAAGCAGATTCAGAAGGATGTAGGTTGCAGTAGGTACTGGGAGATGAAGCAGCTTGCACAGGATAGAGTAGCATGGAGAGCTGCATCAAACCAGTCTCAGGACTGAAGACAACAACAACAACAACAACAAGGTAGCAGAAAATGTGAAAAAATCGCTACCTGCAATTGCTGACTCATTGTATGTACTGCTGCATGTTAAAATATTTGTTTGGTGTGTGGCTCCAGAAATAATATTTCTCTCTTTTCATATAATGGCTGATAATGAAAAGGATGTGTGATGCCTTTAAAGAGAACATGAGCTGTCAAATATCAGGTCACAAGCTGTAACATGCCAACGGGAACTGTCCTTCAGAGCAATGATTACATATTGTCCCTGTTTTCTCCATGTGATTTTTATTGACAATTTGTAACTTTATGTTAATGGAGTTGGTTTTGTGTGCAGTCTTATTTTACCAGACTGGCTTGTTTGTTCAAATATGCAAAGACTGTAACAACAAAAAATTCTTATTGAAGACTGGACGACAATGAAGTACTTGCTCTTGTTTTGAATGTTTCGAATTATGTGAGAGAGACGGAAATTAAATTTTTCTGAAAAATACATTTCAAATTATATTAGATGCTGACGCATGGAGGGAATGCCTGAGCTGTACAACAAAACGTTTGTGCATTATTTAGGCAAGACAATTTTAAGAGAGAAGAACTTGTTTTAATCTTATATATTAGTTCTGAACCACAGACCTTGCCATTGATGGGGAGGCTTGTAGGCCACAGTGGCACAGGTAGCCATACCGTAGGCACAACCCCAATGGAGGAATATCTGTTGAGAGGCTAGACAAACATGTGATTCTTGAAGAGAGGCAGCAGCTTTATCAGTTGTTGCAGGGGCAACAGTGTGGATGATTGAGTTATCTGGCATTGTAGTATCAACCCAAATGACCTTGCTCTGCTGGTAGTGCAAACAGCTGAAACCAAAGGGAAACTACAGCAGTTACTTTTCCTGAGAGCATGCAGCTCTATTGTATGGTTAAATGATGGTGGCATACTCTTGGGTAAAACATTCCAGAGGTAAAACAGTCCCCTATTTAGATATCCAGGACGGGTCCTACTCAGGAGGATGTCTTACCAGGAGAAACAAAACTGGCATTCTATGAATCAGAGCATGGAACGTCATATCCCTTAATTATGGCAGCTAGGTTAAAAAATTTAAAAAGGGAAACAGATAGGATGAAGTTAGATACAGTACGAATTAGTGAATTTCGGTGGCAGGAGGTACAGGATTTATTGTCAGGTGAACACAGAGTTACGAATACAAAATCAGATAGAGGTAATACAGGAGTAGGTTTAATAATGTATAAGAAAATAAGAACACAGGTAAATTACTATGAACGCACTACTGTAGCCAAGATAGACATGAAGCTCACATCCACCACAGTGGTAAAAGTTCATATGCCAATTATCTCCGCAGAAAATGAAGAAATACATGATGAAATAAAAGATATTATTGAGATAGTTAAGGGAGACGAACATGTAGCAGTCATGGGAGATTGGAATTCGATAGTAGGAAAAGCAAGAGATTGAAAAACAGAAGGTGAATATGGACATGAGGAAACGAATGAAAGAGGAAACCATCTGACAGAACTTTGCACAGAGCATAATTTAATCTTTGCTAATATTTGTTTTAAGAATTCTGAAAGAATGCTGTATACATGGAAGAGACCTGGCGACATCGGAAGATTTCAGAGTGATTACATAATGGTAAGACATGGGTTTCAGAACCATGTTTTAAATTGTAAGACATTTCCAGGGACAGATGTTGACTTCAAGCTCAATTTATTGGTTTTGAATTGTAGATTAAAACTGAAATAGCAAAAAGGTAGAAAATTAAACTGAAGGAACCAGAGGTTGTTAAGAGGGGAACAACTGACAAGAACAGGGGAAAGAAATACCATAGAAGAAGAATGGGTAGCTTCAAGAGATGAAACAGTGAAAGCAGTGGAAGATCAAATAGGTAAAAAGATGAGGTCTAGTAGAAATCCTTGGGTAACACAAGAGATAATGAATATAACTGATGAATGAAAAAAATATAAAATGCAGTAAATGAAGCAGGCAAAGTAAATACAAATGTCTAAAAAATTAGACTGGCAGGAAGTGCAAAATGGCTAAGCAGGAATGGCTAGAGGATAAATGTACGCATTTAGAAGCATGTATTGCTGGGGGAAGATAGATACCGGCTACCGGAAAATTAAAGAGGCCTTCTGAGAAAGGAGAAGAATCTGTACAAATATCAAGAGCTCAGATTAAAAACCAGTCTTAAGCAAAGAAAGAAAAGCTGAAAGGTGTCTATACAAGGGAGATGAACTTGAGGTCAATACTATACAAATGGAAGAGGACATAGATGAAGATGAGATGGGAGGTATGATACTGCAAGAAGAATTTGATAGAGCACAGAAAGATTAAGTCAAAACAAGGCTCCAGGAGTAGACAACATTTTGTTAGAACTACTGAGAGCCTTGAGGGAGCCAGCCATGACAAAACTCCTCCATTTGACATGCAATATGTATGAGACAGCCAAAATACCCTCAGACTTCAAGAAGAATACAATAAATCCAATTCCAAAGAAAGAAGGTGCCGACAGGTGCAAATATTATCAAGCTATCAGTTTAGTAAGTCATGGTTGCAAAATATTAGCACGAATTCTTCACAGAATAATGGAAAAACTGGTAGACGTTGACTTTGGGGAAGACTAGTTTGGATTCCGGAGAAATGTAGGAACATGTGAGCTAATACTGACCTTGACGATGTCCCTCAGAAGCTAGGTTAAGGAAAGGCAAACCTACATTTATAGCATCTGTAGACTTTGAGAAAGCTTTTGACAATGTTGACTGGAATATTATCTTTGAAATTCTGAGAGTAGCAGCGGTAAAATACAGGGAGCGAAAGGCTATTAACAACTTGTATAGAAGCCAGATGGCAGTTGTACAACTCAAGGGGCATGAAAGGGAAGCAGTGGTTGAGAAGGGTCTGAGAAAGGGTTGCAGCCTATCCCCTATGTCATTCAATCTGTACATTCAGCAAACAATAACGGAAACAAAAAATTTTTGGAGTAGGAATTGAAGTTCAGGGAGAAGAGTAAAAACTGTGAGGTTTGCTGATGGCGTTGTAATTCTGTCAGAGTCAGCAAAGGATATGGAAGAGCAGTTGAATGGATTGGACAATGTCTTGAAAGGAAGGTTTCAGGGTAAATCAGATGATGCTGAGAGAATTGGATTAGGAAATGAGACACTTAAAGTAGTAGATTAGCTCCATTAGTTGGGCAGCAAAATAACTGATGATGGTCGAAGTAGAGATGATATAAAATGTAGATGCAACGGCAAGAAATGCATTCTGAAGAACAGAAATTTGTTAACTTCAAGTATAGATTTAAGTGTCAGGAAGTCTTTTCTTAAAGTATTTGTGTGGAGGGTGAGAATGTATGGAAGTGAAACATCGATGATATGCAGTTTAGACAAGAAGAGAACAGAATCTTCTGAAATGTGGTTCATCGGAAGAATGCTAAAGATTAGATGGGCAGATCACCTAACTAATGAGGATGTACTGAATAGAATTGGGAAGCAAAGAAATTTGTGGCTCAAACTGATTAGAAGAAAGAATCATTTGGTAGGACACATTCTGAGACAACAAGAGAGGTTCTGAGACATCAAGAGATCACCAGTTTCGTATAGGATGGAAGTTTGGGGGAGTAAAAATCATAGAGAGAGACTAAGAGATGAATATAGTAAGCAGATTCAGAAGGGTGTAGGTCACAGTACTTACTGAAGACAACAACAACAACAACATTAGTTATGTGCCACTAAGTGACAGTTTAATTAAAAGTATGATGATAGATAAATAGGAAGTTAGTCAGTCTTATCCCTGCTCTACATATCTTAACATCTATTCCTTCTCATGCTGTAGAGAGCTGAACCTGCAATCTAAAAATGGAAATTAATATAATAAGGCAATGAAGAATTTGGGTACAAAGTAGGAAACACAGAACTGTGATACATTTTCTATGCTGGTTGAAGTGTTATGTTGTGTTCAGAGAACTTGGAGGAGGTAAATTATAAAGTGTAAATTTCACCCATGACATGACAAGTACCACAGATTTATCTGAAGGCATATCCTCAGCTGTTATTAGTGTGGTTTTGTGCACCACATGTACATCCCTAATGGGAATCCATGCACCATTCATCAAGAGCCTCTCCGTTCTACACAAGATCTATCATTCTTCTAAAATTGTGTAGCGACTGGAATTCTGAACTACAACAGGGCTTCAGCTCCTGCTTCCGCCCCCCCCCCCCCCAAAAAAAAAAAACTTGTTTATTGTTTATTGCAATATTAGTTCATTACCTTGGTGGTTCTGCTGTGACTGAATTACGTGTGGAGACCGGTCAAATACGGTAGTATTTAGTTCCTCATTGATGTCCACTATAGACTCTTTGTGGAATTTGATGGATTCGGGGTCATCTGCAACTGATAATGAATCCCCATCTTTGGACCCAAGTTCTATAAGAATTAAAAATCTAAAATAAACATATAGGATAACAAAAAATCACTACTTTGTGATAACTATGGCAGAAAATGTAACCACTCATAAAGTTATCTATGGCTTCAGAGATCTGTTTGACAAGAAATGGAAAGAGTATGAGACATACATATGGTAGATGATATCCAAAAACAAAATAGCTTTCCCATCTAATGTTGGAAGAATACAATCAACAGCAAATGTCATTTGGGCTGGATAAATTCTGTGCAAATCAGTTACCTTGTATTTGGAATTCATAAAACAACATCAGTGGCTGATAAGTTATTCTTAATTAGTTCTACCCTCAATCTTTTTAACAAAATGTATGTAGTCACATTTTCTTCCCATTTTCTGCCGACTCATTGTACTTTCTCATTCTGAATTTACTTTCTGGAAAATAGATAAATGCCAATACTCAACAGAACTGTGTGTATTGAAAGCTAAGAATATATTCTATTTTTATCTCAATCCAGTGTATGATGCCTGCTTCCAGATTGTATTAGATGTAATTGTTTCTGCAGATGAAATACAGGCTAGTGGGAATATCGTACATGGTTCCCATGTACGACAAACATATTGTCACTCTGTGCAATGGTTATGATAAAATTTGAGCAGAAAAACATTAACATAAGTGACACCAGTGCTCCAACCTGAGTATTTCTGTTCATGCACAACCTTTAGATTTGTTCTTATCAGTGAGCACTGTAGGACCAACGATTGTCACTGGTTCCCCATATTCATTTCCCATTTTAAATTTTGTTGTGTTTGGTAACAGGGTTTCATTGTCAGGCCCTGGATTGAGTTTCTGTCTGCTGAAGTTGGATCCCTTAATCTGCATTGCATATACTGGAAACACTGAGGCCAATAATCAGCACACTTCAATACAATACTGACAGACATACACTACATTATCAAAAGTATCCAGACACCTGACTGAAAATGACTTACAAGATATTGGCGCCCTCCATCAGTAACGCTGGAATTCAATATGGTGTTGGCCCACCCTTAGCCTTGATGGCAGCTTCCACCCTTGCATGTATATGTTCAATCATGTGATAGAAGGTTTCCTGAAGAATGGCAACCCATTCTTCAATGAGTGCTGTGCTGAGGATAGGTATCAATGTCAGTCAGTGAGACCTGGCATAAAGTCGGCGTTCCAAAACATCCTAAAGGCGTTCTATAGGATTCAGGTCAGGACTCTGTGCAGGCCAGTCCATTACAGTTATTGTCGGGCAACCATTCCGTGCATAATGAACTAGTGCTCGATCGTATTGAAAGGTGCTATCGCGATCCCCAAACTGCTCTTCAACAGTGGGAAGCAAGAGGATGCTTAAAAAATCAATGTAGGTCTGCACTGTGGTGGAAATGAAGTCCCATGGTTCTTGACAGAGCATAGGCGAACAATGCGAAGACCCACACTGCTGTACTAGGCAAGGTCCTAATGGAGGTGGTTTGCCGTTGCCTTCCTCTGACCGTAATGGGGATGAATGATGATGAAGAAGATGTAGCAACAAAAACCGACTGCAGGAACACCTTGGGCTGCAGATGGGAGCCACCAGGCGGGGAAGCCGGCGGTGGTAGAGCACGCACCACCTGGTAAACACAGGAGGAGTCGGGTGACAGACCAACAACAACCGACCACGATTGTCTATGACCAACACAACAAGGAAGAGATAAACAACGGAGGCTTGTGGAAACCACAACACCAAACACCAACAATGAATCCACTCAGAACCAGAGCCAGGCAAATATCAACAACGAGCAACGACCAGAATGCAGTACCGCCGAGATAGTAACAAAATCCAGAGTGAGTATCAGACTGACTGGACTAGGGCAGAGCGGGTCCCTATATACGAAACTGGAGGGAGCGGCTATTGGCCGCTGTCTGCACGTGGCGTAGCGATGGCACCCCCACTGTGCGGAATAGCCACAGCGGAGGTGGAGCCCTCTATGGGCTGGCCACGTCCATTTGTTCTGGCGCATGTTTGACTTCCACGGCAGAAGGTATTAGAGAAGATGACACAACAACACCCAGTCATCTCAGGGCACCTGACCCTGCCGGCAATTGGACCTGGGACCCGATGCTCGGGAAGTGATAACGCTACCGTGAGACCACAAGTGGCGGACTGTGTTGCGATAGTGCCATGCAAAGCAACAAGGGGTCCAAGCCCCCCCCCCCCCCCCCTCAGTGAAAAGCACGACCACAGCATAATACCACCGCCTCTGAATTTTACTGTTGCCACTATACACGCTGGCAGATGTTCACCGGGCATTCGCCATACCCAAACCCTGCCATCGGATCACCACATTGTGTACCGTGGTTCATCACTCCACACAACGTTTTTCCACTGTTCAATCAAACAATGTTTACGCTCCTTACACCGGGCAGGGCGTTGTTTGGCATTTACCGGTGTGAAGTGTGGCTTCTGAGCGACCGCTCAACCATGAAAACCAAGTTTTCTCATCTCCTGCTTAACTGTTATAGTACTTGCAGTGAATGCTGATGCAGTGTGGAATTCCTGTGTGACGGTCTGGATAGATGTCTGCCTATTACACATTACTTCAACTGTCGGCAGTCTCTGTCAGTCAACAGACGAGGTCGGCCAGTACGCTTTTGTGCTGCATGTGTCCTTTCACGTTTCCACTTCATTATCACATTGGAAGCAGTGGACCTAGGGACGTTTAGGAGTGTGGAAATATCGCATACAGACATGTAACACAGGTGACAGCCAATCACCTGACCATGTTCAAAGTCTGTGAGTTCCACGGAGTGCCCCATTCTGCTCTCTCATGATGTCTACTGACTACTGAGGTCGCTGATACGGAGTACCTGGCAGTAGGTGGCAGCACAATGCACCTAATACGAAAAACGTATCTTTTGGAGGGTGTCCAGATACTTTTGATCACATAGAGTATTCTCAAAACATTTTGCAAGATACAAAGTTACGTCACAACACTGAAAAGGATTTTGTGAAATTTTCTGAAGAAAATTCTTTAACTTTGGGAAATTGTGTTACAAACTGTTGTCACACCCTGCATAATGTTAAGTATCATGACCAGGGTAAAACTGCTGAGAAGCCAGTGGTCGCTGAATGTTTTTATCCATCTGTATAAATAATGTTAAAATTGTGATACTTATTTATAAAATGTTACCACAGAATGCTTTCACAATCAGATTTTCAGAGCTTTCTGTCTTAAAATAAGTCAAATTTGAAATCATTATGCACCTTCTGAGAAACAAAGGTGATGACTTACTCAAATCTTACCATAAAAGATTTATATTTCCCACACGCAATTCCAACAGATGGTTCTTTGCACAGGTCCCAAAGTCTATCATCATTCACAAAGTCACTCAAAAGTCACACATAGGTGAGCTAGCAACAGTGTCATATCATTGGAGATGAAACAATACCATGAATGTAAAAAAATAAGAATTTTACACAAGAGACAAAAATCTGTCTGTTGTTGTTGTTGTTGTTGTTGTTGTTGTGGTGGTGGTCTTCAGTCCTGAGACTGGTTTGATGCAGCTCTCCATGCTACTCTATCCTGTGCAAGCTTCTTCATCTCCCAGTACCAACTGCAACCCACATCCTTCTGAATCTGCTTAGTGTATTCATCTCTTTGTCTCCCTCCACAGTTTTTACCCTCCATGCTGCCCTCCAATACTAAATTGGTTATCCCTCGATGTCTCAGAACATGTCCTACCAATCAATCCCTTTTTCTAGTCAAGTTGTGCCACAAACTCCTCTTCTCCCCAATTCTATTCAATACCTCCTTATTAGTTATGTGATCTACCCAACTAATCTTCAGCATTCTTCTGTAGCAACACATCTCGAAAGCTTCTATTCTCTTCTTGTCCAAACTATTTATCGTCCATGTTTCACTTCCATACATGACTACACTCCATACAATTACTTTCAGAAAAGACTTCCTGACACTTAAATCTATACTCCATGTTAACAAATTTCTCTTCTTCAGAAACGTTTTCCTTGCCATTGCCAGTCTACATTTGATATCCTCTCTTCTTCGACCATCATCAGTTATTTTGCTCCCCAAATAGCAAAACTCCTTTACTACTTTAAGAGTCTCATTTCCTAATATAATTCCCTCAGCATCACCCGACTTAATTCAACTACATTCCATTATCCTCGATTTGCTTTTGTTGATGTTCATCTTATACCCTCCTTTCAAGACACTGTCCATTCTGCTCAACTGCTCTTCCATGTCCTTTGCTGTCTCTGACAGAATTACAATGTCATTGGCGAACCTCAAAGTTTTTATTTCTTCTCCATGGATTTTAATACCAACTCCGAATTTTTCTTTTGTTTCCTTTACTGCTTGCTCAATATACAGATTGAATAACATCGGGGAGAGGCTACAACCCTGTCTCACTCCCTTCCCAACCACTGCTTTCCTTACATGCCCCTCTACTCTTATAACTGACATCTGGTTTCTGTACAAATTGGAAATAGCCTTTCGCTCCCTGTATTTTACCCTGGCCACCTTTAGAATTTGAAAGAGAGTATTCCAGTCAACATTGTCAAAAGCTTTCTCTAAGTCTACAAATGTTAGAAAAGTAGGTTTGCCTTTCCTTAATCTTTCTTCTAAGATAAGTCATAGGGTCAGTATTGCTTCACGTGTTCCCATATTTCTACGGAATCCAAACTGATCTTCCCCGAGGTCAGCTTCTATCAGTTTTTCGATTCGTCTGTAAAGAATTTGCATTATTATTTTGCGGCGGTGACTTATTAAACTGATAGTTCAGTAATTGTCACATCTGCCAACACCTGCTTTCTTTGGGATTGGAATTATTAATATCTTCTTGAAGAGTGAGGGTATTTTGCCTGTCTCATACATCTTGCTCACCAGATGGTAGTTTAGTCAGGACTGGCTCTCCCAAGGGTGTCAGTAGTTCTAATGGAATGTTGTCTACTACGGGGGTCTTCTTTCGACTCAGGTCTTTCAGTGCTCTGTCAAACTGTTCACGCAGTATCATATCTCCCATTTCATCTTCATCTACATCCTCTTCCATTTCCATAATATTGTCCTCAAGTACATCGTCCTTGTATAGACCCTCTATATACTCCTTGCACCTTTCTGCTTTCCCTTCTTTTCTGGGTTTCCATCAAAGCTCTTGATATTCATGCAAGTGACTGTCCTTTCTCCAAAGGTCTCTTTAGTTTTCTATCTATCTAAGTTATGATCTGCGCAAAATTCCTCCAGGTGGCTTCCTCTTTCATTTCTTAGCCCCAATCTATATTCACCTACTACGTTTCCTTCTCTCCCTTTTCCTACTCCCGAATTCCAGTCACCCATGACTATTAAATTTTCATCTCCCTTCACTACCTGAATAATTTCTTTTATCTCATCATACATTTGATCAATTTCTTCGTCATCTGCGGAGCTAGTTGGCATATAAACTTGTTCTACAGTAGTAGGCGTGGGCTTCGTGTCTATCTTGGCCACAATAATGCGTTCACTATGCTCTTAGTAGTAGCTTACCCGTACTCCTATTTGTTTATTCATTATTAAACCTACTCCTGCATTACCCCTATTTGATTTTGTATTTATAACCCTGTATTCACCTGACCAAAAGTCTTGTTCCTCCTGCCACCAAACTTCACTAATTACCACCATATCTAACTTTACCCTATCCATTTCCCTTTTTAAATTTTCTAACCTACCTGCCCAATTAAGGGATCTGACATTCCACGCTCCAATCCGTAGAACGCCAGTTTTCTCTCTCCTGATAATGACGTCCTCTTGGGTACCGTATTTACTCGAATCTAAGCCGCACTCGAATCTAAGCCGCACCTGAAAAATGAGACTCGAAATAAAGGAAAAAAAAATCCCGAATCTAAGCAGCACCTGAAATTTGAGACTCGAAATTCAAGGAGAGAGAAAAGCTTTAGGCCGCACCTCCAAATCGAAACAAAGTTGGTCCACTGAATATGAGACACAATTTAGGTCGAATGAATGAGGATACAGCTGCAGTAGCTTGGTTCGAGTCGTAAGCTTAGCAGTTAAGCTTTACCAGGTAGCCATTGCTATGCGTCAGGCGCTCCGTCCGTATTTATACGGGTACCCTTCCTTTTTCACGTGCTTTGTCTGGTTTGAATCAATTGCTTATTTTCTTTGATCTGATAAGTGCCGTTTTCTTTGTTATAGGTGTTTACGTCACTCTAAGCTGAAAATGCTTTACTGTACTGTGTCATGCATTGTTTGTCATATTCTGATAGTGCGTGTTTACGGCCTGTCGCATTGCTTGCTTTTCTGCGCGCTACCGCCGCTTACAAATAAAAAAAAAAAAAAAAAAAAGAGGAATCGTCTCATTAGCGAAACAATGGCAAGAGACTGCTATTTGTTGTTACTTACACTGCTGCTTTCTTTGATAATGATCAAAAAGAACCAAATAATAGACTGTGTATGATAGAACATGTTCTGAACGAGAGTTTGGCGAAAATTTTTCTCCGTTTCAAAATCTTTGCGGCCGCTACTTTAGTACATCAAATTCTGCAAAATTAGAGTCATCTTAGATTGAAAAATCTAGTCAGTTGCCGTGCTTCATTTCTGACTGTATCACTATTAGGCATAAGAATAATACGAATATAAACATGACACGATACGTATATTCTTCCGCGTTTGCTGTTGTCTCACTCTAATTTCGTAGTTTATTAGGCAGACAGGATTTAAACGAGATAGCAGCAAACACGAAACAATACATGGCAAAATGGTTAGATTCATATTATTCTTATGGTGAAGAGAATACTGTATGTGACTCACATTTCATCAGGTTCCTATTAGCAACCATCTCTTCCCACAGATAGGAAAAAATTCAAAACGTAGAGTTGGCCATATTGACAAACACCCCAGTCTTGCCAGTCGGATTTTCGTAGTACATTGAAATTCTGTTACATTCGAAGATGAACAATACGGAATTTGTATTCACTTTATTGGATAATGAATGAAAATGCAGTGGTCGAAACTTGGGGAGGAGAAAAAAAAGCTTATCTTCCACCCTTTTTTTTAAATTTATTTACTAACGCAGAGGGTTTTGGCGCCAGTATTTACCTTTGTGCCTACAAAGCATGCCTGTGTAGCGCTACATATATTCGATGGCAGAAGTTAGTTGTGGCGGCACCTACCAACATTTTTCAGAACTTCTGCTCGCTTTGCACTCGATTCTAAGGCGCAGGCGGTTTTTTGGAACACAAAAACCAGAAAAAAAGTGCGCCTTAGATTCGAATAAATACGGTAGTCCCCCGCCCGGAGATCCGAATGGGGTACTATTTTACCTCCGGAATATTTTGCCCAAGAGAACGCCATCATCATTTAATCATACAGTAAAGCTGCAAGCTCTCGGAAAAAATTACGGCTTAGTTTCCCCTTGCTTTCAGCCGTTCGCAGTACCACAACAGCAAGGCCGTTTTGGTTAGTGTTACAAGGCAAGATCAGTCAATAATTCAGATTGTTGCCCCTGCAGTTACTGAAAAGGCTGCTGCCCCTCTTCAGGAACCACACGTTTGTCTGGACTCTCAACAGATACCCCTCTGTTGTGTTTGCACCTACGGTACGGCTATCTGTATCGTTGAGGCACGCAAGCCTCCCCACCAACGCAAGGTCCATGCTTCATGGGGAGGGAAATGCCTAATACATTTCACAGCCAATTTTAAATAAATATACTGTTTACATACTTCCGATAATGCTTGCACATTTCTTCAAGAAAAATCCTAAACATCACTCAAAGCAGCAACAGAGAAGTACCCTACACTGATACTTGTCACACAGTTACTTCCACAATTGTTTCATTCATAAGGTATGTTGTCATAATAACTATGACAATCTTTAGGAAGAACATATTTAAGTTGTTGTAAATGATCCCATTCGGATTTCTTGATTTTCAGTCTTTCCTTGTATAGTTTCGGGAAGCAAACATCTTGAAGAATTTTCGTCGGACACCTCGGTAATTCTTGCCACACCTCGTTGAAAGAGCACCTGTAGTAAATAATACCATTTGGGCGGTACTGTAGCGCCTCAGATTGGTAACTGTAGGTTCATTTTTTACAGCTCTTCCAGGCCTAATTTTGTCGTACAGCCACAAACTTTTCTCTGCGTAGTTGATGAAAAAGGAATAATCTAGGTAATGGACTTCATATGGCTGTGGCTTTTTTTTGGCTTCTTTAGATATAGCGTATCGGCTAGGAAATGTAACTTCACATCCTTTAAGCTTGCACTCAATGAAACTGTGAACTGAGTCGCATTCCATCTGAATATGGCCTTTCTCCAAAAACTTTTGTGTAATCATTAGTCCAGTATCAATTGCTAATCTTAAAAGGGCATTTGATAATATCACATTTCTGTTCTGATACATGCAGCCATCAGAATACAGAATGACTTGAACGGGATTTTCCTTAATCATTCTGGATGATTGATGATGATTGATGCAAAACATGATGCAGCAAAATCACCTTGCGCTTCATCGAACCAGTATCAAACTGCATCATGACTTTCTAAATTATACATTGTAAAGTTATGAACAGCCAACTTTGTTTTATAATAAACTGCACTTGCACTTAAAAATGGAGCTACTTTCACGGTCTGCAAGTCCATGGTGTACACTGAGCAGAGCTTCTGCTGGGCTTCTTCTTGTCAGCATCTTTTTGCATCCTTGGCTGCTCTTTCTGTTCTTCGTGTTACTTCTACACGTCTTCACTCAAGTTATCAAGCCTGTAATTACAACAAGTTGCTCTGGTCTTTCTTGGGGGAAAATAAGCTAATATTACCATCTTCTAAAATCAAGTTAAAGGTAGCCCAACTTAATGGTGAAACCTTCTTCGCATGACAGTTTCCACAGAGTCCACACAGCTGTTGTCTGGATTGTAGAACAGGCTCAAGATACAACTCTGAGGAGGATTTCCTGCAGTAATGCAATGAAAGTTTCGGAAGAGAGTCCAGGAATTCTGTCATGAAGGTTCTCTCATCTTTCTTCTTTGTCTGTTTGATTCGAGGTCATGACAATTCTGTATCAGGGCTTATCCCATGTGTGGAATTACCCAGCCAATATCAGACAGTCCATTCTTTAATCCCAAGAGTATTAGAAACATCTTTTTGCATGAAACTTCCAACATATACTTCATTTAAAGATATGCCATAAATCCGTTCAAAGGAAGTGTCATCAGTTTTCTGCTGATGATAGGCAGGCAGTATTTAACACATTTTGGGGAACGGTGTTGTGGGATCAGAGAAAGGTTTATATTATATTTATATATTTTTTATATTTATATTATATTTTTGCATGCTTTATGTTTCCCCAGCTCATTTATCAAATGATACATGAGTGTCCATTTTTTCCTGGATTCGCCAGTGTTCTTCCCTGGACGTTTGGTTGGAATTACGTCCACAAGGTTGATAATATAAACCTTCCTCTGATCCCACAACACCGTTCCCCAAAATGTGTTAAATACTGCCTGCCTATCATCAGCAGAAAACTAATGACACTTCCTTTGAACGGACTTCTGGCATATCTTCAAAGTATATGTTGGACCTAATTTTCATGCCTCCCTTGGAGTGTCATGCTTGATTTTACCAATTCGACTTCTTTTGTATCCAAAATATGTCTGTTCACGCATTCTCAGAATTTTATTGGTATTTTTCTTCCAATCTTCAGGATGTGGTTTAGACTTCCTTTCCCTGTCACTGCCCTTTTTTTTTTATCAGTCTTCTGACTGGTTTAATGCGGCTCGCCACAAATTCCTTTCCTGTGCTAACCTCTTCATCTCAGAGTAGCACTTGCAACCTACATCCTCAATTATTTGCTTGACGTATTCCAATCTCTGACTTCCTCTACAGTTTTTGCCCTCTAGAGCTCCCTCTAGTACCATGGAAGTCATTCCCTCATGTCTTAGCAGATGTCCTAGCATCCTGTCCCTTCTCCATATGAGTGTATTCCACATATCCCTTTCCTCTCCGATTCTGCGTAGAACCTCCTCATTCCTTACCTTATCAGTCCACCTAATTTTCAACATTCGTCTATAGCACCACATCTCAAATGCTTCGATTCTCTTCTGTTCCGGTTTTACCACAGTCCATGTTTCACTACCATACAATGCTGTACTCCAGACGTGCATCCTCAGAAATTTCTTCCTCAAATTAAGGCCGGTATTTGATATTAGTAGACTTCTCTTGGCCAGAAATGCCTTTTTTGCCATAGCGAGTCTGCTTTTGATGTCCTCCTTGCTCTGTCCGTCATTGGTTATTTTACTGCCTAGGTAGCAGAATTCTTTAACTTCATTGACTTCGTGACCATCAATCCTGATGTTAAGTTTCTCGCTGTTCTCATTTCTACTACGTCTCATTACCTTCGTCTTTCTCCGATTTACTCTCAAACCATACTGTGTACTCATTAGACTGTTCATTCCGTTCAGCAGATCATTTAATTCTTCGTCACTTTCACTCAGGATAGCAATGTCATCAGCGAACCGTATCATTGATATCCTTTCACTTTGTATTTTAATTCCACTCCTGAACCTTTCATTTATTTCCATCATAGCTTCTTCGATGTACAGATTGAAGAGTAGGGGCGAAAGGCTACGGCCTTGTCTTACTCCCTTCTTAATACGAGCACTTCGTTCTTGATCGTACACTCTTATTATTCCCTCTCGGTCATTGTACATATTGTATATGACCCGTCTCTCCCTTTAGCTTACCCCCTACTTTTTTCAGAATCTTGTACAGCTTGCACCATTTTATATTGTCGAACGCTTTTTCCAGGTCGACAAATCCTATGAACGTGTCTTGATTTTTCTTTAGCCTTGCTTCCATTATTAGCCGTAACGTCACAAGTGCCTCTTTCGTGCCTTTACTTTTCCTAAATCCAAACTGATCGTCACCTAGCGCATTCTCAATTTTCTTTTCCATTCTTCTGTATAATATTCTTGTAAGCAGCTTCGGTGCATGAGCTGTTAAGCTGACTGTGCGATAATTCTCGCACTTGTCAGCTCTTGCCGTCTTCGGAATTGTGTGGATGATGCTTTTCCGAAAGTCAGATGGAATGTCGCCAGACTCATATATTCTACACACCAATGTGAATAGTCGTTTTGTTGTCATTTCCCCCGCTTACATCGCCATAAAATTATTGGCCTTCACTGTCAGCATCATTATTGCTCCCGTGATCTTCCAATAATTTATCCAGAGTGTTTGGCAAACAATGAGCACCATCGCATAGCAATGAGTTACGTATGAAGTACTGTCGTCTCTAGTGGGAACTGTGACTGTGGTTTCATTTTGAGCATTGTTGGATACAACCATTGAAGTTTCTAGATGGACAAATATTTATAAAAGAATTTAAGCACACAAAGATGAAGCTCAAATTCATATATTTATGAGAATGACGGCATCAGTAATACTATTAACAATAATCCTAGAAAATTGACCTGCATCATTAGATGTTGCAGGAACAGTAACCAAGAACCCCCATGTAAGAAATTAATTCTTCTTCCGAAAATGTAACTTCAGCGTTATGACTTTTCTCACCTGTTGTTTGCTCTGCATTTATGGGAGATCCTACAAGAAAGTGGACAGTCTAGAAATCTTTAGCAGAAATGAATAAAGCGCAGAACGAGTGATGTGGGGGTGTTCTGATTTATATCACAATAAGACACTTGCGATGCTACTAATTTTCAAAGGTGAATAATAAAGCAATTTTCTTACCACTGTCAGTCACTCTCAGGAATGATTGTCCATTTTCATAAGCTAATTTCAGCTGAGAAACAATTTCTTCTTCGTAAAAAGATTGTCATCCATATCACTGTCCACTATCAGAAATGAAGCTACAAACATGGAACCAGTTTTGAGCAATGTTAAATACGTAATAAGTCAGTAACAATGTGCTGTGGCTTCACACACTTTTGTATTTACATGGTATTGTTTACACTGTCCATAGATTGTAGTATGCGGTATTTAATTCTCTAAGGTTCTGCAGTTTTGCCATCTATTTATACGCAGTATTGTTTTAGATAATTTTTTCATGGTAAATAATTAAAAATTTGGCATTATGGCATTAGGAGCAGATGTGCATATGGTCAACGACATCATCTGACTGAAAAACGAAAAATCGGCAATTTGTCACTTACGTGGTATTGTTTCTTCATCGACAATATGTAGGTGCCTGGAGACAACAGGTAATAAACATCATATCATGAATAGCTGCTGCCTAATGTGAAAGGGTAGTTCCACAGGCCAGGAATGGAATTGTTCAAAACATCCCTGTGGTGAACCTAACAGTGGATTATATTCAGTATCTTGAGGTAGGATAGTCTGGCTGACTCGTACACCATGCACACCTAATGAAGCTGGGAACTTAAAACCAGTTTTAATGCTCATTCCTCTAGCCTCTTTACAGTTACCTGTCACTATCATGCACTTTCTGTGAAACTGGAAAATTAACTAAAAATTAACTAGTTATCCACAAAGCACTAGTCATAGACCTTCACTATAGATGTAATACTATCAATAGGTATTAAAAACAAGGTCAACTTCAAATGACTCTGCCTTGAGGGATGTTGTTCTCTTACGTAAAAAAATTAATAGAACTTTTCTAGGACAATATCCAACATAGTGTGGGAAGAAGTAGGACAGACAAAACATGAAGATATCCACATACATACCATAGGAAATTATGCTTCCAAATAGTATCAAGGCCATCTAAATATATGTAAAAAAAATATTTTAGATGTTGCTTATGAAGGAAACCTGTGTGATATAGTCCCCTCCAGCAGTGTCAAGTTATCAACAGTTAGTACCTCTTGAACCCACACTGAAAATAACTATGGAGCTGCCTGGTTTATAGAATCCAGATAAGGTTAAAGTACCTCGAGAACTTTGGTGGAAAATTCGAGGGACACATATATTTCTACCATCTCAAACACACATTATTTTAAGAATGAGTGGGTGAAAGTGGAACTGTGTCTAATGCACCACGATTATGTGTGTGCAGGAATGGTGTGTATCAGATGGTTGATCGGCGTGGGCAGGTAGACGCAGCACTCACCTCAGAAGTTACACGCCCAGCACAAGGAGCAAAGGCGATGTACTCTGTGATGGTGCTACGTCAGTCATTATTGAGAACAGTTCAAAGTTGTTACAGAAAAGAAAAGACAGTAACTTATCCACTTACTTTCGTGAGGTCCGGATGGTAGACTTGCTAGCGTCTTCTAGATTGTATTTGTTATAAAGTATGCAAGAGTCTCCGTCGAAGCGGTAATTGTTGGGCTTACAAAAATGAATCATTTATATGGTGTATTGCTTGTGGAAGTGAAAATATAGTGAGATTGATTTAAAAGTAACCTGAGTGTACAGAGTTATTTTAAGAGTATAAAAAGTTCCTCCAAGACAGTATCTTATCTTCAGAGAAGAAGTTGGGCAGACAATTGCACCTGGATATCCTGAAAAGAAGATCGGTAAAACAACTCCATGTAAGCTCAATAATAAAGTGGGAGTCGGAGTCTGGCACACCAGCACCACACTGCTCCCTCTAGTCACCGGACATTGCCAGAATGTGGCGACCAAAGTGATCAAGACTCGAAAAGGAGGAATTTTTTGGAGTAAATTGAGACAAGAAGAAGTTGAGAGTTGCCATAGCAACCCTTAATAACAAGATGGAGAAATTGGTTTGTAGGATTTGATTAAGAAGATTTGGGTGTGGGAAGGAAGCAATCTTCACACACGCAGTAACCAGCCACTGCTGACGCAGTAACCAGCCAACATTGCTGGTTGCCGTTTGAGTTGCAGACTTTGTGCCCGCCAACGGCGACACCATGACCAATGTTGGACGCTGCTGGCACCCGTGCTATTCACCAGTGCTGATTCTACACCTCACGGACAAAGCTTAGAACTCTATGCTGGGTGAGCTAAAGACAATAACTATTAGAATGTAAAGTAGTGTGGTCATTATTGACAGAGGTGATTTTTTGAATGATCACAAGGTCAAGAAAAGAATAAAAATATGGAGCAAGAACAATAACCTACAGAAACTTCCGAATTGGGCATGGCCATAAGAATTAGTAGAGAGATCCCAGATTGGACTAAATTAACAAATTTAATAACTGCTCAAATTTCCTTAAGTGAAAAACTAGACGAAGATTCAGCTTCTTTAAGACAAGAACTAAATTCTCCAAATGCTTCAGTAAAGGAAAAAATAGAGGGACAAAATGTAGCTGCAACTGCTCAAATTGACTCCTTGAGAAATGAAATAAGTACAACTTCAAGTGAAAAATTAGAAGCACAGGGTGAAGCTGTAAATTCTAAATTTGAGGTGTTAAATGATAATGTGGAAAATTTATGAGTAGATTTCAAGAATGAATTAAGTAATTCTTTAACTGTACAAATAAATCAAATGTTCATGGACTTTAACCAAAAGCAGGATGATCAATTTCAGCAGTTGACCCACAAATTAAAATTTTATATTGAAGACAAATGTAACAATATATTAGCATCATTTCAAAATGTATGTAATGTTGATGGAAGACATCGAAAAAGTGCAAAGAAGAACAGCATGTTTCATGTTATCGTGCAATAGGGGTGAGAGTGTCACTGATATGATACACAAGTTGGGATGGCAGTACTGAAACAAAGGCGGTTTTCTTTGTGGGGAGCTCTATTTACAAAATTTCAATCACCAACTTTCTCTTCGGAATGCGTAAAAAATGACCACTAAGACAAACAAATGCAAAGAAACTGTGACAGAGATAAAATGGAAAAACCGAAGGTAGGGTGCTGGGAAGGTTAAAAGTCTGCCGCAGAGTGGCTAAAAGTGGGCAGTCCAGCAAGATGTGGACAACAGTCATATGTGAGCCACAGTGACACCAAGGTGGATCCTCACAACGGAGGAGGTAGCCATGTGTTAGCCACATATGGCCAATGCGATGCCAGCAGAGAACCACAGTGTCCCTGTGAGAGGCCCGCATGGAGGTCTTCCACACATTCGTAGTCTCCTTAAGGGCATGCAGTTTGTTGTGTGTACTGAGATTATGCCGTTCCGTCTCCCAAAGTTGAAAAATCTCGTGGCATAATAAAGATTGCACATCAGTTACAGGGGTGCTGATCTTCAGAAGTGGTTTCTGTGTAGCCTGTCGGCAAGTTCATTTCCTGGGATTCCGACGTGGCCTGGGGTCCACACAAACACCATGGAACAACTGGACCGTTCCAGGGCACAGATGGACTCCTGTATGGTCACTACCATAGAATGGCGGGGAGTAGCACTGGTCAATAGATTGTTGGCTGCTCAAGGAGTCAGTACAGAGAAAAAACGACTCGCCATGGCATGACTGGATGCGCTCAAGAGCACAAGAAATGACCGCCAGCTCTGCAGTGAAAACACTGCAGCCTTTTGGCAAGGAGTGCTGTTCAATATGTCCTCCATGTACATACATGAGGCCAATGAGCTATCAATGTAAACCACTTCATGGTCCCAGTACATGTCAAAAATTGATAGGAAGTGACAGCAGAGAGCTGCAGGGTTAACTGAGTCCTTAGGACCATGGGAAAGGTCTATGCGAAGCTTCAGCCTAGGTGTACACCTTGGAGGTGTACGTGAATGGACCTCGAGTATAGGTGGTAAAGGCAAGGACTCCATTTCAGACAGAAGAGATTGGACACAAACCGCAATCTTAAGCCCTGACCTGGGCCTCCGATGTGGGAGATGAACCGCTGTGGATGGGAAAAGGAGACGTTAATTCGGATGAATGTGTGCAACATAAATGACGAGCAGTTGTGCACGCCTAACCTCAATGGAGGGACTCCGGCCTCCACCAGGATGCTGGTCACTGGACTCGTCCTAAAAGCTCATGTTACCAGTCGAACAACACGGTGGTGCACTGGGTTGAGTGAATGCAACGCTGAGGCCGTCACCGAAGCATAGACCAGACACCCGTAGTCAAGGAGGGATTGAACAAGGGCTCTGTAGAGATGCAGCAGTGTAGAGTGATCTGCACTCCAGTTGGTGTTGCTCAGGCAGCGGAGGGCATTGACGTGCTGCCAGCATTTGTGCTTAAGCTGACGAAAATGAGCAAGCCATGTAAATCGGGCTTTGAAAACCAGTACTAAGAATCGATATGTCTCCACTACAGTGACTGGATCATCATTAAGGTAAAGTTCTGGTTCCAGATGAATGGTACGACGCCAACAGAAGTGCATGACACACGACTTCGCAGCTGAAAACTGGAAGCCGTGGGCTAGAGCCCATGACAGCGCCTTGTGGATGGCTCCCTGTAGCTGCGGCTTGGCAACACCAGCACTGGAGGAGCAGTATGAAATGCAGAAGTCATCTGCATACGGAGAAGGTGAGACCATCTGCCCAGATGCCACCCACTCCGATTAGGGGCTCTCCCCATGGGCGCCATCCAGCCACAGTAAAGGCCACCTGGCATGATGGCCATTGCCACCAGTCCTGATGCCCCAGGAAGACAGGCATCTACTCCTTGGCATAGGTGGGGAGTTAACAGCAGGGGGCTCCCACCAAATGGGTACATGACGGCCCCACCACAACAGACTGGCTACCATGCTGGATATTGGGAACAGAGAAAACCAATACTGTCATGGGGGCGAAAGAGGACAGGAGACAACGGAAGAAGAAGACATACCCTGGAAAGTGTCCTTGCCCAAATAGTTGAACTGCAGGTGGAAATACAAAGCTATGACAAGAGGTTCAGGAGATATGGATAACTCATGCACCATGTAAGGCGTCCTTCCTCATATGGCCCAAACTTCTGTAGAATTTGGAAAGTGGAAGGTCAATCCATAAAATGTGACCTGAACTTATAGGGCCGAAAAGCAAGAGACTCCTTTTAGTCACTTCTTGCAACAAGCCTATTCTAACCCCCAGACTTGCAGGAGGATCAGTGACTGGTATCTGTAGACTTTTGACACAGTGATTCCTTTGATCATTACTTGCCGACTTGTTTGGATAACAGGCACTAAATGCAGGCCCGTATTTTGACTGGGCCAGAGGTGGGATTCTTCATATGTGTCAGTCAGGGGACCTGCAGATGGTATAATGTAGCACCAAAACTGGCTGCTTAAAATAACAGCTGGAAATTTAGACAGCTGAAGATGCTTTGATTCGATATTTTGTAAGTTATGGAATCAAGTGACAACTGTTTCACAAATTAATTTTGTACTCCTTAATTATATGACAGAATTCTGTTCTCAGAACCTGAAAGGCTGTGAGTTTCTCACCAGATGGCCTATACTTGAATAACTACTGAGCCGCATATCTGTTTCTAATAGCATAACAATACTCATGATCCCACCAGAGACAAGCAGCCTTCACAGCTGTCTGGAAGAATTTAATACTGATATCTCAGCTGGGTACTGACTCATGCTACTAACGTGATCCATCTATCCATGGACCTTGTCCCACGTTGAAACATAACCAATTGGCAAAAAAGTATAACTGCAGGTGGTTAAAACAATGGACTCACAATCAGGAGTGTAGCAGCCAATCCCATTCATCTAATCTAACTTAGCAAACAAGGAAACCTTTTCCCAACTTTAAATTTCATGCCTGGTTTTTCCTGCAATTTAAAGTCTTCTTTTACTCAGTGCTATACTTTACCCTTGACTATCTGCATACAGTTCAACTTTATAAGTACTGCTGTGCCAGTGAATATATGCACAAAAAAAGCCTCTAGTACTGAGAGGAAACATAATAAATGACTCACAGAGTTTAGATATTACTTACGAATAAACCACACAAAAGAGTTACCAAAACAGATAGTATTTATGAAAATTTAATAAAAATAAACTCTTTTTGTAATCTGTATCAAGTGAAGATAAGATGTATTAAATTTACTTCAGCTGATAATGTTTACACCACTCACAAACATGAGTTTTAAAAATACAATCCATAAATGGATTACAAAAATAATTATATTCCTGGGATATGGTACTTCTTTTCTGGCTGCAATGGAGTTTCAGCACAGTATTAAAACCTCTGAAGAAACAGGGTGCAGTCATCTATATACTGTGGAGCACACTGCTTGTCAGCAGGCCTCTGACTCGTACATGGATCTGTTCAGCCACTGAAATAAAAGGTTGACAAGACCAACCTTGTTCGAAGAATTTCAATGAAGCTCAAAATCTGCAGCATTACACCCAGAACTGAAAATGAAGCCCCAGTTCTGGGTCAAGCAGAAGGCTTGAACCCGAGACTAAAAATTTTCTGTAACAAGCTAGGCTGCAATTTCCTAGATTTGTGCCATACGGTTGACAAATGAAGGGTCTCACTAAATGAGTCACGGATGCAACACATAAAGGCTACAACCCAGATACCTGACAACATGTGGGATACACATAAGGGTTCTTTAGATTAGGCGATTCTCCATCCTGTACAGATGACTCTATTAAAATTTCAGTGATCAGCTACTAAAGCATTTACAATGGAGACACAATTTGAAGCACTTCTATGAGGGGTGTTTGAAAAGTCTGTACAAAAATATAAACTACTTAAAGGTTTGGAGCAAACTTTTTTTATTTTTCAACATAGTCTCCTTTTAGACTAAAACACTTTGTCCTTGTTGATCCCTTCCGAATAACAGGAATTGTCCAAGTCTGCAAAATAGTTATTAGCTGCTGGAATCACCTCCTCGTTTGAATAAAATCTTTGTCCCGCCAGTCATTTCTTCAAATTGGGGAACAAATAGTAGTCTGAGGGAGCCAAATCTGGAGAATGGTGGGAGGGGGGGGGGGGGGAGGGGTGATGTGAAATGAGTTGGACCACAACTGCTAAGGTGTGTGCTGCTGCATTTTCGTGATGGAAAAGTACTTTTCTGCAGTCCAATTGCTGGCGTTTCTCTTGCAGCTCGGTTATCAAATGGCCCAATATAGATGGATAATATTCACCTGTAATAGTTTTACCCTTTTCCAGATAGTCAATGAGGATTATTCCTTGCGAATCCCAAAGGCAGTCGCCATAACCTTTCTGGCCGAAGGAATGTACTCATGTTTCATTCACAGTGACGAAACGACCCTTAAAGTCCTGCGGATCCTTCCTGAACAGCTGCAACGATCCTTGCAACATTTCATACGATTCTATTTTGGGTCAAGCATTGAACCCATCTTGCGGATAGGTCTCTCATGTACAAATGTTTATGCAAAATATTATGCACCCATTCATTCAAGATGCCCACAGCACTATCAATTTCATGCACCTTAACTCTTTTGTCATACATTACCATATCATGGATTTTATCAATGATTTCTGGAGCCGTAACCCCACAGGGCGTTCAGAACGTTCAGCATAACTTATGCCCATATGGCCACTATGAAAATTTTGAAACCACTTATAAGCTGTTCTAATCAAAGGAGCAGAGTCACCTCAATGTTTATCAAGCTTCTTTAGTCTCCTGGGTCATTTTGCCTTTCATAAAGTAATGTTTAATCACTACACAAAATTATTTTTCATCCATTTTTTGACAATCACTCAACTTCCTTGATTCACACGAATGACAAACACAAAGAAATAGACCAATATGGCTGAAACTTGGTGTGTATTCTTTCCAAAGATTCTACTAAACAAACATGAACTTGATACGCGCCCGTGGTGCCATCTCCCAGACTTTGCACGGACTTTTAAAACGCCCCTCGTAACAAGTGGTGAACCTCACATAATACTACCCGGCTAAAACCTGAAACTTTGGAAATTTTGGACGTAAATCGAAGAGTATATCAAAAGATAGGCTAATGGGAAATTGAAATGATGTATACGTTCTGGATGTTTCTGGCGACTAGAGATAGCAATGTGGTGCTGGTATGCCAGACTCACACTCCCACTTTATTATTGAGCTTACGTGGAGTTGTTTCACCAATCTTCTTTTCAGGATAGCCGGCTGTGATTGTCTGCCCAACTCCTTCGCTGAAGATAAGATGGGACTATTTATACTCTTAAAATAACTCCGTACACTCAGGATACTTTTAAACCAATCTCACTATATATTCACCTCCACAAACAAGACACCATAATTCATTCTTGTAAGCCCAACAATTACCGGTCCAACAGATACTCTTACTGACTCAATAACAAATACAATCTAGAAGGCTCTAGCAAGTCCACCATCCAGACCTCACGAAAAAGTGAATGAAAAAGTGTCATTTCTTCTCTTTAACAACATTCAGCTGTTCTCAATAATGACTGACGTAGCACCGTCATGGAGTACGTCGCGTTTGCTCCTTGTGCAGGGTGTATAACTCCTGAAGCAAGTGCTGCAACTACCTGCCCGCGCCCATCAACCGTCCGATACACGCCAGTCCTGCACACACATAATCGTTGCGCAGCAGACACAGTTCCACTTTCACACACTCATCTTTAAAATAACGCATGTTCAAGACGGAGGAAATATGAGTGCCTCTAGAATTTACCCCGAAATTCTCGAGGCACTACAATGTCACAGTAGAAATGAAACTAACCCACAAATATAGAAACTGAAGGTGCATGCACGACTGATTGGGCAAAACTCACTACCAATGGTCAACATAAAGTTCTGACTGGATCCTTCTACTGACTATTAGACTTATTCCGATATGTAAATGAAAACATCAGAGAATACCTCAGCTCACTAGTGCATATATTCCCCGATCATACTCTCATCACTGGAGGAGACTTTAAATATCCAACAAACAACTGGGATAATTACACTTTCACAAATGCTGAGTGTGACAATAAATTCTGCTAAAGATTGTCTTCCCTGAAAGCTGTTTAGAACAGACAGATTGAAAGCCTTCTCATGACAGAAATAAATTAGATGTAATGGAAATAAATAGATTTCACCCATTGGAAGCTGTCCGTGCTGAAACTAGTATCAGTGAGTATGAAGTAGTTTTAGTAACATTGATTAGCAATGCACAATGAGAAACTAAAACATGCACAAAGGCTGACCTTCTATATAAAGAAGCAGTAGGAGAAGTTCTAGATGTTCAGCTCTTGGTAAGAGCAAGAGACGAACTGTAACTCAAATTTAAGAGAATAGTTGACCAAGCACTGGACAGATATACACCTAGAAGAACAGTTCATGATGGGAGACTTTGTAAGGAAATTTCTAAAGAGACTGCATAATATGCAAAACAAACCACAAAAACATAACTACAGAAATGATAAATGAAATGCATTTAGCTATCAAAAGGACAGTGCACAAATCCTTCAGCAACTACTATAGCAGGGTACTGCTGAAAGATCTTTCACAGTTTCACAAAACTTAAATTCTGGTTATGTATGAAATCTGTCAGTGACACCAAGTTAAGTGTCCAGACAGTCATGGATGAAGGAGGAATTGCAACTTAGGATAGCAAAGCAAAAGCAGAAATGCCGAACTCCACTTTCATGTTCAATTATAAAGGAAAATCTATGGGTACTACCTAAGCTTAATTCTCACATCACTGCAAAGATGAGTAATTTAGATATTAAACAACAGAAAATCCAGGATGGATTAATGACAATATTATGAAAAGGATACAATTGCTACTCACCATAAGGCAGAGATGTTGATTTCCAAAGTTTGGCCTCAGCAGCCAGAGACAGTGATCACATGTGTATGAGTTGAGTTTGCATAAATGTGTGTGTGTGTGTGTGTGTGTGTGTGTGTGTGTGTGTGTGTGTGTGTGTGTGTGTGTGTGTGTTTTCTAATTCGGAAGGAGGCCTTTTGGCCGAAAGCTTACCTATTTGACAGTATTTTTGTTGTGCCTATCTGGGACTTAACATCTCCACTATTTGGTGAGTAACAATCTATTTTTTTCATAATATTGTTGATATAGATATTAGTGTCACCATTGTTGAAAACCAACTGATAATATTGAAACTGAATAAAGCTACGGCAGTCTTGAAGGAATCCCTATCAAATTCTATACAGAATCTGTAGTTGCATTAGCCCCTCTTTTAACCATAATATACTGTACATCCCTCAAATAAATAACTGCACCCAACAGTTGAGAGAAAATCCATGTCATACTTGTTTACAAGGAGAATAGCAGCAGTGACCCATCTGGCTCAGTACCACACCAATGCTTAGTGAGATTATGATCATGTGAGGAATCAAAAATATTTGAGACTGGATTGAGAATGTCTTGATAGGGAGGACACAGTGTGTTATGCAGGATGGAGAATCATTGCTAGATGTAGAATAACTTCAGGTGTTTCTCAGGGATGTGTGTTTCTGTACACGTTGTACATTATAAATCTATAATTTTTTATGACTTACTGGTTATGCGCAAGTCTTTCAAATGGATGCCACTTTGGCAATTTGCTTGTCCGTAGCTATCATAGTTATCCAACCAGGGAAAGGGGACTTACAGTTTGACATGGAATCCCAACCAGGTGTCATTAATGGTTACTCCCTCACTTCAATGAGAGGTGATGGCTGGATTAAAGGTGGGCTGCAGTTTTTTGTGATTCATCCAGGATTCCATCCCTTGAGTTCTCAGTTCTGAGGTATGTGCTTTACCGCTAGACCACCAGCCCCAACACGTTGTATGTTATTGAACTGGCAGATAAAGATAATAGTTATGTAAGACAAAAACATACTATCTTACAGACAAAAAAATGCTATCCTATAAGTAAAATATCAATGACACACAATTGGAATTGGTAAACTCTACAAATACCTGGATGTAACAATTTTTAGGGACATAAAGGTCACGTGGGTGGCAGATTTTTATTCCTGTCACAAGTGGGGCATATCCATATCATACGGTCCCTTCCCTACAGCCTAGGCCTTCGTGGCAAACGAATCTGCTCCAGTCCTGAATCCCTGAACCATTACACCAACAACCTGAAAACAGCTTTCGCATCCTGCAACTACCCCGGCCTGGTACAGAAGCAAATAACCAGAGGCACTTCCTCATCCCCTCAAACCCGGAACCTCTCACAGAAGAACGCCAAAAGTGCCCCACTTGTGACAGGATACTTCCCGGGACTGGATCAGACTCTGAATGTGGCTCTCCAGCAGGGATACGACTTCCTAAAATCCTGCTCCGAAATGAGATCCATCCTTCATGAAATCCTCCCCACTCCACCAAGAGTGTCTTTCAGCCGTCCACCTAACCTTCGTAACCTCTTGGTTCATCCCTATGAAATCCCCAAACCACCTTCCCTACCCTCTGGCTCCTACCCTTGTAACCGCCCCCGGTGTAAAACCTGTCCTATGCACCCTCCCACCACCACCTACTACAGTCCTGTAACCCGGAAGGTGTACACGATCAAAGGCAGAGCCACGTGTGAAAGCACCCATGTGATTTACCAACTGACCTGCCTACACTGTGACGCTTTCTATGTGGGAATCACCAGCAACAAACTGTCCATTCGCATGAATGGACACAGGCAGACAGTGTTTGTTGGTAATGAGAATCACCCTGTGGCTAAACATGCCTTGGTGCATGGCCAGCACATCTTGGCACAGTGTTACACTGTCCGGGTTATCTGGATACTTCCCAGCAACACCAACCTATCCGAACTCCGGAGATGGGAACTTGCCCTTCAATACATCCTCTCTTCTCGTTATCCACCAGGCCTCAATCTCCGCCAATTTCAAGTTGCCGCCACTATACCTCACCTGTCATTCAGCATCATCTTTGCCTCTGCACTTTTGCCTCGACTGACATCTCTGCCCAAACTCTTTGCCTGTAAATATGTCTGCTTGTGTCTGTATATGTATGGATGGATATATGTGTGTTGTGTGTGTGCGCACGCGAGTCTATACCTATCATTTTTTCCCCCTAAGGTAAGTCTTTCCGCTCCCGAGATTGGAATGACTCCTTACCCTCTCCCTTAAAACCCACATCCTTTCGTCTTTCCCTCTCCTTCCCTCTTTCCTGAAGAAGCAACCGTTGGTTGCGAAAGCTAGAAATTTTGTGTGTGTGTTTGTGTGTTATTTTATTGTGCCTATCTACCGGCGCTTTCCCGTTTGGTAAGTCTTGGAATCTTTGTTTTTAATATGATATTCAGTATAAATTCATATATTTGTTTTGCATTTTATTACTTGTTTGAGGTACTTCTTGTTTGATGTACAGCAGATGGAATTCATCATCTGATGTCCCTATGTCACAGCAGGTGCTGTATGAAGCTACCAACCGTGCACGGACTGTCTAGGAAGGCCCTGGAATACTCTTTTACAAGAGTAATCAATAAATATTCAAGATAATAATGTCAACAATGTTGATGTTGAAAGTCTTGTAAAGTCTGAAGTCAGTCGGAGCTAAGTATGTACACGATTTACATTTGTATCCAAGCATACAATAATATCCATTGCCACAGTCCACTTAAAATTACTTCAGTTCACAAAGTAATTTTAATTGGAGTAAACACATAGTCATTGAAAATCATTTTAAAAAGGATTACCATTAGAAAATTAACAATTGACTTCAATTGGAGGAACAAACCCTTATGAAACATTTAATACATTTCTAAGATACTAAATTATGGAGAAGAACTGCATAGCTGTTTGTATCACTTGATACAGGTAATCTGGAAAATTGAGACCATACCAACAGAACTGAAAGAATCATTAATAGCCCTAACACATAAAAAGGAGACAGGGAAGACTTCAGAAACTACAAGGGAATATCACTAGTTAAAACACCAATAAGATTTTACCTTGTTTATATGCAGAAAATATAATTTGGGATTATCAAACTGGTTTTCGCACAAACAGATCCACTTCTGACAGTAAGATGATGAAGAAGAAGAAATTTGACAATATATTTGCAATCAGAACAATAAATGAAAAAGTATGGAACTGTAAACAAAAAATATATTACTTGTTTATTGATTTTATGAAAGTTTTTGACTCCTTTCATAGGCAAAGCATGTGGAATGTAGCAATGGGCTTGAGATTTCCAATTAAATTTACAAATCTTTATTAAATGTTCTTGGATGATAACATATGCAAGGTTTTGCTAAACTGAGTAAGATCTGTCCATTTTACAAATAAAACTGGACTAAGAGAGGGAGACACTCTGTCTTGACTCCTTTTTAATGCGGCCTTGGAGAGAGTTGTATGAAAACTCAAACTATTACCTGTAGTGATGCTCCAAAGAAATAAAGTTAAGGTTTTAGTGTATGCAGATGATATAGTGCTCATTGGAAAAAGTGTAACAGAAATTAGACAGTTATTTCTGGATCTCATAGAAGATGCATGCATACTTGGCCTAAAATTGAATGATAAAATAAAATACATGTTACTTCAAAGATACAGAGATGAACAAGATGACCAATTGTATATAATAACTGACAAACATAAATTCAAATGCAATGAACATATCAAATTTCTGGGTGCAAAGTTAGACAAATGAAATCAGAGGGAAGGTGAAGTGAAATTGAAGCTGCAAATTGCTAATAGAGTCTACTACTCCACAAAAAAACTTGTAGGCTCTAAACTACTGATAAGGAAAATTAAAATGAAGCTACATACACAAAATCATCAGACCAGTCCTAAAATACAAAGCAGAAACATGGAGTTTAACTAAAATGGATAACACCAGTTACACCTAGTCGAAATCAAAGTTTACAGGAAAGTGTCTGCTCCATACTATGATAATGAACCAAAAAGGTGGAACAGAAGACACAAAACAAACATCCACATGCTACCACAACAAGCAACAATCACGTGCATAATAAATTCCAGAAGACTTCAATGGACAGGCCATCTGATGAGAATGAAAGAGGATCAAATGATTTCCAGAAGAATACTCTTTGCCATCCAAACCCTTTCGGAATCATCAGTGTGAGGACACCAATGGAGCATTGAGGTATAAAGTTTCCACTACAGTTTTTCACCCATGATATACTTGCTTGGAAGCATATGTACAGTTGACAAATTATGCTATTTCAGAAATACAGCACTCTTGGCAGGTAGACTGTTGCCACTGTATGGAAAGTACGTATTCTGAAATGATTTTCTGCAATATGAAAGAAAAGTTTATTTATCATCTTGTGAAATTTATGCATCTGGGTATAAAATACAAGGTACAGTTTGAATCACTTAATGAAAATAATGTTTATATCAGCAAGCTATAAAGGAGATTGTATTAATGGATGTGAAGAGTCTGGTAAAGATAAAAGTAATACTGTGAATGAGTCATGCTGTGTATAACTTAAATTAAAATAGTCAAGAACCCAAGGACTGGTCTGAATGCTACAGTGTCATACTTAGCGTGTTCTTATTGGAAGTGGTACACCCTTCCTCTCCTTAGTAGAGAGTATTATGGTTACACTCATCAACATTGGTAGTATCTGCAACTGAACTGGAGTCAAGGTGGCAACAAGTTAGAGAACTCGATAGTGATTCCGGTCCTAATCATCAGCCATTTGACATCTATTGCAGAATGAAGGCCCTCTCTACACTTTTCCATCCATTTTATTTAGCTATATGCATCCATTTCACCATAGCATGTCTTCCAGTGCTATCTTCTCATCTTGGTCTTTTCTCATCACATGGAATGTAGAAAAGGACTGCTTTGTTTCAACTGGTTACATGCCCCAACCACACCCATTTCATTTCCTTTAAGTGCATGGCTATGACATCTACTTCAGCCTGTTCTTTCATCCGTTTGTTTTCCTGCCTCACCTAGTAATTCTCAATACACATCTCACTGCTGATCAGTGAACATCCCTTGCGCTGATCATAAATTTTCTGTTTCAGATACATCTGAAGATTAGTCTAGATTACCCTGCTTAGGTTACCAAAAGCACTCCAGGTCATTTTTGCTCTTCTATTTATCTTTTTCCTTGTCCACCTAGACTTTGTCTAGCCTAAATATAAAATGTTTTCTATTGCTTCATTGTTAAGTCTTTTCTTTTTTTTTTTTTTTTTTTGCTCCACTGTTTATTTACTATTTTAGTCTTATTGTAATTGATTTTTAAGTCAAGTTTATAATTTGCAATATTACATTTCCCTATTTTGTCATTTGTTGTTATAGTTTATCCACACTTGATGCAAACTGTAGAACGTCTTCAGCAAAACAAAGGTGGTTCAGGATTGCTGTATTCATATATATTAATTTTTTCACTTTAAACAGCTTTTAAATTTTCTCTGGGACTGTTGAGATTAATGACATGGCATCTCTGATCCTGGCTCCTTGTACCAGATCTATTTCTTACAACCCAAGAAGTGTAATGGATGTTGTAGAATTTAGGTATATGTTCTCACTGTGTTAAGACAGGTTGACTAATAACTTATTTCTCAATGTCCACCTTCAGAAAAGACTGTTTACAGCAGATTTGCAGAATTTCCCACAGGTCGCACTTCTGTTAGCGATAAGTTTTGTTAAATTCAGCCAACGTAGTTCATTGTTCCAAAATACATCAATGCTCTGTGCAACACATCTGAAGAGATTGGCATGTGACTTACTGTGATATAGAGGGTTTCCTTAGGTGTTTCAAAGACTGCTGCACATTTGAAAATTTAGCTGTGGAAAAGATCTGTTCCAGAATCTGTTCCACACAATCCAATCAGAGCTCAGAAACACTAAAAAAATTCAACTGAAAAAAATGCAAAAACCCATACACAATGTTGTAACAGGAGGCGAATCTAGGATATGAAACTATTTAGAATAGTTCATTTGTGAAGACTTCCAAGTGGACCTCCATGCCATGTTCCACCATTGCATGCAGCAAGCACAGTAATGTTTTTCACTGCTTTGTCTCTCGATTTTAGTAAATTAGTAACTGAAAAATCAGTTATGTTGGATATGACACGACCAGTGTTGGAGGATCAAAGAACAGTTAATTCTGAGTGGTAGACAATAATTTATTTGTCACAAGTCATTGGCGATATCGAGGAAAACTACCATAAATGTCACCTCATTCTTCATTCTAACATCAGCTGTCAAACAACAAATCAAACAGTTTATCATTTGACAGAGAAAAACATTAAGACAATGTCTCCTTGCCTCTATATTCACTGGATTTATTGCTTAACAAGCTCTTTTCACTCCCTCAAGTCAAACATACAATGCACAGCCAGCAGTTTTCGTTACTTCAAGAAGCTGTTAAATCTATCCAAAATCATAATTTTACAAGTACAACATCAGTGTGAAAAAAATGTTTCCAGAAATGGTTTGAACATCTGCAAAAGTGTACACATTATAAAACAGAAAATTATTCGAAAAATAAAATGGTCTGCACCAAAAAAAATATTTTTTTCATTGTTTTTGTAAAAACTTGCAAGAGAGCACTTATACACAGCTCAAATCATGTAAAATCTGCTCAATTCTGCAAACTACTATAGCTGTAAAACTTCTTTTTCATGTGAGAGGTTGTGTACAGCATGATTTCTTGCAAAGATAGTAACACTGCATGCTCTAGTTACAATCACTCAATGAATAACCCAAGATGATCCACTATTTCTATAATTGAAGAAGTGAAACATATATTCTGCGTGAAATTAACAACTGGTTTAGGGCACAATTTTGTCAATAAATTAAAAAAAATACCTTGAACTTGCTGCAGTGATTTCTCACCCACTGTATTAACGTCATTAGTGGCCACATTTGGACATTTCCTTCTTGGAACTTTTCTCTGGACTTCCTTATATTTGTTAATGCCTCCATATTTCGATTTTTTAAAAAGTTGACTGCCTCTAACTGGACGCAATTTTCTCTTGTCGAGAGTTGCAGTCTGTCCGGTAAGATATTTATAAGGAATATCTTCATTCACTGATTTTGCACTCTGAGGAAAAAAGAAAAAAATCACCTATGATAAACATTATTTGCAACATTTATTCTGAATATAAAATATTAGTGATGGTTTCCATTACCTCCACAATTACTACTCAGGCATCCTCTAAAATTGTGTCAGTGCCAATTTTTTTTACTATTGTAACAACTTTGATACTTAAACATGTCTGGTTTCATTTATGGAACAATTTAGTTTTTAATGACACTCGAAAGCTCTTGGAAAGATGAGTACATTGATATAATGCTAAAGTATCTATGAATATAACAAATTTGAGATTTGCACTGTAAGCACTACCAAGTGGTCCTCCATGCCATGTTCCATCATTACATGCAGCAAGCACAGTAATGTTATTCACTGCTTTTTCTCTCGATTTTAGTAAATTCCTCAAAAACTTTTACCAAAAAAATTCAATACTAACATCACACATTCATGTTTCCCAGAACATTAAAACATTGTACCACCACATGTTGGTGGGCAGGATAACTGCTTTGCTTCTGAAGTGCAAAATATACTTGTTTGCAAGCTGATAACAACTTAAAAGGAATCTCTTCCCTGCATAGTTAGTTGAATGATTTTACATTAATTGGTAACCTTGTAATAAACTTAGTGTAACATATAACTTTTTCCAAGAACAACTGCAGATGTGTATCGTTGGAAGGCTTCATAATCTTGATGTGGTCATCAGTTGAACACAACCGTAGTACTCCAATTCTTCTTTAAAAAAATCTGCTCTTATTACACTGATTTCTTGAATTGCTCAAACCAAAATGCACAAATTATCTATGTGCTGCTGTTGGGTTGCACATGTTACGTAGATGATGTCTATGACCTTGATGCATGCCAGAATTTTGTATTGGAGTTACAGCATATACTGCTGAAATATAGCCGGAACACTGCCCATATCAAACAGTAACTGTAAGTATTTACACAGACAAAATCATACGTTAATTAACCTGTGTTCTTGCAACTCTGCATCTAGAGAAAGTTGAAGACATGTGACCACAAGTCTACGTAATAAAAAATATGCATCATCTACAAGTTTCAATACCATCTCTTCCAGCCAAGAAATAGAATAAATGACAACTAATGGTTTTACTTTTTATTTTGTTATAGAATTGGCTACCTGCAAACAAACAAAATGTCACTCAATTTCTTCATCTTTACTTCAGAGGCTGCCTATGAATTAATTGGTTTGTTTGCTTCTTGTGTTTGCAGAATATCTAGTTTGGTTTATCGATGTCTGTCACTATGAATTAGACTGATAAAGCATGATAATATTATGATTGTTAGGAGAAAGACCAATTGCATTTGCATCAAAGACCCTTTCACGACTGTAATGAAACTATTCACAGAAGACACTTGTTATCAATTAGCTCACAAAAAAAGTTACTACATTTACCTCTACAGAGACCAGTTCCATTTGTTGAGAAACCATATGCTACTGATAGCTAAAATTTCTTGACTGTGATATTATGAGACATGCAAAATAAACAGCGGCTATAGCAATGGGCATTTTTCTTAAACTTATAATTACAACACTGACTTGTATGTTACCAGATAGCATGTCTACACAAATGCCTTTACAAACTACATAACCATGCATTCTGACTGTTAATAAAGCACAGAGAACTGCAGTAAAGAACCTGTCACCCCACTGCTTTAAACAGACACCAAAACTGTGCAGAATGTAGTGTAGACCTATAGCTCAGTACCAGAGTAAAATTGGGCACTGAAAGACAGTGAATAGCATGAAAAATTGTGTTCCCAGTCTATCATGACTTCAGTAAGTGACATTTTAATTGCACTAATGGAAGGAGTAAAGGTAATCACTCACTATATATAGGGTGTCCCACAAAGGGTTTACAGTGTAATATTGATACCCTGATCCAATTGTGATTATATGGTACTCTCAGAACTAAGGTTTACAGACATTGCTTTTGTTTCTATTCTGTTGCCAGTAACTACATGTAAATAACAGGAAAGCTGGACACTCGGCCTTGGACCAAAGAAAGTGGGAAAGTTGATTTTAAAGTGTTCCTGAAAAATGAAAACATGAAAGAAGTGCAGAGACAATGGTGAGCAGAGTATGATATGCACAGCCATCAAGTGTAACAATAACGAAATTATGCAACAAATGTGAGGCAGAAAAAAATCAGCAGCAAATGAAGGAGGGATGGATGCTGTAGTATAAGCTTTCACAAAGTCGTCAAAGAAGTACAAACGGCAAGCTGTGTGTAAAGCAGGTGTAAGCAAATCGAGTGTTCACTGCATTTTAGAGCAAGTAAATTGGAGACCCTACATTCCCAAGTTGCTTTACATGATGAATAAAGATAGTCCGGATATGTGCCTCAAATTTTGTCAATGGATTTCGAGTAATGAACAGCTAACCGACATCATTGTTTCGTCTGATGAGGCTACTTTTAAATACAATGGACCTATCAATTGCCATATTGGCATGTTCTGGGCAAGAAATAATCGACATGTTACAGAAGATAAACTGAAAGAAGCAGAGGTTGTACAGAGTTTCAGGGAGAGCATAAGGGGACAACTGACAGGAATCGGGGAAAGAAATACAGAAGAAGAAGAATGGGTAGCTCTGAGGGATGAAGTAGTGAAGGCAGCAGAGGATAAAGTAGGTAAAAAGATGAGGGCTGCTAGAAATCCTTGGGTAACAGAAGAAATATTGAATTTAATTGATGAAAGGAGAAAATATAAAAATGCAGTAAATGAAGCAGGCAAAAAGGAATACAAACGTCTCAAAAATGAGATCGACAGGAAGTGCAAAATGGCTAAACAGGGATGGCTAGAGGACAAATGTAAGGATGTAGAAGCTTGTATCATGAGGGGTAAGATAGATACTGCCTACAGGAAAATTAAAGAGACCTTTGGAGAGAAGAGAACCATGTGTATGAATATCAAGAGCTCAGATGGCAACCCAGTTCTAAGCAAAGAAGGGAAGGCAGAAAGGTGGAAGGAGTATATAGAAGGTTTATACAAGGGTGATGTACTTGAGGACAATATTATGGAAATGGAAGAGGATGTAGATGAAGACGAAATGGGACATATGATACTGCGTGAAGAGTTTGACAGAGCACTGAAAAACCTGAGTCGGAACAAGGCCCCGGAGTAGACAACATTCCATTAGAACTACTGAAGGCCTTGGGAGAGCCAGTCATGACAAAACTCTACCAGCTGGTCAGCAAGATGTATGAGACAGGCGAAATACCCTCAGACTTCAAGAAGAATATAATAATTCCAATCCCAAAGAAAGCAGGTGCTGACAGATGTGAAAATTACCGAACTATCAGTTTAATAAGTCACAGCTGCAAAATACTAACGCGAATTCTTTACAGACGAATGGAAAAACTGGTAGATGCGGACCTCGGGGAGGATCAGTTTGGATTCCGTCGAAATGTTGGAACACGTGAGGCAATACTGACCTTACGACTTATCTTAGAAGAAAGATTAAGAAAAGGTAAACCTACGTTTCTAGCATTTGTAGACTTAGAGAAAGCTTTTGACAATGTTGACTGGAATACTCTTTTTCAAATTCTTAAAGTGGCAGGGGTAAAATACAGGGAGCGAAAGGCTATTTACAATTTGTACAGAAACCAGACGGCAGTCATAAAAGTCGAGGGGCATGAAAGGGAAGCTGTGGTTGGGAAAGGAGTGAGACAGGGTTGTAGCCTCTCCCCGATGTTATTCAATCTGTATATTGAGCAAGCAGTAAAGGAAACAAAAGAAAAATTTGGAGTAGGTATTAAAATTCATGGAGACGAAGTAAAAACTTTGAGGTTCGCTGATGACATTGTAATTCTGTCAGAGACGGCAAAGGACTTGGAAGAGCAGTTGAACGGAATGGACAGTGTCTTGAAAGGAGGATATAAGATGAACATCAACAAAACCAAAACGAGGATAATGGAATGTAGTCAAATTAAATCGGGTGATGCTGAGGGAATTAGATTAGGAAATGAGACACTTCAAGTAGTAAAGGAGTTTTGCTATTTAGGAAGTAAAATAACTGATGATGGTCGAAGTAGAGAGGATATAAAATGTAGACTGGCAATGGCAAGGAAAGCGTTTCTGAAGAAGAGAAATTTGTTAACATCGAATATAGATTTAAGTGTCAGGAAGTCATTTCTGAAAGTATTTGTATGGAGTGTAGCCATGTATGGAAGTGAAACATGGACGATAACTAGTTTGGACAAGAAGAGAATAGAAGCTTTCGAAATGTGGTGCTACAGAAGAATACTGAAGATAAGGTGGATAGATCACGTAACTAATGAGGAGGTATTGAATAGGATTGGGGAGAAGAGAAGTTTGTGGCACGACTTGACTAGAAGAAGGGATCGGTTGGTAGGACATGTTTTGAGGCATCAAGGGATCACAAATTTAGCGTTGGAGGGCAGCGTGGAGGGTAAAAATCGTAGAGGGAGACCGAGAGATGAGTACACTAAGCAGATTCAGAAGGATGTAGGTTGCAGTAGGCACTGGGAGATGAAGCAGCTTGCACAGGATAGAGTAGCATGGAGAGCTGCATCAAACCAGTCTCAGGACTGAAGACAACAACAACAACAACAACAACAACAGAAGAATGAGCTGTTAATCTACCTGTGTTATCAGTGTGGTGTGGTATGCCTGTCAGAGGACTTGTAGGGCCATTCTTTTTTAAGGGAAGACAGAAACCAGTGCCCAGGGAGACCCAAGAAGCGTTGGAGGGATGGCCTCCGTGAAGATTTAAACCAAATCTCAATAGATATGGATGGATGGTGGATACCAGCAACAGATAGAATACAATGGAGGAGGAAACTTGCAGAAGTGTGTGGTCCACTGGTTGTGATCATGGAGAAGAAGAAGAAGAAGAAGAAGAAGAAGAAGAAGAAGAAGGAGGAGGAGGAGGAGGAGGAGGAGGAGACAGAACACCATCACATTGCCATCATGACATGCAGCAATTCCTGGATGAAACATTTAACAAAGTGTTGAGTTTCCACTCACATCTCACAATTTAATGCCATTACTTCTTTCTGCAGGGAAGTCTGAAGGACACTGTCTATGCCACGAAGGCACGTACGCTGGATGACATGAGTGAGGCACTTGTGAATGTCTGTGAATCCATTCCAAAGGTAATCATAACATGTGTATTGATCTGTTCTGCAGCGATGTAGATGCTGTATTGCAGCCTATGGAGGACATTTTGAACATCTTCAACAGTAAAACAGCGTCATCATCAGTAATGTTGTGACCACATATAAAACTAAAAAATTTCATAGTTTTTGTTATTTTTGTTTGAATTATTGAAGTTCAAACAGAGTAAATCCCTTTGTGGGACATCTTTTAGTTATGGAGTTGAGGAGTCACATGGCAATCTCATTTCAGCACACAACACATAAGAGAGTCTGTGGAGTTTGGAAAATTGGGTTTTGGGCTGGGTCGTGGACCTGGATAGATGGATGGGTGGATGGACAGATGGATAGGTAGATAGATGGACAGACAGACAGACAGACAGACAGACAGACAGATTCAGAGATGATATTCAGAATAAATGTTATGATGTGTAAGACTGTAATTAGCCATTTACAGGATTGTAGCTGACTAGTTCTATTCATTGTTTCCTTTATAGTGCAGAAGGAGAAGCAACTTTAATTTGGATAAATTCTGCAGTCTGTCAAATACTATTTCCCAGGAAAACTTTTAAAAGAGTTATACAGCTGTGTATTTCACACCTTTCTATGCCAAATTTCAAATTTAGATTTACTTGAGGGAAGTGCACATTTTTTTTTTTTTTTTTTTTCTTATTACGATATTGTGAATATACATATTACTCCCAAACTGCATTGCATTATTGACAAGAAAATTCATCAGGGAATAAATGATTTGTGAGGCCATGGTTAATCTTCCCAACTACATAAATAGATTTCTGCAAGATGTAAGAGTCTGAAATCAACACGCAATTTTCATTATTTTCCTTCGTGCAAAATGTTATAGAAAGCAACGAGTTATCTCAGAATACTATTCCATTGCATATTGCTGAGTAAAATATGCAAAATATGTTAACTTACTGATTTCTGTGTCTAAAAGTTGTACTCTTATGGCAAAAGTAGCTGAGCTTAAATGTATCAGTGGGTCTACTATACAGTTTTTCCTTTTTACTGCTACATTACACTGAAAGGATATAGGGCATTTCTGAGAAACAGGATGAGCTGCATTTTAAAAGTAAGCCATTTGAACAAAACCAGATGATTACTTTAACAAAATTCTCATTCACTATTTTCTTAGTTAATGCTTGTTTTCCCAACTTGACAACAATAATTGTACAACTTGTAAAAATGATTAATTCTGGCTCTCAATTCAGATAAAATGGTAGACATTAACACAGACCAAGGCTAGCAGTGGGTGCATGATCAGACAAAGCAGACCGTCCACTGTGGTTTCTGCTCATGCAGATGACATCACAGTGTAACTTTTCGCATCCTGTTTCTTAAATAGGATTTAAACCAGCCATGTGCTAACCAATATATGTCATAAAACATTAATATTTGAAATTCAAATAGTGAATGGCTAATCATTTAGTTGCTACATAGGCAGGTGACAACCCTTAAGTAAACTGCCTCCTAAAAACAGATGTCAGTAAAAGCAGTGTCTGTGGAAGGCTACGATCTGGGTTTGAGCTATCTCCTTCAATAACGTTTCGTCTGAATCCATAATCATCTGGTTCTCAAACTGGTAAAGTTGTTCTTTTTTCTCCCATAACACTCAAGAAAGAAATTTTAGTTCATGACAGCACAAATACTGGAGCATTAGAAAAGAAGGGCAAGTGAGACAGACCTCAGGATGAGACGTATCAACCTGTTGTGAGGACAAAAGCAGACTTTTTGTGCCTAGAGAATTACAAACTGTAGCTTTCCTGAAATAGTCACCTTGAAAAAGTGGAAATATGTCATTTCTCATATGTACATCTAGTAACTAATATTCCTGATGTGTCTGCATATTTCATTATCACCCAGAAAACACAGCAGCACAAATGGTTGACAAACTTTCACAGCCATTGTATGTATTGTATTGTATGTTAACCAGGGGCCTAGATACGACAGAGAGGCTCCGTCCCCGCCACAGTGGTCCACAAACACACGACGACTACCGCAGTCCACTTCACCCCTCCACCGCCCCACAACGAACCCAGGGCTATTGTGCGGTTCGGCCCCCGGTGGACCCCCCCCCCCCCCCGAGGGCCCGTCTCACACCAGACAAGTCTAACCCCTATGTTTGCGTGGTAGAGTAATGGTGGTGTACGTGTATGTGGAGAACTTGTTTGCACAGCAATCGCCAACATAGTGTAGCTGAAGGACCAGGCGCTCCTTTCCACCCGGAAAGCTGTGTGTTAGACCACATGGCCAACCGGGTGGGCAGTTCATAGCCATAGTGCCGATCAAATAAATTTCATTAATTTGCTTACCTCCATGTGGTAGACAGTTCATGATTTTTTTAAATAATTTCCTTGCTTGTTGCAGAGTCAACTGCTCTTATTTTCTCTATTAAAGTATTATATGCTGCTACTTTCTCACCTCGATTATTGTACTTTACATTCATGCCATATGCCGGATTTGAAGTAATTCCTGGACTATATACAATTTATCTGCACAGATGTGATATGTGCCCATATATTTTAGCTTTGCTGCCCAAATTGTGACTCCACCTTACGACTTTGCCCAGATCTCAAGTCTGCACAGGTATCTAGTCCACAATCTATGTATTATATAATTTCCATAAAGCTTCTACGGCTATCAATGATGTAACTAAAGACACAGTTAATACCAATGGAAGTTATCTTTTGAAAAAGAAAGGAAAATTGGAATTAGTCTGCCACTGACAGGGATATCAGAGACAGAACACAAGATTGCAATGCTACTGGATTGAGGAAGGGGTCAGCCATTGTGCTTCTCAAAAGGACCATTCGAGCATTTACCTGAAGTTATTGAAGAAAACCATGCAAGCGGTTGCCAAAAAGGCACTCATATCCCACCCCTCCTAACTCCAAGTCTAGCATCTTAACCACCGAGCCACATATTAGGTCACTTTCTGAAGGAAAGGGTGGAAGATTAGAATTCAACATACTTCTGACAATGCCGACATTCATCTTATGGCATTATCTTCTGGAGCAGTTTTCGTACATTAAATGATGTTTTTGTTCCCCATAAGTGAGCTGTAAGAATAGCGTGTACAGCAGATAACCAAACACCATGCAGAAACCTTTTTTAAGGATCTTCATTCACTTCCCAATATGCTTACTCCTTAATGGTTTTTTTGCTGATAAAAGAAATAAGTACAGCTGAACTGTGCTACCCAGTCACAACACAAGATAATAAAAATAATGTTCATGTTGACCTTGTATCCTTATTTGGAGCGATCAGGATGGTGTTACATACTTAGGTTGTAGGATAAACAATAAGATCCCATCCAAAACAAAGCAAGAATCTAACAATCCCTACCAATTCAACATAAAATTCAGTGATCATCCATCATTCTGATGAAACTCAGGCAGCTACTCCTGCACCTCACTCCTGGAACCGTTCCCTGAAGTAATCGAACAAAATCAGACCAGCAGATAATAACATAAATAGAGATGAGCTATCCTTTAAGCAAAATGTGGAATCCCGTTTTATCCAACACGGCCTCACCTACATATACATTTGACACATATATTGAACACATAACACATCTTCTTCTTCTTCTTCTCCTCCTCCTCCTCCTCCTCCTCCTCCCCTTCTCTGTGTTCACCTCTTCCTCCCTACACCTGTGCTCCTTATCCTCCTACCTCTAACTGTCTATGTCTTCCTCACAAATCTCTTTGTTTCTTCACCTCCTCTTCTCCCTCTCTTTGTCCATTTCCTCCACCTACCCCCCTTCCCTCCACCCCCCCTCTCTCTCTCTCTCTCTCTCTCTCTCTCTATCTCTCTCTCTCTCTCTCTCTCTCTCTCTCTCTATCTCTCTCTCTCTGACCATATCTTCCTCCTTGCCCTTTCTGACTGTATCCTCCTCCCCCTCTCTCTTTACATCTCCGCCTGCCCCTCTTGCTTTTCCACCTGCCTGTCACCCCTCTACACCTTCCACCAGCCTTATACATTTCCCCTTCCTCCTCTCACTCTGCCCATTTTCCCCTCCCCTCAATCTGTCCATCTCCTCCTCTATCCACCACAATCTGGACCAGCCATGCTAATTAGCATGTGTAGCCCCTGCAATACAGTTCAATAAAGCAAGCCACAGCACATGTAATGCAGAGCAGCCTACATGTCAGGGCCCATCCAGGCAGGTTCATTTGCCAGGTTGATACTGTTCCCAAACTACAAGCCTGTCGTGCAGGTCAGCCTCTACGCCATGGGCTGGAAAAAAACACATTTCTGCCCATATTAGAGCTAGGAGGTTAGAACCCCCACAGTGCAGATACTCATGAGGCCTGCTATTTCTGTGCCAAATTTAGTCAGTATCGACCCAGGAGTTTATGAGGAGATGCCAGACATACACTCTGCTTCATATGTATGTCAGATTAAAAAATAAACAAACAATTAAAAATTTTTTAAAAAAGAAAAACAAGTGTCTTTGTTCAGCAGAATGTGTTGACTTGCATGTTTCGTATATTCACAGTCCTGCCAGCTTTCACTAATGGAGCACTGCAGGTTCACTTTGTGTTACAGGTTAGCAGCAATGGTTTAGATGCACACACTGTTGCTTTTTTCTGTGACATATAAAAGAGGCATTGTTTATGATAGGAATCAGTTCCCACAAGATCTAGTGAACAGCGCTCTCATCTGAAGATGGTGACCTGTTAAACTGCTGAAATATTGTGTTGATATGACTATGACAGGGCTGGAAATCTGACAAGAATATCATCAGTTAAAATACTGAGAAAGCTTATGTGATTCTATAGCTGTTTCTAGGAGGACCACTCTCCAATATACACACCCGTTATGGCGAAAGCACGTTACTTTTATTAACTAACATGTTTCTTCCCTCAGTCTAACTGAAAACATACATGGAGAAGAAACGGACAATGTATGAAAACTAGCCTGATTTGATACCACAAATGACCTCCAAAATGTCAAGTCAGGAGGAGATAGCAAAAATGAGTGATGTATTACCCACCTCACATGTCGACATACGTAGTCCACAAGCTAAAATATGATGCAGGACAGAGGGTACCTCAGACCGTTGCTGATCATTCTCTTCCCTGTTCCACTCACAGAAAACAATTGTCGATATGCATATGTATGAGCCCGGATTTCTCTTATCTTGTCTTCATAGTCTTTAAGCAAGATGTGTGTTGGTGGCAGTAGGAGTGTTCTGCAGTCTGTCACAAATGCCAGTTCTTTAAACTTTTCAACAGTACTTTGCAAAAAGAATGTAATCTCCGCTTCAAGGATTTCCATTTGATCTCATGGAGTATTTTTGTAATGCTTGCTTGTTGATCAAACATATCAGTAACAGATCTAGCAGCATATCTCTGTAACTGCTTCAGTGTCTTCCTTTAATATAACCTGCTGGAGATCCTGAACACCTAAGCAGTATTCAAGAATGGGCAACACAGGTATTCTATATGCTATCACCTTTAAAGATAAGCCACACTTTCCTAAAGCTCTCCCAGCAAACATAAGGTGACAACTCACCTTCCTTACAACCGAACTCAGATGCCTGTTCCACTATATGTCACTTCGCAACATTATGCCTGGGTATTTAACTAACATGACTGTCAAGTAGCGCACCTCTACCACTGTATTTGAACATTGGATTGTTTCTCTTACTCATCACTATTAATTTACATTTCTCCACATTTCGAGCAAGCTAACATTCACCACAACAAATAGTAATTCTATCCATGTCATCTTGTGTCTTCTTACAATTACTCAACAATGACACTTTCCCATACACTACAGCATCTGCAACGAACAGTCACAGATTGCTGCTCATCCTACTCTTCAGATCATTTATGCATATAAAACAAGAGCAGTCCTACCAATTTTCCCTGGTTCATCCTGACGATACCTTTGTCTCTCATGAACACACACCATCTAGGTAAAGTACTACACGTTCCATTACTTACAGTGTCTTTGAGCCAGTCACACATCTGAATAATTATTCTGTATATTCGCACCTTTGTTAAGAACCTATAGTGCAGCACTGTGTCGAACACTTTCCTGAAATCTAGGATTATGGAATCTGCCTGTTGCCTTTCAACCATGGTTCTCAGGTACCATGCAAGAAAAGGGCAAGCCAAGGGTCACACAAGTGACACTCCCTAAATCCATGCTGATTTGCGGATACAAGCATTTCTCTCTCAAAGAAATTTATTATATGTGAACCCAGTGTATGCTCAAGAATTCTGCACTAAACTGACACTAATGCACTTCTTTCCGGGCAGAAAGTCATGCCGGTCCCTGGCACAAATCCGCCCGGCGGATTATTGTCAATGTCCGATGTGCCAGCCAGTCTGTGGACGGGATTTAACGCAGTTTTCCATCTGCCTCGGCGAATGCAGGCTGGTTCCGCTTATTTCACCTCAGTTACACTATGTCGGCGACTGCTGGGAAAACACTTTCTCCACATATGCGTACAACATAATTATCCTACCATTCAAACATTGGGGTTACACTTGTTTGGTGTGAGATGTTCCCGGGGATGTCCACTGGGGGCAGAACTGCACAATAACCCTCAGTTCGGTGTGGGGCAGTGGTGGGTTGAGTGGACTGCTGTAGCCTTCTGTGGGGTTGTGAACCACTGAGGGCTACAGTGGGAACGAAGCCTCTCCATTGTTTCTAAGTCCCCAGTTCCATACAATACAATACAAACTGACATTATGGATGTTGATTTGTAACTTCTGTGCATCTGTTTTTTACCCTCATTCTACATGGGAGTCACCTGTTTCCCCTCTCCTGTCACTTGGTACTTGGCGAGAGATCCACAATAAATGTGAGCTACGTAATTACACAGTGTCAAAGAGTGCTCTCTAAAAAACCAATTCAGGATTCCATTTGGACCTGGCAACTTATTTGTTCTCAATTCAATCTTTTGAATGACAGGGATGCAGGTTTCTAATGTTCTCCATATGAGAGTTTGCTTGGGGGTCAAACAATAGTATGTCCATAAGATCATCCCATATGAATGATTTTTTTAAACTCGAAATTTAAAACTACAGAGTCTGAAAAAAAGCCTTCAGCTTGCTTAGTGCTTTTACATAGGATCACAGTGGTCTAGACATTTCATTAATGTATGAAGAAGCAAGTTGTTGTGCACTTTGCACATTGCTCTCTTTATAAACACACAAATTTCTGCTAACATTTGCCTGTTGACAACTTGGGGACTCTCCCTGAAAAGCATCATTCATTCCTCCCCCTTTCCACCTATTTCCCAGCACAGCACTCCCAAAACTGAACCTAGCAACTCACCCTCTTGTCTCTACCATATCTTTGTATACTTCTAAAGGCAGCACAGCAGCATCCTCTCCCAATTCCATCCTGCTACCCTACCTGCTCAAGCCTATTCTGCACCACCACACTCCACCCCAACCAAGATTGCTACTGACCACAGTGGCACCACAGTATCCTGAGAAGACAGTGGCATGTGTCTTGAGTTGTACGCATGTGAATGTGAGTGTATGTGTGTATATGAATGTGAATCTCTCTCTCTCTCTCTCTCTCTCTCTCTCTCTCTCTCTCTCTCTCTCTCTCTCTGTGTGTGTGTGTGTGTGTGTGTGTGTGTGTGTGTGTGTGTGTGTGTGTGTGTGTGTGTGTGATTTTCTCTCTCATGTGACAAAGGACTTGTCAAATGATGCTTATATTTTCGAAGTCTACTTTTAATTGTGCAGCTGCCAATCAACACCTCCTGTGGTAACCTGTCTTTTCAATAGATTTTCTTTGTCTCATTAAATATTCAGTCTCAGTGTGAGTATAATTTTAGCACGACACCTTTCATGGAGGACGGTAAATCTTGATATTCGAGTTGTCTTTACTTTGCACGCAATTTAATTTCGCTCTGAGGTTTCTGGTTGCCAAGCATTCATCAAAAAATCCCAGATAATTGCTTAGCATTACAAAAAAATAAATAAAAAATAAAAAGGAACCAAGTGTACTCCATGTCCACTCTCTACTCTGCTACCTGAGTAACCGATTCTTTGGTGTAGTGCATCCTCACCTATCCAAGGGAATCCTGCAACCCTTCATCTTGTTATGTAGGTTCTATATCTGGAGCTAGGAACATTGCAACATCAATTGAGCCACTTGTTGAACCTACAGATCTCAATCAACTCTAGGTACAATACTGTATATTGTACGCTCTGCAACCTGCGAGTAGGGGTGACAGTCTTTACCATTTCCACTAGATGCCTGCTGGAACTGGGGATAGTCTCAGAACCCAAGTGACAGGAGTCAATGGTGCCAACATGACCCACAACTTGCAAATGACTGCACCCTGCACCCACAGTAGCCGCAGGTAAGACCTGTTCCACATCTCAGATGAACATACCAAGTGCACATTAGAGTTTTTTCTAGTCTTGAGTCACATTTCCCCAAGCAGCTCCATAAAGCACCTCACACTGGAGCTGTCAATTACTGATAACCACTCCCCCTTGTGCCTGCTTGGACTCTGCTGAAGGAGAAGCCATTTGACCACTCTTAGGGTGAATGGCAAATTCAGATGGCCATCCCCCACACAGTGACCCTCTAACTCGAATGACACGAACAGGTTACAATCTTCCATCTCAGGTATGCTGGACGGAGCATCAGCAGCAAAGCTCATGGGAGAAACAAGTGACATTTAAGGTACCCCATGCAATGTGCCAGTTTCTCCATTGCAGCTACAGCTCGAAGCAGCAGTTTTGCAGGTGGCAGACTGTAGCCAATAGCATTTTCAGTTATTCACAAACTGTGGCTAGCTAAATCCTCCTGTGTCTGCACACACCAACCACATCCTCTACCTGTACTATAATAAAATTAGAAATAAAGCATTAAGTAAAAGTGAGCTCTGTTGTCTTTTGGACATAGATTTGCACTACCTTCTCTGCAGGATACAAAAAGTCATAGAAGTTGAAGATCTTCGTAAATGTTAAGTGGTGAGAAAAGTATCACACGTAGAATTTTGTATTTTCTACAGGTGAACCAAATTAACACATTAACCCTAGCACCACTACATTCGGATCTGTCACATGGATGTTGGGGGGGAGGGAGGGGGGCAAGAATTGCCCTCACATTCTATTCACTTTTTAACATTTTGTTTGTTTGTTTTGTTTTCATTATTTAATGAATTAGTAATTTCTTTACTAGGTTGCAACACACTTTCCATAGTTATCAGGAATATTATAACACATACAAATACAATAAATAAAGTAATGAATATGAGACAAATTATTCCATTTTTATCATGAAACTAACACTTTCATATACATCAGGCTTGTATTAAGAAATCATAAAAGAATGTACAATAGCAAACCACAAATAAGACAACAGAAAATCAAAGTCAGAAATTACAACTGAGTTTTTCCTTCCTACTCACTTTCACTTTCAATTCCACAACCTTTGCATATGATTGTTTTTGCAGAATGAATGGAACACACATACTTGGAACACCTGAAACAAACTATAGACACTTTTGTCATCTTGTCTTTTTCCTTTTTAGAGTTTTTACTCTTCAAACATATGTGACATCCTCCTCTTGAATAAAATTCAACAGATTGCACAGCTGCAGTAATGCTGTGCAGCATTTTCCGTAGAACACTTTTCATTGCAGAGATGATAGGCTTTTGTAAACACATGATATTCTTTGCTCTCTCTTCCACAGCTACCCCAAACAAGCTGTTGACCTAATTCTAGCAGATACAGCCTTCTATTATGCTGCTTTTTATTCCAGTTTGGGTTGTTTATCATGAAAATTGTTCCAGCATTCAAACAAGCAATATCTATCAAACTGAAAAAGAGAGATAACAGCCACCTTCTCGTCCCTCGTTTTACTGAATGATGTCGCATCATTTGATCAATGCTGCTTATGCCCCCTTTGGTTTCATTGAAGTAGAGATTAATGTTTGTCTGTTGACTCATCCGCCTTGTTATCATTGTGTTGTGTGGAAAGAAGTGGGAGATTCTTAGTAGGCTTCAGTTTTGAGGTGTATGAAACCAAGGTAACTGGTGCATTGCCTGTTTTCAGATATGTGAATATGAACTTAGAGGAATATAGCTCTCGACCCTGTGTCTTCTTTAGCTGTTCTGATATGTGCTTTCTGTTACTCTTCAATGTTCCCACCAAAGTTAACTTGTCATCATTGTAAAGCTCCTCGGATAGGTCTATGGATGTATAATAACTATCTGTTGTTATATTTCTTCCACTTCCTGCCAGCAGATTCACTAGGTGTCTAACAACTGCCTTTGCACTCCGTTCCTCGGCATGTCATTCATCCATCCCTGTGCACACCTCCATTTTTAGAACTTACCTGGTGTGAGAGTCTGATAACATCCTAATCAATATGCCATATCTCCCAGGCTTGTCTCTCATAAAGACCTTAATGGGACATCTTTCTTGAAATAGGGAGAGCATTTCATCAATTGTTACATCTGCACATGGTATGTAGTATTTCACAAACATTTCATCAATTTTGTCGAAAACTTCACAAAGGGTGCAAAACTTATCCTGCTTTCATCTTTCGGTTCTTGTTCCTTTATCATCAAATCTAATCTGGGACAGAAGTTCTCCACATTGAATACAACTCATTGTAGCTATGCAGATATTCATTCCCGGTACTTTCCCCCCTAAGTCCTCAAGAGACAGGCTAGTGTCATTATTTGTGCCCATGAGTATCAAAATACCAATGAAAGTGTACATTTCTTCTACGATTTAAGTTTTAAGTTCTCATTACGAGCTTTTTGGTTTGTTTAGTCCATGATAATCTTCATTATTTCGGGAGTTATAAACTTTTTGAACCATTCTGACACACTAGAGGTCAAGCCTTGACAAAAATTCACTATATTTTGTACTGACCTGCGTACTTGCCTTGGAGGTGCAGAATATATTCCCTATCACTTTATGCTGTAACAATGATGCTGGAAGCAACTGCATACTGTTCATCTGGGGATGAGCTCCATGAACTTGACTCATTTTCAATTGTTGGGGGGGGAGGGGGGGTGAGGGGGTGTTTGGGTGAGGAGATCAGACAGTGAGGTCATCGGTCTAATTGGATTAGGGAAGGAAGTCGGCCACGCCCTTTCAAAGGAACCATCCTGCGCATTTGCCAGGAGTGATTTAGGGAAATCATGGAAAACCTAAATCTGGATGGCCGGATGCGGGATTGAACCATCATCCTCCTGAATGCGAGTCCAGTGTGCTAACCAATGCGTCACCTTGCTCAGTTTCAACTGCTCTTTGCTATCATACGTCACAACTGTATCATCTTCTTTTAGATTACTTTCATTACCTTCACTTGCTTCATTTATTATAGCTGACACCTCTTCAACTATGAGAAACCTCCGATACTGACAAGACATTTTATTAGAACTGCGAGTAATGCACAACTGCTCGAACAACAAAGGAGATTTATTTCAAAACAACATTGCCAACACAATACAGAGGTACCAACAGTCAGAAACTACATTTCTTTCTGCCATATTGAGAAATATTTTGAAGAGAAAAGTAGTCTCACCGATGTCTAAGGGGGAAAAAAACTGCACACACTTAAATTAAAGATAATAGGCAGATTTAAATAACTCACAAAAATTATAAAGCCATGACAGCACATACTCTGATTTTCTACAACTACCTAAAATCTTGATTCTTCACTCCAACAAATGGATACAGTACACAAATAAAACAAATGCTGTGGGCAAAGAAGTCTGAGAAGTGACAGGAAAGCTACAAAACCTCTAAAAGGAAATGCAAAGTCTCAATCTAGATACAGTGGGGGTCCATGAAATTACAATGGAAATATAAAGAATTCTTGTCAAATGACTACAGAGTAACATCAACAGCAGCACAAAACAGTCTAACAGCAACAGGATTCATTATGAACAATATTATGAAAAGGATAGTTGCTAGTCACCACATAGCGGAGATGCTAAGTCGCTGATAGACCCAACAAAAAGACTGTCACAAAATAAGCTTTCGGCAGAAATAGGAAATAGGAAAAACAAACAAACACACACACATATATGACCACAGTTTCTGGCAGCTGAAGCCATAATATTGTTACATTCCATACTGGAGTTTCCACTGTCTGATTTGTTATGAATAGGAAGATAGGGCAAAGACAATAACTATGAACTGTTTAACGAGAGAATATCAGAATCAAAATTCAATCAATGCAAATAACTATAGTTAAGGAATATATGCCAATGTCCCAAGTAGAGGACGGTGAGACAGAGACAGTATATGAAGGAGTTAAATGGGTAACTCATTACGTACATAGACATGAAAATCGGTTACATATGGGGAGGATTGTTACACTATAATAAGGGAAGAAATAGAAGGCACAGATATCTAAGAATGTAGGTTTGGCTAGGGTACACAAACAAGAAATGAGAGAGACTTCTTGATATCTTCAATAAATTTCAGCTGTTGTTGTTGTTGTTGTTGTCTTCAGTCCTGAGATTGGTTTGATGCAGCTCTCCATGCTACTCTATCCTGTGCAAGCTTCATCATCTCGAAGTACCTACTGCAACCCACATCCTTCTGAATCTGCTTAGTGTAGTCATCTCTTGGTCTCCCTCTACGATTTTTACCCTCCACGCTGCCCTCCAATACGAAATTGGTGATCCCTTGATGCCTCAGAACATGTCCTACCAACCAATCCCTTCTTCTGGTCAAGTTGTACCACAAACTTCTCTTCTCCCCAATCCGATTCAATACTTCCTCATTAGTTATGTGATCTACCCATCTAATCTTCAGCATTCTTCTGTAGCACCACATTTCGGAAGCTTCTATTCTCTTCTTGTCCAAACTATTTATCATCCATGATTCACCTCCATACATGGCTACACTCCATACAAATACTTTCAGAAATGACTTCCTGACACTTAAATCTATACTCCATGTTAACAAATTTCTCTTCTTCAGAAACGCTTTCCTTGCCATTGCCAGTCTACCTTTTCTATCCTCTCTACTTCCACCATCATCAGTTATTTTGCTCCCCAAATAGCAAAACTCCTTTACTACTTTAAGTGTCTCATTTCCTAATCTAATTCCCTCAGCATCACCCGACTTAATTCGACTACATTCCATTATCCTCGTTTTGGTTTTGTTGATGTTCATCTTATACCCTCCTTTCAAGACACTGTCCATTCCGTTCAACTGCTCTTCCAAGTACTTTGCTGTCTCTGACAGAATTACAATGTCATCGGCGAACCTCAAAGTTTTTATTTCTTCTCCATGGATTTTAATACCTACTCCAATTTTTTCTTTTGTTTTCTTCACTGCTTGCTCAATATACAGACTGAATAACATTGGGGAGAGACTACAACCCTGTCTCATTCCCTTCCCAACCACTGCTTTCCTTTCATGCCCCTCTACTCTTATAACTGCCATCTGGTTTCTGTACAAATTGTAAATAGCCTTTCGCTCCCTGTATTTTACCCCTGCCACCTTTAGAATTTGAAAGAGAGTATTCCAGTCAACATTGTCAAAAGCTTTCTCTAAGTTTACAAATGCTAGAAATATAGGTTTGCCCTTCCTTAATCTAGCTTCTAAGATAAGTCGTAGGGTCAGTATAGCCTCACGTGTTCCAACATTTCTACGGAATCCAAACTGATCTTCCCCGAGGTTGGCTTCTACTAGTTTTTTCCATTCGTCTGTAAAGAATTCGCGTTAGTATTTTGCAGCTGTGACTTACTAAACTGATAGTACGACAATTTTCACATCTGTCAACACCTGCTTTCTTTGGGATTGGAATTATTATATTCTTCTTGAAGTCTGAGGGTATTTCGCCTGTCTCATACATCTTGCTCACCAGATGGTAGAGTTTTGTCAGGACTGGCTCTCCCAAGGCCATCAGTAGTTCCAATGGAATGTTGTCTATTCCAGGGGCCTTGTTTCAACTCAGGTTTTTCAGTGCTCTGTCAAACTCTTCACGCAGTATCTTATCTCCCATTTCATCTTCATCTACATCCTCTTCCATTTCCATAATATTGTCCTCAAGTACATTGCCCTTGTACAGACCATCTACGTACTCATTCCACCTTTCTGCTTTCCCTTCTTTGCTTAGAACTGGGTTTCCATCTGAGCTCTCAATGTTCATACAAGTGATTCTCTTATCTCCAAAGGTCTCTTTAATTTTCCTGTAGGCAGTATCTATCTTACACCTAGTGAGATAAATCTCTACATCCTTACATTTGTCTTCTAGCCACCCCTGCTTAGTCATTTTGCACTTCCTGTCGATCTCATTTTTGAGACGTTTGTATTCCTTTTTGCCTGCTTCATTTACTGCATTTTTATATTTTCTCCTTTCATCAATTAAATTCAATATTTCTTCTGTTACCCAAGGATTTCTACTAGCCCTCGTCTTTTTACCTACTTGATCCTCTGCTGCCTTCACTACTTCATCCCTCAAAGCTACCCATTCTTCTTCTACTGTATTTCTTTCCCCCATTCCTGTTAATTGCTCCCTTATGCTCTCCCTCAAACTCTGTACAACCTCTGGTTCTTTTAGTTTATCCAGGTTCCATTTCCTTAAATTCCCACCTTTTTGCAGTTTCTTCAGTTTTAATCTACAGGTCATAACCAATAGATTGTGGTCAGAGTCCACATCTGGCCCTGGAAATGTCTTACAATTTAAAACCTGGTTCCTAAATCTCTGTCGTACCATTATATAATCTATCTGAAACCTGTCAGTATCTCCAGGCTTCTTCCATGTATACAGCCTGCTTTTATGGTTCTTGAACCAAGTGTTAGCTATGATTATGTTGTGCTCTGTGCAAAATTCTACCAGGCGGCTTCCTCTTTCATTTCTTTGCCCCAGTCCATATTCACCTACTACGTTTCCTTCTCTCCCTTTTCCTACTGCCGAATTCCAGTCACCGATGACTATTAAATTTTCATCACCCTTCACTATCTGAGTAATTTCTTTTATTTGATCATACACTTCTTCAATTTCTTCATCATCTGCAGAGCTAGTTGGGATATAAACTTGTACTACTGTAGTAGGTGTGGGCTTCATATCTATCTTGGCCACAATAATGCGTTCACTATGCTGTTTGTAGTAGCTTACCAGCATTCCTATTCATTATTAAACCTACTCCTGCATTACCCCTATTTGATTTTGTGTTTATAACCCTGTAGTCACCTGACCAGAAGTCTTGTTCATCCTGCCACCGAACTTCACAAATTCCCACTATATCTAACTTTAACCTATCCATTTCCCTTTTTAAATTTTCTAACCTACCTGCCCGATTAAGGGATCTGATATTCCACGCTCCGATCCGTAGAACGCCAGTTTTCTTTCTCCTGATAATGACATCCTCTTGAGTAGTCCCCGCCCGGAGATCCGAATGGGGGACTATTTTACCTCCAGAATATTTTACCCAAGAGGACGCCATCATCACCTAATCATACAGTAAAGCTGCATGCCCTCGGGAAAAATTACGGCTTAGTTTCCCCTTGCTTTCAGCCGTTCGCAGTACCAGCACAGCAAGGCTGTTGCCCCTGCAACTACTGAAAAGGCTGCTGCCCCTGCAACTACTGAAAAGGCTGCTGCCCCTCTTCAGGAACCACACGTTTGTCTGGCCTCTCAACAGATACCCCTCTGTTGTGGTTGCACCTATGGTACGGCTATCTGTATCGGTGAGGCATGCAAGCCTCCCCACCAACTAATAACAGCAAACACACTTTTCAAAAGTTACAAGGACAGGAAGTATATTTTAGAAGTCCTGGAAAAACAGGTCAATAACTGCTGGATTACATCATGGTGAGACAAATATTCTGATATCAGATATTGGATTCTATGGTGTAGCCAAGTGCAGATATAAGACTCAGGTCACAATTTAATAGTGTTGAAGAGTTGGTTGAAGTTTAACAAAACTGTTGGGAAGAATCAATGTGTAAAGCAGCAGGATATTGAATTACTATGGAATGATGCAGTGCATTTGAAGTTCTTTCAGATTACCATAAACAGCTCCATTGATGAGAAATGAACATCTCTAAAAAGGGTAGTCACAGAAGTTGGATAAACAAATGTAAGTACAAGGCAACTGTGGAGAAACCGAAGGTAAAAGAATTTTGTACTTCTGTTTGGGTGTAAATACTTTTAGGAGTAAATGGCCCTCTCATCCAAAAGCAGAATGTTGAGTCAGTGATATGCACAGACACAAAACAATGAGTGTTTCCTTTATTCCTAAATTATTCAGCTAAAAGAACCTACAGCTACATGACAACTCTGCAATTCACACTTAAGTGCCTAGAACAGAGATCATCAAACCCCTTTCACTATTTCTCTATCATTTTACTCTCAAACAGTGTGCACGAAAAATGAGTACTTGAACTATTCCGTGTGAGCTCTGATTTCTCTTATTTCATTATGATGATCACTTCTCCCTATGTAGGTGGGCTTCAACAAAATATTTTTGTATCCAGAGGAAAAAGTGGTGACTGAAATTTTGTGGAAAGATATCGCTGCAGTGTAAAACACCCTTGTTTTAATGATTGCCACTCCGACTCGAGTATCATATCTGCGACACTCTCTTGTGTATTTCATGATAATAGAAAACAAGCTGCTCTTCTTTGAACTTTTTCGATGTCCTCTGTCAATCCTATCTGGTAAGCATCCCATACCGCTTACAGTACTTTTCCAGAGGACGGACAAGTATAATTTAGGCAGTCTTCGTAGTGAGATTGTTGCAATAAAATACTTCAATTTATTGTTACAAGATGGAAACACAAAAATGTTCAGGAAAAGAAAGGACTGCACCAACTGTAATCATTTAAGAATGAAATTAATACGAATTGCAAAGAACCAAAAGTGTAATGCTGAAACTAAATCGAAATGGAAATGGTCATCAGAAAAACAGTTTCTGCATATCAAACTCCTAATTATCCTTCAGTGAAATTGAAAACAAATACATCAAAGAAAAAAGAGAAGAATGGATAGCAGGGAAGATTACAATGAGTGCCTCCAAAAGATACAGCAACTCTCTACTGATGCTACAGAAGATGAAATAGATGTTAATTTGAAATACAAAGGGGCTCCAGCATTAGAGTCAGATTTTAACAGGTCTTTGGAAAACCTGCAATCAAACAAGGCAGAAGGGCTTGATAACACAGTAATGTATAACATTTCTTCAAAATTTCTAAAACCATTGTACAGCTGCGTCATAACAAAAAGATTAAGTCTATCCTACAAAAGACGTGGAGAGACAATATCGGAAATGAGAGCATAAAGTGGAAGTGGCCATGGAGGAAAAGCTTACAGCAAGACTGAAATGGTCTGTTCATGTGAAACAGTTGCAGCCTAACAGAATTCCCCCACAGTGCTTGAAAAGCAACATTTCGAGACAAAGTCAGTTGGGAGTCCAATGAAGAGGTGGGTGGAACAAATAAAGAAGACCTTGAAAGAAAAGGAGAGGTATGAGATACCATGGTGAAAGATGAAATCCACCAACACAGAAACACAAGGATGAAAACTGCTTGAACATATTAATTACCCAGTTTGCTCGAAGGTCTGCTGATGATGATCATTGGAGGAAGCAGCATCCACACAATTATTCAATTTAGTACGTATAATCTGTGAGATGGAGACATGCCATGAGACTTTTAGAAGAATATCAACCACACAATATAGATAGCAAAGGCAGGTAAATGCAAGAACTACCATAAAATCAATTTACCAGTTCATACATCCAGGTTGCTGCAAGAATAGTATACATAAGAGTGTGGGGAAAGCTAAGGAACTGTCACATGACTATCAGTTAGGCACTACGAGAGAAACAACAGATAATATACACTATGTTCAATAACCAGGAGGAAACAATAAGAATAGAAGACCAAGAGAAAAGTGCTCAGATTAAAAAGATGGTAATGCAGTCTTTAACCTCTACTGTTTTAATTGTATGCAGAAGAATCAGTTATAGAAATAAAAATAAAAGTTTGGCAGTGACATTGTGATTGGCAGTGACATTGTGATTTGGCAGTGGCATTGTGATACCAATGGTATCTGATGATTCTGCTATCCTGAGTTTGTGTAATACTAATACTATGTATTTTTGTAACTTATCTTTGACCTGCCCAACATCAACTGTACAATTTGTACTGTATGATAAAACTGAACCAATAAAAGATCAAATCAAATCAAGAATTACAGATCCTGTTGAGCAGAATGAACAGTTTAATGACCATACAATATAGATGGAGAGTAAACAAAGAACGACAACAGTAATGATGACTATTAGAAATTACATTACTAATAAGTTTAACATCAAAATTGGAGACCACATATTACACAAAGCAGCGGAGTTCTGTTACATTATAAGCAAAACAATGCATGAGAGGTGAAGCAAAGAGGATTTTTTTAAAAAAAAGCTGCACTAATAGAGATGACATTCATCACTAAAATAAGTCTAATAGTATCAACATAGGTCTTTATCTCAGTAAATAATTTATTAAACTGTAGATGTTGGAGCCCAGTATTTTATGAAAGTGGATAATGAACAATGGGAAAGTTGCTAAAGGAAACTCAGAATCTGAGACATAACATTACATAAGTGTGCTGAAAATTTAGTTGCCTAAGAAGATAAAAAATTATGACAATGATATTGGTTTGAGGGCACACAAGGGCAGGGTTATCAGTGTCCTTGCAGAATATTAACTAAATACATAGAGGGAATAAAGTCTTTCTTTGTAAGCAATTTTCTTGGAACAATGGCAAATTTTGGTGCCTTCAAAGACTGTCTGGCAATGACAACATGGACATTGGTTGTTTATCAGTAATTTAAAACTGATGGTCAAATCACACATGAGAATGTGTGTGTGTATGAGCACACATTCATGCCCTTATCACATGCTTAAGTGAAAGTATAACACAATGGTGAGACACATACTGCATAAAATGAGAATTATGTGAAGAAAGTAGAAAGTTATTCGCTGATACACATGGCTTGCTGAACACTAATAAAAACAGGGAAAGAGTCAGCTACTGTGACAACAAGTAAATGTTAGTTAACAGCTATACAGGATAAATAGACGCAAAAAGTGCTTAAACAAACACCTGAGTCTAATTTAAAAATATATGTTAAAAGAAGAATAGACATTACATTACATCACACACACACACACACACACACACACACACACACACACAGTTACTACCTCATATTTAAAAATTCACCTATTGAGTAGAAGGAGATATTCTTTTAATTTGTTATTAAATGATGGTTGGCTAGCTTTCAGACTTTTAATGCTATTTGGCAAATGACCAAAGATTTTTGTGACAGCATAATTCACCCCTTTCTGTGCCGAACAGTGAAGACCATCCTTTCTTCTAGCGTTGTAGCTATGAACATTGCTATTATTTTTGAAATGGGATGGGTTATTAATAACAAATTTTATATCTATTGTGAAGGTACTGTGAATATTCCGGGTTCCTTAAAAAAATGTCCGCAAAGTGATCTTGGGTGGGTTCCAGCTATTATTCTGATTACACGTTTTTGTACAATGAAACTTTTTCTCTCAATGATGAATTACCCCAAAAAAAAGCCGCCATATGAAAGCAGTGAATGAAAATAAGCATAGTAGGCTAATTTAGTGATATGTTTATCACCAAAATTTGCATACCCTAATAGCATAAATAGCTGAACTAACCATTTCAACAGATCATCAATATGTTTCTTTCCATTCAATTTCACATCAATGCACAAACCCAGAAATTTTGAATATTCTGCCTTGACAACAGATTCTCATTTGCAGAAAACCACTTAATAATTTTCTGGAAGGCATTCAATTAAAACTTGAATATTATGACTTAGATAATCATGGTTGGCTTGATGACCCAATAATCTGGAAAGGAATCCAGACAACACACTATATCTTGAAGCCTTTTCCATGCTCAACTGATTATTATACACAAGATAGAGGAAAAATTATCAAGAGAAATTCCTACGCTTCTGTCAGAACAAAATAATGGCAATCAAGTAAAACGCGACCTGCTGACACTTGTATGATGCCACAAATAACACACTCAGGCAGGTCCTCCCACTAGTGGTTCCCGTGTGTTAGAGAGCAGAGCCTAATTACGTCACGGCAATGCCATTTTTTTCCCCCATTTGTATAACAGAAACAACGTTCACAATGGCAAAATTGTTGGCTTTACCAACCTTCATTTGTTATTTTGTACCTCCAGCGAAATATTCTCCCACTGACACAGAACTCTTCCCCTCAACAAAGGGATAATAGCATTCAGTGGAACAGTATGGCACACTACATTACTTTTTTTGCATGCATCTCATGCTTCTGAGCCAGCTTGTTTATTTCCGAGAATTCCGAAATGGTCTAGCACCCAGCAGATGGATACTGCCTTCCTTCTTCCGTGTGACACACAACGTTCACCACAGCAGAACTGGTGGTTTCACTGACCTTAACTTGTTATTTTGTGCCTCCAGCTCCACATTCTCTTAATATGTAATTTATCCTCAACAAAAAGATAACAGCATTCAATGGAACAGTTTAGGGTAGTACATTACTTTCCTCATATGCATAACTTGCTTGTTTATTTCCAAGGATTCCTATATGGTCTGTCACCCAGCAGATGGATAATTCCCTCCTGTGATGTTGCAGTATGTGGAGCATGTTTTGTACATTCTGAACCACTTATGTGTGCTGTGTAGATCTGCTGATTGATCTGTATGGAATCAGGATTGTTTACAGTTATGTGTCAAAAACTTAATATTTTTCTGGAAGTCTAATCCTACAGACATAATCAGAAGGAACTACAGAGTAGTTGACAGTATGCTCACGCTTACATCTGCCAGTATAAATGACTGTTAAAAGTTGGGTGTTCACCTGAAAACTTGTAAAATGCTGGTTTACATAATAAAAACTGTACTTCGTTGAATTTAAAGCAGCTATGACTTCAAGACTAACCAAGGAGTACTGAGCACAGTAGTATACTGCAGACAGAGGCTATAAGAGCAGTCAGGATGACAGGACACGAGTTTAGAGCACCAGAGATTAACTTTCATGGCGCCAGAGAGAGATGAAGAGGTCAAAAACTCTAGGAGATGGAGATTATACTAACAAATAATCCAGTATATTTGGTGTATGTGCTACTCTGAAACGAAGAAGTTAACACAAGAAAGGAGGTCATGGTAGGCGATACTGAACCATTCTGAAGACTGAAGAAACTGTAAGAGGCAAAATGTATTAAATACGTAACAGTGAATTTTGGCAAAGAAACGTTCTGTCTGAAATTAGTACTTCCTCAAAAAATCAGAAAGTAGGCTTTGCATACTCTCATAATCATATGCATTAAATTTGGAGCCACACAGGTTAAAATAGTACATGACCTTAAATTAAGTTACTTGTCAGTCTGTTGCCAGAATAAGAGTGAAAACAGACAAAAAGCCACAAACACACAAACTCTTTTGGCAGAAAACTGTGCATGAAAAATTTATTTACCATAAGGACGTACCAGATTCAATTAAATAACAAGTTTATCCAGAGAGCCTAACCAGATGGTTGATGGACTAAGTACAATACTGGACTCCAAGAAAAGACTGAAGCTATGACCTAATGGATGTCCACCCCCAGTAGCTGAATGGTCAGTGTGACGGATTGACAGTCCTCTGGGCCTGGGTTCGATTCCCGGCTACGTCGGGGAATTTTCTCTGCCCAGGGACTGGGTGTTGTGATGTCCTCATCATCAGCCCCATCAACAGCAGGTCGCCGAAGCCGTGTCAAATTGAAAGACCGGCACCCGGCGAATGGTCTGCCCAACGGGGGGCCTAGCCATACGATTAAATAAAATAAATAAAAACCTAATGGATGACGCACAGATGAGAAAAAAAATTCAGAAGCAACATGTTGCACATAGCTGAAAACTACAAAGCATAGAGAAGTCTGAAAGATGTCTTTACCCAGCAGTGGAATTCACAACTGTCATCAATGTATATGTAGTAGTGACGGTAATTGTTGTACGCCTAGTGAAGTAAGATTAATTTCAGCAGCAGAGGAATAATTATTCCCCACAAATAACCACTGGTAAATTTGGAATTCTTTCCAGACGAAAATTAACACAAGTAACTAACAGATCTACCAAGCTCTTCCTCCCATTACAAAAGCAAGATACACTCCTTACAGAGCAGAGATGGTTCTCTTTATGCGAGGCAAAATATGTAGGGATGGTCGAGAGGTACACCATTCCCATACACATTATCCCAGCATCATGAACTTGCAAACTGCTATGGAACAAAGTTAACAAGAAAAGGAAGCACTGCACTGGGAAGAAAAAACAGTGACCCTGACCTGCAAACCTATCAAGAGAAAATAATATCCATCATGTATTTGCTATAATTATGACTAATTTCGACAGAAACAGGCATTCTTCAGACCTAACCGTGAAGAAGATTGTAGCTGACACCATTACAACTAGTGCTAAAATAAAATTAACTGGTCCGTTCTTATCATGCTAATCAATACTGCACGTAATAACACCTGGATTTAATATTTTTTTTTATGTCGTAGCTTTTGACTACATATGCCGCAAAATTGTTTCTCTTTAGACTGCTGTGTGTCAATACAAAATGCAATTAAAGCGATGTTTGCAAAATACGTGGTAGTTAAAATCTTCCAAACAATACAGGTCTTGTAATAAAAGCAAACTGCACAAATGTTATTAATATTATGTGGATTTGTTTTCTTTGTGCTCGAATATGTTGTACAGATTTAAATTTACTGTCTGCTCCAAGAAGAGTATTTACTCGTATTTTATTTGTTGCAGTGCCTATATTCTGCGCTCTGTAGTCTTCCTACTAAAGTGAACATTGTGAAACAACGTACATCCAACCTTTGGGCAGTATTTCTCTCTCTTACCCGTTTACTCCATCTATCGAAAAATTTGGACCACGCCAATTCTCTGTCTGCGTCTTTCTTCCGGCGTCGTTTACTCCATTTACTGAAAAATTTGGACCACGACGATTCTCTGTTTAAGTCTTTCTGCCGGTGTGCCATTTGACTTGCAAAACCAAGTTATGTTACAACGTATAATGTATGCCAATAATAGAAAAATAACTGGGTATAGGATAAATTTACGTAAATAACAAATACATTTGCTACTATTCCCGCCTTCAAAATTTTAAAACATAAATATAAACAGATCGTTACCTTCGATAATTCGATTATCGAATGTTACTGTATCGATTGTTACCTATTTTGTATTTACTGTTTGAATCCCACTATAGATAACAGGATGTTTTTTAGTTCAATAAAAACGATTGTTTAACTATATTATTTGCAATGCAGCCTAGGTTTTTCTCTAGTGGTGGCATAGCTACAGTGCATTGCTTCTCAAGAATTCCAAAAAACCCTCCGGTTAGATTTGTCACAACGACAAAGTTCCCGTCACTGTCAGGATACGTCAGTGCGCTATTTACTTGTATGATTTCTGAAGACGCAGTCATTCCAAACTCACCAGACGAAAAAAGAATAGTGTGGAGAAACAGGCTAATAAATGGAAAGTTTTACACAATGTTTTCACATACATCGATAATATACAAATATTTTTTTCAATATTTTTGAACGAGTGATGAAACGTTTCATGAATTACAACGCAACATACACAAATACGAACATGAGATTCACCGTCCCAGCTGATAAATGACTCGCTGTAATTTCAAGGGATAGAAACATAGAGTAAGTATCTATGGAGTGAGCATAACGTTCTGCGCATGTTGTCAAAATTAAACCAGGATTGTCACGTGTTTTCGGGACTCCATTTTGCGTGTGTGCTTTCCGCAGAGTTTGCAGTTTATAATATCAAGAGTTTTTGTTGAGTTCTCACCGTCTGTTGATATGTAACAGTGATGGTGATTTTCTGTTATTGCTACGGATGCAAAGAAAAATATGTAAAAAGAGGGATAGTAACTTTTCATGGGTACTATCTTTAAAAATTTCGAGACGAATTATAATTAAGGCTTGATTCTGTAGACCTATTTTTCTACAAATTTATGACTATATAATAGATATTACGGCTCGTACAAAAGCTTACAAATAATCGGTTCATTTTGTAAATTTGCCAGTGGAACAGGAAAGGGAATGGTTAGTTGTTTCAGCAAATACTATCCTCCATGCATTTATCAGTGAGTTGTCGATTATTTATATAGATTTGAAAGACGGGAGACAAATAAATTCAATAGAGTGGGAGTCTGTAATTGTCTTCGGATAATATGTGTGTCAAAAACGTTTTTGTTTAGTACAAAGTTACAGTAGGAGGCCGTGTTAAGAGTATCTAGGACATGGAGAATGATTATGTGTGATTTATATATTAGTTTCCGAAGGATGAACAACGAGTAAAGATGTGGCTCCAGAAAATAAGGAGGAGTAATTTTGTTCCCACGATATATTCCAAAGTATGTACAAAACACTTCGAAGAGGAATGTTTAGAAAGAGAAAAATTTGGACGTGTGTGGCTGAAGGTAGATGCTACACCAATTATTTTTAATTTTCCAAAGCATCTACTTACAATTCCTGCATTCAGTTTAAGTACATTTTCTGCGCAAATCAAATAAAAAACACAATAGTGTAGCTAGTCAAAGTACACATTCATCTTTTTTGCTGTTTTTTTCCTTCAATTTATTTTCTTCACTAATGATTAAGAAGCGTAAAATATTAGTAAACATGTCCTCAAACTCTTTTTCAGTTGTGTCACTTTCCACTTCCTGTAATGGTGTTTTTTGCCATCAACTTATTTTCTTCACCATTTAATTAAGAAGCGTAAAATATTAGTAAACATGTCCTCAAACTCTATCATTTGTGTCACTTTCCACTTCCCGTAATGGTGTTATATGGGTTGACTGTTACATGAGCAACTGTATTTGTTTTACAGTACATTTATTATCCGATCGCCTTTTTTTCCCCTTCTTACTCAGTATACTATTTATTTAATAAACTGGGAGCAAGTACGTAAAATGCGTTAACTAAACACTTCACAGTGTCACCAGCAAGAAAAATTGTGCTTTAGGTCTCAAAAACGAGAAAATAAATACACAGAAACAGCAGAAAATGGACGAAATAGCCGGGATATAATCGCTAATGTGTGGCAAATTCCGTGTTTTTCGGACACTTGCAAAAGTACTAGCGTACTATCAAGTCGTTTTGCAAGACTATCACTGCAAAAATGTACGCCAGGCCCTGTAATGCTATAAAGTGTCGTGTCAAACAGAAAACTACCAAAAATCGAGTGCATCTGAACTGTGCCACCTATCGCAAAGAAGCAGAATGCAATATCACTTGCCCTTAAAAGTTACGTGTCTGGTTTAGACCCAGTATCAAATGGATACTGTTAAAATGCCTGCGCAACATATATAAATAACCCACGACCCTGTGTTAGGGTTAGTGACATTCGAAATATACAGGACGCTATACGGGCAAACGCACACGTCCCGAGAACACGTGACCAGGCTGGCAATGTATGTTGACAACACAAAATCTGTTCTGCGCATGTGAATGCTCACACGAAAGAAATTTACTTACTCTATGTAAATCAATGAAAATAAGTTATTTCAATTTTTTTATTTCTTTTAATAACAAATCAGTTGCAGATTTCCAAATCAGCACAGTGCGTAAGTGATGGTAGCAGTGGTGACGCGCACTGGCACCGATTCTTCTGTAAGTTATAAAGTAAGAGACAGTTTTAATTATTTAAATGAAGAGAGCGTGTTTGAAAGTTGCCCTGTAGAACTAAGAGATCTTGCCACACTGGTTATAGTATCTAAAGATTTCCTTGATGTGCGGTAACAAAAGTTTTCTTAGCCAAATTCGAATGCCTCCTAGAAAACTTCCTGCACGAATTTATTATCTGCCATTTTTATTAGCTGCCACTACAACTTTCCTAAATACAATTTTATATGGTTTGACATAAACAACAAAATCCGGATTATTGTTTGATTTTAATGCACTGTGGAGTTCTCTCTTTCTGGCAGAAATTTTTATTCCTGTTGTAATCCATTTGAGTTTACCATTTACTTTCTTTTGCTTAGATCTACAAGGAAATGATTCATTAAATACCCCTAAGTAACAATTTAAGAATTTGTCATAGTTTATCAAGCTTGAACTGTTGTGGCCTACAGGCCAGCTTATTACTCTTAATTTACTGCAGAATAAATCGGTTTTACTTTTACTGAGATACATTTTCATATACACTTCTGGAGGCTTTAGGTTATTTGCTTTTGGGTGCTCAATAAACAGATCTGAGTGATCTGAAATACCCAAGTCTAAGCAATATTTGTACTTATTTCCATAGCCAAATTTGTAGTTGGTAATAATGTTATGAGGAAAGTGTAGCTTGAAACCAGATTTCTGAATTACATCACGAAATTTTGTGGAATCATTGCTTTCAGTTAAGACATTTAAGTTAAAGTCTGCTGTTATAACAACTTTTTTCTTACTTTCTTTTTGGAAGTTTTCTAGGAGGCATTAGAATTTGGCCACAAACACTTTTGTTACCGCACATCAAGGAAATCTTTAGATACTATAACCAGTGTGTCCAGATCTCTTAGTTCTACAGGGCAACTTTCAAACACGCTCTCTTCACTTAAATAATTAAAATTGTCTCTTACTTTATAACTTACAGAAGAATTGGTGCCAGTGCGCGTCACCACTGCTACCATCACTTACGCACTGTGCTGATTTGGAAATCTGCAACTGATTTGTTATTAAAAGAAATAAAAAAATTGAAATAACTTATTTTCATTGATTTACATAGAGTAAGTAAATTTCTCTCGTGTGAGCATTCACAGGCGCAGAACAGATTTTGTGTTGTCAACATACATTGCCAGCCTGGTCACGTGTTCTCGGGACGTGTGTGTTTGCCCGTATAGCGTCCTGTATATTTCGAATGTCACTAACCCTAACACAGGGTCGTGGGTTATTTATATATTTTGTGCAGGCATTTTAACAGTATCCATTTGATACTGGGTCTAAACCAGACACGTAACTTTTAAGGGCAAGTGATATTGCATTCTGCTTCTTTGCGATAGGTGGCACAGTTCAGATGCACTCGATTTTTGGTAGTTTTCTGTTTGACACGACACTTTATAGCATTACAGGGCCTGGCGTACATTTTTGCAGTGATAGTCTTGCAAAACGACTTGAGTCAGTTATTCGTTATGGCATAATCTTCTGGGGAATCAAATGTCACTAGGCTCCTAGTATTACAAAAGAAAGTAATTAGAAACATGTGTGTTGCAAAAAAAAAAAAGCAGGAATCCTGTCGAACACTGTTAAAAAGTTTTAAAATATTGTATATCCCCTCACTTTACATATGTAAGGTGGTGGTGTTCTTATATAAAAATCAACATACACTAGACACTTTCCGTTTTGACCACAACTACAGCACTCGCCACAAAGATAATTTCAAACTTCCAACACATCGTTTAAAACTTTATGCCCAAACACCAGAGTATATGAGGTTAAACATTTTCTATAAAATAGAAGGCAGTAATTTATTTAAGATGGAGCTTGGTTCACTGAAAAGATTGTTCTTTACTCAATGTGTTATTATTCTGCCGAAGAATTCACTGAGGACAACTTCACAGTCTGAACACAGGAATAGTATTACATGTATTATTTTATGTTAATGTGTTGCTGTAGCTTATAAATGTAAAATATATGTAAACTTTTGTATTTCCCTTAAAAATATAGAAAAAAGTTTATTTTTGTAAATCTTGACATGTCTCCTGTACATCAAATAAATGATTTGAAAATTGTACATAATGATATGAATAAATCACATAACACATATCACATATTAAATTACTACTCACTGTTTCCAGTAACCAGATGAATTAATTATAATATAATTATATTTAAGATCAAATAATAAAGAAAATTTAATAAAATAACCATAAGTATACCTATCTACTGTTTTCTTATGAAACTAAATCGTAAATACTATCAAGAATTTTCTGTACTGGTATTGTAGGCCTGGCAATCTTGATTTGAGTCAACAGTAAATTGTAAGACATAGGACTGAATATTATTCGATGTGGCTGAGGAGTCATTAGGAGATGCCAAATGAGAATAATAAAACAGTGCTCGATTTTGGGGACTCATCCTGAAGGGATACAAAATACTTGGGTTTGATCTGAGAATATTGGTTTATACGTGGGAGAATAATTTCGTTGTCCACTTGACCTATGATCATATTGACCTTCTCCAGATGGACTTGTTTGTTGGGAGAGGTATAAGGAATGTTTTATTCTTTCATAGTTTCGTTTTTGAATGTTGTGATTTTTTTAAAAAAATCCTGATTTGTACTTCGAAATTATTATCTTCTGGAACTGCTTTTAACCGTAACATCAGCGACAGCGCAAAATGTTTTCCTTGTAATAGTCATCACAATTATTTTATTTTCAGAAAAGCTTGGTCAATTTACTTTTTGTCAGCTCAATTTCCTTACGGGATTGTTTATTTGTATTTTCTTTCAGGCATGTTGCTTCACAGTGATAAGTGTTCATCAGTATCTCCATTATCTTCCTCACAATCACCTTCACACACAGAGGCAGCTTCCAGTGGACTCTCTAGTATCCATGTTTGGGAGAAGAGATATTTTTAAAAACACAAATTTTTTACTTTCTAAAGACGGCATTGGATTTGCTGAAACCGCTTCTGAATATTCACTAAAAAGTATTTCAAGAAATCAGCAGCGAACATACACAATTACTTTCCATCTCAATTTAGTTTCCTGCAAGGTGCTGAACAATGGCCATATGATAATTTTTAATTGCAACAATTTACAGTTGTCTATTACAGTGCACATCAAGCTATACACTTTCAGTTTTGTGCTGTTATTGTGAAGTAACAATGTGGGCATTACAGTTGTGAGGAAAGTCTAGGTGAGAAGTGCAGTTCACTGTACCTACCAACAGAATCTCATTATGATTATATTCCTATCTTTTTTTAAACCAACAACATACCTGCTTGTGCTTCTGCGATGCCTGGCATTCACGAGTGCAACTATACCGCTACGCCGATTTTGGCAACGGTGGGTCGCGCACCGGACGCATGGAACAAAGCAAGTAGACAGTGCAAACTGGTCAACGCAACGCGACACACATCTCCGCTCCAGTGACTTCACCATCGCTGACCACGTGCGCCGAGTCAACGCGACTCCCCCGCAAACGCGTACACGCAGTCTGAAACGCAGTCGCTCGTTTCGCGGAGCGCACCCTTCCGTTTGACAGTGCCTTCCTTCCTACCGCGGACATCGCAGTGCTTTCGCTTGCGCCAGGAGCTGGACATTCGGCGACACGGCCTTTACCTCGGTTGGTCCACACGGTCGCTCCACGACTCATCACTGTAGTGTATACCCTCTGGGATCCGTGATCGAGCTGTACTGCTAGGATAACACGCCTGTACGGACGAACGTTAATGATGCATTGCTTTTGTAACGGCGTGTAAGTCTTCCGAAGAAAAAATGTGTCACGTCAAAACTGCTCTACTCATTCCTTCACCAAGCCTCTCCCCTGAACATAGTGCGTGGGCACGGCAATAAAGTCGGTTCACCAAACGTTAATGACCATAAGCGGTGATACCACATGTCCCCACTTCAATCTTTATTTAGGAGGTGTTTATCGCTTGACCTTAGACCCATTATGCTTTGGTATATGTACAGTGAATATACTGTCATAATATTATAGTGTACAAAAGCTTGCCTACAGGTCTGTCTTGGTGGTACTTTTGCAATGCATCTCACTGCCCTTTTCTGAATTGTGAATATTCTTTTTAAGTAGCCAGTTTGTGAACTTCCCCATATAAACTGAATAAGACAAATGTGGGAAGACAAGTCCATAATACATTGATCTGAAGACTTTATCATCCACAGTCTTAGCTGTTTTATGCATGATGAAGATCTGTTTGTTTATCTTTTTATACAGTGCATCTATGTGCTCCCCGCATGTCAAATGTTTGTCTATTATAGTTCCTAGAAAGTTTTTGCTGGTTACTTCTTTAATATTCTTTCTATTTATATTAACATTTATATTATAATTTTCGCTATGCTTGGTCTGAAATACTACATTCATATTTTTAGACTGATTCATAAATAGGTTGTTTTATGTTAAATATTTATTTGCATTTTCGATATTCAGGAGTGCTTCCTTTTCAAGCTCCTCCTTTGTGTCCGCTGTGCAAATGATTGTTGTGTCATCAGCATACATTATAAGTTTCTGATTCCCTTGCAGTACACTGTGTTTAACTGTTCACAATTCTGATCTGTAGTTTGTTATATTTCCCTCGCCAGTATGTCTGATTTCCGTGCATTGTTTCCTATTTGTAATGTATGATTTAAGTATGACATAGCATTTTCCTGTAATTCCATACTGGTATAATTTCATCATTAATTTTGAGTAGTTCACACAATCAAATGCCTTAGATAGACTCATAAAACTCCCACAAGTCTTTTGTTGCCTGTCAAGTAAATTAAGAATGTGCTCAATTATATCTGTTGATGCTGTTTTTGTTGACTTCCCTTCTCCGAAACCATGTTGTGATGGATGCAGTATAGTGTACTTTGTTATAAAACTTACAATTCTATTTTTTATTATCATTTCATAGATTTTATGTTGAGATCAATGATATCGGCCTGTAATTTCCTAATTCATCCCTGTTCCCTTTCTTAAATATTGGCTTTACTTTACTTACTTTCAGTGAATCTAGAAATATACCTCCTTCTATCGCAGCATTCAGCACCTGTGTCGATGGTTTTAATATACATTCTCTGCATTCCTTTATGAGATGTGATGTGACAGCATCCAAGCCTGATGAATGTTTAATTTTAAGTTGTTTTATTAGGTTTGACACTTCTATATCTGTTGTAGGTATGAAAACCATAGTATGATTTGTAACTTGGGGGGTTTAACAATTTACTTACTGCTTTTGCTTTATTTTGTCTTATTAATTCGTCTGCTACAGTAATAGAATATCTGTTTTAAAGTATTGGCTATTTCTAGAGGGTTTGCGTTGTCCTCTGCCCAATTTGTTACTTTTCCTCTGTCTTCATTAATGAAAGAACATAAACCTTTTGAGTAGTTCTTTCCCTTATCTATAGACATCCTGGTGAATGATGCTTTAGTTTCTCTGATAAAACTACAGAACTCTTTCTTTTTTATTTTATACAGTGTGTTGTAGGCCTCAGCCTTTTACTAACAGGACATGTAACATCATAATAATAATTGAATAAAGAAGAACTGGTTCCTTTTGGTGTTTGCATCTTTAGCTCCATATATTGTTTCCCAGTATTCTGCCTCTAACATCTTTTTTAGCAGATTTATGTTATGTGGGTAGTTCTATCTTCTAATCTTCAATATCTTCTGCACTGAATCACTAGTCTTTATATTTATGTCTATCATGATTGCAAAATGGTCTGCTAATGTGGATTTTATTACCTGTGAGTCACAATAGCATGTAGAAATATTTGTTATTACATGATCAATTATAGTTTCACTATGCTTTGTTACTCTGGTTGGTTTATCTATTTTTATTTTTAGATTGTATATGCCCAATAAGTCCAGTAATGTCTAAGTATTGTCTGTATTTTTACTTGTGTCTATGTTCAGATCTCCTATAATGATCAAATAAGTATATGTTTTTGAGGGGTGTTGGATTATATCTTCTAGCTGTTCAAAGGTTTTGATTACACCATTTGGTAATCGATACAAACCTAATACACAACAAAAATTTCCCAGCAATGTTAGTTTACAGTGCTGTAGCTTCAAAGCTCTATTCTATAGTATATTTTTTTATATTTATGGCTTTAGTTGATTTATAGTTAGAAAAAATGGCAACCCCACCACCCTTTATAGGAAGTTCTGCAAAAACTGGCTGCTTTCACATAATTCTTCAAGTTGTACATTCCTATGTGATATTCTTGTAGCGCATGTTCTGTAACTATTAGAATGTTTGGCCTATATTCCTGTAATATTACTTCTAGTTCCTCTGTTTTATTGTTAATGTATTGAACATCTTGGTGAATTATTCTAACAGTTGGCTTTAAATTTAATACACTCCTGGAAATTGAAATAAGAACATCGTGAATTCATTGTCCCAGGAAGGGGAAACTTTATTGACACATTCCTGGGGTCAGATACATCACATGATCACACTGACAGAACCACAGGCACATAGACACAGGCAACAGAGCATGCACAATGTCGGCACTAGTACAGTGTATATCCACCTTTCACAGCAATGCAGGCTGCTATTCTCCCATGGAGACGATCGTAGAGATGATGGATGTAGTCCTGTGGAACGGCTTGCCATGCCATTTCCAACTGGCGCCTCAGTTGGACCAGCGTTTGTGCTGGACATGCAGACCGCGTGAGACGACGCTTCATCCAGTCCCAAACATGCTCAATGGGGGACAGATCCGGAGATCTTGCTGGCCAGGGTAGTTGACTTACACCTTCTAGAGCACGTTGGGTGGCACGGGATACATGCGGACGTGCATTGTCCTGTTGGAACAGCAAGTCCCTTGCCGGTCTAGGAATGGTAGAATGATGGGTTCGATGACGGTTTGGATGTACCATGCACTATTCAGTGTCCCCTCGACGATCACCAGAGGTGTACGGCCAGTGTAGGAGATCGCTCCCCACACCATGATGCCGGGTGTTGGCCCTGTGTGCCTCGGTCGTATGCAGTCCTGATTGTGGCGCTCACCTGCACGGCGCCAAACATGCATACGACCATCATTGACACCAAGGCAGAAGCGACTCTCATCGCTGAAGACGACACGTCTCCATTCGTCCCTCCATTCACGCCTGTCGCGACACCACTGGAGGCGGGCTGCACGATGTTGGGGCGTGAGCGGAAGAAGGCCTAACGGTGTGTGGGACCGTAGCCCAGCTTCATGGAGACGGTTGCGAATGGTCCTCGCCGATACCCCAGGAACAACAGTGTCCCTAATTTGCTGGGAAGTGGCGGTGCGGTCCCCTACGGCACTGCGTAGGATCCTACGGTCTTGGCGTGCATCCGTGCGTCGTTGCGGTCCGGTCCCAGGTCGACGGGCACATGCACCTTCCGCCGACCACTGGCGACAACATCGATGTACTGTGGAGACCTCACGCCCCACGTGTTGAGCAATTCGGCGGTACGTCCACCCGGCCTCCCGCATGCCCACTATACGCCCTCGCTCAAAGTCCGTCAACTGCACATACGGTTCACGTCCACGCTGTCGCGGCATGCTACCAGTGTTAAAGACTGCGATGGAGCTCCGTATGCCACGGAAAACTGGCTGACACTGACGGCGGCGGTGCACAAATGCTGCGCAGCTAGCGCCATTCGACGGCCAACACCGCGGTTCCTGGTGTGTCCGCTGTGCCGTGCATGTGATCATTGCTTGTACAGCCCTCTCGCAGTGTCCGGAGCAAGTATGGTGGGTCTGACACACCGGTGTCAATGTGTTCTTTTTTCCATTTCCAGGAGTGTAGTTCCCCTTCTGTAATATGCTAAGCACATCTATTGCTCCCTTTGCTTCTGGTACTAAGCAGTGACTTTTTTCAGTTTGTGTCATTAAACCTGGGTCATATCTTTGTCCTATGTTTATATTCCTCTCACTATTGTCACACTGGTATTTAAGATGGACAGTTTTACTTACATCTTCTTCCATATTCTCTTTCTGCTTACACGATACCTTAAAAATTCTTCACTTAGCGTAGCAGGTCTCCTAGTTCTGAGACATCTGTCTTGATTGAAAGCTGCTGCCTCAGGTACCTATTCTGTGTGGTTGCTGTTGCCTCCTGTGCTCTCCGACTTGGTGACTGTTCTTCTTTGTTAGCTGCTGCAGCTAATGACCCTTGTATGTTTTCCTCACAAGCTTTTTCATTGCCTTTAGATAGTATTATGGGGTCTGCCGTTCTGGATGCTGTTGCTGATGACCACTGAGTGTGGTGATTCTACTGCTTGTTGTTTATCTGACACTGCTGCTGAGAATATCAGAGCCTTTGCTACTGCTACTGGTGTTTGTTGTAGCTCTCCTGCAGATAATGATGGCTCCACTGTTACAGACGACTACTCTATTACAGATGACTCATTAATAAATTTAAGTATTTCCGCACTAATAATCTCTTTCATTTTTACGTTCATGTGGAGACCATGTCTTGTGAAGTTCTCTCTGTGAACACTGTTTATCTCTACAAAAGTCATATTCTGGAAACCTCTACATATTTTCTCAAATAGTCTGTTTGCTGTAACAATCTCGATGTTTACACACGACTTTTCCATCAGATCGTGTCTCCTTGGGATAATAACAACGTAGAAATGCACCCGAGGCGTCCTTTTGATTTTTTTCCTTTAGGGTTCTCGTTGCACGCCAAGTTTCATTACAGTAAACGTCATTTGCGCCTCCTATTATGATGCAGCTGTTACCGGTCGTCAATATGTTGCCACTATTTTTCAAAATTTCGTGTAGTGGTGCGCCTGGTTTGATGACGCCTGTTACATTAAGGTCTGGGTGATTTCTTCTCATAATTTCTGTAATTCCTCTCCCATGACTATCTCCAAAAATATATGTCTGTTGCTTGTATCCTTGCTTATGCATAAAGTGGTTGTTTACTTTTCTTTCATTACGAATATTTACCTTCATCTTCTTGTGTGGATAGTCTATTCATATTTGTATCCATAGACGCACTATTAACAATTTCTTTTCTTGCGTTTAATTCACTTGTGTCTTTTTGAATGATCAGTTTGTTCATATATCTGGTTACAGTCGTACTGTTTACACTTTGCACATTTGGTTGTGCAGACCTACGAATTTTATGGCTAGCATTAATGAGACCTCGTTGCCTTGACTATTCAGACAGTTCCTGTATGGTTAGTGCCACATTTTTCATTGTTTTTGTATATATATATTTTTTTATAATGTCAAGTTCTTTTTCAAGTTCGTCATGCGTGCTGTCTTCTAATTCCGTGTAGCACTTTTTACTAACGATCTCGCGGCCGTTACACTCTGTGTCACATTTACACTGTATTTGTAAATCTTCCTGAGTAAAGCAATGTGAATGGCACCATTTATGTTTAAACACTCATATCCTAATTCCATTTAGCGCTGTTTCGTCACATACAATACATTTGATTGAAATTAAATTCTAAAAAAAACTGCACAGCGGTTTAAAGTTACATGTACACTTGCAGCCATCTTGCCAAAGTCTACTCATTCTGTTTCATCTTGTATGTGTAGCAAAAATGATTTTCCTTAAATAATTTTTTACTACTGTATAGGAAGAGCATAATTTCATGAACATATGTAGAGGGAACAGTTAGGATTGGCAGTTTCTGAAATAATGGGCAACAACACTCTTTTTGCTGTGCAGCATACATGTATATGACAATTTTCTTTTGCAGTTTCAGTAATCCAGATAAACTTGTTGAACTTCCTCAGGTAATTATACTATGTTATACTAATTTTCGTGTACTTATGTAACTATAATTTGCAAGTAATTGTATTGGAAACTCAAAAATGCTTAATTTATTTGACAGAAAGTCAGTTTGTGCTTTCTAACTTGCCACTTTTAGCCCATGTCAACTTCTTCCAAAAGTTGAGTGTTATGTTGTATTTTAAGCCCCACACATTTTGAAAGCTTAATTTTGAAATGTGCCATATGTGCTTTTGCAATGTTGAGTTTCAACCCATTCAGCTGGAAACACTTTTCTAGGGTACTGGGTATGCTCAGTACAGATCTCAGAATTTTTTTTGGATTATCATCTCCAGTTAAAACAAAAGTACTGAGTGCAACTCCTTAAAATGGGGTCTTGATGCCAATCTTATGATACTGAACTCCATTTAGAGTTAGAGTAATCTGTGTTCAAAGTTATAGTTACTCTTTGTTCGGTGTGATGTAAGCCATTTCATTGCATAGTCATTAATCTCATGTTTATATAATTTGTAGATTAGCAATGAATGGTTTACTGAGTCAAAGTACTTTAGTAAGAATCTAGAAGATACCTACAATTTTACTCCTCTGGCCTAATGATTTGTTTATCTTTTCAAGAAAGTTATTCATTACATACAGAGTGCTTTTTGTTCGAATAGAAATTGTTAACTTATAGTTATATCACTGTTACTATAAAACTTTGAATTTCAGTAGCAGTTACTGTACCTAACAACTCTGAAAAGACTGGAAGAAGAGAAATTAAGTGATAGTTTACTATCTTTCCCTTGAACCATTTATTGCAGAAGAAGTCTGCCTTTTGTGTACTTCAACATATCAGAAAGCATTCCTATTCAAATATTAATTGCTTATTTGACTTATTGGAGGTGCTATTATGTGACTGCCTACTTTAATCACCTTAGTTTGCAACCCAACCCATTCAGCAGAGTTTTTATCTTATAATGATAATATACCATTTCCACATCCTTTACTGAGCCTCACATCTGTGAGGTATTTAGCTCCCTGATGGAGTAAAAATGTATGTACTATACTCTGATACTCTGCTACATCAACATCTGCCTTTGCATAAAACATGACGAATTCATTTAGCCACTCTGATATCTGAGCTAGGTTTACAACAGGGCTATCATTTACTTTAATCCTAGTTATTTCATGACTATTAATGCTCATTCCGAAATTTGATTTGTCAACAGATTACACAGCCTTCGACTTACCTTTTGTTACAAAATGATTCAATAGTTTGCCATTTACATGGCTGCCATCACAACTTTTATAATACAGCTTGGATTGGCTTCAGTGAACATTTCAAGAAAACTCCTTAAGAATTTGTCAAAAGTTGCGACTACTTGAGATACAGCAGTCAAATACCATTCATCCTCACTTATTATTAAATATAGTTACATTTTTTAAATTTGAGTTTATTTTGATATAGCTTTTCTTAACATGAAATTTTTCTTTTAATTTTTGTTAATTCAGAGAATAATACAGAGCAGTCACAGATCCTAAACCCAAGCAAAATTTATAAACTTCCTCAAACATATAATTTGTTAAAATATAAATACAGGCTGCTACTCTAGTTACTTGTATAAAGTTTGCTTTGAAGCTAAAGTTTCTTTATGTCAGTGTATTTGCATGCAGCATTGATTCCAGCTGAGACAGTAATAGCTAAGTCAGCAACTATTATAGTCTTTTTCTTTTTCTCTATATTGAAAATTTCTAGAAGGTAGTGAAATTTGACCTAAAAAACTTCAATTGTAGATTTCACCGGTGCTCTGTAAATGGAAACTATAATGAAATTTCGGTTCCTTAAGCGATACAGCAGTTCTCAAATACACACTCTTCATTCAAATAATTAAAATCATTTCTTATTTTACACTGAAATAAATAAGTACTTATGAGTGAGCCTCCACATGATTTTTCTAATCTACAAAAACTGTTGGGTACTGTTACCGACGACTGTGCCGCTAAAGCGGAGTTATTGAACGCAGTTTTCCGAAATTCCTTCACCAGGGAAGATGAATGGAATATTCCAGAATTTGAAAGACGAACATCTGCTAGCATGAGTTTCTTAGAAGTAGATACCTTAGGGGTTGCGAAGCAACTCAAATCACTCAATACAGGCAAGTCTTCAGTTCCAGATTGTATACCGATTAGGTTCCTTTCAGATTACGCTGGTATAATAGCTCCCTACTTAGCACTCATATACAACCGCTCGCTCACCGATAGATCTGTACCTACAGATTGGAAAATTGCGCAGGTTGCACCAGTGTTTAAGAAGGGTAGTAGGAGTAATCCATCTAACTACAGACCTATATCATTGACGTCGGTTTGCAGTAGGTTTCTGGAGCATATACTGTATTCAAACATTATGAATCACCTCAAAGGGAACGATCTATTGATACGTAATCAGCATGGCTTCAGAAAACATCGCTATTCTGCAACGCAGCTAGCTCTTTATTCGCACGAAGTAATGGCCGCTATCGACAGGGGATCTGAAGTTGATTCCGTATTTCTAGATTTCTGGAAAGCTTTTGACACCATTCCTCACAAGCGGCTTCTAATCAAGCTGCGGGCCTATGGGGTATCGTCTCAGTTGCGCGACTGGATTCGTGATTTCCTGTCAGGAAGGTCGCAGTTCGTAGTAATAGACGGAAAATCATCGAGTAAAACTGAAGTGATATCAGGTGTTCCCCAGGGAAGCGTCCTGGGACCTCTGCTGTTCCTGATCTATATAAATGACCTGGGTGACAATCTGAGCAGTTCTCTTAGGTTGTTCGCAGATGATGCTGTAATTTACCATCTAGTAAGGTCATCCGAAGACCAGTATCAGTTGCAAAGCGATTTAGAAAAAATTGCTGTATGGTGTGGCAGGTGGCAGTTGACGCTAAATAACGGAAAGTGTGAGGTGATCCACATGAGTTCCAAAAGAAATCCGTTGGAATTCGATTACTCGATAAATAGTACAATTCTCAAGGATGTCAATTCAACTAAGTATCTGGGTGTAAAAATTACGAACAACTTCAGTTGGAAAGACCACATAGATAATATTGTGGGGAAGGCGAGCCAAAGGTTGCGTTTCATTGGCAGGACACTTAGAAGATGCAACAAGTCCACTAAAGAGACAGCTTACACCACACTCGTTCGTACTCTGTACCAGGTGGGATTGATGGAGGACATCGAAAGGGTGCAAAAAAGGGCAGCTCGTTTTGTATTATTACATAATAGGGGAGAGAGTGTGGCAGATATGATACGAACTGGGATTGAAAGTCATTACAGCAAAGACGTTTTTCGTCGCGGCGAGATCTTTTTACGAAATTTCAGTCACCAACTTTCTCTTCCGAATGCGAAAATATTTTGTTGAGCCCGACCTACATAGGTAGGAATGATCATCAAAATAAAATAAGAGAAATCAGAGCTCGAACAGAAAGGTTTAGGTGTTCGTGTTTCTTGCGCGCCGTTTGGGGAGTGGAATAGTAGAAAGATAGTATGATTGTGGTTCGATGAACCCTCTGCCAAGCACTTAAATGTGAATTGCAGAGTAGTCATTTAGATGTAGATGCAGATACTTCGAAATTTTCGCTTTCGTTAACAATTTCAATATTATATTGCTGCCAGTAACTTTGATACTGTCTGTCCCTGGTAGCTGAGTTGTCAGTGAGACTTAATGTCATACCTACCGGTCCTGGTCGATTCCTGGCTGGGTCAGAGATTTTCTCCACTCAGCGACTGGGTGTTGTGTTGTCCTTATCAACAAAATTTTATCCCCATCCACATGCAAGTCGCCAAAGTGACGTCAACTCGAAAGACTTGCACCAGGCGAACGGTCTCCCTGACGGGAGGCCCTAGCCACATGGCATTTCCATTTTACTTTGATATTTTTACATTCAGAAAGAATAATTTATAATTTGTCAACTGTGTGACTTTTTTGAAAAGTCAGCTCTTAGAACGTTAATATTCCGGTCCATGACGTTGGGAATTACTTTCTTTCTTGTGGTTTCAAGCATAACTTTTCTTAAGAAGCATTTTGGTCTGGCCATTTTTTGTTGTCAAACTCCTTCCTCCGAATTTTCGGCAGTTATTTACAATTTTGTGTGTATCAGCAAACATTTTATTAATAATCTCAGACCCTAACATATGTAAACATAAATCAGCTTTACCTATACATTTATTGCTGAAGACTTATTAAAATTTATAATCAGAGCTTCTGATTGTTACAGTTTTAGTTTATATGCTGTCTATTCTCTCTGTATATTGATCACTGACAGATTTTCTGTAGACAGTGCACTATTACAGTTCTAGATGTTTCTAGAGGGTATTTGCAGATAGAACTGAATTTTTCGTTACACTTATAATGTCCTTTATAGTGTTGCTTCCGAGAGAATTCGTACCTACATGGCAAAGACTCCTATGTAATTCTTCCATGGTGCATCTGCTGCACCATTCAATGAGCTTAATATGTTGTTGGAGAGTATCTTCAATTGGTGGAACCTGATTCCTGGACGAATATCTATTGTGTAATTTACCAGTACCACATTATGTAATGGAGAATCGCGTATTCCTTCACTTTCTTTTCACAATATGTTACACTTGTCCACTTATATTTACTTCCAGTCATTGATACTTCTATGAGAGTTCCTTGTGTGGATCCAACAGACTTGATTTTAGAGAAAACAAAATGTATTGTTACCCTTCTTTCTGATTTTATTTTCGTCTGTCACTTCAATTCCATTTCAAAAAAGTTTACTTTTTCGCGATGCAGGTCCAGCTTTCTTGCTTCTGCGCTGATAATTCTGCTTTTAATGTGTCAAAGTCGTGACACAGCACTTAAATGTCACCCTGTTAACTTACAAGGGAAGTCAGCTTCGTATTTTCATACTGCAAACAGTCGAGAAATGACCAGTTAATATCACCACTATTAAATTTTAGGAAATTTTTGTACACATTTCATGTAGCCAGAAATTGCGCTTCACCCACAGAATTCGTTTTACAACGCTTTTCGTACCCTTGTTACACAATGCACTACCAAAAATAAATACCTGCATCTACATTCATGCTCTGCAAACCATTGTGAAGTGCACGGGAGAGTGTATTTCCTACTATATTAGTTATTGCCTTTTCCTATTTCTTTCACATATGGAGCACAGGGTTTATGACTATTTAAATGCCTTTGTACACGTTGTAATTGATGTAATCTTGTCCTCATGATGCCTATGGCAACGATACATAGGGGTTTTTATTATATTGCTAGATGCATCTTTTAAAGCTCATTCTTGAAACTTTTTAAGTAGATGTGATTCTTTAGCTTCAATTGTCAGTAGATTATTTCCAAATAATTTGCATCTATCTTCAAACATATGCCAGTTCAATTGCTTCAGTCTCTCTGTGACATACTCCCAGGGCCAAGCAAACATGTGATCATCGTGCTGACCTTCTCTGTAAACGTTGAATATCCACTGTTACTGCTATTTGACATGGCTCCCATCCCCTTGAGCATTATTTTAGGAGTGCTCACACGAGCAATTTGCAAGCATCTTTCTTTGTAGACTGATGCCATTTCTCCAGTATTCTACAGATAAATTGAAGTCTGAAACCTGTTTTACCTGTGAGTGAATGTATGTGAATATTCCATTCCATATTACTACAGGATGTTATACCTAGGTATGTCAATTAGTTGGAAGATTCAGATTATCTCTCAATGACAATGTACTTATAGTATAACACTTCTTTTTGTTTTGTGAAGCTTCCAGTTTTACATTTCTGAACATTTAAAGCTTCTTAGTAACACTTTGAAATATTATTGCTGATTGATTATGTGGACAGCATTTTTCAGATGGCACTTCATTATAGACAGCAGTACCATCTGCAACAAGTCTATGAGTAGTATTAATATTGTCTACAAGGTTATTCAAAACAATATCTATAGCAAGGGTCACATCACATTCCCTAGGGCACATCCAAACCTAATTCTACATCTGCCAATGGCTCTATCCAAGATAACATGCTGCATCCTCCCTAACAAAAAGTCCTTGATTCAGTCACTAATTTCGCTTGATACTCCGCATGGCCATACTTTTGATAATAAATGTAGATTTGGTATGGGTTCTTACGCCTTTCGAAAATGGAGAAATACTGCTACTACCTGACTGCCTTGATCCATGGCTACAGACGAACTGCCCATGCCTGGATACACTAATGATTCTGTAGATAACTGCAAACATGTTTGCATGAAGGTACTGACCATAATTGTGTTAACAGTTATGGTGATTAATTTTGTAATAATTAACAGTTTACTTACTTTTGTTCCATTTGTCTAGTTTTCATTTGACTGCCACTTATATTTAGCTCTCTCTCTCTCTCTCTCTCTCTCTCTCTCTCTCTCTCTCTCTCTCTCTCTCTCTCTCTCCCTCCCTCTCTTCCTCAGCATGAAATGCAGCCACTTTCAATAACACTCCACTTTACACTGTAGGGAGGTACATCTTATCTCAGCCACAACTGTGTACAAAATATGAAGACATCAGCTGCAAAATATGCCCAATGTCTCCACATCTATGCGCCTAATGGACTTAGATCACTCATGCCCCAAATAACTTCAGCAGATACCCTAGCATAGTGGATACTGTAGTGAAAGTTCGTCATTTTCTTCAGGTTTAACAGCAAAAGTTGTTCTCTTGTAAGTGATGTGGAAGAAACTGATTCTGTGGAAGTCGAAAAATAATCAAATGTAACAGAAAACATTCATCAGATGCTCCTGGATTTTGACAGCAGAGATGTAATGTTTTATGTGTGAAGTAATCAGCGGAACACATTCCAAGCTGATCACTTAAACAACCCCAACAACTAGAATAGAATAAAATGCTGCATGATCCACTAAATAGTACAAAAGTTCTTGTATGTATAATGCTGATAAATTTCAACATGTTCTTTTAGCAATTATGACAAATGTTTGTGAGAGTAATGAACTTCTGTGGTCTGAGGAGAAATATCAGTGTTGATTTTATATATGGAATATTAAACTGAATGAAATGTAAGAACATTCCTGAAATTACGTGGAATGAAATTATGCATACTGAAAACAGGATCATAATATTAACTGAGATACTTACAATTTAGACAGAAGTTGTGCAAATTGGATAGATTAAACAAGGTCTCATACAAAATACATATAACATAAATGTAAACTACGGCATCACTGTGGCCATGATGTTGCAAAGTGAAATGTCCAAAATAATGTGTGCAAATAATTCAACATCCACATAATGTAATGTGTGAACATAATTGGTCTGACAAGCTCACACTTAATAATACTGCCAATACGTAAGTCATTGGCATGTGAATTGTGGCGATACCTGTAAGACACCGCTAGCCCACGCCTCTCGCGGTGTGCGTTTAACCCAATTTAAATGATGCGCCAAGCGCGCGCCCAGCGGCTGTATGATTAATTAAATAATCGGCGTGCTAATCACAGTTGAAATCTCTGGTCCAGAGGGACGTGAAGAGGCTGTGGTCCAGAGAGAGAGTAGAGTCAGTCGAGTCTTGTTCAGTCTTAAGAGTCAGTCGAGCTAGAAAGTGTCTTGTGAAACGATCATTCTGTGGATAATATTAGTGTGATGATTTCTTTTATATGTGTTGTGTTGTCTTCTTCGATGAGTAAAAAAAAAATATAGGTAAAATAAATTTTTGTGATGTCCATCAATAAGTTCATTCCAGTAAAAATAGAACCACTTCCCTTCACCTTTATTCACCCTTTTTTCTTTCTTTCCTTTCAACAAAACAAAAACAAAAAATTACCACCCTCCTTTTTTTTTAATTCCGGACATCACAGAATGTACATGTACAACAATAACTATCACATAGATATGAGTACCCTTGTAATTCAAGTGCTGTAAGTTAACTGCTAAAAGTGTTGTGTCTATAACTTCACTAACGAACCTGTCAGTGTTTCACAATTGCTAAATATCTATGAGGATTGTTTATAGATTCTAACCTCCTTCTCCCCCTTCTCTCTGTCCATCTGCTCCTCTTCCCTCTCTGTTTGTCCATGTCCTCCTGCTCCTTCCGCTCCCAGCATTCTTTTCCTCACCCCCAACCTCTCTACATCTGGTCTTCATGTTTTGTGTCGCGGTTGGAGCAGATCTCCACCTTGGCTCCTCTGGAGACCCAAACTTATTTTAGATTTGACTAATTTTAAGAAAGATCGCACACCAGATTTTACATTCCAATCTCTGTTTTTTAACATTTTAGATGTGTATCACGGTTTCACTGTCGTATACACTGATGGCTCCAAACAGGAGAATTTCCTTGGCTGTTCTGTAGTGTTCCCTGATCATGTTACCCGGATTCGTCTCCCTGCTGAATATACCGTTTTCGCAGCAGAGCTCCACGCGATCCTGAAATCACTGGAGCAGATGAATCGTGTTCGGGGAGATCGATTTCTTCTCTGCTCCGATTCTCTTAATGTCTTACAATCACTGCAGAACCTGTTCCCGACTGAGGAGATGGTCCAGCTGATACATGACCAACTGTACTTGCTCCGACGGCGGGGTACAGAAGTATCATTCTGCTGGGTGCCTGGTCATGTCGGCATATGGGGCAATGAACAGGCCGATCGGGCTGCCAAGGAGGCCTGCAGAGAGCAGGATGTGGTCCAGTGTCCTATTCCCATGCAGTCAGTCATCGCTGCACTCCACAGGAAGTGCATGGAGTTGTGGGAGGACGAATGGCTGGCGCTGACGGTCAGTAAACTGCGGTTGATAAAGTCAACCACTCGGCCGTGGCGTTCCTCCTGCCAGTTGCTCAGGCGGGAGGAGGTGGCCCTCACACGTCTTCAGATCGGGCACTGTGCTCTGACACATAGCTTTTTATTACGGCTGGAGGATCCTCCATGTTGTGATGCTTGTGATGTGCACATCTCTGTCCGGCACATTTTAACAGACTGCATTTTGTACCATGATGCACAGGCAGAAGCACATGTTGATGGGGATCTGCCTTCTGTTTTAGCTAATGATGAGACGTGTGTGTCTAGGGTTTTTAAGTTTTGTGATGTGTCTGGACTCTGGCCTAAGCTTTTAGGCTGGAGGTTTTAGTGTATTGCAGGGTTTCTGACTCCTCCCCTTTTTTCCTTGCGGTCAGCCAGCCACTTCCATCTGCTACATTATTTTAGCTCCCTCTAACATTTTCTTCCTGTGTTGTCCATGTGTTACTGCTGATGCTCTGCTTCATCCCACGCTCTGGTGTGGGTGAGCACATGTTTTTCAACGGTTGTTATCCATGTTTTCTGTTTCGTTTTATATTCCTGTTCTGGGATTTTTCTTGACACCCGTCTCACTAAGTTACTGAACGGGCGCTGAAGACCTTGCTGTCATGCGCCCAAAACCCCTCTACTACTACTACTACTACTACTACTCTCCATCTCTTCCTCAGTCCTCTCTGTGTCCATCTCCTTCTTCCCCCTGTCTGTATCCATTTCATCTCTCTCACCTGTCCATCTCCTCTTTCCTTTTTCTCTGACCTCGAGCCTTCTTCATTCGTACTGAAAACAAAACCTCAATTAGGAAAGGAAATTATTTAAAATGAATGGGTAAACCGATTGGGAACATTAATATAACGGTTGCAGGAGATACCTCTCCAGCTGCTGGATCTGTGAAGATAGTACGTTCTGGACAATACTTCTCATAGTTTTGGTCTATGAATGGGTAGGACTGCAAAATTACAGATGATTCAGATTCTATAGTTGTATCGTTAGCATAAGTTGGTAAGCCAAACGTACAACATACATCTTTCTTTTAAAGCTGCCTGTGATGAAGAAAACAAAACAGCACACTGTTGTGTATACAATTTTTGTTTAAGATGACATACAAGGAGAAAGAATATATGTAGCCTATGTTCATGTGAACTTATATTACAGTATCATGCATACATTTGAATTAACTCAGTCAAGAACTTTTCGAGACATTTCCTAAGCAAAATTTACTCTCTATACAGCCTATGTTCATCTGAATTTTTGTTTGTGCATGATTTAAAAAATTAAAATAAATTGGTCAAGAACTTTCTGAGGTTTTGCTAACAATATTTACTCTTCATGTATTACATATACATATACATACAATATATATTTAAAAAGTATGTAACTTACAGTTCTCCAAATGAGTATTGGAGTATAGTGTAGAAATAGGAAAAAATCTGTCAAGAACTTTTCTAGATATTTAGTAACAACATTTAATCTGTTATGAATTACATATACCTTTATGTCTCATATACATTAAAGAAAAGAAGTACACTGAAGAGCCAAGAAACTGAAATACTTGCCTAATTTCATATAGGCCCCGTGTGAGCACGCAGAAGAGCCGCAAAACAACATCACATTGACTATGGCCATAAATCCGTAAGAGTATGAGGGGGTGGAGATCTCTTCTGAACAGCACGTTGGAAGGCATGCCAGATATGCTCAATAATGTTCATTTCTGGGAAGTCTGGTGGCAAGCGGAAGTGTTTAAACTAGGATGGAGCCATTCTAGCAATTCTGGACGTGTTGGGTGTCGCATTGTCCTGCTGTAATTCCAAAATCCATCTGAATTCTCAATGCACATGAATGGATGCAAGTGGTCAGGCAGAATGCTTATGTACATTCATCTGTCAGAGTTGTATCTAGATATGTCAGGGATCCCATATCACTCGAACTTCACAAGCACCACACCATTACAGAGCAACCACCAGCTTGAACAGTCCCGTGCACTCATGCAGGGTCTGTGGATTAATGAGGTTGTCTCTATACCCATACATGTCCATTCACTCAATAAAATTTGAAATACGACTCGTCTGACCAGCAACATGTTAGCAGTCATCAACAGTCAAATGTTAGTGTTGACAGGCCCAGGTGGTGTCATGCTGTCATCAAGGGTGCACGAGTGGGCCTTCAGCTCTGAAAGGCCATATTGGTGATTTTTCGTTGAGTGGTTCACACACTGACACTTGTTAATTGCTCAGCATTGAAATCTGCAGCAATTTGCAGATGTGTTGTAGTTCTGTCACACTGAAACTTTCTCTTCAGTTGTCATTGGTCTTGTTCTTGCAGGATCTTTCTCCAGCTGCAGTGATATTGAAGACATGATGTTTTACCAGATTCCTGGTATTCACACTCGTGAAATGGTCATATGGGAAAATCTCAATTCCTCACTACCTCAGATGTGCTGTATCTCATTGCTCATGCGCCGACTAGAATGCTATGTTGAAACTCACTTAAATCTTTATAACCAGCAGCAGTACCTGATCTAACGACTGCACCAGACACTACTTGTCTTATGAAAGCGTTGCTGACAGCAGCACTGTATTCTGCCTGTTTACATATCTCTGTATTTGATTACGTTTGCCTATACCTGTTTCTTTGGCGCTTCATTATGTGTAGCCTATGTCAATCTGAATGTTTATTAGAGCATCATGTAAAAATTTAAAGCAAATTGGTCAGTAACTTTTTGAGCTCTTTGCTGACAATGTATCTCTTTTATGTCAATTTTTACATTATACATTATACGTTATGCATACATATACAAAGAGTAGAACCCCTCTAATCCGTCACCTTTGGACGGGACCATGGTTGGAACAAGAAAAAGGTCGGATTATCCGAAAAATCTAATATTTATTGCAAAAAATATAAAACGATTTAAGAACTAAAAGATATCTACAGTAATATAAAAAGATATTTTTCACACTGTGTTAAACAGTATATTAACTAAAAAAAGTCTATACACATTATAATATGTATTGGTTTTAAAAGGAAAAACGACAAACAAATTACAGTACTGTACTGCAGATAATACCACATAAACGATATATACTGTAAACTAAAAATGTTTATAGCACTGTATATAAAATGAAATTTTTTACAAAGAAATAAACAACTGTATGTATAAACTAAGAAATGATCATACTGTGTGCATTGTTTTTACAGTAAAAACAAAAACAAATTACTCGGAAAAAAGGCAGGGATACATTTTTGACGGGTATTCCAAGGATCAATCCAGCCTTCACTGGCAGCAAATTTACTTTCGGCTTCCAGTTTTTTGTGCAAAACTATCGCTGTTTCTTTGAGAATTGGCCCCGATATTGGAGTTTCTTTCCTTCTTTCTTGACAAAACCACATCCACAAGGGGTTATCAAGCAGTTCAAGTTTAGGCTTTTTTAATGTTTTGCGATTCTTAAGAGTGTTTTTACCATCAATCGTAACTGTACAGGAGTCAATGTCTTTCCGATTCCACCTCCAATCCTTAATTGTCGTAATACCTACATTCAGTATTTTTTGGAGCGAATCTCCTTCTTCCAGTCTTTGTAGCACTGCTAATTTTTCATTTAGTGAAAGAGTTACGTGTTTACGTTCGAATCCAGACATGTTGAAAAACAGACAACTGTACACACAGTAAATCTACAGTAATAAGTACGCTAGAGAACACGGAATAAAGCAAACAACGAAGTTTTTTAATCCCAACAAAGGATGAAACTGCACAGTAACGTACAGTATAACAATATGCACAGCGATAGACTCCACAACAATGGCCCGACAGGCGTCCAGTCAGTGACAAGTTGGCACAGGCTCGCGAGCCTCAGCGTGGTCGGACTAGCCGGAGTGATGGGCCATCTAAGGTCGGATTAGAGGGGTTCTACTGTACGTCTTTTTAGTATTTAGTAATTTGTACATTTTACATATATCATCATTTTACATATATATAAACACATAAACTTCTTACTGATTAGACAATGTCAGCAATAATCGCTATACAGTTTAAATTCAAGAATTAATTACACAGTTTTACATGTTTAGGTAATGATAGTTACATTATTTCATTGCTTATACATTGCTTCCAAATTACTTCCAAGATATTCTTCAACTGGGTAGTATGCTTTATTTTTAAGCCATGTGTCTAAGACCTCCTTAAATTTAAAGAGGGTGACGGTTTTGACTGATTGTGGTAGTTTATTTTATAACTTCAGACTAAGGAGCTTGTGACTGTTGTGTGTCAAGTGACTGTCTAGAATACAGTATATCAAGCATGCAAATGTTTCGAGTGCTGTGCAAATGTAAATTCATTCTCTGTATAATTATTGTATACTTCCTTTTATGCATATGAAGCAGTTATACATATAGAAACTTGGGAGGGCTATTATGTTTAATATACTGAAGTGATCCTTACAGGTTTCTCTTGGAGCCAATCTTTGTATACACCTAATTGCTTTTTTTTGCCATTTGAATAAACAGTTTGTGCCTGGTGAATTACCCCATAACAGAATCCCATAGTGTAGCTGTGACTGAAAGAATGCATAGTAGCAAGGCATCAATAAAATTTTACTGACAGAACATCTTAGTTTATACAGGAGGAATATCACATGTGCAAATTTGCCTTTCAGATAGCTTATATGGTCATCCCATAAGAGCATTTGGTCTAATTTTAGTCCCAGTAGTTTGACACTGTGATTCGCTTCTTTCCGTACCTTCAGATTAAAATAAAGTTCCTCCGTTTTTGTGTTGTTTATACATAAAGGGTTAGCAATACACCACATCCTACATTTTTCAAATAGTTCATTATTTTTGTTTTCCAGTTCTTTCACATCTCACTTGTGGTGCTCATGGTCATATCATCAGCACATGAAACATTTTTGCAGGCTATATAGGTTGAGAACTCATTAACATAGACAATAAAGAGAAAAGGTCCAAGAACGGAGCCCTGTGGAATTCATGTCTTAATTTTCATTAAATCTGACTTTTCACTGTTCACATACACTAACAATTGCCTGTTATTTAGGTATGACTTAATCAAATTAAGTGGGTTTATATACAATACCATAATATTCTAATTTTTTAACAACTATCTCATATGATTCTGAATCAAATGCTTTGCTTAGGTCTATGAGTGCTGCACAGGTGGTCAGTTTTCTTTCAAAATCGTTGTGGATTTCAGTTTTGGGCCTCCAATACCTTTTATAGTTGACTGTAGAATATTATGTACAATCTGAACTTAAACTAGAATTAATTTTTCAAGATTTTTGGTGGAAATGTTAATCAATGACTTCTCTTTCTACAGTAAGCATAGATAGGTTAGATACATTATATGTTGTATATATTTTTAAAAAAATATGGTGCTTGTTTCTGTCCAAATGTTTATTGGAGCATTGTGTGAAAATGTGAAGTAAGTTGGACAAGAAATTTTCAAAGATTTTTTGTAACAACATTTTCTTAATATGTATTACATATATACATATAAAATTAAAGAAGTATGTAGGCTTTGTCCCTCTGGACCTTTATTGCAGTATTGTATAAAAATCTGAAGTAAATTGGGCAAGAACTTTTCTAGATTTTTGGTAACAACATTAAACTACAACAAATCTTTATGTACTAGTATAGATTAGAGTTAAGTGAAGGACACATCAAATACATAGTCACTAAGCTGATGGAGAACACCTATATGCAAAAGAACTAACAACTCACAGTACTTGTGACCTGACTAAAGTTCAACATCCATAAATTGTGCATGTGAAACCAGCATCTGCCATTTCTATCTCATTGACACTAACAAAAACATTAAGGCACTGAACATTAAGACAATGACATCAGTTATGTTACTACAGGGGATCCTAGAATGGCTTTTAATTTGGCCTAAACTGGCATGTTCAGATACTTAACTAATGTGAAGTACACATTGTCCACAGGATAATAGATATAAAACAGCAGGAAAAATTACAAAATCTGTGCATGAGATTATTATGTGATCCAGATTGTCCACAATAACAAAAATTAGTTCATTGTCCCATTGAATGAGAGGAGATGAAGTTATATGTGACATGTATCATATAATAGCTCATCAGAGTTATGCAACACACGAAGGGCTAAGGAATGAGCTTTTGCTAACAACGTTGTTTCTGACTAGATGGTTGTATCTCTTTTGTGGCCTTAGAGTAGTGGACACAGTAGTGTCACTCAATGCATCATGATTCCTTTGGGTACATTACTGTCAAGTAGATGCCTTGGGTTCAGATCTGGAATCTGTTTGTCCTTGGAACTTCAATAAGATTCCTCCCTATCTCAACATCTGGCTTGATCCACACAACAGATTCTTATACCTTGCCCCTCTCATGTTCTGTAGGTTACCTTGGTCACCATTTCCACACGTGTACATATTTTCTTACATACATTTTATTGAAACAAACAAGTCATTATTGTTATTTCTTAGTCATAATGGTGTCTTACTTCATGTGAAGTGCTCTACTTCTCTCTTATATCAAGAAAATAGTCAGAACATAGTTTCTTATTGATCATTCATGATCTACAGAAATAATGTGTTCTGTAAATGTAATTGTTTATTTACAAATCTGGCCATGTATGTAATTTTACATGGCACCAAACTGCATCTAAATACACTAGCTATAGCACCCACTACAGCAAACTACATATTCTACACTACCTTCTGACACCAAATGTAGTTACGCATGATAGTAATCACTCACCCACCCACCCACCCACCTACATGAACACACACACACACACACACACACACACACACACACACACACACACACACACACACACACACACACACACACACACACACACACCAGCTATACACATGTGCACACAAACTTAGTCTTATTTTCAACCAACGGGACATTAAATCAGTCATGATATAGATTAATGTGAGTCAATCTCTTTGTTAGCAGACCTACAGTGACACAAATGAAAGGACAAAAGAAATCATAATCAACACAAATGACAACAAAACTCATCTTCTTCTCACTACCACTCCTTAAAAAAAAATACCTATACTACATTTCTGACCACATGTGGTAGACTGACAAGAATTCTCCTTGGATTTCAGTCACTATTTGCACCTCTTTAATATTGCTCCTCCACTAGTCTTCCATATCGAGTTCATTCTTTCTTGTGTTGGAGGGACCAGGATTTGTGTTAACGAATCACTCACAAAATTTCAACTATCTGAAAAATATAATTTAAACGTTAGATATACAATTATAAACATCTCATCAGAATTCAGCATAACTGTGTTCAACTTGAGACAGTGCTTTCCTTTTTTCATTTATTGAATATCTCCCCACTGCAGACATAACATATTCACCTATGTTCCTGTGTCTCAGAGTCTCCACCTTGATTGCAATTTGAGTCACAACACACCTCACTCAATATGGTCCTAAATTTACAGGAATAAATTGTGTGTAAAAGAATATTGTTTACTGAATAATGTTATTAACACTTTTTGTGCCACTGCTATAGTCTTCGCCATTCTCCTGTGCTCATCATTTCTCTTACATTGTTCAGCAGCCTTCCTGTTGTCTCTTAAAGCTAGTTATAGAACATCACCATATTTCAACTTGATATATGTTTTTATCTTGTTGGACCCGATTCTGAGGACCTGAATTGGAGGCAAGAAGATCGAATCATTTGGTAGTTCATTGACGAATTGTTCAAATTGTTGAATATAGGAAACCCATGAGTTAAATTGCTTATGATTGTAAAGTATGCAAAGGTTTTCTAATTTTTTCATCAAATGTGCTGAAGGATTGTGCACAGGATGACAAAAAGAAATACTGATTTTTTTTCATTTTGTTATGACACATAGCCCATTTCCAAACTGCAGATCTGTACTGTTGACCATTTTCTAATATCTCGTTCTCCACATATACAGGGAGTTGTTGGAGAATTCCCCTACAACGAACTGGGTAAGAAGTCTGTTTAGGTTTTTATGTTGGTAATGCCACGTAGCGCTCTGAATGAAAATCACTAACTGTGCTGTGTGCTGTGTGCAGTCTGTGGCTATTTGGCATTGTTGGAATATTCGCTATTGTAGTGTTAGGCAGTTGGATGTGAACAGAGCATAGCGTTGTGCAGTTGGAGGTGAGCCTCCAGCAGTGGTGTATGTGGGGAGACAGATGCCAGAGTTTTGAGAGGTTACTATAAGCGGACGACCTGGACGTGTGTCCGCCAGAAAAAGGAAATTTGTAAAGATGGATTTCATGAACTGACAAATATGTATATGATGACTTTTGAACATTATTAAGGTAAATACATTGTTTGTTCTCTATCAAAATCTTTCATTTGCTAACTATGCCTATCAGTAGTTAGTGCCTTCAGTAGTTGGAATCTTTTATTTAACTGGCACTATTGGCATTCGCTGTATTGCGAAGTTCGAGTAACGAAGATTTTTGTTAGGTAAGTGATTCATGAAAGGTATAGGTTATTGTAATTCAGAGCCATTCTTTTGTAGGGACTATTGAAAGTCAGATTGCGTTGCGCTAAAAATATTGTGTGTCAGTTTAGTGACGATCAGGTTAAGTAAAGATAGAAATGTCTGAGTACGTTCAGTTTCGCCCAGCTGTTTGAAAATCAGGTAAGAGGTTTTACTAGCACAGTCATTCATAATTTTCCTAAGGGTACGTTACAACTGGCCAGCATCTCTCCTCACTGGTGTGAGTTATAGAAATCTGGAGATCAACTCGAAAGCAACAAACACATAGGGAAATCCCTGACTAACTCTCAGGACTGGACTGAACCATCAATGCTGCAAGTCATTTTTCTGTGTTATAAAGTAGCATATTTCATGAAGCATGTAAAAACATTTTCTTGCAGTAAAATGTGTGTAGATTAAGTGAGTATGCCAAATCATCTTGTTGATCAACTCATCAGGAATAGCCCCTACGAATTATTCTCACTTCTCTTTTTGAACAAGAGATCATTTCCAACCCTACAGAACTGTCGAATGCCAGTGTTGTTATGATTTCCCCACTTCACATTTACTTCTTTCCCTGTTATATCCTTGTCTTGACGTTAGCAATATTTTCAAGCAAATGCACTACAAAATTACTAAATGCAACATTTTGTAAGTACATGATACCGAATTCGTTTTTCTTGACATCATCTTCTGCCTCATGATTCAGTCCTAGAGGATGTCATGAAAGTGCATCATTAGTGACGTTATCTCAACTGGGAATGTAGACAATTGTGAAATTTGACTTTTGAAGTTACAGTACCCATCTTGATAAGTGACCATGAGTCAGTTTATCTTCCATTAGTAATCTCAACACACTGTTGTTAGTATAAACTTTAGTTAACAAAAAAATATGTAACACTTAAATCTCACAAAGCCCCATACAGTGCTTAGTACCTCCAGCTCAGTTACTGAATAGCTGCATTCATACTTTGTGAGCATGTGCCTCAAAAATGCGATAGTATGTTTCATCACACCATCTACCTCAAATTTCTTTCTTATTACGGTGGTAGCCTTCCATCTGTCTTTGTATCCAAACAACTCACAGATCTTCTGGTCCTATTCTGGCTAGTTAATCAATTTAAAATTTCGGCAGTCTCTTAATATTTACGCTGATTATCCAGAACATTATGTCCACCTACCTAATAGCTGGTATGAATTCCTGTAAATTCTGGGAAGGGTGACAATGAGCTCTGATGCCATATTCAATCACATCTCAGATGTGTTCAATCAGGTTCAGATACGGTGAGTTCATGGGGGTCAGCACATCAATTGGAAGTCCTCACTTCCCCGAACATCTCCATCAGACTCCTGGCCTTGTGATATGATGCATTATCTTGCTGAAAAATGCCACTACCATTGGGAAACATAATCGTCATGAAGTGTTGTACTTGTACTGCAACTAGTGTATGACACTCCTTGGTCGTCATGGTGCCTAGAACTAGCTCTGCTGGACCCATGGATGTCCATGTGAATGTTCCCCGGGTGTACCACAATCCTGCAGAACAGGTGTCATGGAGCTGTTCCCTTGGATTCACACCCTCCTATCAACATGATGAAGAAGGTGTCAGAATTCACCAGAGCATGCAACTCTCTGCCACTGCACTGACGTCCAGTGGTGGTGGTCACATGTCCATTTCAGTCATAGTTTTGTTGTGTGTCATGGAGTTAACTTTGGCACATGCACTGGTCATCGAGTGCAGAGCCCCATCATTAGGGGTGTTTAATGCACGTACTTGTACTATGCCCACTATTAAAGTCTGATTCTATGATGTCTGGACACAGTTTCACCTTGGTTTCGCCACATGTTGAAGACACTCACCACAGCACTCCTTGAACACCTGATGAGTCATGCAGTTTCTGAAATGCTCTTTCCGAGACTCCAGGTCATTGCACTCTGCGCTCGGTCAAGCTCAGGTAAATCACATGCCTTTCTACACAAGGACACCATGCTCACTGATACTATATGCACGATGTGTGTGACTAACGCACATTCCTCGCTGGGTGACACTGCTATCACCTGGATGGGTTTATATCATTAGTAGGCAGGTGGTCACAATATTCTGGCTGATCAGTGTACCTCACCTGAAAACTGGGCCCAGCTCCTTTCATTTTTGTTGCCTTGAATTGCAAGGGCTGTGGAAGACAGCAGAGTGAGGCTGCACCATCATGGCAACTGTGACAGGATTCGTTTTTGACCCCTGCTAGACATAGCCACTCTCTGTTGCAATGGCCAGTGAGTGAGGGACGAAATTTGTGACCCACTGTTGAAGTGTTTCCGTTAGAACTCCAAAGCTGCCTAAGATCTGAAGCACAGACCTGCATTAACAGTATAATATTGTTTCCCACTGGCTGCAAAAACAAATTTTTCTATCACTATTGGTGGTCGATACCAGGTGTTACTGTTATGGAACTAGAAGAAAGAGACAGGTGTTGAGAAATTAAGTAACCTGTAAGAATTTAAATCAAGAACCATGGGACAAGGGGTAGGATCAAAGGGGGTGATGAACTGACATTGTGAGAAGCAGAGGAACAGACAAATCAGCTCCTGTCTTATAGTGCCACCAATGCCACGACAGACAAAATCAGGCATGATAACAACCAGCTGGCTAATGCAGGCATAGAAAAACCGCCTCCAGTCACCACTTAGTGGTCTGAGGGGGACAATGCATCGTATAGGGTTGCCGCTACTTACATAGGTTCTACAGACATAGGTTCTGCAGTCGCCTCCACAAGCTCTGTTGCCACCGCTACTGCTATAGACTCTGACACCACATCCTCTACTGCCTCTATGAAACCCCTCACCCTCGCTATTTAATCGAGTGAAAAATGATGCTAATTAGTTATCTATTTAGATCTCTCACTAATGAACCACTCTCATTAAGCTGTGCACAATGGAGTTAATGAACACTAATTTTCGGCTCAGTAACAGATCAATGAATGGGGGTAATGGCACAGTTCCTAAGAATACGCACAAGGGTGACTAGTTACGAAATTTAATTCAAAGGTACAATAAATTCTGAAGTTTATTAGAACATCCTGATTTCATGAAGAATATTGTCAAGCTATTCAGTAGAAGTTACTCTAGATGCAACAATAAACACAGAACAAGATAAAACTGAAATGACTTTTGGTTGGCAGGGAAGCACATGATGGCAAATTCGGCACTCTAACTTCTGAAGTTGTCACTCATTCAAATCTGCGACTTGACAATAGTGATTGCATGCATCTTTGGAATATAAATCAACTATATCAGGGCCAATGGCCAGGTAGAAACTAACTGTGAAGTTGTTGAGGGTTATTAAATTATAGCGATCTACACCACTGGTGCAGCCAGTAAATCTCACCACCATCGCAGTATGAATGTGTGGTCTGCGGGTGGTGCTGATGTCTAGCTAACCACACGTGTGCACAGCGCTACTGCATCGTCAGAAGTCTGCTTGGTGAAGTTTCCTGCATCTAGAGAGCCCTGAACAAAGATTGTGCTACCTGTGTACAGAACTCGAAGTTCCTCTATCGAGTGTATAACACAAAGTGACACTGCTGCAGACAGGGACCACAGTATCTCCTATGCTAACAGAACCTTAAGTCACACTGCTCAGAGTAGAATCCAAAGTGCAGTTAAATTGCAGAGTCTGTCACTTCTGTGGACGTTTCCCGCATTTCAAGCAGCAGTTGGAAATGAGAAAGAAAGATTTCTATTCTACAAATGAAAAACTTAAGTAGATGGGATGGTACAACTGTAGGAAAAATGCGGCCCTTCCAATCAAATGTACTGAAACCTCTCTTCAAGAAATTTGCATCTAAAAATTTTACATCGAAATAATCTAGTCAATGTCTTTTGTCCTTTTGCTGGCGTCATTTACATGCAGTTTTCTAGCATGGGAACAAAAAAACAGACAAAACGTTTACACCAAAGGGAAAATAGTCAATCAAAAAAACTTCCCATTTATCAGACTTGAGGTAACAATAACAAACAAATTAAAAATACAGCAAAGTTCTATTACAAACCATAACTGTAAGTAGTTTATATGTGTAACCTGAGTTTATCTGCTTGCGATGAACGCAGTGTACATGTGTGACAAAAAAAAGTCAGCTCATTAATTTAAAAATGTGTACTCGTTAAAAGTGAATGCCTGCTTGTGTTGCTTTAGGTTTTTCAAGCGTGATCTCGAAGAACATGCAAGTAACAAATAAAGCATACAAATAGAACAATAAACGCAGTGATTAGTAACGCCTTGTCGAAAAGAGGAAAACAATATAACAAATAATCATAATAGGTGTACTCCTTGCAGTAACAAAACTATGTTTACTCATAAGCTAAACATGGTGTTCACAGATGGTATGGGCACACTATAGGGGGATGCAATGTTTCTTGTCAGAGAACTGGGATGAGGGTAAGGGGTTCAGTACAATGGGTGAAGGTACATAGTTACTCGTCATTTGCACGCATTAATGGGCTGGCATAATGGTAGGCCCATGTGTTACATTGCTGTCCCTCGATCTTGGTGGCATCAACTGGAACAGTATATCATGAATATGTTTTGGGTTGTTGTTGAGAGATGTCCATGTATTGGCATCATACATTTTGTCATTCTTGCATTTTACATGCGCTTCACATTGTTCTCAGTCAGGTAAAATCCTTGCCTGCTGGTCCAACCAGGTGTGCTGGCTTATGAAGCTACATATGGACAGTCGTACTGCTGCTCAATTTGCTGTTATTAGTGGAGTGGAGAGGGCACTTTTTCCAAGTTTCCCTTCCGCCATGCGTTCTGGGGAGGCTCAACAGGCATGATGGTGAAAAGATTCGTAAGTGAGGACATGCTAGTTGATCCCTATTTCCTGATAGAGCATATAATGTGCGGAAAAGAACGCTGTGATTAGTATCCTGGATTAACCCTTTTATATGAAGCTCTGCATGTGGCGCAGCCTGTTTGTGTTGTGTCGCTTTCAAAGTGTGTACTCTATCAGCTCTCGTTTTTGTTGGCGCGTCCTGCTGTTGCGTCCAGAGTATCAACAAGAAACTGTTCTTTCTCTGCCATGGCAGAGGGCACAAGCACCCCATGTGCCATACTGTCTGCTCAGTAACGCATGGTGTTAAGCTATTGGCTGCTCATGACTCATCAGGCAGTTGTTTGTAGTGTAACCCCACATTTTATCATCATCTTCACAGCTTCCCCCTTACAAAGATGATATAAATCTTACTCATGTCCTCTAACTGCACTGTCATTAGTGGCTTTTTTTTTTAATTCCGATGGTGGTGCCTCAGAATCGTTTCTGCTTTATTCTTTGGCAGCGTTCTTTCTGAATCGATGGACTGGAAAAAGTTGTTTAACTTTATGATGAAACAATTAACTGAAATTATTATATTTCGAATATTTACTTCAGTCGTTCGTCGTTTGGTTCATTCTTTATCTCAATCTGTATTTTTAAACATAATTGCTCTATGCCATGTTAAAGATGGGATGCCAAACAGGCTTTGCGAATTTGACTACTCCCATAATTAATATAACCACATTTTCTCTCTTTTGCTCATCATATTCCTTGCAACAAATACAAAAAAATAACATTCAGAGAAAGAGCAGTTATAGACGGCGAGACCGCAGCTGGACTTATAACATCTGACATTGTGTATTTGCTATGTTGCATGTACAACGTTATCCATTAAAATAATTAGCAGGCAGAAAAATCAGTAAGTAAACTCAGAGGAAAAAAATCAGTGATTAATAGTTACTTGAAGCACGCTTAACTGTACATTATCATGCTGTGTACTACATGTAATAGTTAAATCTTCGTCCATTAACGTAAATAAAAAAAAATTTTGTGTTAAGTTTTACGATTCTAAATAAGTAATATTCGATCCTAGTGAGCCTTTAGATGGCTGTCTCTCTAGCGTTTTACAAGTAATGGCAAGTCCTTTGATGCATTGCTGTATAAGAATTCATGAAGATAAACTTGAAGGCTAAATATTGTCACCTAATAGACGTCTTTTCAGATCGTAGTTATTCACATTTTTTGCAAAGATATTTTTTGGTTTTTGTAAATGTCGTAGTGAAGATAGCCAAGAAAACAAAAAACGGCTATGGAATGAAATGGTACAATGGAGTTTAAACAAAGTCAATCCGCTAATGCAAAATCTGAGAATTTATGAATTTCAGAGCAAGATCTCGGATCGCGTCATGAAAACTAATCTAATGTTACAACTGATCTTTTTTCTCTGAAGTTTACATTGACAGAGAGAGTTCTTTACCTAATGTAATTGTTCAGCGTGATGATGCTTCACTTGAAGTAAATGTTTTATGTGAACCAATAATACACATAAATGGCCAAGGAATTGATCTGATTATGTTGTTATTACAAAGTCTTCAAACAATGGAAGAAAACATTATAAGTCTTAGAAATGAAACAAGAACGAACTTTAACCAATTAGGAACTCAACAGAAAAGAATGTTAGACGAATCAGAAAACAATCCAGTGACTTAATTTCAACTCATTGCCAGTACAGTACAGCTAATACTTTAGCGAATGGCTGTTTCACAATTAAAGAAGGCTTATCGTAGTCTTCAGGAAGTTGTACAGACTTTGACCAAAGAGCAAAAACAATTAAATAACACTATTAAAAACTAGTTTATGGATGTACGTTCAATGAAGAATAAAGGTTCAAAAGCAATTCAATGCTCAATGCAAACATATTCTTGACGACTTCTCACAGATGCTACTCTATCCTGTGCAAGCCCCATCATCTCTGAATAACTACTGCAAACGCCTGCCCGATAGGCTGCAATCATTAAAAGACATCTCCATAGGATCCAATTCAAATATGTGGTTGAAAGGAAAGACTTGATTCCAAATCACAGACAGCAATTCTACCAGAAATCATATGAGTGTAGATCTGTAAAGTTGGTGTACATTTCATTCGACCTCAATGTATTGTTGCACTTTTTAGTGATTCGTCACATAGCACACAACCTACCGAATGTAATCATTTTCGATAAAACATCGCCTATAATCCAGTGGATACATCGCAGAACCTGTGACATTGAATTGGGATAGAATGCGATGCAAATACTGGAGAAATATCTAGCGTCAGCATGAGGGAGATGCAAATATCGGCTTCATACCACGTTTCTTAGCCGCGTCACTTTCTAAGTTCGGCCAGTAGGAGCTTGTGCCGCTGGAGACGTGCACCCGCACTTTCGGTCTGAAATTACACACCATGCGATCACCATCTATATTCAGTGTCGCGGTATTTGTGTGGAAGACCACTTCATTCTGAAGCAATACCATACCTAGATTTATAAAGCTTGTATAGTTTTTAACATGGACGTCGTTAGCAATTCTTTTGAGCACCTGTAAAACCAAGAACGCTTGTGACATTAACACAGCCCTTAGCTTGCTCGGTTGGCCGTGCGGTCTAATGCACAGCTTGCTGGGCAGGAAGGAGCGCCTGGTCCCCGGCACCAATCCGAACCAGCCAGTCTGTGGATGGTTTTTAGGCGGTTTTCCATCTGCCTCGGCGAATGCGGGGCTGGTTCCCCTTATTCCGCCTCAATTACTCTATGTCGGCGATTGCTGCGCAAACAAGTTTTCCACATACAATACACTACCATTACTCTACCACGCAAACATAGGGGTTACACTCATCTGGTGTGAGACGATCCCTGGGGGGGGATCCTCCGGGGGCCGAACCGCACAATAACCCTGGGTTCAGTGTGGGGTGGTGGAGGGGTGAAGAGGACTGCGGTAGTAGTCATGCGGTTGTGGACCACTGCGGCTGCAGTGGGAACGGAGCTTCTCCATCGTTTCTAGGTCTCTGGTTAGCATAAAATACAATACAATACATACAACTACTGCAATCTACATCCTTCTGAATCTGTTATTCATATCTTGGTCTCCCTCATACGCTTCCCTCCAGTACTAAATTGGTGATCCTGTGATGTCTCAGAATGTGTCCCATCAACTGACCCCTTCCTCTTGTCAGGTTGTGCCACAAATTTTGCTCCTCAGTTCTATTCAGTACGTCCTCATTAGTTACGTGATCCACACATCTAATCTTCAGCATTCTTCTGTAGCACCACATTTCAGAAGCTTCTATTCTCTTCTTGTCTTATCGTCCATGTTTCACTTCCATACATGGTTACCCTCCATACAAATACTTTCAGTAAAGACTTCCTGGCACTTAAATCTATACTCAACGTTAATAAATTTCTCTTCTTCAGAAACGCTTTTCTTGCCATTGCCAATCTACATTTTACCTCCTCTCTACTTCCTAAATCACCAGTTATTTTGCTGCCCATATAGCAAAACTCATCTATTATTGTTAAGTACCTTGTTTCCTTATCTAATTTGCTCAGCATCATCTGCTTTAATTTAAGTACATTCCATCATCCTTGTTTAGCTTTTGTTGATATTCATCTTATACCCTACTTTCAAGACTCTGTCCATTCCATTCAACTGCTCGTCCAATTCCTTTGCTATCTCTGAAGGAACTTCAATGTTTTGGGAAACCTCAATGTTTTTATTTCTTCTCCCTGGACTTAAATTCCTACCCCAATTTTTCTTAGGTTTCCTTCGCTGCTTGCACACTGTACAGGCTGAATAACATTGGTGATAGGCTTCAACTGTGTCACAACCACTGTTTCCCTTTCATGCTCCACAACTCTTATAACTGCCATCTCGTTTCTGCACAAGTTTTAAATAGCCTTTCGTTCACAGTATTTTACCCCTGCTATCTTCAGAATTTCGAAGAGAGTATACCAGTCTATATTTTCAAAGGCTTTCTCTAAGTCTACGAATGCTAAGAAGATACGTTTGCCTGGCCTTAATCTATTTTCCAAAGGAAGTCATAAGGTCAGTATTGCCATCCATGTTCCTGCATTTCTCCAGAACCCAAACTGATCTTTCTGAAGGTCGGCTTCTTCTAGTTTTCTTATTCTTCTATGAAGAATTTGCATTAGTTTTTTGCAACCATAGCTTATTAAACAGATAGTTCGGCAATTTTCACACCTGTCAGAACCTGCTTTCTTTGAAACTACTGTAATTATATACTGTCTCACACATCTTGCTCGTCAGATGGAAGAGTTTTGCCATGGCTAGCTCTCCCAAGGCTATCAGTAGTTCTAATGGAATTTTGTCTACTCCTGGGGTCTTGTTTCGACTTAGGTCTTTCAGTGCACTGTCAAACAATTCACGCAGTATCATATCTCCCATCTCTTCTTTATCTATGTCCCCTTCCATTTTCATAATACTGCCCTCACATAACCCGCCGATCTCATATTTTAGAAGTTTGTATTCCTGTTTGCTTGCTTCATTTACTGCATTATTATTTTTTCTTCTTTCATAAATTAAATTAAATATCGCTTGTGATATCCAAGGATTTCTACTAGCCCACGTACTTTTACCTATTTGATCCTCTGCTGCCGTCACTACTTCATCTCTCAAAGCTAGCCATTCTTCATCTACTGTATTCCTTTCAGTTTTTCTTGTCAATCATTCCCTAACACTCTCTCTGATACACTCTACGACCTCTAATTCATTCAGTTTATCCAGATCCCATCTCCTTCAATTCCTACCTTTTTACAGTTTCTTCAGTCTTAATCTACAGTTCATAACCAATAAATTGTGGTCTTATAACCTAAAACCTGAATCTGAAACCATTATACAGGGTGGGTCACTAATTATTGCCATCTAGAATAACCATGAAAGTATGATGGGACAAAAGATGCATGGGACAATGGGGGCATAATATGACAGTGCTTTTTGTTGCTAGGTGGGGTCACTTCAGAAATATGAAGGTCAACTTTCTTTTTTTAAATGGGATGCTATCGTTTGGTACTTATTTTCTGATAGCGTTTTTTTTTTTTTTTTTTGGTCATCAGTCTACGGACTGGTTTGATACAGCCCGCCACAAATTCCTTTCCTGCACTTGCAACCTACGTCCTCAATTATTTGTTTGACGTATTCCAATCTCTGTCTTCCTCTACAGTTTTTGCCCTCTACTGCTCCCTCTAGTACCATGGAAGCCATTACCTCATGTCTTAGCAGATGTCCTATCATCCTGTCCCTTCTCCTTATCAGTGTTTTCCACATATTCCTTTCCTCTCCGATTCTGCGTAGAACCTCCACATTCCTTACCTTATCAGTCCACCTAATTTTCAACATTCGTCTATAGCACCACATCTCAAATGCTTCGATTCTCTTCTGTTCCGGTTTTCCCACAGTCCATGTTTCACTACCACACAAAGCTGTACTCCAGACGTACATCCTCAGAAATTTCTTCCTCAAATTAAGGCCGGTATTTGATATTAGTAGACTTCTCTTGGCCAGAAATGCCTTTTTTGCCATAACGAGTCTGCTTTTGATGTCCTCCTTGCTCCGTCCGTCATTGGTTATTTTACTGCCTATGTAGCAGAATTCCTTAACTTCATTGACTTCGTGACCATCAATCCTGATGTTAAGTTTCTCACTGTTCTCATTTCTACTACTTCTCATTACCTTCGTCTTTCTCCGATTTACTCTCAAACCATACTGTGTGTTCATTAGACTGTTCATTCCGTTCAGCAGATCATTTAATTCTTCTTCACTTTCACTCAGGATAGCAATATCATCAGCGAATCGTATCATTGATATCCTTTCACCTTGTATTTTAATTCCACTCCTGAACCTTTATTTTATTTCCATCATTGCTTCCTCGATGTACAGATTGAAGAGTAGGGTCAAAAAGCTACAGCCTTGTCTTACACCCTTCTTAATACGAGAACTTCATTCTTGATCGTACACTCTTATTATTCCCTCTTGGTTGTTGTACATATTGTATATGACCCATCTTTCCCTATAGCTTACCCCTACTTTTTTCAGAATCTCGAACAGCTTGCACCATTTTATATTGTCGAACGCTTTTTTCCAGGTCGACAAATCCTATGAACATGTCTTGATTTTTCTTTAACCTTGCTTCCATTATTAGCCGTAACGTCAGAATTGCCTCTTTCGTGCCTTTACTTTTCCCAAAGCCAAACTGATCGTCACCTAGCACATTCTCAATTTTCTTTTCTATTCTTCTGTATATTATTCTTGCAAGCAGCTTCGATGCATGAGCTGTTAAGCTGATTGTGCGATAATTCTCGCACTTGTCAGCTCTTGCCGTCTTCGGAATTGTGTGGATGATGCTTTTCCGAAAGTCAGATGGTATGTCGCCAGACTCATATATTCTACACACCAACATGAATAGTCGTTTTGTTGCCACTTCCCCTAATGATTTTAGAAATTCTGATGGAATGTTATCTATCCCTTCTGCCTTATTTGATCGTAAGTCTTCCAAAGCTCTTTTAAATTCCGATTCTAATACTGGATCCCCTATCTCTTCTAAACCGACTCCTGTTTCTTCTTCTATCACATCAGACAAGTCTTCACCCTCATAGAGGTTTTCAATGTATTCTTTCCACCTATCTGCTCTCTCCTCTGCATTTAACAGTGGAATTCCCATTGCACTCTTAATGTTACCACCGTTGCTTTTAATGTCGCCAAAGGTTGTTTTGACTTTCCTGTATGCTGAGTCTGTCCTCCCGACAATCATATCTTTTTCGATTTCTTCACATTTTTCCTGCAGCCATATCGTCTTAGCTTCCCTGCACTTCCTATTTATTTCATTCCTCAGCGACTTGTATTTCTGTATTCCTGAGTTTCCTGGAACATGTTTGTACTTCCTCCTTTCATCAATCAACTGAAGTATTTCTTCTGTTACCCATGGTTTCTTCGCAGCTACCTTCTTTGTACCTCTGTTTTCCTTCCTAACTTCTGTGATGGCCCTTTTTAGAGATGTCCATTCCTCTTCAACTCTGCTGCCTACTGCGCTATTCCTTATTGCTGTATCTATAGCGTTAGAGAAGTTCAAACGTATCTCATCATTCCTTAGAACTTCTGTATCGCACTTCTTTGCGTATTGATTCTTCCTGACTAATGTCCGCAACTTCAGCTTACTCTTCATCACTACTATATTGTGATCTGAGTCTATATCTGCTCCTGGGTACGCCTTACAATCCAGTATCTGATTTCGGAATCTCTGTCTGACCATGATGTAATCTAATTGAAATCTTCCCGTATCTCCCTGCCTTTTCCAAGTATACCTCCTCCTCTTGTGATTCTTGAACAGGGTATTCGCTATTACTAGCTGAAACTTGTTACAGAACTCAATTAGTCTTTCTCCTCTTTCATTCCTTGTCCCAAGCCCATATTCTCCTATAACCTTTTCTTCTACTCCATCCCCTACGACTGCATTCCAGTCGCCCATGACTATTAGATTTTCGTCCCCCTTTACATACTGCATTACCCTTTCAATATCCTCATACACTTTCTCTATCTGTTCATCTTCAGCTTGCGACGTCGGCATGTATACCTGAACTATCGTTGTCGGTGTTGGTCTGCTGCGATTCTGAATAGAACAACCCGGTCACTGAACTGTTCACAGTAACAAACCCTCTGCCCTACCTTCCTATTCATAACGAATCCTACACCTGTTATACCATTTTCTGCTGCTGTTGATATTACCCGATACTCATCTGACCAGAAATCCTTGTCTTCCTTCCACTTCACTTCACTGACCCCTACTACATCTAGATTGAGCCTTTCCATTTCCCTTTTCAGATTTTCTGGTTTCCCTACCACGTTTAAGCTTCTGACATTCCTCGCCCCGACTCGTAGAACATTATCCTTTCGTTGATTATTCAATCTTTCTCTCATGGTAACCTCCCCCTTGGCAGTCCCCTCCCGGAGATCCGAATGGGGGACTATTCTGGAATCTTTTGCCAATGGAGAGATCATCATGACACTTCTTTAACTACAGGCCATATGTCCTGTGGATACACGTTACGTGTCTTTAATGCAGTGGTTTCCATTGCCTTTTGCATCATCATGTCGTTGATCATTGCTGATTTTTCCGCCTTGTCCCCTAGGACAAGAGAGTGCCCTGAACCTCTATCCACTGTTCCGCGCTCTTTGAGAAGACCGTTGGCAGAATGAGGCTGATTTCTTATGGCGGAAGTCTTCGTCCGCCAATGCTGATTGTTTATCAAAATTTAGGCAGTGGCGGGGATCGAACCCGGGAACGAAGACGTTTTGATTATGAATCAAAGACGCTACCCCTAGACCACAGGTTACCGAGACGAATGCAGTGATGTGTAACAGTAAGGTCTTTGAAGGTCAACGAAGGTCACAAATGTGACATGAACGTCCATTTACAGAAGGTGTTCTTAGTGATGACCATTGGTATCAATTCAGTGCTGCAATGTCCTTATCATGGATTGAGTCGGACTCCTTAGGCACTTATTGAAGCACATGCTCTGACAATTATCTCTCACATATCTTCAGGTATACTTGGAACGTCTTTATAAACAATGTCTTTTACGAATCCCTACAAGAAAAAATGCAGAGGCGTCAAGTCTGGCGAACGAGCCGGCCACAACACATCTCCGCGTCCAATCCAATACAGGAATTGTCTCTGCAACTCATTTCTAGCCATCAGCGAAAAATGTTTGGGACATCCATTGTCTTGATACCACATTTTGTTCCTTGTTCCTAAAGCTATTTCTTCCAATAACAGACCTAATGTTTCTTGCAGAAATGTGGTGTACTTCCTACCATTAAGATTCCTTTGATGAAATAGGGGCCTATAATTCTGTCGTCCAGAATACCACACCATACATTCATTGGCCACAGTTTTTGGTGTGCAATTTTCCACAGATAACATGGATTATCAGCTGCTCAATAATGTATGTTACGGAAATTAACATTTCCAAGGTTTGTGAATGTAGCCTCATCAGTAAATAAAATGAAATTAATAAATGTGTCATCCCTCTGAATCTGAAGTTGAGCCCATCGGCAGAATTCGATGCGACTCATACAATCCGTAAGAGTTAATTGTTGTTGGAGACTGATGTGGTAAGGATGATATTTGTGGCGATGCAGAACACAAACAACACTACTTTGGCCCATGCCAGATTCCCTTGCGATTTGACGTGAACTAACACAAGGATCTCGAACGACTGTGGCAAGAGTACCTATTTACGTTTCCTTGTTAGTAACTTTCCTTTGCCAGATAGAGTTCCAATGCGTTAAAGATACAGTAGTTCTCAGTTTAACATACATATATTTAAATGTTCGACGTTTAGGGTGAGTATGTTGAGGAGATCTTTCAGCGCATAAGTCTCTAGCTCCCACTGAATTTCGTTGGCATTCTCCATAAATGAGAAGCATATCGACTTGTTCTCTGAAGGAATACATGATTTACATTCACTTGATTCGACGATACTAGTCTTACCGTTACTAGTAGTGTTGTATTGCGAAACTGTCGAATGGTGTTTACATGTCAGTGGAAAGTTAGATGGATACACTGTATTCGGCGAATATTTACTATTTGGACCATATATAAGAGAGAATTGTCAGAACATGTGTTTCGAAAAGTGCTGAAGTTATAAGGAAAACCATTCAATCCATGACAAGAAGATTGCAGCACTGAATTGATACCAATAGTCATCACTTCGAACACCTTCTGAAAATGGACCTCCATGCCACCTTTTTGACCTTCGTTGATCTTCAAAGACCTTAGTGTTACACATCATTGGATTTGTCTCGATAGCCACTCTCAGAAAATAAGTACACAAAGTATGGCATCCCATTAAAAAAAAGTTGACCTTAATATCTCTGACGCGACCCCACCTAGCAAACAAAAAACAACGTCATATAATGGCCCCTGTTGTCCCATGCAACATTTGTCCTACAAACTTTTCAGCTGCTATCATATTTCCGCAGTTTTTCTAGGTGGCAATAGGCAGTGACTAACCATGTATAATGTATCTGAAACCTTCCGGTTTCTCCAGGTCTCTTCCACATATACAACCTTCTTTCATGATTCTTAAACAAAGTATTAACTATGATTTAATTGTTCTCTGTGCAAAAGTCTACAAGGTGACTTCCTTTTTCGTTCCTTTCCCCCAGTCCATGTTCACCTAGTATTTTTCCTTCGCTTCCTGTTCTTACTATCGAATATCAGTCTCCTATAACTATTAAATTCTCGTCTCCTCTAACTATATAAATAATATCTGTTATTTCATCATATATTGCTTCAATCTCTTCATCATCTGCGGAGCTACTTAGCATATAAACTTGTACTACTGTGGTAGGTGTTAGTTTTGTGTGTATCTTAGCTACAATAATGGTTTCACTGTGCTGTTCACAGTAGCTTATCTGCATTGCTATTTTATTTATTTATTATTAAACCTACTCCTGCATTACCCTCCTTGATTTTGTACTTATAATCCTGTATTCATCTGACCAGAAGTCTTGTTCCTCCCACCACTGAAGTTCACTAATTCCCAGTATACCTAATTTTAACATATTCATTTCCCTTTTTAAATTTCGTAACCTACCTGCTTGTTTAAGGGACCTGACATTCCATGGACTGATCTGTATAATGCCAATTTTGTTTCTCCTGATAACGACTTCCTCCTTAGTAGTCCCCACATGGAGATCTGAGTGGGGGACTGTTTTACTTTCAGAATATTTTACTCAAGAGGATGCCATCGTCATTTAACCACATAGTAGAGCTCCATGCTGTGAGCAAAAACTACAACTGTATTTTCCCCTTGTATTTAGCTCTTTGTAGTACCAGCACAGTAAGGCTCTTTTGGTTGATGTTACCGGGGAATATCAGTCAATCATTCATCCTGTTGCCCCTGCAACTACTGAAAAGTCTGTTTCCCTCTCTTCGGAACCACTTGTTTGTTTGGACTCTCAACAGATACCCCTATGGTATAACTATCTGTGTTGTTGAGGTACACAGGTCTCTCCACCAGTTGGAAGGTCCATGGTTGATGGGTAGGGGCAAGGGATCCTAATGAGTGCTAATAGAGTACATGATAGTTACGACAGTCCTACTGCTGGAGATCATACCCCAGATAATAACAAAACAAGTTTCAGTAACTTGTAGCCAAATTGTATACCATTGCCAAATCGTACACCCTTCCTAAGTAGTGACTGCACCATTACTCTCTTCTGCCTGATTTACCCTATGACAGTTTGCTCAAGCATAGACAGTTTTATACCCAAGAAAAATACTCCATGCCATAGTCTCCAAGTGAACAACAAAAGATTGGTTTCAGCAAAGAATATATACAAGTTGTGGGTCCTCTTGGGACACAGACACAGCAGAATTGTGTCAAATTTATTAGCAATTTGGAAGGTCACTGTTATGTAAGTATTGGTCAAGACGCAATCAAGAATAGTAGTAGTAGTAGCTTTATTCACCTGTAGATCTCTTTTTACAAGGATATAGGACATGTCAAAGTATTTACAATTGTAGATCAATTTAAAATAAGCTAATTCACATATTTACAGACTTCTAATTAGAGACAATCATTACATTTACTCCTCTTATACAATACTTTTTTTTACAAATAACTTATTAAATAATGTATTGGCACATTGTTCACTCATATCTCACTATCAGTCACTACACACACTATACACACACTGTTTCATAATACTTCACTTACTACACACACACACACACACACACACACACACACACACACACACACACACACACACACACACACACACACACACACAAAGCAAATAAAACTCTTAAGTGACAATGAACACAAAGAAAACTAATGACATGAATTTCAGTTTGAAGAGGAAAAATGACGATGTTCAATTAAATGTAGATGGCGCCCCTATAGTCCGTGTAATAAATGCAGTTGTCAGATGAATCTAGGAAATGAAAAACTTTTGTCCATGCTGGCAGAAGTTACCAGTTTTGTGTTTATCCATTAGGACTCAACATTAGTCCTCGTCTATCATGGGTCTAGACACAGTTCTAGAACGTGATCTAGTAGATGAAATAACATTATATGTTCATGATATTCTGACTGCATTTGTTCCACGAAACGAACACCTTGAATTATTGGACAGAACACCATGTAAATTTTCACTGGCTGCAGTGACAGTTAACTAGTAGAAATGCCATGTGGGATAGTCACGAGGTCTGAGGCATCTTGTCACGGTCTGCATGGCTTCCCCCATCAGAGGTTCGAGTCCTCCCTTGGGCATGGGTGTGTGTGTTGTCCTTAGCATTAGTTAGATTAAATAGTGTGTAAGCTTAGGGACTGATGACCACACTAGTTTGGTCCCATAAGACATTACCACAAATTTCCAATTTTTCCTTGCGGAAATCAAAATTTGGTTGTGAGGAAATTAAAATTTTATGGCATGTCATATCTCCTGAAGTAATAATACCTGATATGGATAAAACAACTGCAGTGAAAAATTTTCCAGCTCTGGAAATGAAATGGCAATTAAAGGCATTTCTTGCTCTCTGTTCATTTTGCTCCTGGACAGTCAAACAAATTTTGATCCAATAAAAATGCTTTGGTAAATTCTAAGATTTTAGGTCGTCCTGAGATGAATCTAAATTTTGTTACTACTGCAGTCGCATTCTTTTCGGGAATTAGTGCTTGTTTATTAGGGATACCGGAAAGGGACAAGAAAATTGAAGTTAACATGTTTAGTTTCAACAGAAAAACGCTTTTAGAAAGTGAATGTGGATGTTGAACTACCAAGATGGAAGCTCTAACCATAGTATGTGTGTGCAAGAAGTTGAGCTAATATATTTATGGAATACACACTAAGGTATTTTATACCTCCACCATGAACTTATTGTTAACATGTAAGCTATGACATTCTAGGATTATGAAGTGGACAGCTTTTCTTCAAGAATACAGCTTAGAGATAATTCATATAAAAGTATGACTAATGTCATAGCTGACGCTTTGTTGACTAACTGGCTGATCTTTTGAATTTAACAGAACAGGTAACTGATTAAAGAATTTTATTGATGAAGGGCAGAAACTAAAAACAATACTATTTAGATGTTTGTGACATCATGGCCACATTGTAAGATGGTGTGCAGATCCAATGTGGATTAAAATAAAGACCCATCTGAGAAAATTTTACAGCCTTACCAAACTCAAAACTACATGTTATTCTACAGACATAATGTTTCTGGTGACCACTGTTGTGTGTGGATTCCTGTTCCTTGTAGACACACATTAGTTTGGCATATGCATCATGCTTGGGGTCTCTATAGTACCATGAAATGTTTAAGAAAATTAAATTTATATAGATGTTTTCTGAATATATGAAGTTATACTGAACAGTTACTGAAAACTTGTCCCCTATGTCAGAAAGAAAAATGTACAAAAGTGCTGCTACACAGATTTACACTCTTTATTATTAGCCACTAAAATCGTGTCTCTTAAGGTAATAGGTCAATGCCAACTGCACAGGATGATGTTACATACTTGGTAGTCCTATACGATATTTTTTTAAAGTATGTTAGTAGTAGGGCAAAGGTTGTGTGGCCCCACTCTGCATTGTTTCCAAATTTATTTAAGATGCCGGATCCAAGATGGTGGCCATAGATGTGGCAATGTCACAGTTATGTTTTGGTGGGAAGTTCAAATTTTGGCTGGAAAACAGGTCAGTTGGGCTATCTCCAATAATCTAAGCCCCCTCGCCTAACCCCCTCCCAACGGTCTCCTCTGCCATCTGAAAATTGGCGAGAAAAGGATTCAGTCTGTGCTCGCCTCTGAAAATTGGCGGGAAAAGGATTCAGTCTGTGCTCGCCTGCCATATTGATGGATGTAAGTCTTTATTTTGTATGCATTGATCCCCTCCCTCCCCTACTCCATCTGGAAATTGGTGGGAAAAGGACTCAGTCTGTGCTGGGCTGCCAGACAGGAGGGGTGTAAAGCTTTATTTTGTGTGCATTGTTTATTTAAACAACTTGAGTTGTCACAGACAGTAGCTCCATCCATTGTATTCACCATGAGGCCCGGAGTCCAACTGACCTAGTTCACAACACTGCCACCAGAGGGCACTGTCAGGCCTCCCACTCTCCCCTCCCATGACGTAATCTAAGATTGTGGTCTGGGTAAAAATGACAGGAAAAGGACTCTGTCTGTGTCTACCTGGAAGGATGGACATAATTGTTTATTCTGTTCAGTGGATGAGATGTCTACGCCAGAGAAGCAGGAGTTTAACGGGTGTATTAGCTGTAACCATGCAGCTGAGGACTGTTGATAGCAATGACATTTGGCAAAGAAGAATACACTTCATCAAATAATGAAGATGCAGCAGGATGCGGCTAAGTTACACTTCACAACTCATGCTAATAAATGTGTGTGCTGTAACTGTAGATCATTCGATAAAAATCCAGTCAGTCTTCCAAAGTACAAGAAGCTAGACATTCACTCCGGCACATGGCCTCTTGCAACGGGAGTGGAGACTCTTGAGCAGGAAGTGTGCTGGCCTTGTAGCGTCATCACATGGCAGCTACAGGGCCATGCATTAAGCACTCGCTGTTGCATTGAAAATATCTGCAGCCTTCCTCGTTCACATCACTGGCATATGGATATCCTTTGTCATTGAACACAAACTGCTTTGGGAGTTATTTCATCTGGTTTTTAAGTAATGTATGGAATACTGTCACATACATAACTTGAAGTTGTCGCAGAAACTAAATGTAACACTGCACAAAGAGTGTGAGAGAGCTTTGCAGATGACACAAGAATATTTAAACAATTTGTGATGTAATTATAAGTTTTCTTCTGAGGAATACTACCATCACCAGAATTGAACACAGACTCTAAAAAGATCGCGGCGCTCTTGTGAAACCGTCCCTGAGACATTTCACATGCTTTTTTTGGGAAATGCTCTTGTCTTCGAGCAGGGCCTGCTTCAGGAGTTACTAAATCCAATTGAATATGTCTCTAAATGCACTTCTAAAAAGATCGCTGCACTGTAGTTTGCCTCAATTTTGTGATGTATACCGCCACATTTGAACACCGACTCTAAAATGATCGCAGTAAACTTATGAAACCTGCCATAGCCACTTCACACGCTTTTGTGGGAAACCCCTGTGTCTTTGAGCATGGGCTGCTTCAGGAGTTACTAAATACAACGGAATATGTCTCTAAATACACTTTCAAGTAAGATAGTTGCACATTAGTTTGCGTCAATTTTGCGATAAATACCACCACTCTCGAACACGGACTCTAAAAAAGATTGTTGCACATTTGTGAAACCTTCTTGAGACGCTTCACATGCTTTTGCCGAAAACAGATCCCGAAATCGATATCAGCTGCAATATCTGAATTTCCACGTCAAAACGTCGATATTTGGAAGTCAAAATAAATACCTCTGTAACTCTAAACAGGACGTTCACCACTTTTCGAGTTTTAACTGCTTGTTTGAAGGCACTGCAAGGGAGTCCCTCGGCTGTTGTGGTGTTCATCACTTTCCTGAAACGGTGAGTGGGCTTAGTTTACATTTGCTGCTGCTGTAGTCATGTACTTCTCGAAGCACACATGTGTTTCAAAGCACAGAACGGGAAAATCAGAACAATTACACAAACAGGATTCGAAGCGTTGTCCTGCAGACGAGAGAGATGGCTGGAATTTTTGGTTAATTCTCGATGTCCTACGGTTCCTAGTCTGGAATACTCAAAAGCCACAAGTCGGGTGAGGGTCATCATGCTGCCAGAGAAGGATGGTGTGCTAGGACTTGTCTCTGAACACTCGAACAAAGAAGACATCACATGACTCTCAGGCATCATAGAACTTTCCTTAGACACCTTGCCCTGTCTTGTTCGAACCAGTCTGTAGAGGCTCCAATTCCCTGCACAAAGAATGTCTTGTGACTCTCTAGTGTCATGGAACTTCTTGTGAATGGAGCATTCTGATTGGTTCTTGCTGAATTTACCAGCCAAACTGCTGCTGCTCTCAGTCTGCCATTTCCTCAGATGGACAAATTACGAGACTTTCATCGGCAAAACTATTTTGTAGAGATCGAAAAAATATATACAGCAGCTATATTGCACTGACTGTTAAATCCCGCAAAAGTGGTCTACAGATCATGAAATACGCAAACTACCACCAAAGACACTTCCTCAATTACGCTGTTCTGCTACTGTTAAGGATGTAGTAAACACAATTCGTATTCTGCAATATACAAAATCATCACTTTTGCATCCTGCATGTAGTTATCAGCCACCAGACACTCCTAAGTAACGTGACGACAGATAGATCCCCAAAAACATAAGCACATGCACTGTATATAGTCCTTGCAGTATTTTCCCACGAGGATGGTCGGTCATCCACCGCGGCCAATGGTCACGACTCAACTATTCCCGCACATGCTGTCCTGATACGCCACCAGAGGGTCCCCAGTGGACCGCGGATATTCGTTGAACTGATGTACAAAGAATGGGCTGATTCCCCCTGGCAAAGAGGCGTTACTGTTTCTGGGCCAATCCTGTCTGCCTGCTTGCTGCCATGCTTTCTACAGCCATCTGGAGACTCTAGGATTACAAGAACTTATTGGCTTGCCAAAATATCATGCTATTTACGGATAGTTCTCGATATCAAGTACATAGCAGTATGCTACTGATCGCTTGCACAGTATAATTCCAAAGATGAAGACTGGAAATTATATCTCTAGAAACGTGAAAGTTTAGCGAGGTGGGACTTGCTGCAAACCACTGAGTAACTAGAAACTGATTTCGTCTGTGAAGATATTTTCGTGAAAACAAGAGAAAGGAGGAATCTGGTTGTTCCATTCATATTTTTTAATTAATATCTATGTCGATGATATATCAGACAACAAATCATCCTTCTACTTTACAAAGTCAATTAAGATGTTTCTCATGTCTAGAAAACTAACAAAAGTCTCTTCTAGCTGTTTTCACCACCTAGATGCACATAACAACGCCACAACCGATGTTCTCTCAACCAAATAAAGATGTGAAATGTCCAGAAGCAGTCAACCGGACAATTTTCATGGGAGGGAATAACTGTCCAGCACAAACACACGCTCATATTGAATCTTCTCGAATTTCCATGAAGAGCAGACACGATCACGAAGGCTGCCCCACACATACTGAGTATTAGTTCGCTATTCAGCCATCTAGAAGACGACACCATTAGGCCAGCTATATCCCCGTACCTCAGCTGGCATCTCCATCCAGACGGCTCCTGCCGTATGCCGGATATGTTAATCATTCTAGCTGCAGGTTACTACTGCCAAGTACTCCATGTACATCAGGCAGAATCGTCCTAGAAAATCAGCCACATATATTTTATCACTGTACTTACAATTCAAATATTACGATTGCAGCCTCAGTGTGACGACATTCGACAACGAGCGAAGTATCGGAAATACCCAATCCAGACGGCTGTGGCTCTGTAAACATAAATTCTGTACCATTCTTATGAATGGACATAATTTTACACTATAAAAAATGTTTCACCCTCCCACCCCCTTCCTTATGGCTATCGCAATTTTCCTCATCAACCCAATATCTTCCTTACGACAGGACATAGTCATTTTCTTTGCACTTCTCGGAACACTGACCACAATACACGTACTTTATAAGCCTGTTGATCACAGCAAATCTATCACACATCCCCTACTAAGAATAACATTTCGTTAATAACTGAATGCTGGAGGCACCAAACGGTAGTGAGCGAAAATCCGAGATAGATGGATATGTCTCATTAGTATTGTAAGTTAACCAGGGACCTAGAAACGACGGAGAATCTCCGTCCCCGCTGCAGCCACAGTAGTCCACAATACGACGACGACAACAGCAGTGCACTTCACCCCTCCACCACCCCACACCGAACCCAGGGTTATGGTGCGGTTCGGCCCCAGGTAAACCCCCCTAGGAATATCTCACACCAGACGAGTGTAACCCCTATGTTTGCGTGGTAGAGTAATGGTGGTGTACGCGTACGTGGAGAACTTGTTTGCGCAGCAATCGCCGACATAGTGCAGCTGAGGCGGAATAAGTGGAACCAGCCCGCATTCGCCGAGGCAGATGGAAAACCGCCTAAAAACCATCCACAGACTGGCCGGTTCATCGGACCTCGAGCGGAAAGCTGTGCGTTGCCAACCGAGCGGGCTAAGGGGCTGTGTTGGTGTTACAAGCGTTCTTGGTTTTACAGGTGCTCACAAGTATCGCTAAGGACATCCATGTCAAAAACTATACAAGCTTTATAAATCGAGGTATGGTATGGCTTCAGAATGAAGTGGTTTTCCACACAAATACCGCGAAACTGAATATAGATGGTGATCGTGGGGTGTGTACTTTCAGACCGAAAGTGCACGTCGCTAGCGGCACAAGCTCCTAATGGCCGAATTTAGAAAGTGATGCGGCTAAGGAACGTGGTATGAAGCCGGTATTTGCATCTCCCTCATGCTGACGCTAGATATTTCTCCAGTATTTGCATCGCATTCTATCCCGATGCCATGTCACAGGTTCTACGATGTATCCATTGGGATAGGCGATGGTTGATCGAAAATGATTACATTCGGTATATGGCACGACATGGACGAATCACTTAAAAGTGCAACAATAGAGTGGGTCGTACGACTTTACTGATCTACACTGTTTTGTCTTCTGGTAGAATTGCTGTCTGTGATTTGGAATCAAGTCTTTCCTTTCAACCACATACCTGCATTGGATCCTATGGAGATGTCTCTTAATGATTGCAGCCACCCATGAATCATATTCGTGGCACTCTCATGTCTCGAAACAAATGGAAATGGTAGTTGTATATTGCAGCCACCCCAGCTCGTAATACAACGCTCTTTAGCTGACTACACATAGCATCCCGGCGTCTTACGGCCTGCAACAGGCGTCTTTTGCTGGGTCGTGCCACGCCGGTCACAGCGCGCGCTCGGGAAATCTTAAGCACGCTTCCTGTCTCTCCGGAAATAACCTCAGCCTTCCTTTCTTGTGACCACATCAAGCCGACAACAGACCTAGTGCCAATCTGCCTTCTTCTCTGAACCATCCGTGATACACAGACGTACAGAAAGCAGAGCAAACGCACTGCAACGGCGTTCGAGTACAGTTCTATTGTATACCTTCCGACCAGAAAAAAATAGTTCATTTGCGCTAAGTGTTGACGACTGTACTACATATACATGCAACTTTAGAATACCTGGCGAGAAGTGACGTCATGATGAAGTGGGCAAAAGCGACATAAAATTACGGAAAAATTTACGAAAAAATACGCGGAATAAGTATGCCGAAATGCGGGAGTATTTGCATGTCTTCTGCTTGGTGCAGGACAATTCTTGTACACTACTGGCCATTAAAATTGCTACACCACGAAGATGACGTGATACAGACACGAAATTTAACCGACAGGAAGAAGATGCTGTGATATGCAAATAATTAGCTTTTCAGAGCATTCACACAAGGCTGGCGCCGGCGGCGACACCTACAACGTGCTGACATGAGGAAAGTTTCCACCGATTTCTCATACACAAACAGCAGTTGACCGGCGTTGCCTAGTGAAACGTTGTTGTGATGCCTCGTGTAAGGAGGAGAAATGCGTACCATCACGTTTCCGACTTTGATAAAGGTCGGATAGTAGCCTATCGCGATTGCGGTTTACCGTATCGCGACATTGCTGCTCGCGTTGGTCGAGAACCAATGACTGTTAGCAGAATATGGAATCGGTGGGTTCAGGACGGTAATGCGGAACGCCGTGCTGCATCCCATCGGCCTCGTATCACTAGCAGTCGAGATGACAGGCATCTTATCCGCATGGCTGTAACGGATCGTGCAGCCACGTCTCGATGCCTGAGTCAACAGATGGGGACGTTTGCAAGACAACAATCATCTGCACGAACAGTTCCACGACGTTTGCAGCACAGCAGCATGGACTATCAGCTCGGAGACCATGGCTGCGGTTACCCTTGACGCTGCATCACAGACAGGACCGCCTGCGATGGTGTACTCAACGACGAATGGCAAAACGTCATTTTTTGCAAGAATCCAGGTTCTGTTTACAGCATCATGATGGTCACATCCGTGTTTGGCGACATCGCTTAGAAAGCTCATTGGAGGCATGTATTCGTCATCACCATACTGGAGTATCACCCAGTGTGATGGTATGGGCTGCCATTAGTTAAACGTCTCGGTCACCTCTTGTTCGCATTGACGGCACTTTGAACAGTGGACGTTACATTTCAGATGTGTTACGACCCATGGCTCTACCCTTCATTCGATCCCTGCAAAAACCTACATTTCAGTAGGATAATGCACGACCGCATGTTGCAGGTGCTGTACGGGCCTTTCTGGATACAGAAAATGTTTGACTGCTGTCCTGGACAGCACTTTCTCCAGATCTCTCCCCAATTGAAAACGTTTGGTCAATGGTGGCCGAGCAACTGGCTCGTCACAATACGCCAGTCGCTACTCTTGATGAACTGTGGTATCGTGTTGAAGCTGCATGGGCAGCTGTACCTGTACACGGCATCCAAGCTTTGTTTGACTCAATGCCCAGGCGTATCATGGCCGTTATTATGGCCAGAGATGGTTGTTCTGGGTACTGATTTCTCAGGATCTATGCACCCAAATTGCGTGAAAATGTAATCGCATGTCAGTTCTAGTACAATATATTTGTCCAATGAATACTCGTTTATCATCTGCATTTCTTTTTGGTGTAGCAATTCTAATGACAGTAGTGTATATAGCAGCAAGATGAAGAATACGAGAAAAATTTGACATGGAAGCACCAGGAACTAGGGAAACAGTCATTTTCTCGCCGACAGCGATGAGATGCCTGGAACAGAATGTCTTAATGTTGATGATCACCAAACATAGAGTCATATGTGGGGTCACAAGCTCAGGTGTGACCCCAAAGTTATTGGCAACCATCTTACAGATTTTTTATAGCAAGTCTTTAGCTAAGGAGCGTTGTATTACGAGCTGGGGTGACTGCAAGAAAGAGCTACAGAGTGGATCGTGTGTTCAGGACAGTATTTACAATGTACTTCTCTGTGCCGGGCGGGGAAGCCGCTCGGTCTAGGGCGCCTTGTCACGGTCCGCGCGGCTCCCTCCGCCGGAGGTTCGAGTCCTCCCTCGGGCATGGGTGTGTGTGTTGTCCTTAGCGTAAGCTAGTTTAAGATTAAGTAGTGTGTAAGCTTAGGAACCGATGACCTCAGCAGATTGGTCCCATAAGATCTTACGACGAATTTCCAAATTTTTGTACTTCTCTGTACTCTCTGCCAATCACAACCTTGTGGTGTCAGCAAATAAACAATTGCCGCATGGCAACATTCAACTGTATGCCTATCGAGGTAATAGTGATACATGCGAGTTGACTGCTGTCTTTGTTGCTTTCCTGGACAAAAGAGAACCATCTGCCTCTAAACTTACTTGCATCTGCGTTAAAGGATGACAGAGAGTGGATGGAGTGTGAGATGCAGTTGTAACGAGGTATGGTTTAATGTTAGACTGATGATGCATTCTCGAGAGAGAGGAAGATGTTGCAGGTCATTTAGTCATTTTCTTCAGTTGTTCTGTCGGGGTGAATCAGCTGTGTGGCATAACCTGCATTCGACTCGTATACAAGTGCGTGTTCTGTGTGTGCCTTAGAGCACTGTCTGCTTGAGCACTGTCTACTTGGAACCGTTAACAGCAAACCTGCCAGTCACCAGAGGACTTCCATCTCACGTGTGCTTATGATGAAACATGTCCATCCTGTTCAGCCCTCTCCTCTAGACGAACGAAGATTTATGTGATGTACTCCATTCCCCTTCTCCACCTTGGGTATGAAATCCAGTCTTCAGTTTCATAGCTGCAGTGACTCTAAGTTAGCGACAGGTGTTCGTGAAATTCTGCAATCCCCGTGTATAAATCTGCCTAACAGATATCCTATTTACGGCGTTATTGGCAGCACGACATTTAATTCCACATGTCCAACACTGCTGCTATATGTCTGTCTCTTTTCTTGTAAGTGACATTCTCCGTTACTAACGATTATTTTACAGGACTGATGCGAGCACTAGTATAATATTTGAACCAGGATCAGATGTGAACAAAGGGTGCCGTACACCTGTGGAAAGCTCTATTGTGCCTTTATCATAAAGACTCTGTGTTTTAAGGAAGCAGTTTTTTTCGTTTTACAGTTTGTCACGATAGTTCATGGGAGAGAAACTTGCAAGGAGAATGTATGTCATGCGCTGGAAATATATTTCTGCAGTGGAATGTCAACAACGTTACATTCCACCTGAATTATAAATCAGAAACCGCACCGCTCTAACACTATAGGGTGTTTTAAGTACAGAACCATGTAGCCTCAGGAGTGCATGAGTTGATGTTCTCTCTTACCAATACTCTCCTGTCACTGACCCCAGACACTAGAACAATACTTTAGAATTGATAGCGCAGTTGATTTATGTAAAATGCCCCAAACTCTGTCCGTCTGGAGCTCCATCATGAGTAAAAATCACCCGCTTCTTCTTCTTCTTAGCAGTCTGCTGTATCTTCAAAATGCTTTCATATCTACAAACATCAAAAAAAAAAAAAATGCATAATTTCTGTTCCGAGAGTTCCGGGAACTGTACAGAAAATTGGAATAGAGATCAACATAAACATCATTTCCGCCCTTTTTATCGCTCATGTAAATCACACATTGCATGTTGTACCACATACAGCGAGACCTTCAGAAGTGGTGGTCCAGATTGCTGTACAGGCCGGTATCTCTAAAATCCAATAGCACGCCCTCTTGCATTGAGGCATGCCTGTAGTTGTCGTGGCATACTATCCACAAGTTCATCAAGGCAATATTGTCCAGATTGTCCTACTCCTCAATGGCGATCCGGCGTAGATCCCTCAGAGTGATTGGCAGGTCACGTCGTCATAACAGCGCTTCTCAACATATCCTAGGCATGTTCGATAGTGTTCATGTCTGGAGAACATGCTGGCCATCCTAGTCGATTGAGTCGTTATCCTGAAGGAAGTCATTCACAAGATGTGCACTGTGGGGGCGTGAATTGTCTTCCATGAAGACGAATGCCTCGCCAATATGCTACCAATATGGTTGAACTATCGGTTGGAGGATGGTATTCATGTAGCGTACAGCCATTACAGCAGTGACCAGCGGCGGTGTACGTTGGCCCCATATAATGCCACCCCAAAACAGCAGGGAACCTCCACGTTGCTGCACTCGCTGGACAGTGTGTCTAAGGCATTCAACCTGACAGGGTTGCCTCCAAACACGTCTCTGATGATTGTCTGGTTGAAAGCATATGTGACACTCACTGGTGAAGAAAACGTGATGCCAATCCTGAGCGGTCCATCTGGCATGTTGTTGGGCCCATCTGTACCACGCTGCATGGTGTCGTGGTTGCAAAGATGGACCTCGCCATGGACGTCAGGAGTGAAGTTGCGCATCATGCAGCCTATTGTGCACAGTTTGAGTCGTAACACGACGTCCTGTGGCTCCACAAAAAGCATTATTCAACATGGTGGCGTTGTTGTCAGGGTTCATTTGAGCCATAATCTGTAGGTAGCCGTCATCCACTGCAGTAGTAGCCCTTGGGAGGCCTGAGCGAGGCATGTCATCGACAGTACCTGTCTCTCTGTATCTCCTCCATGTCAGAACAACATTGCTTTGGTTCAGTCTGAGACACCTGGACATTTCCCTTGTGATGCTTGTTACAGTTCATCATCAGAGTCTTTTCCATTCCATAAGTCCACTGGTACACTGTTGATTACTAAATAATGATTGACTGACACAGCTTGTTTGAGATAGAGAAAGAGTCATGGTGGAGGGGCAACATCTCATAGGGGTGGCTAGCACCGGAAAAGTGATTGCGTACATGACTGCAACATGAGGAATCAGTCGAAACAGAACACCAAGCCGTCAGCTATCCTGTCATCAAGATGAGTTTAAATGTGGAGGTCATCAATCACCTTCAGACAGCTGTTTGGAAACATTCCACAACATTGCAAAACTCCTCCAGTTTCCATATGTTGTAACTGTCTTTTATTTAAAATCCTGTATGTGTGTTGTGGGAGCAGCAGCAACATAATTTACACAGTGTCGTGTCCAGCTTTCAGTCAGAGCCAGCGGATCGAAACGTATTAATGTCAGTTTAGAACCTGACACAAACCTCAAAGTTGTGATGGAAAAAACAAAATGCATGGCGATGTGCCAAGCTGTAGTCATACGCTGCCTGGATTTTTCTTTTTTTTAGAATTGGAGCCCCTCCACTCCCACACCAGCATGATGGCCAACACAAAATGGCTACTGCAATCTCTGCATAAGGGTTAGTTTTCACTTAAGTGAGGTGTCACAGGAAGTGGGTACTGCAATGTTTGCGTACGTCTGGTTAAGCTTAACTATTAATATGCTCTCACCTGGAGATAGATTGGGTCAAAAGTTGAGCGAAGGGTAGCGGTTTGAAGGTCAGAGGGAAAAAAGTGTCAAGGCAAGAGCCAAGGGAAAAAGCCTGTGCGATAGTTTGGATGGGTTGAAAGGGCAGTAGCAGATTTCTTGCTGCCTGCAACAGGTCATGGGAGGGTAGGCTTTGTTAGTAGTGGGTATCATGCAGTTCGATACCTTTATCATTGTGCAGTGGTGTTACTTGTTGGCTGCCGCTGGGTGCTGGTGTTGATTTCTTGGTCAACGTCAGGATACCTGTAACAGTTAAGTTCATCACTGCTCTGTGTCCGATAGATCATATATCAGATTCACAGTATAGAGTAATGTTGGCGGTTTGTTTATGCACCAGTGTGCGAGCATATCGGTTTCCCTGCTGTAGCCTGTTGGTCGGCTTTAACAGCAGCTGGTATATCCAGTCAACGTTGCTGATATGCAGGGGCTTGCTGATGTTGTCACTTGTGGGTGTGTGTTAGCTTGCCATAGGTGTTTATTCCCTAGCTAGTAGAGTCTGCTTATGCGTCCGCCTATGGTTGTGGTCATAGTTTCCCAGAGTTAGGATGAAAGGATTGTTTGAGTGCCTTGAGTGCCTTGAGTTCCTGTATAGTCGTGTGACACGTTTTTTGAATACTTCCTTGAGGGTTTCAAGGAGGTGTTCATTATGAAGATCCATGGTGCGTGTGTAGCGTGGAGCATTGATAATAATGCGTAGCACTTTTTTCTGTATGATCTGCAGGCAGCGCAGGCGTGTAGGAGCTGTATATCCCCAGACGCGAGCTGCGTATGTCATCACAGGTCTAATCAGTGTCATGTATATGGACCTCGGCACCCTGCATGAATGCGTTACAGCAGAAAAAACAGTGAATTGCACACACCACAAAAGTATTATTCATAGAATGGTAAAAACTACAATCTACGGGGAAAAGGAGAACTCTGAAAATGCAATATTTATTGGACACAAATTATAATACTGGCTGCACGACATAACAAAATACAGCAAGGAGCTTGAAATAGAACTATAAAGAAAATTCAATTTTCAGAGGTTGGATCCCTTTATTTGGAAGTAAAAGCTCACACCCAGCAACATCATGTCCTAATTACGTAATTACACTACTGAAGATTGGAGGTGTTGGAAATTTTCGTGTGTGTTCTCACTTTTGACATGAAGGGATCGACTAAGCTAGTGCAAAATGCCACCATCGAAGGACATACTACCCCCCTCCCCCCATCCAACCCTCGCCCCTCCCTCATTACCCTTCTCAGAAAAAATCAGCAGGAAAAAGTCACAGTCTGTGTTGGAGAGGAAGGATCTCACAACATGAACTTCAAATCAATGATAATTACATATTGATGCACATCTTTTATTCGAGACAGGGCTCCGCCAACTTGGGTTGGACTCACATCTTCATCTCCAACCCCCACATCCCATGATATAATAACTTTAAACACAGAGGAATAGAATGAAATGCGGTATACCGGCCGGGGTGGCCGAGCGGATCTAGGCGCTACAGTCTGGAACCGCGCGACCGCTACGGTAGCAGGCAGGTTCGAATCCTGCCTCGGGCATGGATGTGTGTGAAGTCCTTACGTTAGTTAGGTTTAAGTAGTTCTAAGTCCTAGGGGACTGATGACCTCAGATGTTACGTCCCATACTGCTCAGAGCCATTTGAAGAATGAAATGCGGTATACTAGCCGACGCTTGAGGCATCCCCCACGTGTGCTTGTCGCCCACGCACCGCCACAGACGTCAAAACCCGCCTAGTGTCGTAAATACACATCATGATATTAAATACTACCGACCACAGACGATGTCGGCCTCCTTTGATCTCGTGATACCAACAACTTTCTGTACAGATTCACTTCCTGTCTCTGTCTCTCTCAAGAGTCTACTTCCTGTTTGTGTGTGTGAACCAATGTCTCCAAACATGCATACGGAGAAACTTCCTGGCAGATTAAAACTGTGTGCCGGACCGAGACTCGAAATCGGGACCTTTGCCTTTCGGGGGCAAGTGCTCTACCGACTGAGCGATTTAAGCACGACTTACGCCCCGTCCTCAAAGCTTCAATTCCGCCAGTACCTCGTCTCCTGCCTTCCAAACTTCACAGAAGCTCTCCTGCGAACCTTGCAGAACTAGCACTCTTGGAAGAAAGGATATTGCGCAGACATGGCTTAGCCACAGCCTGGGGGATGTTTCTAGAATGAGGTTTTCACTCTACAGCGGAGTGTGCGCTGATGTGAAACTTCCTGGCAGATTAAAACTGGTCCAGAGTTATAGTTTCGACCCGGCACACAGTTTTAATCTACCAGGAAGTTTCATATCAGCGCACATTCCGCTGTAGAGTGAAAATTTCATTCTAGATGGAGGTTTTCATCTCTCCTCTGAATACTGTGTTCCTATTGGCTAATGCTGGGGACAAAGGGAGAACCGACGTATTTTCGATATCAAAAATAGAGGGAGACAGTCCATTTGCATTGCCTTATCAAATTAATCATTTAACAATTTACAGGAGTTAAACAGATCGCTTAAAACACTCACCACCAACTTACGTTTGAGAATCACACACAAACATTTTTAAGAAAATAAATATATTTCCACCACAGATAGATCGTAATGCTAAATATATCTTGGATCTTGTATGCACAGGCGTTTGACAACACAAGCACCCTCCTCTGCCACAATGTTTTCACTAAACAGTTCTATTGAAAAAACCCAACCGATCACACAAACTCGCGATTGCAAAGAGCATGCTTTCCGCCTTCATGTCATGGAGAAACAGATGTGCCACATTAATAGACCGCATTGACGGTTAAGCACGTCTTCAGGTGTTCACAAGCCTGCTGTACCAGACACTCACGAGTCAGAGAGATTATCACCAAGCAGTCAGCCGATCAGTTTACATGAGGGGGGAACATTGTGCAGCGTAGACACTCGCCATATTGAATCTTCTCACGCAACACACACGTGCACTTCTGTAGCCGCTCACTCAGCATACTGGCTATTCGACTATTTAGCTATCCAGAGGGCACCACGAGAGCTGCTAATGGGACTTGCCCCTGTGGCTGCGGGCAAGAGCTCATAGATCGGTGCATTTTCTTATATTAATCCGCAACTTCTGGCCGACCAAAGCTACATACCCACTCATGCCACTGGACGCTTCACACAGCGAGACAAGCAGATGCAGTTTGGACATATGGTTCTAATTGCAATTTCACTCCCACATAGACTCTCCCCAGTTTAAAAATCCAATTCACCCAACCCTAGACAGGCATGTTATTGACCATACACTTCGCATTTCCCATGCAAAATGTAGATTTCTCCCTTTTATAAGAGTTCTTTACGAAGATAGCAGAAATCGGTGCATACAAGCGTCTTAACATTGCGAAAGTATTGTTGTGAATATCCTGTCACAGTATGTCATAGGCTATATCTTATGTAAGTATTTTCCCAACAGGTAAAAAAATCTAAAGCAAGGCAATCGGACTTTTCTGTTGTGCATTCTCCTCTTCTGTCTCTGTTGTATACTGGTTTTAAATAACTCTGAGACAGTGATTCAACTTCCTTGAGGTGTATTTCAGTAAAATGTATAAATTTTATCATCAGTTATTCAGACAAAAACTGCGTAACATGCAGCTCTAATGAGAATACAGAACAGATGACATAAGATAAAAGAAGATCGGAAATGTTCAGTTTTAATTAGGAGTCCTTTGACCTCTTCAACGATATCTTAAGTTTTCTGTACATCTCTATACAGTGTGGTTACAGATTGCAGTGAAGATCTGTTTTTATCATCAGTCCTTGTACCACTGTCATTTTTCATCTCATTTTTCTCATACATATGTCACATCACAGCTACCACAATATTTCTTTCACAGTCACTTCTCCATTTAACAAAGGCTAATCTGGCATGGTGAATCTTGAAAGTAATATGCACACATTGTACAATAAGATTACTTGGTTTTTCAAATTAGTCAGTTGTTTAGGATACAGTACCATCAGTAAGCCTGCAAAGAAACAAATTCCCCTGTATAAAACAACTTCAAACATCTTGATTGTTTTACAAAGCAGTTAATGTGTTAAATGTTTAACACTAAGCATGTAAGCAACAAAAAGGTGAGAAAAGATTTGAAATTATGTTTAATGCTTGTCGAAAGTCACAAAGTATTCTTGTTGTCAAAGTCAGGAAGAGTATATTCTGGGTAATTTTGCTCCATTTTAATGCTAGTTTTTCACATATTTTAATTCTTATGACGTCATATCGCCTCAACTACGTGTCATAAAAGTTTGCGTGTACATTCAGTGATATATGCCTCCCAATGCTTTTATGAATACAGTTTGAACTAAAGAAGTAATGAATTAAAACATCATGCCAATACAGCAGTTTTACTGTATGAGCATAGAAAATGAACTAAGCCATACGCTTTGTGTTGAGTTCTTTCCGAAGTCACTAAGTGCCCTAATTCTCAAAGACTGGTACTGAATTAATAGTCTGGGTATTTTTGTGCTGTGAACTATGCTGCCACAAGACACATGCATAGTTTATAACTGTAATACATGTCTTACTGTGTTGAACCTTATGAATATATTACATCTGCATTTTAAATTGTTAAATTCGGCCACTATTTATATGGAATACTGAAAATCAAATTTTTATTGCCCCTGGAAGCTGTTAGCTAGGCAACTTTAACTGAGTCTGGCTTCTGTGCCTCTAGATAACTGCTTCGTAATATAAATGGATTTTGTCTGTTTGGAATCTTGATTTTGAATCCTTTGTCGATGCTACAGAGATTACTGTCGCTATGTGCCTATCATCTGACACTTCTGTCACCAAAGATGCTGAAAATGTGTCATCACCACTGCTGCCTGTTCAGGTTGGTAAATCTGTGAGCCAGCCGCCTTCTAAGGCTACGTGCTAAGCTAAGCTACGTGCTAAGCTAAGCAAACACCACCATCTGGGGACAGCTGTGCGACAAGTCGTTGCTTCAACTGTTGTCCTCCTTGTGATTAATAAAAGGACTAGTATTTTCTCAAAATGTTTCTGTGACTTTACCGTGTCATCCACCTAACTCTACATACCTGCTGTGCTGCCAACACTCACTTTTCATGCTTCATCACAATAACCTGCAACACCCAGAACACCCTGACCTTACTGCACTATTAACTTAAAGTTGTCAATAACTATACCATCTAGATCCAATTTAATGATTGAGAAACTCACACCGCCTCGTGAGCAGTGCAGTCTTCTGCAGTAACTACTTGCTATGTTATAGTTATCAAATTTAACAACAGTAAGTTCACACTCAGTAGCCTAATCTTCACTCACATAAAAGTATCAAACTTGTACTCTAGTTCAAAATTATTTACGAAAATACTTATTATTTAATTTTTGAATGTTAAAGTACCAGATTTTGAGACCAAAATTATTATTCCTTTTAGATTTATTATTTTGGTTGGGGGTATACGCTTAAAATCTTTCAAACTACTTATGGGCTTCTCCTTCTAGCTGTCTTTGATTAAAAAGTCATTCAGACAGAGAGGAGGCACTGTTTTCCACAACAACTGACACTGCTCCTTCTAATGTAGCTCTGTTCCCTCTTTTTTATGGTAGGGCACTGTAATATTGTCGCTAATGTTGTAGTGCGTGTTGACAGTCGTTTGTTAGGTGCTTTACAGGGCCCCTTAGGGACATGGCTGCGAAGGAGGGGAAGAGAACCAACGTGAACTTCGTGTGCATACCGGAAGGAGTCATTCCAGATGTAGAGAGGGTCCTTCTGGATGCCATGAAGAGCACAGGTTGCAGCCAACTGCATGTGGTGGCTCACGCCAGTACCAATGATGTGTGTCGCTTTGGATCAGAAGAGATTCTCTCCGGCTTCGAGTGACTAACAGGAGTGGTAAAGTCTGCCAGTTTTGCTTCAGAGTTGAAAGCAGAGCTCACCATTTTCAGCATAGTCGATAGGAGCGATTCGTATAGTACCGAGTGGAGGGTCTGAATCAGAGGCAGTTGGTTCTGCGATCGTGCAGGCTGCAGATTCTTCGATTTGCGCCATAGGGTGATTGGGTTTCGGGTTCCGTTGAATACGCCAGGAGTTCACTACACGCAGAAGGCGGCTACACAGGTTGCAGGGGTTCGCATGGACTCGGCGTCTTTTTAGGTGAGACGGTCTTGGGAAAATACAAAAAGGACTTCAGTCTCAAAGCTGCAGGTCGAACATAGGAAGAACGTAGATACAGAAAACGTTGATATAACAATTGCAAATTGTCGTAGCTGCGTTGGAAAAGTACCAGACCTCCAAAAGTAAATGGAAAGCAAGCTCTGGTGCTCAAATCGTTAGAGGCACTGAGAGGTGCCTACAGGCGGGAGATCAGTTCAGCCGAAATTTTTGCGAAGAACCTAACGTGTTCTGAAAGGAAAGGCTAAACACAGTTAACGGTGGTGTACTTGTTTCTCTTAGAAGTAGTTTATGTTGTAGCGAAATTGAAGCAGATAGTTGCTGTGAGCTACTATGGCCAGAGGTCATTCTTGGCAACTATAATAAAATAATAATTGGATATTTTTACCAGCCTCTCACCTCAGATGATACAATTGCTGAAAGGTTCAAGGAAAACTTGAGTTTGATTTCAAACACGTACCTGACTCATACAATTGTAGTTGGTGGTGACTTTTAATTTATCTTCGATATGTTGGCGAAAATACATGTTTAAATCCGGAGGTACGCAGATAACACCATCCGAAATTGTGTTAATCAAAGGGTTTAGTGAACACGGGGTTGTCATAGCGACACTGAGTATTGTAACCCCAAATCCTACAAAAATAAACGAAAAATGTACAACATCTATTCAAAAAAGCTCATAAAAGTTCACTTGACGTCTTCCCGAGTGACAATCCCCACTCCTTCCAAATTAACAACGTAAGTACAGGCCAGTTGTGGCTTGAATTCAAACAAATGGCATCGACAGCAATTGAAAGATTTATAAATGGTGCAAATGGGTCTGAGCACTATGGGACTTAATTTCTGAGGTCATCAGTGCCCTAGAACTTAGAACAACTTAAACCTAACTAACCTAAGGACATCACACACATCCATCCCCGAGGCATTCGAACCTGCGATCGTAGCGGTCATGCGGTTCCAGAGTGTAGCGCCTAGAACCGCTCGGCCACTACGGCTGGCGAAAGATTTATATCAAATAAATTAACAAACGACGGTGCTGATCTCCCTTGGTACACAAAACGAGTCACAACACTGTTGCAGTAACAACGAAAAATCATTCCAAATTTAAACGAACGCAAATTCCCCGAAATTGTCTGTCTTTTAGAGAAGTTCTAAATTTAGCACGGACATCTGTGCGGGATGCTTATAATTGTGTATTGTAATGTGTATTAAACTGGAGACCTAGAAAAGAGGCAGAGGCTTCGTCCCGCAGTAGCCTTCAGTTGTTCACAACCCCACAACAGGCTACAGCAGTCCCCCCACCCCACCGCCGCCCCACACCGAAACAAGGGTTATTGTGCGGTTCGATCCCCAGTGGACTCCCCCCCCCCCCGTGAATAACCCCAAATGTTTTTGCTTGGTAGAGTAATTATGGTGTACGTGTACATGGAGACAGTGTTTGCGCAGTAATAGCTGACATAGTGTAACTGAGGTGGAATAAGGGGAATCAGCCCGCATTCGCCGAGGCAGATGGAAAACTGCCTTAAAAACCATCCTCAGGCTGGCCGGGACACCGGACCTCGACACTAGCCGAGTGGTCTATGGCGCTGCAGTCGTGGATTGTGTGGCTGGTGCCGGCGGAGGTTCGAGTCCTCCCTCGGGCATGGGTGTGCGTGTGTTGTCCTTAGGATAATTTAGGTTAAGTAGTGTGTAAGCTTAGGGACTGATGACCTTAGCAGTCAAGTCCCATAAGATTTCACACACATTTGAACATTTTTTTTTGGACCTCGACACTAATCTGCCGGGCGGACTTGTGCCGGGGACCGGCACGCCTTTCCACTCAGGAAGCACCGCGTGAGACCGAGCGGCTAGCTGGGCAGGCGTTCTTATAATAATTTCGGCAAAGAAACGTTGCCTCGAAACCAGGCAGAAAATTCAAAGACATTCTGGTCGTATGTAAAGTATGCTAGCAGCAAGGTGCCATCAATGCCTTCTCTGCGCGATAGCAATTGAAATACTATCGACGACACTGCCGCGGAAGTAGAGTTACTAATAAACAGCCTTTCGAAATTCCTTCACCAAAGGAGATGAAGTAAATATTCCAGAACTGGAATAAAGAACTGCTGCCAAAATAAATAACTTAGAAGTAGATATCCTTGGAGTAGTGAAGCAAATTAAGTCACTTAATAAAAACAAATCTTCTGGTCCAGACTGTAGACCAATTAGGTTCCTTTCAGAGTATACTGACGCAGTAGCTTCATACTCAACAATCAAATACAACCGCTCGCTCGACGAAAGATCCGTACCTAAGAACTAGAAAGTTGCACAAGTCACTCCAATAGTCAGGAAAGGTAGTAGGAGTAACCAACTAAATTACAGACCCATATCATTAACGTCGATTTGCAGCAGGGTTTTGGAAGATATATTGTGTTCGAACATTGTGAATAACCTCGAAGTGAGTGGTCTATTGACACACACTCAACATGGATTAGAAAACATCGTTCTTGTGAAACAAATCTAGCTCTTTACAAACACGAAATGTTGAATGCTATTGACAAGAGACTTCAAATTGATTCCCTATTTCTAGATCCCCAAAGGGCTTTTGACACTACACCACACAAGCGACTTGTAGTGAAATTGTGCGCTTACGGAACGTCATCTCAGTTATGTGAATGGATTCGTGATTTCCTCTCCGAGAGCTCATAGTTTGTAGTAATTGATAGAAAGTCACTAAGTAAAACAGAACCGATTTCTGGCGTCCTCTAAGATAGTGTTACAGGCCCTCTGCTGTTCCTTATCTACGAGGGTTGGGACTTAAATAGTGGCAACTATTTATTCACTACCGATACAAAAGAGTTACATGTTTGCACCTGTTACCGTCCTTCAAAGTAGTCATCAGCGTTTTGTAGAACCCGTTGCCAGCGATGTGGAAGGCTTAGTACACCGTTAGCAGAGCCTGTTCTGTTGCGACCAGCTTTGCGAAAGAAACGGTGACACGTTCTCCGCAACCACCCATAACTTTGCACGACAATGCGCGGGCGCATGCAGCGCAAGCTGCGGCTGCTCCGTTCGGTCGATGGTACTGGGAAGTACTGTACCATCCACCATACTCCCCGGGGTGAAGTCCTTGTGACTTTGATTTGATTCCGAAGATGAAGGAACCACTTCGTGGCATTCGCTTCAGAACTATTCCAGAAATTCAACAGACAGTAGACGGCTCAGTTCGCAGCAGCAACAGAACAGGCTCTGCTAACGGTTTACTAAGCCTTCCACATCGCTGGCAACGGCTTCTACACAACTCTTGTGACTACTTTGAAGGACAGTAACTGAAAACATATAGACTAACTCTTTTTGTATCGGGCCGGCCACTATGGTCAAGCGGTTCTAGGCTCTTCAGTCCGGAAACACGCGGCTGCTACAGTCGCAGGTTCGAATTCTGCCTCGGGTATAGATGTGTGTGATGTCCTTAGGATAGTTAGGTTTACGTAGTTCTAAGTCTAGGGGACTGATGACCTCAGATGTTAAGTCCCATAGCGCTTAGAGCCATTTGAACCTTTTTTTGTATCGGCTGTGAATAAATAATTGCCCTATTTAAGTTCCAATTCTCGTATGTAAACGATTTAGGAAACAATCTGAGCACTTGTTTTAGATTATTCGCAGATGATGCTGTCGTTTATAGTCTAGTAAACTCATAAGAAAATCAAAACAAACTGCAAAAAGATTTAAAAGGATATCTGAATGTTGCGTAAATCGGCAGTTCACGCTAAATAATGAAAATGTGAGGTCGCCTATGTGAGTGCTAAAAGGAATCCATTAAACTTCAATTACACGATACATCAGTCTACTCTAAAGACAGTAAATTCAACTAAATACCTAGAAATTACAATTACGAACAATTCAAATCGGAAAGAATACATATAAAATGTTGTTGGGAAGGCAAACCAAAGACTGCCTTTTATTGGCAGAACACTTAGAAAATGTAACAGATCTACTAAAGAGACCGCCTACAGTACGCTTGTCCGTCCTCTTCTGGAGTACTGCTGCACGGTCTGCGATCCTTACCACATAGGATTACTGGAGTACATCGAAAAAGTACAAAGAAGAGCAGCACGTTTTCTCCTCCGAATACGAAAGTATTTTGCTGACGCCGAGCTATATAGGGAGAAACGTTCATCCTAATAAAGTAAGGGACATCAGAGCTCGCACGGAAAGATATAGGTGTTGGTTTCTTACGCGCACCGTTATTATGAAGGTGGTTCGATGAATCCTCTGCCAGCTACTTAAGTGTGATTTGCAGAGTGTCCATGTAGATATAGATGTTGTTGATGGAACTTCCGTCACAGTCTGTGGTAGTACTGCTACAGCTGAATACTGTTGTTTGTGCTGTAGACGATTTTAAAGTTGGTACAGGTGCGGCTAATGTGTCAGTGCCGCAATACTTGTTGATACTGATGACATAGCTGTTGGTGATACTCCTGCTGCTACTGTTGTTGGATCCAAGGCGGATTTATTACTCTATCACTAGGTCTGCATCATTTACCAGCCGTGACTGGACAGACTGCGTCAGGGTTACATATAAAAGATTGGGTTACAATTTTATACAGCAAACAGAAAAGTATTCACAATAAGAGCAGACATAACATATTAAGACAATGTTATTTTGTCCATTTACTTTGGTGAATATTGAAAAATTCTCCGATAGAATATAATGCGTGTTCTTTCAAGTCTTGTGCAATTGTCCTTTTGATAAGTCCTAGAGGCAGAGACTACACTTCTCGGTCCAGTGTATTGAACATTTTTAGGGCTACCTCTGGAAAACTGTCTTGCGTTCCAGTCAGTTGACATCTTTGTACTTCAGTGTTCCTCTTGTTGCGGGTGTCGTGATTATGAATGTCTTGCCTCAGGCTGCAATCACCTTGGTTTTCCTTTACACTGCTGAGGCATATAAACACATGTTGGCTGAACACTGTCATTATCCCTTACCTGGTAAATATAGGTTTGCAGTGCTCCTGTCTTTTACTTGATGTAATTATCCTGACAGCTTTTATTTGGAACACTGACACCTCCTTACAACGTGCAGAGTGTCCCCATAACAGCACGCCATAATTAATATGGCTATGAAAGAGTGCATAATAAACTACTAATAGCTACTGGTCAGTTAATACACATTTTAGTTTTCTTAGCAGGTATATAACACGAGAGAGCTTGGAACACTCATACTCTGTGTGCTTGTTCATTGCCAGTCTGCTGTCTATCATGAAGCCTAGTAGTTTGGCAGCCTCCATGTTATCCTGGCAGCCGACATTGCTGAGACTGCATATCATGTGTTGTGTTTTTTCTTGATTCATTTTCATTTCATTTTCGATGAACCACTCTTTAATACTTTCAAAGAGTACATCTGCTGCCGGCAGAGCTTGTTTAGTCATTTTCCCCTTGGCAAAGTGTGTGGTGTCATCAGCAAACTATTGAATGTCGTGGATACAACCTATATTATTGACATAGATAAGGAACAGGAGAGGTGCTATGACGGATCCCTGGGGTACACCATGCTCCAATTTTTGCTCTTGGGAGGTTGCTTCATGGACTGATAATATCTGTCTTCGGTTTTCAATATAGGATTGAAGAGTAGCTAGGACCGCACCTTCAATACCATAACACTTGAGCTTATTAATCGGTATCTTGTGTGAGATGCAATCAAACGCCTTGCTCAGGTCGCAGAGTTTCAATGCCAAACTCTCTCTATCTTCAAACCCCTCCCTTATCTTCGTGATTAAGTCCAGTACCGCTGTAACTGTTGACTTTCCCTTGCGAAAACCATGCTGTTTGTCCTGAAAGAGTTTATTGCTTTCAAAGCAATTTTCTATCTCATGTTTCATTACGGACTCAATGACTTTAGCAAGAATGGGTATTATTGAAATAGGCCTGAAGCTGGACACTTTGCGTGGGCCGCCTTTTTTGTAGACTGGTACTATCCGTGCCACCTTCAGGAAAACTGGAAAGACACCAGAAGATAGACACTTGTTAATTACTGTGGCTAGTGGCTGAGCAAGTTCTGGTATTATTTACTTCAGAACTGTGCAGGGCATACCACAGATATCTGGACTCTCTGAATGCTTATAGGACTGTATGGCTGTATTCAGTGGTCTACTGGCAGTTCACTGCAGTGGCTGGAAGTGACGGCTGTATTCAGTGGTCTGCTGGCAGTTCACTGCAGCGGCTGGTAGTATGGTAGTGACTCATTGACACGCTGCTTTCCGTGTGTTTCTAACATTTCGGACCTCTTTTTTTTCAGTGAATTCACTGTTCTATTCATGTGCATGCCATATTTTGTGTAACTGCAACGCTCGAGGAACTCTACAGCAAGCAAGAAATTTTCAGTTTGGGTACTCTTTGCATATTGTTTGGCACTGGTAGTTAGTTTAATTAAGTTAAGCATTTACGCAGGAAGGACTGTAAATATGAGGTCATACCTAAGAGGTCCTCCCCCCATGAACCATGGACCTTGGCGTTGGTGGAAAGGCTTGCGTGCCTCAGCGATACAGATAGCCGTACCGTAGGTGCAACCACAACGGAGGGGGTATCTGTTGAGAGGCCAGACAAACAACGGTTCCTGAAGAGGGGCAGCATCCTTTTCAGTAGTTGCAAGGGCTTCAGTCTGGATGATTGACTGATCTGGCCTTGTAACAATAACCAAAACGGCCTTGCTGTGCTGGTACTGCGAACGGCTGAAAGCAAGGGGAAACTACGGCCGTAATTTTTCCCGAGGGCATGCAGCTTTACTGTATGATTAAGTGATCAGGGCGTCCTCTTGGGTAAAATATTCCGGAGATAAAATAGTCCCCCATTCGGATCTCCGGGCGGGGACTATTCAAGAGGATGTCGTTATCAGGAGAAAGAAAACTGGCGTTCTACGGATCGGAGGATGGAATGTCAGATCATTTAATCGGGCAGGTAGGTTAGAAAATTTAAAAAGGGAAATGGATAGGTTAAAGTTAGATATAGTGGGAATCAGTGAAGTTCGGTGGCAGGAGGAACAAGACTTCTGGTCAGGTGACTACAGGGTTATAAACACAAAATCAAATAGGGGTAATGCAGGAGTAGGTTTAATAATGAATAGGAAAATAGGAATGCGGGTAAGCTACTACAAACAGCATAGTGAACGCATTATTGTGGCCAAGATAGATACGAAGCCCACACCTACTACAGTAGTACAAGTTTATATGCCAACTAGCTCTGCAGATGACGAAGAAATTGAAGAAATGTATGATGAAATAAAACAAATTATTCAGATAGTGAAGGGTGACGAAAATTTAATAGTCATGGGTGACTGGAATTCGGTAGTAGGAAAAGGGAGAGAAGGAAACGTAGTAGGTGAATATGGATTGGGGGTACGAAATGAAAGAGGAAGCCGCCTGGTAGAATTTTGCACAGAGCACAACTTAATCATAGCTAACACTTGGTTTAAGAATCATGAAAGAAGGTTGTGTACATGGAAGAACCCTGGATATACTAGAAGGTATCAGATAGATTATATAATGGTAAGACAGAGATTTAGGAACCAGGTTTAAAATTGTAAGACATTTCCAGGGGCAGATGTGGACTCTGACCACAATCTATTGGTTATGACCTGCAGATTAAAACTGAAGAAACTGCAAAAAGGTGGGATTTTAAGAAGATGGGACCTGGATAAACTAAAAGAACCAGAGGTTGTACAGAGTTTCAGGGAGAGCATAAGGGAGCAATTGACAGGAATGGGGGAAAGAAATACAGTAGAAGAAGAATGGGTAGCTTTGAGGGATGAAGTAGTGAAGGCAGCAGAGGATCAAGTAGGTAAAAAGACGAAGGCTAGTAGAAATCCTTGAGTAACAGAAGAAATATTGAATTTAATTGATGAAAGGAGAAAATATAAAAATGCAGTAAATGAAGCAGGCAAAAAGGAATACAAACGTCTCAAAAATGAGATCGACAGGAAGTGCAAAATGGCTAAGCAGGGATGGCTAGAAGACAAATGTAAGGATGTAGAGACTTATCTCACTAGGGGTAAGATAGATACTGCCTACAGGAAAATTAAAGAGACCTTTGGAGATAAGAGAATCACTTGTATGAACATCGAGAGCTCAGATGGAAACCCAGTTCTAAGCAAAGAAGGGAAAGCAGAAAGGTGGAAGGAGTACATAGATGGTCTGTACAAGGGCAATGTACTTGAGGACAATATTATGGAAATGGAAAATGATGTAGATGAAGGTGAAATGGGTGATACGATTCTGCGTGATTAGTTTGACAGAGCACTGAAAGACCCGAGTCGAAACAAGACCCCCGGAGTAGACAACATTCCATTGGAACTACTGACGGCCTCGGGAGATCCAGTCCTTACAAAACTCTACCATCTGGTGAGCAAGATGTATGAGACAAGCGAAATTCCACAGCTGCAAAATACTAACACAAATTCTCTACAGACGAATGGAAAAACTAGTAGAAGCCGACCTCGGGGAAGATCAGTTTGGATTCCGTAGAAATACTGGAACACGTGAGGCAATACTGACCTTACGACTTACCTTAGAAGAAAGATTAAGGAAAGGCAAACCTACGTTTCTAGCATTTGTAGACTTAGAAAAAGCTTTTGACAACGTTGACTGGAATACTCTCTTTCAAGTTCTAAAGGTGGCAGGGGTAAAATTCAGGGAGCGAAAGGCTATTTGCAATTTGTACAGAAACCAGATGGCAGTTATAGGAGTCGAGTGAGAGGAAAGGGAAGCAGTTGTTGGGAAGGGAGTAAGACAGGGTTGTAGCCTCTCCCCAATGTTATTCAATCTGTATGTCGAGCAAGCAGTAAACGAAACAAAAGAAAAAATTCGGAGTAGGTATTAAAATCCATGACGAAGAAATAAAAACTTTGAGGTTCACCGATGCCATTGTAATTCTGTCAGAGACAGCAAAGGACTTGGAAGAGCAGTTGAATGGAATGGATAGCGTCTGGAAAGGAGGACATAAGATGAACATCAACAGAAGCAAAACGAGGATAATGGAATGTAGTCGAAGTAAGTCGGGTGATGCTGAGGGTATCAGATTAGGAAATGAGACACTTAAAGTAGTAAAGGAGTTTTGCTCTTTGGGGAGCAAAATAACTGATGATGGTCGAAGTAGGGAGGATATAAAAGGTAGACTAGCAATGGCAAGGAAAGCGTTTTGAAGAAGAGAAATTTGTTAACATCGAGTACAGATTTAAGTGTCAGGAAGTCATTTCTGAAAGTATTTTTATGGAGTGTAGCCATGTATGGAAATGAAACACGGACGATAAATAGTTAGGACAAGAAGAGAATAGAAGCTTTCGAAATGTGGTGCTACAGAAGAATGCTGAAGATTAGGTGGGTAGATCACATAACTAATGAGGAAGTATGAATACGATTAGGGAGAAGAGAAATTTGTGGCACAACTTGACCAGAAGAAGGGACCGGTTGGTAGGACATGTTCTGAGGCATCAAGGGATCACCAATGTAGTATTGGAGGGCAGCGTGGAGGGTACAAATTGTAGAGGGAGACCAAGAGATGAATACACTAAGCAGATTCAGAAGGATGTAGGTTGCAGTAGGTACTGGGAGATGAAGAAGCTTGCACAGGATGGAGTAGCATGGAGAGCTGCATCAAACCAGTCTCAGGACTGAAGACCACAACAACAACAACCTAAGAGGTATTCCAGTAACAATTATTCTTTGCTTCTCATCCGAACTCAGGGCACCTTTTTGGCTGAGGAAAAAGTGTTGACTAACTCATTACAGTACACATAATTCACACCTTCAATTAAAACATTTTTGTTGTTCTTTTTGTGCATGAAAATGTCCTTGACAATTTTCCCCATTGGTGCACTTAGTTTTTCATGGCTACACGGTTTTAGATCGTAATAATTACGGAGTATTTTACAAAGTTAATGTCCATGGCTGTCTCAGTAGATATTTATTTCAGTAATATTTCGTAAAGATTACTTATTTTTTATCGGCAACGCTCTTCCCTTGAGCACTTTTTTTGGTTCGCTGGAGTCAATGACTAATGTATAACAGTAATACCTTTGTATATTCTGTCAGTCATGGCAGAAGAACTGCAAAAATTTTCCCATATGATCAGCATGTAAACACCACTAGTTTCGCCAAAACAAATGCACCTGTGTATGAAATCATTAGGAACTTCTCCAATAACAAAGGATGCACAGTCGCATGGGTGTATCCAGAAGGGGCGTTTTGGGGGTTCAAATTCCTCCCGAAATTTTGCCAAAGCTAAAAAAAATGGAGCAGTGGTTTTAAAACCGATTGCAACGTAATATTTATTTCAAAATTACCAAGTTTTCAAATGGTTCAAATGTACTCTAAGCAGTATGGGACTTAACATCTGAGGTAATGAGTCCGCTAGACCTATGGGGGGCATGACGGTGGAGGCAGTGGGACAGGTCAGTGCCCTTTCTCAGTGACCATGACCATCTGCGGCTGTCTGGCGACAGCAGGCCATGGACCCCAGCTCCATCCCCAGTAACCATATTTGCAGAGGCAGCGACCCAGGACGATGGCAACAGTGGGTTACAACAGACATCACAGGCAATGACTCCAATCAGAGGCAGTTGCCTGCTGATGGCGTCCGGCAGTAGTGACGGTGATGGCTACAGCAACGGCGTCACTCTCGCATCTCCTAGGCTACGACCTGCATAACAACACCGACCGTTATGATGACTGCATTGACACTGACGACTCTCAACTGGTGGCAGCGCTGAATGACACAGGCTCTGCATCACTCCAACACCTCATGACGGTCGATGATGACGAGTTGCGCTACCGGTACTTAAATACAGCTTTCGGCTGCTGGTGTTTGTGGTTGTTCGTTTACAGGAGATCGGTGGAATATCCTGGTTTCACTCGGCTGGCGTAGCTGACCTATTTACTGCCCTCAATGCTGACGCCCTGGCCTGTGGCGAGCTGTTTCTTGTCACGTCCTCAGCTGGTCAGTGACACAGTGTTCTCCTTTGTGTTGCTTGCCCCAGTGCTCTGCCGACCCACTTGCGTCGCAGCACTGTACCACTTTTCTGCACAACAGAATGTAACACACATACAACTTCTGGCTTCCAACACTCCTTCACATTTTAACAAACTTATTGAGAACTCCTACTTTAACTAACTTAATTGCTCTAATCATTCGACCCTCTACATTTCCTCATTCTATGGAAAGAATGTGTCCTGACATTCTGCCTCTACATCGATTTACACTTGGCTCTATATACATGGTTTTGAACCTTCTACCAAGACCGTACTTTTACCATATTTGCCGGCTTAGGTGGTCGAGCGGTTCTAGGCGCTACAGTCTGGAACCGCGCGACCGCTACGGTCGCAGGTTCGAATCCTGCCTCGGGCATGGATGTTTGTGATGTCCTTAGGTTAGTTAGGTTTAAGTAGTTCTAAGTTCTAGGGGACTGATGACCTCCGAAGTTAAGTCCTATAGTGCTCAGAGCCATTTGATTTTTGTACCATATTTACACAATGCACTTCATAAGAAACCATATATTGTGGCTTGTTACTACTAATTACAACACAGTTCTACCTCTTATACACCATTATTCATTATGGTCCTTGAGCACACTTGGTCTTTGCTGTTCACTCATTACACTGCATTTTTGGGGATTGCCGTTCTGATCAATTTGAACCCTTAGGCTGAAGGTTGTGGGGTGGGATTTGGGCAAGTCTTCTCTTGAAAGAGAAATGTGTATCTCTGGTCATCAGAAGAAGTATACAAGTGGCTGACGGTGATGAACCAGTGACTATTATCAGGTTATGTTCCATTCAGCGACTGTTATATGGTTCATAAATTATAGAGTACAGCAATCAGTGGTCCTTTTTTAGATTTTATTACGCAAATCCAGGTTTCGGTTAGTGGCTAGCCATTCTCAATGCACTATTTTCTATTCTCGATGCATGTAAGTCCATGTTGTTCGGACGTCAGTCACATTTCTTTGGTAGTATAGACTGACGCCCGAACAACAGGGACTTACATGCATCGAGAATAAAAAATAGTTCATTGAGAATGGCTAACCACTAGCCAAAATCTGGATTTGTGTAATAAAATCTAAAAAAGGACGACTAATTGCTGCACCCTATAATTTATGAGCAGTGACTATTAGTTGCTGCTGTTGCTTACTTCTGTAGCTTTTCATGTGTTCTAAGAGATGATCCATGGTAACACAACCACATTACCATGCTGGGTGCCAGTTATCTAATGCAGAGAGGTGAGCAGGGCCTCATCAATGGTGCCATTAAGAAAGAAAAGGTGTTTAGGGGGCAAAACGAAGAAAGGTAGGTGTGGTACGCAAATTAAGAAATTGACCACACTGAAAGATATGGTTTCTGATATCGTAGCTGGTGAGAGGGAAGTGAGTCCAGATATCTCACACTGAGCGGAACAAACACTGGTAGCAGTTACTTCTGTAAAATAAGAAATTGACCACGCTGAAAGATATGGTTCCTGATATCGTAGCTGGTAAGAGGGAAGTGAGTCCAGATATCTCACACTGAGCGGAACAAACACTGGTAGCAGTTACTTCTGTAAAATATCTGGGAGTATGCGTGCGGAACGATTTGAAGTGGAATGATCATATACAATTAACTGTTGGTAAGGCGGGTACCAGGTTGAGATTCATTGGGAGAGTCCTTAGAAAATGTAGTCCATCAACAAAGGAGCCGGCTTACAAAACAATCGTTCGATTTATACTTGAGTATTGCTCATCAGTGTGGGATCCGTACCAGATCGGGTTGACGGAGAAGATAGAGAAGATCCAAAGAAGAGGGGCGCGTTTCGTCACAGGGTTATTTGGTAACCGTGATAGCGTTACGGAGATGTTTAGTATACTCAAGTGGCAGACTCTGCAAGAGAGGCGCTCTGCATCGCGGTGTAGCTTGATCGCCAGGTTTCGAGAGGGGGCGTTTCTGGATGAGGTATCGAATATATTGCTTCCCCCTACTTATACCTCCCGAGGAGATCACGAATGTAAAATTAGAGAGATTCGAGCGCGCACGGAGGCTTTCAGACAGTCGTTCTTCCCGCGAACCATACGCGACAGGAACAGAAAAGGGAGGTAATGACAGTGGCACGTAAAGTGCCCTCCGCCACACACCGTTGGGTGGCTTGCGGAGTATAAATGTACATGTAGATGCAGTTCCATTGAGTGTTAATCCTTGATCCTGCAGAGCCAACCTTCATGTCCCATCAACTTGTCGTGCTTGTAAGATGTACAAATAATGACTGTTGGCTCTGCCACCGAATATAAACATATGCTGTCCTACGGGGTGGAAGTATTCCCCCTCCTCCAACGATACTTCCTTAGGGCAATCCGTGGCCTCCTTCTGAGAATGAAACAATGCAGTCTCACAAGACCTGGGCACTGTATGCACAAACTTCAAAGGGCAGACGTTAACTGGTCAAGCGTGACAGCGTAACAACTCTTGTGTAGACATTAATGCATGACTGTGATCTCCTGCACCTTTAGTCAAACGTACTTCCACAGAGACTCACATGCTACTGGGTATGCGTGCACCGCATAGCACTCCAAACAGCAGTCTCCACAAGTTAGTGGTATTTGTACGCTAACTTCCAGGTAATGCCCTTTCTGCTGTCTTGTAAGGGTAGCCAAGTGATAGTACATAGTCAAGTACTCCTACCCTACCTATTTAATAAGTCTCAAAGACACTGACGCAACAGCATGGATTTCTTTCAAACATTTCAACACTCGTTCCACAGGTAGTACAACTGGTGTAAGGTGCCTATGCATGGCATGCAGAAGTGCCTCCTGCAACTCCGCAGTTTCTGTACGAGCATCCATCAAGCTGTCAGCAAGATTGTGTAGTAATGCAGCAATCATTAACTGTACATCAATATTTTCCAAGCAATATGCAAGTCCAATTGGTGGTTTTGGCAAATGACCTAATATACGACATTAAGGTAGTGGCCATCTCACGAGGCTGCTAAATGTTGTTCAGCATATCGCTCTCCAAACTGGCGACCTGGGTTGTGTGCAAATTTACTGCCTCCTGGTTGCTTTCCGCCTGACTCTGAACTTTATGTAATGCCTTACTGATGTTAGCCATGTCAGCTGGATCAGCTGTACCAAACACTGTCTTTAGGATGCTTACACCTGCGCCCAACCATCATCTTTTCCATCTAACCTGCAGGATCAACTCTGTAGTCTGTCATAGTTTCACCTGTAGCTTTGCAAAATCTAATCGTAACAGATGATACTCTGCTTGTGTACTGTTATATCATGGCTGATTACTCATCATACTGTGAAATATCTCAAACGTTTCGCCTAGTCTCCGCATCTCGTTTCCGAGTGGCCAATTGTTACCCGTAATTTCCACTGGTGATCCGACATAATCACGTCCATTTGCTTGGAAAACACGCCACCTCCTGACACAGAACGTACCTTAACTGCTTCGTCCACATGTGTGTAGTACAATAGGCCTAACACGATAAGACTTCATGCTCCGTCCTTCCTTCATGGTCCAAATGTGCTCCCAGATGCTACTTCCATCTTCTCCTGTCCCAGTGCAGGAACGTGCACCTGCGGAGAAAGGAAATCCTAATGTCAGTCCCACATCCCTTCTCTAGGTCTTAGCATATACTGATGATTCGCCAAATTATCCTGTGGCCTATTCTTTGCTTTTTCCCTTCTCTCCTCCTCGTCTGTTGTCCCTCCCCCCCCCCCCCCCCCCCAACAGAAACTGGGGTCACATAAGGCAAATTTTCTATATCTCTCTTAAATGGCTCAATTCGGCTTACATGGACTCGCAAAGGGAAAGTGGGGAGCCGCAATTTAACATTAACCGGCGACGTCATCTCTATTACCTAGTAAGAGCCATTATACTGTGGTGCAAACTTCCCCTTCACTATATAAGGATTCGCTAACAAAACTCATCCACCAACATGCAACTTAGGTAACACTGTTTTCACATCCTTTACTGTCTCTCCAAAGGTTCATATTAATTTTCTGTACTTGCCTCCAGATAAGTTTCACTCTCCAAGTGATACAGTTCATTGACGATATGTCTGCTTGCAGCTGGGCTTTGCAAAACTCAAAGGACACTGGTATCTTGCGGGCAAACTTTACTTCATATGGAGATAACCTAATGTTCTCGTGAACTGTCAAGTTGTGTTCAGCAATGATGTCTCAATTGTTATGGTGATAATTTATGAGCATATTCAACATTTTCGCAATTGTCCTGTGAACTCATTCAGTACAACTGTTAGCTTGAGGATGCAGAGTGCTAATCCATTATTTCTTACTGCGCAGCAGCCTGCGTAGCTGTTGCATTAATTCAAATTCCAAATTTGTGCCCTAACCCATGATCATGGTTTCAGGTGTCCCAAACCAAGGTATTCACTGGCTGACTAGTGCTTGAGTCACTGTCACGGCTTGCTGATCCGGTAAAGATATCATGGAAATATAACGAGAAAAATGGTCAACAATGGTTAATGCATAACGTTTCCTTGCTGGTGCTTGCGCTAGGGGTCCTAGGCTGTCCAACCCTGCCATTTGGAAGGACATATCAGCTTCTGGTAACCACTGTAGTTTAATTTTCTGGTTGTTAAATTCTGATATTTGAGCACACGTGACACCATTTCCACGTAACAGTCCACGTCCTGCCTATGCACCACCCACCAATAATTCTGTGCTACCCATCTCCCCATTGTTCTTTGACTTGGTTGTCCTTCTAAAATCGAATCATGCGCTAATCTCAACATTTCGTCATGCAAGATCTGCGGTACCACTAACTGTGATCCACTTTGTGTCATTAAATACAGTACTCCATCCTCTGTGCAGAAGTCCTGCTGTTTACTAAACCACTGACACTCTGGGTCACCACTTTTTTTTGCCCTCCATTCACCTACGGCAATGACTGTGCATTCCATAATGTGTACCTTACGGCTGAGCCCATCTGCGTTAGCGTGCGGCCTTCCTGGCTGATGTATTACCTCGTAATTGAACTCACTTAACTGCACGGCCCATCTCCACAATCTACTCATTGGATCTCCAAGTCCTAGAAGCTACTTACGCACTGCGTAAACAGTCACTACTTTAAATCGCCTACCATACAGGTAACGACGAAAGTACCCAATTCCAAAAATCACTGTGAGCATTTGCTTGTCTGTAGTGGAATAATTTCGTTCAGCATCATTGATCTGCCATGAAGCATACGCAGTAGTGTGCTCCTGTCCACCTACTTCCTGACTCAAAATAACTCACAGCGCAAAATAGCTCAAATCACAAGAAGGATAGAACGGTTTTCCAAAATCTGGGTAGACCAAAACTTTACTCCTTTTGATAGCAATTGCGTGGGAGGTTTTGCAATTTCTACAAATTCTGGAACATATCTGCAGTAAAAATTCGCGAGCCACAAATGAGATTGCAATTCCTTTACCTTGGCGAGTGTTGGAATGTTTTGAACAGCCTCAACTAATTACCTAGCTTTGGATCAGTACGAATGTCATCCTGACCTGCAATATAAGCCAAATGCCAAACTTCTTGCAATACAAAATGACATTTCTCTTAATTCAATATTTACCATGCTCCACACAGACTATCAGACACTTCGTGAAACTGCTTTAAATGTTCTGAAGTATCCTTTGAATATTCGATTATGTCGCCCAGGTACATCGTGCACTGTTTTCGCTTTAATCCGTGCAACACGCTATCCTACAAACGCTGAAACACTGCCGGAGCGTTTATAACTCCAGACGGCATGTGGCGAAATTGAAAGTGCCAGTCGGCATTGAGAACGCAGTTTTTGGTCGGTTCTCCAGTGTCCCTTCCAGCTGGTGGTAACCACTAAGCAAATACAGTGTTGTGAATTACCAACACCGATCCAAGTCACCCATTGTCTGTTATATCAGGAATAGGATAGGCGTCTTACCTGTTTTCTTGTTGAGGAACCGGTAATCACATCAGAAACGATATGCTTTGGCACTATCTGGTGGCGTTTTGCTTACAGTTACAAAGGGACCAGAGCAGAAACTACATCTATGTTCTATGACGCTATCTCTGAGTTGCTTATCTGTTGTTGTTGTTGTGGTCTTCAGTCCAGAGACTGATTTGATGCAGCTCTCCCTCTACCCTGTGCAAGCCTCTTCATATCCCAGTACGTACTACAACCTACATCCTTTTGAATCAGCTTACTGTATTCATCTCTTGGCCTCCCTCTACGATTTTTACCCTCCACGCTGCCTTCCAATACTGAACTGGTGATCCCTTGATGCCTCAGAATATGTCCTACCAACCGATCCCTTCTTCTAGTCAAGTTGTGCCACAAATTTCTCTTCTCTCCAATTCTATACAATACCTCCTCATCAGTTATGTGAGGTACCCAACTAATCCAGTAGGAATTTGATGCTGAACAAGCAGTGTTGTGGGTAATGGACCTAGTGGATTAAATAGTTCCACGTATCCACTCAACGGTTTCTCTCTTCGAGATATACTATCGTACTCTTCAGCTTGGCCAATCGACAGACCCTGCCAGCATTATGTCATTTGCTGTAATATCACGATCTAGTTCATCCTCATCTAACACTTCTAAATTCGCAACCAGGGTACCCTGCGACAACTTTACTTCCTCGGGGTCAAAATTATCAGTACTGACAGGCACTACCCTCGTGCCATCTACCTTCCAAACATAGCGCATGCAACGTCGTATAAAACAACTAAATGCATCTACAACTTTGTTATCCGCCAAAGGTTGAACAATAGACAAGTTCACAAATGGTATATCAGTACCATCATCAATCCAGGCCACTTTTGCTTTACCTTTCGGAATGCGATCCCACAAAATGACCTTAAGTGACCTTGTACGCAAGTTAATTTGTTTCTTCTGGACATGGGGCAGAACTTGCGGCACTTAAGGTATTCCGGCTGCAGAGCCTAGTTGAAACAAAGTTCTATCTAATTCTACCGTATGCCACTCCAACCAGCTCAATTATGGCGCCATGTGCAACTAAGAACTCAAGTCTAAGGATATCGTCGTACCTATCGCTAACCACGAGAGGACATATGCATCCACTGGGAAGTTAACCTTCCCCACCCGGCACTTAAACACTCCAGAACCGAGTGAATTTACACGTCGTACACCTATGCCACTTTACATCCGACGTGGTGCACTTAATCTATTTGCCCCAAATACTCGCTTACTTGCAACCGACACCTGAGAACCGGTATCCAACACTTTACATAATTTCTCCCCCACATAGTCGGTCAGAAACAAGTCTACCACTGCTCTCTTACGTGCTCTAACTGTTACTTGGAGTGTGGCACAGTGGACACCCTGCCCCCAGTTCCATTTTACAGCTGCCCATAGGATCTACCCTATGAATGAAACTTCGTAGTTGCTGATTTCTGGTGTGTCATTGCTGATCCAGATAACCAAATTTCTGACAATACTTGCGACGTTGCTGTCTGAAATCTCTTTGTATATGTCCCTTTCGTCGACACTGAAAACAATTTATGTTGGTACTAAACCCTGTCTGACATTCACATGGCCTACCCAATGACTCAGTTTCCTCTATTAATAATGCAGTAGCCAATGCTTCACTTAGGAAATTCCAAACGAACCTTTCTTGACATTACTGGTTGTAATCCCCTCAAAATCGCGTCAAGAGCCCTCTGCTCTGCTTCCCGCAAAATTACCGAATTAATCCTATCACCATTCATGAGCTCATAGGTATCTACATTGATTTCATGAATACGGTCTGCAAAACTTTCAGTCGATTCATCCTGCTTACGAGAAACCCTAGTAATTTGTTCCCAACAACATATTACTGCGTTCTTCTTCCGATATTCTCTACCAACAGTTCCTGAAAATCCTCAAATGTTTTAAACTCCTTCAGATTCTCATTATACGAAACATGTGCTCTAGAAACTCCCATGAACTTCAGTCTGGTAACAAGTAGAAATGTTTCTTACTCCATCCCACAAATTTGGCGTCTGTAGCCAAATTGTCAGAAAAGATGAAAACATCTTTCTTCTGCTATCCTGAAAATGGTATAACCATTCCCGCAGCAGTGCCATCTAGGGTGGATGGGTTGGGAAGTGACTGTTCCGTCTCTGCTGCTTTGAGCTCATTTACCTCTATCTACAGTTTATCCACCTGATCTCTAAGTTGCTCAGTAACTGCAAAGGTTGAAAGTTCCTTCACCATGACTACAATTTAATCCAGAGAAAAGTACATCCAAAGAATACAAAAATGATCCAAGCAAAAGAAAGGAAAAGGGACCACCCAACAGGCTCGGAAGCAAAATAACTGACATCTGCACTTACTCCCTTTGCTGCAAGTCACACTGTCACTATAGGTGCTCAGTACTGCTGACTCCTAACTCCACGAGGTCCATCCTTCATGATGCCTCAGCAGTCTACCTCACACCAGTGTAAACAGGCATGGGATTCCATTGTCTGTTGCTCGTTTCAAACGTGGGTTCTCTGTCAGGCATAAGATAGAGAATGGTAGGGGTACGTCCACAGATGGCTCCTGATGACAGAATAACAACATTTATTGATCAGCTGCAATACATTGGTTGTTGGCACTCTGGGTGAGGTTTGCGTCCACTCGTAATATCCTCAGCAGCGATGAAGATGGTCGGCAAACAGTCACACACGCACCTGCTGCTGTGACTGTAACTCCACTGGCGTAACTGGAAACTGCTGCTTCAGCAGTGATGCTACAGCCTTGTTGGGTTGTTCCAAGGCAGCTGGAACAACACACTGAGGTCTCTGTTATGATCGTGGCTGGAGGCATGGCGGCAGCAGCAGTATGACATGTCAGTGCCCTGACTCAATGACCATTCCTAGCTGTGGCTGTCTGGTGGTCTCAGCAGGCCAGGGCCCCTGGTCATAGCGTTTGTGGAGGCAGCTTCACAGGACGATGGCAACTGTGTGCTACCTCAACACACTCCCATTACTGGTGGCTGCCTGCTGGTGGCATCCGATGAAACTGACAGTGACGACTGGAGTCATCCTCGCGCCTCCTAGGCATTGATCTGCCTTACGACGTTAACTATTATGATGAGTGCAATGACAGCGACGATTCCAAACCGATGGCAGTACTGAGTGACACAGGCAGTACATCACTCAAACAACTCACGATGGTCGATGATTAAGAGCTGGCTCTTTGTCCTTAAATATGGCTTTCAACCGATGATGTTTGCGGTTCTCCCTCCCTACTAGGTTGGTGGAGTATTCCAGTGTTGCTCAGCTGGTGTAACTGACCCAGTACCCGCCCTCAGTGTTGACACCCTCGCACGCGGCGAGCTGCTTCTTGTCACGTCCTCTGCTGGTTAGTGACGCAGTGTTCTTCTTCATGTTGTTTAACCCGGTGCTCCGCTGGCCGACTTGCATTATGGTACCATAGTACTATGCTGCGCAACAAAATGTAACATACATATGGCTTCTAGCTTCCAATATTCCTTCGCATTTTGACCAACTTCATTACTGTAAAACTTCTAGCTTTAACTAACTTCATCACTCTAATAATTCGGACCTCTACATCAATGGGTGTACCATGTTCAAAGTTTTGAAGATTAGTACACCCATGCAACGCTATACCTCACTATGCCATATCACCTGGACAATCATAACGAACAAGTTTGACAATGGGTGTATTACGTCTTCCTCCTCTCATGTTTTGAGGATATGTCCAGCACTGTCAAACAGGATAATTATGGTTGTACAGGTGTTATGGTGTGCGGGATGAGTGTACTGACCTCCCAATATTTGAACTTGATACAGACGCTGGAAAATGTTATTGTAACACTACTCCTTCCCCATGTGCATCTTTCAAGGGGTACATTCGTCCCTGTTTTTATTTTTATGGATGATAATGTGTGGGCTCATCGAACACCATATGTGCAGCAGCTCTTGGAACGAGAGGACATTTCACAAATGAATAGCCAGTCTGGTCCTATGACTTAAACCCCACCGAACAAGTCTGGAAAGAATTGGGTAGACATATAACATCACGGGATTCAGTGAATATAATCCAGCAGTTGACAGTCATGCTGGTGGAGTAATAGAACACCCTAACACAAGAACTCACCGCCCTTGTGACCAGCAGGCAAGCATGTTGCAGAGTTTGCACTGCTGTCCATCGTGATGACACTATTAACAAACATGTACTGTCTTTGTAAAGGCTGGGGTATCATCTAAAATTGTGGTGACTTCACTGTAATTATTGTCTTTCAATACATGTGCCATTTCTATTCATCTCATTTCGTATTTCTTTCCGTCATGTTCTGTACTGTAGAGTAGCAGTTCTTTCTCTGTAAGATCCAGGTTTCATGGATATAGTTTTATTAGTTAGCAAGGATCATCATTGCATGCAAGTGTAGTTTTGGAAACAAAATTGACACAATAACATTAAATAAAGGACAAAACGTTTGTAAATATGAATGTCATATTGTTGAACCCAAACTGGATGAAATAATAGTCTTGAAGGCTTTCTACTGCTTTTTGTGTATTGGATGTTTAAAACGTCCTGATGTCATTATAGGGTTAGTTAAAAAGTTGAAAGCCCATCTACAAGATCTCTTGATCCGTATTTTTTGTACACCACATTCTCTATATCTACTTGTGTATCAGCAACTACACTCAGGTATTGAAAGTCATGGGATATTTCCTAATATTGTGTCACAGCTGGTAACCTGGTGACATCATATCATTGTTTGGGAACTTGAAGTTCACGAATGGCTGCAATTGGTCTCCAAGTAGCCAAACATAACCATTTCCAGTTAATAATCGCTTCAGTTGAACCAGAGGACCCAGTACATTCCATGTCAACACCGACCACACCATTACAGAGTCACCACCAGTTTGCAAAGTGCCTTGTTGACAACATGGGTCCACCACTGCACGGAATCTGCGCCACACTTGGACCCTATCATCAGGTCTTAACAACTGAAATCGGGACTCATCTGACTAGGCCATTATTTTCCAGCACACCAGTTGTCCAATCAACATGGTCATGATCCCAGAAGAGGCACTGCAGGCAATGTCGTTCGGTTAGCAAAGGCACTCTTGCCTGCCATCTGCTGCCATAGTTCATTAATGTCATATTTCACTGCACTGTCCTAACGAATACGTTTGTTGTACATCCTACATTGATTTCTGTGGTTATTTCACGCAGTGTTGCATGACTGTTAGCACCGACAGCTCTTCGCAAACGGCGCCGCTGTTCATTGTTAAGTGAAGGCCGCCAGCCACTGCGTTGTCCACGGTGAGAAGTAATTCATGAAATTTGTTATTCTCGGCACACTTTTGACCCTGTGGATCTCAGAATACTGAATTCCCTAATGATTTCCGAAAAGGAATGTGCTATGTATCTAGCTCCAACTACCATCCCGCATTCAGCTGTTAATACCTATCATGTGGCCTTAATCACGTTGGAAACCTTATCACATAAATCACCTGAGTACAAGTGACAGCTCCACCAATGTAATGCCCTTTTATAGCATGTGTATGCAACACTCCAGACACATGTATCTGTGCAGATCACTGCCCCATGTCTTTTATCACCTCACTGAAAGGACTTCAGTTTTGGAGCTGAAATAACACAATGTGAAAGGCAGCGTATTATCGTCTTTAGATTCGGATGGTCTCCTTTTTCTCGACACAGATGAGCGTTCTAAGGAGTAATTTCAGTGACTCTGGGTGTCATTTGCAACTTTACCCAGAACATGTCTGAAGGGCGGTACGTCACCATTTCATGAACTTGTGATCTAATGTTCTCCAGGTCTACAGCAGCAGTTTCATCAACTGAGATGTGTTCCTCTAGTTCAGTGGTTCCCAACAGGTGGTCCGCGGACCCCCAGGGGTCCGCGAGCTATGCCAGAGGTGTCCGCAAGAATAAAAATAAATAAAATTATATATATATATATATATATATATATATATATATATATATATATATATATATATATATATAGCGAAGAACGCTAACTTCTGCATCTTCCTAGAGCCAACTGACACTAGCACACCACAACGCAAAACTACACTCCCGGAAACTGAAATAAGAACATCGTGAATTCATTGTCCCAGGAAGGGGAAACTTTATTGACACATTCCTGGGGTCAGATACATCACATGATCACACTGACAGAACCACAGGCACATAGTCACAGGCAACAGAGCATGCACAATGTCGGCACGAGTACAGTGTATATCCACCTTTCGCAGCAATGCAGGCTGCTATTCTCCCATGGAGACGATCGTAGAGATGCTGGATGTATTCCTGTGGAACGGCTTGCCATGCCATTTCCACCTGGAGCCTCAGTTGGACCAGCATTCGTGCTGGACTTGCAGATCGCGTGAGACGACGCTTCATCCAGTCCCAAACATGCTCAATGGGGGACAGATCCCGAGATCTTGCTGGCCAGGGTAGTTGACTTACACCTTCTAGAGCACGTTGGGTGGCATGGGATACATGCGGACGTGCATTGTCCTGTTGGAACAGCAAGTTCCCTTGCCAGTCTAGGAATGGTAGAACGATGGGTTCGATGACGGTTTGGATGTACCGTGCACTATTCAGTGTCCCCTCGACGATCACCAGAGGTGTACGGCCAGTGTAGGAGATCGCTCCCCACACCATGATGCCGGGTGTTGGCCCTGTGTGCCTCAGTCGTATGCAGTCCTGATTGTGGCGCTCACCTGCACGGCGCCAAACACGCATACGACCATCATTTGCACCAAGGCAGAAGCGACTCTCATCGCTGAAGACGACACGTCTCCAGTCGTCCCTCCATTCACGCCTGTCGCGACACCACTGGAGGCGTGCTGCACGATGTTGGGGCGTGAGCGGAAGACGGCCTAACGGTGTGCAGGACCGTAGCCCAGCTTCACGGAGACGGTTGCGAATGGTCCTCGCCGATACCCCAGGAGCAACAGTGTCCCTAATTTGCTGGGAAGTGGCGGTGCGGTCCCCTACGGGACTGCGTAGGATCCTATGGTCTTGGCGTGCATCCGTGCGTCGCTGCGGTCCAGTCCCAGGTCGACTGGCACGTGCACCTTCCGCCGACCACTGGCGACAACATCGATGTACTGTGGAGACCTCACGCCCCACGTGTTGAGCAATTCGGCGGTACGTCCACCCAGCCTCCCGCATGCCCACTATACGCCCTCGCTCAGAGTCCGTCAATTGCACATACGGTTCACGTCCACGCTGTCGCGGCATGCCACCAGTGTTAAAGAGTGCGATGGAGCTCTGTATGCCACGGCAAACTGGCTGACACTGACGGCGGCGGTGTACAAATGCTGCGCAGCTAGCACCATTCGACGGCCAACACCGCGGTTCCTGTTGTGTCCGCTGTGCCGTGCGTATGATCATTGCTTGTACAGCCCTTTCGCAGTGTCCGGAGCAAGTATGGTGGGTCTGACACACCGGTGTCAATGTGTTCTTTTTTCCATTTCCAGGAGTGTAGTATTAGATAGAGGCCAATAGTTCTGCTGTATGCGGTTAGACTGCGCGCGCTGTCTCTTTGCAACTAACAACCGACAGTCAATTTTCACAGAAACTCGCATTTCAGACGACAATGGGCCATTGTTAATTTATTGCCAGTGCTTTCACAGACCTTGTTGTTTATATATTTAATATTATTTATTAAAACAGTAGTGTCTGTAAAGCGTTGTTTTTCGTGGAAGCTACAGTTCACGCAGTAAAAAATGAAAAAGTTTTAAACTCAATATTTATTCAATAATGAATATGTCAACGTTTTTCTAAGTACCAAAAATAAAAAACTTATAAAAAGACTCTTAATTTGGCATCTTAGGTACTTGATACTGTGATATGACAAGGTACCAATCATGCTCGACGAGGGGGTCCTCAAGAAAATTTTGTTGGGAACCCCTGCTGTAGTTGATCTATGCTTCTGACCTCTTACTATATGTCAAGTAAGATGGAGTTGCTTGTGTTTCGAAAGATTATCATGGTTTTATAGTACTGATTTATTTTCAGCGAATAACAGATCTAAACAGTTTTAGAACAGATGCTTTTTTCGCCCCGATCTTTATAAAGTATCCATTACAATTCTTCAGAATGTCTTAGATTGTGATATGTCACTCATCTTCACTTGCTTCCAAATGCTCGCAAGTGACATAACCAGGCAGATAACTCATCACCATTTGGCCATTCAACGCTACTGTGGATTTCAACATCAGATATGAAAACTCTTTTTCTAAATTACCATGGTACCACTTTCAACAACAACAAGATCCTCAACGTACCTCAATCGAAATTTCAGTTGAGTAGCTACGTCATTATTCCGTTTTGTCACCATTTCCGTTATAGATTCTACAAGTGTCTTTGTAACGTCATGACCAATATAATCAGCAATCGGTTTCTTCACTTCACTTTAATGAAATAATGTTCGCCGGCCGCAGTGGCCATGCGGTTCTAGGCGCTACAGCCTGGAACCGCGCGACCGCTACGGTCGCAGGTTCGAATCCTGCCTCGGGCATGGATGTGTGTGATGTCGTTAAGTTAGTTAGGTTTAAGTAGTTCTAAGTTCTAGGGGACTGATGACCAAAGAAGTTAAGTCCCATAGTGCTCAGAGCCATTTGAACCATCTGAAATAATGTTCCTTTTAATGTAAAATGTTTAAACTGGCGATAGATAAATATGGGACTCACTTCCCACTGTACCCTTTTTAGCATAACACTCTTCTAATAAGATTTCCCACACTTTTCATGAACAACACTGCTACAGTTCACCAAAACATGGTTACCAACTATTCTCATCTTAATCCCTCAATAAACATTTGCTAACCATCTTCCTTTGCCATGTCAGATCTACCCCATCCACAACACTTTCACTTTGAATAAAACATTCAGACATAGCATTTCTTCTAGAAATGTTTTAGTCAAATTGGCCAATTCTCAGATGTTGCACGCTTTATTGCGACGAAATATGTTTATTGAAAACTAGCGTATTCTGATGTTCTTTAGCAAGGATGACGCGGAAGTAAATGTTTTGTGAAAGGATATTATACGAGGCGCATCCAGAAAGTAAGTTTCCCTATTTTTTAAAAACAAAAACAACATAATTACATGAAACACATTATAGGAAATACACTCCTGGAAATTGAAATAAGAACACCGTGAATTCATTGTCCCAGGAAGGGGAAACTTTATTGACACATTCCTGGGGTCAGATACATCACATGATCACACTGACAGAACCACAGGCACATAGACACAGGCAACAGAGCATGCACAATGTCGGCACTAGTACAGTGTATATCCACATTTCACAGCAATGCAGGCTGCTATTCTCCCATGGAGACGATCGTAGAGATGCTGGATGTAGTCATGTGGAACGGCTTGCCATGCCATTTCCACCTGGCGCCTCAGTTGGACCAGCGTTCGTGCTGGACGTGCAGACCGCGTGAGACGACGCTTCATCCAGTCCCAAACATGCTCAATGGCGGACAGATCCGGAGATCTTGCTGGCCAGGGTAGTTGACTTACACCTTCTAGAGCACGTTGGGTGGCACGGGATACATGCGGACGTGCATTGTCCGGTTGGAACAGCAAGTTCCCTTGCCAGTCTAGGAATGGTAGAACGATGGGTTCGATGACGGTTTGGATGTACCGTGCACTATTCAGTGTCCCCTCGACGATCACCAGAGGTGTACGGCCAGTGTAGGAGATCGCTCCCCACACCATGATGCCGGGTGTTGGCCCTGTGTACCTCGGTTGTATTCAGTCCTGATTGTGGCGCTCACCTGCACGGCGCCAAACACGCATACGACCAGCATTGGCACCAAGGCAGAAGCGACTCTCATCGCTGAAGACGACACGTCTCCATTCGTCCCTCCATTCACGCCTGTCGCGACACCACTGGAGGCGTGCTGCACGATGTTGGGGCGTGAGCGGAAGACGGCCTAACGGTGTGCGGGACCGTAGCCCAGCTTCATGGAGACGGTTGCGAATGGTCCTCGCCGATACTCCAGGAGCAACAGTGTCCCTAATTTGCTGGGAAGTGGCGGTGCGGTCCCCTACGGCACTGCGTAGGATCCTACGGTCTTGGCGTGCATCCGTGCGTTGCTGCGGTCCAGTCCCAGGTCGACGGGCACATGCACCTTCCGCAGACCACTGGCGACAACATCGATGTACTGTGAGGACCTCACGCCCCACGTGTTGAGCAATTCGGCGGTACGTCCACCCGGCCTCCCGCATGCCCACTATACGCCCTCGCTCAAAGTCCGTCAACTGCACATACGGTTCACGTCCACGCTGTCGCGGCATGCTACCAGTGTTAAAGACTGCGATGGAGCTCCGTATGCCACGGCAAACTGGCTGACACTGACGGCGGCGGTGCACAAATGCTGCGCAGCTAGCGCCATTCGACGGCCAACACCGCGGTTCCTGGTGTGTCCGCTGTGCCGTGCGTGTGATCATTGCTTGTACAGCCCTCTCGCAGTGTCCGGAGCAAGTATGGTGGGTCTGACACACCGGTGTCAATGTGTTCTTTTTTCCATTTCCAGGAGTGTAGGTACAGCAACGTTTGAGCTATTTTTCGACCTATTCACCAAAAGAATTGAGACATTTGTCGTATCATGGCGTCAACTTATTATTCCTGTGTCATAGACGTCTGCCATCTATGAATGGCATCAGCGTGTGACAGTTGCCTTCGGCTTTTCGTCATTGTCATAACACTTGCCGGAGGACAGGAATTTCTCGAGGTGCAAGAAAAGACGGACTTCGCTGGGACTATGATCAGGACTGTATGCTGGATGATCAAACAGCTCCCAGCCCAACTTCTGCAAAACAGTTGCTGTGTGCTGAGACGTATGGGGACGAGCGTTGTCATAGAGCAGTAAGCATTCCAGGCCTTTAGTTCTGACTGGCAAGTCGCAGCTCCATATTAACGGTCAGCATTCACTGTTTCACCTCTGGGCAGGAAATCGACGAGCAGAATGCCCTTCCTATCCCAGAACACCATGCGCATCACTTTCTGCGCCGACACAGTCTGCTTGAATTTCGTCTTATCCGGAGATTCACTGTGACACCAATACATTGACTCTTGATTTCTGGGGTCAAGTGAGAAGTGCATGTCTCATCGCCCATGACGATCCTCTCGAGATACTCGTCGGCGTCATCGTGATACCACTGCAGAAACGACAGCGCCGCTCCAAAGCGTTTTGTTCTGTGGTCGGGTGTCAGGTCTTTTGTCGCCAACCTGACACACAATTTCTTGAACAGTAGGTGCTTAGTGACAATTTCATGCAACAAGGATCGCGATATTCGCGGTAAATGGCTACTGAGCTCCCTAATGGTGAAGCGACGGTTCTCCAGGATGCTCTGCCGCATCAGCTCAACCAGGTGATCATTGATGAGGGACGCTCTTTGTCATGGACACTGACAATTTTTGGAAAAAAGCAATAAACCATATGTTTGCTCATATGTTCTGCCCGTAGACCTGACCAGAGCTAACGATGAATTTCTATGGGCGCTGTGCTTTGTGCGTTGTTGTTGTTGTGGTCCTCAGTCCAGAGACTGCAGCTCTCCATGTTACTCTATCCTGTGCAAGGTTCTTCATCTCGCAGTACTGCAACCTACATCCTTCTGAATCTGTTTAGCGTATTCATCTCTTGGTCTCCCTCTACGATTTTTACCCTCCACGTTGCCCTCCAGTACTAAATTGGTGATCCCTTGATGCCTTAGAAAATACCCTACCAACCGACCCCTTCTTCTAGTCAAGTTGTGCCACAAATTTCTGTTCTCTCCAATTCTATTCAATACCTCCTCATTAGTTATGTATCTACCCATCTAATCTTCAGCATTCTTTTGTAGAACCACATTTCGAAAGCTTCTATTCTCTTCTTGTCTAAACTAGCTATCGTCCGTGTTTCACTTCCATACATGGCTACACTCCATACAAATACTTTCAGAAACGACTTCCTGACGCTTAAATCTATACTCGATGTTAACAAATTTCTCTTCTTCAGAAACGCTTTCCTTGCCATTGCCAGTCTACATTTTATATTCTCTCGACATTAAGGAACTTTATTACAGACCGATTCTTGCATCGGCGGGAGAACAAATAACAGACATCACTTCGGGGCACTGCTACAGCAGTACTGGAAACAGGCGGGGCCTGTCTAGCTGGTATTTGATTGTCACGTCACAGATCTGTTGCTCATGAGCGATTTTCCCGGCTAAAAACGTCTTTATTTAAAGGAAACAACATCAGGGAACTTACTTTCTGGATGCGCCTCGAAGATATGTTCACATTCACATGTGGTGTTTGTTTTAAGCAATGAGGATGAAATTAAATTAAATTAATCCTGTCCCAACGTTTACAATTATTCATTGACGGCTAATGTTGACAGGTGTCTCAAATACAACACTAATGGCACGATGGTTTCCGACTTATAGCTGTCAAAAAAGGTGGGGGGGGGGGGGGGGGGAGGGCGAAAGTGCCAGAAATCTTTTACAGGCTACAGTTTACAATCAACAGGCAGGTGTGTGTGTGTGTGTGTGTGGGGAGGGGGGGGGCGCAATAGCCGGCCAATATTCATATCCAAACATTTTTACAATAGGCTCAATTATTTTCATATTCATTACTAAGTATCACAGTTGAACATAAACGCTCGTACTCTGCACTATCATGAAACCTTATGATTTTTGTCTGCCATTTTCATCATGGCACTGTGCACGATGCCATAGTGCCTAATGCACTAGACTCGCATTCAGGAGACCAAAATTCAACCCATAAGCCGCCGTTCAAATTTGGGTTTTCCGTGGTTTTGCAGTTCACTCTAGGCAATTGTCAGGATGGCACCTCGAAATGACATCGCTTCCTTCAAAACCAGTATTTGAAAACTAGGGCAATGCTCTGTCTCTAATGACGTTAGCCGTCGCAAGACATAAAGCCCTCAACTTACTTTCTTACATCAACCATAACAGACGGAATGGAAACCTTGGGTGTGTTGTCAGCACTGAGCAAAATTGACATTCTTTTCATGTACTTCTCCTCCCTTATGGAAGCCATTGTGCTGTTTCCCCGGCTCACTAACTAGTTCTTATTTGAAACTATACCACCTGTTGAAAATAAGTCGATTACCAACATGTAAGTGCAAATGTTCACTGCTATCTTTAAACATTTACTGCCATACAGAAACATACCTCCATGGAGACACCACCGACAAAAGAATTTTTCTGATTCTGCTTGATGATAAATGTTATAATTTACTAGTTAAACAATTTCTCTTGCAGCAAACAAGTTTTAGGCTGGTGCGTAAGTTCACAGTGTTCTTGCATAAGATTAATAAATACAACAGATACACATAACAGACTTCAGACATTAATAACATATTCTCCTTCACTATTTACAACAGTCTGCCAAAGCTGGTATAACTTTTCCATTCTGCAACTGTAGGAATCACGTCGGTTCCAGATGAAGAACTTATCGAGCCATGTTTCGGAGCGCAACTTCATCCAGAAAGGAAGTTCATTGAAGACTGTTTGATAGAGAGCGGAAAAAGTGAAAATCTGAGGCCACAAGATCAGGTGAATAAGGTGGGTGCAGAATGACTTCCCAACCCAACTCCTGTTTAATGTTTTCTTATCAGTCTAGCAGAATACGGACGAGCATTATGTAATGTCATTTCAAGCAGTCTTACTGGACGGTCTTCTTGGTCTGCGTCTGTAGGACGTCTCGGTTGCTAATAATCAGTTACACCTCGGGGAAGGAATTCATAGTATACCACACCATCACTGTTCCACCAGATGCAAAACATCGACTTTTGCGGATGCACACAGGTCTTTGTATGGGGAGTTGCTGCCTTGTTTGGGCTCAACCATTCCTTTATTTACCTTACGTTAGCATAAAGACACCATTTCTTGTCACTAGTAATGGCACAAGGATAGGAATGGTCAGGATGTTCACGAGCCAATTGATGACAAGCAAGCAGAGACACACGTACGCCCAACCACAGATTTTTATGATTTTGATTACTTTTGAATACATTATGGGAGTGACAGTGATCAATATGATACAAATATTTACTATCAAGAACAGTCTTGATCACAATTTATTTATTACGGTGACCGGTTTCGACCACTACTGTGGTCATCTTCAGACCTGTGCAGCATATACTATACATGTCAGCTAAAGATTATTGCAGCCTACTCATTGATAATCGTTTCAATAAAGACGAATTGCTGCTCAGTAGTATGTCGTCTGGCTTGAAAGTCTTCGCCATTCCACTTTCGCAACAACTTCGTTAGAAAGAAGCCTGCTGCCACATCTTTGCACTGGCGTTTATCTTCACCATGGCAACCACCAGTCTGCCTATCGACTTTACAACTTCAGTGGAAAGAAGCCTGCTGCCTCATCTTTGAAACGGTGTCCAACTTCACCATGGCAACCAGTGGTTCCAAATGGTTCACTAACAGGCCTTGAGAGGGCAACGCGTGTACTGTCAAAACGAAGTTCATTTCTCCTACATGTTTAAATATTTTAAATATTCTTAATTGACAATAGCTGTTAAATAAGCTTAGTGTGCGCTTATTTTTATTTCTTGACAATGTTCTTTTAAGTAAGAAATTTTACATTGTTATTCGACTTATAACTCATTGGTTAGTAATAACATCATACCGTCAGAAGTGGGCGGAGCTTTCATTATATATAGTAAGACGTGCACTGGTTTCTCCAGTAGTGAATCTCCAGCAGGAGGAGGTTCTTACTCTCATAATTTTATAGATTTATAACTGTATGCATTTTCCTTAATGTATGTAGCCCTCTAATTAATGCTTTGTATACGACTTGTAGGTCTGAAGATGACCACAGTAGTGGTCGAAAACGGTCACTGTAATAAATAAATTGTGATCAAGACTGTTTTTGATAGTAAATATTTATGATTTTGGCTTGAAGCGTGCTGTACCCATACCCAACTTTGGAACCTACCACTGCATGCAAAAGTCGCACAATGGTGTAATGATCACAGTTCATCACATTTGACAGCTCTCGAGTACACTCATGTGGATCATTGTAGAGTAATGTGTTTAAACGATCTACATCGAACCCCGAAGGTCTACCTCAACATGGATAGTCACTAATGTCAAAACTATCTTCCTTAAAACAAGAATAATTTTCTTGCCATCCTCTGCCCAGTGGTATTATCCCCAAATAAGGCACAAATGTTTCTGGCTGCCTCCACTGCTGTCGCCATTCCACTGAATTCTGACACAAGAATATAACGGAAATGTTATGATTTCTCCACTTGACACTCCATTTTCTAACGTCCAAAGTTCCAACCACTATCTCCAAATGACAAAATGACAACACTTAAACTCAAACAGCAAGAGTGAACAACAACTAAAAAATGACAATGAAATAAACCCATGTCAACCAGAATACCTCGTGTGCCACAAAAGTGTCACCCTGCTATAACAAACAGAAAAACAAAGAGAAGGCCATTCCATTTTATTTGTTTCAACATGCAGTACTTAAGAAATAAATTGCACTTGCTTTCAAGGATGAATATAATCAACATGTTGTAGCAATAACAGAAAACGGTCTAAAGCAGGACAAAATAAGATACTTTTAATTAGATGACTATTCCCTAGGAAGAAGTTACCATACGCAGCACCAGAAAGGGGGTGAGGTAGCTCTTTATGTTAATATATTAAAGTGAAAAAAATCTTATTTCTTGAACAGTACTGCAGAGTAGGGTCACTTGAATTACCGGGCATGGTGAAAGTAACACATTTAAGTGGTGGATGTATCATCCACGTTCGATCATTTTTTCAACAGCCTCAATAACATGATTGGCCAAGTTGGATTCAATAACCTCACAATACATGGTAATTCAAATATTGATGCCAATTCTTGTAACATAAGTAATTTAAAATTATCATTCTTATTCCACTCAATTCAGCATGTATATGCAGACAAGGAAAATAATTCCCGTATGTCCCCATTAAAAATACATTTTCTCCCAGGTCAAAATACACTTTTTCTGTGGTAAGTGACAGTAGACTTTTCCTCTAAACTGTAAAAGTTACCAATCCTTTCAATGGCTATGCTTTTATACACCGGCGTAGAATTTCTTGGCACTTTAGGAAACGAAACACAGGGGAAAAAAAAGAAACATTTTGGAAAGAACTTTGATGTGCAGCAACATACACGCTATATATATTCGTATTACGAAAGTACAAATGCGATTTCCACCAAACCTTTATTCAATATTCATCTACTTAAAACATCGCAGCAGTGTTCCCCATTCACATATGTTTGAATTTAGAAATATCGCCACTGCAGGCCTATCTTCCAGACAGTAGTTAGCAAACCATTCTCTTCTTAATGCGGCCTCCTTCGAATAATTATTGATGTTAATGTTAATAAATATTAATTTTATGTTAATAATTATTGGTATTAATGAAAAAGTTCCATCACCAACTAAAACTGCATCTTCTAGCACGCTGAGTATTCTCGATTTTATTGCACACAATGTGATATTCAATTTCAGATCTGGCGACAGTGCTTCATGCATTTCAGTATCTTTACCTTATAGCATAGTTAACTCTGTTTAGAAGAAACGTAAACAGTTTTGGTTACATTCTAAGATAATTAAATAATTCTGAGATAATTAAAAGAACTTCTTGGGCCTTCCAATATAAATTATTTCAGCAAGGTTGCTAAGCACCGAGCTGACGTCTTTTCTTCATCCAGTCACGAATCGAAATACGTTTCTTATTTTTTCTTATGCAGCGATTCCACGCAACAAGCCTTAACTCCATCAAAACTCGTGCGACGTACAGCCGCCAAAACTTTCATTTGAGACACACAAAACAACGGAACTGAAGTTTTATTGCTATCGCCCTGTCTATAGTCATGTATGAAACCATTTTCGTGCAACTCATTCCACGCAGTGTCAACTATGCTTAACGCTTTTCAAACCACCATTCGCTATATTTTCCCGCGACCTGTTAGAAATGGGTTCGTTTCAGCAGTTGCCAGAGAACGACAGATAACAGGCGTCATCGCGCTTGCGCAGCTACGATGAGGCAGGAAGCCCCTATGTTCGTACGTGTAAAACATTAAAAGGTCTTACGTCAAAAAAGAAAGAAGACATCAGAGGATGCTCAAAGAGCATCGGAATTTCGTGAACCATACTAAAATGCATAATTCGGCTTATAGTGCACATCCGCATGTTCAGATTCCCAATGAAGTAGGCCTCGACCTGATATTAAGGTTTTCAGTGTGGTTTTCGGAATGTAAATTTCCTTGCAGTACCAGTACTGTATCATATAATGCTTGGTTCTTTATTACGGCATAATGCCATACGTGCTAGAAGATGAAAACGTGCACTTGAAATGCAGCAAACAGTTGAAACTAGACAACAGCGTGGGATTAAACACTTTCAAATAAATTGACTGCCTCAGCGGAAAAGACGGAAGTAAATCTGAAACTAATAGCATTTTAGCCCTCAGTAATTATGTGAACGTATTTTAATTCTCTTGATAGCTCCTGGCCACAGAAATCAGTTTTATTTTCATTTGACGTGAGAGCAATAAACGAAGAGGAAATGGCAAAATCACTAAACGTAAACACGGGTCACGTGGAGACTACCCATCTCGCCAGAACTCAGGTTGCTCTACGCATCAGCCCCGGATCTACGATATTTCAGAATCCCCTCCCAAGCGTTTGAGATAGGACGTCAAAAATTTTAAAAATCGACTTTTCAAAAAATATTCATTCTGCAGAGCTCATCTCTCTGAACAGTCTGATATATAAAACGTATATGTTCGAGGCAATTTAACACATTTTTTGGTCTTCAGTGTGCCAAAGTGCAGTGCCACGCCTCTTGACACGGCATTCTTCTATCGCATGTCACTGTATTTCGCTCTGTGGAATTCAAACGTGTATATTTTGTAATGGATGCCATCATACTATATACACGACAGTGGAATTTAAAATGTTCCGCATGTCACTGCATTTCGCTCTGTGGAATTCAAACGTGTATATTTTGTAATGGATGCCATCAAACTATATACACGACAGTGGAAATTAAAATGTTCCGTATGTCAATGTATTTCGCTCTGTGGAATTCAAACGTGTATATTTTGTAATGGATGCCATCAAACTATATACACGATAAGTGGAAATTAAAATGTTCCGCATGTCACTGCATTTCGCTCTGTGGAATTCAAACGTGTATATTTTGTAATGGATGCCATCAAACTATATACAAGACAGTGGAAATTAAAAATGCTCTGTGGTGCCTCACTCGTTCCAAGTCGGCCGGTTTGACATCCCGCCGCTCTCTTTTTCTTTCTCTCCCTTATTTTATTATTTTTTTTTAACCCTCGCAATTAATATTGGATGGGATTGTTTGTAACTGGGAGAATAAGAACGCTTCAGAAATTTTGCAATCTTTATTGCCTATTAGCTAATAACATGCTGTTCTTTTATGACATAAAATGAAATAGGGGATACATAAAACCATGAACAGAAGAGTCAAGTAAGATAGTACACATTTCTTTAATCCTTAGGTCCTAGCTAGAACTTTGCATGGCGAAAAATCGAAATGTCATTGTCTAATACTGAAACGAAATAGACCTGCCTAATATTGCAGCAATTGTTAACACACACCAAATAAACGAGACTGGTTTGGCACGAATGGTCATTTCTATAACACGACAGAATATAATTCACAAAGTACCAATATCAAATGCCTATTACGCCTACTAAAAGCAGAAAGCTTTGTGAGGAAATAGTTTCCCATTTCATTCATATGCTCCAGCTCCTCAAGCATGAGATCAGAAAGTAGCAGCACGAAATTTTTGTATAAATTTGGAATCGTCTTATTCTTCCATAATTTGTGTGATGTCCCCGTTTCTTCTCCTTCCTCATTCTATCAAACAATCTTGTCATCACTAATTCTGTAACTATTCCTGCCAGTGTCAAGACTGATTCTCTGGTTAACTTCACTATCGCTGCACATTCACTGGTTTAGTTATCCCACGTTTATTCTCCGGTTAGGCGTTATTACGTATTCGTACAACGCATTCCCCGCGCTGCTCCCTGAATTGAGCTTAAGCGGCTGCTAGCCGGGGACTGTACAACTGGCCCTTACTAGTGTAGCGGTCTGGCCAAAACCTTCCTGTCAAAATTTCATTTTCTTGGATGCAGTGATAAGATAATAAGTAATTTTTCTTATCTTTTATTCCCACTCTGATAGTCTGAATCTATCGATTTCGCTAGTAATTATAACGACGCTGATCATTCGCAAAACGCTGTCAAGCACATGAACATCTACTGGCATTCATCTGTTCGGCTTTATTCTGCTCAGCTCGTATAGCCCCTTCCTCTTTCGTCTGCCGGAGAGTTTGTCTAGATGCGACCTGGATTCCTCCGGCAGAGACATCGCGTATACTATGCACGTGTTGAAAAATCAACTTATGATTCATTCAGAAAACAACTTAGAATGTATTCAAAAACGTTTAAAAAAAATCAACAGGGGTGCTCTTCAAAATCGTATCAATAATCGATAGACCAACATTCGCTGGATACTAGGCGCTTTGTTAAACATGGGGTTTTTTCCCCCTCAAGAATATGTATTTGGCGCCTCCGCCCCTGGATACTAGATCCGGGCCTGTTGTGCATGCATGAGTCTGGCAGCTTGGGCGCTCCAATAAATTTTTTTCCGTGTAGGCCGCGCGGTCTTGGGCGTCTTGTCACAGTCCATGCGACTCCTTCTGTCGGAGTCCTCCCTTGGGCGTAAGTTAGTTAGATTAAGTAGTGCACAAGCTTAGGGACCGATGACCTCACCAGTTTGGTCCCATAAGACCTTACCACAAAGTTCCAGGTAGCATCTGGCTGCTTGCTAAACTTCAGCCACACTTCTGTAGCTAGAAGCGGGAGGAGGTACTACTCATACGCAACTCAACTGCACATGCGTGTGAGACCGCTCGCCAACTGCTCGAACGAATCTAATGTAAACACGAGGCACATGAGAAACGCCCCAGCGCATACGTAATGAGGATAGGCCTGAGCTCGTTCGCTCAGCTCAGCAGACTAAATGTGTTTCTACACCTGTTAACTCGCGGTTAGGTGTTTACGCACTATCGATAATTACATCTTTATATTATATCTCATGCAACCGATAATCATAATGACACAATTTTAATTTTGTTGTACCGCCGTAACAAATTATTAGTAGGCCTGTGGACTTACGATCGTTGGAGGTTAAAAAACAATAACACTTCCTAATAGCGGATTGCAGTAGAAGACGCAATTCTCGTTTGTACGTGAACAGCTAGTTACGAACTAAGAGGTGTTGAAAAGCAGTTTGTCTGCTGATTTGAGCGAGCGCAGGACTACCTTCGTGATGTACGCCCGGCGGCCTGTCTTTCTCGTAGTCCTCGATGTGAATAGTTGTGACGTCACACTCATCGGCGGCAATTTGTTATGAAGCATTGCATAGTCTTCCTGAAGCCTTTGACACATTTTGCTGTTGACAGACGCTTGTATAAGTACTGTGTTTTGCTGTTTGTAGCGCATTTCCTTTGTAACTTTTATTTTCGTTTTTTTCTCTCGTTCACGTGTTACTGCTGCAGTATTATCCGGTAGTAGCGGGATATAGTAATATCCTTTGTTTGAGCATCGGTTTCATACCAGCCAAAATTACAAAGATTTAACTTGAAACCAAAACAACGAAAAATTCCCTAAATTCGGAAAAATTCCTGGGATTTTCCCGGATCTCTCGCATCGTATACGCCCTGCAATTATGTAAAAGTGGTAACTATGGGAATGTCTCGAATGCTCTTGTCGCTGCCTTGATGAAAATAATGTAAATACAGACACCTGAATAACAGGTTTAACTTCCAGTAGGATAGACTATGTAATAATTAGCAAATATCATTAAGATGGTCCTAAGTTCAGTAACATAGGATTCCATTTCTATAATCATTGTCAGCAAATTGGTTACTTAAATTTGGACCCTCCAAAAATTGCAAAAATGAAGCCTAACTACTACAAACAAACATATTAAAAAGCACACTAGCTAGGGAGAAGTGGAATGGTGTCTACCAGTGAGAAGGAGTAAATAATAAATAAGATAAATTCTATTCCATTCTGTTAAGAGATTTTGACTTCTTGTTGAAGTGAAACAAAAATAGCTCCCAAGCACTGGGGGGAAAATGTCACATTGAAACTATCAGCTAGATTAGTCAAGCTTAGACAGAATATCCATATTCTCTATAGACACAGACTCAAAAGAACAGGAAATTTCGTATTGCAGACTAATGGATGAGCACAATTACTTTACAAATATTTATTTAAATCAATGTATAATACAGAGTGTGCCATTATTTAATGTCACAAGCATTTTTATTTCTTGAATATCACTTCTGATAGACAAGCTCCCCTTCTGTATACACATTCCTGCAGGATAATAGGATTGTTGTGCATGGCCTGCCACAACATATCAAAACGAATCTTGGAGATTTCCTCTTGTAATCCTGGTTTAAGTTTTTTGGTGGTAATAGGTCAAAATTGTGTGTTCTTTCGGTCATGTCCAAAAGAACAGACACATATATATGTGCCTAAAACTTGGAAACAGTGCACAATTTTAAATTATCAAAATAGGATGACAAACTAAATTCTCAAGAAGCGTATGACTTCATTTCCATTTCTGGATGAAAAAAAGTCAACATTCAGTCTATGGCAAACAGTAAATCAAGACATGTCACAGGGGTCATTTGTTTTGTGTGTAGGTGTGTGTAAATGATACTGTGCAACCTTCCAATCCCCATATACTACTAATGTTGATGACACAGACTGCTGTTTCATTGTGACAATGGGGAGGTAGATATAACATATTTTTCAACACATTGGCCATCAGAAGTGATTAAATATTTCAGTAACTAAGGCCTAAAATCAAATACCTCAAAATCACTGTTACTAGAGTTCAAAGCAGGCAACTGATCTCACAGATGGGTAGGAAATATTTGTGGAATTTCATGTACAGGCAATGAAGACTAAATTCCTTAGGTGAAATGAAATGTCATGTGGCTAGGGCCTCCTGACATATACACTGCTCACCTGGCGCAAGTCTTTTTAGCTGATGCCACTTCGGTGACTTGCGAATCGATGGGGATGACATGATGATGATGACAACACAACACCCAGCCCGAATGGAGAAAATGTCGAACCCAGCCAGGAATTAAACCCGGGCTCCTTAGCATGCCATTCCGTTGTGCTGACCACTCAGTTACCGAGGTGATCAATCCCTTAGATCAGATTAGATTCAGTTTTTGTTCCATAGACCCAAAATACAGAATTAACACACACTCAGAATGAAACATTGTTATGAACTATTAATTTATCATTAACCAAGTATCTAATCTCAACTGTTACGACAAAGTGTTGTCGAAACTGAGATCTACAGACATTTTTACTTTGGTAAACTGGCTTAAAAGTCTCTGTTAAGATACTCATTTATAGAGTAGGAGTTGCCTATCGAAAAGTCTTTCAAACTCTCTTCGAACCGCACTTTATCTGAAACCAAGTTTTTAATGGTTACTGGCAGTTTATTGAAAATATGTGTTCCTGAATACTGGAACCCTTTTTGGACCAAGGTAAGTGATTTTAGATCTTTATGTAAATTGTTCTTATTCCTAGTATTGAACATGTTTTGATACTCCAATCTCATTTGATAACTTTGTTATATCTTCACTTCCATATACTGCGTAGATCTCGCTTTGGTCTATGTCTTCTTCAAAAAGAGTTCTGAAAAACCCCAAATTTTTGTTTTGGATAATTGTAATGGTGTTAGTTTTGATTTTAACACACATAATACTTTTTGTGGCTCACTTATTGAAGTAACAATTGTCTAAACAGATATTGAGCACCACTATGTTGATTGGAAGAAAATGTGTACACAATACGTGTAACAGTATTAATGAAATTTGTCATTTTCTCCATTCTTTCTACTAATATTTTTACAATAATAAAACATTCAACACATTTTCCTTCGTTAAAAAATTTGAATCTCCACATTTTGCTCATTTTCCACCATTCTGTTTAAAAAATTAATATTACCAAGTTGACTGGCGCAAGCACAGTGTTGGATGTTTCACCAGCAGGCTGGAGGGGAGGAGGGCACTCATGTTGTCAGGTGTGAGGTTTTTCTGTGGTTGGTTTTTATTATTTTTTTATTATGGTTTTAGTGTGCAAAACTGCTACAGTCAATAGCGCCCGGTCTGTGACTTAGGAAAAGGTAAAACAATGAAACTAGAAACCAGCAGCAATGGGAATGAAACTCAAAAAATTGGAGAAACTAAAACCAGAAGGAAAGCTTAAAAAACCACTTGTGGGGACAGAGTGGGGGAGGATCGCCACTTAAAAGATGTCGATGGCTAAAAAGCCAGTGCCCTATCCGGAGTCTAGTTAAAATTACCTCCTCCCAAAGACGCGTTTGGGAGGAAGAGGTCCAAGCACAGGGAAGAGCTTTCACATCCCGCAATTTATTATTGGGAAGTGTCGACCACTGTGCAGGCCATAAAAGAGCAACACGACGACATAAAACACTCCGTAGATTGGCGAAGCGAATCGTGCGTGTAGCTGGCCGAAGAAGAGAGACCGCAGCCTTGGCTGCTATATCGGCTGCCTCATTTCCACAGATACCAACGTGTCCTGGGATCCAGAGGAACGCGATGGAGGCGGAGAAGGACCACTCGGTCCCCAGGAGGTACCATTCTGGAAATGGAGGGTGTTGAGGGATCGCAGACAGCGAGCCAAAAGATAGGAAATGTGTGAGGACCAGCACAGTTTTCTGTCAAACATAAGACCCAAGAATTTAGCGACGTCGAAAAACGGAAGGTTGACAGGTCCTAGATGTGAGGAAGGTGGAAGAAGGAAATCATACGACACCAAAAATTAATACAAATGGTCTTACTGGGAGAAAAGCGGAAGCCTGTTTCGATGCTCCAAGAGTGGAGGCGATCGAGACACCCTTGAAGACGTCGTTCAAGAAGGCTGGTCCATTGAGAGCTGTAGTAGATCGCAAAATTGTCCACAAAGAGGGGGCCCAAGGAAGGAGAAAAAATTCATAATTGGATTTATGGCAATGGCAGTACAAAACTTAGCACGGAGCCCTGAGGTCCCCCATTTCCTTGGGAGAAAGTACGGGAGAGAGTAGTGTTCACCCGCACTCTAAATGTGTGCTCTGCCATAAATTCGAGAAGAAAAATGGGCAGTCGACCTCGAACCCAAGAGAACAGTGTGCGAAGAATGCCTGTCCTCCAACAGATATCGTATGCTCTCTCCAGATAAAAAAATATTGCTACTGTTTGGCGTTTCCAGAGAAAATTGTTCGTGATATAAGTGGAGAGAGCAACAAGATGGTCAACCGCAGAACGATGCTTTCGGAAACTGCATTGGGCAGGTGTTAAAAGACTTCGGGACTCCAGCCACCAAGCTAAACGGCAATTCACCATACGCTCTAAAACCTAACATACACTACTCGTGAGAGCTATGGGGCGGTAGCTAGATGGGAGATGTTTGTCCTTTCCAGGTTTCGGAACAGGAAGGATGACTGCTTCCCGCCATCGTCTGGGAAAAGTACTGTCGGTCCAAATTTGATTATAAAGGCGAAGGAGGTAACGCAGACTATGGTATGATAAATGCAGCAACATTTGGATGTGGATACCATCCGGTCCTGGGGTGGAGGAGCGAGAAGAAGAGAGTGCATGTTGGAGTTCCCGCATGGAGAAAACAGTATTGTAGCTTTCGTGATTTTTAGAGGAGAAAGCACGAGGTTGCACTTCCACTGCATGTTTCTTCGGGAGAAACGCAGGTGCGTAGTTTGAAGAGCTCAAAATCTCAGCAAAGTGTTCACCCAATGAGTTAGTAATTGCGACGGGTCCACTAATGTATCATGCGCGACAGTGAGCCCAGAGACCAGGGAGAAACTAGGCATACCAGATAACTGTCGAATCCGACTCAAAACTTCCGAGGAGGGAGTGAAGGTGTTAAATGAGCTAGTAAAGAAGTCCCAGCTTGTATTCTTGCTATCACGGATGACGCGACAGCATCGCGCATGGAACTGCTTATAGCAGATACAGTTGGCCAAAGTAGGATGGTGTCTGAAAACGCGAAGAGCACGTCGCCGCTAATGTATTGCGTCACGGCATGCCTCGTTCCACCTAGGAACTGAGGGAGGCTGGGGCAATTTGGAGGTGCAAGGTATTGAGCGTTCCGCAGCTGTAAGAATAACATCTGTAATATGAGTGATCTCATCGTTGACGCTAGGAAAGTGATGGTCATCGAATGTCGCTAGAGACAAAAAAAGTGTCCAATCGGCTTGGGCGAACTTCCAGCGTCGCGGGCCCATATATGGCAGTTGTGGCTGTAATCAAAGGACACATGGAAAGTGGTCACTCGAGTGTGTATCAGCAAGGGCGAACCATTCGAAGTGCCAAGCTAGCGGAACAGTACCGACTGAAAGGTCCAAATGAGAGAAATTTGTCATGGAGGCAGACAAAAATGTAGGGTTCCCAGTGTTGAGGCAGACAAGATCCGCTTGGTGGAAGATGTCTATCAATAGTGAGCCACGCGGACAAGGATGTGGAGATCCCCAAAGCGGGTGGTGGGCATTGAAGTCCCCAACCAGCAAATACGGGGGTGGAAGCTGACCAAGAAGATGAAGGAGATCAGCTCGTGCCATTGGTGTGGACGATGGAATGTATACAGTACAAAGAGAGAAGGTGTATCCAGAAAGGGAAAGACGGACAGCGACTGCTTGGAAGGAAGTGTTTAAGGGGATTGGGTGATAATGGAGAGTATCATGGAGAAGAATCATGAGTCCTCCATGTGCTGGAATGCCTTCAACAGAGGGGAGATCAAATCGGACTGACTGAAAATGGGGAAAAACAAAGCGGTCGTGGGGACGCAGCTTTGTTTCCTGAAGACAGAAGATGACCGGCGAGTAGGATTGTAAGAGGATCGACAACTCATCCCGATTGCCTCAAATGCTGCGGATATTCCAATAGATAATGGACATAGGGTGGACAGAAAATGGAAGAATGTGACCAAGGTAGCCGTCAACTCAACAACTGCTCAGAGCTTGCGACCGACAGAGTGGAACGGAATTCAGCCGAAGGCAGAAGATCTTGATCCATAGGTTGTTCTGGAGCAGCTCCTGCCACCAGCGATCAGCCGGTTGATCGGTCGCCAGCAGTGAGCCTTGGCGACACAGAAGATGGCCGAGGGTGGCTCCTGCCAGGTGGTGCTGTAGATGAGACACGCCGTGGCGGTGAAGGAGAGGAACTGGGTTTCTTATTAGCATTCTTGGAAACAGGATGTTAAGATGGAGGAACCAATGGTTGTGAAGTTGGGGTACATAAAAAATATTCATGAGTAGGCTCTTTCTTGGAAGTCCGGTTGTCTGACTTTTGGACTCGAGATTTAGCAGAACCCGATGAAGGGTAAGCCCTAGAGTGAGTAGGCGAAAGTGGAGAGGTTGAACGGGCGATATTTGTGATTGCTGATCTGACGACTGTGGCACTAAAGGTGAGATCACAAGTCTGCGTGGCCGCCTCCTTTGTTGGCTGAGAAGAAGCAAGGACAGTGCTGTATTTACCTGTGTGAGGCACAGTGGGCTTTCGACTGGCGAATAATTTTCCAGCAGCAAAGGTCGACATCTTTTCCTTCACTATAATTTCCTGAATGAGCTTTTCGTCTTTAAAAATGGGGCAATCTCTAGAGGAAGCAGTGTGTTCACCCATACAGTTGATGCAACGAGGGGATGGAGGTGGACAAGCACCCTCATGGGCATCCTTGCCACACGTAACACATGTGGCCAGATTGGAAGAAGACTGGCTGGTATGATTGAACCGCTGACACCGATAACAACGCGTAGGGTTTGGGATGTAAGGGCGAACGGAAATTATCTCACAGCCCGCTTTTATGTTTGATGGGAGTTGAACTCTGTCAAATGTCAAGAAGACAGTACAGGTTGGAACGATTTTCGTGTCAACCCTTTTCATGACTCGAACTGCCGTTACGCCCTGGTCAGACAGGTAGTGTTGAATTTCCTCATCGGACAATCCATCGAGGGAGCGTGTATAAATGACCCCACATAAGGAATGTAAAGTGCGGTGCACTTCCACCTGGACAGGGAAGGTATATAGAAGTGAAATATGCAGCAATTTTTGTGCCTGGAGGGCACTGACTGTTTCTAACAACAAGGTGCCATTTCATAATCTGGAACAAGACTTTACAGGACCTGCAATTGTGTCGACACCTTTCTGAATAATGAAAGGGTTGATCGTGGAGAAGTTGTGACCTTCGTCAGACCGAGAAACAACAAGGAACTGTGGCAACGATGGAAGAACTGTCTGTGGCTGAGACTCATTGAACTTATGCTTGTGAGCAGACATAGTAGAAGATGAGGAAACCATTGCGGAAGTATCCCCCATGATTACCGGCGTCTCCGATGGCGTGCTCCTCGCTTGTGGGGGCCCTCTCTGAGGGCACTCCTGCCATAGGTGATTGTTCACACCTCAGGTCACACCTCCCGAGAAATGGACGGAGGGACCAATTGGCACTTTCGGAAGGTACCCAGCTACGTATGGAAATGTGTGGGTCAGCCTTCGGACACACACAGGGAGGAAAAAAGAGAAAGGGAAAAACAAAGAAAGGGAAAGGAAAGAAGAGAGGTCTCAAATGCTGCAGCGGAGAAAAGGGTAAAGAGAAGAGGTAAGGAAAAGAGAAGGACAAAGGAAGGACGAAGACTTGCAAGCAGAGAAAGTGAAGAATGTGGTACATTTTCGAGCGTCCGTCTCTGGACGTAGGCACAAAACGTACTCCCAGAGGGGGAGAAAGGGACGGAAAGAGGCAGAGGTGAGGGGGGAGGGGGCGAAGATGGGGGATGGGGGATGGGGAAGGATGCGGAAAAGGAAGGTATGCAGCTCGGAAAGGAAGGAGGGCCACATTAGCTCGGGGTCCCATGCTAACTACGAACGTATCCACAAAAGAATTGTGAAACCCCCAGGGGGCTGTGGCTGGTGGTGGCCTTGTGGCAGTCAACATGTTAAATGCCAGGCCTAATAGACTGTGGGCTAGTTGTATGGCTCATGCCTTCAGCATGTACTAATGTAGCTAACATAATGAAATTGTTTTTAAACTTGGAACATGTGTCATACATCACTTCTGGTAAGTATTTTGAGCATGCTGCCAAAGTGTGCCACTTGTAGCTCAGTTGTGAACAATTCCTGAAAACAGATGCACATTTTTCAAACTAATGCTCACAAGTTATGTTGTAATTACTAGAAAAAGTGTGACATTTGACTCCAACTCTTACATAATGGTAAAGCTGAAACACTCCATCCATAGGATAAGGCTTGACGAAAGTTTCTTTACAACACACACAAAATTGTCATTTAGTAACTGAAGACAAAGTTATGCAAGTTCCTCAGGTTAAATATTGCCCAGTTTAATTGTGTCCTAGATCTGGTCAAACGAGATTTCAGGAAGAATTCATCAAATACATAACTGTGTCTAAAAACACCTGAGCCAACATTAGCCATAACACTAAAGTAAGAAAATTCAAAATAAAACAATGGAAAATCCAAGATGGAATAATGACAGTATTATGGAAAGGATAGATTGCTGCTCACCAAATAGAGGAGTTGAGTTGCAGACAGGAAAAAAAGACTACTAAACATGTAAGCTTTCAACCAGAACACTTTCTTTTGAAATAAACACACACACACACACACACACACACACACACACACACACACACACACACACACACACAAAAAAAAAAAAAAAAAACCACTACTCCTGGCTGCTGGGACCAGACTGCGAGCAACTGTGTATGATAGGGAGAGGCAATCTAGGTGGCGGGAATAAGGAGGAGGCTGGGCTGAGGAGGGAGAGTGACATAAAGGCGGGGGATGGTAAAGTGTTGTTTGTGAGAGCCTACAGGGATGAGGTTGAGACGGACCAAACAGCATGGTCATTGATCCCATTGGATAAGGGAAGGATGGGGAAGGAAATTGGCCAGCCCCTTTCAAAGGAACCATTCTGGCATTTGCCTGAAGCGATTTAGGGAAATCATGGAAAACCTAAATCAGGATGGCGAACAAGAAGAGAAGTACAAAACCTGTGTTTGCACTTGTGGAATAAAAGGCTGTGTAGTGGGAATAAGTAAGGGATAGACGGATGAACAACAATGACTAGCAAAGGTTAAGGAAAAGCAGGATATGTTGTAGGGACAGTTTCCACCTGCACAATTCAGAAAAGCTGGTATTGGTAGGAATGATCCAGAAGGCACAGGCTGTGAAGCAGTCATTAAAATAAACAATGATGTGTTGGACTGTGTGCTCAGCAACTTGGTGGGCCAGCTGTTTCTTCACCATAGTGATGTGCTTTGTTCTACAAGGGCATGACAAACAACAAGTTGGCTGTCCACATAAATGGCATGGCATCTCTCTCTCTCTCTCTCTCTCTCTCTCTCTCTCTCTCTCTCTCTGGTTGGTTGAGGATTAAAGGGACCAAACTGCATAGGTCATCAGTCCCTTGTTTCATAAACACACAGAGCACAGTGAAACCATTCCTTTGTCATTCGAAGCACAAGATAAAAATTCCAAGGGAAGAAAACCCCCACGGTGAATAATAAAGAAACATGGAAAAAGGAGCACAGCAACAAAAACATCATAGAGAAGAAAGGCAGAAAGAATTAAAACTGTACAGCAGAGGATCGTGGCTGGCTGATCACGAAAATAATAGGATGAGCCAGCCACTTTGCAACACGTTAAAACCTCTACCTAAAAGATTAGGATGGAGTCGAATGACAACACAAAACTAATTAAAAATACAGCTCAAAAGAGGGTGATATAATAAAATTAAATGGAGCTATAAAAGCCGCTTGCACGAATAAAACGTAAAACCCGATCTGTCATACAGACATTGTCACCTAAAAGAGAGGATAAATCACCCTGGAGATTAAAAGCACACCTGAGAACGGTTAAAAGAGGACATTCCAACAACAGATGCGCCACCGTCATGGTTGCACCACAGTGACAATGAGGGGGGTCCTCTCGACGCAGCAGATGACCATGCGTCAGCCAAGAATGACCAATGCGGAGCCTACACAGAACAACAGAATCCCTGTGAGAGGACCGCATGGAGGAACCCCACACAGTCATGGTCTCCTTTACTTGCCGCAGCTTATTAGGTGCAGACAGAGTGCGCTGGTACGAATACGCTCAAGGGCACGAAAAATGGATGTCAGTTCTGCGGTGTAAACACTGCAGCCTTCCGGCAAGGAGCGCTGGTCGACATAGTCTGCATGAGCATAAGCGTACCCCACACGGCCATCAACCATCGAGCCATCGGTATATATAACCTCCAAGTCATGGTATGCGCCGAGGAGAGCAAGGAAATGGTGCAAGACTGCAGGAGGAACCGAATCCTTTGGCCATCGGGAAAGTTCCAGCCGAAGCTGCAGCCGACGAATACACCAAGGTGGTGTATGTGGGTGGACCTGGTAAGCAGACAGAAGAGGCAAACACTCGAGTTCACGAAGGAGGGAGCAAACACAGATCCCAATTGTATGGCCCGATCGTGGCCGCTGGTGTGGGATATGGACTGCCGCATTAGCGAAAAGGAGACGGTAGTTAGGGTGACGGGGCGAACAACGGACTTGGGCAGCATAGTTTGCTAACAGTTGTTGGCGCCAAATACGAAGCGGAGGAACTCCAGCCTCAACACGAAGGCTATGAACAGGGCTGGTGCGGAATGCTCCTGTCGCCTGTCGAACCCCACAATGGTGAACAGGGTCCAGCAGTTGCAACACTGAGGGCGACGCTGAGCCATACGCCACACTCCCATAATCAAGTCGGGACAGCACGAGGGCTTTGTAGAGCTGCAGCAGCGTATTACGATCTGCACCCCAAGTTGTGTTGCTCAGGCAGCGGAGGGCATTCACATGCTGCCAGCACTGACGCTTGAGCTGACGAATATGTGGAAGCCATGTAAGCCGGGCATCGAACAGCAATCCCAGAAAATGGTAAGTGTCAACAACCCGGAGCATGGCATCCTGAATATAGAGCTCAGGGTGGGGATGGGCAGTTCGACGCCGACAAAAGTGCATGACACAAGTCTTCGCAGCAGAAAATTGAAACCCATTGGCTAGGGCCCACACCTGCGCCTTGCGTATGGGTCCCTGCAACCTACGTTCTGCAACACCAATGGTGGAGGAGCTGAAAAAGATGCAGAAATCATCAGCATATAACGTGGGTGAGACAGACGACCCTACTGCTGCTGCAAGGCCATTAATGGACACAAGGAAAAGGGGCACTCTCAATACAGAGCCCTGTGGAACGCCATTCTCCTCGATATGAAGTGAACTATGGGATGTGCCAATTAAAACGCGGAATGTCCGAACAGATAAAAAATTCTGAATAAAAATGGGGAGAGAGCCCCGGAGACCCCAACCGTGCAACGTGACAAGAATATGGTGCCGCCACGTCGTGTCATATGATCTGGAGAGGTCGAAAAAGACGACGTCGTGTCATATGATCTGGAGAGGTTGAAAAAGACGGAGACGAGGTGTTGGCGCCTGGAAAAAGCAGTGCGGATTGCAGACTCAAGGAAGACCAAAGTATCGGCGGTGGAACGGCTGTGACGGAAGCCGCTCTGGCACGGAGCCAGAAGACCCCGAGAATCGAGCATCCAACACAGCCGTTGACCCACCAGATGTTCCAGAAGCTTGCTCAGAGTATTTGTCAAGCTGATGGGCCAATAGCTATCCACATTATGCGGGTCCTTACCAGGGTTCAGCACCGGAATGATGGTACTCTCTCGCCACTGTGATGGAAAGACAACATCGCCCCATAGGTGGTTGAAGATGGCAAGAACACACTGCTGACAGTTCGGGGACAGGTGTTTGAGCATCTGATTGTGGATGCCATCTGACCCAGAGGCTGTATCGGGGCACTGTGCCAGGGCGCTTTGGAGTTCCCACAAACTAAATGGGGTGTTATACGCCTCAGGGTGGCGAGAAGCAAAAGAAAGCCGTTTGCATACCTCCCGGCGTTTTAGCGCGCGGAACGCGGGCAGGTAATTCCCTGATGCAGAGGCCCGAACATAGTGCTGGGCGAAATGCTCGGCAATTGCACAGGCATCAGTGGATAGTGCCCCGTTGATGGTAAGCCCTGGGACACCTGTAGAGTGCTGCAATCCAAAGATGTACCGAATCTTCATCCACACCTGGGAGGGTGAGGTACGGGAACTGAACCAATGGTGGAAACGTACCTCTCCCAGCACTCCTGTTTCCGCCTCTTGATGAGCCGCCGTGCCTGAGCACAGAGACGTTTGAAGAAAATGAGGTTCTCCAAAGACGGGTGTCGCTTATGTCGCTGAAGAGCCCGCCGACGTTCTTTAATGGCTTCAGCGACCTCCGGAGACCACCAAGGCACCAACTTTCGCCGGGGACACCCTAACGAAAGAGGAATGGTACGTTCTGCAGCGGAAACAATAGCTGCAGTCAGTGTCTCAACCGCCACATCGATGGTACCATGGGGGAAAGAGTTAGCAGTGGCAGCAGAGGAGAATGTTTCCCAGTCGGCCTTGATAAATGCCCATCTAGGCAAGTGGCCATGGGAGCGACGCTAGGGTAGTGAAAGGAAGATGGGAAAATGGTCACTACCACACAAGTCGTCATGGACTCTCCAGTGGACCGATGGTACAAGCCCTGGGCTGCACAACGACAGATCTATGGCCGAGAATGTGCCATGCGACACACTGAAATGTGTCGGCGCCAGTGTTTAAGAGGCAGAGATCGAGTTGGGAGATGAGATCCTCGACATCTCTGCCTCAGCCAGTAATCTTCGTTCCACCCCACAGGGGATTGTGGGCGTTAAAATCCCCCAGGAGAAGAAAAGGCTTGGGAAGTTGGGTGACAAGTGCAGCCAATTCGGTCAGGGAGACTGTACCACCTGGAGGGAGATAGACACTGCAGACGGTTATGTCCTGGGCAGTCCTTACTCTGACAGCCACAGCTTCCAATGATGTTTGCAGGGGCACAGGAGCACTATATACAGAGGTAAGGACATACACACACGCTCCACCTGACACACAATTGTAATTGCTACGGTTGCAGTAATAACCCCTGTATCCACGAAGGACAGGGGTCCGCATTGCCGGGAACCAGGTTTCCTGGAGGGCAATGCACAAAGCAGGTGTCATGCTTAGAAGCTGATGCAACTCAGGTAGATGGCTAAAATAACCACCACAATTCCACTGGAGTATTGTACAAAGCGTGTCCTGTAGGGGCATGCAGGCACGGAAAAGGCAAATTACTTCGCAGGGTCACATGCTGCCGTCGACTGAATGACGGACGTTGCTACGTCCTTCATTTCTGAGGAGACGGCGAGATCCAGGTCATCAGGGGATGCAAAGAGCTCGACCTCATCCTCAGAGGCTGAGCTGACAGGAAGCGGTGGTGCGGGAACCACTGGGTCCTTATCCTTCTTAGAGACCTTCCTCTTCTCTCTCTTGTCTTTCGGAGGAGGGTTTGCATGCTGGGAGGGCTTTCCTGACGCATCAACAGGAACAGACGAAGAGCGTGAAGCCCTTCGACCAGCAGCTGGTGCCTTCTTCAGCCACTGGCTAGTGTCTTGTGAGACACCGGGGAAGTCCTTGGAAGACAGTCCCCCAAGGGATCCCTTCCAAACAAGTGAGGTCGGAGGAGGCTGTTGCGTCCCTGGCTGAGCAGCCGGAGAGGCTGTCGCCCGCCCCCCCCCCCCCCCCCCCCCCCGCGGCAGAGCAGCCAGAGTGGGCTGTCGCGCCCCCCCCCCCCCCCCGCGGCAGAGCAGCCAGAGTGGGCTGTCGCCCCCCCCCCCCCCCCCCGACTGAGCAGCCGGTGAGGGCTGTGGCCTCTCCGGCTGAGAGCCGGAGACTTATGTCCCTGGTTGTTTGGGGCGCACTGCTCCCAAACTGGGTGTTTTGGGAGTAGTGGAAGAGAGAGTGGCCTGTCCCAGCTGTGGGGCAGGCGTTACTTGATTTCTCTGTGGGCTAATGGAGAAGGGTGTCTTTGCAGGAGCTGGTGGCGGCAGTGTGACGGTAGCTTAACTCCAAAACATAGGTGTGGGGTTGAGTCGTTCTAGCTTCTTCTTTGCCTCTTGGCAAGTTAAACGGTCCAAGGTCTTAATTTCTTGTATCTTCCGCTCTCGTTGATAGACTGCACAGTCTGGTGAGCAGGGAGAATGATGCTCCACACAGTTAACGCAGGTGGGAGGCGGAGCACATGGAGCATTAGGATGCGGAGGTCGTCCACAATCACGACACGTGGGGCTGGCAGTGCACCTGGAGGACACGTGTCCTAATTTCCAGCACTGGAAGCATCGCATAGGGGCGGGACATAGGGCTTGACATCGCACCGGTAGGTCATGACCTTGACCTTCTCAGGCAAGCAGTCGCCCTCAAAGGTCAGGATGAAGGCACCGGTAGCGACCCTATTATCCTTGGGCCCCCTACAGACACGCCGGACAAAGTGCCACCTCGTCGTGCCAGGTTCCACGAAGCTCGTCATCAGACTGTAGCAGAAGATCTTTATGAAAAATAATCCCCTGGACCAAATTTAAGGACTTATGGGGAGTGACGGTAACAGGGATGTAACCGAGCTTCTCACAGGCGAGTAATGCCTGGGACTGTGCAGATGAAGCTGCTTGGATGGCCCCGCTTCGCATTTTGGAAAGAGACGCAACTTCCCCAAACTTATCTTCGAGATTGTGCACAAAGAAAAGAGGCTTAGTCTCCAAAAACGAATCCCCATCAGTTCTGCTGCATACAAGGTATCGTGGCGAATACGGCTCCTGTCTGTCTGCAGCCCTACGTTCCTCCCATGGTGTGGCTAGGGAAGGGAATGATTTCAGGTTATGTGTCACAGAGTTAAATTCCACCTTACCACGCTTAGAGACATTGGCGGTCGGGCGACCACCAGATTGAGATTTCACCTGCTTCATTGCGGGGCATCCGCCCCGATGCCACCCACTCCGACCAGGGACTCTCCCCACGGGCACCATCCAGCCACAGCAAAGGCCGGGAGTCCCGATGCCCCAGAGAGATGGGCATCTACTCCTTGGCTTACGTGGGGAGGTGTCAGCTCAGGCATCGGCAGTACGATCCCTGTGTTGTTAGGGGGCTACAACCTAGAGGGTACATGACGACCCCACCACAACGGGCTAGCTACCATGCTGGATTTTGGGTGCCATGGGTAGTCCATATTTATCGCGTGTGCAGATGGTGACGCACTAATGATGTAACTTACACAATCCATCTGGGGTGTATGCCCAAAATAAGGGATGGAAGGTGTAGTTACAATGCCAAGACGATAAAGAGTGCCAAGGTCTTAGGGCAAAGAGGACTGATGGTGCACCACGTAAGGTGTCCTTCCCCAAAAGGCTCTTACTTCTGTTGAATTTGGAAAAATGGAGGTCAAACCCCAATGGGGACCACCACATTAAGGCCGAAAGGTTTGAGACTCCTTTTAGTTGCCTCTTACGACAGGCAGGAATACTGCGGGCCTATTCTTACCCCCGAACCTGCAAGGAGATATCTCTCTCTCTCTCTCTCTCTCTCTCTCTCTCTCTCTCTCTCTCTGTGTGTGTGTGTGTGTGTGTGTGTGTGTGTGTGTGTGTGTGTGTGTGTGTGTGTGTGTGTGCTATTACGGAAGGAAGGTCTTCTGTCCAAAATCTTACATGTTTAGTGGTCTTTTTGCTGTGCCTGTCTGCAGCTCAACTCAGCTATATTGTGGGTAGCAATCTATCAATTTCATTGCATGTCAAAATACTTTGTTACTACAATAGTTTAACATTTATTTTGTTGTGACTGGTGTTTCTCCACGCACCTGGCAGCTACAAATAAAAGCAAAGCAGTTGCATTTTCATTCTACTGTTTCCAAGACAGTAAAGCTGTTTTCAAGAAAGTAAGGCACCTGTGTATCAAAATTTGGAACGTTTAGCACAACTGCATATGAACTTATCTGGCCTGTCAGCACTTAACAAGCTCAGCATATCTCTCTCTCTCTCTCTCTCTCTCTCTCTCTCTCTCTCTCTCTCTCACACACACACACACACACACACACACACACACATTATCTATTACTCTATTAACGCAAGTAATCGTAGAGCAAGATAAGACACAGTTTCATAGACTACTTACAGTATCACATATCCGTAACTTTATTATTAGAGAAACAAGGAAAAGCTCTGTGAAGCAACAGCCAAGAATTGGTTTCTATTTTTGTTATCCAACAATAATTCAGTAGGTAAAAACTCTACTAACTCAAAACATTAGGCAAAAAAATAGTTTTTTGGAGCATTGACAAAACTGTGCCAAAAATATTTCTCATAGGTCGGAGGTATTCCTTTGAACACTATTATAAAACAACTGTTTGGAGAAACATCTGTGGTTGTAACTGTTAGAAGCAAGCATGGAAATAATTAATTTTAACATCATACATACTACATGGAGCTAGTCAATTTACTCTTAAATGACACACACAAATGGCTTACATGTAGTCTGATTTCAACTAAGGTGGCAATTTTTTTTTCTCTCTCTTGATTTTCTACGAGTTGCAATGCATTTTGATCACACTGATGCTTACAAACTTGCACTATATCTTCCAGATTCTTCAAGTTGTAATATACACTAATTGACGTTTGGTAACATACCATACCATGTTGTACCATACTTTATTATATTTTATGTAACGCTACATGTGCGATAACTAAAATTCTTGCAAAATTTTTTACCATTTTGATCCAGTTTCAGCCTTCTTCAAAATGTTCTTATACTCTGCATTCCTTGTATCATACAAGAAGTTATGCTTACTCACCTCTTTGGTAAGTTTTTCTGTTTCCATTATTTCCACAGCGTACACTATGTGCTATCTGATACGGCACATCTGCCTCCCACCGCTGCTGCCACAGACATAAGTGTGAGAACAGAGCAACATATGTGCCTGGAGGCATACACAGACACCGGCCACCAGGCCAAGTCTCAGAACAGAGACTGCCTGGTCCTGGCTGTGGCAGTAGGCCAGTGGCCGCTGCATCAAAGCCACCCTCTGTATGGCTGACACGATGCAATAAGCATTTCAATCAAGTGCCTAGGTGCTGCAGGTCAGGGTCTCAGGCCATGCTGCTAGACCGCATTATGTCTGTTCAGGCCTTAAGTGAACTAACCATCTTCATCTTAACACAAACAGTCACCGTAACTAGAATGTGACACCAAGAATACTTCAGCAGCGGCCTGCAGGTGCAGCACTTCAGTATTTAGCCACCATGGGTCTTACATTTGCTATATCATTATCTAGGACAAGAATTTTCAAATATGAGTATAAAATTCATCAACAGAACATCACAAAATATTACTAGTTTTAAGCACGATCAACACAACCAAACAGGACATGAATATCGTGTCACATAGCATATCTTGTTGTGCTGATTATCTTGTGATGTCTGTGTGCAGGTAGACAATATTCTATAAAAGTCCACACACATGAGCAACTGATGACAGTGATTCATCATGTGCGACATCGCCTGTAATCGATCACTCACCTCAACATATAACACGAGCAATCTGTCGTGCAATTTTAATCAGTATTACAAATGCCACTGTGTCAAGAAGTTCTGCTATTGAAAATGAACTATGTTTAGCAGCAGATGCAGTTGATTTTCCAATCCTTATGATTAAATATAAGAAAATTCAAAATAAACAAGGATTATAATTCATCAAACTTTTTTAGAACCGCTTTTCATGGGAACTATAGGTTACTTCACAGAATAAATTACTTTTTCACTGACACTAAGCAGCTTGTGTACATCATTCCAAAAAAGTTTGGATAATGCCATCAGTTGTACTTTTGTATGTGTTTACCGGTGGTATAATCAGTTCAGAGCCTCAAGGTAAGTACTGGCCAGAAATTGTGGTGCTTATTTATTAGTTTTCTTTACCGAATTTTTTCTGGGCACAATTATTACTATAAATTTCAGTCTTAAGCCTGCCTGTCCCATTGTAAAAGTTTTGTTTCCCCTCTCACTTGGTATCACACACTTGGTAACTCTAAAGTTAACCCACCAAACACTGTCTTCACTCTATGATACAAAGTTTCCCCACTATATTACATTACATTCAACCATTCAATAATCAAATTATCCCTCACTCGCCTGCAATATTAAAGTTATCTCAACTCTATAGCCACATTTTTCTTGTAACTTGTTCCTCCTCAATACGTTCCCAGCAGAAAGATTTTTTCTCCTTTTTTCTCCCCCCCCCCCCCCTCCTCCTCCTCTATCACCCATTAAATGACTTACACAGAGCAGATCAAAAGTGACTGAATGAATAGCCACCTGCTTGTTCTGTGCAACACCTGCCAAGGGTTTTGCAAAAAGGTGGCAGAAATAATTTCCACGTGTGGATACTTATGTGTGCCCCGAGTGATCCAATGCAACACCATTCTTCGACATCTCTTGAAGAATAAATGGAATCAATAATTGGCTAACTGTTGGTCCATTAACATGAAACACTATGGAAATGTTTCGTCCAAAACTGTAATAGTATACTATTATGTTTAAAAAAAAAAAAAAAAAAAAAAAAAAGAGCTACAGTATGTGATATAAAGCATGACTGAAATATCAGCTGGTTGGTTGGTTTGTGGGGGTTAAAGGGACCAGACTACTTAGGTCATCGGTCCCTTGTTCCACGACCATAATAATACACGAGGAAAAGTCCAACAAGCAATAAACACATAACGGAGACGACAAGGGACGACACAGTACAAGAAAGACATAGACGAAGACCAGAGAAAAGAGATGAAAAGACACACAGAGTGCGATGGTCATTGGCCGACCATGAAAATAAAACTGGAAAGGCCAACAACCAAGGGACACATTAAAACACCACGAACTAAAACCCCAGGCCAAAAGCCACAGTCGACACTAAAAAAAATAAAAAGGGACTCTCATATTGAATGATAAAAACCCCCTGCTCGAATAAAACGGAGAACTAAGTCAGCCATAGTAGAGTCATCGGTTAAAAGAGCAGGGAGTGTATCAGGCAGCGCGAACGTCTGCCTGAGGGCAGTTAAAAGTGGGCAGTCTAGTAAGACGTGTACCACGGTCAGGGCCAATCCGCAGCGACAGAGAGGCGGGTCGTCACGGCGCAAGAGATACGCGTGCGTGAGCCGGGTATGTCCTATGCGGAGCCGGCAGAGGACGACAGCGTCCTTGCGAGACCCCCGCATGGAGGAGCGCCACACACTGGTTGTCTCCTTGACTGTCCGAAGTTTGTTGGGAGAGGGCAGGGTGCGCCACTCATCACGCCAAGCAGCAAGGACCTTCTGCCGCAATACGGATCGGACGTCACTCTCTAAAAGACCGATCTCCATGGCCGGGGAACTGACCGCCTGTTTCGCCAGGTCGTCAACCCGCTCGTTACCCGGGATGCCGACGTGACCTGGGGACCAAACAAAGGTGACAGAGCGGCCGCAACGGACGAGAGTATGGAGGGACTCCTGGATGGCCATCACCAGACGGGAACGAGGGAAACACTGGTCAAGAGCTCGTAAACCGCTCAGGGAGTCACTACAGATGACAAAGGACTCACCTGAGCGGGAGCGGAGAAACTCTAGGGCACGATAGATGGCAACCAACTCGGCAGTGTATACACTGGAGCCAGCTGCCAATGACCGTTGCTCACAATAATCCCGTAGAGTGAGAGCGTAACCAGTGTGACCAGAGACCACCGAACCGTCGGTGTAGGCCACCGCCGCGTTCGGAAACTCGGCCAGGATGGAAAGAAAGCGGCGGCGGAGGGCCTCCGGAGGCACTGAGACCTTCGGACCCTGTGCCAAGTCGAGCCGAAGGCACGGTCGGGGCACACTCCACGGGGGCAGACGGAGATTGGCCCGGAAAACAGGCGGCAGAGGAAAAAAGTCAAGGCCACGGAGAAGGTCCCGGAGGCGAACCGCAATGGGACACCCTGACCGGGGCCGCCTGTCTGGAACATGGACGATCGAGCGCGGGAACAGGAGATGGTAGTTTGGATGCCCTGGCATGCTATAAACGTGCGCGGCATAGGCGGCCAGAAGGCGGTCACGCCGGAACCGCAATGGAGGGACACCAGCCTCCACAAGTATGCTGTCGACGGGGCTTGTCCGGAACGCTCCCGTGGCGAGGCGGATCCCGCAGTGGTGTATGGGATCCAGCAATCGCAATGCTGAAGGCGAGGCAGAGCCGTACGCCACACACCCATAATCAAGGCGGGACTGGATCAGCACTTGATATAGGTGGAGGAGGGTGGACCGGTCGGCACCCCACCTGGTGTGGCTTAAGCAACGGAGAGCGTTTAAGTGCCGCCAGCATGTTTGCTTCAGCTGCCTAATATGGGGCAGCCAAGTCAACCGGGTATCAAAAACCAGTCCCAAGAACCGATGCGCCGCGACCACAGCAAGAGGTTCACCGTCAAGGTAAAGGTGCGGCTCAGGGTGAACCGTGCGACGCCGGCAGAAATGCATAACGCAGGTCTTCGCGGCCGAAAACTGGAAGCCGTGCGCTACAGCCCATGACTGCGCCTTGCGGATGGCACCTTGCAGCTGCCGTTCAGCAGCGGCGATGCCACTGGAGCTGTAATATAGGCAGAAGTCGTCCGCATATAAAGAAGCCGCGACGGACGACCCCACCGCCTCAACGAGCCCATTGATGGCAATTAAAAACAGGGACACACTGAGGACAGACCCCTGTGGGACCCCGTTCTCCTGGACCCGGGAGGAACTATGCGACGCAGCCACTTGCACGCGGAAGGAACGATACGAAAGAAAATTCTGAATAAAAATCGGGAGCAGGCCCCTAAGGCCCCACCCATGAAGTGCGGCCAGGATGTGATGGGGCCAAGTCGTATCGTATGCCTTCCGCATGTCGAAGAAGACGGCAACCAGATGTTGGCGGCGCGCAAAGGCTGTACGGATGGCAGACTCCAGGGAGACCAGATTATCGACGGCAGAGCGGCCTTTACGGAACCCACCCTGAGACGGAGCCAGAAGGCCCCGAGACTCGAGGAGCCAACCCAATCTCCGGCTCACCATACGTTCCAGCAACTTGCAAGGAACGTTGGTGAGGCTTATGGGGCGATAGCTGTCCACCTCCAGCGGGTTCTTGCCAGGTTCCAATACGGGGAGGACTATGCTTTCCCGCCATTGAGACGGGAAAGCACCCTCGACCCAGACGCGATTGAAAAGATCTAGGAGGCGTCGCTGGCAAGACACTGAGAGGTGTTTCAGCATCTGGCTGTGAATGCGGTCTGGTCCAGGAGCCGTATCAGGGCAATCAGAAAGTGCGCTCTGGAATTCCCATTCGCTGAAAGGAGCATTGTACGACTCTGCGTGGCGCGTGTGAAAGGAAAGCCTCCGACTTTCCAACCGCTCTTTCCGGGAGCGGAAGGCCAACGGGTAGTTCGTTGACGCGGAACACTGAGCAAAATGCTCTGCTAACCGGTCCGCAATCGTGTCGGAGTCGGTGCACACTGCTCCATTCAGCGAAAGCCCAGGGACAGAGACAGGTGGCCGATAGCCTTGGAGTCGCCGAATCTTGGCCCAAACCTGCGATGCAGAGGTACGGACGCCAATGGTGGAAACATAACGTTCCCAGCACTCCTGCTTCCGTTGGCGAATAAGGCGTCGGGCTCGGGCGCGGAACTGTTTAAAAGCAATGAGGGTCTCCAACGACGGGTGCCGCTTATGGCGCTGAAGAGCCCGCCGGCGATCTCGAATCGCCTCTGCGATCTCGGGCGACCACCACGGCACGGTCCTCCGCCGAGGTGACCCGGATGTACAGGGAATCGCAGATGCCGCCGCAGAAACGATGCTGGTGGTGACCGACTGAACCACCGCATCAATCGGATCAGTGGAAGGAGGTGCGATCACTGCGACAGATGTAAATAAGTCCCAATCAGCCTTATTCAGAGCCCATCTGGAGGGGCGGTCAGAAGAGTGACGCTGTGGCAGTGACAGAAAGATGGGGAAATGGTCACTACCACATAAGTCGTCATGGACCCTCCAGTGGATGGATGGTGAAAGTCCGGGGCTGCAAATAGAAAGGTCAATGGCCGAAAACGAGCCATGGACCGCACTAAAGTGGGTCGCCTCTCCCGTGTTTAAAAGGCAGAGGTCAAGCTGTGACAGAAGAGTCTCGACATCTCTGCCCCGGCCAGTAATCGCGGCGCTACCCCACAAGGGGTTATGGGCGTTAAAGTCGCCCAGCAACACAAAGGGAGGCGGCAGTTGTCCTATCAATGCAGCCAACACATGACGAGAGACATCACCATCCGGCGGAAGGTACAAACTGCAGACAGTAATAGGCTGAGGCGTCCACATCCTTACAGCGACAGCCTCTAAGGGTGTATGAAGAGGCACACACTCGCTGTAGATAGAGTTAAGGACGTAGACGCAGACTCCACCAGACACCCTCTCATAAGCTGCCCGGTTCTTATAATAACCCCGATACCCTCGTAGGGCAGGGGTCCGCATTGCCGGAAACCACGTTTCCTGGAGGGCAATGCAGAAGAAAGGGTGACTGCTGACGAGTTGGCGGAGCTCAGCAAGGTGGTGGAAAAAACCGCTGCAGTTCCACTGGAGAATCACTTTGTCCATGGGCGAAATAGGCGTGAAGGGACCGAGGAGGCAGATCACGTCACTGGGTCACCTGCTGTCACCGATCGAGGACCAGTACAATCGGCGCCCTCGGCGTCCGAGGGTATGGCGAGATCCAGGTCCTCAGCGGACGCCAGGATCTCCACCTCATCCCCAGACGCAGAGCCTGTATGGAGCGGTGGGGTGGATGCCACCGCGCGTTCCTTGGCCTTCTTCTTCTTCGTCTTCTCTCTCTGCTCCTTGGGCTTTACTGGCTGGGAGGGCTCCACCGAGTCAGTCTCCGGGACGGAGGAGGAGCGGGAAGCCCTGCGACCAGCCGCTGGCCTGCTTTTCAGCCATTGGCTGACGTCACCCTTCCCAGAGGTGGAAACCTGGGAAGGGAGGGACCCGAGGGATCCCTTGCGAGAGAGAGTCGCCGAAGAAGTCGGACGCTTCTCCGGCTTAGAGTTGGGGACTTGTGTCCCCGATGGTTGGGGGGTCGTTGCTCCTGAGGTAGGTGGTGCAGGAGCAACAGATGGGGAAGTGCCCCCCACCATCAAGGGGGCAGGTGTAGTATTCCGGCTCAGAGTGTTCAGTGGAATCGGTGCAGCAGATGACAAAACTACTGTTTTGGCAGCGGTGGCATAGGAGCTGGTCAGAGCCACAGGATGTAGCCTCTCGTATTTCCGCTTAACCTCAGTATAGGTCATGCGGTCCAGGGCCTTATATTCCATGATCCTTCGTTCTTTCAGTAGAACCTTGCAGTCTGGCGAGCAAGGGGAATGGTGTTCGCCGCAGTTCACACAGATGGGAGGCGGCGCACATGCAGTATTAGGATGTGAAGGGCGTCCACAATCTCTGCATGTCATGCTGGAAGTACACCGAGATGACATGTGGCCGAACTTCCAGCATTTGAAACACCTCATCGGGGGAGGGATATAGGGCTTCACATCACACCGGTAGACCATCACCTTGACCTTTTCGGGTAGGACGTCACCCTCGAAGGCCAAGATGAAGGCACCGGTGGCTACCTGATTATCCCTCGGACCCCGATGGACGCGCCGGACGAAGTGAACACCCCGCCGTTCTAAATTGGCGCGTAGCTCGTCGTCCAACTGCAAGAGTAGGTCCCTATGGAATATAATGCCCTGGACCATGTTGAGACTCTTATGGGGTGTGATCGTGACGGAAACATCCCCCAACTTGTCACAAGCGAGTAACCGCCGTGACTGTGCAGAGGATGCCGTTTTGATCAATACTGCCCCAGAGCGCATTTTGGACAAGCCCTCCACCTCCCCAAACTTGTCCTCCAAGTGCTCGACAAAAAACTGAGGCTTGGTCGCCATAAACGATTCCCCATCGACTCGTGTACAGACTAAATAGCGAGGTGAATAAGGTTCGCTGCCAACCGTAGCCTTTCGTTCCTCCCATGGTGTGGCCAGGGAGGGGAACGATTGTGGATCATATGCCTGAGCGTTGTATTGAGGCCGAGAACGCTTAGAGACTGCTGGCGGCTGGCCGCCAGCAAGAGATGATGTACCACGCTTCATCGCGGGTCATCCGCCCTGATGCCACCTACTCCGACCAAGGGCCCTCCCCACGGGCGCCACCCAGCCTCAGCAACGACCACCTGGCGGGATGGCCATTGCCGGGAGTCCCGATGCCCCAAGGAGACAGGCATCTACTCCTTGGCATACGCAGGGAGTTAACGGCGCAGGCATCAGTAGAGCGATCCCTGTGTTGTCAGGGGGCTACAACCGACAGGGTACATGGCGGCCCCACCACAACGGACTGGCTACCGTGCTGGATTTCAGGTGAAATGTAGCCCATGATCGTCATTGGCGCATAAAGCGACACAGCAGAGCAGACTGCAAAAATCGCACCCAAGAACAAAGCCACGCCCTAGAGATGGTGAGTGGGCGGGACAGCTATGCGACGACGACCAACCAAGCTAGAGATGGTAATGAGCGATGGACACATTGCACCTTGTAAGGCGCCCTTCCCCAATCAGCTCGCTCTTCGGAAGAATTTAGAAGATGGAGGTCAAACCCGTTAGGGGACCATCTCACAAGGCCAAAACGTTTGAGACTCCTTTTAGTCGCCTCTTACGACAGGCAGGAATACCGTGGGCCTATTCTTACCCCCGAACCCACAGGGGGGAAATATCAGCTGGCCAAGACAATAATGCCTGTTTACACATCACCAAATACTGAGAAAAAACTCTCTAATTTTCTTTTGTATTACTTCATTGTATCAAGATTACAATACCGTGCCATTTGTAAATATTTTTCACACAAGAGGTCAAAAATTAATGGAAACCATTTTGATCATATGAGAGGCAAAATCAAACCTGAAATTGAGAAAACAATTTCATCAGCTGTGTAAGTCCACAGATTATGATTTCAGTAACACTACAGGATGAACTTCAGAACTGCACTGGCGGTATAGGACATTAAAAATATCAATTAACTGAAAAAGCACATTTCAATAGTATAGTTCACATTTATATTTACTGCTCTGTGAGAACATTATTACTGACACCATTACAAACAAGTTGTTATGATTCTCACTAAAGAAGATTATTCAGGGAAAAAACCTTCAATATAATAAATAATGTTTTTTTTTTTTTCTAAAATGTCATTTGCTTGTAGCAAATATTTTAAAATAAAGTGCCCCCCCCCCCCCCCCCACACACACACACACACAAAATTCAACTTAGAGAAAGTGGGAGAGAGTTCATCTAAGCTAAATGGAAAACATCGCATATTTACAAAATTGTAACAATTTTTGTCACCCGAAAGGTATCACTATTTCACTGAAGTTCTAGCTGGTGATGATATAATTCCCATTAATGTTGCATCTGCTTCAAGCAGTGTCAAGTCACGAGATGATCCTAAAAATTTACTTGATAACTCCAAGTCCTTAATTCGAATTCGCACTCTGGCTCCCCGAACATAATCACTGAAACAGGAAAAAACCAACGGGTTATAAAGAAGGAATAAGATTTCTGGATTTTGTACCAATACACATATGGTGAATAATGCATTAGTGTGAAATGAATAAGAACAGGTAATATACCATGATTGATAAACAGAGAGACTTCATTAGAAATTTAATTAATTCATCCAGCAGACAGAATCAATGAGTTAGGAAAACTGGAAACTAAAAAAGCCAATGTGCCTCAAACATACTTTAGATAAAAAATAAGAAGTCTAAGTAAAAGCTTCTGTTCCTTCACATGATGTGTCACTTCATAAGAATTTAATATGGTATGAAAGTAAATTAAATTTTAGTACTAGACTACGTCGCAGAGATTCTTAAATCAGAATGGACGTCATCAATCCTATGCTCATTTTTACTGTTGTAAAACCCACCTTTATATCCAAAATCACTAGCAAACACTTGTGAAATTTTGAGGCAATCTGTTCAAATCATCATAGTGGAAGGCATTTTTACTGGAAGTATTTGGCCGCCAAGTAATAGTACTGTCAGTCTGTCTGAGACGCACGTTTAGCTGTGTGTTCATATTGGGGTTATTTGCGAAGAATAGACTACGCACTGACATCATAGGTTTTCTGGAATGCCATGATCATCACAGTCAGCCATGCTATACAGACACGTATCTGGCAGTACACTTGCAAGATCAGCAATTTTATCGAAGGGTAGATCATGAAGTTGACATGCTGAGTTGCAGACAGGCACAACAAAAAGATTGTTACTTGTTTGAGCTTTTGGCCGAAGTGCAACCCCCCTCCGCCCCATACACACAACTTGGCACAGCCTGAAGGGACTAGATGGTGGCAGGATAAGGAGAGAGGGGGAGGGGGAGCAGAGAAGGAAAAAGACCAGTGATTGTGTTGGAAAGAACTGCATGCAATGAGGGGTTAGGGGATGTGACTTGGAGGTAGTGATAGGACAGGGGGGATGCAAACTGTTAAGTGTAGAATGAGGGCAGTAAGTGGAGCCTGGGATGATTTTAGGAGGGGAGAATGTGCTGTAGGGATAACTCCCATCTGTACCGTTCAGAAAAGGTGGTGGTGGTGGAGGGGGTGCTCCAGATGGCCCAGGCTGTGAAGCAGCCATTAAAATCAAGCATGTTGAGCTGCATGTTGTGCCACAGGGTGATCCACTTCACTCCTGGTCACAGTTTGATAATGCTTCTCTTTCTGCTGGACAGCTTGTTGGCAGTCATACCAATATAAAACACTGTTTAATGACTGCAGCGGAGTTGGTATTTGACATGGTTGCTTTCACAGGTCACCCAGTCTCTGATTGGGTAGGGTAAGCCTTGAAAGGGCTGGAATCTGAAGAGCTGGGTTGGTGGACTGGGTAGGTCTTGCACCTGGATCTTCCATAGGGATATGATCCCTTTGGCAAGGGACTGGGAATGAGTAGCACAGATATCGACTAGGGTGTTGTTGAGATTCAGTGGGTGACAGACCACCACTTGAAGAGGGGTGGGAAGCATCTTTAGTAGGATGTCCCTCATTTCATGGCATCATGATACACACTCAAAGCAATGACAAAGGATGTGATTCAGTTGTTCCAATCTGGGTTGGTACGAGGTCACAAAGGTGGCGCTTTTTTGTAGCTGGTTCTTGAGGGTGGTAGAAGGATTGGGGTTGTGTGAGGATAATGCACGGTAAATCTTTGCAGACTAGATCTGGGGGATAGATCCATCTGTGAAGGCCTTTATGAGACTATCTGCATAACGGGCAAGGGAGTTATTGTCACTGCAGACATACCATCCCTGGGTGGCCAGGCTGCAGGGGAGAAACGTTTTGGTGTGAAAGGAATGGAAGCTGTCAAAATGCAGTTACTGTGGGTGTTTGGTGGGTTAAAGTGGACAGATGTGTAGATGGAGCTGTCAGAGGAAAAGGTCAACATCTTGGAAGGTGGCTTGAGGGTGATTTGGCGAAGTGCTTAGGAGTGACATTGACACTGTCAAGGAATGGGCGTAGGGTGTCACGGCCCTGATTATGAAGAAATCATCAAAGAATATGAACAAGATCAGGGGTTTGGGGTTTTGGGAGACAAGGAAAGTTTCCTCAAGATGGCACTGTTGGATACTGTGTGGGTGCCCAAGACTGCCGCAGATTTGTTTTTGTATACCTTCCCTCCAAAGGACAAGTAATCTCACCCCTACATATGCCGTCCTCTGCCAACACACCTACTGGTCTTTTCCCCTTCTCTGCTCCTCTCTTTTTCCACTTCCCTCCTCCTCTCTAACCCACAGCCTCCCAAATATGCACCTGTGCACCTGGCAGCCTTGTCCTGCCACCATCTAGCCCCTTCACATTCTGCCAGGCAGCACTGACTTTTCCTTCTCACCTGTATCCTGCTAACCCTCCCTCTTTCCCCTCCACTCTGGATCACTGCTCCCATTTGATGTGACAGAGTTGAATTCTGGCTGGGAATAGCAGTCACAAGTGCATGAGGTGTACCTACTTGTGTGTGTGTGTGTGTGTGTGTGTGTGTGTGTGTGTGTGTGTGTGTGTGTGTGCTTTTCGTTTCTGAAGAAGGCTCAGTGACTACATCCCTTATAAGTATACTTTACTTTTACAAATCAATTTTTTTGGTCTTTGGCCTTTTCTGAAAAACCAATTTTATCACCAGCAAAAGATTAAACAAACCTCCCTTGAATATCGTCAATCTGTGATTGACCCAGTAAATTGTTTTATTTACATTTTCAAGTCACAGCCTTTGTGACACTGTCCTTTATGGGCAAAGTATTCATAGACCTATGTTTCAAAGTGAACAGGTTGTAAACTGTAGAAATTTTGACTGAATGCACTGAGAAGTACTGGTCAATATCCAAATTTGCTTAAAAGAATTAAAGCAAAGGTGTCTAGGATAACACACTAAGCATACCAGCACTGAATATATGGGACAATTTTTTTTATGATTACAGGATACTTCAACATTGAGCTCATTAGCAGCTCAGCTATAATACTATATTGTCATACCAAATTTAAAACTCAAAAATAAACCATAAATCAGTGAAAATATCACAAATAACAAGTATACAAAAGTTGTAAATTGCAAATGGTTCTACATCTTAAGTGTTTGCTGATCAGGGGCAGCATAAAGTACAGGGTAAGTTTAAACTTCCAGACCCAAGTATAGAAACTGAAAAGGAAAGAACAAAAGTTCAATAATCCTATGAGTGTGCATGGTCACATACAATATATGCAAGTGCCTAACTGCGCTTTCTGCACTGTGAGCATTTTTCCAAAACTGCCTCAGATTCTCATAAATCCAAGCACCAATTAACTATAGTCCAAATGCTGTTAATGTGCAACGCGGAGCAATGTTGGAAGTGACTGTTGCAAAGCACAACAGAAATGTGAGATGCAATGTCGACATCTGATTTTAAGTGTAATTATCTACATCATTGTTTCATTTGAACTGTAGTGGATTATTTATAAGAAATATATGGTGAAGCAGACATATGTCTACAAGATGATCATGGGTGAGCACCATGTAATATTCTTATAGCCCATTTTTGCACAATGAAGACTGTTTACAATATACATAAATAATCTAGTAGAAAATGTCAGAAGCTTCAAAAGTCTTTTTGCAGATAATATGGTTACCAATAAGAAGATAGCAATGACACACATGGTGGATGACACATTTTGTAATCCTGAATCTAACCTTATCCCAACCTTGTGATGCGCTATATATCAAAGAAAACAGTGGTCAACAATCTGCAGTAGAACTAAAATCACTATAACTTTGTTCGTGGTGATTAACCTCTAAAAGCAAACTCACGACAGAAAAATTCCAGTTTCAGTACATAACCTGCCACATTACCAACCAATGAGCAGTCCTGTTTAGCACTTAATTGCAGATTACAGGTGACACAGGCAGATTCAAAATGAAAAAAACAATGATAGGAAGAAAAAGATGCAGCAGATTGTTAGAAATAAAAAATTACATTTAAACCAATTAATTGCATAAGAATAATAATCAAAGTCTTTTGATTAGATTTAAGAAAATTTTGCTGCCTTTGACATGATTTGAACCTGTCATCTCCAAAACTTAGGTGAATAAACTAACCCTTCCACTACATTGCATTTGATTCTTATATTTGTGACTTTGGCGTCCCAGTAGCAATGGTGAATTCCAACCTTCAAAAATTCAGTTTCACGCAATGTCACCCCCCCCCCCCCCCCCCGTGTGTGTGTGTGGGAGGGGGGAGGGGGGGGAGTGGTTCTGATGTGTGATACAAACCAAAATGAAAAGATCAGACCCAGGATTTGGGATCCAAACACATCACTAAAGAAAGGCAGACAATGATTTGGAAGTAAACTGACCAACTGTTGTGACAGTTCAGCAACCGCGAACAGTTCAGGGATGGCTGTAGGCTCCGATTGGTGGAAACCAGCTGCAGCACGTGAAGTGTTACTATAAAGTAATTTTAAAATGACTATAGTGGATCTTATTGTTAAGGTACATAATTTTAAAGAAAACTTGAAAAATAGTAATACCTGCTGATGACACAAGCATACTTGTGAAGAGTCTAAACTCCACCTTATGATACACAGCTCAGATGATAGCTGATGTCTCTCTTGCAGAATTATGGTACATGTTTTATGTGCACAAATTATGACATAGGAGAATGAAAATCTCATCTACAGAAATCAATATGGATTCCACAAAAACAGATCTTGTTAAACTCCGCTATCTCTGTATCTCCACAAGATCCACAGCATTGTAGACATCAGTGTTCTACCAGATGGACCTCAACACATCACTCTTAAAAGAATAAAACCAGCAAATGTAAATAAAATTTTAGGAGTCCTCCAAAGAAGTGTGATAGGACAGTTAGTTACATGTTCCACACATCATTTTGCATGAGAGGTCATAATGATGTGGAACAAGACATTTTACATTCGCATCACATATTAATTTGTAGCTACAGTTACATTCTGAACATTTCTAAGTTAGTTTTCTTTTCTTTACTTACAAAAAGAAAAAAGATATACAGACGTGAATTAGTAATTCCTACCAACCACCTTTTACACAATATAGTAATAGAAATTCTTCTGTGTTATAGGAGCTGTCACAGAGAAATCTTCTCAGTTTGTTTTCAAATTTCATTTTGCTGCCTGCCAAACATTTTATATCACTGGGTAACTTATCAAAAATTTTTGTTGGAGCACTGTTCATCTCTTTTTGTGCTAAAGACAACCTTGGTGTGGAGAAACGTATGCAATTTTTGGCTCTGAGCACTATGGGACTTAACATCCGAGGTCATCAGTCCCGTAGAACTTAGAACTACTTAAACCTAACTAACCTAAGGACATCACACACATCCATGCCCGAGGTAGGATTCGAACCTGCGACCGCAGCAGTCGCGCGCTTCCGGACAGAAGCGCCTAGAACCGCTCGGCCACCACGGCCGGCTTATGCAATTTTTTTTTTTCCCCACTTCTGGTATTGTAATTATGTACATCATTGTTCCTTCTGAACAGTATTGGCTTGTTTATAATAAACTTCATGAGTGAATAAATGTACTATGAAGCAGTAGTCAGAATGCCCAATTCCTTAAACAGACATCTATAAGATGATCATGGGTGACCACCACATATTATTCTTAGAGGATGTTTTTGCAAAATGAAGACTGTTTACAATATACATAAATGATCAAGTAGAAAATGTCAGTAGCTTCAGAAGGCTTTCCACAGATGATATGGTTATCTATACGTAGGTAGCAACGCCAGAAGACTGTAGCGATTTGCAGACAGGTCTGCAGAGGTTTGACCAATGGGATTGGCACCTGGCCATGAACGTAGATAAATGTAACATTGTGCATACACTGGAGAAGAAACTCACTACTGGATAATTATACTTTTGATGACTAATTCCTGGAAACAGTATCTACCAGAAAATATCAAGCAGTAACCATCAGGAGTGACCTTAGTGGAATGAGCACATAACACAAATACGAAGGTGGTTTGAAAAGTTCTCGGAATCACCACGAGAGGTCAGCGCTAGTGCAATGAGTTGTTCACATGATATGCATTGTACTGTTGCCTGTAAACACGTGCCACGTCAGTGCTCTTGGAAGAGAACTGTGGAAGTGACGTGGCTCTGTTGTTGTTCCCGCATAGTGATTTGCAAAGATGGAAAAAATTGAGATTCGAGCAGTGATTAAGTACTTCGTACAGAAAGGTATGAAAGCAAAGGACATTCATGCTGATTTACAGAATACACTTGGGGATTCTGCTTCTTCACATTCAACTGTTGTCAAGCGGACAAGTGAATTTAAATTTGGTTGGGAGTGCTTAGATGATCCATGCAGTGGTCGGCCAAGATGAGTCACTACTCCAGAAATCATTGCAAAAGTGCACCAAATGGTCATGGATGATAGCCAATTGAAAGTGCATGAAACTGCTCACACTTGCCAGCTGTCTTCTGAAAGGGTATATCACATTTTAACTGAAGAATTAGAAATGAAAAATTATCTGTAGGACGAGTGCCGCGACTTTTGATGCTGGATCAAAAATGCATGAGAATAGGCATATCAGAACAATGCTTGGTTCGATTTAGGAGAAACGAAGGAGATTTTTTTGTGCCGTTTTGTGACCACAGATGAAACTTGGATGCACTACTATACCCCAGTTACAAAACAACAGTTAAAGCGGTGGAAACCTGTTGATTCTCCACGACCAAATAATGTAAAGACAAATCCTTCAGCGGGAAAGGTCATGGCATCTGTGTTCTGGGACATGAAGGGGAATCTGATTGTAGATTATCTCCCCACTGGGCAAACAATTACTGGAGAATACTATGCTAACCTCCTGGAAAAATTGCAGCACAAGATACGCAAAAAAGGTCAGTTTTATCAAGGAAGACAGCCATCTTCCAGCAAAGACAGTGCATGCCCGCATACATGTGCCATCGCCACAGAAAAATTACACGAACTAAGGTATGAATTATTGCCACACCCGTCTTATTCACTTGATGTGGCTCCGTCAGACATCCATCTATTCCCAAAACCGAACATTTTTCTTGGTGGATGATGATTCACTTCAAACGAAAAATTTATAGCCAGAGTTGACAACTATTTTGCAGACCTGGAGGAAACTCATTTTCGAGATGGGACCAAGGCACTGGGGCATTGTTGGACCAAGTGCATTAATCTACAGGGAGACTACAAGAAAAAAGAAAAAGAAATTCAGTGATGTAAGTACTTTTTTCCAATTCCATCCCGAGAACTTTTCAAACCACCCCCCATAGTAGGGGGGGGAGGGAGGGAGGGAGGGAGGGAGGGAGGGAAAGTGGCAAAAAGAGTCCTAGAAGGTAGTTTTCTCATCATGTCAAGCAAATTTACTATGGTACAGCACAATGCAAAACAATCAACAGGATGTCACAACAGAGAAAAAAAAAGCAATCAGCTAATGGTACAATTATAATACTTTGCTCCAGTAATTTCAGAAAATGTATCAAAAACCTCTAGGTCTTCAAAGTTTTTCAATATTCTCAAGATACTAGACGTTCGCATAGTCCATTGAGTTGGGCAAAGGGGTTGTAGACCAGCTTGGTCATTGGTGCTCTCACAGTGTATGCTTCTGAAAGTCCCATCCTTTTGTTGGATTCCCTTACAGTGTTTATTAAGTCCTTAGCTAAAGCCGTAATATCCCACATACATGTAAGATGTGAGCAGTGCAGTGCACATAACGTGTGTTTGGTTGTATATCCAAAACCAACTTTTTTTAGTCCTTCAAACTTACCTCTCATATTCGAGGCACCATCATAGCACTGTCCTATTAAGTTTCCCATTGACAAATGAAGACGAGCAAAAATGTCTTTTAAAATACTAACCGGAGTTTGTGATTCAGTGTTGGGGGTCTCGTATAAGCCAATAAAGTCTTTGTTGATAATTAAGGAATCATCAACGGTATGAATACAAAATGACACTTGTTCGTGAAGCGAAGAATCACTTGTTTTGTCAACTATAGTAGAAAAATGTTCAGTCTTCTTGACTGAAGCCAATACCTTCCTCAATAAAGACTTCCCTAGTAGATCAATGACCTTGTTTTGAATATTGTGGGAAGTCCACTTATAGCCTGAACACCCTAACCAATCTTTAAACTCAGGCATTTCATTCTTTCGGAGTTCCAACAATTGAAAAAAAATGAGCTTACATCTTCGTACCCTCTAATTGCTAGCACTTGTCGGCATAGAAATTGCACGGTAGTAAAAATTGTCTCAACGGCCTTTCTTCATATCACTAACTGTTCATTCAATAGGAAGGCCACACTTCAGTTAATGATAGAATTTTGTTTCAGATCATCATCATTATGCGTAAATGTATTTTCATGAAGACAGAATTTTTCCAGTTAGAAAACCTTACGGAAGTAAATGTATCTTCTTTTTTTGAAGAAAATTGTTATAGATTTTTAGCATCTTGGCAGGATTCTCAAATTTATTTATTTATTTATTTTTTATTTTTTTTTTTTTGTAGATGCTTCATATTCTAGCCATGTATATTTGATCAACCAATACTTCTGAAATGATCTTCCCTTATCGGATTGTCCAGGTTTCGGCTGTGAACAGTGATCGTCTGAAGACGATGAAGCACTTGATGACACAATAATTGTTGGAGGTTGACTTGCAGTATTGTCAACTTCCAAGCATGCCTTTTTGGTAACAAATTGATCCATTGCAAACTTAATTCACAATACACTAAGAGACTAAAGTAAATGAATAAAATATAGTCATATAAAATAGTCCACTAGAGACTGAAGTCAGAACACTAAACGCATCTGCAGCATGCACTGAACGAAACTAGCCACACTGAATGACTGCGACAGCAGGTTGGGCTTTATATAGCTAAAGTGTTGTAATGTCTTGAAGCATCAAGGCAGAGGGTTCCAGGCACTTCTGCTCCAGTCCTTTTGATGTCACCATGGCCGCAATGCTGGCCCGCCAGTGCCAGGCTATACCTGAAGGTTCGCGCACCGGGACAAATTTTAAGTGTGTCCGCAGCACTGTAACACGATCATGATTCACACTACTCATTTTCAGTTATACTGCTTACTACCATAATAATTATTTGTTTTAATTCATTACTGAATTTATTTTAAAAGGTAGCTATCGTCACACAAGGAAAATAAAAAATTCCAACATAATTTTGTGATTTTACAACGTATAATATAACTAATAATTTTCTTAAATTATTGGAGGGGCTCCGCCCCCCCCCTCCCCAAACGAATTTCTGAGGGGGCTCGAGCCCCCTCGGGCCCCATGGAGTTGGCACCTGCGTAGAGATATCCCAAACATTCTGGTATTTTTTGTATTGTTATGTAACCATCTTATCACTTAACCGATGAGAAACCCCTCAAGTACAAAAGATATAGGCTTTCTCAAATTTTAAGACGTCAACACTCTTTTAAACAGAGAGAATAGTCCATATTGCCAGTTGGTTTAATCAATTTATATTGTTAGCGGTAGTAAAATGTGAAGCTAGTGACAAATGCCTTGGGAGCAGGTGAGGAGGGGGGGGGGGGGGGGGGCGGCGGCAATGGAGTGGAGTTTCAGAAACACACAGCCATAAAATGAGCAAGAGTAAAAAATGAAGCATATACAAATTGAAAATGGAATACAGTTCAACCAAAACATCATAGTTATGACTGTAGGTGAATTCTAACCTGAAATTTAGCATTGCGTCAAAACAGGTTTAATTACCACAATGAACGTAATAATGTAGGACATTAAATCAACTGAATATGTAATTATATTTCCAGTTGTTGGATGAAGTGCACAAGAACTAAGATAACGGAGGCCAGCAAGAAGGAATTATACAGTATGGATTCTTTCAAAGCCTTATAGGAGTAAAACCAGTGGCACCAAAGAAGCCTAAAAGTGATAAGAAATTTTTATCCTTTTGGTTTCTTTTTCCCAGTCATATGTTCACTGGTTATTAAGATCTGAAGTAAAGATTAAGGTTTGAACAACTGGCTTCCAATGTGCTTTTGGTGTCAGCAGTGACCAAATAAGGAGTCTGTGAAATGTGCTGAAAGAAGGTAAATCTCCACAAGATTAGTGGCTTTAATGGTGGAAATAAAAAAAAATCACAAACTCATTTCCAGTCAGGAAAGCACAGTATACTAATGAAGAATGGAATTATCTTGACCCTAAATTTAATATGAAGAGTACATGACAGATGTTCAAAAACATTAAATAAGATATTTGAGTTGACCATTGATTGTATGAGAAAAATTTCCATGGACATTTTAATTTAAACTTTGGGCACACAGGTGGGCACATGTTGCACGTGTAAAGAGCTCAGTGTGAAAATCAAAAGTCTATTCTGAATTAATGCTGCTAAAGGGCATAAACAGCTGAATTAATAGTGCACATGAGGTGTGCTGATAAATTCTTCACAAAATTATATACAGTTAAAGCAAAAACTATAACTGATTCTACCACTGCAGGCCTCTTGTTTGGTTTTATGCAGAACCTGCAATTGCCTCAATACCAATAAAAGATATGTTTTACTAGAGACAGGTTTCAGTAAATATCTTTCAAGTGCAATACATATGGGGTGGAAGAACCAGGATTTATCTCTGTCATGAAGGAAAGCACAAAAAAGCAATAATCAAGTCTGTTAATTTCTTTTTTATTATATCAATGAAAATGTTGAACAACATGTTAGGGTCCTTCACCTGTGCTCTGACTATGTAGAGGCCAAAATAAAAATCATAAAATGGTGAGATTTTGTTTAATGCTTGTCACACAAGGAAGCTTTCAGTTCATTACCCATTACTTTCCAAAAATAGGCCACTCTTTATCTTTCCAGTAAGAGAGATTTCAGCACCGTGAAAATGCAAATCAGAAAGAATATGCAGAATTAATAATAGAATCGAGCACAAAGATGAATTTTTATGTGAAAATGTCAAAACAGAACCAGTACTAAATTTTAAGGAATTGTGGCTGAAGAAAAAATGCTATTTCTGTCTAAACTAAGGGAAGGGCTAAACACAGAAATGACAAATAGCTCTTTCATGTAACAATTCATGCAGTTTTGCTAGTCACATGAAACACTTGATGTTAAAGTTAGACCATTCATTAACTGGGCAGGAGAGCACAAATCCCAACTGGCTGATCGAATTGTAATTCCACTAAACCCTGTAAGTCAGGCTTATCAAGGTCATGCGCCCATAAATGAGAAGAAAATGCATGACCTAAGGTGATCTGTACCATTCTTACCAAAAGAACAAATCATCAAGAACTTCTATTCTGACATATACAACCAGCCAACATGTGTCAAAGAATGAACTATGAGTGGAGTAATGCCAAAGAGAATGGAAAATAGCCATAATTTGATTTTTGAACATATAAGCAATAAAGCACAAGTTAAGTACTGATTTATGTTTATTACAAAATGCTGAGAAAGCCCACATGTTAAATAAATAAATTTTAACGTAGTGTTACAAAAATATTCTAGGACTGCCTATACAGCATTGGCATTCATCCCTCTACATTAATTTTAATGAAAACAGAGTAGAAAAATTGCATTTCTCTACAATTTTAAAACCTGGAATGTTTGTTGTATCTCCTGAAAACTTTCATTTCTTGGATATGAGGGGTTTCTCAACACTCCCATTTAACTATCCCCCTATTTCCTCCAAACAACCACCCCTACTAACTTCTCACTACAAACCACAACACCCCTCCCACCAACTAATTACAATTTTTCTCCACCAAACACGATACATACTAAAATTAAATTAGAAACAAAATAAAAAAAAATCCTTACAAAATAAACTACAACTTGAGAGGCTTTTACCAATATGACCTTCTAATCTGTGGGTAGAGCAAGGCATCAAGACAATTTTGAGCAGAAGAAAAATGGTGGGATGTGGATGTGACTCCATTACAGCCATGGGTTAAAACAGAGGCAGTGGGAGGGGCATACAGGCTAAAAACTGGAAATAACTGTATGCTTTTAAGATATCCTGATAATAACACCAAGATAGGGCATGTGGTAAATGTAAGGATGGTTTGGGAAATGTCGGATAACTATACAATAATTTCCAGCTGCTTCAATAAAACTTTCAATGTAACAATTGGAGGTAGGAGCACTGGAAGAATAAACTACTACAGTGTGCTGGATACAGTCTGGTTTAATGATAGCTCCAAAACAGATGCAGACACTGGGGCCAGGGTATATAGTGTACATTCTGTACCAGAACACAATCTCTCTAGGAAAACTGGCAATGGTATTCCAGCAGGAAATACTCCATCATGGTATGCACAGAGGAAACTTTGTATAGGCATTACATAGGATATTGCATCTACATTTATTCAGACAGCCAAGCAGCCCCGAAATCTCTATCGGCTCCTGCAATGTAATCAAGGATTGTTGCAGAATGAAACAACTGTTTCAAACTAATGGGGAGCAACAGGGTAATCCTGCTATGGGTTCCTGGTAACTCAGGAATCAGTGGCAATGAACAAGGTGACACGCTAACGTAGGACAAGTGTGACAATTCCATTTACTGCACTGGAACCTGTAATAACCATCACTAAGGCCACAGTTGAATCTAAACTACAAACTACAAAACTGGATTAACAGGCAGCATGATGAATTTTGGACTGTGATCAAAAACAAAAACATTCCAAGCTAATATACCAAAGCCACACTTCAAGGGAAGTTCTGTAATTCTGGGCATCAAAAGGAGACTCACTATACTCACAGAAGGACTAATGCCAGGGTCAATGGAGGCGGCCGAACCCACCTGTCGCCTTTGACCCGTGACATAAGGGTGTTGAGTTGTGTGACGTCACCACAGTGCGGAGTTTAGTTTATGACTGTGTTGTGGTTTTTTATATCGTCTTGTTGCAGTTGGTGGTGTCCTCTAGTGGTGTGTGTGTGTGTGTGTGTGTGTGTGTGTGTGTGTGTGTGTGTGTGTTTGTGTGTGTGTTCCACTTGTTATGTGGTGTATCGGATTCATTTGGGTGTCGGTGCTTGAATTGTGCATTTATCTGTCGTGATTGTTATAGAAGAATGGAATTATCTTCTGTGAGCTAAGAATTAAGTTTCCGTTGTGTTTACATCATTGCAGTGTCGTTTGATGGTTAGGTATTTGTTGTGTGCTAAGTCGTTTAATTCAATTTGTGGCTTCTTTTGTTAGGTATGGATACGGCTTCTAAGCTTAATAGTGCATGCCTGCGGGTTGAAATGAGGGACAACATGTTGTCTGTCATTAAGTTTCTGTATCTCTATGAGCTTGTGACGGAGATACTGAAATGTGGCGTATGCAAGTAGAATATGCAAGTTGAGGGCTAGGGTGTAGCACCAGAACTTTATGGTAAGTAGTCGTTTTTTGAGTCTATTGTTTGCGTGTTACGATGTTCAGTGCGGTTTTTATGTGTTGTTGGGTCGGCGTTATTTACTGCATGTGTTGGTGGTTGATGTTTTGGTATCGGCACTTGTGGTTGATTTATGTATCTAAGAGGAAGTACGGGATTTCAATTTTTTGGTTTTGTCAGTTGTATTTGAGCTGTATAGGTCAAGGGAAGTGTCCGATTCTGCGTCATCGTAGCTATGTGTGTTTTGGTACCATGAGCTGCTGTTAACATATGTAAGTCAAGAAGTGTCCGATTCCAATTTTTGTTGTTTTAGATGTTGGTTTTGTGGTAATGATAGTTGCGGTGTGATTATAATTTTTGTAGTAGTTGGTTTTTATTTTGTGGTATCGACAATTGCAGTTGAGCTATGTAGGTGAAGGGAAGTGACCAATTGTAAGCGTAGCAGAGTTTGGAAATTTTGTGGTGTTTTTATGCTGTCGTCTATGAGGTTTGGGATCGTGGGGTGTGTCTGTATGTGTTTATATTTAGTTTGTGCCCACCCAAAAACCCCCAATTTCCCGCACTGGTCCCACTAGTTTGATTATATTTTTGGAGAGAGAAGCGTTTGTTGGTTTTATATGTATTTTTGTGTTTGATGTCATGTTTATGTGATGAAATCATAGGCGCCATATTGGAGACATTGAGAATGATTGTTTCCGCCATATTGGTGATGTCATGGGTCAAAGCAAACGGGTGGAAGCTGACACTTCTGTAATACACGAAAATACATTGAAAAACCAACACACACACATTCCACAAAAAACCAAGTGTGGGAAATTGGGGGTTTTTGGGCGGGGACAAAGTAAATATAAACAAATTCAGACACACACCACCATACCAAACCACACAAAATGATGAAAAAATCAACAACACAAAACTCCCAAAATTCCATTAAACACAATATCCTCTTGAATCAGACACTTCCCTTGGCCTATGTCGCTCAACAGCAGCTCCCAAACCCACAAATTGGAATCTAACACTTCCCTTGACATATATAGCTCAACAGCAACTCCCGATACCGGAACACTCACAGCCACACATTGGAATCGAACACTTCCCTTGACTTCCAAATGTGTAAGTCATGTCACAAGGGTGATGAAACTGTATCAAGCCTAATCTTCCAATGCAAAGGGTTGTATATCAGAAGACATACAATATTTTAGTCATCGAGTCCTGAGGAAATTGTGTATAATAAAGAATTAGTAATAGGCCTGCTACTACTATTAGCGTACAGGTTGGCTTTCTAGAACCACAGGGAATGAAACTGCGCAAGAAACTGTTTAGGTGCAGTTAATAGTGGAGCAGGACTACAGTTTTTATCTCCTGTTCAAATCATATATAGACCCCACATACAGTGACTGAAGAAATGGTAAACAATGTTCTTAAAAGGGTCAGTGAATGGTTTTCTACAAACAGTCTCACTCACAGTTTTGAAAATACATGTTCAGTTCTGCAGTCTAGAAGTACTACACCAATGGTGAGGAAATAATGAACAGAATGGGAACTTCAAAAATTCTAGGTGTCTATGTTCTTGAGAATTTAAACAGGAAAAAAGGCATTTTATAAAAAGAATGGTTGCTACTCACCATACAGCAGAGATGCTGAGTCGCAGATAGGCACAACAAAAAGACTGTCACACAACAAGCTTTCAGCTAACAAGGCCTTTGGCAAAAATACACACACACACACACACACACACACACACACACACACACACACACACACACACACACACACACACACACACACACACAAGCAATGGGTCAACAGAATGGTCCTATTTTACGTTGTATTTGACCAAGCCCTCTGGTGGAGCTGAATTTAACATGTGGTATTGTATTCATTCGAGTTTTGGTTGTCATTGTGTTAACATGGTCTTCAGTTTAGGTACTTGGAGCAGTAATGAGAGTTGTGGAAGTGTTTTCAGTGATTTATTAAGTTGTTTTGGTTATATGTTTGGCATTTGATGTGCAGAAAGAAGTATAGTTTTTAAAATTGCTTTTTGGTTAGGTATGGATATGATAGTGAAGTTCAAGAGTGTATCATTACGTTCTGAGATGAGTGATGATATGGTGTCTGGTACAGTTTCTCCAGGTGTCCGGTTTATTACTTAATACATTTGGTATCATGTTTATGGTAACAACATGAGACTGACTAGTATGTGGTGCTATAAGTGTGTGGTGCACAACCTATGTAGTATTGCTGGAGGCTTTTGTTGGTGTTTTTTTGGCATCAATAGCTGCGGTTGAGCTATATATGTAAAAGGAAATGCCCGATTCCACTTTTCAGGGTTAGCTGCTGGTTTTTTGTATCGATAGTTGCGAATGAGCTATGTAGTTCAATGGAAATGTCTGATTCCTGTAGTTTTGTTGGTGTAGTGGAATGTTGTAATTGAAGTCATTTTTTTATACTATGGGATGGTGCGGTTTTTTTTTTTTTTTTTCCTCTCTCTCTTCCACCCTTAACCTTGTATGAATTACCTATGCTTGTAATTTTTCAACCTTAAATTTTCAGCGCATAGCCACATTTACAAATTAATGTGTGATGTGAATGTAAAGCTTGTTCCACAACATAATTTATCATGCAAATAATCAATGGAACATGAAACTAAATACCTGATGAGTTTTAATGTCAGAATCTCTCTTTTCAACATACACTTACTCAAATAAAAATGTTCTCCATTACAGGCTGTACTATTTTGAAACAGTTACTAAATATGAAAGTTGTACATCCACAATGGGCAATGTTTTCATTTGCAAAATATGTAGACACCCACATGCAAAAATAAAATTATCAATTTACTTTGCTGGGGAGTGAAATATTCAGTCCAGTGGTTCTTTGTTCCACTCCCATAGTGAAAGTGTGCCCCCAAACTAGTCAAATTGAATGTGTACACTTCAAATCATTTACACAATTTATCAAACGATGATTAACAAGTCATTTGATATTCAAATCGCAAATTATTTTGTACAAAGGCCTACATGCTAACCATTTAAAAGTTTTTGTAATTAAAAAAAAAGACACACAGATGTGATTTAGTAATTCCTACACACCACCTTTTACACGTCACAATAATACAAATTATTATATGGAACAGGACTAGTCAAAGAGAAACTTTTTCCATTTTATTTTCAGATTTTACTTTGCTGTTTGCCAGTCATTTTGTATCACTGGGTAAGTTATCAAAAAGTTTATTTGCAACAATGTGCACCACTTTATGTGCTGAATACAACCTTAATATGGCATAATGAATGCTTTTTCTCTTCTGGTATGTACGTATGGATATCATTGTTCCTTCTGAAATCCTTTTGAAATGGTGTGTGTGGAGATGCAGTGACAGAGAGGGGGGAGAGGGAGATTTTCTTACACTAAATCTTCACTTACGTGTACCAGACAGTAAGTCTACATACATAATTCATTATAATTTGCCGTATTACTTCCATTGCACGAAATGATCCAAGAAAAAGGAATTACTGTTTAATTCCACAGTAATCATTACTTGAAACTTGGCACAATTTACAACACCTGTGTGCAATATCACAGGGTTAATTCAATACAAACTTGCTAGTAATAATCTGAGACCAAAGTAAAGATTCAAATACCTCCCATTCCTTGGTGGACGCTGGCATACGCAATGAAATTTCCAGCCGAAGTCTACGTATAAATCATCGTCAACAACGTGAAATATGGTACCTTCTACAACTTTGCCCACAGGATCGCCTAACTGTAAATGCAAACTAAATAAAAACACGAACACGAAAAAGTAATATGATCAAGATTTTAATATAAAAAACATACGTCAATAAACTTTGAATTTCTCAACAATGCAGGAAATGTAAGTTCTTCTTGAGCTGCAGGAGAATCTTCTGCAGTATACTTTGCGAATGCTTTTGCAAAACCACTTAATTTCACGTTCTTTTCCTCACGACTGTCTTCCTCCGTGCTTCCTGAACCAGCAGAAACTGAGTGCCGTCGAGATACAGTTTTTTGTCCACATAAACCATGCGCAAAGCTAAAGTTATACGCGACATTGCACCATTGCCTACTCCTAACCAAGCTCATTTTCTAGCGATCACCCAAGGGCCGGGTTGTAAATGTAAACACGAACAGAATCATCTGAAAATATTTCATATCTCTGGGGCGAATATCAAAGATTGAGAAATACTACGCGCAGGACGCGAGACTCAAATGATCTCTACCGCCGCCTCTGTAAAGAACACCGCATCACTAACAAATTCACAGCCGTTACAATTCACAAATAATCTGTACACGGCCGTCTGTACTAATATCGGCGAGCGTACCTGTTGCTTTATTTATATCACACTGCAGCTCTGTATTTAATGGTTATTTCGAATAGTTCTTACACAAGGGAATAGATTTTAGGTAGATCAAAAGACATTCCTGAATAATGAAAATGAACTTGGTTTGTCCTTAGATGATTTGCCGTGAAACTGAAAATTCTGTAAAATAAAGCTGTAATAGAGGTATAAGCCAGAGCAATCAACAAAATCCAAAATTGGAAGTGTCGTCTAAGAAGTTGCAATATGATTCCGCATGAAAATATTGATTTTCTGTGCATTGATATGTTCCAGTTATAAATTATATCGGTAAATTAGTGCGAAGTGGACGCTGGCAGATTAACATACAAGGGTAACTGTGCTGCATGAGATGAATGCACGTGATGGTGAATACGCGAAGTTCACTGATGAAGACCAGGGCTCAGAACATATTGGTGAGTCAACACAAATAAACAGGAAGATTAAGCTAATATTTTTGTAGAGAAAATTAAAGGCCAGTCCACACGCAATGATCTGTTTGTGCACATGACATCTATGTAGACAGATCGTTGCATATCAACGGGATATTTGCACATGTAAAATGTGCATAAATCTAGAACATAGAATTGAAGATTGGAGCGAGATTGTTCAAATCTGGGGATTAATTCCACATCTGTGCAGGCACGTTGGAGCGTGTGGACAGGCGATCGTTGCAAATCTGGCGCGCAAAACGTGTCTGAGTCAGCTGTTTGTTCAGACTAGTGTTTCCCGTCTTTCAGTGCACAGTTAATTTTAAAGTGACATATTGTAGGCGGTTCGTTGTTGAATTTATCGCAATGTCTAGGAGTCATACATGTTAGTGGAATATAGCGATAAAGATAAGAAGGCAGTTGCTTACATTTGTGCAATAGGGAAATTATGAGCATTGTATCCTAAAGCACACAAGGAAACGGTAATAAAATAAACAAATTCGTTGCAGACTGTTTACCACAAACAGTAAGTCAAAGTAATGAAATATATTCGATCCGGACCTGTGGAATTGCTAGCATCCTTTCACTCATTACTATCTTATATCAAACTTGAGGGACAGTCTAGTAAAAAAAAAAAATATGCTCTGTTTGTTCTACAGAAGCGTACAATAATAATATTATGTTAAGTTGATAGTGGAAGATCTGGAAACAGTGCTGGTAGGGACATAAAGTTTATTACACTTGTTTTGCAGTGCTTCTTAAAGTAATATATGGTTCATAAAAAGAATGATTTAGAGGCAAACTGTAGAATTCACTGCTACAATGATAGAAGTAAAACTTCCCAGACAGACTGTGAATCCCTGTCTAGAGTTCAAAATTGAGTTTTATATTCTAGTGCAGATTAAAAGAAAAGTCAGAAACAAACTAAATTACAGCTCATTGGTCATGTATATAATTTCTGAGAATATAACATGTCTCAAACATGTCTAAAACTGTAAACATATTAGCTGTAGCTTCTTAGAAATGAAGCACAGTACTCTACTTGCACTCCTAAATTATCCTTCAGGGCAGCGTAAATAGCTCTGTATGTGTTGGGTATTTTTCGAAATAACAGGAGAAAATTCTTCACCCTTCTTGCTCCTTCCTGTTGCCAGTGATCTGCCCATGTGGAGAAATTGCTTTTTTCATACAAGTATTTTTCCGTATCTTAGGAGGAGTTATGATCATCAAAAGATAATTATATATTTCCAAATTCATCTGAAACTGCCTTTGCAGCCAGTGTGGATTACTTTTTTTGGCCTATTTGTCTATCGACTTTTTTTGCACTTTTTTTCAACACAATAGAATTTCCCCCATTTCTGAATAAATTAAATATACTTTCAGCTTACAACAGCGTAGTCGCTTGCCACTGAAATTTCTTTTCTATGCCGACAGATGGCGGTCGATCAATAGACTGGAACTTGTGCTGTGTGAGCGCAATGTATTAGCAGAAATCTACTGCATGCACGGACATTTGTGCAGATATCTGGACAGAAAAATCATTGACTATCGATGGGCTTTAAGCTGATAGCATTGTTCATCATGTAAACATAGCTGCTCAAAACAGAATTAGTGATGCAAAAATTTAAGATAATTTTTAAATTGAGACATTACACAAATACACCGAAAATCTTAAAAAAAATGTTCTATGAAATATTAATGTTTCACTCTATAACGAAGTTTGGACCTCTGTGTATTTGCTTGTCGATTTACTTTTAGAAGAAATGTGCAATTAACAAATAAATTGTTATATATGGGTATAAGACTTCCAACCACTGCAGCAAAGAAACGAAGGAAAGGGACAACTCTTGGATAACTCTTTAATGCGCTATAATGCTGAAACTGCATATTTGCGCAAAAGCACATCGCACAGCACAATATCGATTTCACAGTTTCCAAAGGTATCGTTCTGTATTTCGTGAATTTCGTATTTGTATTTGCTTACTTCACCAATATGCAGTTTCAAGGCTATAATACATTAAAGATATATCGAAGACACATACTTTTCTTCTCCATTTGTCGCGGTACAGTGCCAGGAAGTCCGATACAGCAAAATAAAAACTCTAACCAGTTAACAGTATGCTATATTTCCACAACTTAAATATGAAGCTTTGTAAAAATTCTCCACCTAATTACAAAAAAGCAAGATCTGAAGAAGATAGAAATGAATTTCTGTGGTGTATCTGTGAGAACATTAACCGCATCTGTGGTAAAAGGTGAAGTTCCAGGTTGAAAGCAGAACCAACCTGTAGTGGTCATTATGTAGAAGTAGATACACAACACCGAAAATGTCTTGTAAATGTCTATGTAATTTAAACAAACATTGTTGTAAAACTGCAGATATTTTCGTTTCTAAAGGATTATCATATTCTGGTATACTTTTAGGTAGCCTAGCAGATGAGACTGAGCAAGAAAGTGATGGAGTATATCCTCTGATTGGACCAGGAGTTTCGACGACTGATGCACAAAAAGCAAATCTTATCTTTGAACTGTTGAAAGTTGGATCCTGCAACTGTGTTTCAAAAGCTGTGTTTCTTGAAGTAAGAATAAAACACTAAACATATGTTTCTAAAAAAATTGAGGTTCCTTAAGGGGGTAGGACGTCAAAAATTTAAAAAAAAATCGATTTTTCAAAAATATGTCATCTTCCTGAATAGTTTGATGTGCTAAAGTTACATATTTGAGAGATTATAAGGCACGTTATTTGGTCTTAAGTGTACCAAGATGCAGCGCCACACTCCTTTGCACAGCATTCTTCTGTCATACGTAAGTGTATTTTGGTCTGCAGAATTCGAATGTTTATGTTTGTACCAAATATTGTCTAATGTGAAACAGAGGACTATTGATTTCGATACTTTCTCTCCTGCTATCGACGTGCATTATTGATCGCTGATTTTGTTTGTTCTCTGTTGTGAATTTCGAAGCGATTTTCATTTGGCTATTTTGTGTTAGTTTGTGGCATATTATCGCACAAGATACCTAAAATTCGTTGCTTCAGCCGTAAACAAAGTCAGCAGGGCAACTGATACACAGTAAAGGCTGGTACAACAAGTGTTACGCCAGTGGCTCAAGACTGCAACCTCTCAGAGCCGTTAAACAAATCACCGTCGGGTGCTTCAAGACGAAAACTTGTTTTTGGTGCTAATGAAAATGGAGACTGTGAATCTGAAGGTTCGTGTAATATTATCGTTGATGTTAAAATACTGTCACAGATAATATTAGACAATGTTACGTGCAAGTATTGCTTTCGTGTGCAGTGTGTTTCTGTGGTGGAAGATGAATGTGCCAGGAAAGGTGATATGCAGCAAGTGCAGCGTTATTGCGTCTTGCATGACATCTAAAATCGTAAACAAAAGTTATGACATGAATTTGAGGGTAGTATATGACGCGCGCTGTATTGGTAGAGGACAGATGGCAGAAAGAAGTTTTGTGCAGTGATGAATCTTCCACTTCCTCGAGCAAAATTTGAGAGAATTATGCCTTACCGCATGGGGCTGTAAAAGAAGTTTCAGAATCATCAATGAAAAGTGCTGCAGAAGAATCTGTTATCAAAAATGATGGTGACAGGGACATAGTGGCCGCTTTTGATGGTACCTGGCAAAAATAGGCACACTTTATTGAATAGTGTTGTCACATTAATATCTGTTGACACTGTCAAAGTACTAGATGTTGAAGTGATGAGCATAATTGTGTGAAATGGATTCCAGATCATGAATGTACTATGAATTATAAAGGCTCAAGTAGAGGTATAGAAGTGCAGGGAGTTGTTAGCTTCTTTACTAGATCTGTTGCCTCCCATAGCCTGCAGTATGTGGGGTACCTTGGTGATGGTGATAGTAAAGCTTTCCTTGAAGCTCAAAAATGTGCTCCATGTGGAGATGAGACTATTATACAGAAGTTAGAATGTGTGGGACACGTACGTAAAAGGCTAGGCACTGGACTTAAAAAGCTGTGACAAGATTCGTCAGGGAAAAATTTTCTGGTGTGAAGGGAATAAAAGAGAGAGGGTGAATGATGGATGCAGAAACTGACAAGCTGCAAATATATAATGGCATGGCAATAAGAAGGAACACTGGGGACTTGAAAAATATGAAGCAAGCAGACAATAAAGAGACAATAAACCTATCCACAACTTGTGCCCAAAAGGAACTGAATCATGGTGTGGGTACCAAACGTCATTTGCTGGTGGTGAAGAATATCATCACAGGAATTCTATACCAACTGCTGTAATGGAAGCCATCAAACCTATGTTCAGGGACAATTTGTATGGAAAAGATCGCCAAAAACAATTTCATTGGGAAGAAATTGGTCTTTATGACGCAGTTTAATGTTTTAATGATGATGTGCAAAGCAGGAAATATGTTTTAGAGAAAAATTGGAACTAAGTCCAGAGTGAACTGCATCAAAGCTTTGTATCCGATAGACAGAGAGCTTATAGTGAAAGCACATAAATCATTTTTGGAGGTGATAAAATCAAGAAGAGTGCGTCATAGGAATGTGGAAAAGAAGAAAATTGCTTTAGAAAATGAAAAAGAACCTACTTATGATGCTGGACAGTTCTAAAAGAATGCCAAACAAAGGCAGAAACTTTAACGACCATTTTCCGCAAAACAAGAAATTCTGTACTTGGGTACATTTAACAACTAAAATTAATATCCTATACTTTCAAGCTAGGTATGCTTATTAAATGCGAACTCCTTAATGCAAAACTATAGAATTTTCCAAACCTATTAAAAACTGTGGTAAAATTGAGATAATTAACTATAAAATTTGAGTTTGTTCTAAACATGGAGTTTAAAATGTAATAGCTCATACTTCTTTTTTCTTTATTTCTTCGTTTGGGTCATCTGAGCACTATGCACCAATTTCAATGCCTCCTTCTTTATTGTTCTCCCTTTTTCCTCCAGTATTCCTTCATCTTTTCACTATGTACTCTTCTCCTCTCCTCGGATCATTTTGAACTTATCTTCTTCTCCCTCCTGCCTTGGAATCCTTTCATTTTTAACACCTTCCGCTTGAAAATCTCCCTTTCTGTTGCATCTTCGTCACATGTGTTGTTTCTTTCCAAATCTTTCCTAGCTTCTTGAATCCAGGCTATTTTTGACTTCTTTTCCCAAAGATATTTAAAAATTTGTATGGTTACCCTGTTGCTGTTCCTTCTGTATAAGTGTCCAAAAAAACTAGCAGTCATCTCTTTTGTAGTGTTTCATTTATGTTTTCTATGTTGTGATACACTTCTTTATTGCTTCTTAATTTTCATACCTCTGCATTTTTGTGATGGCACAAGTATTTTTCGAATTATTTTTCTTTCTAGGCCTTCAAGTTTGTGTAATATGTATTTCAATACTGAACATTCACTTGCATAAAGAAATTATGGTTTTACTACTGTGTTGTAGGCTGTATCTTCAAATTTGTAGACAGACAGCTTTTATTGTAGACATTCATAGCTATTCCAAAGCTCTCTCCATTTTATGTAATCTTTTTTCTACAGGATAATTTCTCCCAAATATTTAAAATTATTTACCCTCTTTATCTGGGCAATATCTGTTGCTAGGCATTCTGCAGCACTTTTTATATTTGTCATAAATTTGTTTTTTCTGCAGATATTCTTAAACCTGTTTTGTTGGCTATTTCTTCGAAGACACTGATTTGTATTCCAGCATTTGTTAGATTTTCAAAAAGGATGGCAAAATCATCCACAAATGCTAAACAGTGAATTTCAATACCTTTATTTTTAGTTCCCAGTCTGATTGGTGATAGCTTGTGTACTTGCAGTTTTTGTTTCTATTCTTTTACTATTTTCTCTAGTATGCAGTTAAAGAGGAATGGAGACAGGCCATCATCTTGCCTTACACTTGCTTTTATCTTGAATAATGTTGTACTAATATGGTTTGATGATTTAGATTTGATACCAAATTCTCTGATCACTTTATCTAGTGTTTCCCTATCAACCGAGTGAAATGCCTTTTTAAAAACTATAAACGTTACTATTATATCTTTGAAGTTTGTAAGTCTATGACGAATTATGGTGTTAAGGTTGAAAATCTGTTCTGAACAAGATATGCCCTTTCTAAATCCACCCTGATATTCATTTTTTCATAAATTAAATGAATTCTAGAGTTTCATACACCTCTAAGTATGATATGTATGCTGTGATCGAAGAATCTCTTATGTATGAAGGAAAGTGTACCTATAGCAACAAATGCAGCCAATAGAAAGTAAAAAATGATGAAATTTCACATGGAAGAAAAATTATTTGGTAATGTTTTTCAACTTCCACTGCTATGAGTGCGAATCCTGAATCCTACCTGGACATGCTGACAAAGTTTTATGATTTTATTTGCAAAAGTTTAGACAGTGGAAATTAAAATGTCCTCTGGTGCCTCTCCAGCTCCAAGTCCCATTTGACGTCCTCCCCCCATTAACGGAATGTACTAAGTTAGCCTATCTTTTATATCAAATACATCACATGAACCATCCAGTCCATGCCCGTCTTGTTATCAAACAGTTTTTACAATTAAGGACTGGTGTTTCAACTATAGTAAATTTGTTAAATATGTGTTAGTAGCCCAAAAATTTGTTGTATCACGGCATCCTAATCGCATTCCCATTTTGTTACAGCTGTAATAACAGACATCACACAAAAATTTTCGTATTATTATCTTGTATGTATTTTCTCTATACATCTTCCTTTTTTGCATATACAGTGTTGTATTTATCTGTATGAACTACTTGAGACCAATGTATGTCAGAATTACCTTTCTTTTCATTTCTTCCAAAAGAAGGCGCCTATTTTCATTTATGCTCAGTTTTGATCCACACTTCTGCAGCTCTTCCAGACATTTTAATTTTCAGCAATTCGACAGAGAACTTCTATATTATTTCTGTGGTTTGTGCTATTTTATCATTTTAGGAGATGTAATTCAACAGACTAGTGTGTAGCGCGCGAGTGCGGGCGCGCACGCGTGAGTTTGTATGAGTGTGTGTGTATGTGTGTCTGTGTGTGTGTGTGTGTGTGTGTGTGTGTGTGTGTGTTGTGTGTGTGTGTGTGTGTGTGTGTGTGTGTGTGGTTAAAATAGCTCTGAGCACTACGGGACTCAACATCTGTGGTCATCATTCCCCTATAACTTAGAACTACTTAAACCTAACTAACCTAAGGACATCACTCACATCAATGCCCGAGGCAGGATTCGAATCTTCAGACACATCAATGCCCGAGGCAGGATTCGAATCTTCACTGGTATAACTCTCTTGCATATGTACTTGGGAGCTGGAGTGATGTTTTCTACCACATGCATCGAATTGCAAAGTCTTGACAGAATGGGTTGCAGCAAACTAGAGGTCTCACTGGCTCCCAAAGAATGGTAAACAAAGCCTCCCTGACCTCTGTAATTCAGTATAGAAAACAGGACGTTTCCCAATTCATGAGAGGTAGCTAATCTATGTTTCGTTGCCAAGTAAGGGAAATTTTGGATGGACTCAAATATCTATCATAATGTTACCTCCACATCTCCTTGTGAAGGAAATTATGGATAATGATTGGTGAGGGAAACTCCTTAGAGGAAGGGGTAAATTGCCACATTGTCTGAGCAATCGAATCTAGGCCAATCATTAATCACATTCAACATGGATTCAGAAGGTGTAATGTTACTTTTGATAGGACTACCGTGTTTTTCTACAGAAGCAGTATTTAATGCACACACACACACACACACACACACACACACACACACACACACACATTAGACATAATATAACTATTGAAACGAATGCCACTAACAATTTATAAGTATCTTTATTCTTCATAAACAACAGGATTAGCACATGATAAGGAACTGTGGTGAATTGGAACCTATAAAGATCTTGTCGCCGGCAGACATTGTTGAATTTCAACCTGGCAATGATCTTCACAAACTGTCTCGCAGTAAGGGTTTCAGGTTCCGCTGAGTAGATCAGGAATTCACTACACGCAAGAGGCTCTACATGGGTAACAGGGGCTATATGGCATGGATTGGGTGGTTTTCAAGGTTAAAGAGTTTTGGGAAACACAAAAAGGGCTTCAGTCGCAAAGGATGCAGGCCAAACACAGGAAGAACGTAGATAAAGGAACCATCGGTATAACAGTTGTAAATTGTCATAGCTGTGTTGGGAAAATACCAGAACTCCAAGCGCTAATGGAAAACACTGATGCACAAATCGTTATCTGCACTGAGAGCTGGCTAAAACCGGAGATAAGCTAAGCCGAAATTTTTACTTTTGGTGGTGGCGTGTTTGTTGCTGTTAGAAGTAGTTTATCTTGTCGTGAAACTGAAGTAGATAGCTCCTGTGAGGTAATGTGGGCAGAGCTCATTCTTGGCAACTAGAATAAAATAATATTTGGATCCATTTACTGATTTCCCAATTCAGGTGATACAATTACTGAAAGGTACAAGGAAAACTGACTCCTACGATTATAGTTGGTGGTGACTTAAATTTACCCTCGATATGTTGGCGAAATTACATGTTTAATTCCGGTGGTATCCATAAAAATAATCCGAAATAGTGCTAAACGCATTCTCTGAAAATTATTTCGAGCAGTTAGTTCTTGAGCCCACATGAATAGTGAACAGTTGTCAAAACACACTTGACTTCTTAGCAACAAATTATCCTGAGTTAATAATGAGCATCAAAATGGATACAGGGATTAGTGAACACTGGGTTGTCGTAGTGAAACTGAATATTGTATCCGCCAAATCGTCCAAAAATAAATGAAAAATATAGTACCTATTTAAAATAGTAGACAAAATTTCGCTTGACGCTTTCCTGAGAGAGACAATCTTCACTCCTTCAAATTAATAATATAATTGTTGAACAGGTGTGGCTTGAATTCGAAGAAATAGTATTGGCAGCAATTGTGACATGTATACCGAATAAATTAATAAACGACTAATCCTCCTTGGTACACAAAACCGTTCAGAACACTGTTGCAGAAACAAACATGCCAAATTTAAACTGACACAAAATCCCCAAGATTGGCGATCTTCTACAGAAGATCGAAATTTGGCCTGGACTTCAATGCGAGATGCTTATACTAGTTTCCACAATGAAACTTTGTCTGGAAACCCGGCAGAAAATCCAAAGAAATTCGGTCATATGTAAAGCATGCTAGTGGCAAGAAGCAATCAATACCTTCTCTGCACGACAGCAATGGAAATACTATCGACGTCAGTGCTGCCAAAGCAGAGTTACTAAACACAGTCTTCCGAAATGCATTCACAACAGAAGATGAAGTAAATATTCCAGAACACGAATCAAGAACAGCTGCCAGAAGTAAATATCCTCGGAGTAGTGAATCGACTTAAATCACTCTATAGATAATGTCTTCTGGTCCAGACTGTATACCTATTAGATTCCATTCAGTCTATGGTGATGCAATAGCTCCAAACTTAACAATCATATACAACCGTTCGCTTAATGAAAGATCCGTACCCAAAGACTGGAAATTTATACAAGTCACACCAATATTCAAGAAAGATAGTGGGTGCAATACACTAAATACAGGCGCATATCATTAACGTCGATATGCAGCAGGAGTTTAGAACATATATTGTGTTTGAACTTTATGAATCACCTTGAAGAAAACGGTCTATTGACACACACCAACACGTCGATATGCAGCAGGAGTTTAGATCATATATTATGTTTGAACATTATGAATCACCTTGAAGAAAACGGTCTATTGACACACACCAACACGGATTTAGAAAATATCGTTCTTGTGAAACACAACTAGCTCTTTAGTTGCTTGAAGTGTTGAATGCTATTGACAAGGGATTTCTAATTGATTCCGTATTACTAGATTTTTGGAAGGCTTTTGACACTGTATCACACAAGTGGCTTGTAGTGAAGTTGCTGCATAGCCTCTGGAGACCTGAAATCAGAGTTATGCAGTGAATAGAACAAAACGAGCTTTAATGTGTTGGTTGGCACCACTGATTGTAAAATGTTCACACATAATTTTTTTATATTTACACATTGTTACAGGTCATGTATCACATACAATACTTTGGGCTTGCTAACAAGACAATCTGCCACTCATTGAAGAAATAAATGTTGCTTTAGTTTTGCTTATTTGCAAAGACATATCATTCCCCCTCATGCTAGAAAATGCACAAAATTGTTACAGCTGTCTCATTACATGTTCTTGTTAAAATATGAATTGTTAAAAATATAATTTAAAAAAATATAAAAACGTTTTACGAATTTTTAAAAATGTTGTTGGGTATTCTTATGAAATATGAAACTTTTTAAAACAGTTTCTTTCTGAAATAAAGCACAAAAACAGCTTACATTCAGAACATCTCGCATTCAATAATATTTAACAACCTGTTCCACCCTCATACATAAAAGAATCTAAGGGTAGTCCACATGATAAGGACATTACAAAGTTTTTCAGACCCACAGGTTGAGGTTTTTCTCTAACATATTGTTTCATGCGGATTTGTACATGGTATAGGACCATTTGTCCGTCAATAGAAACAATTTTTGTACGAGGATGTTGCGGACACACTTTTCTCTAATCACTGACAACATTGACCGTACTTTCCAGTATTTGTCAGTTTTTTTTTCACAGCATTGTCATCAACGACCTTGAGAGATGTTCTAAGGCAGTAGAAACGATCTCTGTTGACATCTCCTGCAACCATTGGCTATCTAGTACTTTGTTCCCAACACTTCCTAAGCTTAGGAAAACCAAGAAGTGCAATCACAATACTTGCAGCCCAGTATATCTTGATGTCATCTGGGGTGGTGTTGAGAGATTTTCCATGTGATGAAACATACTTTATGTTTGTTTTTTCTGCCATATTACTGAGGATATCTTCATTTAAATACTTAATAAAATATTCAAATGTTTCCCTAACTCCTGTACTGACAGAGTCTACATCAGACCCTGGTGTTGTTGACGTTCTAGCAGTTGAGGTATTGGGCGAAAATCTAAAATAGAAAGAACAATGTTGCTTAAAAAGATTGTTTTGCAATAATTAATATTCATGCCTATTAAAATTACTAAAAACATTCTTTACTATGTTCTGTGGCGCCAGTGCTGCGTTGGATCTGTAGGTGATGGAGTTACATGAGCTTGTTTTGGCACTACTGAACTTTCACTGTCTGAAACTTCATCTTCTTCAGATGCTGTCAGTTTCGATCCCTGAATATGAACTTCAGCATCATCACCATCATCAATTTCAATGTCAGAAAAATTAGCATCAAAGACCTTATCCAGAAGCTGAGCTATTTCTGAATCATATAGACCTGTCAATAATACTTAGATTTTTATTTTAAATCACATTTTCAACGTTTTATTTGTATAGAAAACATTAGAAATGCCTAACCTATTATTAAAGTTGTGACATGCACACTAAAAGTAATAAAATATTGTTGAAACAACGAACAACAATATAAAATGCAACTAACTGCCATTTGTTTGCAGGCTTATGAAATGTAGTCACAGAGACCAAATGTATCAAATGTGTTACATCTACTAAAATATGACTTTAGAGAAGTAAATTTGTCTTTCACGTTACTTTATTTAATATAATTGTAATCAGGGAAGTGTTAACAATATTTTAGTACTGATTTAGAAGTAAATAAACGATGAATTAACAATACTAACCTTTCTTTCTTTAAGCCATGCCTACTCACCCAAAACACTCTTGTTACTGACTGCTCCTGACACCTAGTGGTCATTCTGAGAACTACGAGTAGGCTGTCTGCTTGTTTTGCAGAGTGTATCAAATATGATGCAGTAGTCGCTTTTTCAAAAAATTACGCACATTGTGTAGGAACATCAATTGAATGGATGTATCATATATGATACAATGTGTCGCTAGAGGTTATGAAATATCGTCTTAATTATGTGACTGGATTCGTTATTTCTTGTTAGAGAGGTTATAGTCCGCAGTAACTGATGGAAAGACAACGAGTAAAAAAGAAGTGATTTCTGGCATTCTCCAAGGTAGTGTTATAGGCCCTTTGCTGTTCCTTGTCTACATAAACGATTTGGGAGACAATCTGAGGAGCTGTCTTAGGTTGTTTGCAGATGACGCTGTTGTATATCGACTAATAAAGTCAGTTGAAGATCAAAAGAAATTGCAAAACGTTTTAGAAGAGATATCTGAATGGTGCGAAAATTGGAAATTGACCCTAAGTAACGAAAAGTGTGAGGTTATCCTCATGGGTGCTAAAAGGAATCCATTAAACTTCTGTTACACAATAAATCAGTCAAACATAAAGGCCATAAATTCACCTAAATACCTAGGAATTACAATTAGGAACAACTAAAATTGGAAGGAACACATAGAAAATGTTGTGAGGAAGGCTAACCAAAGACTGTGTTTTATCAGCAGAACACTTAGAAAATGTATCAGATCTACTAAAGAGACTGCCTACACTACGTTTGTCGGTCCTCTTCTGGAGTACAGCTGCACGTTCTGGGATCCTTACCAGATAGCATTACTTGAGTACATCGAGGAAGTTCAAAGAGCAGCACGTTTTGTACTACCGCGAAATAGGGGAGAGAGTGTCACTGACATGATACAGGATGTGGGGTGGACACAGTTAAAACAAAGGAGTTTTTCGTTGTGGCGGAGTCTTCTCTGGAAATTCCAATCACCAACTTCTCCTCCAAATTCAAAATATTTTGTTGACGCTGACCTACATTGGGAGAAACGATCACCATGTAAAATAATGAAAATCAGTGTTCATCATACGGTCACATGTAGGTGTTCATTCTTTACAAATACTATACAAGATTGGAATAACAGGAAATTGTGAAGGTGGTTTGATGAACACTATGTCACACACTCAAATGTCGTCTGCAGGGTATCCATGTAGATGTCATTAGATGCCATTTAAGTTGTAGTTCAGAGCCTCGTTTGCAGCAACTTGGTAAATGTGGATGTATTCACCTACACCAGGTGCCTATTTGAAGACTTCAGTCTCCCATGCCCTGTTGTAGCCACTTTTGGTTAAGTCTCCACAGCAATGAGATTTCCCACAGGAATGCATGATTCACCACAATTATGGGATGTCTTTGGTCCAGACGATTGGAATCCACATACTAATTCGTGTTAGCTTCAATACAGCAGCAGCTATTCGATATGTAAGGTAATATCCCTTTCTGTCTTTACTGATTAATGTAAGTGCTTTTATTGTGCTGAGTAACTCCGTAACTATGACTTAATGGTGAGCTGCTACGTTTGTGTAGTAATTTAGTTTTCTTGCGGTAGCTGGGAGCTCAGCTATGTAAACTGACAAAATAATTTACTCTTGTTAGGCTTAATATCAAAATATGCACAGACGACAGAGTCTTTGTATTTAGACCCATCGGTATACACATAAGTAGCACCTATTCATTGCTCAAGAAGCTTGTTGTTATTGAATGTTTTCTGCTGGATTCTCAGAGTAGTCCAGATGACTGTTTACATCTAGTACTTTGTTGATATACCTGCTAAAATAAAATGTAAAGCTAAAGCTGAGTTTGCAGCGCCATGGGGTGAGTAATATTGTATTCACCCCATTGTCCCCAGTAAAATTCCTACTATATCTAAGTTTATATATAGGAAGAAAGAGAAAATGAATATTCTTTGTGACTTTCCAGTAGGGCTGCAATAAATGTTTGTTTCTTTTATAGTTAGAATCAAATTTTACTAACTAGAACTACTCTATTGACATGACAACAGCTACATATATCAACAACATAGATTAAAAACAAAAATATTATTATTGTTTGTATTTAGTTCACCAAAGACGTAGTAAAATTTATATTTGGCACAATATGTCACCACATAGTTAGACACAGACAGTTTCGTAGATATTTGTTATTCAAACCACCTTGTAATCATGACTTACTTAGTTTCATAATCGTAAAAGACCTTTCATACACATGTTACTTGAAACATTGATATCACTTTTACAGCCCTATTAAGGAGATGGGAAAAGTCTTCCAGAAACTTCATAGACCTGATGTACAATTTTTGGTGAAAGAAGTCTCTTTCAAATGACAGTTACATTACAGATCGATCAGTTCCATCTGCACATGCACAGGATGGCGAGGGGGTGGGGGGATGACAAATGGTCTATTTTGTCCTGAAAACGCTTGGAATACTATTCTTATATTTCTTCCAACACTGCAATTAATTCTTCAAAATTGTCATTTTCCTTAACAACAAAGATCTTAGGGAAATGGGCGGTGGTGTTCTTTATCAGAAGTTTCCCCTTTAATAATGCGATTTTCTTTTTAATACTCCCAGATTTCTCCTCAAATCAGAAGTAATAAAATGCTGCAATCAAGTCCACCAACAATATGAAGTCTAGAATACATTCCAACTCTTATAAATTTATTCCTGCTTTTCGTTTTCTTCAGAAATTCAAGAATAGGGGGTTTTAAATCCAAAATTCGTTCTAGGCATGCTCCTCAACTCATCAAAGTACTTCACAGAAATATATAATGTCTCCATAACATTCATTCAGTTCCATCAAGAACTCTTAATACTGATATGTAATAATCCATGCAACATCAGAAAATTTACTATCATACCATTGATTTTATTTCACGCTCCTTTCCTGCAAATTTAGCCCGAAACACTTCTTGCTGTAGAAAACAATGAATCCCTTACAAATCGTCTGTTGATCATTCAAATTTTTTTCTTTTTCATCGCCAACTAAATCTTTAAATCCTTTTTACGTGCTATTGTAACGCTATTCTATAGTAAGTTTACGTCACATGGCATTTAATGCGATTACATAAAAGACATTGGGGATTGGCATCGTTCTCTTTGAAAAGCAAGTGTGATGAAAATTCATTTTTAATGGCCTGTGACGATAAGTATAGATAATCTCTTCTGAGTCTCATTGAAACAGCCGTTGGACCTTTAATTTCCTTTATATGACGAGCTAACAGCGAGGGCTAAATAGTGCTGCCACCACAATTGTGCTGAACTAAAGAAAGTTGTGGCAGCCTAGAAATGATGGAAGGACAGTGTCACATTGCATTGCTACATGAAATGTCATACTGTACTAAGTAGTTCCAAGAACAACCAGGTAAACCAGAAATATACCAAGTAGAATGAGATAGGGCGAGACATGGAATATAGACTTGTAGCACATTACATTCTGTGATCGATCCTGCTGTACTGAGACTGGCCATTCACGACTTGTCAATTTTGTTTACACATTGGCTTGAAAACAATGAATGTTGGGTATGCTGTCTGCTGTGCACTCTTTCACCTCATCATTGAAACTGGGGCAATAATCGTCTATTATCCTCATGATAAATCGAAATATAGTAACAGACTTAAGTCACTGTGATAGTACTATTTATTAACGACCTTAACAAAATTCATAGTGACTAGTCTTGACCTAGGTCAGATGGTATATTCCCCAAACCAGTGATAACTAAAACAATAAGAGCACTTGCCTTCCAAATTTTTCAAAATATTAAAATTTGTTTGCTCACGAAAAAAATATATGTATACATAAGCCGACACTTTAAGTGACATTCAGAACTATTTCCATCCTTTGGAAACACAGATTTTTCTCATTTGAAACAATTTTCCTTTAAAGAATGTAAATATGTACATACTTCACCGAGTATAGTCTACTAGGCTTTTAGTTTTTCTAAGTATTCAAACCCTAAATAATTTTCTGCTTTCAGATATTTAGTTTCTCTTGTGGTAAATAAGATAAATAATCAAATCCTGATATGATCTGTGAAATGTCTCATGAAAACAAAGTTATTAATAAAATAAAGATTAGGAAGATCCAAGGTTGATGGAAGAGCAGTGTTAGTCGTAAATTTTTAATCTGTTTAATGCAGATCATATCAGCTACTGTGTAGTTATTTTTAATACAATTATATCCAAGTCATGATGACTTATTGTAAATAAAATTGCATGTGATATCGTGTTTCATTTACAGACAACAAACTGCTGCAGTATAGTACAGTGCAGCACAGTATAGAAAGTAACTGAAAAGATAACTTTTACCAAATCGCCAAAAATTATCAAAATTACTCAGAATTCTCTCAGAATTTAATTTTTTTTGTAATTTTTGGGGAAAACTACGAATAACATAGATTTATATTCTACTATAGCATCAAAATTGTAAATGAAGTAAATGACACATTTTTCACTTAGTTTCAACATTTTAAACGGTTTTTATCATTTTTTAAAGTACTTTCACCTCTAATTTCGAATATTTACATCATCTGTTCAAAGATATTTCAAAGAAGAATCATGAAATTTCATGCATAAAAATCTAGACATAAAAGCCTCAAATCACATCCTCATTTTCACCTTTTTTCCTTGAAAATGCGGATAAGAAAGTGGAAAAGCTCAAAAATGAAACAATAATTTTTCACTTCTCTCACGCATTCATTCCATGAAAACATTATATTAAATTTTTTTCAGTATAAAAGGATCTATTCGGTGGTTTGGAAGAGTTATAAAATCTTATCTTTAAATATATTTTAAAAGAAACATCAAATGTTGAAAGACAGTGAAACTCAAGTTTTATCGACTTACACATTATGAGTATTTGAGATCCAAATTATATATAGTGATATATGGATCGAATAGATTTGATTTGAAAATAGTATATTCCTTTATTTTTATTAAAGATTATCAGATATTGATTACCAATACATGACATAAATGTAAGCGTTTTATTTTTGAGAATTACGTTTATCTGCGGTGGCAGTTTCACAGACAGACATAAGATCAAAGTAAGCTGATGGACACGAGTAATTTCGTGCAAGTGGCAACACTCAGTAGGACAGTGTTCAGCAAATACTGTTGTGTGGACTGGACAGGGCGAGCAGACGTCCATTGCGAGCTGACACAATGCTGACAGTAGGTAATGCCATCATTGGACTTCTGCACGAGATGACCGGTGCTTCCACGTTCGTAAAGCGTTTTTCCATGCTGAGGTTCCAGAAAGTGGACAACAATGGGGCTTGGGAGGAGAATGCAGAGGATACTGCGCCAGTCTGCCGATAGGAGAGCAATATTCTGGCGGACACTATGCAGGCTCTGAGAAAGGTATAGGTATACACGGCCCCATACTTTCGGTAGAACACGGCAGGTAAGGTGTGAGGATCCTATAAGAGTGACACTGCAACTTTCTATTCCACAAATACCTATAGCTGAACCCTCAAATTTATAAAGGAAATATGAATCTTTGGTGGGCCATAGGAAACAATATGTTAATGTGCTCCTTCGAAACACTGACAGGTAAGAGCCAAAACACATTCCTTTTCTTAGCTGTACGTCCCTGGGCGCGACAGTGCAGGAATTTAAGTAGTCAGGCTGGTCTGACATAGCAGCTTTGGAAAATTATTAAGAAGTGGGAGCACATTCCATGAGATTTGGGTCTTGTGACTGGATGTCTTCTCATGCCAAATGCTATAAGCAAAGACAGAAGTAACTAAAGTGCTACTTTGTCCGCTGCTAGTGACAGTATCATTTCAAATTCTGCTCACAGAATGCGGTGCGAGAAGTAGTCATTTTACTTTGGTGTTCCAACTGCAGTGTGATGTAAAATTTGCTTTATGTAGGTTTTCGGGATTCACAGTGACCGTTTCGAGACAGCTATGGCTCGCAACAGCACTGGCAGAGAACCAAAGATGGTGTTAAAAAAATGTAAGATCTGCAATCGGATTCAGCAGGTATGGGTCGCAATGTACTCACAAGGGGAGGCCACAACGTTGGAATGCGGATTTCCTGCAAACTTCGTACACTCATAGTACTCGATGAGAACAACAACATGTGTAAGCAGTAGCGCATACTTCTCAAACGTTATTAAGAAGAATGATGTGAGTTTTTTTTCAGCAAAATTAATATATCTGGATTCATTACTTAATATTAAATCCATTTCTTTCTCATCATGACTGTGTTCCTACGTGAGCAAATTATAATCTTATCCTACTAAAATATGTAAATAAATTTATTCAAATATTCTATGTTTTACATATAATTTACAATTATTAGATAAGGGAATCGTAAACTTTCCAATTAAATGATAATAATTCCAACCTTTTTTGTTTTTGTGAATAATGACACTACAAAATAAACATGTTTTTAATTCTTTATGTCATTTGTTCTTCATTTATTAATGGTTTCATTTCTACAGTTTCAGAAAATAAAGAACTTATTTCTTCGACTTCTTTCTCTATAAAGTCAGTAATATATGATTGACTGTTTGGTCCTTGTTGTACAACTGTATTTTTACAATGTCCATTTATATATTTAATGTAATGACAAAATCATTGTTTCATGTCTCTATGTATAAATGTGTATGGTGACATTTTTAAATTAACTTTCAGAATCACTATAAATAACAAATGGAGATTTCATTCATATGAATATAAACATTTTTTTGTGTGATAATTCCACTTTTAATGATTAGTTAACTGAAGATTTGAAATATGACTATTAATTTTTTTTATTATTAAAATACATTATTCACATTTCAAAATAAATATCACTTTTATATATTATATTAATTGAGGTGAAACAAATATTGAGCGATTATTATCACAATATTAATGTGACTTTTTCCTATACAAAATATAATACATTAATGTGATTCACATTTATACATTTATTTATTTTCAATGGATATAATCAATAAATCTCATCAAATGGATAAACATTAATAATTAAATTAATTTTATCTTAATTTTTTGAAGATCTTCGAGTACAATGCGAAATTAAAATTTGTCAAGCATTTGATAAGTTTTGAGCCCAATTCTATTCTGTTTTGTTATTCTCTTCATATTTTTATCACCATGATGTAATGTACATTTTAAAGACCACAGAAAATGCTTTTGAACACTGTTTTGAACACTGTATTAAGGATATGTCTTCACATTTTTTTAATTTTTGTTAAAATAATGTAACACAAACCTTTTAATAGATATTTATAAATTGCTAATTGTAATGGAATAATTTGATCTAAGCTCCAATCAGATTCTCAAGCTTGAAAATCTGCAATTTGTAATCATAACTTTTTTTAATTTTATAACATTTCATTATATCTCTTTCGTTCATGATTGTGTAATTAAGTGTTTGAAGTTTATATTCCATTGTTTTATCAGACTAATATGATTTTATCTTGAAATCCCAAAAGGATAAAACTTATTTTCAGTCCACTACTTGCTTTTATATTTTCCATCACTACATATTTAATTTTTGTTTTGATACATTAAAAAGAAATTTGGGTCAAGCAAGTTAAGAGACTTCTTTAACTTGATGGTTCATTATGTTTTCATTTATTTTACTAATTAAATTTTGATTAACTGCATTTTGTCTTTCTTTGTTACAAATTCAATAGCAGAAAAAGCAATCATTTCAATTATTTGTAACAATCTTATTATAATGTTAAATTTCAAAATAAGTTAATTGTTTCCAAATATTTGCCAGCATATTTTGATTATAATAGTAATTAAATCAGTTTTTCTCTGTTTGCTATAGCCAGTTTATTTTTTTTACAATAATCATGAAGTAGAGTAACTGTAATCTGTCGTGATTTGTAAGGGATAATTTGCCATTTATCAGCATTTATAAGGGAAAATCTTTATTGAAAAAGAAGAAATTATACAAATTGTTACAAATTAATGAAACCTAAGAAACTATAACAGAGATAAAATTAATTGTAAATACACTGTACAAAGGTTCAAGATGAAAATAAAATTTAGAGTTAAATTATTTAAAGTATTTTTAAATGCATTCAAGATAATTTTTGTCCACATAAACCCAGAATTCATTTAGTATTTTACAGTTTTTACGATATTAGTTAAAACATTGTCTACTTATTATGCTATAACCATTTGTTGTACATTTCTGTAAATTGAATTATCAGTTGATTTAATAGGTTTGCACTTTTTAATTTTTAGTTTTGAAACAGTATGACGATTGCTTTGGCAGTTGCTTAATCGCTTTCATCTAGCAGAACGAATTAACAAGCTCAAAATACTTATGTAGTAGTTAAAAGTTGCTGTTTCTGTAATGTATCCTTCAATACAGTTATTGTATCAGTAATTAATCCAGATGATTTGAAGCAATTGACATCAAATATCGATAAATCACTTGTACCAGCTCTTTTCATTTTTAATTGTTACATTATTCATGAAGTAAATTATGGTGTAAAAATGTATCTTTCCATAAATATATCTAAGTACAGGTTTAATTATTGTAGACAATCTGAAAAAATTACTTCTTTAACTACACGTACTTTATATTTAAAATCCCATTCATCCAAGACTGCAAAGAAAAAAATCATTACAAAATAAAGACGTTCTTGCTGTATATGTGTTGACAAAAAAAAGCTAATTTGAATTTTTGTCAGAATCCTCTAATAGTTGTCGCTTTGGGACACACTGAGATTAACTACAATGTATTTAAATTTATCATATATATCATATTATCGACAAATCAAACAATGTAACCAATATGTCTTTGATATTCACCATTCATTTAGTGTACATTTTGAGCGAAAATATTAATAAATTCGTAATTAACTGGGGTTTAAAAGGTTTTTATCATCAGTACCAGTTAAGGCAGATTCGAAACTGCATTGAAATATCCGTATCCATTCATGACAAATATTATTTTACATAATAATTCAACTAGCTAAACTGTTCAATCTATACAATTGGCATCGTTTTTTTATACATAGCATTGTCTTTTGTCTGTGTATTTTGACTTGCAGTGATGTCCTCTTGAGATAAATTTAATTTTGTTCCATAACGATATGTGTATATTATAGATCCAACAACACCTGTGTGTTGTGAAGCTAATGTGGGATCCAGTTCATGTACTAATAACTACAAATAGATTTATAAAAGTTTTGGTGTACTAATATCGATCTCCAAATACCGCACTTACCTTGATATAAACATATTTCTACTGGATTACTATTATATAGTTGGAAAAATGCATGAGCTACCTCCTACTCTTTTTGGACATTGAATATTATTGTCAGTCTCATATTTATGTATTCTTCCCTTTTTAGTAACTAAAACATCAGGCTTACTGTTATCATGATACAATGGTGTCCCTCTCAGAAGAGGGCCCCATGAACAAACATTTGCTTATATTACACTTAAACACTTCATATAAAAATCAGTAAGTGAAATGATATGGACATGTTATCGCTTGTTCTTCGGGCAATAAATTTGACTCACAATAGGTGCTGGAAGTGATGGCCCTCGACTTGTAAATGTAGTTCAACGTGACTCTTCAGATTCTTTTCTGGATTTAACAGGCGATGTTTTCTCTGTAGAGCTTCCAAGATGTGTGGGTTGCTCCTGTAGATCTTGCCTTTTAGGACACTCTAGAGGAAAAAGATTTTGTCAAATAAGGTGATCTTGGGGGCAACAAAACTTTCACTCTGCTGAGGAAAAATGATTCAACCACAGCTATGGTCACATGAGACATTTTGCACGTGTCGCCATCGTATTGCACCAGCTGAGATGTTTTATCTTCCCACTGATTCACCATTTCCCAAAACATTTTGATGTAAACTGCTTTTGTCACAGGGGACTCAAAAAATTGGTCTGATGATACGATGCTGTGATAGTGCACATAACATGCCAACCTTTAGTAAATTCAAGGGTTGCTCCACCAGTACATGTTAATTCTCATTACACATCAAGTGTGTATTCCAATATTTTACATACGCAGAGAGGTGGAACCATGTCTCGTCACTGAATCGTATGTACTGCAATATTCCTGGTCTATGAGCAATAAAGAGCTTCGTTATTGATCTCAATTGCTGAACAACTGTAAACCTGTAGGGATACATGGCGGCTTTCTTTGGAGCTCTATGACATGTACTCCATGACATTTCATATTTCTGAGATAAGCCTTGTACAGACATTGCAGCAAAAGGCCAACAGTCGCTGTTTCAGGCCAGTCACTTTTTCTTCAGTTAATGGCGGCTGTCCTCCACCATGAAGATCCAACCCCATTCCACTTCTTTCCATGTTGTTAACTAATTTGTGTATCCAGCATTTAGACGATATGTGCTGGTCACTAAAACGTTTAGCAAACATTGGCTGATTTCTCTTAATGGAACCAGTAATCAACTATTACTTCATAAGAAACACGCACTCTTGAACAGAACACCAATACATTATCACTAAACACTAAACACTAAGCTCCAGTCACAGCAACATGCTAAAACACACTGTTGTCACACGATGGCGCAGAGTGAAGTGTTGCCACGTCAAATGTAAAAAATTACGCTACAGATTTTCAGCGAAATTGCTACACATGTTAGTGGGGCCTCTTTGGAATGTGAAAATAATATATCTTACAATTATACTTTTGCCTTTATGAAATGCTCCTTCAGCTAGTTGTAATATTTTTTATTTGTTCATTTGTAATGCCATTTTTTATGTGTTATTCTTTTATACATACTTGTTATGTAATTATTAAATGAATATTTTACACTGCATTGAGACAAACTAATTTAATTTAAGTTTTCATCTCGCAATACATAGTGTAGCAGATCTAAGTAGCCAAAATTATTTAAATATTTTGTTGATTTACACTTATCATCTACAATATTTTTACCAACAACAAGTGTAAAAGTAACTTCATTTATATATACTTAAAATATGACATTAAAATTATTTTGTTCAGTGAAACTGAATCAATGCAAACGGACAATCACAACCATATTTGGTGCTTTAGTTACTGAAATCTACATCATTTAAAAAACAATTACTAAAAATGGATGAGAGAGAAATCAACATATTTCTACAGCTTCTAAAAAAAGAAAGAATAATAAAATTTTCAATATATTTTTAAAATTCATAATGTTAATATTTGTGAAGAAATTATTAATGAATTACATAAGCAAATAAGAAAATATTTTTAAAGCAAGAAATCATTTTGTCTTGTGCAGATGATGTGATATCAAAAACATTAAATGTTTTAACAGTGACAATATTGGTTTTCCGTGTCAAATCTTACTCAAAATTATGTATGTTTATAATATTTCTTTCTAGGTTATCAACAAAAAAATTTTCACAAGCTTCTAAGACTCTCTTCATGTTTTAATTAAGATTTATTGTGACATAATTATCATTAGGAAGCATATAATTAATTTCCTCCCTATGTGATGCAGTTATAAAATTGTCTGAAAATACTGGTGTATACAGTTCATGTAGCAAGATGATTTATTTCATATTCCAATATCTTTTGTAGCTGTATCTGTTTTAGTATATTTAGTAGATTGGCCAGACAAACATGTGGATCCTGAAGAGGGGCAGCAGTCTTTTCAGTAGTTGCAGGGGCAACAGTCTGGATGATTGACTGATCTGGCCCTGTAACACTAACCAAAACGGCCTTGCTCTTTTGGTACTGCAAATGGCTGAAAGCAAGTGGAAACTACGGCTGTAATTTTTCCCGAGGGCATGCAGCTTTACTGTATGATTAAATGATGATGGCGTCCTCTTGGGTAAAATATTCAGGAGGTAAAATAGTCCCCCATTCGGATCTCTGGGTGGGGACTACTCAAGAGGACATCGTTATCAGGAAAAAGAAAACTGGCGTTCTATGGATCGGAGCTTGGAATGTCAGGTCCCTTAATCGGGCAGGTAGGTTAGAAAATTTAAAAAGGGAAATGGATGGGTTAAACTTAGATATAGTGGCAATTGGTGAAGTTTGGTGGCAGGATGAACAAGACTTTTGGTCAGGTGAATACAGGGCTATAAATACAAAATCAAATAGGGGTAATGCAGGAGTAGGTTTAATAATGAATAAAAAAATTGGAGTGTGGGTAAGCTACTACAAACAGCATAGTGAACGCATTATTGTGGTCACGATAGACACGAAGCCCATGCCTACTACAGTAGTACAAGTTTATAAGTGAAGGCAGCAGAGGATCAAGTAGATAAAAAGACGAGGGCTAGTAGAAATACTTGGGTAACAAGAGAGACACTGAATTTAATTAATGAAAGGGGAAAATACAAAAATGCAGCAAGTGAAGCAGGCAAAAAGGAATACAAACGTCCTAGAAATGAGATAGACAGGAAGTCCAAAATGGCCAAGCAGGGATAACTAGAGGACAAATGTAAGGATGTAGAGGCTTATCTCATGATGGGTAAGACAGATACTGCCTACAGGAAAATTAAAGAGATGTTTGGAGAAAAGAGAACCACTTGTATGAATATCAAGAGCTCAGATGGAAACCCAGTTCTAAGCAAAGAAGGGAAAGCAGAAAGGTGGAAGGAGTATATAGAGGGTCTATACAGGGGCGATGTTGTTGAGGACAATATTATGGAAATGGAAGAGAAGGTAGATGAAGATGAAATGGGAGATACAATACTGCGTGAAGAGTTTGACAGAGCACTGAAAGACCTAAATCGAAACAAAGCCCCTGGAGTAGACAACATTCCGTTAGAACTACTGACAGCCTTGGGAGAGCCAGTCCTGATAAAACTCTACCATCTGGTGAGGAAGATGTATAAGACAGGCGAAATTCCCTCAGACTTCAAGAAGAATATAATAATTCCAATCCCAAAGAAAACAGGTGTTGACAGATGTGAAAATTACCGAAATATCAGTTTAATAAGTCACAGCTGCAAAATACTAACACGAATTCTATACAGACAAATGGCAAAACTGGTAGAAGCCAACCTCGGGGAAGATCAGTTTGGACTCCATAGTAATGTTGGAACACGTGAGGCAATACTGACCCTATGACTTATCTTAGAAGAAAGATTAAGGAAAGGCAAACCTACATTTGTAGCATTTGTAGACTTAGAGAATGCTTTTGACAATGTTGACTGGAATACTCTCTTTCAAATTCAGGGATCGAAAAGCTATTTACAATTTGTACAGAAACCAGATGGCAGTTATAAGAGTCAAAGGACATGAAAGGGAAGCAGTGGTTGGGAAGGGAGTGAGACAGGGTTGTAGCCTCTCCTCGATGCTATTCAATCTGTATATTGAGCAAGCAGTAAATGAAACGAAAGAAAAGTTTGGAGTAGGTATTAAAATCCATGGAGAAGAAATAAAAACTTTGAGGTTCGCCGATGACATTGTAATTCTGTCAGAGACAGCGAAGGACTTAGAAGAGCAGTTGAACAGAATGGACAGTGTCTTGAAAGGAGGGTATAAGATGAACATCAACAAAAGCAAAATGAGGATAATGGAATGTAGTCGAATTAAGTCTGGTGATGCTAAAGGAATTAGATTAGGAAATGAGATACTTAAAGTAGTGAAGGAGTTTTGCTATTTGGGGAGCAAAACAACTGAAGATGGTCGAAGTAGAGAGGATATGAAAAGGTAGACTGGCAATGGTAAGGAACGTGTTTCTGAAGAAGAGAAATTTGTTAACATCGAGTATAGATTTAAGTGTCAGGAAGTCGTTTCTGAAAGTATTTGTATGGAGTGTAGCCATGTATCAAAGTGAAACATGGACGATAAATAGTTTCGACAGGAAGAGAATAGAAGCTTTCGAAATGTAGTGCTACAGAAGAATGCTGATTAGGTGGGTAGATCACATAACTAATGAGGAGGTACTGAATAGAATTGGGTTAGGAGAGGAGTGTGTGGCACAACTTGACAAGAATAAGGGATCGGTTGGTAGGACATGTTCTGAGGCATGAAGGGATCACCAATTTTGTACTGGAGGGCAGCATGGAGGGTAAAAATCGGAGAGGGAGACCAAGACATGAATACACTAAGCAGATTCAGAAGGATGTAGGCTGCAGCAGGTACTGGGAGATGAAGAGGCTTGCACAGGATAGAGTAGCATGGAGAGGTGCATCAAACCAGTCTCAGGACTGAAGACCACAACAACAGAAGTAGTTATTTTGTGTAAAATTATTGGATGTAATTATCTAAATACAAAATATGGACATTTTTTTTGAATGGAACTCAATAATGAATTTAAAAGTATTTTACCACACAGATATCTGAAACTAATAAGTGGATAAGGTTTTTAAGTTTTTGAAGATTAAGATATTAAACTGAAAGAAAAAAATAAGGAGACTTTTAGTAAGTCTTATGATACAGAATTTTTAGACTAATATGACGACATGAAATGAAACTCTTATGTCTATATTTGAAGACGGAAATTTGGCTATTTTGCTATGTAATATCTGGAACAAATTTCAAAAACCTTTGGATAAATGCAACAAATTTTCAAAATTATTGGCGAAAATACTTGAAAAAATGATGAAAATTCCTTAGAAATGTTGAAAATACTTGGAAAAACAGATAATTTACCTTCATTTACTTTTATGATCCTATATGATAATAAAAATGTATGTTTCCCAAAAACTGGAAAAATCTAGAAATTCTAAGCAATTTTGTGATTTATCGGGGTTTTAGGAAAAGTGAGCTAGAACATAAATTTATATTATTCTAATACCCATACACAACCAAAAAAGACACTTTTGTTCAGAGACAATAAATACACTATGATTTATGACGATTTTCTGGACATTATGAAAGGCAAGGCGTGGTTATTAATAGGGTGTGTGATCATGACAGATGGCAATGCACAGTGTGCAACATTCTCCAGTGCTATCCAATAGGTTCATAAGGAGTTCTTTTGATAGGGTATTCCGTTCCTCTATTAGCAGAGTTGACACTGCTGGATGGTCGTTGCTGCATGTTGACAGGCTGCATTATGTTACCTCCAGCACATTCCACATGTTCTTGATTGGGTTTAAGTCAAGGGAATGGGCAGGCCATTCTATTTGTTAATTATATGTTCCCACCTCTTGCCGTATGAGTGTACATCCAGAATTATGACAAGCATGATAATTTTGGTCATTCACGTGTATAATGTGGGGTGGCATAATATTTCATGTGTTTACTTCCCCCGAATCTTTGATTGCAATGCACTCAATGGACAATGTTATTGTAACCTGCATGTGCGTCTTTTGATGGGTGCATTCGGATCCTGAATCACACAGCTCCTGGCAGTCAAGAGTGTTCCTCAGATGACTGCATCTATCACTTGACCTGAAAAATCCCTTGTGCACACCACAAGTACTTGTCATCCAATTAGATGCTTCCATTGTGTAGTGCAACCCTGACCAAGGGCAGTCTATTCAATTGCTTTGAAAGATTTTTTATGTTTTTTTATAATTAATGTAAGAATTAAAGGGAGAGGAAATTTTCTGTGGTGTATTAATCAGCTACTGTGAATTTCAGCTACTGGAGATGTCGGCTCATGGGGGAGTTGTGAGCTACTGGGAAAAACTGTATTCCTTTCATTCCGTCTATAATATAATGGTGTTGTCTCATTACAGCTGGCATAACAGAGGGATAGAGATGGGGGAGGAGGAAATTTATTGTGTTGTACAAATCAAAGAGATGAAATTTACTGACTATCATGATGACAGTGACGAGGCAAATGTGGGAATATTGGACATAACTTCCTTATGTCATGTAGATAAGTAGAAGCCAACATTTAATGATAATACAGTACAAATTTTACAGACATACAGAGGTGGAATGTTATGGAGTGTGTGTGTGCATCTATTTGTGTTTCTGTGTGTGTCAAATTTATATCAAGTTGCCCCCAATACTGTATCAACTTCTCTCAATACAGTATCAACTTTCTCCCTCTGCCGAAAATTGTTTTAAGTTGCTCCCTGTCCCCCCCTCCCCTGTTGTATTCCATCTTGGAGTAAACTATTGTCTTAAATTACTGTCTCCATAGATGATATTTTAATTGCTGTCAGGAGTTGGCACGGGCGTAATCAGATGTTGGAACAATTGCTAAGAGTTCACCAAAAGGGTGATGTTATGGTAAGTTTAGCTGAATCTGAGTTTGGAAAAGGTGATCTACAATTTTCAGGGCATATTATACCGGCAAAGTACAAATCATGCTATGTTGGAAGTTACAGGGTGGTGCACAAAATCTGACCCCAACTACAGACTGTTTGCCAGTTAGCCATGAGTTGTTGCCCACCATGAAGAGATGTAACAACAAATAGAAATTATGTAATAATTAGATAATGAAGAAATAACAAATAAGCTGTATTTACTGAACTGATCTTGTCTTTTACAGTGCATTGCATCAAGTGCTGAAAATAAAACCCTTATGCTTCAGTGCACTTTCTCACATGCCATTTCATGTTAGTATATACTTTGCACAACTCTGTCGCATCAGTTCTCAAAATTTCATTAAAAGTATTGTCCTTCAAGTTTCCTAACTATATTGGGTTATTTGCATACACCTTTCTCTTAACCCTTTGACTATCGGAGGCCCACGATCCGCTTGGCTCGCTTAGGCGCTGCTGTCTGCACTGTCATCCGTATACCTACGCTAATGTGCCTGACTCTCGAGCTACCTCCTGGGGCGGAGAGCTCATCGCTGCCTGACTCTTGCTGTGCTGAATATTTCTGCAGTGACTGCGACTCCACACGAAATTTTGTGTCCTCTCACAGTTGATACAGAATACTCGTAAATGCTCTCACTACGTAGCTCCCCTGCAGGTGAATTACTACAGAATCAAACTGTCTGGTAAAACTATTTTTCGTCACCAAGAATAATATCTTGCTTGTAGTTTACTTGCATTATTTTTGTAGTTATGTCGAAAGTGACGTGATTCATTAGATTTTAATCAATAGTTTATTGTTCTTTCTTGGATACCCGTTTATAATGTCTGCATTTATCTATGCATTCCTCACCGTGCAAACTCAAGAACGAATAAAATAAGCCATAGATTATAGATTACTGTACCTTATTTTTGTTGTTCAGAACATCGTATTACGTCGTTTATAGGAGAAAGCGACATACAGATCATCTTTCATATCGCGCTACAACATTGGAGTTTACTGTGAGCAACGGTAAGAACAATTTTGCTTCACGTCGTTAAATTCGTATTCTGGTGTGATAAGAAATATCACATGGCCTACTGTTTGTATCGCTGAATTGCCCGAATATTTGTTGCACTTTGTCATTACCCGATTATGCGTAATTTTGTTTCTTTGACGAAATATGTACAATACTTGAGATTGTTCCACATAAGTATCCAACAGATTTTCCAACATTTGAAAGCTGTGAAATCTCTGTCTTTTTGTTAGCACATTAAATTCACTTATAGAGAAAATTCAAAGACATGAACTGTAAAGTTAGGCGTTACTTTTACACTTTGTGAATATGTTTCCCATCCTTCTTTTTGATACGTCTTTGGACCGGCACTGGCGAAGTTAAAAATATTTATATTTTGTTTTTCCCTTTTTATAATTTTTTTCATTTTCGAAGTATTTTTCTAATAGCATTATGGTATTCGTTCTATGCTGCAATTAGTAATTCTGTTTTGTGTGGTATTTTTCAAAACAGGCTACGACACACAATGGTATCTTGCAAGTTTTACATTCGTACCTGCTTTCTCGACGCACTTTTTGTTTCCAGCAAACAATGCATCCACGCGTTAGCGCACTTTTCTTGGATTGCTCACTTGTTATAATGTCTGGAAAATGCCTCCCCACAAATCTTAGAGGATTATCATCAGAACACCTTCCTCTGCCAACTTTTTTGCGCTCTAACGCATACGTTTCTGTAAGTTCCCTTACCAGTGACAGATGAAACTCTGCTATCGTCATTTTACGACCTGTTAGTGATATGTGTAGGACATGAGCATTTAAAACACACAGATCTAGAACGTGAAAAGAGAACTTTTTATACCACTTCATTGTTTTCCGTATACATCCGACAGAGCTAAGCAGCATGTGAGAATGGTCACCTGGTCCCATATTCAAGTTATAATCTACAATGCTTTGTGGTTTCTTAATTTTTTCTCCATTATTCCTGCCAATCTTTCCTGTGTCAACCATTTCTGTGGTGTTACATGTGGTCAACATCCACACTTCCCTTTTGTCACACCACTTTAAAGCAAGCATTGCATCAGTATACATAAATTGAATATCTCCATGTTCCCGTTTTTTCTGAAGTTTCGGCATGTTGTGTCTGTTCTTACAGATAGTTGCACATGCATTCGCCCCATGACTGTGAAGCCAGGCAAACAGGTCTGGGCTTCAGTACCAGTTATCGACATAGAGGGTAGGTCCACGTTCTAAATAGGGCTTCATAAGTGTAGCCACTATGTCACCACCTTTTTCCCAAATTGTGGAACTCAGTTTCTGTTGATGGCCCTGTATAAATAATTAATTCAACACTAGCCAGTCTTACAATCACATAACACAAATGTTTTTATACCGAATCTACTCCATTTCTATGGAATGAATTGTCTGAAAGATAAGCGTCCTTTGAATAATAACAAACTTTCATCAATGCAGAGTTTCTGATGTGGATTAAATACACAACGAAAAGCTGTACGAACTTATTAACAATGTTCTTAATTTTGAATAATCTGTCTCCTCCAGTATTGGCAGAGTTGTCACTGAAATGTAACATTCTCATAAGTAACAAAAAGCTGTCTCTTGACATGAGTTCACTAAAAATTGGCGTATTTAGAAGAACATCTCAGGTCCAGTATTTTCTAATTTTCAGTTTTTTCACGCTAGGCATCAGAAGACAAACAGCTATGAAACAATACATTTCTTCATATCCAGTATCCTTCCACTTTGAGATTCGAGAATGCACTGATTCGGGAGTATTCTCCTTGGTGAATAAATAAAACCGATTCGTTTCGTCAGCTATGTATTTCATCAGTTCTTGTGTAAAGAATAACATGAAAACTGAGAGAATACTTCACTCATTTCCTATTTGACTCACATGTCCCGACAGTGTATCGCCACATGCGTGAGATTCAGAACAGCTAACATCTCTTGTTGAAACATGAGACTGCTTTACACCCCTGCTGACATGGGCGGTTTATGAATAGAGCTTTCGGACTCTGTGGAAGAGCTATCACTTTCGTCAAAATCAAGTAGTTCACCCTCACTGTCGCTCCTCGTAAGAATCTCCATGATTTCTTACTCAGTGCAACCATGACGTCTCGCCATTTTCCTTGCAAAATACAGGACGCGAAGAACTCTGATGTGAATTCCGATGAACAGTGAACTGTAGTGCTAAGCCTAAGCTCACAACAGACAAGCTAACGGCCACAACTGCGAAAGGCTACTGAGACATGGGACGAGGAAGTCCGCTGTCCGAGCTATTTCGTCATCAGCACTCAGGTAGCGGGCGCGCGTATACTCGTCATCAGCGCTCAGGGGCTGGCAAGCGAGTGCGACTTAACTCGTCAACAGCGCTCAGGGGAAAACCGGCGGTCGCGGCTAAACTCGTCATTAGCACCCAGGGAGCGGCACGCAGTATGACGAGTAAACTCGTCAACAGCAGTCAGAGGGTTAAGTGTGACACACAGATGAAAGTCACAAGTGGTTTGGTCCGGGGAACATGGCAGCCATAATCCTTTGAAAACATATCTTTCTCCTGTGAATCTGTCATGAATTCATGAGACTGACTCACAGGAAGTGTGACAAGTCCTGCTGAAAGACAGCATGGGGTAGTCAACACTGTGTAAAATTCTTGAAGGATTCACAAACCTGCAACAGTGTTAACTGTTGTTTAAAAAATATGGAACCCACAATGCAACTTGATGACACAGCACGCCACACTCTGATTTTTTCACAGTGAAGACATTTCTCATTATCATATAGAGATCATTTGTTGATTACTACCTAACATTGTGGGAGCTCACATGTCCCATCAGGTGGAACCAGACTTCATCACTCATGAAATACAGCAGCAGATCCAACATTCCCCTCTTAATTGTTTCATGTAGCCACATTCAGTAATTCACACATTTTGCCTTATCTTCTAAATTCAGTTCTTGAACACATGCAATGGTAGGGTTTCAGCAATATAGATGGTGTAAAACATGCTGACAAGACCTAAATGAAACCTTTACTTGTTGCAACAATTTTTGTGTCAATTTATTTTGACTCTGTATCATTTGTGATTGAATATCTGTGATCACAGCATGTGTATGTACAGATGGGGATTTACTCTTTTTTACATTTGCAGCTGATCCTATATGCTTGTGTGTAGGTACGTGGTGAAAGACCTCCAGGATATTGTAGAGTTAAGATTTATTAAAAACAAAAAATGAAACACTGATCGGCCATAAGTATTGGCAAAGACGTTAATTATGAATGCATGGTAAGGCACATACAATTAAAAAGCTGTCATTTATTTTTCTTTATACATGATTTTGTTTTCTTGCTCTCTGGTATGTAGAAGTTTCTGTTAAGAAGTGCGGCTCACAGTATGCTGGGCTGTGAGTGTTTTGTATAATATATGTTTCGAAATAAGAGAAGATTTGATATCAGAATTAAATATTTTTATTGAAGTGAAGTGGACCCAAGTAAGGAGGATTTTCTTATTTTTGATGCACACTTATGTCCTTGAAGTCTGCTGCCTGCAATTACAATTGAAATGTAAGAGAGGAAGTCCGATTAGCCAAAAATCATACAACCACAACATTGCTAATAATGCAATCGAAATTTACTTTAAATTAATTTTTTCCATTCATATGTATGTACTGTATTTCCTTTGTTTAATAACACAACTGGCGACCTGAGTGCTGGGACTTCAGGGCAACTGTTGTGAGTAGTGTTTGTTAACAATTGTTATTGTAAGAAATTTCTATGACATTGTTATTAGTCATAAAATCCAATTGTCAGTATTTTCTGTTTGCATGAATCACAGTGCGGAGCAAGTAAAGCAAAACGGCAAAAATTGAGGAGAAAATTTAGGAAAGAAATAAGAATCGGACACAGGTTATATAAAATTTTCCATAGTAAGCTGTTTTGTTTGGCGCAGCAAAGGTAGGTCAGCAATACAAGTTGATTGTGTTTTACCACTTGGTAGCACGTCTTATTCCCTTCTATGAATTTTATTGTGAAAAATTTACAGGAATTTTTCAGTGTGATGCACGTTGTCAGTAAAACATAAAGAATTGCAGTACAGTAGTTTGCACATCATAATAGATGTAAAACAGGATTTGACATCACGTAAATTACATTTATCGAGTGTAATAATTAACATATGAAATTTTAACATTTTTGTAAAAATTTTCATTTTTGCATATTCATACAACATGGCAGAAAAATGTATGTCCATTGTTGATAGCAACAGCGAAAACACAACCAGTCAATATGGCGTAGAATTGTGCTATCGAACAATTGAAGTTCAGGCGCCATGCATGCTTAATGCAGAAAGTTTAAGTGGGTCAGAGATGAGTGTTGCAGGTGTAACAAATGATAGCGACGCTCCACAGGAGAATAACCTTGACGACACAATGTTTATAATTGATGAGGCAATGTCACGCATCTCCCAAAGCGGCATCCCGCTCATGAATGAAACATTGGAGAACGATTCCAATATGAATCTTGACAACACGTTACAAACACCACTTGGTCACAAAGCAAAGCTGGCAGCAACAACAGTAGTTCAACTGAAGCACTGCTATGGCAGTTATTATCTAATATAAACATGAAATTTGATGATATGAAACAAATATGAACACCAATTTCAGTGATATGAAATAAAATACGAATACCAAAATTGATAATTGGACATACAATCTGAACACCATTACACAAGATCTAAATACAATGGAACAAGAAGAAAAATAAGTATTCAAGGATTTGCAAGATACGGTCTCACAGTTCAATGACTTGGCCAAAAATTTGCGCACTGAAGTCGACGAAAAATTGAATGATATGAAAAAACAAGTAAAGCATGAAGTACTTTCTTCAAGGTTAACGGTAGCAACACGGAGTTAAAACAGTAGATTCTTTTAACGACCATCATGATCGATTAGGTCAACAGATAAGGAAAATTACAGACCCAGACACAAATTTTGAAGTCACACAAAACCAATTGTGTTTGACAGTAAGAAAAGTAACCACTGTCGTTAAGAAACTAAGTAGAGACTATGGAGGTGAATCTCTAGTTTAGAAGAGCTTACTTTAAGGGTAGCAACATTAGTATTTGACTCAGCATGTGCTAAGAAGGAGAGGGAGAAGATAACGAAAATCCGAGTGATACTTGTATCATCAGTCAAGCTGAAGCAGGTTCGTTAGATAAGGGTAATACCACTGCACGGAACTTAGTAACAGACTATAAGTTATACACAGATGTAGTAGAAAAGGCTACTCAGAAAAAAGAAAATGAAATAGTGAACAAGCTAAACATCAATCTAGAAGCCGTGGAAAATATGATCTGCAATCTTTTAGAAGAAAATATTACCGGATCTCGAAATATGCACGTAAACAATACATTGGGTAGAGTGAACAAACCACAACCTGTTGGTATTTATCCACAAATTGTCACCAGTACCACAGCAGATACCAGTGACAGTTCTAGAGCGCAAAATGTAAACATACCCACAACTCCAATACCAGAGCCATTACCAACTGGAATGACAGGTAACTACCATAACCACATAAATACGACCAAAAATGCCACGTGTCTATCAGCTGTTTTTGCAGACGAAGGTTTGCTGAGACGTCGGACAGTTTCCTACATTAACTACCGAAGGTAAAAGAATGAATCCAGTAGTATTTATCAATGCTTTTCGTCATGTTTTTCTACGCAACTGGACGGAAGCACAGAAAAACAGATTTGTCGTGGGATATACAAGGTGACGTTCTTTTATGGACAACTGAAGTGGATGAACGTTGCAGCACTTATATCCAATTTGAAAGCGCCTTCCTCGGCAAATACTGGTCTGAGAAAGTGCAAGAAAGATTCAGACGCGAGGTTTTCAGTTCCGTACCATTCAGTGCCAAATACGGTGGTCTATGTGGATACTATGAAAAATACTTGAACAAGACACGCAAATGGGAGAACCCAGTATCACAAGTAGACATGTTAAAAATTTTGAAAATTCGTTTATCATCGCACATTAGAGAAAAATTTGTCACAGCGTCAGAGCACGACTCCGAATGTTTTGTTAGTGCTTGATTCTATCGACTTAATCTATGAGGAAAGACCTGTACCCAGTAGAGCAACTGAAAATCAGGCACAACAACATAGTTATGTAAATCAGTCAGTAAAACGTGATTTAAGCAAACAGCAAGGGTGGTACTCACAACAGCAAAGTTACATACCCGGAGGCGAGTACGGCAACGGGAACGAAAAAAAAAACGATTTAAAAGAAATTTTCAAAACAACAAGAGTAATATCAATGTACGAGCGAATTACAAACCACCATCAGAAGGCCCTATGCGGAACATAAACAGAAACAGTCAGCCGCATCAGTGGCTGACGTACGGCAACAATGCCGTGCCTTACGCTGTACCGCAGCCGATATCTGGGAAGCAAAATAACGGCACGGCAGCTAACGACATAAATCGGCGAAGTATCCACATAGTGCCACTAACTGAAATTTCTCCAGATAATGAACCGCGTCACACTACGCCATTAGTAAACACCAACCGTTCGTAGTTAAGCCACAGGCAACTGAACTCCCTGGGAGTGGGGGCAATGCAAAACTGCAAACATGTTTCATAAGGTTTGACAAACAAAGACACTTCAAAGGTGATGTGTAGCAGTATGAGTTAGATACAACAAATAATATCCAGGAAGAACAAATACAAGCAATCATTATGGTGAAAATATTTAATATTGACACACAGTTAATTTTACATACAGGTTAAACTACCAACCTAATGTCAAATGCATTTTTCTGTGAATTGGAGAGGCAAATTCGCAACATTTCCTGTCAAAAATTGCAAGGTGCAAATTGCTACAGGCAGTAAGACTAGATTGGTTATACATTAAGCATTTATTCTATTAAAAACTGAACATTTTACAATGAAGTGCGATTTTCTTATAATTGACAAACTTATAGTTAATTGTCTGAGTGGCATGGACACGTTTAGAACATACAAAACACTGACTGACATAGTAAATGCCACTTTTATGTAAAGGATAAGATTTTTTTCTATCGACTACACATGGTAGCCGGGGGGGGGGGGGGGGGGGGGGGGGGTCATACGTAATAATTCAATATTCATTTCCAGCTGTATATTTCACAAACAAATTTGATACTGAACAGGAAGCAAACACTGAGGATAGTTACAAAATGGTAGAGCAGAAACTAAGTGAATCACAGATACTAAAATCATATCAACGACTTTCTAACTTGTTATTTAAGTATGCCAATGTTTTCACTAAGGAGACAGGAGTAATCAAAGGCTGTGAATGTAAATTTGAAGTCTATCCACATGAAACATTGTGTGTAAAGTCGTATCCTATTCCATTGGCAAAATGAGAGGCAGTAAAGGAAGAGCTCAATCATATGATCAAATGGGGAATTATACAACCTTCATTTTCACCCTGTTGTAGTCCAATATTACCTGTAAGCAAACCAGATGGTTCTGTAAGATTATTTCTAGATGCTAGAGATATCAATAAGATTATAGTAGCAATATGCATAAGACCAGACAATTTGGATGAACAGTTTCTATAGTTTTACAATACAACATATTTCAGTATCCTCAATCTGAAGATGCCGTGCTGGCAAATAAAGTTTCACGAAGAAAGTCGAAAATATACAGCATTGTTTTGTGTTGGCAGAGGTAACGAATTCCGTATTCTACTTTTTGGGCTGAATATTTGTGCAGGTGTGTTTATATCTGCATTGGACAGGGCTTTAGGACCAGATTTGCTTAGCATAGCCATTGTTTATGTGGACGACATGCTAATAGCAACACCCACTTGGTTAGAACATATCAGGCTCATTGATCAGGGCTTCAATGATTTGCAGATTACGGAGTAACAGCCAATTTAAAAAAAGGTTAGTTTTGGTAGGAAGCAAGTCAAATTTTTAGGACGTGTTGTGTCAGAACAACGTATATTAGATGATCTGATAAAACTTGATGGCATACACTATGGTCCAGCTCCAAGGAATAAAAAACAACTAAAAGCCTTTTAGGACTATTATCTGTTTTTTTGTAAATTTCTACCATAGCAACTGATGAACAGTGATACATTACTCAACTTGTTACGAAAAAATAGGCCTTGGCTATGGGATGATAAGTGTCAGGAGGACTCAAATAACATTAAGCATACATTAGTCAATACAAACATTCTTAGCCACCATGATATGTACAAGGATTTTTTTCTATGCACAGGTGCCTCATCTCGGGGGTTGGGGGCATGCTTGTTCCAGATGCGAAAGGCAGAAGGTAAAGAGGTACACAAGGTCATCAGTTTTGCTAATCGTTCATTATCAGAAGCAGAAAAATCTTACTGTGTGTCAGAATTGAAAAGTTTAGCTGTAATACTTTATTTAAAAAGTTTGAATATTTTTGTGGGGCAAGAATACCAAAGTTTATTATGACCATCAGTCACTGTCATTTCTTTTGTGTAAACTGTTGCACCGTAGTTTAGCTAGGTGGTGTCTATATTCACAAGAATTCAATTTTGAGATAATTTATATTATAGGAAGTCAGAATGTTATTGCAGATGCCTTGTCTAGATTACCACAAGGTTTAGAGGAATCTGGTGACTTAACAGAGCAAGATACAGAAATCAAAACTTTATTAATGTAAGGTACAACACAACAGTCTGATTATCACAAGTTTTGTAAGCAAAAGAAAATTATACAGCAACAAGATCACAGATGGAGTAAAGGCATGCAAAACATTAAGCAAGATGAAGGTGGGGCAGTAAGTAAATGGTATCAGGAGTACAAGGGTGTTTTGTTTCATAGGAAACATGAAAAATGTGATCAATGGCGTGTGTGTGTGTGTATCCCTGAAGTTTATATCGACGAATTTATAAGACACACACATGAAGTATGGGGACATTATGTAGTAGGCAAATGTACTGAAAAATTGACAAATTTTCCAAATTTGAGGAGGCGAGTCCTACAGGTATATAGAAAGTGTGCAATATGCCAAAACTAACTCATAATATTTCATATTTTGTTGGGCAAAAATGGAAACAATTTATGGCCTCACAGGGCATAAAGCACACATTAGTAAGCTTTTTTCACCTAGTTGAATGAGTCTTTAAAGACTCATGCAAATTGTCAATAACCTTCCACATTCTTCAACAGGTTTTACACCTAATGAATTGATGTTATGGACAAAACATTCGAATGCGTGGTAGTTGCCCATACCAAAGCTATCCACTACAGAAATGATACTACAAAGCAAAATCAAACAAGCCATGGCCACACTAGAAAACAGGGCCGAGTATAGGAAGAAGATTTATAGCAAGAAACTGAAGCATGTTATGCAATTTTTTGAAAGGCAACAAGTCCTCTTAACGGCACACCCTAAATTGACAAAATTTGGCAAACTGAATAAGAAAGGGCAAGTACTCTACTTAGGACAATATATAATTTCCAAAATACCATGCCCTGGGACGTACAGATTATTCTATAAGAAATGAGGGAGAGACAAGAGTCCCCACCCTCACAAAGGCTTGTGTAGAATGATGAAGCTAGGTAGCATATTTTCTTTCTATCACAAGATAATTGTACACAGTTTGCATAACTCTAAGGGTAATTTTTATTCTGCAGTGTATTATAAGAGAAAGTAATGTGTAAGGCAGAAGTAATTATTTTGATTTGTACACATAAGCATAAAAGCAACAGGAATGAGAAATAATACACTGCTTCACATGAAGCAAAAGTATAAAAAGAATTAACTTATCACCCTGCTGTGCACTCAACAATATGCACTGACATCAGTACTAGGTGAGGAGGCATTAACATGTGCGCATGCGCAACAGTCTGCCAGAATGCGCAACCAAATAGGAATGCAATATGTACAAGTACTTAATTTAAATACAAAGTAAATGGAAATACTAAGCAATTGCATATACTATCTAAGAGATGCAGAGATTTAATTAAATACTAAGCTATATACAACATATTCACAAGAAAAAGGAAGCATTATGAAAAATTATACGAGATGTGTAGGCTAAGGACAAAAGAAAAAATACTGTAAGAAATGTCAAATAATTTTCTTTGCAGAGTAAATAATCATAAAGGGTACCAGGATAAACGAATGTCTATGAATTTAAACAAAGTATGGAAATCTCTGTGGATGGATGTAATGACCAAATGTATCAGTGTCCATTGAGCTACATAATGCAATTAGTTTTTAAGTTAGTATAAAGTTTTTTTTTTCTTTCAGTGACCAGTGCATCGTCATGGTGCAGAAGAAGAGAATTATGTCGAGAGTAGCAGGTACCAAATACGAAGATCATAAGGCAATGAAAAATAAAAATATGCATCATTGTAGTATATCTCTGTGTCATTTATCAATACCTATTCGCTGCAGAGTACACATAACCATTCAAGCATGTGATTTCACAAAAAAGCAATTAATTTTAATCATGTCACATGGAAGCATGAATACTGACATTTCCAGGTATTCAAGAAAGATAAGTCTACAATGGTCAAAACTTCATCATATTTCACACTAAGTTACATATGAATTGAAGTAAACAGCACTAACACATGAAGAAACAACATGATACTACGTGAACGATTAGTCAGTACACATTTTTTGCATGAAATATAAGTTCCTTGGCAACTAGTCCATGACTGTATGAATAACATTTCCTCATAAATCCTTGAACCTGTAAATGAGCATTTTCTTTCTTCTCTCCCAAACAAAGGAGGCAGTGCCAAGCATAGTTAGGCCAGCAGTGTGTAATGTTTTAGTCCTATTTCCAATGGTTTTCTACCTCCTCTGCCTAAGGAAGAAATGAACTCCCATAAGTGATAAAAGCCTGTCTATAAAATGAAGTGTGAATGTATCATATTCATGTATTGTATCATAATAATGTGCATATAATAATTAGTATATGTGATGTGAACGAGGATAAGTTAAAACTAAGAAACAAACTGAAGTAACAGAACCCCCCCCCCCCCCCAAAAAAAACCGACATTTTAAAACTTAAGAAATTTATGTTAATAGTATAAGTGATGGATGGAATGTCAGCCATAAGTATAAGCTATCATGTTATTTATATTGTTGTAACTCAATATTTGTATGAATTTAGATTGGAAGCCAAACTCCATGTGAAGAAATGAACTTTAAAGACAAACAATTTATACAATGTTTTGGATGGCTATATATGTTTTTCAACAAGTGGATGGTCAAGTGTTCTGACATTAACATGCATGTGCAATGAAATAATTTCTGAGTATCATGGTTCACAACTCTTGATACATTAATAAGCTAATAATAGTTGTTCGATTCAGTACTTACCTCATAGATGGATGCTGCTGGCCAGGATTCTCTCCACTGAAAATGTATGTACGACAGGTAATAATTAAGCCCGGGCCATAAAAATGGAGATCTTCAGCCAGAGTGTCAGATTTTGAATAATAAGCACACATCCACTCGACCCAGAATAAGGACAAATGCCATGGCAATTCTTTAATATGTGGTACTGAGGTGAAAGTGTAACACCCAATGTGAAATCAACAATAAGAAAATTGGTGCATGCACGTGTGATGGCAGTAGCTACCATGCTGACTGTTAGAGACTAGTTCTTAGCCACCAAATCTTCCAGTGCGCAAGCACGAAACCCAGCAGTGAGGCCAAAGTCAACTGAACATTATTATCAGCTTGCTAAATTCAGATATGTAATGGACTATCATATGATGTATATAATCTTTTAATTTATTGTAGAACTCTAGCATACATAGGATAAGCTGACAGTCCATTCCATTAAATAAAAGAGAAGCTGACAAATAAAGGGCATCAACCCCTATCGGCAAATGTAAATAGGTATATGAAATAAAAAAATCACTGTACATCTCCATACCATGTAAACATACAGTGTGGGGGCAATTGTGTAGGTACATGGTGAAAGACCCTCAGGATATCGTAAAGTCAAACTTATTATAAACAAAAAATGAAACACCAATTGACCATAAGTGTTGGCAAAGACATTAATTATGAATGCGTGGTTAGGTGCAGACAAATGAAAAAAAGGTCATTTTTCTTCATGCATGATTTGGTTTTCTCACTGTCTGGTATGTAGAAGTTTCTGTTAAGAATTGCTGCTTGGAGTATGCTGGGCTACAAGTGTTTTGTATCATATATGTTTTGGAATAAGAGAAGGTTTGATATCAGTATTAAGTATTTTTTATTGAAGTGAAGTAGAAACAAGTAAAGAGGATTTTCTTATGTTTTGACACACACTGGTGTCCTTGAAGTCTGCTGCCTGGATCTACAATTGAAATGTATGAGAGGAAGTCTGATTAGACAAAAATTGTACAACCACAACATTTCTAATAATGCAGTTGAAATATACTTTGAAATAATTTTTTCCCATTCATGTGTAGGTATTTCTTTCTTTCTTTTTTTTGTTATAAGGCGCCTGCCATATGCAGCTTTGTCACAAAATCCTGGATACTGTTCTTTGCTGGTATGGGAACGTCAGGAGACTTCTTTGTAAAAGTGTCCCACGCTGCCTTAAATGAACCAGAAGACATGATTCTTTCTGGAATAAGATGCATCTCACTCAGATATTTACTTCACACGTCTCAACCAAGTTGCAATGTCTTCCATACCAACAGTACAAAATTTAGTAACTGTTTTGAAATCATAGAAGACAGTTGTTGGATCACAATTAGCAGTCTGGTACTCGAGCCAGTTTCTCAAGCACCATTCTGTATAAAAGGGTTTCCACAGCCAGGGACCAAGAAACAATTAGCCTAATTTCTAGGTCTCTTTAATCCTTACCACAAATTATCACAAATTAATGGGTGAACAGGTCTGAATTGCAGCATCTATACTTAATTTAACTAACAGCAATGTCCCATGGATATGTGCAGAATGTGTTTGATGGTTTTAAGGAGACTCTGTGTAAAGGCAGAATACTTTTCCACCCAAGGTTAAATAAGGAACTCTGTGTACCAGCTGACAGTTCATCCTTCCCACAGACAAAGGCTCCACCACTGTGGTAATAGATGTTAGTGACCATGTCAAAGAGGGTCTTTGCCAGCTTTCCAACACCTCTGTTTACAAACATTACAACCATGACCCCACACCAGAAATCCAACATGATCTCCAGCAACTCCTCAAGGCATTAAGTGCATGCCAAAACATGATACCTGAATGCAGATCCCTCCTCACACCAGCAAAACCCCCCAATTCTACATTTTACCTACTCCCCAGTCTCCGCAAACCAAACCTCACAGGTTTCCCAACTGGTCTCCAATTGTGGCTGTTTACAATGCTCCCTAATAACCAACATCTGCCTTTGTTCACCAAACACGTCTAAACAGTTGCCCGTAACCTCATATCCTGCATCAAAGACACTGCTCACTTCCTTTATCTTTCCACAATTTTTGTCCTATTACCACCAGACTCCTTATTGATCGCTCTGGACACAGTGTTCTGTCTGCCAACACACTCACTCCCATTTCCTTGCAGTTTTGAAATAATGCTTTTCTCAGCATCCTCCTAATATCAAACCCACCACCTCATTCTTAATACTCCTGGCCAGAAACATCTTGACTCACAATTGTTTCACTTTTTAAGGCCAAATTTATAAACAAATGCATGATACTGCCATGGGTACTCATATGGCACCATCGAATGCCAACTTATTTATGGGTCATTTGGAGGAACCCTTCCTATCAAGGCAATGCCTGAACTCCATTGTCTGGTTCAGATTCATTGATGACATTTTCATGATTTGAACACATAGCAAAGACAACCTTTCCTCGTTACTCCATAACCCCAACACCCTTTCCCTAATTCACTTAACCTGGTCTTTCTCAACTCTACAAGCCACCTTCCTAGATGTCTCCTCCCTACAGCCTTGCCACCCATGGATGTTGCATGTGCAGTGGGTAGCAGGAGTTATCTAAGTATACCAGTAACCTTACCAGAGCCTTGATTGAAGGATAATATCCTATCCAGGTCTTCCATGAACAGACCTCCTGTGCTGCCTCCTCCTCTGACAGTAGTAAATCTGTTAACCAGCAACCAACCAGCACTCCTCTGATCACCTAGTATCACCCTGGCCATGGAAAGCTCAACCACACTCTTCACCACGGCTTTGACTACCTCTCATCATGCCCTGAGATGAGGGATATCCTACCTAAAATTCTCTTCACATCACTCAAAGCAGTGTTCTGAGGTTTTCCCAGCCTACAGAATATCCTTGTCCACAGGACATTCCCTTGTGGATAACTTGGTCATGTCCCATACACTCATCCTCTACCTCCTACTGCAGAACAGTCACAGGCATTTCCTACTGAGTATAAAAGGGGATAGTTGGGGCACTTGTGAAAGCAACTATGTTATAAATACTGATGAGCCAAAATATTATTACCATCTGCTTAATAGCTTGTTTTTCCATCTTCAGAACAAAATACATGATTCTGCATATCAGGAATCTGACAGTTTATTGCTAGGTTTGCGGAGGTATGTCTATGCACAGGCCATGTAGTTCACATAAATAATGTGATTTGTGTATATGATGATAGCACCAGATGGAGCAACCCATATGGATTCCATAGGATTTACATCAGGTGAATTTGGTTACCAAGACATCAACATGAGTTTGTTATAATGCTCCTCAAACCAATGTATTACGTTTCTGGCTCTGAGACACAGACAGTTATACTGCTGGAAGATGACATCACTGTCAGGGAAGACATCAAGCATGAAGGGATACAGGTGGTTCGCAGCTGTTGACCTGTCTTCAGTTACTACCATAGGTCCAGAAGAATGTCTGCCATAGCATAATACTGCTTCCACCAGCGTACATCCCAGGCGCGTTGCACGTTTTGAGCTGCCATTCATTTCGACAACAGTGTTTATGGAGACAGCCATAGACCTAGTGTAGCAATAATGTGATACTCCTGAGGAGCCCACATGTTTCCATTGATTGAGGGTCAAATTCTGATGGTCCCATGCCAACTGCAATCATAATTGATGATGTTGTTGGGTCAACATGTGAACACTTAGGGGTGGTCTGATGTGGAGCTCTATGCTCAGCAATGTACAATAACGTTGCATTTTGAAACACTTGTGCTTGCACCAGCATTGGATTCTTTCACCAGAAATGCCACACATCACCATCTATCCTACTTTACAGAGTAGACAAGCCTCCGAACCTCACATTCTGTGAAGAGTTGTGGACATCCAACGATTTAGTGCCTAGTGGCATTTTCACTGTCCTACCTCTTCCCACAGATGCTCATGACAGTAACACATGAACATTCATCCAGCTTCACCATTTTCCAGATATTCCTTCACAGGCTCTGTGTAATAATAATCTGGTCTTTATCAGAGTTGCTTGTCAATTTGCAACCCATATCTTCACTAGGGTGATCTTCCATCTGTGTCTGCTCCTCTTACAGACTTTTGTTACCACATAAAACACCCACAATGCCACCAGTCAGCATCCAACATCATGGTGGGCAGGAGTCATGATATTTTGGCTTATCAGTGTATTAGCTATGCTGCAGTTAGTGGGTGTGACAGGCAACCAACTGTCTTCTAGCATGAATAACCTCTGTCAAACTGTGGCTGCCCACAATCCAGGTGCTGAACATGTTGTATACCACAACACAAATTACTTTAATGGGTATTTGGATACACTCTTCCAGCACAAGTTTTGCTGAACTACACAGATGGGAACTGTCTCTCCAGCATTTTCTGCAGTCTCACAACCTCCTGGCTTTAGTCTTTACTAATGTGTTTCCTACTGTTTCACATTATCTTTTCCCTTTCCTTTTTCTCTTCTGCTTTTGTCAACACCACTCAGTCCCTGCCCAGACCCCGCAGCCAGCCGGTGTGGCTGTGCGGTTGTAGGCACTACAGTCTGGAACTGCGTGTCCGCTTCGGTCGCAGGTTTGAATCCTGCCTCAGGCATGGTTGTGTGTGCTGTCCTTACGTTATTTAGGTTTAAGTAGTTCTAAGTTCTAGGGGACTGATGACCACAGATGTTAAGTCCCGTAGTGCTCAGAGCCATTTGAACCAGATCCCGCACTGTCTTCTCCACCATTCTTGCCCCTGTAGGCTCTCTCTCTTGCTCTCTTTCTCTCTGTCTCCCCCCTTTCCTCCCTCCTCCCTCTCTCTCACCCCTTTCATACCTCTCTCTCTCCTTCCCTCCCTCCTTTCCCCTTTCCACCATTCTCCTATTCTCTCTCCCTTCACCGTATCCCTCCCTGACTCAACTTTTCTCACTTTTCTCCTTCTTCTTTCTGTACTTCTTATATGCCCTACTCCCTCAGAACTTCTTTCATCTTATGCAACCACTGAATCATCTCTCTTTCCTGCTCCTGTCTTGCACTATCCCACTATCCCCTACTTGCTTTGTGCATCCTTTCCTACCCCCCCCCCCCCTCCCCACCCCCCACCCCACCCAGCATCCATCAGCCCAGGAAACTGCTCTCAATACTCAAAAATCAATGATCAGTGTTATCATGGTAGCATTTATTTGGCTGTCAGTGTAGTTATGTGGGTGAATATGTGTTCTTTCTACCAGAAAAAGAGTCATAGCTCAAAAGCTAGTGAACACCGTTTTCTGCTATTTTTGTCTATGTGCCACACATCAATCTACTGTAAGTAAGTAGTTGCCTTTCACTTATTTTATGTATTCTCATGGTCTTATGTTGCCTTTAAATTAAATGTACATGTTGACCTTGTTCCACAACCCAGGTACCCCTCACTACAGGATCTAGGGAATTCGATTTACAATTTGTTTTGATTTGATTTTACTGATTCCAGAAATCTTACAGTGTTGTTACAGATATAGGATAAGTCATAGAAAACACTGCAGTGATATACATGGATAAATACAAATATTTTTTTTAATGTTCAGTTATGTAAGACACACATTGTTCATAGACAGTTATCATTCTTAGAACATGTTTCTACATAAGGCACTCAAATACATATTGCAATGTCATACATGTATACACTAATTATATTAGACATCATGTTTGCAGACAGTCACAACAAAGAATCAACAGTTATATCTGTCAAATGAGACATATAAGTCAGGTGAAGGTTGATGTTAATGGTAGCACACACATATTCAAGTTTCATTAAACAAAGTTATTTTAGATTAGTTCTCATAAAGGGTAATTTTGTTTTGGGTCTGAATCGTTTGTGATACAACTTTAAACCTTCAGGTAGCTTCTTGCACAGAAGTACCCCCTTGTACCACATAGTACAGTGTGCTTTACATAGCCATTGATCAACTCTCATTGGAATATCAAATTTGATGATATGAATATCTCTATTAATGGAAATACATGCAGATTTTTGTGAATAAAAACACACTGTTTCATGAATACAGATAGAAGGCAGTGGCAAGGTACTGAGACCCTTAAACCAAAGTCTAGTGGTGAAAGAAAGTGTCACTTGTTTCATCAACTCAGTCATTTGTTTCTGCATAATTAATATCTTCTTGTGGGAAATGCCCCAAAATGGAATGCAGTACTTCATTATTGAGTGCTAAGCAGACTCATTTAAGTCACAAACTTTACTTAGAATACTAAATACACAATGCAGACCGCTCATTCTGTTTAACAATTTATTTTTATGTATGCCCTATAGAAGTGTGTCATCCATCCTCACAACAAGGACTTTTGTAATTATTTCTCTATGCATGGACACATTTTCTGTTCATATTATCTACCACTGATGGTACAGGGTGGAGCATGGTAAATTTCTTTTTTAGAATTCATATTGTGGCGGCGCTGTTGGTTGAACAGAAGGAGAGTGGGTGTGGTTTAAAGTGACCAATGGGAAGTTTGTATTCAATTGTTATTCTTGCAGTGGACACATGAAGAGGACTCATTTTGTGTTGAAGTGTATTGGTCGAACTCCCACTTGATCATTGCAGCGGAGCACGCTTTTTGTTTGCGATTTGCAGTACCCCGAACTGGACAGGTTCCTGGATCGAACTCAGTTTTAAATTGGGTAAAATGTATTCACAATAACAAGGGATGAGCAATCTGTATGAAGAGGACCTGAGAGAAGTATTAGAACAGCATAAAATGTTGAATGAGTTAGAGCAGCAGTACTGCAATCTCCGAAATGCTCATCTCAAAAACACCCACTTGCTTGTGGCATTTCAAGACGTTCTCTCCACCATATTCTTCATGACGAACTGAATTTTCACCTTATATAATGTGCATGGTCCAGCAATTGTCAGTACGGGATTATGTAACTCGAAGAACATCTTGTGAAGACATGCTTGTAACCATACCCCATGACACAAATGCGTTCTTTCCTGATGAGGCACATTTTCACCTCAATGGGTGTGTAAACAAACAGAATATGTGTTACTGGAGTACACAAACCCCAGACAAATTCACCAGAGACCCCTGGACTCAGACCACATCACTGTGTCATTTGCCATATCATGAGTAGGCATCAGTGGCTCTTCTTTTTCCAGGAAAATCATCATGCTGTAACTGTGAATTTTGACTGTTACTTAACTATACTGCAAGAGTTTTTCCAACTGGCTTTCAAGGCAATGCAATTACAGGATACCTGGTTTCAACAAGATGGTGTGACTGCATACACAGCAGGCATTGCCATGAATTTTTTGAGACAAACTGTGGTGTCACCGCCAGACACCACACTTGCTAGGTGGTAGCCTTTAAATCGGCCACGGTCCGGTAGTATAGGTTGGACCCACGTGTTGCCACTATCAGTGATTGCAGACCGAGTGCCGCCACACGGCATCTCTAGAGAGACTTCCTAGCACTCTCCCCAGTTGTACAACCGACTTTGCTAGTGATGGTTCACTGACAAAATACACTCTCATTTGCTGAGATGATATTTAGCATAGCCTTCAGTTATGTTATTTGCTACGACCTAGCAAGGCGCCATTATCAGTTACTATTGATATTGTGAACTATGTACCGTCAAGAGCGACGTTCGTCATTAATGGATTAGTTAAGTATTCCACCAGCTACGTCCGTTATTTCTGAAATTCTAATTTCCTTGTCCTGTTCCAGACCTCACGCCAGCCTGCATGAGCTAAATCGCGTGCCTTTCAGCCTCCTCTAGTAACACGGTGTTGGCTCTCCTGCCAACCACAAAACAAACATTTCCTCCCTCATATGGGGGATCTCAACTGGCCCATATGATCACTACTGGACTTAGACCCTTGCAGTTTTTTTCTTTGACATTACCTGAAGTCAGAGGTGTATTGTAACCATTCCGACATGCTGGAAGACGTACAGAACAATATTTATGCTGAAATTGCAAGAATACCAGGAGCCACGTTTGAAAGAGTGCACGAGAACTTCAGAAAATGACTGTGGCAGTAAGTGGATTATGAAGGCAGACATTTTCCAGATATACTGTTTAAAGCATGTAATTAGAAACTTCATTACTGTCTAATACGAGAAAAATAAAAATGTAAGTTTGTAAGTGTTTATTATTTTTTTATTTAGTTCCTAAATCAGCAATTTATTGCACTTCACCCTATACCTTTTGTGATGAATGGAAAGTAATGTAGACTTTATTTAGCAGGAACGTGTTTCTAATTAATAAATTTACCAGATTGGAGTTTGTGTCAGCAATGTTGTTGTTGAGTTGAAGACGTGAGTAGAAAATAATGTATTAGTGTCACCAGCAAATATTAGTGGTAGACTTTCCTGAATGCATTTGGCCAAATCACTTATAAATGGAAATAGAAGTGGACCAAGCATGAAACCTTGGGAAATGTCTTGTCTTACTACTCGTCCATTTTGCTGAATGCTTTCACCATTTTTTGATGTCATTACAACTTTCTACACTCTGTCTGAAAGATGTGATCTAATCCAGACATTTACTTTTTCCCTAGTTCCATAATGCAGTAGTTACTCCAAAGGTAATGCACAGTTAGCAGGACCAAAGGCCTTTGTGAGTTCAAGGAATACACTTGTTGTGAGTTTTCTTTCACTGTATGCACTATAAATTTCACCTGAAAATGAATATAATGCTCCACTTACTGATCTCCCTTTCCAAACCCCAAACTGGTGGAGACTCAATAATCAGTTACTTTCCAAGAAGTTAATAGCATGGTTATATACTCCTCCCTCAATGACTTTTGATATGCTTGATAAGATGGAGCTCTTTACATCACTCCTTTCCCCTTTTTTAAATGGAGGAACATTTATTTATTTATTTAGCCATCCGTGGACATTTTAAAATGTAACAGTATTTGCTGCTTTAAAAAGTTTGAGGAAGTGACCTGACAATAAAGAGCAGTTTATTATATCTGACAGGGGTTACACATGATGGAAGGTTTGCTTTAAAAGATAATTAGATACATCATAAAAACTATGGGAATGTTTGTTTGGTTTACATGTTAAAATAAAGCAGACTTCACTTGGTGTGGTTGGATCAAGAAAGTGTGATATTGGGAATACCACCAAATCTGGGTAATGAGAAGGTGTAGAAGTTCTGTTTATGGACAACAGTCTGTCACCAATGTTTGTGAAGTTTTTATTGAATATTTCACATAATTGTTTAGGGTCAGAGATAGCTCCATCTTCATTTTTAATGAATATTATTGAGTGTGTCTTGCATTGCCAATTGTCTCATTGATTGCTTTCCTCATGGCTTTTGAGTTATTACCTGAGTTGGTTATGAACTGCTGATTGTACATTTTCTTATCTTCACAAATGGTCTTGTTTGGTATATTTTTATACTCTTTTAAATAGTGTGGATAGCTCACTGTCCCTTGTGTTACTGTAAGTTTATAGCAGCTTCTTATTTCTATATGAGGTTTGTATTGTTCATTATCTATTTAACACTGGAGATTTTGCATGTGTATTGTTTAGATGTCAGTTTGGTTGGAAATGCCATATCGTAATTGTGTTACAAAACACTCATAAATTCATTATTGTCAACATTCCTAGAATAAGAGACATCCTTCTAGTCAGCTTTATGGAACATAGCCTATGTGTGAGGTGTACTGTATTGTTATTGTATTGAGCTGCAATGATACTGTTTGTTTACTTGCACCTCACTTGTCCATAGCCTACTTGGTACCAAGCAGTTATAACCTCATATATCATTAGAGATGTTTTTTCTAGTGTGTAATCAGGTGATATGTTAGTATTAACAAAAACACCATCAACTGCAGAGGAGCCAGTAGTAGTTGTTCTTACAGGTTTTTTATGTTTATCATATTATAACAGTGAAATATACTCCCTATTTCTCAGGAAGCAGAGGATCCTATTAATAAATCTATATTTAAGTCTCCACTCAGAAAATATTGGGTCATTTTAAACTGTAAACCTGTAGCTGTGTGTCTGGTTTTGGAGCGAATATTAGTATGCCTTGGTTAGAGATTTAATATGTACTATGAAATCTTCAAAATGTTTTTCACACTCATTCACTTGGTTTTAACTACAAGATTACATTCTACATTATCTCTGGTAAGTATCAGAAAACCGCCCCCCCTCCCCCCACCTTTTTTTTCTACAAAAGAAATTAACTGTTTGGAAGCCTGGAAAGGAAAAATGGGCAACCTCACCATCTCAGCTGCACAAAGCAAATATAAAATTCCTGTGAGGCTTTCTAAAAATATTTGAATGTCTAAACTTTTGTTCTGTATGCTTTGTAGATTCCAGAAAAAAACAATGTTTTGATTTTTTGTATCGATTCACTTGGTCTGGTCAGTGATTCACCTGCAAACAATCATTTCTCATGTGACTCATACTTGGTATTGGCCTGATCAATGGACTCTATATCCTAAAAAGGTTTTATCATCAGAATATTGCTGGTAATTCAACATTATCCTATTTGTATTGGGCATAAGATGGTTCCTTTTCATTTCTTTGAGTAATTTATGCCTCACAAATTGCTTTCAAAGACCATTCAAATGAAACCCCTGTGAGATATGGGACCTACAACCAGTCCCACTGATATTTTGGATACTAATGTTTTTAACATGTTTAAATATACTTGAAGAATATTCAATATCAGTATTAATCTTCTTGTTTATGTAGAACCATTGTGATAGGTTGTATTGGTGTGGAATGTTGACAAGGAGAATGTTTGTGTGAGTCAGATGACACAACCAACTCTTTATCTCCTGGCAAGCTAAAGACATTTCATTTTTACATACTTCATTGGAACAACGAAATACAGCTATGAAGTCATTTAATAATAAATTACCAATTTCCTCTAAGCAAATGTGCTTCTTATCTCCAAGAGGCAGCCCCTGGCATTACAAAACTTGTGATCTCACATCTGATGTTTCATTAACATGCAAGGCTGTTCCACATCTGTGGTTATCAACAAGAATCATACAGGGTGACAGTTATAGAACTATATGAAATAAAATCATCATAACTTCTGAATGGTTCTTCTTAGGATGTTTAAATGGTACAGTTGGCCAAGGGCTTGATGGGAATTAGTATGGCTAGTATGTTTTGGTTTAGTGATGAAGCCCGCTTTCATTTGGATGGGTTTGTCAATAAGCAAAAGTAGCACATTTAGAGGACTGAGATTTTGCATTTTATGATCAAGAAGTGTGATCACCCTCAATAGGTGACGGTATGGTGTGCAATGTCCTGTCACAGAATAATCGATGCAATATTCCTTGATGGCATGGTGACTACTGAAGGGTACATAAAGGTTTTGGAAGATGATTTCATTGCCATTATCCAAATTGACTCTGACTTTGACAAGATGCGGTTCATGCAAAATGGAGTTCGACCCCATCAAAGCAGGAGAGTGTTTGAGATCCTGGAGGAGCACTTTCGAGACTGCATTCTGGCTCTGGGGTACCCAGAGGCCACTGGCATGGTCCTCAATTGGCCGCTAGATTCTCTAGACCTGAACACATGTGACCCCTTTATGTGAGGCCATATTAATGACAAGGTGTACAGCAATAAGTCCAAAACCATTGCTGAGCTGAAAACAGCCATTCAGGAGGTCACTGACAGCATCAATGTTCTGACACTTCAGTGGGTAATGCAGAATTTCACTATTCATCTGTGCCACATCATCATCAATGAGGACATGCATATCAAACATGTCATAGCCTAGATCCAAATATGTTTGGTGGTATTTACATGTTGAATAAAGTGTGTACACACCATAGTTTGTAACTAATTTACATTTCTTTCAAATAGTTCAATAATTGTCACCCTGCAAGTTTCTTTAGCAGTTTGAAAGTGTTAGCTGTGGCATCTGTTCTAATTTTTCATTGACCTGATGAGATATGTGGATGTAGTGAAGCAAAGCGAAATGTAGTGTGAGGAGGGCTATGCGAGAGGCGTTCAATGAATTCGAAAGTAATGTTTTATGTACTGACTTGGCAGAAAATCCTAAGAAATTTTGGTCTTATGTCAAAGCAGTAGGTGGATCAAAACAAAATGTCCAGACACTCTGTGACCAAAATGGTACTGAAACAGAGGATGACAAACTAAAGGCCGAAATACTAAATGTCTTTTTCCAAAGCTGTTTCACAGAGGAAGACTGCACAATAGTTCCTTCTCTAGATTGTCACACAGGTGACAAAATGTTAGATAGCAGAATAGACAACAGAGGGATAGAGAAACAATTAAAATCGCTCAAAAGAGGAAAGGCCGCTGGACCTGATGGGATACCAGTTCAATTTTATGCACAGTATGCAAAGGAACTTGCCTCCCTTCTTCGGTGTACCATAGGTCTCTAGAAGAGCGTAGCATTCCAAAGGATTGGAAAAGGGCACAGGTCATCCCTGTTTTCAAGAAGGGACATCGAACAGATGTGCAGAACTATAGACCTATATCTCTAATGTCGATCAGTTGTAGAATTTTGGAACACATATTATGTTTGAGTATAATGACTTTTCTGGAGACTAGAAATCTACTCTGTAGGAATCAGCATGGGTTTTGAATAAGACGATCGTGTGAAACCCAGCTCATGCTATTCATCCACAAGACTCAGAGGGCCATAGACATGGGTTCCCAGGTAGATGCCATGTTTCTTGACTTCCGCAAGGCATTCGATACAGTTCCCCACAGTCGTTTAATGAACAAAGTAAGAGCATATGGACTATCAGACCAATTGTGTGATTGGATTGAAGAGTTTCTAGATAACAGATCACAGCATGTCATTCTCAATGAAGAGAAGTCTTCCGAAGTAAGAGTGATTTCAGGTGTGCCGTAGGGGAGTGTCGTAGGACCGTTGCTATTGACGATATACATAAATGACCTTCTGGATGACGTCGGAAGTTCACTGAGGTTTTATGCGGATGATGCTGTGGTATATCAAGAGGTTGTAACAATGAAAAATTGTACTGAAATGCAGGAGGATCTGCAGCGAATTGACACATGGTGCAGGGAATGGCAATTGAATCTCAATGTAGACAAGTGTAATGCGATGCAAATACACAGAAAGAAAGATCCCTTATCATTTAGCTACAATATAGCAGGTCAGCAACTGGAAGCAGTTAATTCCATAAATTATTTGGGAATATGTTTTAGGAGTGATTTAAAATGGAATGATCATATAAAGTTGATCGTCGGTAAAGCAGATGCCAGACTGAGATTCATTGGAAGAATCCTAAGGAAATGCAATCCGAAAACAAAGGAAGTAGGTTACAGTACGCTTGTTTGCCCACTGCTTGAATACTGCTCATCAGTGTGGGATCGGTACCAGATAGGGTTGATAGAATAGATAGAGAAGATCCAACGGAGAGCAGTGCGCTTCATTACAGGATGAATTAGTAATCGCAAAAGCGTTACAGAGATGATAGATAAACTCCAGTGGAAGACTCTGCAGGAGAGACGCTCAGCAGCTCGGCACAGGCTTTTGGTGAAGTTTCGAGAACATACCTTCACTGAGGAGTCAAGCAGTATATTGCTCCCTCCTACGTATATCTTGCGAAGAGACCATGAGGATAAAATCAGAGAGATTAGAGCCTACACAGAGGCATACCGACAATCCTTTCCACGAATGATACAAGACTAGAATAGAAGGGAGAACCGATTGAGGTACTCAAGATACCCTCCGCCACACACCGTCAGCTGGCTTGCGGAGTATGGATGTAGATGTAGATGTAGATGTTTTGTACTGCAGCATTTCTCGGTGATGCCCCTTCAGTATCTTGTGGAGAAATTCTTTCATCACTGACAATGCTGAACACTTCATATTGGTTTCTTAAAGGTCTATTAGGTCTACCATTTGATACATTTCATCAGGTAACACATTTTCATTCTATTATAGATTTTTCATATAATTCCAATGATTAATCCACCTTTCCACACTGAAAGTGAAACTTCATGTCATACTCAACCACTTTCTGTGCTTCTCACAGATGCAACTACCACACTCTTGGTATCTTTCAACAGCACACTCAATTTATTTGCTTCTTTTTTGCACTGGCTGCTTTGTTGCTGGATGTCTTCATTTTTGTATTTTATTGTATGAATCTTGTCACACAGTGCCATAATAATTTCCTCTTTGCTGTTTGCTTTCTTAAGTTTAGGCTAATACATCTTTGTGACAGCTTGTGCAGAACCCCATTTTTCTTTTTGGACTGTAAAATGTAAGACTGCAGTGCTGTAGTTTTCACCAAAAATTGTTTTCAGATGTGATTTAAAAAGCGTGCCAATTAACAGATAAATTCACAACTGCAACACTTATGTGGCTATAGAAGTGAGAGGCACTTATTTCAGTTTCTTAATAATTCTTTCCTGTATAATAAATAACTTCTTGTGAGACATGCCAAAATGAGAAGAGTGTAGCTACAGATGCAAAGTAAGCACAATTCAGTGTTCGTGTATCATAGATTAAATGCGTGGCACGAATTTCTCAGTTGATTTAATAGCTTATATTATTGCTAACATCCAGGCTGAAAATGCTTCTTTGAAGTCAACTAACAAAAAACGCATGTGGGTGTATGTGTGCACATCCATACACACACACACACACACACACACACACACACACACACACACACACAAACACACACACACAGCTACATTGTCCTGCACAACTACATGATCTGGTGTGCTTATGTGTGTATTCCGTTACTTAAGTCTGAAGAAAGACATTGTCCAAAAGCTCAGTAACATTTTCAGTCTTGTTTATCTGATTGTTGACTGTTAATTTACCTAAACTCGTTCCATTATGCAATGAAAGTCAGTTTTTACAGAGTATAATTTTTTCACAGTACGGAAGTGTAATATCACAGATCAATATACCACTTAATGTATTTTCACTTATCCCATACCTCTGTGTGCTGGGCATCTACATCTATTTACATACTCCACAGCCAGCTATAGAATACACAATGGAGGGTACCTTGAACCACTACCAGTCATTCCCTTACCTGTTCTAGTCACAACTGGAAAGAAGGGATAATGACTGTCTATATGTCTTTGCCTAAGCCCTGATTTCTCTTGTCTAATCTTTGCAATCCTTAAGTGAGATATATTGATAGCTGTAGTATCATTCTGCAGTCAGTTGCTAGTACTGGTTCTCTAAACTTTCACAATAGTATTTGTCAAAAAGAACATCACTTTCCCCATAGGGACTTCCATTTGAGTTCACTGAGTATTTTCATGATACTCACATGTTGATCAAACCTACCGGTAGGTGTTCTATACATAACTTTGATTATTTTATAGATGAGCTATACTTTCCTAGAATTCCCCCAGTAAATCAAAGTTGACCACTCACCTTACCACCAACCTTACTTGCTCATTCTATTTCATATTGCTTTGCAGTGTTATGCCTAGATATTTCATTGATCTGACTGTGTTAGTCAGCACACAATTAATACTGTATATGAACATTAGAAGATTGTTTTCCCTTACTTTTTTCTGCATCAAGAGGAAGCTGTCATTCATTGGGCAAAGCAGAAATTCTCTCAAGTCATCCTGTACCCCATTATAGTGTCTCAACAACAATACTTTTCCTTACACTGTAGCATCACCAGCAAAAATTCACAGAGTGCTGCTCACTCTATGCTTCAGATCATTCATGAGTGCAATACAAGATCAGACTTACCAAACTTCCCTCAGACATTCTTAACTATACACCCTCATTTCTGATAGGCACCCACCATCAAGGACAACATACTCAGTTCTGTGTCATCTCATAGAATCAAGTGCACAGCCAGTGGTCTGCATCTACCAAACTTGATATTTCAACATCATAACTTAGCATCTTCATCAGATATTTCCTGAGACTGGTTACTTTGCTGACCACATCCCATATTTATGCCAGAGCAGTGCCTGGCGTTTACTATGCTGTCCACACCTGCTGTGGCTGTTTCTAGTGGTGGTATCCATCTCCAAGCATTCTATCTTCTGTCCATGCTCATTGCAGCTGTCTTCCACAGCAGCAGCCATCCCAAGGCATTCTGTATTAGGTCTGTGCCTGCCAGGCACATTCCTAGAACTATTATGATGCTGTAGATGTTCCTTTTGCTGTCTGAAACTGTTGTGGGTTTATCTCATGACCATTTCATCCTCCTGGAGTTCTGAATTCAGTACATGCCTGCAAGGTGCACTTATTGCAGCATCAGGCTGCTGTTGAAGTTGCATATTATGTCTGGCCATGCTGTAGCAATCTCTTGTGGTGGTAGCCACCATCTGGTGTTCCAATTATGTCTGCTCCCAAGTTGTGCAGTGCTTGAGGTTTCATTTGGTTGATGAATTCCCTATCTTATCCATGACTGCTGTTACTGTCTCACAAGGATGTGAGTGCCACCAGTGCTCCATATGAGGTTTGATTCTGTTGTTATGAATCCAGTTGTCTGCAATTCATTACCTGAGAAGGGAACTTTTTTCCAGTGTTACTGCAGTAGATCCAAAGGCAAATTCCATGTCTTACTGAGCTGGTATCCTGCTTCTCAACTGATCAGGTTTTCTGCCATCTTGATTTCAATAGATTCGCTGGTGACACTATCCCAGAATCTGGGGGTTTGAGCCAGGATCCTGGTTTTGTCATAATTCATGGTGTGTTCAAGTTCCAGGCAATGTTCTGCTATTGCTGATTTTGTGGCCTGTCATAGCCTGGTATGTCTTTGGTGTTCCTTACATCTTGACTGATGTAAGACATACCACATTCACAAGGTACTGAATTTTACAGACTATACGATTCCCTTTTCTCATTGAAAAATTGCCTCCAATGTTCAGGTGCATCTTATACTTGAGATTAATATAAAAATGTTTGATTTAAAATTCCCATTAGTCTTAAAAATAACCCTATATTTGATTCCATGGGAAACCTGTCTGTATCTGGCAACATTGGATTCAACTAGCAGCAGTAGAGCACCAATGCTACGAATATGAGTTGTGGGGATTCACAAGCCTGATAACACTATCTCCCTCCCACCTCACCATCACAAACCCAGAACACTGTGTAGGCTAAGAGGCGTCATTGCAGTCTACAGTGACAGTGAACTCAGACTGAAAGTGATTTGTATTAATAGTAACAGTACAATACCTTTGTTACTAGCTAATGGAGAAAGATGACAGGTATTCATATGATGTGGGCTACAAATTGAAAGTAATAGCATATGCAGAAGAGCATGGAAACAGAGTAGCTGAGCAGCATTTAGCCCCTCAAAAAATAGAAAAAACCATTTGTGATTGGTGGACTAGTAAAGACAAATTGAAAAAAATGAGGAAGATCAAATGTGCAAATAGAGAACTGAAGATAAAATAACCATAACTAGAAACTGATGTATTGAAAGTGATTCAAGGACACTGTCAAAATGGCATTAGGGTTAATACAAAAATGATTTAAATACGAGCTTGTTAGCTAGCATTGCACTGGAACTTAACAGACTTTAAGAGTGGATCTGGTTTGTGCAACAGGGGTATGAAGCATCATGGATTTAGCATGTGAACCAAAACCAAAATATCTCAGAAAATGCCGCAAGAGTAAGAAGAGAAAATTTTGTCTCCCCATTGTTTTATTATTCAACACTAAAAGAAAACCAATGTGAAACTAAGCCAAATAGTGAATATTGACAAAACTACTCTGACATTTGATGTGCCAAGTAAGAGAACTGTTGCTATGAAAGGTGCTAAAGCTGTAACTATAAATACAAATAGACATGAAAAGATGCACTACACTGCAATACTTTTGTGTTGTGCTGACAGTACTAAACTTAATCCAATCACCATTTTCAAATGCAAAACAATGCTGAAACCTACTGAAACACTGCCAAGTGTTGTTGTTCACAAAAATGACAAGAGCTGAATGAATGGACAAGGCTGGTACGAAAGCCTTGTGGGAGGGAAGGGAAGGTGCTTTTTTGAAGGAGAGTTCACTTCTTGTGATAGATTAGTTTAGCAGTCATTTAAAAAATTCTGTAAAAGTGAAATTGTGACAGGGAAATATAGAGCTTGCTGTTATTCTGGGAGGACTTGCTTCACAACTACAACCTCTTCATCTCTCGAAAAATAAACCATGTGAAGTTTATATGATAGAGGATTGGAACCAATGGCTGGTGGATGAAACTCAACAAGAATTCACACCAAAGGGAGCTTTAAAATGACCTACAATCAAAGAAGTGTGCCAGTGTATAAAACAGTCATGATCTAGAGTGAGAGATGATATTATTGTTAAATCTTTCAAGAAGTGTGGCATAAGTAACACCCTCAATGACAGTGAAGACCATCTCATATATGAAGAGGACAATGATGACTGTGAAGAGGAAGAAGAAGAAGAAGAAGGAAGTTCAGATGAAAATTTTCAGGGATTTTAAAGATCAGTTCAGTTTTATAAACTAAGAATTTATTTTTATTCTGGTTTTGAAATTTGAAAATAAAAATGGTAAAAATTTCATAAAAAAAAATTGTTTGAAAATTTAGGTGTGTCTTAAGTCTATACCGTCTTACAGTCTGCAAAATATGGTATATGGTAAATACCAGGTTTTATTAAACCCAGATCATCCTTGACTGTTCCAAGGAGCACCCTGATCATACTGGATGGTCAGAACACAATTTTGATTTTGCGTTTCTTCAGGATTCTGCTAATCTTAGTAGAGGTAGGCTCTGCATACTGTAGAAAGGCTACCTTCCTAGACTCTTCTTCTTGTTCGTCTTCCATTGTATCATGTTGTGGGATGTAATACTTTGTGGATGCCCCTGATTGAATATCCATTGTCTGGAACACTCATTGTACATGCTCTAACTTTTTTGTCAAGCTGTCTGCATCAGAGTGTCTTGACTTGGTGTACAAGTGTTCTGAGCACTCTGTTCTACTCTGCTGGATGGTGGTAGCTGTCAGCTTTTAGGTATAAGTCAGTGTGTGTTGGTTTCCTACCACACTGTGATGAATATGCCACCTGCCTTTCTCTTCACTGGGACATCTAGGAACAGGAGTATTATCATTCTCTAGTTCCATGGTGAACTTAATTTTGGGATGTCTTGAGTTCAGATGGTCCAGGAACTTGTTCAGTCTTTTCCAGCCATTTGTCCAGATGATAAATATGTCATCAACATATCTGAAGAAACATATTAGCTGATGGACAGCAATTGTAAGGTCATCATCCTCAAATTTCTCCATAAACAGATTTGCCACTCCTTCCAGTCTGCTCATAGAATTGGACTGCACACAAGGAGTAAATCAGTGTTAAAGCATGCTTGAAAAGATCCAGCAGAGCTTCATCAAGTCTCTTACTGATCAAATTGAGTGCATCCTGAAGTAGCACCCAGATGAATAGAGAAACAATGTCAAAGCTGACTGAAATGTCTGTATTCAAGATTCATAGGTTTTTGAGGTGTTCCACAAATTCTGAGGAGTGGTCAATGCGGTGGATGCACTTTTCCACTTATGGTGTTACCAACTTCTTAAGGTAGGTGGCTGTAGGGTTGATGGCTGCACTGATATTGCTCACTATCAAATGAAGCGGTACACTGTCTTTATGAATTGTGTGTCATCCATATAGTCTGGGTGATACAGATGTCTTATATTTCAGTTGCTTAACAACTTTCTCAGGCCATCCTGTTTCCTTAAGAAGAGCCTTGGGTTTCCTGCCAACTCTGTTGGTGAGATCATTTTCTAGTGTACTGTAAGCAGGGTCCTCTAAAATTTGACAGGTCTTCTGGTCAAAATCAGTTTTTTGCTGTATGACAGCAGAATTCCCTTGTTCACCAGTATGCCACTAAGTTTTCGTCTTCCCATGAACTCTTGAGGACCACTCTCCTGTCTCTTGAGATGTTTGTTTTAGGTGGCCTGGCTCTGGTTACCACATTGCAGTCTCTCTCTGGATCTCTTATCCAATACTTGATGGTAGAGTACAGAGCTGATGAAGTCAGAAACTGTTAGATCTCTAGGAGTGACTGCAAAATTGAGGCTCCTTCTGAATATCTTTAAGGTTGCACTGTATAATGAGCAACCACTCAAATTTACCACCTTGCAGGCATTGTGTATTTGTTGCACTCTGTTGCTCAAGGGCTCAAATTTTGCGAGATGATGAGCTGTAGCATTGTGTTTGATGCATGCTATCAGCAACCATAAAGTAGCATCCATCCTGTCTCAGTCCTCTGGTGCTAAGTTGTTTGCTAAGTTCAGATGTAGATGTAGTAGTTCCCTGGAGGTGATGTCCAGTCTATGCTGCATGTCACAGATACAGTACTTTCACCTACCACAGCAATACCAGCATAATGCTTGATTCTGCTAGCTACCTTAGATGTGATAAGATGTTTAATTTTATCATACACAGCCACCACATCTCCTTCTCTGCATTTCTGTAGGAAGTTGAGTGAGCTCACAATCCCCTCATTGCATTCTCATAGCTTGTCTAATAGTTTCATATTCATGCACATTTCCTCCCCATAGAGTCTTGCAATATAATTTCTTAGACCTTGCTGGTGATTTATTGTCATGTAGAATCAGGTGTACTACTGGTGTTCCACCTCTTCCCAGCATGATAGCTGGCCAGTGTGGCCGTGAGGTTCTAAGTGCTTGAGTCTGGAACCGCGTGACTGCTACGGTCGCAGGTTCGAATCCTGTCTCGGGCATGGATGTATGTGATGTCCTTAGGTTAGTTAGGTTTAAGTAGTTCTAAGTTCTAGGGGACTGATGACCACAGATGTTAAGTCCCATAGTGCTCAGAGCCATTTGAAGCATTTTGAACCTGCATGATATTCCAATGTCATAACTCAGTGTTTTCATGGGGTGTTTCCTGAGACTGGTTTCTTTGCTGCTGCATCTCTGACAGTGCTAGGAACATGACTAGTGGGTGCTGACCTAATACAGAATGGGAGTGGCTGCCACCACAGAAGACAGCTGTAACGGGTGTGGATGGGAGTTGGAATGCCTGGGGAGGGATTGCACCACTAGAAACAGCTACAGCAGGTGTGGACACACTAGTGAACACCAGGCACTGCCCAGGCATAAATATGGAACCTGGACTTGATGAAGAGGCTGAGTTATGATGTTGAAATATCATGTTGGGAAGATACAGGCCACTGGCAGTATACCGAATTCTATGCATTGACAATGAATTGCCAGAAAAATCTAAGAAATTATACTTAGTTCTTTTACTTAAAAAAATCTTCAAGCCATTCACATATCCATGAACGCATTCTGTAAGCCCAGATCTTCATTAACAATCTGCAATGCCGTACTGTATCAAACTTTTTATGAAAATGTAAGAATATGGAATTTGCTTGTTGCTCTTCATCCAAGATTTGCAGGATATCATGTGAGAAAGGGGTAAGCTGACTTTTGCATAAGCAATGCATTCTAAATTCATGTTGCTTTGTGGGCAGCTACTTTTCTGTCTCAAGGATGTTTATTACATTCAAACTTAGAATATACTCAAAAATTCTGTAACCAACGGATATTAAGGATATTGGTCTGTAATTTTGTGGATCTATTCTTTCATCCTTCTTATATTTGGAAGTCATCTGTGCTATTTTCCAGTTAGCTGGGACTTTGTACTGGGTGAGAGATTCACGATAAATGCAAGCTAAGTAAAGGGTCAGTGCTGAAGAATACTCTCTGTAAAGTTGAATTGGGATGCCATCCAGATCTGGTGCTTATTTGTCTTCAGCTCTTTCAAGATGCTTCTGAATGCCAGAGATACCTACATGTATGTCTGCCATGCAGGAGTCTGTGCAGGAGTCAAATTATGGCATGTCTGCAGGGCTTGCCTGCATGAATGATTTTTTAAGTGTTTGGTAACATCTGCTTTTCTTTTGCTCTATATGATTGCCACGCCAGATTGGTCAGTGAGGGACTGGAAAGAAGCCTTTGACCATCTTGGTGAAAGTGGAGGTTGTTGTAGTTGTGCATAATTTTTTTTTTTTTTTTTTTTTTTTTTTTTATCGTTATGGAGAGATTATGGAACATAGTGACAGTCCATGAAATGCAACAGTGTGGGTACAAGTCTTTCTCCAGAAGACAGTTTTAATCTGTCGGGAAGTTTCATAACACAAGTCACTCTTCTGCAAGTGAAAAATTTGTGCTGGAATAAAATACAACATTGTGGCCAAGAGACCTTCAGGAAATATCACAACTACATCATTGTACTTTGTTTGTATATTGTCTCAAAACAACATGTTTTATCTTCCCACAAGAAGGTCATCACAAACTATTAATAATGTGGGAATAGACGCATGTTTTTGGAACTGCAACACCAATAACAATATGTGAGAGTGAAATAAGATCTACAAATCAGATTAGATTTGTGACAATACACAAATGATTGAGTTCACAGAACTATATATGATCTCTGACCATGATGATAAAGTATGGTACGAAGCCTCCATATGGTGCAACAAGACTATTTGAACTTCATGGTGTGGAGTCAGAAACGATCTTAAATAGATTATTGAGGAATCTCCTCCTACATTGTTTTGTGTATGAATTAACAATACATCAATGGCTCTCACTGAAGTACTGTGAAAAACAAGTTTTAGTCAACTGTATCTCAGCTTTGTTTTGTGAGTGACTTATCAGATGCTAGGGAACAGCAGTATCTATCAATGTCTAAAGGAGGCTTGTAGATTCTTCTCTACATGTGGTGGGGTATTGTCATACTGAAATATTGCATGTTTACAGTGTTACCTAAAGGAGGCTCCGTACCTTCAACTCCAAAACCCTACCTGATATAGAAGTTGCTATTCAGATTACTCTGAATACATCACAGTTGAGGTTACATGTTGTATCCAATAGCACACAAATTATCACACTATCTGTTTACCTGCTACTCTGTTGAAAGATGGCCATCAAGTAGCAACTAATCTGTATCTAACCACCACTGTAGGACATGTGTTGAGGAGAGACATTGTTTGAACACTACATTTTGTCACACAGCATTCCAGTGCCATTGTTCACATGTTCATTGCAGTCCTTAGTAATTAGTGTTTCTGGACAGTAGAGGCCAAAATCAAAATTATATCTATATGACAAAATTATGGTTATCATGTGCTTTTTTCACCTTGCAGGATCAAGTACCTTTTTTTCACTGCATACTGCCTTATTCTATCCACTGGTTGCACACACACAAATTACCATTGTACCAGTATGATGCATATGAGCCAAAATATAAGTCTGACAAACACATTTCCTGGGAACAAATCGTCCTGCCATGTACACACTCTCATATGCCAATGTTGCACATTTTGATGTCATACAGGTATATTGAAACTTCATTTCATGTTTAAACTTTGATTACAGTTATTCAGTGACTGAGCTTGGTGTAATACTGCCCTTTTCAGTCATATACAAGATGCCACTGAAGGCCTCAGCCATTTGCCAAATATCTGCAGTCTTTCACAATAAAAAATTTGATGTAGAGATTCACGCAGTGAGTGTCTAGAAATTTTGAGTACTATGTGGATGTTATGCAAAATGAGCTGAAACAATGTCACATTGCTAAAACAAGACTCCCTCCAACACTATGGAAATATTTATATTAGTGCGCAAATGTTTTTTGACTGTGAACTGTGTCCTTATGCTGTGACAAGTTTTATGGAAATATTTATATTAGTGTGCAAATGTTTTTTGACTGTGAACTGAGTCCTTATGTTGTGCCAAGTTTAATCAAAATTGTTTAGTTCATTGGGAGACATGTTTTAGCACTCTACCAGAAGGTAAACATGTTGGAGCTCCTGCACAACTTCAGAGGGAAAAAGTACAGACATGTTTTCAGCATTTGATGAAATCTATGCAGATACTGTGGACTTAAACAGTATCCATCACTCTCTCTCTCTCTCTCTCTCTCTCTCTCTCTCTCTTTCTCTCTCTCTCTCTCTCTCTCTCTCTGTGTGTGTGTGTGTGTGTGTGTGTGTGTGTGTGTGTGTGTGTGTGAGAGAGAGAGAGAGAGAGAGAGAGAGAGAGAGAGAGAGAGAGATTAATTATACTTGAAAAAGTGGGTAAATCACAATTGAGTTTTTAAACAACTTTTACTAAAATTTGAGACACCAACAGTGTATTCCTGTGTTTCAAGACATGCATAGGATACTGAGACACTTAGGGCCAGAAACATGGGGAATCACCTTAAAATACATTCTACAGTTTGTTAACCAGTGATTGTTTTACACTGTGTGTAATATGATGAGAAATGACTTTTGTTATATGTTTAGTGGTATAATTGTAGGGGAGCCCTATCTTGGGGATATTTTATTTTGTAGAACTCTGGTTTAAATAAAAGCAGTGCAAAGTTAATTTGCACAGTTGATAGCACATTAACAGATAAAAACCAATGCATTCACCATAAACTGAATGTTACTTTTGATAAATTACTTTTGAGAGTGAACTGTAAATTTACTTTCAAAATCTTTTCTTAAAGACTTTACTCTATTCACTAGCAATTCATCAAGAACATTAACACATTTAATCACACTATGTGAGTGTGGAAGTAGTTGCCAAAGATAACTGACAAAACAAACTATTTTTTTTAATAAATGGAAATTTTATTCCTAAAAGCCCAGTTTTTTTTAAATAGATTTAAAATTCTAATCAAAAAGCACCCTGTAGATATCAAGTTACAATTTATTCAGAGTCAGCAATAACAATTTTTTTTTGATAGTATGAGCTGAGAACCTTGCCACTCCCTTTTAACACAGCTGTAGTCATGATCACTCACAACAACCTCTGAAAGACTACACTGGTGCAAATGTGCAACACACCAGATTACTTCAAACTAAAAATTTTAACAACTCACACAAACACATAAGCTATGCACCCCGTAAGAGGGATGGAAATGGTACAAAACACTCACATTAAAAATTATTTGCCACCGAAAGTGCAACTTGTTTTAAAAGAACTCTTACAGTGGAAGGGTGGCAACTTTATATACTAAAATGACCATTTAAATAAAATCCATGAAATGCAGTTTTACATAAAATGTACCAACATGCTCTACATTACACATATACCACCTCGCAAGATGATAGGCAAGATAAAAACATATTTCAGGAATTCAGCCTTTACACCTCAAGCAATAAATTTGTTAACACCGAATCTGATAAATATGACAGAGGCAGCTATCAACATATGGCAGACTGACAGACAGACGCTAACTGCCTAACAAATGCAGAAAGGAGACAGACGAGCAAGCTGGGGACGAGAGACTAACCAAGAAACCAGTAGAATTTAACAAGTAAATGAAACAACATATCACCAATCACTTAACTTCTAATAAACTGTGATGTCTGACGAAGACCTGGTGCAGCACCAGCAAAACGCTCTCCCGAACTGTCCCCTGACAGCCACTTCAACGGTTGCAGGAATGCGCGCCGATCTCCCATCTCACGACATTGAAGCTTGTCCTGGCCAGACCGTTGTCATGGGTTGGCTCCTGTTGCTCTTGTGTCGGCCGTGAAGCCACTACCCCTCCCTATTTGGCGCGTCCTACTGGACTGACGTGGCTACCTCATATGCGCCGACGTTCAAGATGGACAAGTCATCTTGTGTCCCAGTGCGTGACTGACCAACCGATCAGTCCAACTGCCAATGACCATTGCCTGAACAAATTCGAGCAGACTGGCGGCCTAAAACATACTAGCACTCCGAACGACAGACAGACACTGACTGCCGCACACTGACTGGGTTGACCAACTGACCAGAATCGCCGCCTAGCGAGCTCATAGTGCCCCTTAAATGGGCGTGAAAAGACTACCTTTTCCCTTTCCCACCAGACACCAAAGCAGTCATTGCCACAGTGGCGCCACCTCCAGAAATGGAGGGCAACTGCTTCACACTACGCGCTGTGGCACGCTCTTCAAAACAGCAGTTTTTACCAGAGCTCAGAGAGCATTTGGCTTGAAGGGCACAAAAGTTTCCTTATGATTTACACTGAGAATCATTTACATGTTAGTAGTAGGTCACACTACTCATTTTGTCACCAGTGATAACTTTAAGATACTGTACTAGTACATAAATTATGAATAGCCAATTTTATGGTCACTCCATTTTCTGGATGAATGGGCAGTGTTGTGTTCATCACAGTTAATCCTAGAAATGCTGGAACGTTGAGTAATATAGGTATTAGCACCAGTGTTGTTCAGAAACAACTGAAATAAGGCCTTGAGACTCATAGAAATACCTATCAAATTCTGTACAGAATATGTTACTGAGTTAGCCATTGTTTCTAATCACAATATGCCACAGATCTCTCGAACAAAAGACTGCGCCAATTGTAAGAAGACAGCACAAATGTTAACCATCTACAAGAAGGGAGGAGAACTGATCCACAAAGCTGTCATCCAACATCCATTACTTGTAGAATCCTGGAACGCACTCTGAGAAAAAAAATAATGAGGTACCTCCTTGCCAACCAGCATGGGTTTCGAAAACATAAATCATGCTGGACATGGACATTACAATTTGCAAAAGGGATGATGCTGTCATATTCAGGATAGGAATGCACATTTCACTATAGATTGGAGGAAGAGTATACCAAATCATTGGTACATGGGCCTTGCTTTAAGAGAAATTTTGGCTTCCCACATTTTCTCCCAGTTCTCATTTCTTAACATTGGCAATTAGTTTGGCTATGACCTCATGTAAACTGAAGTGACCGAACCAGAACATTAAAAAATATTAATGGAGAAATAACAATCCCAAAAGGCTTTTCAAGAAGAAACACTTTTGAAATTATACATGACCCATAGAATAAAAATGATGATGATAGTGATGATGATAATTGATTTGTGGGGCACTCAGCTGTGCGGTTATCAGTGCTCCTACAAAGTCCCAAACTTGACACAGTCCAATCTCACCACATTCATGAATGATGATGAAACAATGAGGACAATGCAAACACCCAGTTTCTGGGCAGAGAAAATCCCCAACCCGGCCAGGAATTGAACCTGGGACCCCATGATCCAGAGGTAGCATTGTTAGCCACTAAAACATGAGCTGCAGACACTAGAAGAAAAAGAGGAAGTTATCTATTGTTTTGATCAACTAATCCTACTATTCATTTCAGACTATATCCATTGACACTTAAATTTTTCATCTGTATTTAGAAACAGATACAAAATATATTCCTTTTTGTTACTAATTTCTAAATGAGTAATACTTTTTTATTTTATTACTGAAAAAAGTTAAAGTTGTATTTGATACTTAGCACAAGTTATTATCTTAGGCCATTATTGTAGCTACAATCTTTACTTTTCTTTAGTTCAATACCTTATGACATTGTTGCAAAAATTTAATTAGAGTGAACCTAATTCATGCTCTGTATTACAGTCACTAGAGAATGTTGGTCTCCTCAAAACAGATCCAAGACTGAAACAATTGTCTGATAATTTGGATAATATTGAAAATGACTTCATTGACAAAGAAACATTTGCAAGGTGTGTAGCATAAACATTTTTTTCTCTTCCTTGTGTGTTACATTATAAGTTGCTTATTATTGCTACAAATCAGTTCAACAATAGATACCTCTATAGTAACATAGTTGCCTTGTAGTCTTGCTGGGAGGAGAAATAATAGGTCTGATTCACACCAAACACCTCAGACATAAATCTGTCACTTTATTTGAGAGAAATGACGAAAACATACCTATTGGTTACTTGACCCAGAATGTAAAACACTTTGTATTTAGTTCCATTTCCTTTTCCTTTCTTTTGTCTTTTCTTTCTGTTTTTTACTCTGTCTTTCTCTTGATGAATGAAATCTTTAATATCTCTTAAAGCCAATGATTTGTACTGAATTTTCTGTTAATGTATTTATCTTGTCTACTCCCATTGTACTATGTTCTTGATATACATTCTAAAGAAATATTGATTGATATGTTAACAAATGCTTGAAAGTGGTATTCATACACATGGAAATTTCCCATTCTTAGCTCCCTGCTAATAAAATCTGCTACCAGATTATGAGCTTTTCTGTACTTACTAAGCTATATAAAATATTTCAGGTGAACTAGTAGACCCGGGGTGAGTTACAGTTAAGAATGAACCATTCAGTGAGTCAGTCACTACCACAAACAGTTTCTTACCACTTACCAGTTGGTGTCCACTCCACAGCTTTTTGCATCCTGGCTATATATAAGATAGACAAAGAGCTGACTTGTACTAGGAATGTGGACAAACTTTTGTATGAATGATGCAGACTGATAATAGAACATCATGTTTATTTGGCACTGCTTCCATTGTGAGTGCCATCAGAAACTCATGATAGCAAAAACATTCTGTATATAGATATATAAGTTTCTAACTCACAATAAATTCAACAGTATCAGCAGACCTGACTCTGTCATGTTAACTTCTTATTAGTCTTTGCACTTACAAGGATACATCACCAACAGCATGGCGTCAACACACTGCCATCCCAGCTGTTCTCAACATTTAGATCTTGGATCAACTACCTCTCAATAACGTAGCCCCTCAAATGGCTTCCTGAAGCTGAGTGCACCCTGATTCCATCCTCCCTCCTTGGCTTCATGCAGCAACCCGTGTTTACCTTGGACTTCATTTGTTTCCTAAGGAGACTACTCCAGATTCCATCTATTGCTGTAAGTTACACAATCTTCGCATGGAACTTAGCGATAGTAACTTTGTTTACACTGACTGCTCTCAGACTGACCATGGTGTTGGGTGTGTCACCACCATTGACACTGATGATTTTTGGTATCATCTTCTGGAACACTACTCAGTATTTACAGCAGAGCTTCTCCACTCTGTATCAGGCTATGCAGTACATCTGGCAACACAGACTTTTCAATTCTGCCGTCTGCTGCGATTCCCTCAGTGCCCTTCAGAGCCTCTGTGTGCTGTACTCAGTCCATCCCTTAGTGCAATGGGTCCAAGACAGTTTCCACTTGCCCAGTCTTGAGGGAGCCACTAAGATGTTTATGTTGATCCCTGGTCACATCTGTCTGATGGGAAATGAGGATGCTGATGTTGCTGCCAAGATTGCAGTCCTCCACCTTGGCCCACTAGTTCTTCCATTTATCTTGATTCTCTCTAAGTTGCTGTCCGTCAGCAGGTGATGTCACTTTGACATTACCACTGGTCTACCCTTCATGGGAACAGGCTCTGGCAAATTAAACCCCTCCCAATGACTTGGCTGACCTCCACTCAGCCCTTCACCATGAGGAGGTAATTTTAGCTATGTTGCATATTGGGCACTCTCATTCTCCACCACTTTGTACTAATTGTCATCAACCTTTGACGGTTCAACATTTCTGGTTGAATGCCCTTTTTCTAACCACTTATATAAACATATGTGCGCTGTCTGAGTTATCAGCCATTTTAACAAATGACACAGGCTGTTGACCATATTTTACTTTTTATTCATTGTAGCAATATGGTGAAGGACATAGCATTTAGAGGTGCACATTGACATATACTGTTCTTTATGCCACTGTACTTACATTGGTACAGTCTTACTGTGACGAAGGAAACATAAATAATAATTTAAAAAATTCAGATGAATATATGAAAAAAGCTCTTATCTTTTCTTGCTCCCTATTTATTTGTTATACTACAGCTTCCGGACGCATTGCCAACTTGACCTCATATTTTAACCAGAAAGAAGCACACTTAAAAGATACCAACACCAGAAATTGATCCCATGGGATATAATTCTGATAGTATTTAGAAATGACATTCTCAAAGTACAGTTTTTAAACTTCTGCATGCACCAGTTGATTGTCCCTTACTCCACACCACTACAGATGCCTAATGCCTGAATGTCAAGTACTGTACAGGGGAGTGACAACCAGAGCTCTCCTATTTACGAGATATTGAAGGTGAGGAAAAACACATTTTTTCTATGTGAAAAATAATAAGTAATCTGTCAATATGATGCATATATATACATTCAATATTATTTTAACAACTTGTAATGATATTCTGCAGATTTGCATGTATTCATTCATTACACACACACACACACACACACACACACACACACACACACACACACACCACAAAATCAAAATTAATATACCTAAGTTGTGCTATTTTACTATAGAAGATCCAGAATGGAATGTAACAACATTATGGAAATGATAGTTGCTACTCACCACACACTGCGGAGACACTGAGTTGTAGATGGGCACAACAAAGAGAATGTCAGGAAACGAACCATCGGCCAACAAGGCCTTTGTTGAAAACAGACAATGAAAACACACACACACACACGACCACAGTCTCCGGAAGTTTAAGCCAGACTGCTAGTAGCAGCACATGACGCGAAAGACAACCAGGTGGTGGGTGTAAGGAGAAGGCCAAAGTGGAGAGGGGCAGGGATAGCAGGGTAGGGATGGGAGACGGTAAAGTGCTGCTTGGATGAGGTGGAGAGAGGGTAGGGCACCTAGGTGCAGTCGGGAGGTTAGACGAATGGTGGGGGTAGCAGAAAAGGAGAGAAGTAAAAGGACTGAGGGTGCATGGGTGGAACAGGCGGCTGTGTAGTGCTGGAATGGAAACAGGAAAGTGGCTAGATGGGTAAGGACAATGACTAATAAAACTTGACGCAAGGAGGGTTACAGGAACGTAGAATGTATTGCAGGGAGAGTTCCCATCTGTGCAATTCTAAAAAGCTGGTGTTGGTGGGAAGGATCCAGATGGCACAGGCTGTGAAGCACTCATTAAAAGAAGAACATTGTGTTGGGCAGTGTGCTCATCATTGGAGTGGTCCAACTGTTTCTTGGCCACAGTTTGTCTGGGGCCATTCATGTGGACCAACAGCCTGTTGGCTGTCATGCCCATGTAGAATGCAGCACAGTGGTTGCAGCTTAGCTTGTAGTTCACTTGACTGGCTTCACAGGTGGCTCTGCCTTTGATGAGATAGGTGATGTTAGTGACCAGACTGGAGTAGGTGATGGTTGGAGGATGTAAGGGACAGGTCTTACATCTAGATGTATTACAGGGATATGAGCCATGAGGCAAGGGGTTGGTAGTAGGGGTCATTTAAGAATAGCCAAGGATACTGTATAGGTTCAGTGCATGCTGGAATACCACTGTGGGAGGGGTGGGAAGGTTAGTGGGTAAGACATTTCTCATTTCAGGGCATGACAAGAGGTAGTCAAAAACCTGGCAGAGAATGTAATTCAGTTGCTCCAGTCCTGGGTGATTTTGAGTCATGATGGGAATGCTCCTTTGTGGCCAGATGATGGGACTTTGGGAGCTGGTTTGTGACTGGAGAGATAAGGCAATACAGATGTGATGGCCATGGATGGACGGGATTTCTTGGTATGTAATGGGGGACGGCTGTTGAAGTGGTGGTATTGCTGGTGGCTTGTAGGTCTGATATGGACAGAGGTACTGATGTAGCCATCCTTGAGGTGGAGGTCAGTGTCAAGGAAAGTGGCTTGTTGAGTTAAGTAGGACTGACCTGGTGAAGTGAAAGGGGGAGAGGGTGTTAAGGCTCTGGAGGATTGTGGATAGGGCATCCTCAACCTCGATCCAAATCATGAAGATGTCATCTATGAATCTGAACCAAATGAGGGGTTTGTGATTTCTCTAGATGGCCCATGAATAGGTTGGCGCTAGATGGCGGCATGTGGGTGCCCATAGCCGTACCATGAATTTGTTTGTACGTAATGCCTTCAAAGAAGAAGTAATTGTGGGTGAGGATATAGTTGGTCATGATGACTAAGAAGGAGATTGTTGGTTTGGAATCCATAGGGTGTTGACAAAGGTAGTTTTCAATAGCAAGAAGGCCATGGGCATTGGGGACATTAGTGCAAATGTGGGTAGCATCAAGAGAGACAAGCAGCACTCCATGTGGTAAAGGAACAGGAACTAAGGAACTATGTAGGGTTGGTGCAGAAAATGGTTGGTTCTTTTATATAGGAGTGTAGGTTGTGGGTATTAGGCTGAAGGTATTGGTCTATGAGAACAGAGATTCTCGCAGTGGGGACACAGTAACTGACCACAATGGGGCATCCTGGGTAGTTGGGTTTATGGACTTCAGGAAGCATGTACAAGATAGAAGTGCAGGTAGTGGTATGGGTGAGGTGAGAGATGGACTCAGGGGAAAGGTTCTGGGATGGGCCTAATGATTTGAGGAGAGACTGGAGGTCCTGCTGCATTTCTGGAATGGGGTCACCGTGGCAAGGTTTTTAGGTAGTAATTTGTTTCATCATACACTGTATTTGTGAATCACAACATACAAATGTTCAAAGCAAAGAGATCTTTTGCACTAGCTATAGAATAAAAACTATGCACTTTGTAATAATTATTAATGGCCTTGCAGACAATATTAATAGTAACCTCAGACTTTTTGCAGATGATACACTTAAGTATATTGAAGTATTGTCTGAAAGAAGCTACATAAATGTACAATCAGATCTTGAAAAGATTTCAAATTGGTTCAAAGATTGGTAAGTTGCTTTAAATGTTCAGAAATGTAAAATTGTGGACTTAAAATATGAAAAAATATAGTGTCCTATGACTATAAGTGAATCACAGTAGGAATCAGCCCACTCATACAAATACCTGTATGTAATACTTTTAGGGATATGAAATGGAATGATCATGCAGGCTGTCATGAGTAAAATAGGTGGCAGACTTTGGTATATTGGTAGAATACTAGGGAAATGAAACACTATACAAAGTAGATTGCTTACAAATCACTTGTTTTACCCTTTCTGAAAAAACTGCTGAAGTGTATGGGAACCTTACCAAAAAAAGAACTAACAGCACTTATTGAACATATACAGAATTGAGAAGCACAAATGGTCATGGCTTTCTTTGGCCAATGGAAGAGTGTCACAGAGGTACTGAAGAAACTGAACTGACAGAATCTTGAAGTTAGGTGTAAACCATCCTAAGAAAGCCTACTTACAAAGTTTCAAGAACCAACTTTAAATTATGATCCTAGGAACATACAGTAACCCCCTACATATCACTCATGTAGGGGTCATGAGGACACTATTAGATTAATGACATCACATACACAGAGGCATTTAAACAGTCATTCCTCATGTGCTCCATATGTGAATGGAACAGGAAGAAAACCAAATAACTGGTTCACTGGAACATACCCTCTGCTATGCACTTCACATGAGCTTTACATCAGGAAAATTTCAAGTATCACATTTCAGAGCCATTTGCAGAGTGTAGATGTAGACAGAAATGAAAAAAGCCTGCTACCAATGCCAAAACTATTTTACTAACCTCATACCCATTTTACTGTACAATGTTTCACATTCAGGTATCAGGTGGCTACAGTGGGTTGAGTGAGTGACAAACAATCTGCTCATGCAAAAGTTTAAACTATACTTTCAGATGGTCATAACTGTGTACCATCAGACTTATGGCCCAGGGTCAATTGCTTGGACTGATATCTTGCAAGTATACTTTTTTCTATCTGAAATATTATGTTTCCTTGTTAGTGTAGCTCACTGTGTTGAATATTATTATCACACGAAGTTCAACTCAACATAAACATTTTAACAGGATCAAGTCTTAGCAATGATTGTTCACTTGTTCTAATTTTGTACATACCACAAACTTTGAATAACATTTTATGTATTTGAAAATGAACATTTCACATATAAACATCAGTTGATTTTGTTAATAATGGTTTAACAGTTTTTTCACATTACTGTGGCAGGAATCAATAAACAAATACTTTATTATTTCTTAGGTAAAATTAGCAGAAAGTATTGATGGCTTGGCAAAATACATTGGCAATGCTTCCCAACTGTAACATTGGAATAGCACTCTATTTATAATGACACACACAACCCAACCCATTGTACTGTCAGTCATATATGAACAACCCACAAGATTACGTTATAGTATGAAAATCATCATAAGTTCATGGGGCAGTGTTTTGAAACTCATGAGCTTGGAGAGTGGGCTCGATATCAAAGAAAAATGAACTCGTGCAGAGCTTGGAGAGTGGGCTCGATATCAAAGAAAAATGAACTCATGCAGAGACAGCTTTCGGGAAATTATAACACCTTTGGGATGCAGTGGACTACATAAAAGAAGCGTACCACTCCATCAATTGGCAGTGGGGAGTGACAACTCATTAGAAGTGACAAACTTTGAAAATAATGTGGCTCCTCATTTTGCTTCACAAGTGGGTTTATGTTATCATGCCTTGTGATTAATTAGAAGAAATTTGTGATTATCCCAGAAGCTTCTTATCTGGGACACAGACAGTTGATGAGATAAACAGAAGATGAGTGCTGAAAACTGGCACCAACTGTGGACAAGAAAGACAATCAGTCAGCAAAGATTGATGACTGGCAGTGGTGCTTGCAATACATCATAATAGAAATCCTCCAATGGAAGTGGCACTGTGTTTCCTGGCATTGAGAAAATAAAAAAGAGATCTATGTAATTGAAAACTGTAGCAGTCATTCAACTTACTAAGAAGAAACTGTGTCAGCAGTGAGGAACATAGTTAATATACTTGAAAACATGTGAAGACTGCCTTTTAAGTTGCTACAAAATCACTGAACGAAAATAAATTTTCTGTTACAAATCATTTTATTGTTCCTAGAAATATTTTCAAGACTTTTTCACTTATGCATGCATTATATTCAATCCTGGAAACAATTTCCCCCTCCAATGCTATTACATAAAAACAGGGTTTTGGAAGAATTAAACAGCTTCTTGAGGTAATGAAAACTACATTTTTATTTGGCATAAGGTTACAAAAGATGTCATCAACTGTGGGTGATGACACATTAATATGATGCTTTTATCCCTCATATAATTGTTTAATGTGATTTATGGTGCACTGTGTCATGCTGTCATCATCATAGGAGACTTTAATCATCCAAAAATGAATTGGGATATTACAGTTTTGTAAGTGTCAGATGTTACACGACATCCTGCAAAACGTTACTAAATGTGTTCTATGAGAATCGCCTAGAACAGATAGTTGCAAACACTCCTGTTGGAAATTCATTGGATCTCATAGCAACAAATTGACCTTAACTCTTTGATGACATCCACACTGACAGTGGTGTCAATGATTATGAAGCAGTTATAGTAATAATGATTGCCAAAGTCAAAGCGCACCTAAAACAAGTAGAAGGATTTATATGTTCAGCAAATTACACAAAGATGCAGTAGTGTCATATGTCAATGAGGAGCTTGAAACACTTACCTCTGTACAGGAGCACATAGGAGAACTGTGGCTCAAGTTAAAAAGAAGAATTGAACATGAATATGTACCTAGGAGAACAGTTCATAATGAATGGGCACTGCATGGTAGTCACCATAAAGAAACAGAGATTACTTCACACTATGTGTAAAACAAAGCATAGGGCTATAGATAGTGTGATACTGAATGAAATATAATTAGCTGTCAAGAAGGCAGTGCATGAAGCTTTGATTACTCCCTTAGACAAATATTGTCCCAAGATCTCTCAAAAAACCCCAAAAAGTTCTGGTTGTATGTGAATGATATTAGTGGTACAAAAGTTACTCTCCAGACACTCATGGCTGTGGCAAGATCTGAAGCTAAGAGCAGAAATGCTGAACTCTATCTTCAAATGTTTGTTTACAAGGAAAATTTTAGATGTGTAGCCCCAGTTTCTCTCTTGCAGCACTGCAAAGATGAGTGATGCAGATATCATTGTTTGTGGTATTGAGAAATAGCAGAAACTGCTAAAAATGAACAAAAACCTAGAGCCTCATGAGATCCCTATCAGATTCTATAGCCAATTTCCAATTAAGTTAGCCCTTATTGAAACACACTCAAATAAGAACCATCCCCAATAATTAAAACAAAGTACTGACCACAGCGATCTACAAGGAAGGTAGCAGGACTTGTCTACAAACCTAGTGTCAAATATTTTTGACATTGATTTGTTGTACAGTTTTAGCACATATTCTGAGATCAAACATAAAAAGACATGTCAAACAGAATGACCTCTTCCATTCGGATTATCAAACACATGAAACCCAACTTGCACTTTTATCACATAACATCCTGACAGCCATGGAAGTATTTCTGCATAGATACTCTGTAAGCCACCATAAGGTGCATGATGAGTATGAATCATTCCATATCTTCTTTCACTTACAAATGGAGCAAGAGAAAAATGAATCTCTATCTCTTATCTTGTTTTCCCAAGCCTAATGCAAAAGGCACATTGATAGTAGTGGAATCATTGTGCAGTCAGCTTTAAATGCTGGTTCTCTAAATGTTCTCAATAGTGTTCCTCAAAGAGAACATCTCCTTTCCTCCAGGGATTCACATTTGAGTTCCCAAAGACTCTCTGTAATGCCTGGTGTTGATCAAACCTACTGGTAACAAATCTTGCAGTGTGCCTCTGAGTTGCTTTGATGTACTCCTTTAATATGACATGGTGCAGATCCCAAACACTCAAGTGGAACTCAAGAATAGGTTGCACTAACATTATACAAGCATTCTTTCCTACAGATAAACCACACTTCTCCCAAGAAACCAAAGTCACCCGTTCGCCCTTCCTACCAGAATGCTAACATGCTTCTTCCATTTTGTATAACTTTGATATGTTATGCAAATATATTCAGTTGATGTGACTGCATGATTAATACTGTGTCTGAACATTACAAGATTGTTTTTCCTACTCACATGCATTAACTTACATTTTTCTACATGTACAGGCTGACATTCATCAAACCAAACAGAATTTCTAAGTCATCCTGGTGTGTAGGTGCCGTAATTCTTGGTTCTGAAAAGAATTTGACTTAGTATCACACAAACACACATTTATTATCAAAGGTGTGATCACTTGGAGTATCAAGCAAAATTTGTGACTGGATTGAGGATTTCTTGGTAGGGAAGGCGCATTTTGGATGGACTCATCAACAAGTATAGAAATTGATGTAACTTCAGGTATGCCCAAGGGAAGTATGCTGGGGCCTTTGCTGTTCAAACTGTATATTAACGACCTTGCAGGAAAGCTACACAAATTTTTGGTTAGATTTTGATAAGATTTCAAAGTAGTGCAAAGATGGAAACTTGCTTTAAATTTTCAGAAATTTAATACTGTGCACTACACTGAATGGCAAAACATAGTACCCTATGACTAATATACAAGCAAGTCACAACTAGAATCTGTCAACTATTGTAAATACACTGAAGAGGCAAAGAAACTGGGGCATCTGCCTAATATCATGTAGGGCCCCATGACCATGCAGAAGTGTTGCAACACAACTTGGTATGGCCTTGACTAATGTCTGAAATAGTGCTGGAGGGAACTGACACCATGAATCCTGCAGGACTGTCCATAAATCCATAAGAGTACGAGAGGGTGGAGAACTCTTCTGAACAGCACATTGCAACACATCCAGATATGCTCAATAATGTTCATGTCTGTGGAGTCTAGTTGCCAGCGGAAGTGTTTAAACTCAGAAAAGTGTTCCTGGAGCCACACTGTATCAATGCTGGATGTGTGGGATGTTGGGTGGTCCTGCTGGAATTGCCCAAGTCTGTCGGAATGCACAATGGACATGAGTGGCTGCAGGTGATCAGACAGGATGCTTATGTATGTGTCACCTGTCAGAGTCATATCTAGATGTATCATGGGTTCCATATTACTAACTGCACACACCCCACACCATTACAGAGCCCCCACCAGCTTGAACATTCCCCTGGTGACATGCAGGGTTCACAGATTCATGAGGTTGTCTCCATACCCTTACACATTCATTTGTTCGATCCAATTTGAAATGAGACTTGTCTGACCAGGTAACATCCTTCCAGTCATCAACAGTCCATTGTCAGTGTCGACAGGCCTAGGTGAGATGTAAAGCACATGTGGCAAAGTCATCAAGGGTACACCAGAGAGCCTTCAGCTCCGAAAGCCCATATCAATGATATTTCATTGAATTATTTGCATGTTGACACTTGTTGATGGTCTAGCATTGAAATGTGCAGCAATTTGCAAAAGGACTGCGCTTCTGTCATGCTTCTTCAGTTGTCATCAATCCTGTTCTTGCAGGGTCTTTTTCCGGCTGCAGTGATGTTGGGATTTGATGTTTTACTGGATTCCTGATATTCACGGTACCCTCGTGAAATGGTCATATGGGAATATCCCCACTTCATTGCTACTTTGGAGATGCTGTGCCCCCATCGCTCATGCACTGACTATAGCACCACATTCAAACTCTCTTAAATCTTGATAACATTCCATTGTAGCAAGAGTAACTGATCTAACAACTGCGCCAGACACTTGTTATCTTATACAGGCATTGCCAACTGCAGCGCTGTATTCTCACTGTTTACATATCTCTGTATTTGAATGTACATGCCATACCAGTTTCTTTGGTGCTTCAGATTATGTGAGTAACAATTCATAGGAATGTAACCATCAAGTAGGCTTAAGTCTACAAGATTCTCCCATGGTACTAAACATCCATAAAAGTTTCTCAGTCTAGACATGAGTCTATAAAAAATATACAGTGCAACTGGTTGTTCTTTCCCACATGAAACTGCAAAAGTTAAATTAATCCTTTCCTGGATAGACTTAGTGAATCAACGCCTAGAACTTCTCCCTACCTGTTCTGTGTCATTCTCTCATTTATATATTCCCTTGGAATAATTTTCATAGTGCTATTGGATTCATTTGGAGGTGTAAACTGTCTACCAGTATGGCTATAAGTGGAAATGCACATGGCTAATCTACTTTAAATAAATTCTGCACTGCCATTATGGCAAATTTTTGACAAATACCATAAAATACTTAACAATCACATGTGTGTGAGAGTTGTGTAAGTTCGAGCGTGCGCTTGTGTGTGTGTAAGTTTGAATTCTTATATAAAAATGATCCAAACAAAATATAAAAATTGCTTCAGATTACCACATATTCATCCCAAAGACCATGACTAACTCAAAGATATGAGCATTTTCATCAAAAAATTTCTCAAGTGAAAGATGAATGTACAACCAAAATGAAATATATAACTATATATGAAAACCTTACAATTTATCAACAGTGCCATGTGAAAAGGTGCTTACAAGTACATGTATACAACAAAATATGAGCTATGAATATACAGTGCACTCAGTCATCAATTCTTAAAACCAAATGAAACTACAAAACACAAAAGGATTTCAATAGCCAAAAAAAATCATGAGTCATATGAATCTGAGCCCATTTACAAATATAAAGCATGAACACTTGATGTGACGCATCACTGAACATAGCATAGGCTTATGAACACATGTTTAGACATGAAGAAGTCATGTGAAATGACAAATTAGTACTCTCATTAAAAGGATTACATACTTTTGTGTATCTGTACTAAAACATCAAGTGTGACAAAAATGTGGCACAACAATAAATAACAATGAAAGTACAAAATGCAACAAATGTACAAATGTGAAAATGATGAAATAAAACACAATTCTCCAATAATTTACAGACAAAAGTATAGCATATGATTGTTTTGAAAATGATTTGTCGAACAGTATGAAAACATCTAAAAATCATGCATCACAATGAAGTCCAACATTTAGAACATGAATGCTTTGAAACACAGATCATACAGGTAGAACAACATGAAAACAAAAGGAACAAAAACTTGTAAAACATTGCAGTGAGGTCAAAAATTTCTTTGAAAGAAATCATGGAACACCACGAAAACAATTAAAAAGAACAAAACCTTTTAAAGCCTTGCAGTGAGGTAAAACATTGATTTTTAAAAGCTATATGGCTGTGTTTGGAGATGGGCACATGACAAATTTGATTGAACTAATACCATACATGCACATATGCTGATTTCAATGTTGTGTTGAACATTTTGGTCACAGTTTGTGGTATCGTGTGAGCAGCTCAGGACATATGATGCAAAACATCTGCAATATCAACTGTAACACACAGATATCTCATCTTCTTTGGCAGATATAAGCCTGGCAGACCAATTATGTGGACAGTTGCTTGGTCCGATAACAGTGCAACATGGGGCACAAATACCAAGTTTGATATCAGGCTGTTAATTGTCAACCAAGCATGTGATTGTGCATCACTGTGTGTGATTACTACTGAGAGGTCTCACTAGAATAAGCAATATGTGGTGTATTACTGGTAGCTCTTGTGGCAAACCAGACACCAATGAGGAGTTCTCTTGTGACGATGAACAATCCAACTTTGTTACATGCTTCACCATTGTGTGTAACAAGCAACACAGAAAGTGTTTCTCAATCTGTAAGAAATGGGATTCACCCCTGTCAGGCACCAAACAGGTTCTCCTGATTGTGTTGACATGAGATGCTCCTTGCAAAGGCATGCACCACTGAGCATGCTACCAGGGCCAGGGCAGGGAGAGCCCTGTCTCTATGAAAGTGGGTGGTCAGCACCCTGGTGACGACATGCTGGTCTTCCATTCACCAAGCCAGATGCCTAACCTCATATTATGATACCGCTGTCATTCATGAGTGCCAGTACTAATGCCACTTTCCTATGCCACTTTCCTATAAAACGCATACATAGAAGTGAAAGGAAAAAAAGAAGAGTATCTGGAAAAGAAGTCACTCTTATCAACTCATCTGTACATCCACCCACATGGTTTGTTGTGTAGTGTTGGGGTTGTGTAATTAGCTGTATGCAGCAATACACTGAAGTACTAAAAGAACTGATATAGTGATGTGTATTCAAGTGCAGAGATATGTAAACAGGTAGAATATGATGCTGTGGTGAGCAATGCCTGTATAACACAACAAGTGTCTGGTGCAGTTGTTAGATCAGTTACTGTTGCTACAATGGCAGGTTATGAAGATTTAAGTGAGCTTGACCATGGTGTTATAGTTGGCAAAAGAACGATGGGACACAGCATCTCTGAGGTAACAGTGAAGTGGGAACTTCACGAGTGTACTGTGAATATTATGGATCCGGTAAAACATCAAATCTCCAACATTGCTGTGGCAGGAAAAAGGTACTGCAAGAACAGGACCAACAATGACTGAAGGCAATCATTCAACATGACAGAATGCAACCCTTGTGGAAATTGCTGCAGATTTCAATGCAAGGCCATCACCTAGTGTCGGCCATCAACAAATGTCAGCATGTGAACCATTCAATGAAATGTCACCGATATGGGCTTTCAGAGCCAAAGACCCACTCGTGTACACTTATTTGATGGTACAACACAAAGTTTTACACCTCACCTGGGCTTGTCAACACTGACATTGGACTGTTGATGGGTGGAAACGTGTTGCCTGGTCAGACAAATCTTGTTTCAAATTGTATTGAGTAGGTGGATGTGTACGGACATGGAGACAACCTCACAACTCCATTGACCCTGCGTGTCAGCACAGGAGTGCTCAAGCTGGTGGAGGCTCTATAATGGTGTGGGGTGTGTGTAGTTGGAGGGATATGGGACCCCTGATATGTCTAGATATGACTCAAACAGGTGAAACGTACGAAAGATCCTATTTGATCACCTGCATCCATTCATGTCCATTGTGCATTCCGACGGATGTGGGCAATTCCAGCAGGACAATGTGATACCTCACACGTCCAAAATTGCTACTGAGTGGCTGCAGGAATATGTTTATGAGTTTAAACACTTCCATTGGCCACCAAACTCCCCAGACATGAATATTATTGGGTATATTTGTGATGCCTTGCAACGTGCGATTCAGAAGTGATCTCCAACGCCCTTCCCCCTTCCCCCCCAAACCCTCTGTACTCCTACAGATTTATGGCCAGCCCTGCAGGATTCATGTTGTCAGTTCCCTCCAGCACTACTTCAGACATAGTCAAATCCAAGCTATGTCATGTAGCGGCACTTCTGCTTGCTCGCTGGGGTACTACATGATATTAGGCTGGTGTAACAGTTTCTTTGGCTCTTCAGTGTAGTATCCCATGATTCATGCTCTTAAATCTAAGTTGATAGCACTGTTCCTGAAATAAGTATGCATAAGAATGTCTACTACTTATCTTAAAATAAATAAGCTAATTTTCAATACTGCTCATCAGCATCAATGCTAAACATTTACAAAAAACTTTAACCTGCTGGTAGGCATGCCTGTTGTTGTCACACAAGCTGGAACACATTGTAAAATTTACATGATGAATATTTTTCAATACAAACAACTATTATATTTATTATTATTTAATAACAATTTAGCCAGTTATTCTGACATAAGTTCACTTTCATAATATCTTTCACAGACAACTTGTTTCTTAGTATGCTTTTTACAAACAAAATTATTACATCTATCTCATTTAATTGATACAGATGAAATTTTTTGGTCTCCACAAAGAATATATGTCCCAGGTTCTTTTTCAGAGGTTCAGAGTGCTGATCTTCAGAAATCGATGCTCCTGCACAAAACTGCATAAGAAATACAGATTGGCTGGCAATGATTTGAGTTGAACTCTAGATACAATTTGGTCTTTCATACCTTATTGAGGACGTAAATAAAATAGAAAGAAACTTCCACATGGGAAAAATATATTAAAAACAAAGATTCCAAGACTTACCAAGCGGGAAAGTGCCGTTAGACAGGCACAATAAAATAACACACAAACACACACACACAAAATTTCGAGCTTCCGCAACCGGAAGTTGCTTCGTCAGGAAAGAGGGAAGGAAAAGGAAAGATGAAAGGTTGTGGGTTTTAAGGGAGAGGGTAAGGAGTCATTCCAATCACGGGAGCGAAAAGACTTACCTTAGGGGGAAAAAAGGATAGGTGTATACTCGCGCGCACACACACACACACACACACACATATCCATCCATACATACACAGACACAAGCAGACATATTTAAAATATTACATATTTAAAACATATTTAAATATGTCTGCTTGTGTCTGTATGGATGGATATGTGTGTGTGTGTGTGTGTGTGTGTGTGTGTGTGTGTGCGCGCGAGTGTATACCTATCCTTTTAAATATTACATATTTAAAACATATTTAAATATGTCTGCTTGTGTCTGTGTATGTTTGGATGGATATGTGTGTGTATGTGTGTGTGTGTGTGTGTGTGTGTGTGTGTGTGTGTGTGTGTGTGTGTGTGTGTGTGCGAGTATATACCTATCCTTTTTTCCCCCTAAGGTAAGTCTTTCAGCTCCCAGGATTGGAATGACTCCTTACCCTCTCCCTTAAAACCCACATCCTTTCATCTTTCCTTTTCCTTCCCTCTTTCCTGATGAAGCTCGAAATTTTGTGTGTGTGTGTTTGTGTGTTATTTTATTGTGCCTGTCTTCTGGCGCTTTCCCGCTTGGTAAGTCTTGGAATCTTTGTTTTTAAAATACCTTGTTGAGGTATATACATCTTTGAGGAGTTATCTGTGGCTTTGTGATGATTTCAGCTTTGTGTGTTTCTTCACCAACTGTTGTCATGTCATGTGTATGACAGAATGGCTTTTATGAGGAACATATAAAACTAAGGTCATATCCTGCTGGACATTGCAATTCCAATTTATTTATTTTTAGTTTTGGGGAAATTCTGGATGAATTTCATGTCTTTTCTTCTACATTGTGCCAATCCAAGTCATTTTCTTCTGCTGCAAATATTCAGAAAGGAAGTAGCTTGTGTACTGTTTGTCAGCTGCAAGGTCCTTGTTAGGGTTTTCTATAGGCACCACAAGTCTTTTCACTACTTCCTAAGAAACGTTAGAAACCTGATATTGCCCTTCAGGTTGCATGCCACAGTAAACCTCCAGATTACTGCAATAAAATGGCTTTGCATCACATGGTGCAAGCATTTTTATCCTGTATTTAGCTGGTTTGCTGGGGATGTACTGAATGCATCCACAGTGGCCTCTGGAAGGGTGTAGCATTTCATCTATTGTGGGGAGTTCACTCAAGCTGTAAGAACTTTGATCATTGCCAATAAAAACTTCAAATACTGTATGAACTACAGCCAATTTATCAGTTCTTCTCATGCATTCCTTTTTTCTATGTCTTCAAACTGTATGCAGAATAGAAGAAACAGAAACCTTTTGTACCTCATAGAAGCCCTAAGCAGTTGTATTTCTGTTCCATCTGCTGCTTAGAGTTCCAATACATTAATATGATGGGCTTTTCTTTTCTTTTTTTTTTTTTAAAGGCCATTATTTTCTGTCTTGATGTCAGTTGATTATCTCTTTTCTGTGAGAATTGATGTGTCTCTCGCTGTCTATTTATATACATATTTGTAAAGTTTATGATTTCATCAGTAATGTCAGTTTGAATTATTTTCAGCAAAACACCATCTTCAACAGTAATATCCTTCACATTTCTCTTTGGATGTGGTAGAATTTGCACAACGTTTTTTCTCTTTGTTTTTGATGTTCTAACACATGCTTTTGCACCAACACTTAACTTTGTGTTTTCCAATAAAAAATTATCACACATTTCTTTGAGATCATCGCCATGCACACCCTCAAGTTATGATTCACTGCCATGGTCCTCATATTCACTTTTCATTACTCAAATACACTTCACTTTCTTTCAGGTCTGGAAAGGCTGGATAGACTTCATCATCACTTTCTTTGAGTAGTTGGCATATTTCCTCATCTGATACACCCTTTGAACTGAAATAGAACATCATAAGAAATGAAATGAAATTGGCTGGCCAACGTCAATTATGTACAATTCCCTTGTCCTACTACATTGTTGTGAGCAACATCAACCATCAATGGTGTATATTCATGTTCTCCTCTGCATCTGGAAGAAAAACTAAAATAAGCACAAAATCACATCTGCATAATACACTGGAGAGTCAAAGAAACTGGTACACCTGTCTATTATCATGTAGGGCCCCTGCAGGCCCGCAGAAGTGTCACAACACAACTTGGGAGAATCTTGCAGGCCTGTCCATAAATCCATAAGAGCACATTGGGGTGGAGATCTCTTCTGAACAGCACATTGCAGATATGATCAATAATGTTCATGTCTGGGGAGTTTGGTGGCCAGCAGAAGTGTTTAAACTGAGAAGAGTGTTCCTGGAGCCACTCTGTAGCAATTCTAGATGTGTGGGGTGTCGTATTGTCCTGATGGAATTGCCCAAGTCCATTGGAATGCACAATGGACAAGAATGGATGCAGGTGATCAGAGAGGATGCTCACATATGTGTCACCTGTCAGAGTTGTGTCTTGATGCATCAGGGGCCCCATATCACTCCAACTGAACAAGCCCCACACCATTACAGAGCCTCCACCAGCTTGAACAGTCCCCTACTGACACGCAGGGTCCATGAATTCATGAGATTGTCTACTTACCTGTACACGTCCATCCACTCAATACAATTTGATGCAAGACTTGTCCAACCAGGACCCTGTTTCCAAACATTAAAAGCCCATTGTCAGTGTTGATGGGCCCAGGTGAGTTGTAAAGCTTTGTGTCATGCAGTCATCAAGGGTACATTAATGGGCCTTTGGCTCTGAAAGCCCATATCGATGATGTTTCGTTGAATGGTTCACACACTGACACTTGTTGATGGACCAGCATTGAAATCTGCAGCAATTTGCAGAAGGGTTGCACTTCTTTCATGTTGATTTATTGTTTTCAGTCTTGATTGGTCCTGTTCTTGAAGGTTCTTTTTCTGGCCACAGAGATGTTCGGGATATGATATTTTACCGGATTCCTGATATCCACAGTACACCTGTGAAATGGTTGTATGTGAAAATCTCCACTTCATTGCCACTTCGGAGATACTGTGTCCCATTACTCATCCACTGACTATAACACCATGTGAAAACTCACTTAAAACTTGATAATGTGCAGTGTAACTGCAGTAACTGATCTAACAACTGTGCCAGTCACTTGTTGTCTTATCTAGATATTGCCAACTGCACTTCTGTGTTCTGTCTGTTTACATATCTTTGTATTTGAATGCATATGCCTATACCAGTTTCTTTGGTGCCACACGGTATTTACAAAAGTAACAACACTAAAGTGGTACATTTGTGACATTTATAATAACGCCTAAAGAGTATGATTAGCACAAACACCAATAGGACAAAATATCTGCAATCAGAATCCTTGAAGAGATTTAATAAGTTCTGGAAAAAAGAAAATTTATGTGCTTTTGATACCCATCTCTGTTGTCATGTGGTTGCTCCTTAGCTCTGTGTCATGTGAATAACACATCCCTGGATACCACCAGGATTGATGCCATGGCTTTTCTGGGGTCTTTCTTACTACTGCTTACGATTACTCCAATAATGTTGTGCTGTATGTGGCCCTGTACTGAACTTCTAGAACGCAATGGGAAGACAACACTTTAACAGAAGGAGTTAGTTGTGCTATCAGCAAAGTTATCATTTAAATAATAAATTCATTATGGCTAGGTGTTGTGCCTAATGTCTGTTGGAGATAGTGATAATGGACTCTCATTGTTTCTCCCGTACAGCAGGATCAGACAACTGCAGAATGAACACCAAATCCCAGGTGGCATGGGCAGCACATAAACATCATCCTCATTAATATCTTAATGGTCCAGTGCACTTTGACATGAACAAAAATCAACCCTAACACCTCTTGCTGTGTCGTCTGAAGAAGACACAGCCAGGGCAAAAGCACCACAGGTGCAAAGATACGAGCTGGTACCACTGCCATAGAGACTCGCCATTTGCATGAGTTCCACCAGTGCCACTGGCGCCACTGAGGATGAAGATATCAACTTTGCCTCGGCCAGTTGCTAGCTGAGTACACTCTGCCAATGACCAGATGACAACATACAGAGGCTAACATGGAAGATAGAAGAGCAGTTCTCACCCACTTGGTTATAGATCATTGCCCACTACTGACTTAGACAGGGAATGTAGTTTAGTGGACTCTTAGAAGTGAACAGACAGTTGTTGTAAATTGCATCTGCTATGCACTGTGAAGTTTATCTATGAATATTTGCACTTAGCCTTTGAGGGCCTTTTTTGTGTTCTATTACAAGCAGTGTCACAGAGTCATATTTCAACAAGTCACAAAGATATGTAGTTGGAGTGTTCAAAACTTTTGTTCACCTGTCCTGTTACCTGACCCTGGGGTATAGCTGTGTAATAGTGGCAGGCAGAAATTGTCTTAGCAGTGTACTGCACCAAAAACTATTTCATGAGCTCACAAACTCAGCCTAAAATAACAACAGTGGCAACTCAGCCTCCACAGCACTAGTGATGAGGCCTTTACAAAACTGGTGATAAAGGTTTACAAAACCTCTTGGTAGTCACCATCCCCTGTGACTTGGACACACAAAAAGTCTACCTTATATGTCATCTACAATGGTGATAAAAATACAGCCTTTTTCCCCTAACACTCCAGTCAACTTCACCCACTCATGCTAATCTAGCTTGACAGAAACCATGTTCTTTTCTTTTACCTTATTGTGCAGGACGACACTTACGTCATGCTGTAATATTTGTAGTGAGAGTGTATGTTGTGTGCATGCTGACCCCAGAAATACTTCCTCTCTCACTCTTCAACATACGAAAGCGCACACATCTGTGTGCTGTCTCAGATGCTCTGAAATGCCCCCTACCTCCTCAACTAAAAATTTAACCATATTCATTTGTGACACAGAATAGCATACAGATTGTTACCAGAAAACATCATAATTTATTCCCCCCTCCATAATTTTTATATAAGCAAAGGACATGACCATCATGACAAGTTAACACAAATATTACCTGTTATGATGAACAGAATACACAATGTGAAAGGAACTGAAAGAAAGACACACCATAAAACAAATTACATACGAATCCCCCAAAAATATTTCCCTACAAAAATTTCCTTATTTTCTAGGCAGAAACAATGTACCAGCTTCCTATATACTAAAAGTACATGCTTTCTACTCTGGATAAAATTTGGCATTCCCCACAGGGCGATGCCCATAGATTTTCCCTGTTCTGAAAAATTCTAGTTGTAAGACATTTTGATGCAAACACTTTCTCACTTGTAATGGGCCCACATATAGTGAAAAAAGCTTTTTGCATTGTTTCCTCTCTTTATTGGATAGCAAGTGTGCATGGACTAGAAGTTTATGTCCCAACATGTGTAGTGATTCAAGAATTTCTGTGTAAATTCTAGAACCACACAATATTCTGGATATGAGTGTGGGATGGTAGAATCCTACCTACTGCACGTCACATGTTTGTGTGTACAAGTTTAAAATCAGTTGCAGGAATAAAGTAGATGCAGTGATTGGATGGCACTGACAAGTACCTATTTTACGAAAAGTAAAGTTTGTATGTCTACCTATTTCATAAATAGAAAGAGTCTAAAAATTCCTCTACCTAGCATTATTTAATGGAGAAGAGGTCAAGAGGGTTTCCAGCAGCCAGCAATTCAGTAAAGGAGAGTGGCTGCAAAGTCACCTTGTAAAGAGGTGGAAGGTGGTTTGGGGGAATAAGCCAGTATAATCCAGATCCACACTCACTCTTTAAGATGTCAGAATGTTGGAACATGGTGACATGTGTGGAAGGAATCAGAAAACAGGAATTAAGTCAAAAATGAGAGGAGAAGCTGTTATGTGTTGCCATAGCAACCAAACACAATAAGACAAGGGAATTACTCTGAGACATTGGAATAAGTTCAAGTAACCAATAGAGTGAAAGTTAAATGAAAAACATTGAAGAAATGAAGAATTCACAATGATAAAAATAGTGAAGAAGATTTTGACCTATTTGTCTAAGAAGACGTATGCATAGAATGCTTCAACTAAGAAGATCCAGTGCGGGGAATATACAGCTCTCACACACATCACAGAGATGCAGACGCGGAACCCAACATACATCTGACGCCACTGGCACCAGCTGCTGCTTACCAGTGCTGACCTGCCTCCACATATGTACACCTACTCAATGAGACTTCTACGGCTGGGTGAGTGTGAAGCAAAACTTGATTACTTTAGTACAAAGTGGCACAAGATACTGTTGAGTGTACTGTTATTGTGAAATTATCATATTTAAAGTTAGTTTTAAATGCTTACAAGAGCTAAGGCATATAAAAGTATGGAAAATATACAACATGTTGGGGAAATTCAAGACCCAGCTGTGGCCATGAAGATTAGCAAAGAAGTGCCTGACTGGGCTGAGATTATAAATTTAATCAAAGCTCAGAGTCTTAAGTTAAACTTATTAAATTCTCAGAGTGTGACTAAGTATAGAACTAGACTTGGTAAATTCTCAATTAAATATCCAAATGACAAATTTAGGTTTGTTAAACGCCAAAGTTGACTCTCAAAGTAAGGAATTTATAAATGTAGATTTAAAGAACGAGTTGACAAATTCTTTGACCACTCATATAATATGTTTACTCACCTTAGTCAGAAACAGAATGACACTTTTCAAGATTTATCGAAAATGTTAGAACTTGACATTGAGAACAAATGTACTAATGTACAATATTAAATATAATGATGTAAGACAGGGAATGAATACTTTGAAAGAGAGAGGTGATAAACACAATGAATTAATATCAATCATTCAATTACAAATTACAGGTGTCAATTGATGGGTAGATAATGTAGAAAGGAATTTCAAAGAGAAAATAGCTAACTCTGATATTATAAAAGTAATTAGTTTGGAGGAACAATTTCGAGAAATTATAGATTGAAATGTTACCAAGAGAATAACATCCAGGAATGTATCACCTATTCCTTCTTCTGAATTTAATGATACCAGGAAGGGTATCGATGATCTGTGGAGAGAAATTAAGCTTATCCAAGACATAGTAGAGAAAACGGTAACTTCACCTAATGTTGTGTGAAGCGGTGACTGATTTGCAATGGGGAGCTAATTCAGGATTATCTAGACAATGCCCTAAATTTAAGCTGGACAGAGATGTACATCCAATCCATTTCTTAAAAAGATTTAACCAAGCTTTGCCAAAAAATTGGGAAGATTCCAAGAAGATCAAATTTGTGTGGGATACCTTCTAGGGGAAGCCTCAGAATGGGGAACAGCAAATATTGAAAATTTTTCCTCCTGGTAAGACTTTCAAAAAAATTTAAAGAGAAGTGCTGGTTTGCCAGTGCTCAAGAAAAGTTAATATCAGATCTGTGGGACCCAAAATATTATAATAATACTTGGGGTACTATGAGGAAATATTTTGATTGGCATATAACATGAGCAAAGTATTTAGATAAGCCAATGGAAGAAGAAGGGTTAGTACATATTTTAAATAGTTGATTGCCCACCTATGCGATAAAAGACATCTTATGTAGTGGTTGGAAAATGATAGAAGAATTGTTGTCTTTTGTTGACGCACTTGATACAATAAATAAGGACCACAAGGAAACTTTACACCAAGGTTAATGTTAAAACTATAAAAGAAATAGCGGAAGTTATTTTAAAAAGTGCAAGGGAAACTTAGCAAAAGTACACCAGTGCCATAAGAAAAATTGTAATGACAATTGTCAAAAGAAGCATCCACATTCAAATTTAGATTGGGTAGCTTGTCAAGAATTTGTACCAAGTAACCATAAAACACAGAATGGGAATGTACTATCTCGTTTTGGTAACCAACCCATAATTGGTAGTAGTGAGAAAAATGTTGTTGGACCTGAATCCAGGGCCAGGGCCCAGGTCATGGAGATGCATTAGGAGGCCATATTCCAAATAAGTATGTTAACTTTACACACAAAATACCCACAAAGAAATGGTTGCTGCTTGAAGAACCAAGCTTAGCCACTAATATCCCACAACCTATTATAGCAGGGACAGTGGAAAATTCCAAGGTTAGCATATCTATAGATTCAGGTAGTGAGGTATCACTCATCTCAAATGCATTTTTTAACTCGCTACAGAAGAAACAATACTTACCATTATTGACAGTGACTGGAGTGTACATAATCGGGATAATGGGAACAAAAAGTAAACTTGTAAAATACGAAACTCAAGTGAACTGCAATATTGGAAATATGTTATTTTGTCAAACACTATTAATAGTAGAGAATATTAATAGAGATCTACTGTTCAGTTTAGATTGGTTGTTAGAGTTTAAAGGCATCTTAAACTTTGATGAACATCATCTTTGTTTTGGTAGAGAGGACAGTACATGCTGGACACCATTTGTGACAAATGGTCACATTGAGGGGCAAACAACTGAGTGTCAGTGTCTGTGATCAACAACTACAGCTCCATTACCACCAAAAATTGATAATGTGGATCAAGGAACACATTGAACTGATATACAAGACAAAGTTAAAATATCCTTAATATTAAGCAATCAACATAGGCGAGATTTATATAAAATTTTAATGGAGTTTGAAGTGGTGTTTTCTGTTTGTCCGGGTAGCATCAGTGACTAAATCAAAGATGACACTATATTCTTTTGCAAACCGTATCCAATACCACTGAGTTTGAAGGAAGCAGTTTGGGATAAGATTAACAAAATGATTGATAATAATATTATAGATCGAAGTTCCAATTGTAATGAATAATCCTCTGGTCATGGTGAAGAGAGCTACAGGTGGGATACAATTAGTCTTAGATGATCGTACATTTAATTGACATACAGAGATAGAGGGAGACCAACTGATTAATATCGACGAATTGTTATCCAAATTTGAAAAGGCGAAATTCTATAGCACAATGGACTTCACCATGGGATATTGGCATATAAAATTACATCCAGAATCCAAAAAGTATACAGCCTTTTTGTTTGATGGAAAATCATATCATTTTGATGTATTACCATTCGGCCTTAATATCTCTGTGTCCATATTTATATGTGTATTAGATGAAGCACCAAGAAGAGACTTATTGAAGGATTTGATAATATATGTAGACAATATCCTAATAATATCAGCTACTTGGGAGGAACATTGTCTAACTTTGTGCGAGACTCTGAAAAAATTTAAAAAGAAAAGAATAACGGTGAAGCTGTCAAAATCATTTTTTGCATGCCAATAACTTAAGTTCTTAGATCATATTAAATGGGTAAAGGATATTAGACCAGACCCTAAACACATAAAAGCTGTCAAAGGACGTCCACAACCCAGAAATGTAAGACAATTAAAAGGATTTATAGGTATGGCTGGATACTATTGACAGTTGTATGAGTACAAGAGTTAAATGATACGAGAATTTTATGCCTATTGAAAAAGGGGTACCGTGGACTTGGGACCAAGGTGCAAATGATACGTTTGAAAATGTTGGAAGAGCACTTGTTGAGTCACCAATATTACATCATCCAGTTATGGGTGAACCATTTAAACTTTCCACATATGCATCTGATTATGGTGTTGCTAGGGAACGTCTTCCGGGAGAATGGGACCCAAGTGATGTAGAATGCAGAACCATAGCTTTTGCTAGCCATAGCCTAAATAAGCATGAACTAAATTACACAGCTACCAAAAAGGAACTACTGGTGATTATGTGGAGTATTCAAAAGTTTTAAACACTAGTATGGGGATCAGAAATGCTTCTTTATACAGATCATCAAGCTGTATCCTTTCTGATGAGTACTTGATTACTACACAGAAGGTTGTTGCGATGGATGTTTTTCCTACAGGAATACGATATTAAGATATGATATGTAAAATGTTCCGAAAATATTGTACCTTATGCTTTATCAAGGCTACCCATAGGACTGGAATAATTAAAACATACAGAAGGGCCCAGCATTATTTTTACCATTAATTTTATATCAGGAGAATATCGGAACATCATTGTAAAGGAAATGTCTCAAAGAATAACAGGGAAAATCCATCAAGATCCTTATTTCACAGAAATATTTTCTACGTGTATCCAGAACTCGTTACCTCCTAATCAACTAGGAAAATGGAAAATTATAGGTTATAAATTGTTTTGGAGAGACAGCATAACATCAAAGCGGTAGCACTTATGTGTTCCAAAGGTAATGGAACACTAACTTGTCTGGTATGTTTGTGTGGAATAAAAAATGTATATCCCATATGAATAAGTTTTATTATTTCAAGTAAGCCCAAACAGCAAAAACTAAAAATTGTAACAGTGATCGAACACAAGAAAGGTTGCAAAACTGCAGCAGGATGGATTGAGTTCTATTTGCCAATAGATTATTGCAAGTCATCTGAGGAGAACACTTGCTTTCTATGGACTTTCTGGTTTATCCATTATGGTTTGATTATAATAGCTATTTTCCAGGAGTCAAGTACCAAGTGAAGTGTACCATCTAACTTCAGGACAATGAGAAGGGGTTGTTGAAGGATATTATGACTGGCCCATTTACACCTTATGGTTTGATTATAGTAGCTATTTTCCAGAAGTCAATACCAGGTCAAGTATACCATCTCATTTCAGGACAATGAGGAGGGAATTGTTGAAGGATGTTATGACTGGCTCATTTACACCTTGACTGAGCATTGCGCATGTTTATTCAGACACCTTGCATTTGTAAGCTTTGGTATGGAGTACAGTCAAATAAGGAACAGCTTGTGATCTTTCATGCTGAACTTATATTGAAAGCTCTTCATTGTGTCAAGCAAGGATGAGAACACCTCAGCATTGTCCCTCAGTACATTCATCAGTATGATGCTCTCATTATCAATGATGTCTCTGACACCATTAATCTTATCCTTGATGGTGGCTCCTACTTTCTCTTCACTTAGCTGACACTATCTGATTTGTTATTGGTGTGCTGTTTCAAAATGTATACTCACTGAAACTCCTTTGTGCAGGACAATTTTGCCGTGACATAGATTCAAGAAAGCCTGAAACTCCCATGCAAAATTCATGCCCAGTACTACATTGACAGAGAGTTTATTAATGACTAGAAAGTTCCATTTGAGTGTGTGATCTTGCCACAAAAATTCAAGGTGGACCTGCCTTGTGATTTCTGTGGTATTTCTTGCAATAGCTTCTTTTATCTTTGTCTTTTGTAGTTGCAGAATTGGCCAAGTGATCTTTTCCAAACATTTTTCAAGTGCCTTTGTTGTAGAGACCTGGCTGCTGCTATCTACACTGCCAGTGTAGATACCTTGAAGCTGGTGTACCATGCCCTGTTTAAGTCTGCCTTGAGCTATGGCCTAATCTTCTGGGGAAAGAGCTCTGATTCTCTCACAGTTTTCAAGTTACAAAAACAAGTGGTAAAAATAATGAAATGTAAAAAAAGAACTGAACACTGCAAACCACTATTTCAACAGCTAAAAATCCTGCCACTGCCACTGCTTCTATATATTGGAACTAGCTTGTTTTACAGTACAGCACTTGGATGCCCTCGACAGAAATGCAGACCACCACACACATGACACCAGAAACAAAACACAGTTACAAATTATAGCTCACAGCACAAAATTATATTTGAATGGGGTTAAATATACAACCACCTCCCAACAGACATAAAAACAAGCAAAACTCAAAAATAATGAGAACTAAATTAAAAGAATTGCTACTAAATCACTGTTTCTATCCCGTACATGAATTTCTTGAAACAAAATTTTAATTACTTGCAATAAGCTGTTTATTCAATTGCAGATGTTTCTACTTAGTAAGATAATTTAATTATTGTATCTTATCTATATTCTATCTGTATCTCATATAGGCCTATATATTCTGCTATGTGAACTATGTACCACAATATTTTAATTACTTGTAATAAGCTGTATATTCACTTGTAGATATTTCTACTTCATAAGATAATTTAATTATTGTTTGTTACTAATATTCTGTCAGTATCTCATATGTATTCTGCTATGTGAACTATGTACCACAATATTTTAATTACTTCTAATAAGTTGTATATTCACTTGTAGATATTTCTACTTAGTAAGATAATTTAATTATTGTTTGCTGCTCATATTCTGTCTGTATCTCTTACATGTATTCTGCTATGTACAGTATGCACCACTGTCATCTCTCATCACACATCACCTTTTTTAGATTTTGTCTATATATCATGCGTGTACTCTGCTATGTGAGTTATGTACTACTACTGTCATCTCTCATCATATACCATCTTAACATAATTTTTCAAATTGACTTGTCCTATATCATGATGTGCTTTGCTGTACAAATTGTATGATCTACAGGACCAATAATAAAGCAAATCAAATCCAATCCTGGATCACATTTGATTTAACCTCACCTATAGTGACAACTATGACTGGATGTAGGTTCCTTGTCTCCATCGTTCCTTTTTCTTCTAGGAACTCTTCCTGAATGTCACGGTACCCAGGCAAAAAGAGATTGCCCCTCTCTATCTCTCCCTCACAGCCATGGACAGTTTCATGAATGTCTTCCACAGGTTCATCTGTGGGCTCCGTATATGTGGCTGAGTGCCATCACTGGTGATCTGTACTGTTTTGCGGCTGATCACGACAAGGGGTCAGGTTCCCTCACCTCCACAATCTGGTCACTTGTCTCCCATGATTGTGTTCCTGTGCTCTTTCATCCCCACAGTTGTAATCATTATTGTTATCCTGACCTTTCCACCAGTTTCTCCTGTGGTATGGCTGTCTCACCTCGGAATGGAACCTGTCATCTCCTTGCTCACTGTAGAAGTAGTATCATCTTGCAATGTGTTGTACATTGCTGGGAGTTGGGCTGCCATTCATGTTCTCACTATTAATTGGTTCAAGCCCTTGTAATTGGGTCTTGAATGTTTCCTTCTTGCCTCCATAATGTCCTACTAGTGTCATCTAATAAGAATGTGGCAGCTTACAGTACTGAATTGGTATGTGCAAAAGGTGTGTCAAAAAACGGGTTCTTTTGACACATTTTCTTGAGAAATGTGATGGTACTTTGTATATCTAAGTTTACAAAATTTTTTCAACATGATTTCATCTTTAACACTTTTTGGAGTCTCCTGCAACTAGTTAATCATGAGAAACTTCTCCCAAAATGCATGGTATGAAAGGCAATTTTATGTCACTGTTTGCATCTTTGTCACACCTTTGACTTCAAGAAAACTGCTCAAAAAGTCTAGTTAAAAGTTAACAGGTCACGATTGGAGGACTGAATGATCAAACTGTTTCACCCATGCTCTGCGATGGTGGTTTTAGTTATTTTCCCTAAACACCTGAAATTTATAACATTTCAGGAAAGCATTAAAGTCAATGGCTTCCCCTTCCATTAACCTCACAACTTTGTTGAACACTGGACATGGTTCATAACATGGGGCTGTTAGTGTCCATGATGGCATGCTCCTATTGTCTGTAAGTGATTGATTTTTGTCACTGCCTATCACCATGTCAATTACATATGGGGTGCTGCACGCAGTTGCACCGGTGCCTCCTACCACACCTAACTCTTGGAACACTTTCAGTCACAGGTGTCCGACCTCCTCTATAATTATTTCCTCCTTTTGCTTGCAGACCCTTTTGATGTTTTCTTGAGTTTCCTTAAAGTTCAGCAGTTCTTGCAGTTCTGCTGTGTCAAAAATCAGTGCAAGGGATATACTATCGGATCCTGTTTCTGCAACCTTTTCCACTTCCTTGACCTTGCATTATCTTTCTGTTCTACTTGCTGATGTGCCTTTATCTGTTCTGACACTTTCATAATTGTTTATTCATGGGTCTCTAATGCAGATGAGACTACCTAATTAATTCCTGTTCATTTTGTGTGGAAAGCCTCATTGGCTTTTTGGCGATTCTTTATGTCTTTAGTATTCTGGTCGACTTGTTTCTGTATCACCTGCAATTTCGCCTTTAGCCTCTTAGCAAGTTCCTCCTGTGACTTTAAGTGCTCTCCTACTCATTCCTCATCTTGTTCCTTCTGTAACCTCTTCATCTTCTCCCTGTCAGCCATGATTTTCCATAGCATGCTCATTGTCCTCATTTCCACATGCTGCTCCTGCTAACTGATGAAATAATCACCGCTGGATGAGACAACTGCATTCACATGCCCTGTGTGTTTTATACACTACTACTTATCTCATTACTATCATCAACTGTTGCCTTATCCTGATTTGTATCTGACAGTGTATCTTCCACATTACTACGGTCTTCCCTTTGAAACTGGTCCACATTTATTGTCATATCTACATGTTGACCAGCTGCCACATGGACTAATGCTGTCACAGCTTCTATATTGCCTGATTGTCACAACTGGCTTCTGATCATCATTTACTAATCTTCAGTGCACTTGTCTATTCCTATGACATGCACCCTGTGCAGAAACATTCATGCTCTTTATTAATTAAAACTTCCGGGCTGAATTGCCCTGGTCCACATATAAAACTTCTTCTCCTTCCTGACATGTCATTGCCTACTGCGGGCAACATCTTCTGAGGTGGGTCGATGACTGGCTGCTAGGGGCTGGAGGTCCCACTTCTATAGAGTGCTTATATGGTGCTACCACTCGGCATGTGTTGTTGACTTTAAAACTATCTCTGGCTAGTGCCATCTCTCTCAATTACAGGTAATCGATTGTCACTTCGCTGGTACAAAGTCAACCACCATATCTTGTCTAGTTTTCATCCTTCTTCTTTTTTATTAAAATTATTTTCGTGCTTGTTGATCTCTATAGCTTTTCTACACATGCGGGTATAATAATGTGAGGTCCTAGCTATCACGTTTGTCTCACTAAATTTTATTTCGTGATCACCGTCTTATATGTGGACCATGGCAATTCAGCCCAAAAGTTTTAATTAATGAAGTAACAGGCCGTGAAAGCTTACATGTTATGATTCATGCTCTTTATTACTAACAATGCAGAAAGGATATGAGACAAAAAATGTGGGCAGCACCCACCAAGCTGCTATGAAAAAGAATCTGCGCAATTATAAAAAGTGCTGTACTATTAGGTGACATAAAATGGGCCTCCAAAAATTTAAAAACATTCATTAAAAGTAGTGAGCTCTTGTTCATAATTCAGCTGAGTAACTGATTCATACATTTATTTATCTGAATGTGAGAAAGAATTATATCTGACTATGGATCAAAAGACAGAAAGTTTGCTTTCCCTACCCTGATGGAAAAGGAATGGCAGGGTTGCCAATTTATGCCAAAATATGACTGTGCTGTGAACACAAAAGGCTTTTGTTTGGGCTTCACACATCATTTCTACAGGAAGGGCAAAGTTTGGAAACTAGGAGATACGTGAGGTGCTATATATTTTGCTTGAGGAAACATGTTGGAGACCACACACAGCAGCATAATGGCTTGTGTACAGCTAAGGATCCCACCCAAAGCTTATTAGCAACCACAGTTCTCACACTTTCCACCAATGTTTTTCCATTCTGCTGTCACTTTTCTCTTCTGCCACTCATTGTTTGTGGAAACTTAGCGAGGAGGATAACCCTGCAAAGCCTCATCTGACAGTCCATGCAGACCCCTACTGTGAGACACTGCACTCTAAAGGCTTGACAGCTCTTCTAGGATGTACAGAAGCTTCGTCTGTTTTCATGCTAGTGAAAAGGGGTTCTCCTGATTAAAAGCAGGTGCATTTAATGGAAAAAGTTACTGCACAAATGAAATGTTGGAGGGTGGGTTACCTACAATGCTACAGGCCATCTCCTAGCCACATATGTAAACAACATGCAATACATGTGGACAGGTGACAAATTAAACTGAATCAGGAAAAAATGAAGGAAGAGAGTCTCATATGCAAATTCAGTATGCAAATAGGATAAAATGTGAAGAGAAAGGCCTGAAACAGTTTGCCACCTCACATCTTTCTTTCTCATTTATAGGAACATTGTTTCCATTGTTATGTTTTCCATTCCCACTTTCTTTTAATTTCCATCTTATGCTCTTCCAACCATTATCATTTGTTGCTTTTCCTGATAATCTAACCAAGTAATACATATCTTGAAAACAAATGTAATTTTCTTTCTATGGGACTCCTGATGTGGGGTATTTTTCTTTTAGTAACAAAATGGGTGAAAATGCTTACTTCCAAATAATGTCTTTGCTAGCAACATTTCCACTTACTGTAAAATTTCCATTTACTGTAACCGTACTTTTCAATTTTGAATGTAACTTTTTTTTACCTATTTTAGTGGAAAGTTTAGTGTCAATGTTATTATAATTCTGATCTCACACTGACTACCAATTTGCCTCTTGAATACTTCCTTTGCATTACTTATGTAAAATTATCTAACAGAATCATTTAACATATGATGTGGACTGAATCTGTTCACCTGGGACTACACCTCAGACTGCCCTTTTACATTCTTCAGTTTCTTCATTAACAGTAGTTATCATAGTATTAAAGACTCTCTTATTTTCATTAATATCTGTATTTGGTTCAACCTGAAGGGTTTCAATTGTGCTCAATCTGCTAACAATTTATCCCTTATTAACTTTTGTCCCCCATAAAATCAACAGTAGTCTTTTAAACTTTTTAAGTATCCCCAGCAGATATTGCTGTTTTTCCAGTGAGAGCTGTTTCCATCTTATCAAATTTAATTTTAGTGTCCTATGATATTGCTTGACATCCTTCCTTAATTCATCAAGTTTCTTTGTTAGTCTCCCTAGCAGAACTGTCTAATTTGTTGTCATTATCCCAAGCACATGCTTCTTTTTTATTGTTATTCTTCTTTATATCCTTCCTTATTTTGTGAAACTCCCTTCCGGGGGCTGATTTATCTCTCTCTCACAAACAGCATAATATCTTGTAACATTTCCTTTGTACTGGTGCTCTAGTGATACTTAGTACCCCCATCAGTAATATTTTTTTGTTAAATCTGCCTTCCCTTGAGCAAGTTTTTGCACTTCATTTTTCTCTAAATGTCTAAACTTATTGTAGCTCATCTCCAAGACAATATACACCTCATTACTTAATTAAATAGTGAAAAGCCAATATGGAGTAACAATAACATTATGAAAAGGTTAGACTGTTACTACCACCATTACTGAGGTCATTATAGTTGTTGTTGTTTGGCATGTCACTGTCCAGTGCAGCAAGGAGGTCATGTTTGTATGGCTGCCACATCATAGTTTGCAGGCAAACAACCACATACTGCTACAATAGTTTACTGTTGAACACATATGAGAAGTAAAAGCCTACTGTTAAGTCTTTCAAATAAATTGAACGGACACTGTCATTGCTTTAACACACAGCCTATTCATGTAACACTTAATTCACTTTTAAGTTGATGCATTGGTGTCATTCTAACTAACACAGGTTCCTCGTCTGAAACTCGGACATGAACTGACTGTCTCGCGATCAAGAATTGGGCGCTCAAGTATCATCACAACAAAAGGCCTTGAAACTATACATTGTTTGAAATTAAATTTACAGAAATTACAATTAAAACTTAACTCATTAAATTAACTGAATACATCGAAAAATTGGTTCCTTTTAATAGTTTCTTCTACTGCAGGGGTTAAGCCAAATTATTTGTTTAAATAATGAATTTAACAAATATAGTTACACAAACAATACTTTTTTAAAAATTGTTAATTACTTTGCAATTAATTAAGGGCTGGCTTTGCTAACATATTTTAGAATAGAGCCAAATAAATCCTTTAAGAATACTATTAGCTGTCTTTCCAAATGTTTGTACATAGTACAGAATTCATATTTGTTTATAGGTCAACAACAGAATTTAAGCTACAAAACAATTACTGATTTCACCCTACAACAAAAGATGATAACTAGGAATAATTGAAATAAATTAGAAAATCAATTACATACATAAAACTAAGAACAAAATTAGATATCGTGTTATATTCTTTAAAATTGAGGACCAACCTTTCTCTTATATGAAAATACAGATTATATCCATGTATGTAAATGGTAATTAGACATGAAAACATGAATTTTAAGGAGGCAGATGACAAAACATGAGGGGAAGTAAAAATATCCCAGCTTGCTTCATCACAAGTTGAGTCTAATTGTTTAAATCTACCTCTTCATCTATACTCCACAAGCCACTTTCCAATGCATGGTTGAGTGTAAAACTATGATTACTCCTGCCTTTGTCGCATTCAAGAATGTTCTGTGAGAAGCAAACTATCTGTAAACCTTTGTATGAGTTTGATCTTATTTGATTTCACTGCTACTGGTATTTTTCAAGATATATGTCTATGGAAGTAATACTTTGATGAACTCTTCTGTGAACATAAGTCTCAGAATATTAACAGTAACCTACTCTACTATACACAACATTTCAGGTGGAGGAGCACTTCTGTTACACTCTTGTACTTGCTCAATGAAAGTGTTGTGAAACATGCTACTCTTCTGAAGGCTTTTAACATCTTTCCAATCAACCCTATCTAACTATCTAATAAGCGAACCAGACTGCGAGCAATACTCAACAATCAGTCAAACAAGTGTTTTGTAATCCATCTCCTTCATGACTGAACAACATTTCCTAGGGATCTGTCAGATGAATCTCAGTCTGTCATTTGCTTTTGATACAACTAGTTTTATTTGAAGTTTCTACTTTAGATTGTTCCACACAAGCACTCCTAGACATTTTATGGATGTTACTCTTCCCAGTGTTTGATTGTCAGTTTTGTAACAAAAGAATAATACACAGTATAATATGTACATTACGCTTAAATTATATATTTTGAGAGTCAACTGCCAGTGCATACACCATGCATGTGTCATCCACAGGATTTCTTACATTTCGCTACTGCTTTCTGGCCTCACAAATTCACTGTATACAACAGCATTTTTCACTAACAGGATCACCAAGCCTTTGTCATGTTATCATTGTGAGTACCATGTGAATGTGGAGCACAGAATGCAAATTTGTATGATAATGGGGGAAAATATCTTGTGTTAACTTTTCTACCAAACACATATTTATGTCAGTGTGTTACTTTATACCTTTATACGGTAATAATTAGTTTTAGAGATTGGGAACATCATTTTACCCAGTCTGTGCTAATAGTAAAGGAACATAGGTTTTGTTCTAGGTTCATAAAAACAAAATATAGATTCTTATTATTATGAGTAATGATTACAAGGAGGATACAAATTTGCATTGAACTGCAAATTACATTCTGCCTTCTATTGGTTCTAATTGCTGTCTTTGTTCACATTGCATTGAGGAATAATGGAATCAAAAGATGTGCATTTCTATCTCCATTCTTTGTTTTAATAGTTATTTTGAAGCAGATAGCATATACATATATACAGGGTGGTCAAAAACAGTTTGAAGAGCTTATAAAAGTGTTGCAAAGTGTTTTGTGCTGAGAAATAATTGTTAAGGGAAAAACTTGCACCATTTTCCAGTTAAGTAGCATTGAAGTTAATCATTCAGGCCGTTGCATGCACAAATTGCCAGAGATACTGTCGCCAAACCTGTCCTTCCTTTGGTTTCATAAAACTAAACAATAGAACAATACATAAATTAGACAGCAAGGATCAAATCTGAGCCAAAGTTTGAGCAGTCTCATGTGCTATCATGTAACAACCTGATTGTCAACATTCAATGCTAATTTATTCACAAATGGTGGAATGTATTGACTTTTCCTCTTAACAATTATTTATGTGCATAAACTACCCTGAAACACCCTAACAAGTTTTTCAGACTGTTTCTGACCCCTCTTATATGCTTCACAATATCTATAAAAAAAGTACTGGTTTTATAATGTGACATATCGGTTTCTATTTCTTTCAGGTTGGTTGCTCCCTGTGCTCCCTTGATCAAGAAGGCTTATTACAAAGAACTTATTCTACCAGAATTTAGAGCTTTTACAAATGATTTGGAAGAACTATTCAACAAATGTAAAACAATAACTGATGGCCACGTAAGTGTGCATTGTAACTAAGGGACAGAAAAAGATATATGCTTCTATGATTTTTGCCACTTTTGGGAAAATACTGTGATGCTATACTCAAAACTGATGATAATCTAGGCACTGAACAAGTATAAAATTGCTTTCTGCCAATAAACATCACAGAGTGGACAAAGAAACACTGATTTAGGATGAAGGATACTTGTAGTGTAAAGAATAATAAATATGGAATGTGTGTTGTGGTCTTCAGTCCAGAGACTGCTTTGATGCAACTTGCCATGCTACTCTATCCTGTGCAAGCCTCTTCATCTCTGAATAACTACTGAAACCTACATCCTTCTGAATCTGCTTAGCATATTCATCTCTTGGTCTCCCTCTATGATTTTTACCCTCCATGCTTCCCTCCAGTACTAAATTGGTGATTCCTTTATGGCTCAGAATATGTTCTAGCCAACTGACCTCTTCTTCTAGTCAAGATGTGCCACAAATTCCTCTTCTCTTGAATTCTAATCAGTACCACTTCATTAGTTACGTGATCTACCCATCTAATCTTGAGCATTCTTCTATAGCATCACAGTTTGAAAGCTTCTGTTCTGTACTTGTCTAAACTGTTTATCATCCATGTTTCACTTCCATACATGGCTACACTCCATACAAATACTTTCAGAAAAGACTTTCTGACACTTAACTCTATGCTCAATGTAAAAAAATTTCTCTTTCTCAGAAATGCTTACCTAGCCATAGCCACTCTACAAGTCTATAATTTTTATCCTCCCTACTTCGACCATCATCAGTTATTTTGTTTTCCAAATAGCAAAACTCATGTACTACATTAAGTGTAATATTTCCTAATCTAATGCACTCAGCATCACCTGATTTA